>NW_027138483.1:0-1200000 GCF_035084215.1 Heptranchias perlo
TGGTATAAGTGACAAGAAGCTCAAGGGTTGAGTGAGAATACGAACACAAGAGGGTGTAACTACCCTCCTGCCCAAACCATACAACCTAACATTCAGGAGTGACACGCTTTACATTACCACAGACAAAAAAAGATATAAATGCCAAGAAAAGAAAACCCAGAGAATATATCTTGCAAATAACTGATTATTACCCCAGAGGGGGATCAAAGGATTACGGATCAAGAAATTACTAAGAAGCGATCGGCAAGAAAAAGAAGCCAGGTGGTAAGGTAAAGCGTGGGGCCAACCAAAAGTGGCAGGTATAAGTGACAAGAAGCTCAAGGGTTGAGTGAGAATACGAACACAAGAGGGTGTAACTACCCTCCTGCCCAAACCATACAACCTAACATTCAGGAGTGACACGCTTTACATTACCACAGACAAAAAAAGATATAAATGCCAAGAAAAGAAAACCCAGAGAATATATCTTGCAAATAACTGATTATAACCCCAGAGGGGGATCAAAGGATTACGGATCAAGAAATTACTAAGAAGCGATCGGCAAGAAAAAGAAGCCAGGTGGTAAGGTAAAGCGTGGGCCAACCAAAAGTGGCAGGTATAAGTGACAAGAAGCTCAAGGGTTGAGTGAGAATACGAACACAAGAGGGTGTAACTACCCTCCTGCCCAAACCATACAACCTAACATTCAGGAGTGACACGCTTTACATTACCACAGACAAAAAAAGATATAAATGCCAAGAAAAGAAAACCCAGAGAATATATCTTGCAAATAACTGATTATAACCCCAGAGGGGGATCAAAGGATTACGGATCAAGAAATTACTAAGAAGCGATCGGCAAGAAAAAGAAGCCAGGTGGTAAGGTAAAGCGTGGGCCAACCAAAAGTGGCAGGTATAAGTGACAAGAAGCTCAAGGGTTGAGTGAGAATACGAACACAAGAGGGTGTAACTACCCTCCTGCCCAAACCATACAACCTAACATTCAGGAGTGACACGCTTTACATTACCACAGACAAAAAAAGATATAAATGCCAAGAAAAGAAAACCCAGAGAATATATCTTGCAAATAACTGATTATAACCCCAGAGGGGGATCAAAGGATTACGGATCAAGAAATTACTAAGAAGCGATCGGCAAGAAAAAGAAGCCAGGTGGTAAGGTAAAGCGTGGGCCAACCAAAAGTGGCAGGTATAAGTGACAAGAAGCTCAAGGGTTGAGTGAGAATACGAACACAAGAGGGTGTAACTACCCTCCTGCCCAAACCATACAACCTAACATTCAGGAGTGACACGCTTTACATTACCACAGACAAAAAAAGATATAAATGCCAAGAAAAGAAAACCCAGAGAATATATCTTGCAAATAACTGATTATAACCCCAGAGGGGGATCAAAGGATTACGGATCAAGAAATTACTAAGAAGCGATCGGCAAGAAAAAGAAGCCAGGTGGTAAGGTAAAGCGTGGGCCAACCAAAAGTGGCAGGTATAAGTGACAAGAAGCTCAAGGGTTGAGTGAGAATACGAACACAAGAGGGTGTAACTACCCTCCTGCCCAAACCATACAACCTAACATTCAGGAGTGACACGCTTTACATTACCACAGACAAAAAAAGATATAAATGCCAAGAAAAGAAAACCCAGAGAATATATCTTGCAAATAACTGATTATAACCCCAGAGGGGGATCAAAGGATTACGGATCAAGAAATTACTGAGAAGCGATCGGCAAGAAAAAGAAGCCAGGTGGTAAGGTAAAGCGTGGGCCAACCAAAAGTGGCAGGTATAAGTGACAAGAAGCTCAAGGGTTGAGTGAGAATACGAACACAAGAGGGTGTAACTACCCTCCTGCCCAAACCATACAACCTAACATTCAGGAGTGACACGCTTTACATTACCACAGACAAAAAAAGATATAAATGCCAAGAAAAGAAAACCCAGAGAATATATCTTGCAAATAACTGATTATAACCCCAGAGGGGGATCAAAGGATTACGGATCAAGAAATTACTAAGAAGCGATCGGCAAGAAAAAGAAGCCAGGTGGTAAGGTAAAGCGTGGGCCAACCAAAAGTGGCAGGTATAAGTGACAAGAAGCTCAAGGGTTGAGTGAGAATACGAACACAAGAGGGTGTAACTACCCTCCTGCCCAAACCATACAACCTAACATTCAGGAGTGACACGCTTTACATTACCACAGACAAAAAAAGATATAAATGCCAAGAAAAGAAAACCCAGAGAATATATCTTGCAAATAACTGATTATAACCCCAGAGGGGGATCAAAGGATTACGGATCAAGAAATTACTAAGAAGCGATCGGCAAGAAAAAGAAGCCAGGTGGTAAGGTAAAGCGTGGGCCAACCAAAAGTGGCAGGTATAAGTGACAAGAAGCTCAAGGGTTGAGTGAGAATACGAACACAAGAGGGTGTAACTACCCTCCTGCCCAAACCATACAACCTAACATTCAGGAGTGACACGCTTTACATTACCACAGACAAAAAAAGATATAAATGCCAAGAAAAGAAAACCCAGAGAATATATCTTGCAAATAACTGATTATTACCCCAGAGGGGGATCAAAGGATTACGGATCAAGAAATTACTAAGAAGCGATCGGCAAGAAAAAGAAGCCAGGTGGTAAGGTAAAGCGTGGGCCAACCAAAAGTGGCAGGTATAAGTGACAAGAAGCTCAAGGGTTGAGTGAGAATACGAACACAAGAGGGTGTAACTACCCTCCTGCCCAAACCATACAACCTAACATTCAGGAGTGACACGCTTTACATTACCACAGACAAAAAAAGATATAAATGCCAAGAAAAGAAAACCCAGAGAATATATCTTGCAAATAACTGATTATAACCCCAGAGGGGGATCAAAGGATTACGGATCAAGAAATTACTAAGAAGCGATCGGCAAGAAAAAGAAGCCAGGTGGTAAGGTAAAGCGTGGGCCAACCAAAAGTGGCAGGTATAAGTGACAAGAAGCTCAAGGGTTGAGTGAGAATACGAACACAAGAGGGTGTAACTACCCTCCTGCCCAAACCATACAACCTAACATTCAGGAGTGACACGCTTTACATTACCACAGACAAAAAAAGATATAAATGCCAAGAAAAGAAAACCCAGAGAATATATCTTGCAAATAACTGATTATAACCCCAGAGGGGGATCAAAGGATTACGGATCAAGAAATTACTAAGAAGCGATCGGCAAGAAAAAGAAGCCAGGTGGTAAGGTAAAGCGTGGGCCAACCAAAAGTGGCAGGTATAAGTGACAAGAAGCTCAAGGGTTGAGTGAGAATACGAACACAAGAGGGTGTAACTACCCTCCTGCCCAAACCATACAACCTAACATTCAGGAGTGACACGCTTTACATTACCACAGACAAAAAAAGATATAAATGCCAAGAAAAGAAAACCCAGAGAATATATCTTGCAAATAACTGATTATAACCCCAGAGGGGGATCAAAGGATTACGGATCAAGAAATTACTAAGAAGCGATCGGCAAGAAAAAGAAGCCAGGTGGTAAGGTAAAGCGTGGGCCAACCAAAAGTGGCAGGTATAAGTGACAAGAAGCTCAAGGGTTGAGTGAGAATACGAACACAAGAGGGTGTAACTACCCTCCTGCCCAAACCATACAACCTAACATTCAGGAGTGACACGCTTTACATTACCACAGACAAAAAAAGATATAAATGCCAAGAAAAGAAAACCCAGAGAATATATCTTGCAAATAACTGATTATAACCCCAGAGGGGGATCAAAGGATTACGGATCAAGAAATTACTAAGAAGCGATCGGCAAGAAAAAGAAGCCAGGTGGTAAGGTAAAGCGTGGGCCAACCAAAAGTGGCAGGTATAAGTGACAAGAAGCTCAAGGGTTGAGTGAGAATACGAACACAAGAGGGTGTAACTACCCTCCTGCCCAAACCATACAACCTAACATTCAGGAGTGACACGCTTTACATTACCACAGACAAAAAAAGATATAAATGCCAAGAAAAGAAAACCCAGAGAATATATCTTGCAAATAACTGATTATAACCCCAGAGGGGGATCAAAGGATTACGGATCAAGAAATTACTGAGAAGCGATCGGCAAGAAAAAGAAGCCAGGTGGTAAGGTAAAGCGTGGGCCAACCAAAAGTGGCAGGTATAAGTGACAAGAAGCTCAAGGGTTGAGTGAGAATACGAACACAAGAGGGTGTAACTACCCTCCTGCCCAAACCATACAACCTAACATTCAGGAGTGACACGCTTTACATTACCACAGACAAAAAAAGATATAAATGCCAAGAAAAGAAAACCCAGAGAATATATCTTGCAAATAACTGATTATAACCCCAGAGGGGGATCAAAGGATTACGGATCAAGAAATTACTAAGAAGCGATCGGCAAGAAAAAGAAGCCAGGTGGTAAGGTAAAGCGTGGGCCAACCAAAAGTGGCAGGTATAAGTGACAAGAAGCTCAAGGGTTGAGTGAGAATACGAACACAAGAGGGTGTAACTACCCTCCTGCCCAAACCATACAACCTAACATTCAGGAGTGACACGCTTTACATTACCACAGACAAAAACAGATATAAATGCCAAGAAAAGAAAACCCAGAGAATATATCTTGCAAATGACTGATTATAACCCCAGAGGGGGATCAAAGGATTACGGATCAAGAAATTACTAAGAAGCGATCGGCAAGAAAAAGAAGCCAGGTGGTAAGGTAAAGCGTGGGCCAACCAAAAGTGGCAGGTATAAGTGACAAGAAGCTCAAGGGTTGAGTGAGAATACGAACACAAGAGGGTGTAACTACCCTCCTGCCCAAACCATACAACCTAACATTCAGGAGTGACACGCTTTACATTACCACAGACAAAAAAAGATATAAATGCCAAGAAAAGAAAACCCAGAGAATATATCTTGCAAATAACTGATTATAACCCCAGAGGGGGATCAAAGGATTACGGATCAAGAAATTACTAAGAAGCGATCGGCAAGAAAAAGAAGCCAGGTGGTAAGGTAAAGCGTGGGCCAACCAAAAGTGGCAGGTATAAGTGACAAGAAGCTCAAGCGTTGAGTGAGAATACGAACACAAGAGGGTGTAACTACCCTCCTGCCCAAACCATACAACCTAACATTCAGGAGTGACACGCTTTACATTACCACAGACAAAAAAAGATATAAATGCCAAGAAAAGAAAACCCAGAGAATATATCTTGCAAATAACTGATTATAACCCCAGAGGGGGATCAAAGGATTACGGATCAAGAAATTACTTAGAAGCGATCGGCAAGAAAAAGAAGCCAGGTGGTAAGGTAAAGCGTGGGCCAACCAAAAGTGGCAGGTATAAGTGACAAGAAGCTCAAGAGTTGAGTGAGAATACGAACACAAGAGGGTGTAACTACCCTCCTGCCCAAACCATACAACCTAACATTCAGGAGTGACACGCTTTACATTACCACAGACAAAAAAAGATATAAATGCCAAGAAAAGAAAACCCAGAGAATATATCTTGCAAATAACTGATTATAACCCCAGAGGGGGATCAAAGGATTACGGATCAAGAAATTACTAAGAAGCGATCGGCAAGAAAAAGAAGCCAGGTGGTAAGGTAAAGCGTGGGCCAACCAAAAGTGGCAGGTATAAGTGACAAGAAGCTCAAGGGTTGAGTGAGAATACGAACACAAGAGGGTGTAACTACCCTCCTGCCCAAACCATACAACCTAACATTCAGGAGTGACACGCTTTACATTACCACAGACAAAAAAAGATATAAATGCCAAGAAAAGAAAACCCAGAGAATATATCTTGCAAATAACTGATTATAACCCCAGAGGGGGATCAAAGGATTACGGATCAAGAAATTACTAAGAAGCGATCGGCAAGAAAAAGAAGCCAGGTGGTAAGGTAAAGCGTGGGCCAACCAAAAGTGGCAGGTATAAGTGACAAGAAGCTCAAGGGTTGAGTGAGAATACGAACACAAGAGGGTGTAACTACCCTCCTGCCCAAACCATACAACCTAACATTCAGGAGTGACACGCTTTACATTACCACAGACAAAAAAAGATATAAATGCCAAGAAAAGAAAACCCAGAGAATATATCTTGCAAATAACTGATTATAACCCCAGAGGGGGATCAAAGGATTACGGATCAAGAAATTACTAAGAAGCGATCGGCAAGAAAAAGAAGCCAGGTGGTAAGGTAAAGCGTGGGCCAACCAAAAGTGGCAGGTATAAGTGACAAGAAGCTCAAGGGTTGAGTGAGAATACGAACACAAGAGGGTGTAACTACCCTCCTGCCCAAACCATACAACCTAACATTCAGGAGTGACACGCTTTACATTACCACAGACAAAAACAGATATAAATGCCAAGAAAAGAAAACCCAGAGAATATATCTTGCAAATGACTGATTATAACCCCAGAGGGGGATCAAAGGATTACGGATCAAGAAATTACTAAGAAGCGATCGGCAAGAAAAAGAAGCCAGGTGGTAAGGTAAAGCGTGGGCCAACCAAAAGTGGCAGGTATAAGTGACAAGAAGCTCAAGGGTTGAGTGAGAATACGAACACAAGAGGGTGTAACTACCCTCCTGCCCAAACCATACAACCTAACATTCAGGAGTGACACGCTTTACATTACCACAGACAAAAAAAGATATAAATGCCAAGAAAAGAAAACCCAGAGAATATATCTTGCAAATAACTGATTATAACCCCAGAGGGGGATCAAAGGATTACGGATCAAGAAATTACTAAGAAGCGATCGGCAAGAAAAAGAAGCCAGGTGGTAAGGTAAAGCGTGGGCCAACCAAAAGTGGCAGGTATAAGTGACAAGAAGCTCAAGCGTTGAGTGAGAATACGAACACAAGAGGGTGTAACTACCCTCCTGCCCAAACCATACAACCTAACATTCAGGAGTGACACGCTTTACATTACCACAGACAAAAAAAGATATAAATGCCAAGAAAAGAAAACCCAGAGAATATATCTTGCAAATAACTGATTATAACCCCAGAGGGGGATCAAAGGATTACGGATCAAGAAATTACTTAGAAGCGATCGGCAAGAAAAAGAAGCCAGGTGGTAAGGTAAAGCGTGGGCCAACCAAAAGTGGCAGGTATAAGTGACAAGAAGCTCAAGAGTTGAGTGAGAATACGAACACAAGAGGGTGTAACTACCCTCCTGCCCAAACCATACAACCTAACATTCAGGAGTGACACGCTTTACATTACCACAGACAAAAAAAGATATAAATGCCAAGAAAAGAAAACCCAGAGAATATATCTTGCAAATAACTGATTATAACCCCAGAGGGGGATCAAAGGATTACGGATCAAGAAATTACTAAGAAGCGATCGGCAAGAAAAAGAAGCCAGGTGGTAAGGTAAAGCGTGGGCCAACCAAAAGTGGCAGGTATAAGTGACAAGAAGCTCAAGGGTTGAGTGAGAATACGAACACAAGAGGGTGTAACTATCCTCCTGCCCAAACCATACAACCTAACATTCAGGAGTGACACGCTTTACATTACCACAGACAAAAAAAGATATAAATGCCAAGAAAAGAAAACCCAGAGAATATATCTTGCAAATAACTGATTATAACCCCAGAGGGGGATCAAAGGATTACGGATCAAGAAATTACTAAGAAGCGATCGGCAAGAAAAAGAAGCCAGGTGGTAAGGTAAAGCGTGGGCCAACCAAAAGTGGCAGGTATAAGTGACAAGAAGCTCAAGGGTTGAGTGAGAATACGAACACAAGAGGGTGTAACTACCCTCCTGCCCAAACCATACAACCTAACATTCAGGAGTGACACGCTTTACATTACCACAGACAAAAAAAGATATAAATGCCAAGAAAAGAAAACCCAGAGAATATATCTTGCAAATAACTGATTATAACCCCAGAGGGGGATCAAAGGATTACGGATCAAGAAATTACTAAGAAGCGATCGGCAAGAAAAAGAAGCCAGGTGGTAAGGTAAAGCGTGGGCCAACCAAAAGTGGCAGGTATGAGTGACAAGAAGCTCAAGCGTTGAGTGAGAATACGAACACAAGAGGGTGTAACTACCCTCCTGCCCAAACCATACAACCTAACATTCAGGAGTGACACGCTTTACATTACCACAGACAAAAAAAGATATAAATGCCAAGAAAAGAAAACCCAGAGAATATATCTTGCAAATAACTGATTATAACCCCAGAGGGGGATCAAAGGATTACGGATCAAGAAATTACTAAGAAGCGATCGGCAAGAAAAAGAAGCCAGGTGGTAAGGTAAAGCGTGGGCCAACCAAAAGTGGCAGGTATAAGTGACAAGAAGGTCAAGGGTTGAGTGAGAATACGAACACAAGAGGGTGTAACTACCCTCCTGCCCAAACCATACAACCTAACATTCAGGAGTGACACGCTTTACATTACCACAGACAAAAAAAGATATAAATGCCAAGAAAAGAAAACCCAGAGAATATATCTTGCAAATAACTGATTATAACCCCAGAGGGGGATCAAAGGATTACGGATCAAGAAATTACTAAGAAGCGATCGGCAAGAAAAAGAAGCCAGGTGGTAAGGTAAAGCGTGGGCCAACCAAAAGTGGCAGGTATAAGTGACAAGAAGCTCAAGCGTTGAGTGAGAATACGAACACAAGAGGGTGTAACTACCCTCCTGCCCAAACCATACAACCTAACATTCAGGAGTGACATGCTTTACATTACCACAGACAAAAAAAGATATAAATGCCAAGAAAAGAAAACCCAGAGAATATATCTTGCAAATAACTGATTATAACCCCAGAGGGGGATCAAAGGATTACGGATCAAGAAATTACTAAGAAGCGATCGGCAAGAAAAAGAAGCCAGGTGGTAAGGTAAAGCGTGGGCCAACCAAAAGTGGCAGGTATAAGTGACAAGAAGCTCAAGGGTTGAGTGAGAATACGAACACAAGAGGGTGTAACTACCCTCCTGCCCAAACCATACAACCTAACATTCAGGAGTGACACGCTTTACATTACCACAGACAAAAAAAGATATAAATGCCAAGAAAAGAAAACCCAGAGAATATATCTTGCAAATAACTGATTATAACCCCAGAGGGGGATCAAAGGATTACGGATCAAGAAATTACTAAGAAGCGATCGGCAAGAAAAAGAAGCCAGGTGGTAAGGTAAAGCGTGGGCCAACCAAAAGTGGCAGGTATAAGTGACAAGAAGCTCAAGGGTTGAGTGAGAATACGAACACAAGAGGGTGTAACTACCCTCCTGCCCAAACCATACAACCTAACATTCAGGAGTGACACGCTTTACATTACCACAGACAAAAAAAGATATAAATGCCAAGAAAAGAAAACCCAGAGAATATATCTTGCAAATAACTGATTATAACCCCAGAGGGGGATCAAAGGATTACGGATCAAGAAATTACTAAGAAGCGATCGGCAAGAAAAAGAAGCCAGGTGGTAAGGTAAAGCGTGGGCCAACCAAAAGTGGCAGGTATAAGTGACAAGAAGGTCAAGGGTTGAGTGAGAATACGAACACAAGAGGGTGTAACTACCCTCCTGCCCAAACCATACAACCTAACATTCAGGAGTGACACGCTTTACATTACCACAGACAAAAAAAGATATAAATGCCAAGAAAAGAAAACCCAGAGAATATATCTTGCAAATAACTGATTATAACCCCAGAGGGGGATCAAAGGATTACGGATCAAGAAATTACTAAGAAGCGATCGGCAAGAAAAAGAAGCCAGGTGGTAAGGTAAAGCGTGGGCCAACCAAAAGTGGCAGGTATAAGTGACAAGAAGCTCAAGGGTTGAGTGAGAATACGAACACAAGAGGGTGTAACTACCCTCCTGCCCAAACCATACAACCTAACATTCAGGAGTGACACGCTTTACATTACCACAGACAAAAAAAGATATAAATGCCAAGAAAAGAAAACCCAGAGAATATATCTTGCAAATAACTGATTATAACCCCAGAGGGGGATCAAAGGATTACGGATCAAGAAATTACTAAGAAGCGATCGGCAAGAAAAAGAAGCCAGGTGGTAAGGTAAAGCGTGGGCCAACCAAAAGTGGCAGGTATAAGTGACAAGAAGCTCAAGCGTTGAGTGAGAATACGAACACAAGAGGGTGTAACTACCCTCCTGCCCAAACCATACAACCTAACATTCACGAGTGACACGCTTTACATTACCACAGACAAAAAAAGATATAAATGCCAAGAAAAGAAAACCCAGAGAATATATCTTGCAAATAACTGATTATAACCCCAGAGGGGGATCAAAGGATTACGGATCAAGAAATTACTAAGAAGCGATCGGCAAGAAAAAGAAGCCAGGTGGTAAGGTAAAGCGTGGGCCAAACAAAAGTGGCAGGTATAAGTGACAAGAAGCTCAAGGGTTGAGTGAGAATACGAACACAAGAGGGTGTAACTACCCTCCTGCCCAAACCATACAACCTAACATTCAGGAGTGACACGCTTTACATTACCACAGACAAAAAAAGATATAAATGCCAAGAAAAGAAAACCCAGAGAATATATCTTGCAAATAACTGATTATAACCCCAGAGGGGGATCAAAAGATTAAGGATCAAGAAATTACTAAGAAGCGATCGGCAAGAAAAAGAAGCCAGGTGGTAAGGTAAAGCGTGGGCCAACCAAAAGTGGCAGGTATAAGTGACAAGAAGCTCAAGGGTTGAGTGAGAATACGAACACAAGAGGGTGTAACTACCCTCCTGCCCAAACCATACAACCTAACATTCAGGAGTGACACGCTTTACATTACCACAGACAAAAAAGGATATAAATGCCAAGAAAAGAAAACCCAGAGAATATATCTTGCAAATAACTGATTATAACCCCAGAGGGGGATCAAAGGATTACGGATCAAGAAATTACTAAGAAGCGATCGGCAAGAAAAAGAAGCCAGGTGGTAAGGTAAAGCGTGGGCCAACCAAAAGTGGCAGGTATAAGTGACAAGAAGCTCAAGGGTTGAGTGAGAATACGAACACAAGAGGGTGTAACTACCCTCCTGCCCAAACCATACAACCTAACATTCACGAGTGACACGCTTTACATTACCACAGACAAAAAAAGATATAAATGCCAAGAAAAGAAAACCCAGAGAATATATCTTGCAAATAACTGATTATAACCCCAGAGGGGGATCAAAGGATTACGGATCAAGAAATTACGAAGAAGCGATCGGCAAGAAAAAGAAGCCAGGTGGTAAGGTAAAGCGTGGGCCAACCAAAAGTAGCAGGTATAAGTGACAAGAAGCTCAAGCGTTGAGTGAGAATACGAACACAAGAGGGTGTAACTACCCTCCTGCCCAAACCATACAACCTAACATTCAGGAGTGACACGCTTTACATTACCACAGACAAAAAAAGATATAAATGCCAAGAAAAGAAAACCCAGAGAATATATCTTGCAAATAACTGATTATAACCCCAGAGGGGGATCAAAGGATTACGGATCAAGAAATTACTAAGAAGCGATCGGCAAGAAAAAGAAGCCAGGTGGTAAGGTAAAGCGAGGGCCAACCAAAAGTGGCAGGTATAAGTGACAAGAAGCTCAAGGGTTGAGTGAGAATACGAACACAAGAGGGTGTAACTACCCTCCTGCCCAAACCATACAACCTAACATTCAGGAGTGACACGCTTTACATTACCACAGACAAAAAAAGATATAAATGCCAAGAAAAGAAAACCCAGAGAATATATCTTGCAAATAACTGATTATAACCCCAGAGGGGGATCAAAGGATTACGGATCAAGAAATTACTAAGAAGCGATCGGCAAGAAAAAGAAGCCAGGTGGTAAGGTAAAGCGTGGGCCAACCAAAAGTGGCAGGTATAAGTGACAAGAAGGTCAAGGGTTGAGTGAGAATACGAACACAAGAGGGTGTAACTACCCTCCTGCCCAAACCATACAACCTAACATTCAGGAGTGACACGCTTTACATTACCACAGACAAAAAAAGATATAAATGCCAAGAAAAGAAAACCCAGAGAATATATCTTGCAAATAACTGATTATAACCCCAGAGGGGGATCAAAGGATTACGGATCAAGAAATTACTAAGAAGCGATCGGCAAGAAAAAGAAGCCAGGTGGTAAGGTAAAGCGTGGGCCAACCAAAAGTGGCAGGTATAAGTGACAAGAAGCTCAAGCGTTGAGTGAGAATACGAACACAAGAGGGTGTAACTACCCTCCTGCCCAAACCATACAACCTAACATTCACGAGTGACACGCTTTACATTACCACAGACAAAAAAAGATATAAATGCCAAGAAAAGAAAACCCAGAGAATATATCTTGCAAATAACTGATTATAACCCCAGAGGGGGATCAAAGGATTACGGATCAAGAAATTACTAAGAAGCGATCGGCAAGAAAAAGAAGCCAGGTGGTAAGGTAAAGCGTGGGCCAAACAAAAGTGGCAGGTATAAGTGACAAGAAGCTCAAGGGTTGAGTGAGAATACGAACACAAGAGGGTGTAACTACCCTCCTGCCCAAACCATACAACCTAACATTCAGGAGTGACACGCTTTACATTACCACAGACAAAAAAAGATATAAATGCCAAGAAAAGAAAACCCAGAGAATATATCTTGCAAATAACTGATTATAACCCCAGAGGGGGATCAAAAGATTAAGGATCAAGAAATTACTAAGAAGCGATCGGCAAGAAAAAGAAGCCAGGTGGTAAGGTAAAGCGTGGGCCAACCAAAAGTGGCAGGTATAAGTGACAAGAAGCTCAAGGGTTGAGTGAGAATACGAACACAAGAGGGTGTAACTACCCTCCTGCCCAAACCATACAACCTAACATTCAGGAGTGACACGCTTTACATTACCACAGACAAAAAAGGATATAAATGCCAAGAAAAGAAAACCCAGAGAATATATCTTGCAAATAACTGATTATAACCCCAGAGGGGGATCAAAGGATTACGGATCAAGAAATTACTAAGAAGCGATCGGCAAGAAAAAGAAGCCAGGTGGTAAGGTAAAGCGTGGGCCAACCAAAAGTGGCAGGTATAAGTGACAAGAAGCTCAAGGGTTGAGTGAGAATACGAACACAAGAGGGTGTAACTACCCTCCTGCCCAAACCATACAACCTAACATTCACGAGTGACACGCTTTACATTACCACAGACAAAAAAAGATATAAATGCCAAGAAAAGAAAACCCAGAGAATATATCTTGCAAATAACTGATTATAACCCCAGAGGGGGATCAAAGGATTACGGATCAAGAAATTACGAAGAAGCGATCGGCAAGAAAAAGAAGCCAGGTGGTAAGGTAAAGCGTGGGCCAACCAAAAGTAGCAGGTATAAGTGACAAGAAGCTCAAGCGTTGAGTGAGAATACGAACACAAGAGGGTGTAACTACCCTCCTGCCCAAACCATACAACCTAACATTCAGGAGTGACACGCTTTACATTACCACAGACAAAAAAAGATATAAATGCCAAGAAAAGAAAACCCAGAGAATATATCTTGCAAATAACTGATTATAACCCCAGAGGGGGATCAAAGGATTACGGATCAAGAAATTACTAAGAAGCGATCGGCAAGAAAAAGAAGCCAGGTGGTAAGGTAAAGCGAGGGCCAACCAAAAGTGGCAGGTATAAGTGACAAGAAGCTCAAGGGTTGAGTGAGAATACGAACACAAGAGGGTGTAACTACCCTCCTGCCCAAACCATACAACCTAACATTCAGGAGTGACACGCTTTACATTACCACAGACAAAAAAAGATATAAATGCCAAGAAAAGAAAACCCAGAGAATATATCTTGCAAATAACTGATTATAACCCCAGAGGGGGATCAAAGGATTACGGATCAAGAAATTACTAAGAAGCGATCGGCAAGAAAAAGAAGCCAGGTGGTAAGGTAAAGCGTGGGCCAACCAAAAGTGGCAGGTATAAGTGACAAGAAGGTCAAGGGTTGAGTGAGAATACGAACACAAGAGGGTGTAACTACCCTCCTGCCCAAACCATACAACCTAACATTCAGGAGTGACACGCTTTACATTACCACAGACAAAAAAAGATATAAATGCCAAGAAAAGAAAACCCAGAGAATATATCTTGCAAATAACTGATTATAACCCCAGAGGGGGATCAAAGGATTACGGATCAAGAAATTACTAAGAAGCGATCGGCAAGAAAAAGAAGCCAGGTGGTAAGGTAAAGCGTGGGCCAACCAAAAGTGGCAGGTATAAGTGACAAGAAGCTCAAGGGTTGAGTGAGAATACGAACACAAGAGGGTGTAACTACCCTCCTGCCCAAACCATACAACCTAACATTCAGGAGTGACACGCTTTACATTACCACAGACAAAAAAAGATATAAATGCCAAGAAAAGAATACCCAGAGAATATATCTTGCAAATGACTGATTATAACCCCAGAGGGGGATCAAAGGATTACGGATCAAGAAATTACTAAGAAGCGATCGGCAAGAAAAAGAAGCCAGGTGGTAAGATAAAGCGTGGGCCAACCAAAAGTGGCAGGTATAAGTGACAAGAAGCTCAAGGGTTGAGTGAGAATACGAACACAAGAGGGTGTAACTACCCTCCTGCCCAAACCATACAACCTAACATTCAGGAGTGACACGCTTTACATTACCACAGACAAAAAAAGATATAAATGCCAAGAAAAGAAAACCCAGAGAATATATCTTGCAAATAACTGATTATAACCCCAGAGGGGGATCAAAGGATTACGGATCAAGAAATTACTAAGAAGCGATCGGCAAGAAAAAGAAGCCAGGTGGTAAGGTAAAGCGTGGGCCAACCAAAAGTGGCAGGTATAAGTGACAAGAAGCTCAAGGGTTGAGTGAGAATACGAACACAAGAGGGTGTAACTACCCTCCTGCCCAAACCATACAACCTAACATTCAGGAGTGACACGCTTTACATTACCACAGACAAAAAAAGATATAAATGCCAAGAAAAGAAAACCCAGAGAATATATCTTGCAAATAACTGATTATAACCCCAGAGGGGGATCAAAGGATTACGGATCAAGAAATTACTAAGAAGCGATCGGCAAGAAAAAGAAGCCAGGTGGTAAGGTAAAGCGTGGGCCAACCAAAAGTGGCAGGTATAAGTGACAAGAAGCTCAAGCGTTGAGTGAGAATACGAACACAAGAGGGTGTAACTACCCTCCTGCCCAAACCATACAACCTAACATTCAGGAGTGACACGCTTTACATTACCACAGACAAAAAAAGATATAAATGCCAAGAAAAGAAAACCCAGAGAATATATCTTGCAAATAACTGATTATAACCCCAGAGGGGGATCAAAGGATTACGGATCAAGAAATTACTAAGAAGCGATCGGCAAGAAAAAGAAGCCAGGTGGTAAGGTAAAGCGTGGGCCAACCAAAAGTGGCAGGTATAAGTGACAAGAAGCTCAAGCGTTGAGTGAGAATACGAACACAAGAGGGTGTAACTACCCTCCTGCCCAAACCATACAACCTAACATTCAGGAGTGACACGCTTTACATTACCACAGACAAAAAAAGATATAAATGCCAAGAAAAGAAAACCCAGAGAATATATCTTGCAAATGACTGATTATAACCCCAGAGGGGGATCAAAGGATTACGGATCAAGAAATTACTAAGAAGCGATCGGCAAGAAAAAGAAGCCAGGTGGTAAGATAAAGCGTGGGCCAACCAAAAGTGGCAGGTATAAGTGACAAGAAGCTCAAGGGTTGAGTGAGAATACGAACACAAGAGGGTGTAACTACCCTCCTGCCCAAACCATACAACCTAACATTCAGGAGTGACACGCTTTACATTACCACAGACAAAAAAAGATATAAATGCCAAGAAAAGAAAACCCAGAGAATATATCTTGCAAATAACTGATTATAACCCCAGAGGGGGATCAAAGGATTACGGATCAAGAAATTACTAAGAAGCGATCGGCAAGAAAAAGAAGCCAGGTGGTAAGGTAAAGCGTGGGCCAACCAAAAGTGGCAGGTATAAGTGACAAGAAGCTCAAGCGTTGAGTGAGAATACGAACACAAGAGGGTGTAACTACCCTCCTGCCCAAACCATACAACCTAACATTCAGGAGTGACACGCTTTACATTACCACAGACAAAAAAAGATATAAATGCCAAGAAAAGAAAACCCAGAGAATATATCTTGCAAATGACTGATTATAACCCCAGAGGGGGATCAAAGGATTACGGATCAAGAAATTACTAAGAAGCGATCGGCAAGAAAAAGAAGCCAGGTGGTAAGATAAAGCGTGGGCCAACCAAAAGTGGCAGGTATAAGTGACAAGAAGCTCAAGGGTTGAGTGAGAATACGAACACAAGAGGGTGTAACTACCCTCCTGCCCAAACCATACAACCTAACATTCAGGAGTGACACGCTTTACATTACCACAGACAAAAAAAGATATAAATGCCAAGAAAAGAAAACCCAGAGAATATATCTTGCAAATAACTGATTATAACCCCAGAGGGGGATCAAAGGATTACGGATCAAGAAATTACTAAGAAGCGATCGGCAAGAAAAAGAAGCCAGGTGGTAAGGTAAAGCGTGGGCCAACCAAAAGTGGCAGGTATAAGTGACAAGAAGCTCAAGGGTTGAGTGAGAATACGAACACAAGAGGGTGTAACTACCCTCCTGCCCAAACCATACAACCTAACATTCAGGAGTGACACGCTTTACATTACCACAGACAAAAAAAGATATAAATGCCAAGAAAAGAAAACCCAGAGAATATATCTTGCAAATAACTGATTATAACCCCAGAGGGGGATCAAAGGATTACGGATCAAGAAATTACTAAGAAGCGATCGGCAAGAAAAAGAAGCCAGGTGGTAAGGTAAAGCGTGGGCCAACCAAAAGTGGCAGGTATAAGTGACAAGAAGCTCAAGCGTTGAGTGAGAATACGAACACAAGAGGGTGTAACTACCCTCCTGCCCAAACCATACAACCTAACATTCAGGAGTGACACGCTTTACATTACCACAGACAAAAAAAGATATAAATGCCAAGAAAAGAAAACCCAGAGAATATATCTTGCAAATAACTGATTATAACCCCAGAGGGGGATCAAAGGATTACGGATCAAGAAATTACTAAGAAGCGATCGGCAAGAAAAAGAAGCCAGGTGGTAAGGTAAAGCGAGGGCCAACCAAAAGTGGCAGGTATAAGTGACAAGAAGGTCAAGGGTTGAGTGAGAATACGAACACAAGAGGGTGTAACTACCCTCCTGCCCAAACCATACAACCTAACATTCAGGAGTGACACGCTTTACATTACCACAGACAAAAAAAGATATAAATGCCAAGAAAAGAAAACCCAGAGAATATATCTTGCAAATAACTGATTATAACCCCAGAGGGGGATCAAAGGATTACGGATCAAGAAATTACGAAGAAGCGATCGGCAAGAAAAAGAAGCCAGGTGGTAAGGTAAAGCGTGGGCCAACCAAAAGTGGCAGGTATAAGTGACAAGAAGCTCAAGGGTTGAGTGAGAATACGAACACAAGAGGGTGTAACTACCCTCCTGCCCAAACCATACAACCTAACATTCACGAGTGACACGCTTTACATTACCACAGACAAAAAAAGATATAAATGCCAAGAAAAGAAAACCCAGAGAATATATCTTGCAAATAACTGATTATAACCCCAGAGGGGGATCAAAGGATTACGGATCAAGAAATTACTAAGAAGCGATCGGCAAGAAAAAGAAGCCAGGTGGTAAGGTAAAGCGTGGGCCAACCAAAAGTAGCAGGTATAAGTGACAAGAAGCTCAAGCGTTGAGTGAGAATACGAACACAAGAGGGTGTAACTACCCTCCTGCCCAAACCATACAACCTAACATTCAGGAGTGACACGCTTTACATTACCACAGACAAAAAAAGATATAAATGCCAAGAAAAGAAAACCCAGAGAATATATCTTGCAAATAACTGATTATAACCCCAGAGGGGGATCAAAGGATTACGGATCAAGAAATTACTAAGAAGCGATCGGCAAGAAAAAGAAGCCAGGTGGTAAGGTAAAGCGAGGGCCAACCAAAAGTGGCAGGTATAAGTGACAAGAAGCTCAAGGGTTGAGTGAGAATACGAACACAAGAGGGTGTAACTACCCTCCTGCCCAAACCATACAACCTAACATTCAGGAGTGACACGCTTTACATTACCACAGACAAAAAAAGATATAAATGCCAAGAAAAGAAAACCCAGAGAATATATCTTGCAAATAACTGATTATAACCCCAGAGGGGGATCAAAGGATTACGGATCAAGAAATTACTAAGAAGCGATCGGCAAGAAAAAGAAGCCAGGTGGTAAGGTAAAGCGTGGGCCAACCAAAAGTGGCAGGTATAAGTGACAAGAAGGTCAAGGGTTGAGTGAGAATACGAACACAAGAGGGTGTAACTACCCTCCTGCCCAAACCATACAACCTAACATTCAGGAGTGACACGCTTTACATTACCACAGACAAAAAAAGATATAAATGCCAAGAAAAGAAAACCCAGAGAATATATCTTGCAAATAACTGATTATAACCCCAGAGGGGGATCAAAGGATTACGGATCAAGAAATTACTAAGAAGCGATCGGCAAGAAAAAGAAGCCAGGTGGTAAGGTAAAGCGAGGGCCAACCAAAAGTGGCAGGTATAAGTGACAAGAAGGTCAAGGGTTGAGTGAGAATACGAACACAAGAGGGTGTAACTACCCTCCTGCCCAAACCATACAACCTAACATTCAGGAGTGACACGCTTTACATTACCACAGACAAAAAAAGATATAAATGCCAAGAAAAGAAAACCCAGAGAATATATCTTGCAAATAACTGATTATAACCCCAGAGGGGGATCAAAGGATTACGGATCAAGAAATTACTAAGAAGCGATCGGCAAGAAAAAGAAGCCAGGTGGTAAGGTAAAGCGTGGGCCAACCAAAAGTGGCAGGTATAAGTGACAAGAAGCTCAAGGGTTGAGTGAGAATACGAACACAAGAGGGTGTAACTACCCTCCTGCCCAAACCATACAACCTAACATTCAGGAGTGACACGCTTTACATTACCACAGACAAAAAAAGATATAAATGCCAAGAAAAGAAAACCCAGAGAATATATCTTGCAAATGACTGATTATAACCCCAGAGGGGGATCAAAGGATTACGGATCAAGAAATTACTAAGAAGCGATCGGCAAGAAAAAGAAGCCAGGTGGTAAGATAAAGCGTGGGCCAACCAAAAGTGGCAGGTATAAGTGACAAGAAGCTCAAGGGTTGAGTGAGAATACGAACACAAGAGGGTGTAACTACCCTCCTGCCCAAACCATACAACCTAACATTCAGGAGTGACACGCTTTACATTACCACAGACAAAAAAAGATATAAATGCCAAGAAAAGAAAACCCAGAGAATATATCTTGCAAATAACTGATTATAACCCCAGAGGGGGATCAAAGGATTACGGATCAAGAAATTACTAAGAAGCGATCGGCAAGAAAAAGAAGCCAGGTGGTAAGGTAAAGCGTGGGCCAACCAAAAGTGGCAGGTATAAGTGACAAGAAGCTCAAGGGTTGAGTGAGAATACGAACACAAGAGGGTGTAACTACCCTCCTGCCCAAACCATACAACCTAACATTCAGGAGTGACACGCTTTACATTACCACAGACAAAAAAAGATATAAATGCCAAGAAAAGAAAACCCAGAGAATATATCTTGCAAATAACTGATTATAACCCCAGAGGGGGATCAAAGGATTACGGATCAAGAAATTACTAAGAAGCGATCGGCAAGAAAAAGAAGCCAGGTGGTAAGGTAAAGCGTGGGCCAACCAAAAGTGGCAGGTATAAGTGACAAGAAGCTCAAGCGTTGAGTGAGAATACGAACACAAGAGGGTGTAACTACCCTCCTGCCCAAACCATACAACCTAACATTCAGGAGTGACACGCTTTACATTACCACAGACAAAAAAAGATATAAATGCCAAGAAAAGAAAACCCAGAGAATATATCTTGCAAATAACTGATTATAACCCCAGAGGGGGATCAAAGGATTACGGATCAAGAAATTACTAAGAAGCGATCGGCAAGAAAAAGAAGCCAGGTGGTAAGGTAAAGCGTGGGCCAACCAAAAGTGGCAGGTATAAGTGACAAGAAGCTCAAGCGTTGAGTGAGAATACGAACACAAGAGGGTGTAACTACCCTCCTGCCCAAACCATACAACCTAACATTCAGGAGTGACACGCTTTACATTACCACAGACAAAAAAAGATATAAATGCCAAGAAAAGAAAACCCAGAGAATATATCTTGCAAATAACTGATTATAACCCCAGAGGGGGATCAAAGGATTACGGATCAAGAAATTACTAAGAAGCGATCGGCAAGAAAAAGAAGCCAGGTGGTAAGGTAAAGCGTGGGCCAACCAAAAGTGGCAGGTATGAGTGACAAGAAGCTCAAGCGTTGAGTGAGAATACGAACACAAGAGGGTGTAACTACCCTCCTGCCCAAACCATACAACCTAACATTCAGGAGTGACACGCTTTACATTACCACAGACAAAAAAAGATATAAATGCCAAGAAAAGAAAACCCAGAGAATATATCTTGCAAATAACTGATTATAACCCCAGAGGGGGATCAAAGGATTACGGATCAAGAAATTACTAAGAAGCGATCGGCAAGAAAAAGAAGCCAGGTGGTAAGGTAAAGCGAGGGCCAACCAAAAGTGGCAGGTATAAGTGACAAGAAGGTCAAGGGTTGAGTGAGAATACGAACACAAGAGGGTGTAACTACCCTCCTGCCCAAACCATACAACCTAACATTCAGGAGTGACACGCTTTACATTACCACAGACAAAAAAAGATATAAATGCCAAGAAAAGAAAACCCAGAGAATATATCTTGCAAATAACTGATTATAACCCCAGAGGGGGATCAAAGGATTACGGATCAAGAAATTACGAAGAAGCGATCGGCAAGAAAAAGAAGCCAGGTGGTAAGGTAAAGCGTGGGCCAACCAAAAGTGGCAGGTATAAGTGACAAGAAGCTCAAGCGTTGAGTGAGAATACGAACACAAGAGGGTGTAACTACCCTCCTGCCCAAACCATACAACCTAACATTCACGAGTGACACGCTTTACATTACCACAGACAAAAAAAGATATAAATGCCAAGAAAAGAAAACCCAGAGAATATATCTTGCAAATAACTGATTATAACCCCAGAGGGGGATCAAAGGATTACGGATCAAGAAATTACTAAGAAGCGATCGGCAAGAAAAAGAAGCCAGGTGGTAAGGTAAAGCGTGGGCCAACCAAAAGTAGCAGGTATAAGTGACAAGAAGCTCAAGCGTTGAGTGAGAATACGAACACAAGAGGGTGTAACTACCCTCCTGCCCAAACCATACAACCTAACATTCAGGAGTGACACGCTTTACATTACCACAGACAAAAAAAGATATAAATGCCAAGAAAAGAAAACCCAGAGAATATATCTTGCAAATAACTGATTATAACCCCAGAGGGGGATCAAAGGATTACGGATCAAGAAATTACTAAGAAGCGATCGGCAAGAAAAAGAAGCCAGGTGGTAAGGTAAAGCGAGGGCCAACCAAAAGTGGCAGGTATAAGTGACAAGAAGCTCAAGGGTTGAGTGAGAATACGAACACAAGAGGGTGTAACTACCCTCCTGCCCAAACCATACAACCTAACATTCAGGAGTGACACGCTTTACATTACCACAGACAAAAAAAGATATAAATGCCAAGAAAAGAAAACCCAGAGAATATATCTTGCAAATAACTGATTATAACCCCAGAGGGGGATCAAAGGATTACGGATCAAGAAATTACTAAGAAGCGATCGGCAAGAAAAAGAAGCCAGGTGGTAAGGTAAAGCGTGGGCCAACCAAAAGTGGCAGGTATAAGTGACAAGAAGGTCAAGGGTTGAGTGAGAATACGAACACAAGAGGGTGTAACTACCCTCCTGCCCAAACCATACAACCTAACATTCAGGAGTGACACGCTTTACATTACCACAGACAAAAAAAGATATAAATGCCAAGAAAAGAAAACCCAGAGAATATATCTTGCAAATAACTGATTATAACCCCAGAGGGGGATCAAAGGATTACGGATCAAGAAATTACTAAGAAGCGATCGGCAAGAAAAAGAAGCCAGGTGGTAAGGTAAAGCGAGGGCCAACCAAAAGTGGCAGGTATAAGTGACAAGAAGGTCAAGGGTTGAGTGAGAATACGAACACAAGAGGGTGTAACTACCCTCCTGCCCAAACCATACAACCTAACATTCAGGAGTGACACGCTTTACATTACCACAGACAAAAAAAGATATAAATGCCAAGAAAAGAAAACCCAGAGAATATATCTTGCAAATAACTGATTATAACCCCAGAGGGGGATCAAAGGATTACGGATCAAGAAATTACTAAGAAGCGATCGGCAAGAAAAAGAAGCCAGGTGGTAAGGTAAAGCGTGGGCCAACCAAAAGTGGCAGGTATAAGTGACAAGAAGCTCAAGAGTTGAGTGAGAATACGAACACAAGAGGGTGTAACTACCCTCCTGCCCAAACCATACAACCTAACATTCAGGAGTGACACGCTTTACATTACCACAGACAAAAAAAGATATAAATGCCAAGAAAAGAAAACCCAGAGAATATATCTTGCAAATAACTGATTATAACCCCAGAGGGGGATCAAAGGATTACGGATCAAGAAATTACTAAGAAGCGATCGGCAAGAAAAAGAAGCCAGGTGGTAAGGTAAAGCGTGGGCCAACCAAAAGTGGCAGGTATAAGTGACAAGAAGCTCAAGCGTTGAGTGAGAATACGAACACAAGAGGGTGTAACTACCCTCCTGCCCAAACCATACAACCTAACATTCAGGAGTGACACGCTTTACATTAC
Source organism: Heptranchias perlo (assembly GCF_035084215.1). NCBI lineage: Eukaryota > Metazoa > Chordata > Chondrichthyes > Hexanchiformes > Hexanchidae > Heptranchias > Heptranchias perlo. Next base: position 22,911 of record NW_027138483.1, read on the forward strand.
CACAGACAAAAAAGATATAAATGCCAAGAAAAGAAAACCCAGAGAATATATCTTGCAAATAACTGATTATAACCCCAGAGGGGGATCAAAGGATTACGGATCAAGAAATTACTAAGAAGCGATCGGCAAGAAAAAGAAGCCAGGTGGTAAGGTAAAGCGTGGGCCAACCAAAAGTGGCAGGTATAAGTGACAAGAAGCTCAAGGGTTGAGTGAGAATACGAACACAAGAGGGTGTAACTACCCTCCTGCCCAAACCATACAACCTAACATTCAGGAGTGACACGCTTTACATTACCACAGACAAAAAAAGATATAAATGCCAAGAAAAGAAAACCCAGAGAATATATCTTGCAAATAACTGATTATAACCCCAGAGGGGGATCAAAGGATTACGGATCAAGAAATTACTAAGAAGCGATCGGCAAGAAAAAGAAGCCAGGTGGTAAGGTAAAGCGTGGGCCAACCAAAAGTGGCAGGTATAAGTGACAAGAAGCTCAAGGGTTGAGTGAGAATACGAACACAAGAGGGTGTAACTACCCTCCTGCCCAAACCATACAACCTAACATTCAGGAGTGACACGCTTTACATTACCACAGACAAAAAAAGATATAAATGCCAAGAAAAGAAAACCCAGAGAATATATCTTGCAAATAACTGATTATAACCCCAGAGGGGGATCAAAGGATTACGGATCAAGAAATTACTAAGAAGCGATCGGCAAGAAAAAGAAGCCAGGTGGTAAGGTAAAGCGAGGGCCAACCAAAAGTGGCAGGTATAAGTGACAAGAAGGTCAAGGGTTGAGTGAGAATACGAACACAAGAGGGTGTAACTACCCTCCTGCCCAAACCATACAACCTAACATTCAGGAGTGACACGCTTTACATTACCACAGACAAAAAAAGATATAAATGCCAAGAAAAGAAAACCCAGAGAATATATCTTGCAAATAACTGATTATAACCCCAGAGGGGGATCAAAGGATTACGGATCAAGAAATTACTAAGAAGCGATCGGCAAGAAAAAGAAGCCAGGTGGTAAGGTAAAGCGTGGGCCAACCAAAAGTGGCAGGTATAAGTGACAAGAAGCTCAAGGGTTGAGTGAGAATACGAACACAAGAGGGTGTAACTACCCTCCTGCCCAAACCATACAACCTAACATTCACGAGTGACACGCTTTACATTACCACAGACAAAAAAAGATATAAATGCCAAGAAAAGAAAACCCAGAGAATATATCTTGCAAATAACTGATTATAACCCCAGAGGGGGATCAAAGGATTACGGATCAAGAAATTACTAAGAAGCGATCGGCAAGAAAAAGAAGCCAGGTGGTAAGGTAAAGCGTGGGCCAACCAAAAGTGGCAGGTATAAGTGACAAGAAGCTCAAGGGTTGAGTGAGAATACGAACACAAGAGGGTGTAACTACCCTCCTGCCCAAACCATACAACCTAACATTCAGGAGTGACACGCTTTACATTACCACAGACAAAAAAAGATATAAATGCCAAGAAAAGAAAACCCAGAGAATATATCTTGCAAATAACTGATTATAACCCCAGAGGGGGATCAAAGGATTACGGATCAAGAAATTACTAAGAAGCGATCGGCAAGAAAAAGAAGCCAGGTGGTAAGGTAAAGCGTGGGCCAACCAAAAGTGGCAGGTATAAGTGACAAGAAGCTCAAGCGTTGAGTGAGAATACGAACACAAGAGGGTGTAACTACCCTCCTGCCCAAACCATACAACCTAACATTCAGGAGTGACACGCTTTACATTACCACAGACAAAAAAAGATATAAATGCCAAGAAAAGAAAACCCAGAGAATATATCTTGCAAATAACTGATTATAACCCCAGAGGGGGATCAAAGGATTACGGATCAAGAAATTACTAAGAAGCGATCGGCAAGAAAAAGAAGCCAGGTGGTAAGGTAAAGCGTGGGCCAACCAAAAGTGGCAGGTATAAGTGACAAGAAGCTCAAGGGTTGAGTGAGAATACGAACACAAGAGGGTGTAACTACCCTCCTGCCCAAACCATACAACCTAACATTCAGGAGTGACATGCTTTACATTACCACAGACAAAAAAAGATATAAATGCCAAGAAAAGAAAACCCAGAGAATATATCTTGCAAATAACTGATTATAACCCCAGAGGGGGATCAAAGGATTACGGATCAAGAAATTACTAAGAAGCGATCGGCAAGAAAAAGAAGCCAGGTGGTAAGGTAAAGCGTGGGCCAACCAAAAGTGGCAGGTATAAGTGACAAGAAGCTCAAGCGTTGAGTGAGAATACGAACACAAGAGGGTGTAACTACCCTCCTGCCCAAACCATACAACCTAACATTCAGGAGTGACACGCTTTACATTACCACAGACAAAAAAAGATATAAATGCCAAGAAAAGAAAACCCAGAGAATATATCTTGCAAATAACTGATTATAACCCCAGAGGGGGATCAAAGGATTACGGATCAAGAAATTACTAAGAAGCGATCGGCAAGAAAAAGAAGCCAGGTGGTAAGGTAAAGCGAGGGCCAACCAAAAGTGGCAGGTATAAGTGACAAGAAGGTCAAGGGTTGAGTGAGAATACGAACACAAGAGGGTGTAACTACCCTCCTGCCCAAACCATACAACCTAACATTCACGAGTGACACGCTTTACATTACCACAGACAAAAAAAGATATAAATGCCAAGAAAAGAAAACCCAGAGAATATATCTTGCAAATAACTGATTATAACCCCAGAGGGGGATCAAAGGATTACGGATCAAGAAATTACTAAGAAGCGATCGGCAAGAAAAAGAAGCCAGGTGGTAAGGTAAAGCGTGGGCCAACCAAAAGTGGCAGGTATAAGTGACAAGAAGCTCAAGCGTTGAGTGAGAATACGAACACAAGAGGGTGTAACTACCCTCCTGCCCAAACCATACAACCTAACATTCAGGAGTGACACGCTTTACATTACCACAGACAAAAAAAGATATAAATGCCAAGAAAAGAAAACCCAGAGAATATATCTTGCAAATAACTGATTATAACCCCAGAGGGGGATCAAAGGATTACGGATCAAGAAATTACTAAGAAGCGATCGGCAAGAAAAAGAAGCCAGGTGGTAAGGTAAAGCGAGGGCCAACCAAAAGTGGCAGGTATAAGTGACAAGAAGCTCAAGGGTTGAGTGAGAATACGAACACAAGAGGGTGTAACTACCCTCCTGCCCAAACCATACAACCTAACATTCAGGAGTGACACGCTTTACATTACCACAGACAAAAAAAGATATAAATGCCAAGAAAAGAAAACCCAGAGAATATATCTTGCAAATAACTGATTATAACCCCAGAGGGGGATCAAAGGATTACGGATCAAGAAATTACTAAGAAGCGATCGGCAAGAAAAAGAAGCCAGGTGGTAAGGTAAAGCGTGGGCCAACCAAAAGTGGCAGGTATAAGTGACAAGAAGCTCAAGGGTTGAGTGAGAATACGAACACAAGAGGGTGTAACTACCCTCCTGCCCAAACCATACAACCTAACATTCAGGAGTGACACGCTTTACATTACCACAGACAAAAAAAGATATAAATGCCAAGAAAAGAAAACCCAGAGAATATATCTTGCAAATAACTGATTATAACCCCAGAGGGGGATCAAAGGATTACGGATCAAGAAATTACTAAGAAGCGATCGGCAAGAAAAAGAAGCCAGGTGGTAAGGTAAAGCGTGGGCCAACCAAAAGTGGCAGGTATAAGTGACAAGAAGCTCAAGGGTTGAGTGAGAATACGAACACAAGAGGGTGTAACTACCCTCCTGCCCAAACCATACAACCTAACATTCAGGAGTGACACGCTTTACATTACCACAGACAAAAAAAGATATAAATGCCAAGAAAAGAAAACCCAGAGAATATATCTTGCAAATAACTGATTATAACCCCAGAGGGGGATCAAAGGATTACGGATCAAGAAATTACTAAGAAGCGATCGGCAAGAAAAAGAAGCCAGGTGGTAAGGTAAAGCGTGGGCCAACCAAAAGTGGCAGGTATAAGTGACAAGAAGGTCAAGGGTTGAGTGAGAATACGAACACAAGAGGGTGTAACTACCCTCCTGCCCAAACCATACAACCTAACATTCAGGAGTGACACGCTTTACATTACCACAGACAAAAAAAGATATAAATGCCAAGAAAAGAAAACCCAGAGAATATATCTTGCAAATAACTGATTATAACCCCAGAGGGGGATCAAAGGATTACGGATCAAGAAATTACTAAGAAGCGATCGGCAAGAAAAAGAAGCCAGGTGGTAAGGTAAAGCGTGGGCCAACCAAAAGTGGCAGGTATAAGTGACAAGAAGCTCAAGGGTTGAGTGAGAATACGAACACAAGAGGGTGTAACTACCCTCCTGCCCAAACCATACAACCTAACATTCAGGAGTGACACGCTTTACATTACCACAGACAAAAAAAGATATAAATGCCAAGAAAAGAAAACCCAGAGAATATATCTTGCAAATAACTGATTATAACCCCAGAGGGGGATCAAAGGATTACGGATCAAGAAATTACTAAGAAGCGATCGGCAAGAAAAAGAAGCCAGGTGGTAAGGTAAAGCGTGGGCCAACCAAAAGTGGCAGGTATAAGTGACAAGAAGCTCAAGCGTTGAGTGAGAATACGAACACAAGAGGGTGTAACTACCCTCCTGCCCAAACCATACAACCTAACATTCAGGAGTGACACGCTTTACATTACCACAGACAAAAAAAGATATAAATGCCAAGAAAAGAAAACCCAGAGAATATATCTTGCAAATAACTGATTATAACCCCAGAGGGGGATCAAAGGATTACGGATCAAGAAATTACTAAGAAGCGATCGGCAAGAAAAAGAAGCCAGGTGGTAAGGTAAAGCGTGGGCCAACCAAAAGTGGCAGGTATAAGTGACAAGAAGCTCAAGGGTTGAGTGAGAATACGAACACAAGAGGGTGTAACTACCCTCCTGCCCAAACCATACAACCTAACATTCAGGAGTGACACGCTTTACATTACCACAGACAAAAAAAGATATAAATGCCAAGAAAAGAAAACCCAGAGAATATATCTTGCAAATAACTGATTATAACCCCAGAGGGGGATCAAAGGATTACGGATCAAGAAATTACTAAGAAGCGATCGGCAAGAAAAAGAAGCCAGGTGGTAAGGTAAAGCGTGGGCCAACCAAAAGTGGCAGGTATAAGTGACAAGAAGCTCAAGCGTTGAGTGAGAATACGAACACAAGAGGGTGTAACTACCCTCCTGCCCAAACCATACAACCTAACATTCAGGAGTGACACGCTTTACATTACCACAGACAAAAAAAGATATAAATGCCAAGAAAAGAAAACCCAGAGAATATATCTTGCAAATAACTGATTATAACCCCAGAGGGGGATCAAAGGATTACGGATCAAGAAATTACTAAGAAGCGATCGGCAAGAAAAAGAAGCCAGGTGGTAAGGTAAAGCGAGGGCCAACCAAAAGTGGCAGGTATAAGTGACAAGAAGCTCAAGGGTTGAGTGAGAATACGAACACAAGAGGGTGTAACTACCCTCCTGCCCAAACCATACAACCTAACATTCAGGAGTGACACGCTTTACATTACCACAGACAAAAAAAGATATAAATGCCAAGAAAAGAAAACCCAGAGAATATATCTTGCAAATAACTGATTATAACCCCAGAGGGGGATCAAAGGATTACGGATCAAGAAATTACTAAGAAGCGATCGGCAAGAAAAAGAAGCCAGGTGGTAAGGTAAAGCGTGGGCCAACCAAAAGTGGCAGGTATAAGTGACAAGAAGCTCAAGCGTTGAGTGAGAATACGAACACAAGAGGGTGTAACTACCCTCCTGCCCAAACCATACAACCTAACATTCAGGAGTGACACGCTTTACATTACCACAGACAAAAAAGATATAAATGCCAAGAAAAGAAAACCCAGAGAATATATCTTGCAAATAACTGATTATAACCCCAGAGGGGGATCAAAGGATTACGGATCAAGAAATTACTAAGAAGCGATCGGCAAGAAAAAGAAGCCAGGTGGTAAGGTAAAGCGTGGGCCAACCAAAAGTGGCAGGTATAAGTGACAAGAAGCTCAAGGGTTGAGTGAGAATACGAACACAAGAGGGTGTAACTACCCTCCTGCCCAAACCATACAACCTAACATTCAGGAGTGACACGCTTTACATTACCACAGACAAAAAAAGATATAAATGCCAAGAAAAGAAAACCCAGAGAATATATCTTGCAAATAACTGATTATAACCCCAGAGGGGGATCAAAGGATTACGGATCAAGAAATTACTAAGAAGCGATCGGCAAGAAAAAGAAGCCAGGTGGTAAGGTAAAGCGTGGGCCAACCAAAAGTGGCAGGTATAAGTGACAAGAAGCTCAAGGGTTGAGTGAGAATACGAACACAAGAGGGTGTAACTACCCTCCTGCCCAAACCATACAACCTAACATTCAGGAGTGACACGCTTTACATTACCACAGACAAAAAAGATATAAATGCCAAGAAAAGAAAACCCAGAGAATATATCTTGCAAATAACTGATTATAACCCCAGAGGGGGATCAAAGGATTACGGATCAAGAAATTACTAAGAAGCGATCGGCAAGAAAAAGAAGCCAGGTGGTAAGGTAAAGCGTGGGCCAACCAAAAGTGGCAGGTATAAGTGACAAGAAGCTCAAGGGTTGAGTGAGAATACGAACACAAGAGGGTGTAACTACCCTCCTGCCCAAACCATACAACCTAACATTCAGGAGTGACACGCTTTACATTACCACAGACAAAAAAAGATATAAATGCCAAGAAAAGAAAACCCAGAGAATATATCTTGCAAATAACTGATTATAACCCCAGAGGGGGATCAAAGGATTACGGATCAAGAAATTACTAAGAAGCGATCGGCAAGAAAAAGAAGCCAGGTGGTAAGGTAAAGCGTGGGCCAACCAAAAGTGGCAGGTATAAGTGACAAGAAGCTCAAGGGTTGAGTGAGAATACGAACACAAGAGGGTGTAACTACCCTCCTGCCCAAACCATACAACCTAACATTCAGGAGTGACACGCTTTACATTACCACAGACAAAAAAAGATATAAATGCCAAGAAAAGAAAACCCAGAGAATATATCTTGCAAATAACTGATTATAACCCCAGAGGGGGATCAAAGGATTACGGATCAAGAAATTACTAAGAAGCGATCGGCAAGAAAAAGAAGCCAGGTGGTAAGGTAAAGCGTGGGCCAACCAAAAGTGGCAGGTATAAGTGACAAGAAGCTCAAGGGTTGAGTGAGAATACGAACACAAGAGGGTGTAACTACCCTCCTGCCCAAACCATACAACCTAACATTCAGGAGTGACACGCTTTACATTACCACAGACAAAAAAAGATATAAATGCCAAGAAAAGAAAACCCAGAGAATATATCTTGCAAATAACTGATTATAACCCCAGAGGGGGATCAAAGGATTACGGATCAAGAAATTACTAAGAAGCGATCGGCAAGAAAAAGAAGCCAGGTGGTAAGGTAAAGCGTGGGCCAACCAAAAGTGGCAGGTATAAGTGACAAGAAGCTCAAGGGTTGAGTGAGAATACGAACACAAGAGGGTGTAACTACCCTCCTGCCCAAACCATACAACCTAACATTCAGGAGTGACACGCTTTACATTACCACAGACAAAAAAAGATATAAATGCCAACAAAAGAAAACCCAGAGAATATATCTTGCAAATAACTGATTATAACCCCAGAGGGGGATCAAAGGATTACGGATCAAGAAATTACTAAGAAGCGATCGGCAAGAAAAAGAAGCCAGGTGGTAAGGTAAAGCGAGGGCCAACCAAAAGTGGCAGGTATAAGTGACAAGAAGCTCAAGGGTTGAGTGAGAATACGAACACAAGAGGGTGTAACTACCCTCCTGCCCAAACCATACAACCTAACATTCAGGAGTGACACGCTTTACATTACCACAGACAAAAAAAGATATAAATGCCAAGAAAAGAAAACCCAGAGAATATATCTTGCAAATAACTGATTATAACCCCAGAGGGGGATCAAAGGATTACGGATCAAGAAATTACTAAGAAGCGATCGGCAAGAAAAAGAAGCCAGGTGGTAAGGTAAAGCGTGGGCCAACCAAAAGTGGCAGGTATAAGTGACAAGAAGGTCAAGGGTTGAGTGAGAATACGAACACAAGAGGGTGTAACTACCCTCCTGCCCAAACCATGCAACCTAACATTCAGGAGTGACACGCTTTACATTACCACAGACAAAAAAAGATATAAATGCCAAGAAAAGAAAACCCAGAGAATATATCTTGCAAATAACTGATTATAACCCCAGAGGGGGATCAAAGGATTACGGATCAAGAAATTACTAAGAAGCGATCGGCAAGAAAAAGAAGCCAGGTGGTAAGGTAAAGCGAGGGCCAACCAAAAGTGGCAGGTATAAGTGACAAGAAGGTCAAGGGTTGAGTGAGAATACGAACACAAGAGGGTGTAACTACCCTCCTGCCCAAACCATACAACCTAACATTCAGGAGTGACACGCTTTACATTACCACAGACAAAAAAAGATATAAATGCCAAGAAAAGAAAACCCAGAGAATATATCTTGCAAATAACTGATTATAACCCCAGAGGGGGATCAAAGGATTACGGATCAAGAAATTACTAAGAAGCGATCGGCAAGAAAAAGAAGCCAGGTGGTAAGGTAAAGCGTGGGCCAACCAAAAGTGGCAGGTATAAGTGACAAGAAGCTCAAGAGTTGAGTGAGAATACGAACACAAGAGGGTGTAACTACCCTCCTGCCCAAACCATACAACCTAACATTCAGGAGTGACACGCTTTACATTACCACAGACAAAAAAAGATATAAATGCCAAGAAAAGAAAACCCAGAGAATATATCTTGCAAATAACTGATTATAACCCCAGAGGGGGATCAAAGGATTACGGATCAAGAAATTACTAAGAAGCGATCGGCAAGAAAAAGAAGCCAGGTGGTAAGGTAAAGCGTGGGCCAACCAAAAGTGGCAGGTATAAGTGACAAGAAGCTCAAGCGTTGAGTGAGAATACGAACACAAGAGGGTGTAACTACCCTCCTGCCCAAACCATACAACCTAACATTCAGGAGTGACACGCTTTACATTACCACAGACAAAAAAGATATAAATGCCAAGAAAAGAAAACCCAGAGAATATATCTTGCAAATAACTGATTATAACCCCAGAGGGGGATCAAAGGATTACGGATCAAGAAATTACTAAGAAGCGATCGGCAAGAAAAAGAAGCCAGGTGGTAAGGTAAAGCGTGGGCCAACCAAAAGTGGCAGGTATAAGTGACAAGAAGCTCAAGGGTTGAGTGAGAATACGAACACAAGAGGGTGTAACTACCCTCCTGCCCAAACCATACAACCTAACATTCAGGAGTGACACGCTTTACATTACCACAGACAAAAAAAGATATAAATGCCAAGAAAAGAAAACCCAGAGAATATATCTTGCAAATAACTGATTATAACCCCAGAGGGGGATCAAAGGATTACGGATCAAGAAATTACTAAGAAGCGATCGGCAAGAAAAAGAAGCCAGGTGGTAAGGTAAAGCGTGGGCCAACCAAAAGTGGCAGGTATAAGTGACAAGAAGCTCAAGGGTTGAGTGAGAATACGAACACAAGAGGGTGTAACTACCCTCCTGCCCAAACCATACAACCTAACATTCAGGAGTGACACGCTTTACATTACCACAGACAAAAAAAGATATAAATGCCAAGAAAAGAAAACCCAGAGAATATATCTTGCAAATAACTGATTATAACCCCAGAGGGGGATCAAAGGATTACGGATCAAGAAATTACTAAGAAGCGATCGGCAAGAAAAAGAAGCCAGGTGGTAAGGTAAAGCGAGGGCCAACCAAAAGTGGCAGGTATAAGTGACAAGAAGGTCAAGGGTTGAGTGAGAATACGAACACAAGAGGGTGTAACTACCCTCCTGCCCAAACCATACAACCTAACATTCAGGAGTGACACGCTTTACATTACCACAGACAAAAAAAGATATAAATGCCAAGAAAAGAAAACCCAGAGAATATATCTTGCAAATAACTGATTATAACCCCAGAGGGGGATCAAAGGATTACGGATCAAGAAATTACTAAGAAGCGATCGGCAAGAAAAAGAAGCCAGGTGGTAAGGTAAAGCGTGGGCCAACCAAAAGTGGCAGGTATAAGTGACAAGAAGCTCAAGGGTTGAGTGAGAATACGAACACAAGAGGGTGTAACTACCCTCCTGCCCAAACCATACAACCTAACATTCACGAGTGACACGCTTTACATTACCACAGACAAAAAAAGATATAAATGCCAAGAAAAGAAAACCCAGAGAATATATCTTGCAAATAACTGATTATAACCCCAGAGGGGGATCAAAGGATTACGGATCAAGAAATTACTAAGAAGCGATCGGCAAGAAAAAGAAGCCAGGTGGTAAGGTAAAGCGTGGGCCAACCAAAAGTGGCAGGTATAAGTGACAAGAAGCTCAAGGGTTGAGTGAGAATACGAACACAAGAGGGTGTAACTACCCTCCTGCCCAAACCATACAACCTAACATTCAGGAGTGACACGCTTTACATTACCACAGACAAAAAAAGATATAAATGCCAAGAAAAGAAAACCCAGAGAATATATCTTGCAAATAACTGATTATAACCCCAGAGGGGGATCAAAGGATTACGGATCAAGAAATTACTAAGAAGCGATCGGCAAGAAAAAGAAGCCAGGTGGTAAGGTAAAGCGTGGGCCAACCAAAAGTGGCAGGTATAAGTGACAAGAAGCTCAAGCGTTGAGTGAGAATACGAACACAAGAGGGTGTAACTACCCTCCTGCCCAAACCATACAACCTAACATTCAGGAGTGACACGCTTTACATTACCACAGACAAAAAAAGATATAAATGCCAAGAAAAGAAAACCCAGAGAATATATCTTGCAAATAACTGATTATAACCCCAGAGGGGGATCAAAGGATTACGGATCAAGAAATTACTAAGAAGCGATCGGCAAGAAAAAGAAGCCAGGTGGTAAGGTAAAGCGTGGGCCAACCAAAAGTGGCAGGTATAAGTGACAAGAAGCTCAAGGGTTGAGTGAGAATACGAACACAAGAGGGTGTAACTACCCTCCTGCCCAAACCATACAACCTAACATTCAGGAGTGACACGCTTTACATTACCACAGACAAAAAAAGATATAAATGCCAAGAAAAGAAAACCCAGAGAATATATCTTGCAAATAACTGATTATAACCCCAGAGGGGGATCAAAGGATTACGGATCAAGAAATTACTAAGAAGCGATCGGCAAGAAAAAGAAGCCAGGTGGTAAGGTAAAGCGTGGGCCAACCAAAAGTGGCAGGTATAAGTGACAAGAAGCTCAAGCGTTGAGTGAGAATACGAACACAAGAGGGTGTAACTACCCTCCTGCCCAAACCATACAACCTAACATTCAGGAGTGACACGCTTTACATTACCACAGACAAAAAAAGATATAAATGCCAAGAAAAGAAAACCCAGAGAATATATCTTGCAAATAACTGATTATAACCCCAGAGGGGGATCAAAGGATTACGGATCAAGAAATTACTAAGAAGCGATCGGCAAGAAAAAGAAGCCAGGTGGTAAGGTAAAGCGAGGGCCAACCAAAAGTGGCAGGTATAAGTGACAAGAAGGTCAAGGGTTGAGTGAGAATACGAACACAAGAGGGTGTAACTACCCTCCTGCCCAAACCATACAACCTAACATTCACGAGTGACACGCTTTACATTACCACAGACAAAAAAAGATATAAATGCCAAGAAAAGAAAACCCAGAGAATATATCTTGCAAATAACTGATTATAACCCCAGAGGGGGATCAAAGGATTACGGATCAAGAAATTACTAAGAAGCGATCGGCAAGAAAAAGAAGCCAGGTGGTAAGGTAAAGCGTGGGCCAACCAAAAGTGGCAGGTATAAGTGACAAGAAGCTCAAGCGTTGAGTGAGAATACGAACACAAGAGGGTGTAACTACCCTCCTGCCCAAACCATACAACCTAACATTCAGGAGTGACACGCTTTACATTACCACAGACAAAAAAAGATATAAATGCCAAGAAAAGAAAACCCAGAGAATATATCTTGCAAATAACTGATTATAACCCCAGAGGGGGATCAAAGGATTACGGATCAAGAAATTACTAAGAAGCGATCGGCAAGAAAAAGAAGCCAGGTGGTAAGGTAAAGCGAGGGCCAACCAAAAGTGGCAGGTATAAGTGACAAGAAGCTCAAGGGTTGAGTGAGAATACGAACACAAGAGGGTGTAACTACCCTCCTGCCCAAACCATACAACCTAACATTCAGGAGTGACACGCTTTACATTACCACAGACAAAAAAAGATATAAATGCCAAGAAAAGAAAACCCAGAGAATATATCTTGCAAATAACTGATTATAACCCCAGAGGGGGATCAAAGGATTACGGATCAAGAAATTACTAAGAAGCGATCGGCAAGAAAAAGAAGCCAGGTGGTAAGGTAAAGCGTGGGCCAACCAAAAGTGGCAGGTATAAGTGACAAGAAGCTCAAGGGTTGAGTGAGAATACGAACACAAGAGGGTGTAACTACCCTCCTGCCCAAACCATACAACCTAACATTCAGGAGTGACACGCTTTACATTACCACAGACAAAAAAAGATATAAATGCCAAGAAAAGAAAACCCAGAGAATATATCTTGCAAATAACTGATTATAACCCCAGAGGGGGATCAAAGGATTACGGATCAAGAAATTACTAAGAAGCGATCGGCAAGAAAAAGAAGCCAGGTGGTAAGGTAAAGCGTGGGCCAACCAAAAGTGGCAGGTATAAGTGACAAGAAGCTCAAGGGTTGAGTGAGAATACGAACACAAGAGGGTGTAACTACCCTCCTGCCCAAACCATACAACCTAACATTCAGGAGTGACACGCTTTACATTACCACAGACAAAAAAAGATATAAATGCCAAGAAAAGAAAACCCAGAGAATATATCTTGCAAATAACTGATTATAACCCCAGAGGGGGATCAAAGGATTACGGATCAAGAAATTACTAAGAAGCGATCGGCAAGAAAAAGAAGCCAGGTGGTAAGGTAAAGCGTGGGCCAACCAAAAGTGGCAGGTATAAGTGACAAGAAGGTCAAGGGTTGAGTGAGAATACGAACACAAGAGGGTGTAACTACCCTCCTGCCCAAACCATACAACCTAACATTCAGGAGTGACACGCTTTACATTACCACAGACAAAAAAAGATATAAATGCCAAGAAAAGAAAACCCAGAGAATATATCTTGCAAATAACTGATTATAACCCCAGAGGGGGATCAAAGGATTACGGATCAAGAAATTACTAAGAAGCGATCGGCAAGAAAAAGAAGCCAGGTGGTAAGGTAAAGCGTGGGCCAACCAAAAGTGGCAGGTATAAGTGACAAGAAGCTCAAGGGTTGAGTGAGAATACGAACACAAGAGGGTGTAACTACCCTCCTGCCCAAACCATACAACCTAACATTCAGGAGTGACACGCTTTACATTACCACAGACAAAAAAAGATATAAATGCCAAGAAAAGAAAACCCAGAGAATATATCTTGCAAATAACTGATTATAACCCCAGAGGGGGATCAAAGGATTACGGATCAAGAAATTACTAAGAAGCGATCGGCAAGAAAAAGAAGCCAGGTGGTAAGGTAAAGCGTGGGCCAACCAAAAGTGGCAGGTATAAGTGACAAGAAGCTCAAGGGTTGAGTGAGAATACGAACACAAGAGGGTGTAACTACCCTCCTGCCCAAACCATACAACCTAACATTCAGGAGTGACACGCTTTACATTACCACAGACAAAAAAAGATATAAATGCCAAGAAAAGAAAACCCAGAGAATATATCTTGCAAATAACTGATTATAACCCCAGAGGGGGATCAAAGGATTACGGATCAAGAAATTACTAAGAAGCGATCGGCAAGAAAAAGAAGCCAGGTGGTAAGGTAAAGCGTGGGCCAACCAAAAGTGGCAGGTATAAGTGACAAGAAGCTCAAGGGTTGAGTGAGAATACGAACACAAGAGGGTGTAACTACCCTCCTGCCCAAACCATACAACCTAACATTCAGGAGTGACACGCTTTACATTACCACAGACAAAAAAAGATATAAATGCCAAGAAAAGAAAACCCAGAGAATATATCTTGCAAATAACTGATTATAACCCCAGAGGGGGATCAAAGGATTACGGATCAAGAAATTACTAAGAAGCGATCGGCAAGAAAAAGAAGCCAGGTGGTAAGGTAAAGCGTGGGCCAACCAAAAGTGGCAGGTATAAGTGACAAGAAGCTCAAGCGTTGAGTGAGAATACGAACACAAGAGGGTGTAACTACCCTCCTGCCCAAACCATACAACCTAACATTCAGGAGTGACACGCTTTACATTACCACAGACAAAAAAAGATATAAATGCCAAGAAAAGAAAACCCAGAGAATATATCTTGCAAATAACTGATTATAACCCCAGAGGGGGATCAAAGGATTACGGATCAAGAAATTACTAAGAAGCGATCGGCAAGAAAAAGAAGCCAGGTGGTAAGGTAAAGCGAGGGCCAACCAAAAGTGGCAGGTATAAGTGACAAGAAGCTCAAGGGTTGAGTGAGAATACGAACACAAGAGGGTGTAACTACCCTCCTGCCCAAACCATACAACCTAACATTCAGGAGTGACACGCTTTACATTACCACAGACAAAAAAAGATATAAATGCCAAGAAAAGAAAACCCAGAGAATATATCTTGCAAATAACTGATTATAACCCCAGAGGGGGATCAAAGGATTACGGATCAAGAAATTACTAAGAAGCGATCGGCAAGAAAAAGAAGCCAGGTGGTAAGGTAAAGCGTGGGCCAACCAAAAGTGGCAGGTATAAGTGACAAGAAGCTCAAGGGTTGAGTGAGAATACGAACACAAGAGGGTGTAACTACCCTCCTGCCCAAACCATACAACCTAACATTCAGGAGTGACACGCTTTACATTACCACAGACAAAAAAAGATATAAATGCCAAGAAAAGAAAACCCAGAGAATATATCTTGCAAATAACTGATTATAACCCCAGAGGGGGATCAAAGGATTACGGATCAAGAAATTACTAAGAAGCGATCGGCAAGAAAAAGAAGCCAGGTGGTAAGGTAAAGCGTGGGCCAACCAAAAGTGGCAGGTATAAGTGACAAGAAGCTCAAGGGTTGAGTGAGAATACGAACACAAGAGGGTGTAACTACCCTCCTGCCCAAACCATACAACCTAACATTCAGGAGTGACACGCTTTACATTACCACAGACAAAAAAAGATATAAATGCCAAGAAAAGAAAACCCAGAGAATATATCTTGCAAATAACTGATTATAACCCCAGAGGGGGATCAAAGGATTACGGATCAAGAAATTACTAAGAAGCGATCGGCAAGAAAAAGAAGCCAGGTGGTAAGGTAAAGCGTGGGCCAACCAAAAGTGGCAGGTATAAGTGACAAGAAGCTCAAGGGTTGAGTGAGAATACGAACACAAGAGGGTGTAACTACCCTCCTGCCCAAACCATACAACCTAACATTCAGGAGTGACACGCTTTACATTACCACAGACAAAAAAAGATATAAATGCCAAGAAAAGAAAACCCAGAGAATATGTCTTGCAAATAACTGATTATAACCCCAGAGGGGGATCAAAGGATTACGGATCAAGAAATTACTAAGAAGCGATCGGCAAGAAAAAGAAGCCAGGTGGTAAGGTAAAGCGTGGGCCAACCAAAAGTGGCAGGTATAAGTGACAAGAAGCTCAAGGGTTGAGTGAGAATACGAACACAAGAGGGTGTAACTACCCTCCTGCCCAAACCATACAACCTAACATTCAGGAGTGACACGCTTTACATTACCACAGACAAAAAAAGATATAAATGCCAAGAAAAGAAAACCCAGAGAATATATCTTGCAAATAACTGATTATAACCCCAGAGGGGGATCAAAGGATTACGGATCAAGAAATTACTAAGAAGCGATCGGCAAGAAAAAGAAGCCAGGTGGTAAGGTAAAGCGTGGGCCAACCAAAAGTGGCAGGTATAAGTGACAAGAAGCTCAAGGGTTGAGTGAGAATACGAACACAAGAGGGTGTAACTACCCTCCTGCCCAAACCATACAACCTAACATTCAGGAGTGACACGCTTTACATTACCACAGACAAAAAAAGATATAAATGCCAACAAAAGAAAACCCAGAGAATATATCTTGCAAATAACTGATTATAACCCCAGAGGGGGATCAAAGGATTACGGATCAAGAAATTACTAAGAAGCGATCGGCAAGAAAAAGAAGCCAGGTGGTAAGGTAAAGCGAGGGCCAACCAAAAGTGGCAGGTATAAGTGACAAGAAGCTCAAGGGTTGAGTGAGAATATGAACACAAGAGGGTGTAACTACCCTCCTGCCCAAACCATACAACCTAACATTCAGGAGTGACACGCTTTACATTACCACAGACAAAAAAAGATATAAATGCCAAGAAAAGAAAACCCAGAGAATATATCTTGCAAATAACTGATTATAACCCCAGAGGGGGATCAAAGGATTACGGATCAAGAAATTACTAAGAAGCGATCGGCAAGAAAAAGAAGCCAGGTGGTAAGGTAAAGCGTGGGCCAACCAAAAGTGGCAGGTATAAGTGACAAGAAGCTCAAGGGTTGAGTGAGAATACGAACACAAGAGGGTGTAACTACCCTCCTGCCCAAACCATACAACCTAACATTCAGGAGTGACATGCTTTACATTACCACAGACAAAAAAAGATATAAATGCCAAGAAAAGAAAACCCAGAGAATATATCTTGCAAATAACTGATTATAACCCCAGAGGGGGATCAAAGGATTACGGATCAAGAAATTACTAAGAAGCGATCGGCAAGAAAAAGAAGCCAGGTGGTAAGGTAAAGCGTGGGCCAACCAAAAGTGGCAGGTATAAGTGACAAGAAGCTCAAGGGTTGAGTGAGAATACGAACACAAGAGGGTGTAACTACCCTCCTGCCCAAACCATACAACCTAACATTCAGGAGTGACACGCTTTACATTACCACAGACAAAAAAAGATATAAATGCCAAGAAAAGAAAACCCAGAGAATATATCTTGCAAATAACTGATTATAACCCCAGAGGGGGATCAAAGGATTACGGATCAAGAAATTACTAAGAAGCGATCGGCAAGAAAAAGAAGCCAGGTGGTAAGGTAAAGCGTGGGCCAACCAAAAGTGGCAGGTATAAGTGACAAGAAGCTCAAGGGTTGAGTGAGAATACGAACACAAGAGGGTGTAACTACCCTCCTGCCCAAACCATACAACCTAACATTCAGGAGTGACATGCTTTACATTACCACAGACAAAAAAAGATATAAATGCCAAGAAAAGAAAACCCAGAGAATATATCTTGCAAATAACTGATTATAACCCCAGAGGGGGATCAAAGGATTACGGATCAAGAAATTACTAAGAAGCGATCGGCAAGAAAAAGAAGCCAGGTGGTAAGGTAAAGCGTGGGCCAATCAAAAGTGGCAGGTATAAGTGACAAGAAGCTCAAGCGTTGAGTGAGAATACGAACACAAGAGGGTGTAACTACCCTCCTGCCCAAACCATACAACCTAACATTCAGGAGTGACATGCTTTATATTACCACAGACAAAAAAAGATATAAATGCCAAGAAAAGAAAACCCAGAGAATATATCTTGCAAATAACTGATTATAACCCCAGAGGGGGATCAAAGGATTACGGATCAAGAAATTACTAAGAAGCGATCGGCAAGAAAAAGAAGCCAGGTGGTAAGGTAAAGCGTGGGCCAACCAAAAGTGGCAGGTATAAGTGACAAGAAGCTCAAGGGTTGAGTGAGAATACGAACACAAGAGGGTGTAACTACCCTCCTGCCCAAACCATACAACCTAACATTCAGGAGTGACACGCTTTACATTACCACAGACAAAAAAAGATATAAATGCCAAGAAAAGAAAACCCAGAGAATATATCTTGCAAATAACTGATTATAACCCCAGAGGGGGATCAAAGGATTACGGATCAAGAAATTACTAAGAAGCGATCGGCAAGAAATAGAAGCCAGGTGGTAAGGTAAAGCGAGGGCCAACCAAAAGTGGCAGGTATAAGTGACAAGAAGCTCAAGGGTTGAGTGAGAATACGAACACAAGAGGGTGTAACTACCCTCCTGCCCAAACCATACAACCTAACATTCAGGAGTGACACGCTTTACATTACCACAGACAAAAAAAGATATAAATGCCAAGAAAAGAAAACCCAGAGAATATATCTTGCAAATAACTGATTATAACCCCAGAGGGGGATCAAAGGATTACGGATCAAGAAATTACTAAGAAGCGATCGGCAAGAAAAAGAAGCCAGGTGGTAAGGTAAAGCGTGGGCCAACCAAAAGTGGCAGGTATAAGTGACAAGAAGCTCAAGGGTTGAGTGAGAATACGAACACAAGAGGGTGTAACTACCCTCCTGCCCATACCATACAACCTAACATTCAGGAGTGACACGCTTTACATTACCACAGACAAAAAAAGATATAAATGCCAAGAAAAGAAAACCCAGAGAATATATCTTGCAAATAACTGATTATAACCCCAGAGGGGGATCAAAGGATTACGGATCAAGAAATTACTAAGAAGCGATCGGCAAGAAAAAGAAGCCAGGTGGTAAGGTAAAGCGTGGGCCAACCAAAAGTGGCAGGTATAAGTGACAAGAAGCTCAAGGGTTGAGTGAGAATACGAACACAAGAGGGTGTAACTACCCTCCTGCCCAAACGATACAACCTAACCCTAACCCTAACCCTAACCCTAATGCAGCACAAGGTGCATTCATTTGGACAACAGCAACAGTCTGAGGTGCGGGCCAGAACCAAGAGGCAGACAACATAGGGAGGGCGTTTTCCCCCCTCTGCCCACCATTTTAAAACCTAACTTTTGCAAGTGACGCTCTAAGGACTTGGTCTGTTTGTTTGTAGCTCCCTGATGAGCCGCAAGATGGCGAAACCGGTCGGAGTGTTCCAAGAAGGAACGATGGATGGTACTTAAGGCTGGAGGACGGGACACATTCAGTAGTAGCCAAGCAGGAACTCTGGATGGTGCCTAAAGCTAAAGCACAAGGTGCATTCATTTGGACAACAGCAACAGTCTGAGGTGCGGGCCAGAACCAAGAGGCAGACAACATAGGGAGGGCGTTTTCCCCCCTCTGCCCACCATTTTAAAACCTAACTTTTGCAAGTGACGCACTAAGGACTTGGTCTGTTTGTTTGTAGCTCCCTGATGAGCCGCAAGATGGCGAAACCGGTCGGAGTGTTCCAAGAAGGAACGATGGATGGTACTTAAGGCTGGAGGACGGGACACATTCAGTAGTAGCCAAGCAGGAACTCTGGATGGTGCCTAAAGCTAAAGCACAAGGTGCATTCATTTGGACAACAGCAACAGTCTGAGGTGCGGGCCAGAACCAAGAGGCAGACAACATAGGGAGGGCGTTTTCCCCCCTCTGCCCACCATTTTAAAACCTAACTTTTGCAAGTGACGCACTAAGGACTTGGTCTGTTTGTTTGTAGCTCCCTGATGAGCCGCAAGATGGCGAAACCGGTCGGAGTGTTCCAAGAAGGAACGATGGATGGTACTTAAGGCTGGAGGACGGGACACATTCAGTAGTAGCCAAGCAGGAACTCTGGATGGTGCCTAAAGCTAAAGCACAAGGTGCATTCATTTGGACAACAGCAACAGTCTGAGGTGCGGGCCAGAACCAAGAGGCAGACAACATAGGGAGGGCGTTATCCCCCCTCTGCCCACCATTTTAAAACCTAACTTTTGCAAGTGATGCACTAAGGACTTGGTCTGTTTGTTTGTAGCTCCCTGATGAGCCGCAAGATGGCGAAACCGGTCGGAGTGTTCCAAGAAGGAACGATGGATGGTACTTAAGGCTGGAGGACGGGACACATTCAGTAGTAGCCAAGCAGGAACTCTGGATGGTGCCTAAAGCTAAAGCACAAGGTGCATTCATTTGGACAACAGCAACAGTCTGAGGTGCGGGCCAGAACCAAGAGGCAGACAACATAGGGAGGGCGTTTTCCCCCCTCTGCCCACCATTTTAAAACCTAACCCTAACCCTAACCCTAACCCTAACCCTAACCCTAATGCACCCTAACCCTAACCCTAACCCTAACCCTAACCCTAACCCTAACCCTAACCCTAACCCTAATCCTAACCCTAACCCTAATGCAGTATAGGGTCACCACCAGTGAAGATATTATTGGGCCACCACAAGTGAAGATATTATAGGGTCATCACCAGTGAAGTTACTATAGGGTCACTACCAGTGAAGATAGTATAGGGTCACCACCAGTGTATTTAGTATAGGGTCACCACCAGTGAAGATAGTATAGGGTCACCACCAGTGAAGATAGTATCGGGTCACCACCAGTTTAGTTAGTTTCGGGTCATCACCAGTGAAGACAGTATGGAGTCACCACCGGTGAAGATAGTATATGGTCACCACCAGTGAAGATAGTATCGGGTCACCACCAGTGAAGATAGAATAGGGTCACCACCAGTGATGGTAGTATTGGGTCACCACCAGTGAAGATAGTGTCGGGTCACCACCAGTGAAGATAGTATAGGGTCACCACCAGTGATGGTAGTATCGGGTCACCACCAGTGAAGATAGTATAGGGTCAACACCAGTGAAGATAGTATAGGGTCACCACCAGTGAAGATAGTATAGGGTCAACACCAGTGAAGATAGTATAGGGTCACCACCAGTGCAGATAGCATAGGGTCACCACCAGTGAAGTTAGTATCGAGTCACCACCAGTCTAGTTAGTGTAGGGTAACCACCAGTTGAAGATAGTGCAGGGTCACCACCAGTGAAGTTACTATAGTGTCACCACCAGTGTAGTTAGTATAGGGTCAACACCAGTGTAGTTAGTATAGGGTCAACACCAGTGCAGTTAGTGTAGGGTCACCACCAGTTGAAGATATTAAAGGGTCACCAACATTGAAGTTACTACAGGGTCACCACCAGTTGAAGATAGTATGGGGTCACCACCAGTGAAGTTACTACAGGGTCACCACCAGTGAAGTGAGTATAGGGTCACCACCAGTGAGTTTAGTGTCGGGCCACCACCTGTGAAAATAGTATAGGGTCCCCACCAGTGAAGATAGTATAGGGTCACGACCAGTGAAGATAGTATAGGGTCACCACCAGTTAAGTTAGTATAGGGTCACCACCAGTGAAGATAGTATGGAGTCACCACCAGTGAAGATAGTATATGGTCACCACCAGTGAAGATAGTATAGGGTCACCACCAGTGAAGATAGTATCGGGCCACCACCAGTGAAGATGGTATAGGGTCACCAACAGCCAAGATAGTATAGGGTCAACACCAGTGAAGATAGTATAGGGTCACCACCAGTGAAGATAGTATAGGGTCAACACCAGTGAAGATAGTATAGGGTCACCACCAGTGAATTTAGGATAGGGTCACCACCAGTGAAGATAGTATCGGGTCACCACCAGTGAAGATGTTTTTGGGTCACCACCAGTGAAGGTAGTATAGGGTCACCAACAATGAAGTTAGTTTTGGGTCACTACCAGTGAAGCTATATAGGGTCACCACCAGTGAAGATAGCATAGGGTCACCACCAGTGAATATGCTATAGGGTCACCACCAGTGAAGATAGTATAGGGTAACCACCACTGAAGATATAGAATCATAGAATCATAGAATCATAGAAGTTACAACATGGAAACAGGCCCTTCGGCCCAACATGTCCATGTCGCCCAGTTTATACCACTAAGCTAGTCCCAATTGCCTGCACTTGGCCCATATCCCTCTATACCCATCTTACCCATGTAACTGTCCAAATGCTTTTTAAAAGACAAAATTGTACCCGCCTCTACTACTGCCTCTGGCAGCTCGTTCCAGACACTCACCACCCTTTGAGTGAAAAAATTGCCCCTCTGGATCCTTTTGTATCTCTCCCCTCTCACCTTAAATCTGTGCCCCCTCGTTATAGACTCCCCTACCTTTGGGAAAAGATTTTGACTATCGACCTTATCTATGCCCCTCATTATTTTATAGACTTCTATAAGATCACCCCTTAACCTCCTACTCTCCAGGGAATAAAGTCCCAGTCTGTCTAACCTCTCCCTGTAAGTCAAACCATCAAGTCCCGGTAGCATCCTAGTAAATCTTTTCTGCACTCTTTCTAGTTTAATAATATCCTTTCTATAATAGGGTGACCAGAACTGTACACAGTACTCCAAGTGTGGCCTCACCAATGCCCTGTACAACTTCAACAAGACATCCCAACTCCTGCATTCAATGTTCTGACCAATGAAACCAAGCATGCTGAATGCCTTCTTCACCACCCCATCCACCTGTGACTCCACTTTCAAGGAGCTATGAATCTGTACTCCTAGATCTCTTTGTTCTATAACTCTCCCCAACGCCCTACCATTAACGGAGTAGGTCCTGGCCCGATTCGATCTACCAAAATGCATCACCTCACATTTATCTAAATTAAACTCCATCTGCCATTCATCGGCCCACTGGCCCAATTTATCAAGATCCCGTTGCAATCCTAGATAACCTTCTTCACTGTCCACAATGCCACCAATCTTGGTGTCATCTGCAAACTTACTAACCATGCCTCCTAAATTCTCATCCAAATCATTAATATAAATAACAAATAACAGCGGACCCAGCACCGATCCCTGAGGCACACCGCTGGACACAGGCATCCAGTTTGAAAAACAACCCTCGACAACCACCCTCTGTCTTCTGTCGTCAAGCCAATTTTGTATCCAATTGGCTACCTCACCTTGGATCCCATGAGATTTAACCTTATGTAACAACCTACCATGCGGTACCTTGTCAAATGCTTTGCTGAAGTCCATGTAGACCACGTCTACTGCACAGCCCTCATCTATCTTCTTGGTTACCCCTTCAAAAAACTCAATCAAATTCGTGAGACATGATTTTCCTCTCACAAAACCATGCTGACTGTTCCTAATTAGTCCCAGCCTCTCCAAATGCCTGTAGATTCTGTCCCTCAGAATACCCTCTAACAACTTACCCACTACAGATGTCAGGCTCACTGGTCTGTAGTTCCCAGGCTTTTCCCTGCCGCCCTTCTTAAACAAAGGCACAACATTTGCTACCCTCCAATCTTCAGGCACCTCACCTGTAGCGGTGGATGATTCAAATATCTCTGCTAGGGGACCCGCAATTTCCTCCCTAACCTCCCATAACGTCCTGGGATACATTTCATCAGGTCCCGGAGATTTATCTACCTTGATGCGCGTTAAGACTTCCAGCACCTCCCTCTCTGTAATATGTACACTCCTCAAGACATCACTATTTATTTCCCCAAGTTCCCTAACATCCATGCCTTTCTCAACCGTAAATACCGATGTGAAATATTCATTCAGGATCTCACCCATCTCTTGTGGTTCCGCACATGGATGACCTTGTTGATCCTTAAGAGGCCCTACTCTCTCCCTAGTTACCCTTTATATAATAGGGTCACCACCAGTGTAGTTAGTATAGGGTCACCACGAGTGAAGATAGCATAGGGTAACCACCAGTGAAGTTAGTATAGAGTCACCACCAGTCTAGTTAGTATAGGGTAACCACCAGTTGAAGATAGTGCAGGGTCACCACCAGTGAAGTTACTATAGGGTCACCACCAGTGAAGTGAGTATAGGGTCAACACCAGTGTAGTTAGTATAGGGTCAACACCAGTGCAGTTAGTGTAGGGTCACCACCAGTTGAAGATATTAAAGGGTCACCACCATTGAAGTTACTACAGTGTCACCACCAGTTGAAGATAGTATAGGGTCACCACCAGTGAAGTTACTATAGGGTCACCACCAGTGAAGTGAGTATAGGGTCACCACCAGTGAATTTAGTGTCGGGCCACCACCTGTGAAAATAGTATATGGTCACCACCAGTGAAGATAGTATCGGGTCACGACCAGTGACCCGAAACATTTAGATAAGCATAATTTAATAGGACAAAGTCAGCATGGCTTTATGAAGGGGAAGTCATGTCTGACAAATTTGCTTGAGTTCTTCGAGGATATAACGTATAGGGTGGATAAAGGGGAACCAGTGGACGTAGTTTATTTAGACTTCCAGAAGGCATTCGACAAGGTGCCACATAAAAGATTATTACTTAAGATAAAAAATCACGGGATTGGGGTTAATATTCTGGCATGGGTGGAGGATTGGTTATCGAACAGGAAGCAGAGAGTTGGGATAAATGGTTCATTTTCGGACTGGCAACCAGTAACCAGTGGTGTTCCACAGGGGTCGGTGCTGGGTCCCCAACTCTTTACAATCTATATTAACGATTTGGAGGAGGGGACCGAGTGCAACATATCAAAATTTGCAGATGATACAAAGATGGGAGGGAAAGTAGAGAGTGAGGAGGACATAAAAAACCTGCAAGGGGATATAGACAGGCTGGGTGAGTGGGCGGAGATTTGGCAGATGCAATATAATATTGGAAAATGTGAGGTTATGCACTTTGGCAGGAAAAATCAGAGAGCAAGTTATTTTCTTAATGGCGAGAGACTGGAAAGTACTGCAGTACAAAGGGATCTGGGGGTCCTAGTGCAAGAAAATCAAAAAGTTGGTATGCAGGTGCAGCAGGTGATCAAGAAAGCCAACGGAATGTTGGCTTTTATTGCTAGGGGGATAGAATATAAAAACAAGGAGGTATTGCTGCAGTTATATAAGGTATTGGTGAGACCGCACCTGGAATACTGCATACAGTTTTGGTCTCCATACTTAAGAAAAGACATACTTGCTCTCGAGGCAGTACAAAGAAGGTTCACTCGGTTAATCCCGGGGATGAGGGGGCGGACATATGAGGAGAGGTTGAGTAGATTGGGACTCTACTCATTGGAGTTCAGAAGAATGAGAGGCGATCTTATTGAAACATATAAGATTGTGAAGGGTCTTGATCGGGTGGATGCGGTAAGGATGTTCCCAAAGATGGGTGAAACTAGAACTAGGGGGCATAATCTTAGAATAAGGGGCTGCTCTTTCAAAACTGAGATGAGCAGAAACTTCTTCACTCAGAGGGTGGTAGGTCTGTGGAATTTGCTGCCCCAGGAAGCTGTGGAAGCTACATCATTAGATAAATTTAAAACAGAAACAGACAGTTTCCTAGAAGTAAAGGGAATTAGGCGTTATGGGGAGCGGGCAGGAAATTGGACATGAAGCTGAGTTCGGATCGGTCAATGCCCTGTGGGTGGTGGAGAGGGCCCAGGGGCTATGTGGCCGGGTCCTGCTCCGACTTCTTGTGTTCTTTAGATTTGTGGTTGGGATCAGATCAGCCATGATCTTATTGAATGGCGGAGCAGGCTCGAGGGGCCGATTGGCCTACTCCTGCTCCAATTTCTTATGTTCTTATGTTCTTATGTTATAGGGTCACCACCAGTGAAGGTAGTATAGGGTCACCAACAATGAAGTTAGTTTTGGGTCACTACCAGTGAATATACTATAGGGTCACCACTAGTGAAGTTAGTATATGGTCACTACCAGTGAAGCTGTATAGGGTCACCACCAGTGAAGATAGCATAGGGTCACCACAAGTGAATATACTATAGGGTCACCACCAGTGAAGATAGTATCGGGTAACCACCACTGAAGATATTATAGGGTCACCACCAGTGTAGTTAGTATAGGGTAACCACCAGTGAAGTTAGTATAGAGTCACCACCAGTGAAGTTAGTATAGAGTCACCACCAGTGAAGTGAGTATCGGGTCAACACCAGTGTAGTTAGTATAGGGTCAACACCAGTGCAGTTAGTATAGGGTCACCACCAGTTGAAGATATTACAGGGTCACCACCAGTGAAGATAGTATAGGGTCACTACCAGTGAAGATAGTATAGGGTCACTACCAGTGAAGATAGTATCGGGCCACCACCAGTGAAGATACTATAGGGTCACCACCAGTGAATTTAGTGTCGGGCCACGACCAGTGAAGATAGCATAGGGTCACCAGTAGTGAAGATAGTATAGGGTCACGACCAGTGAAGATAGTTTAGGGTCACCACCAGTTAAGTTAGTATAGGGTCACCACCAGTGAAGATAGTATAGGGTCACCACCAGTGAAGATATTATAGGGTCACCACCAGTTAAGATAGTATATATTCACCACCAGTGAAGATAGTATAGGGTCACTACCAGTGAATATAGTATTGGGTCACCACCAGTGAAGGTAGTATAGGGTCACCAACAATGAAGTTAGTTTTGGGTCACTACCAGTGAAGCTATATAGGGTCACCACCAGTGCAGATAGCATAGGGTCACCACCAGTGCAGATAGCATAGGGTCACCACCAGTGAAGTTAGTATAGAGTCACCACCAGTCTAGTTAGTGTAGGGTAACCACCAGTTGAAGATAGTGCAGGGTCACCACCAGTGAAGTTACTATAGTGTCACCACCAGTGAAGTGAGTATAGGGTCAACACCAGTGTAGTTAGTATAGGGTCAACACCAGTGCAGTTAGTGTAGGGTCACCACCAGTTGAAGATATTAAAGGGTCACCACCATTGAAGTTACTACAGGGTCACCACCAGTTTAAGATAGTATAGGGTCACCACCAGTGAAGTTAGTATAGGGTCACCACCAGTGAAGTGAGTATAGGGTCACCACCAGTGAGTTTAGTGTCGGGCCACCACCTGTGAAAATAGTATAGGGTCACCACCAGGGAAGATAGTATCGGGTCACGACCAGTGAAGATAGTATAGGGTCACCACCAGTTAAGTTAGTATAGGGTCACCACCAGTGAAGATAGTATGGAGTCACCACCAGTGAAGATAGAATATGGTCACCACCAGTGAAGATAGTATAGGGTCACCACCAGTGAAGATAGTATCGGGCCACCACCAGTGAAGATAGTATCGGGCCACCACCAGTGAAGATAGTATAGGGTCACCAACAGCGAAGATAGTATAGGGTCACCACCAGTGAATATAGTATAGGGTCAACACCAGTGAAGATAGTATAGGGTCAACACCAGTGAAGATAGTATAGGGTCACCACCAGTGAAGTTACTTTCGGGTCACCACCAGTGAAGTTACTATCGGGTCAATACCAGTGAAGATAGCATAGGGTCACCACGAGTGAATTTAGGATAGGGTCACCACCAGTGAAGATAGTATGGGGTCACCACCAGTGAAGATAGTATAGGGTCACTACCAGTGAAGATAGTATAGGGTCACCACCAGTGAAGTGAGTGTAGGGTCAACACCAGTGAATGTAGTATCGGGCCAGCACCAGTGAAGATAGTATAGGGTCACCACCAGTGAAGATAGTATAGGGTCACCACCAGTTAAGTTAGTATAGGTCCACCACGAGTGAAGATAGAATGGAGTCACCACCAGTGAAGATAGTAGATGGTCACCACCAGTGAAGATAGTATCGTGTCACCACCAGTGAAGATAGTATGGAGTCACGACCAGTGAAGATATTATATGGTCACCACCAGTGAAGATAGTATAGGGTCACCACCAGTGAAGATAGTATCGGGCCACCACAAGTGAAGTTAGTATAGGGTCACCCCCAGTGAAGATATTACAGGGTCAACACCAGTGAAGATAGCAAAGGGTCACCAACAGCGAAGATAGTATAGGGTCACCACCAGTGAAGATAGTATCGGATCACCACCAGTGAAGATAGTATAGGGTCAACACCAGTGAAGATAGTATAGGGTCACCACCAGTGAAGTTACTTTCGGGTCACTACCTGTGAAGTTACTATCGGGTCAATACCAGTGAAGATAGTATAGGGTCACCACCAGTGAAGATAGTATAGGGTCACCACCAGTGAAGATAGTATAGGGTCACCACCAGTGAAGATATTATAGGGTCACCACCAGTTAAGTTAGAATAGGGTCACCACCAGTGAAGATAGTATGGGGTCACCACCAGTGAAGATAGTATATGTTCACCACCAGTGAAGATAGTATAGGGTCACTACCAGTGAAGATAGTACAGGGTCACCACCAGTGAAGTGAGTGTAGGGTCAACACCAGTGAAGATAGTATAGGGTCACCACCAGTGAAGTTAGTATAGGTCCACCACGAGTGAAGATAGCATGGAGTCACCACCAGTGAAGATAGTATGGAGTCACCACCAGTGAAGATAGTATGGAGTCACCACCAGTGAAGATAGTATGGAGTCACCACCAGTGAAGATAGTATATGGTCACCACCAGTGAAGATAGTATAGGGTCACCACCAGTGAAGATAGTATAGGGTCACCACCAGTGAAGATAGTATCGGGCCACCACAAGTGAAGTTAGTATCGGCTCACCACCAGTGAAGATAGTGTAGGGTCACCACCAGTGAAGATAGTATAGGGTCACCACCAGTGAAGATATTATTGGGCCACCACAAGTGAAGATACTATAGGGTCACCACCAGTGAAGTTACTATAGGGTCACTACCAGTGAAGATAGTATAGGGTCACCACCAGTGAATTTAGTATAGGGTCACCACCAGTGAAGATAGTATAGGGTCACCACCAGTGAAGATAGTATCGGGTCACCACCAGTTTAGTTAGTTTCGGGTCATCACCAGTGAAGACAGTATGGAGTCACCACCGGTGAAGATAGTATAGGGTCACCACCAGTGAAGATAGTATCGGGTCACCACCAGTGAAGATAGAATAGGGTCACCACCAGTGATGGTAGTATTGGGTCACCACCAGTGAAGATAGTGTCGGGTCACCACCAGTGAAGATAGTATAGGGTCACCACCAGTGATGGTAGTATCGGGTCACCACCAGTGAAGATAGTATAGGGTCAACACCAGTGAAGATAGTATAGGGTCACCACCAGTGAAGATGTTTTTGGGTCACCACCAGTGAAGATAGTATAGGGTCACCAACAGCGAAGATAGTATAGGGTCACCACCAGTGAATATAGTATAGGGTCAACACCAGTGAAGATAGTATAGGGTCAACACCAGTGAAGATAGTATAGGGTCACCACCAGTGAAGTTACTTTCGGGTCACCACCAGTGAAGTTACTATCGGGTCAATACCAGTGAAGATAGCATAGGGTCACCACCAGTGAATTTAGGATAGGGTCACCACCAGTGAAGATAGTATGGGGTCACCACCAGTGAAGATAGTATAGGGTCACTACCAGTGAAGATAGTATAGGGTCACCACCAGTGAAGTGAGTGTAGGGTCAACACCAGTGAATGTAGTATCGGGCCAGCACCAGTGAAGATAGTATAGGGTCACCACCAGTGAAGATAGTATAGGGTCACCACCAGTTAAGTTAGTATAGGTCCACCACGAGTGAAGATAGAATGGAGTCACCACCAGTGAAGATAGTAGATGGTCACCACCAGTGAAGATAGTATCGTGTCACCACCAGTGAAGATAGTATGGAGTCACCACCAGTGAAGATATTATATGGTCACCACCAGTGAAGATAGTATAGGGTCACCACCAGTGAAGATAGTATCGGGCCACCACAAGTGAAGTTAGTATAGGGTCACCCCCAGTGAAGATATTACAGGGTCAACACCAGTGAAGATAGCAAAGGGTCACCAACAGCGAAGATAGTATAGGGTCACCACCAGTGAAGATAGTATAGGGTCACCACCAGTGAAGATAGTATAGGGTCACCACCAGTGAAGATAGTATAGGGTCAACACCAGTGAAGATAGTATAGGGTCACCACCAGTGAAGTTACTTTCGGGTCACCACCAGTGAAGTTACTATCGGGTCAATACCAGTGAAGATAGTATAGGGTCACCACCAGTGAATTTAGGATAGGGTCACCACCAGTGAAGATAGTATAGGGTCACCACCAGTGAAGATATTATAGGGTCACCACCAGTTAAGTTAGAATAGGGTCACCACCAGTGAAGATAGTATGGGGTCACCACCAGTGAAGATATTATTGGGCCACCACAAGTGAAGATATTATAGGGTCACCACCAGTGAAGTTACTATAGGGTCACTACCAGTGAAGATAGTATAGGGTCACCACCAGTGAATTTAGGAGAGGGTCACCACCAGTGAAGATAGTATAGGGTCACCACCAGTGAAGATAGTATCGGGTCACCACCAGTTTAGTTAGTTTCGGGTCATCACCAGTGAAGACAGTATGGAGTCACCACCGGTGAAGATAGTATAGGGTCACCACCAGTGAAGATAGTATCGGGTCACCACCAGTGAAGATAGAATAGGGTCACCACCAGTGATGGTAGTATTGGGTCACCACCAGTGAAGATAGTGTCGGGTCACCACCAGTGAAGATAGTATAGGGTCACCACCAGTGATGGTAGTATCGGGTCACCACCAGTGAAGATAGTATAGGGTCACCACCAGTGAAGATGTTTTTGGGTCACCACCAGTGAAGATAGTATAGGGTCACCACCAGTGAAGATAGTATAGGGTCACCACCAGTGAAGATAGTATCGGGTCACCACCAGTTTAGTTAGTTTCGGGTCATCACCAGTGAAGACAGTATGGAGTCACCACCGGTGAAGATAGTATAGGGTCACCACCAGTGAAGATAGTTTCGGTTCATCACCAGTGAAGACAGTATGGAGTCAACACCGGTGAAGATAGTATAGGGTCACCACCAGTGAAGATAGTATCGGGTCACCACCAGTGCAGATAGCATAGGGTCACCACCAGTGAAGTTAGTATAGAGTCACCACCAGTCTAGTTAGTGTAGGGTAACCACCAGTTGAAGATAGTGCAGGTTCACCACCAGTGAAGTTACTATAGTGTCACCACCAGTGAAGTGAGTTTCGGGTCAACACCAGTGTAGTTAGTATAGGGTCAACACCAGTGCAGTTAGTCCAGGGTCACCACCAGTTGAAGATATTAAAGGGTCACCACCATTGAAGTTACTACAGGGTCACCACCAGTTGAAGATAGTATGGGGTCACCACCAGTGAAGTTACTATAGGGTCAACACCAGTGAAGTGAGTATAGGGTCACCACCAGTGAGTTTAGTGTCGGGCCACCACCTGTGAAAATAGTATAGGGTCCCCACCAGTGAAGATAGTATAGGGTCACGACCAGTGAAGATAGTATAGGGTCACGACCAGTTAAGTTAGTATAGGGTCACCACCAGTGAAGATAGTATGGAGTCACCACCAGTGAAGATAGTATATGGTCACCACCAGTGAAGATAGTATAGGGTCACCACCAGTGAAGATAGTATCGGGCCATCACCAGTGAAGATAGTATAGGGTCACCAACAGCGAAGATAGTATAGGGTCACCACCAGTGAAGATAGTATAGGGTCACCACCAGTGAAGATAGTATAGGGTCAACACCAGTGAAGATAGTATAGGGTCACCACCAGTGAAGTTACTTTCGGGTCACCACCAGTGAAGTTACTATCGGGTCAATACCAGTGAAGATAGTATAGGGTCACCACCAGTGAATTTAGGATAGGGTCACCACCAGTGAAGATAGTATAGGGTCACCACCAGTGAAGATATTATAGGGTCACCACCAGTTAAGTTAGAATAGGGTCACCACCAGTGAAGATAGTATGGGGTCACCACCAGTGAAGATAGTATATGTTCACCACCAGTGAAGATAGTACAGGGTCACCACCAGTGAAGTGAGTGTAGGGTCAACACCAGTGAATGTAGTATCGGGCCAGCACCAGTGAAGATAGTATAGGGTCACCACCAGTGAAGATAGTATAGGGTCACCACCAGTGAAGATAGTATAGGGTCACCACCAGTGAAGTTAGTATAGGTCCACCACGAGTGAAGATAGAATGGAGTCACCACCAGTGAAGATAGTATGGAGTCACCACCAGTGAAGATAGTATGGAGTCACCACCAGTGAAGATAGTATATGTTCACCACCAGTGAAGATAGTATAGGGTCACCACCAGTGAAGATAGTATAGGGTCACCACCAGTGAAGATAGTATCGGGCCACCACAAGTGAAGTTAGTATCGGCTCACCACCAGTGAATATAGTGTAGGGTCACCACCAGTGAAGATAGTATAGGGTCACCACCAGTGAAGATATTATTGGGCCACCACAAGTGAAGATATTATTGGGTCACCACCAGTGAAGTTACTATAGGGTCACTACCAGTGAAGATAGTATAGGGTCACCACCAGTGAATTTAGTATAGGGTCACCACCAGTGAAGATAGTATAGGGTCACCACCAGTGAAGATAGTATCGGGTCACCACCAGTTTAGTTAGTTTCTGGTCATCACCAGTGAAGACAGTATGGTGTCACCACCGGTGAAGATAGTATAGGGTCACCACCAGTGAAGATAGTATCGGGTCACCACCAGTGAAGATAGAATAGGGTCACCACCAGTAATGGTAGTATTGGGTCACCACCAGTGAAGATAGTGTAGGGTCACCACCAGTGAAGATAGTATAGGGTCACCACCAGTGATGGTAGTATCGGGTCACCACCAGTGAAGATAGTATAGGGTCAACACCAGTGAAGATAGTATAGGTTCACCACCAGTGAAGATGTTTTTGGGTCACCACCAGTGAAGGTAATATAGGGTCACCAACAATGAAGTTAGTTTTGGGTCACTACCAGTGAAACTATGTCGTGTCACCACCAGTGAAGATAGCATAGGGTTACCACCAGTGAATATAGTATAGGGTCACCACCAGTGAAGATAGTATAAGGTCACCACCAGTGAATTTTGTATAGGGTCACCACCAGTGAAGCTATATAAGGTCACCACCAGTGAAGATAGTATCGGGTCACCATCAGTGAAGATAGTATAGGGTAACCACCACTGAAGATATTATAGGGTCACCACCAGTGTAGTTTGTATAGGGTCAACACGAGTGAAGATAGTATAGGGTAACCACCAGTGAAGTTAGTATAGTGTCACCACCAGTCTAGTAAGTATAGGGTAACCACCAGTTGAAGATAGTGCAGGGTCACCACCAGTGAAGTTACTATAGGGTCACCACCAGTGAAGTGAGTTTCGGGTCAACACCAGTGTAGTTCGTGTAGGGTCAACATCAGTGCAGTTAGTATAGGGTCACCACCAGTTGAAGAAATTAAAGGGTCTCCACCAGTGAAGTTACCATAGGGTCACCACCAGTGAAAATAGTATCGGGTCACCACCAGTGAAGATAGTATAGGGTCACGACCAGTGAAGATAGTATAGGGTCACCACCAGTTAAGTTAGTATAGGGTCACCACCAGTGAAGATAGTATGGAGTCACCACCAGTGAAGATAGTATAGGGTCACCACCAGTGAAGATAGTATAGGGTCACCACCAGTGAAGATAGTATCGGGCCACCACCAGTGAAGATAGTATAGGGTCACCACCAGTGAAGATAGTACAGGGTCACCACCAGTGAAGATAGTATCGGGCCACCACCAGTGAAGTTAGTATAGGGTCACCCCCAGTGAAGATAGTACAGGGTCAACACCAGTGAAGATAGTAAAGGGTCACCAACAGCGAAGATATTATAGGGTCACCACCAGTGAAGATAGTATAGGGTCACCACCAGTGAATTTAGTATAGGGTCACCACCAGTGAAGATAGTATAGGGCCACCACCAGTAAAGATATTATAGGGTCACCACCAGTGAAGATAGTATAGGGCCACCACCAGTAAAGATATTATAGGGTCACCAACAGTTAAGTTAGTATAGGGTCACTACCAGTGAAGATAGTATAGGGTCACCACCAGTAAAGTGAGTGTAGGGTCACTACCAGTGAAGATAGTATAGGGTCACCACCAGTGAATTTATTACAGGGTCACCAACAGTGAAGATATTATTGGGTCACCACCAGTGAAGATAGTATAGGGTCACCACCAGTTAAGTTAGTTTCGGGTCACCACCAGTGAAGATAGTGTGGAGTCACCACCAGTGAAGATAGTGTCTGGTCAGCACCAGTGAAGATAGTTTCGGGTCACCACCAGTGAAGATAGTATAGGGTCACCACCATTGAAGATAGAATAGGGTCACCACCAGTGAAGATATTATAGGGTCACGACAAGTGAAGATAGTTTTGGTTCACCGCCAGTGAAGATATTATAGGGTCAACAGCAGTGAAGATATTATAGGGTCACCACCAGTGAAGATAGCATAGGGTCACCACCATTGAAGATAGTATAGGGTCACCACCAGTAAAGATAGTATAGGGTCACCACCAGTGAAGATTGTATAGGGTCACCACAAGTGAAGATATTGTAGGGTCACCACCAGTGAAGATAGTATAGGGTCACCACCAGTGAAGATAGTAAAGAGTCACCACCAGTGAAGATAGAATTTGGTCACCACAAGTGAAGATAGTATACGGTCACCACCAGTGATGATAGTATAGGGTCACCACCAGTGAAGATAGTATCGGGTCACGACCAGTTTAGTTAGTTTCGGGTCACCACCAGTGAAGACAGTATGGAGTGACCACCGATGAAGATAGTATAGGGTCACCACCAGTGAAGATAGTATAGGGTCACCACCAGTGAATTTAGTATAGGGTCACCACCAGTGAAGATAGTATAGGGTCACCACCAGTGAAGATAGTATCGGGTCACCACCAGTTTAGTTAGTTTCGGGTCACCACCAGTGAAGACAGTATGGAGTGACCACCGATGAAGATAGTATAGGGTCACCACCAGTGAAGATAATATCGGGTCACCACCAGTGAAGATAGAATAGGGTCACCACCAGTGATGGTAGTATTGGGTCACCACCAGTGAAGATAGTGTAGGGTCACCACCAGTGAAGATAGTATAGGGTCACCACCAGTGAAGATAGTATCGGGTCACCACCAGTGAAGATAGTATAGGCTCACCACCAGTGAAGATAGTATAGGGTCACCACCAGTGATGGTAGTATCGGGTCACCACCAGTGAAGATAGTATAGGGTCAACACCAGTGAAGATAGTATAGGGTCACCACCAGTGAAGATGTTTTTGGGTCACCACCAGTGAATGTCATATAGGGTCACCAACAATGAAGTTAGTTTTGGGTCACTACCAGTGAAACTATGTCGTGTCACCACCAGTGAAGATAGCATCGGGTCACCACCAGTGAATATAGTATAGGGTCACCACCAGTGAAGTTAGTATATGGTCACTACCAGTGAAGCTATATTGGGTCACCACCAGTGAAGATAGCATAGGGTCACCACCAGTGAATATACTATAGGGTCACCACCAGTGAAGATAGTCTAGGGTAACCACCACTGAAGATATTATAGGGTCACCACCAGTGTAGTTTGTATAGTGTCACCACCAGTCTAGTAAGTATTGGGTAACCACCAGTTGAAGATAATGCAGGGTCACCACCAGTGAAGTTACTATAGGGTCACCACCAGTGAAGTGAGTTTCGGGTCAACACCAGTGTAGTTCGTGTAGGGTCAACATCAGTGCAGTTCGTATAGGGTCACCACCAGTTGAAGAAATTAAAGGGTCTCCACCAGTGAAGTTACTATAGGGTCACCACCAGTTGAAGATAGTATAGGGTCACCACCAGTGAAGTTACCATAGGGCCACCACCAGTGAAAATAGTATAGGGTCACCACCAGTGAAGATAGTATAGGGTCACGACCAGTGAAGATAGTATAGGGTCACCACCAGTGAAGATAGTATCGGGCCACCACCAGTGAAGATCGTATCGGGTCACGACCAGTGAAGATAGCATAGGGTCACCACCAGTGAAGATAGTAAAGGGTCACCAACAGCGAAGATAGTATAGGGTCACCACCAGTGAAGATAGTATCGGGCCACCACCAGTGAAATTAGTATAGGGTCACCCCCAGTGAAGATAGTACAGGGTCAACACCAGTGAAGATAGTAAAGGGTCACCAACAGCGAAGATAGTATAGGGTCACCACCAGTGAAGATAGTATAGGGTCAACACCAGTGAAGATAGTATAGGGTCAACACCAGTGAAGATAGTATAGGGTCACCACCAGTGAAGTTACGATAGGGTCACCACCAGTGAAGTTAGTTTCGGGTCAATACTAGTGAAGATAGTATAGGGTCACCACCAGTGAATTTAGTATAGGGTCACCACCAGTGAAGATAGTATAGGGTCACCACCAGTGAAGATAGTATATGTTCACCACCAGTGAAGATAGTATAGGGTCACTACCAGTGAAGATAGTATCGGGTCACCACCAGTGAAGTGAGTGTAGGGTCAACACCAGTGAATGTACTATCGGGCCACCACCAGTGAAGATAGCATAGGGTCACCACCAGTGAAGATAGTATAGGGTGACCACCAGTTAAGTTAGTATAGGTTCACCACGAGTGAAGATAGAATGGAGTCACTACCAGTGAAGATAGTAGATGGTCACCACCAGTGAAGATAGTATGGTGTCACCACCAGTGAAGATAGTATGGTGTCACCACCAGTGAAGATAGTATATGGTCACCACCAGTGAAGATAGTATAGGGTCACCACCAGTGAAGATAGTATCGGGCCACCACCAGTGAAGATTTTACAGGGTCACCACCAGTGAAGATAGTACAGGGTCACCACCAGTGAAGATAGTATCGGGCCACCACAAGTGAAGTTAGTATCGGGTCACCACAAGTGAAGATAGTATAGGGTCACCAAAAGTGAAGATAGCATAGGGTCACCAACAGCGAAGATAGTATCGGATCACCACCAGTGAAGATAGTATAGGGTCACCACCAGTGAAGATAGTATAGGGTCACCACCAGTGAAGTTACTATAAGGTAACCACCAGTGTAGTTAGTATAGGGTCACTACCAGTGAAGATAGTATAGGGTCACCACCAGTGAATTTATTACAGGGTCACCAACAGTGAAGATAGTATTGGGTCACCACCAGTGAAGATAGTATCGGGTCACCACCAGTTAAGTTAGTTTCGGGTCACCACCAGTGAAGATAGTATGGAGTCACCACCAGTGAAGATAGTATATGGTCAGCACCAGTGTAGATAGTTTCAGGTCACCACCAGTGAAGATAGTATAGGGTCACCACCATTGAAGATAGAATAGGGTCACCACCAGTGAAGATATTATAGGGTCACCACAAGTGAAGATAGTATAGGGTCACCACCATTGAATATAGAATAGGTTCACCGCCAGTGAAGATATTATAGGGTCAACAGCAGTGAAGATATTATAGGGTCACCACCAGTGAAGATATAATAGAGTCACCACCAGTGAAGATTGTTTTGGGTCACCACCAGTGACGTTAGTTTTGGGTCACCACCAGTGAACATAGCATAGGGTCACCACCAGTGAAGATAGTATAGGGTCACCACCAGTAAAGATA
Organism: Heptranchias perlo; assembly: GCF_035084215.1. Lineage (NCBI taxonomy): Eukaryota > Metazoa > Chordata > Chondrichthyes > Hexanchiformes > Hexanchidae > Heptranchias > Heptranchias perlo. Next base: position 60,312 of record NW_027138483.1, read on the forward strand.
GTATAGGGTCACCACCAGTGAAGATTGTATCGGGTCACCACAAGTGAAGATATTACAGGGTCACCACCAGTGAAGATAGCATAGGGTCACCACCAGTGAAGATAGCATAGGGTCACCACCAGTGAAGATAGTATAGGGTCACCACCAGTAAAGATAGTATAGGGTCACCACCAGTGAAGATTGTATAGGGTCACCACAAGTGAAGATATTACAGGGTCACCACCAGTGAAGATAGTATAGGGTCACCACCAGTGAAGATAGTAAAGAGTCACCACCAGTGAAGATAGTATAGGGTCACCACCAGTGATGATAGTATAGGGTCACCACCAGTGAAGATAGTATAAGGTCACCACCAGTGAAATTTGTATAGGGTCACTACCAGTGAAGCTATATAAGGTCACCACCAGTGAAGATAGTATAGGGTCACCACCAGTGAAGTTAGTATAGGGTCACCACCAGTGAAGATAGTATGGAGTCACCACCAGTGAAGATAGTATATGTTCACCACCAGTGAAGATAGTATAGGGTCACCACCAGTGAAGATAGTATAGGGTCACCACCAGTGAAGATAGTTTCGGGCCACCACAAGTGAAGTTAGTATCGGCTCACCACCAGTGAATATAGTGTAGGGTCACCACCAGTGAAGATAGTATAGGGTCACCACCAGTGAAGATATTATTGGGCCACCACAAGTGAAGATATTATTGGGTCACCACCAGTGAAGTTACTATAGGGTCACTACCAGTGAAGATAGTATAGGGTCACCACCAGTGAATTTAGTATAGGGTCACCACCAGTGAAGATAGTATAGGGTCACCACCAGTGAAGATAGTATCGGGTCACCACCAGTTTAGTTAGTTTCTGGTCATCACCAGTGAAGACAGTATGGTGTCACCACCGGTGAAGATAGTATAGGGTCACCACCAGTGAAGATAGTATCGGGTCACCACCAGTGAAGATAGAATAGGGTCACCACCAGTAATGGTAGTATTGGGTCACCACCAGTGAAGATAGTGTAGGGTCACCACCAGTGAAGATAGTGTAGGGTCACCACCAGTGAAGATAGTATAGGGTCACCACCAGTGATGGTAGTATCGGGTCACCACCAGTGAAGATAGTATAGGGTCACCACCAGTGAAGATAGTATCGGGTCACCACCAGTTTAGTTAGTTTCGGGTCATCACCAGTGAAGACAGTATGGAGTCACCACCGGTGAAGATAGTATAGGGTCACCACCAGTGAAGATAGTATCGGGTCACCACCAGTGAAGATAGAATAGGGTCACCACCAGTGATGGTAGTATTGGGTCACCACCAGTGAAGATAGTGTCGGGTCACCACCAGTGAAGATAGTATAGGGTCACCACCAGTGATGGTAGTATCGGGTCACCACCAGTGAAGATAGTATAGGGTCACCACCAGTGAAGATGTTTTTGGGTCACCACCAGTGAAGATAGTATAGGGTCACCACCAGTGAAGATAGTATAGGGTCACCACCAGTGAAGATAGTATCGGGTCACCACCAGTTTAGTTAGTTTCGGGTCATCACCAGTGAAGACAGTATGGAGTCACCACCGGTGAAGATAGTATAGGGTCACCACCAGTGAAGATAGTTTCGGTTCATCACCAGTGAAGACAGTATGGAGTCAACACCGGTGAAGATAGTATAGGGTCACCACCAGTGAAGATAGTATCGGGTCACCACCAGTGCAGATAGCATAGGGTCACCACCAGTGAAGTTAGTATAGAGTCACCACCAGTCTAGTTAGTGTAGGGTAACCACCAGTTGAAGATAGTGCAGGTTCACCACCAGTGAAGTTACTATAGTGTCACCACCAGTGAAGTGAGTTTCGGGTCAACACCAGTGTAGTTAGTATAGGGTCAACACCAGTGCAGTTAGTCCAGGGTCACCACCAGTTGAAGATATTAAAGGGTCACCACCATTGAAGTTACTACAGGGTCACCACCAGTTGAAGATAGTATGGGGTCACCACCAGTGAAGTTACTATAGGGTCAACACCAGTGAAGTGAGTATAGGGTCACCACCAGTGAGTTTAGTGTCGGGCCACCACCTGTGAAAATAGTATAGGGTCCCCACCAGTGAAGATAGTATAGGGTCACGACCAGTGAAGATAGTATAGGGTCACGACCAGTTAAGTTAGTATAGGGTCACCACCAGTGAAGATAGTATGGAGTCACCACCAGTGAAGATAGTATATGGTCACCACCAGTGAAGATAGTATAGGGTCACCACCAGTGAAGATAGTATCGGGCCATCACCAGTGAAGATAGTATAGGGTCACCAACAGCGAAGATAGTATAGGGTCACCACCAGTGAAGATAGTATAGGGTCACCACCAGTGAAGATAGTATAGGGTCAACACCAGTGAAGATAGTATAGGGTCACCACCAGTGAAGTTACTTTCGGGTCACCACCAGTGAAGTTACTATCGGGTCAATACCAGTGAAGATAGTATAGGGTCACCACCAGTGAATTTAGGATAGGGTCACCACCAGTGAAGATAGTATAGGGTCACCACCAGTGAAGATATTATAGGGTCACCACCAGTTAAGTTAGAATAGGGTCACCACCAGTGAAGATAGTATGGGGTCACCACCAGTGAAGATAGTATATGTTCACCACCAGTGAAGATAGTACAGGGTCACCACCAGTGAAGTGAGTGTAGGGTCAACACCAGTGAATGTAGTATCGGGCCAGCACCAGTGAAGATAGTATAGGGTCACCACCAGTGAAGATAGTATAGGGTCACCACCAGTGAAGTTAGTATAGGTCCACCACGAGTGAAGATAGAATGGAGTCACCACCAGTGAAGATAGTATGGAGTCACCACCAGTGAAGATAGTATGGAGTCACCACCAGTGAAGATAGTATATGTTCACCACCAGTGAAGATAGTATAGGGTCACCACCAGTGAAGATAGTATAGGGTCACCACCAGTGAAGATAGTATCGGGCCACCACAAGTGAAGTTAGTATCGGCTCACCACCAGTGAATATAGTGTAGGGTCACCACCAGTGAAGATAGTATAGGGTCACCACCAGTGAAGATATTATTGGGCCACCACAAGTGAAGATATTATTGGGTCACCACCAGTGAAGTTACTATAGGGTCACTACCAGTGAAGATAGTATAGGGTCACCACCAGTGAATTTAGTATAGGGTCACCACCAGTGAAGATAGTATAGGGTCACCACCAGTGAAGATAGTATCGGGTCACCACCAGTTTAGTTAGTTTCTGGTCATCACCAGTGAAGACAGTATGGTGTCACCACCGGTGAAGATAGTATAGGGTCACCACCAGTGAAGATAGTATCGGGTCACCACCAGTGAAGATAGAATAGGGTCACCACCAGTAATGGTAGTATTGGGTCACCACCAGTGAAGATAGTGTAGGGTCACCACCAGTGAAGATAGTATAGGGTCACCACCAGTGATGGTAGTATCGGGTCACCACCAGTGAAGATAGTATAGGGTCAACACCAGTGAAGATAGTATAGGTTCACCACCAGTGAAGATGTTTTTGGGTCACCACCAGTGAAGGTAATATAGGGTCACCAACAATGAAGTTAGTTTTGGGTCACTACCAGTGAAACTATGTCGTGTCACCACCAGTGAAGATAGCATAGGGTTACCACCAGTGAATATAGTATAGGGTCACCACCAGTGAAGATAGTATAAGGTCACCACCAGTGAATTTTGTATAGGGTCACCACCAGTGAAGCTATATAAGGTCACCACCAGTGAAGATAGTATCGGGTCACCATCAGTGAAGATAGTATAGGGTAACCACCACTGAAGATATTATAGGGTCACCACCAGTGTAGTTTGTATAGGGTCAACACGAGTGAAGATAGTATAGGGTAACCACCAGTGAAGTTAGTATAGTGTCACCACCAGTCTAGTAAGTATAGGGTAACCACCAGTTGAAGATAGTGCAGGGTCACCACCAGTGAAGTTACTATAGGGTCACCACCAGTGAAGTGAGTTTCGGGTCAACACCAGTGTAGTTCGTGTAGGGTCAACATCAGTGCAGTTAGTATAGGGTCACCACCAGTTGAAGAAATTAAAGGGTCTCCACCAGTGAAGTTACCATAGGGTCACCACCAGTGAAAATAGTATCGGGTCACCACCAGTGAAGATAGTATAGGGTCACGACCAGTGAAGATAGTATAGGGTCACCACCAGTTAAGTTAGTATAGGGTCACCACCAGTGAAGATAGTATGGAGTCACCACCAGTGAAGATAGTATAGGGTCACCACCAGTGAAGATAGTATAGGGTCACCACCAGTGAAGATAGTATCGGGCCACCACCAGTGAAGATAGTATAGGGTCACCACCAGTGAAGATAGTACAGGGTCACCACCAGTGAAGATAGTATCGGGCCACCACCAGTGAAGTTAGTATAGGGTCACCCCCAGTGAAGATAGTACAGGGTCAACACCAGTGAAGATAGTAAAGGGTCACCAACAGCGAAGATATTATAGGGTCACCACCAGTGAAGATAGTATAGGGTCACCACCAGTGAATTTAGTATAGGGTCACCACCAGTGAAGATAGTATAGGGCCACCACCAGTAAAGATATTATAGGGTCACCACCAGTGAAGATAGTATAGGGCCACCACCAGTAAAGATATTATAGGGTCACCAACAGTTAAGTTAGTATAGGGTCACTACCAGTGAAGATAGTATAGGGTCACCACCAGTAAAGTGAGTGTAGGGTCACTACCAGTGAAGATAGTATAGGGTCACCACCAGTGAATTTATTACAGGGTCACCAACAGTGAAGATATTATTGGGTCACCACCAGTGAAGATAGTATAGGGTCACCACCAGTTAAGTTAGTTTCGGGTCACCACCAGTGAAGATAGTGTGGAGTCACCACCAGTGAAGATAGTGTCTGGTCAGCACCAGTGAAGATAGTTTCGGGTCACCACCAGTGAAGATAGTATAGGGTCACCACCATTGAAGATAGAATAGGGTCACCACCAGTGAAGATATTATAGGGTCACGACAAGTGAAGATAGTTTTGGTTCACCGCCAGTGAAGATATTATAGGGTCAACAGCAGTGAAGATATTATAGGGTCACCACCAGTGAAGATAGCATAGGGTCACCACCATTGAAGATAGTATAGGGTCACCACCAGTAAAGATAGTATAGGGTCACCACCAGTGAAGATTGTATAGGGTCACCACAAGTGAAGATATTGTAGGGTCACCACCAGTGAAGATAGTATAGGGTCACCACCAGTGAAGATAGTAAAGAGTCACCACCAGTGAAGATAGAATTTGGTCACCACAAGTGAAGATAGTATACGGTCACCACCAGTGATGATAGTATAGGGTCACCACCAGTGAAGATAGTATCGGGTCACGACCAGTTTAGTTAGTTTCGGGTCACCACCAGTGAAGACAGTATGGAGTGACCACCGATGAAGATAGTATAGGGTCACCACCAGTGAAGATAGTATAGGGTCACCACCAGTGAATTTAGTATAGGGTCACCACCAGTGAAGATAGTATAGGGTCACCACCAGTGAAGATAGTATCGGGTCACCACCAGTTTAGTTAGTTTCGGGTCACCACCAGTGAAGACAGTATGGAGTGACCACCGATGAAGATAGTATAGGGTCACCACCAGTGAAGATAATATCGGGTCACCACCAGTGAAGATAGAATAGGGTCACCACCAGTGATGGTAGTATTGGGTCACCACCAGTGAAGATAGTGTAGGGTCACCACCAGTGAAGATAGTATAGGGTCACCACCAGTGAAGATAGTATCGGGTCACCACCAGTGAAGATAGTATAGGCTCACCACCAGTGAAGATAGTATAGGGTCACCACCAGTGATGGTAGTATCGGGTCACCACCAGTGAAGATAGTATAGGGTCAACACCAGTGAAGATAGTATAGGGTCACCACCAGTGAAGATGTTTTTGGGTCACCACCAGTGAATGTCGTATAGGGTCACCAACAATGAAGTTAGTTTTGGGTCACTACCAGTGAAACTATGTCGTGTCACCACCAGTGAAGATAGCATCGGGTCACCACCAGTGAATATAGTATAGGGTCACCACCAGTGAAGTTAGTATATGGTCACTACCAGTGAAGCTATATTGGGTCACCACCAGTGAAGATAGCATAGGGTCACCACCAGTGAATATACTATAGGGTCACCACCAGTGAAGATAGTCTAGGGTAACCACCACTGAAGATATTATAGGGTCACCACCAGTGTAGTTTGTATAGGGTCACCACGAGTGAAGATAGTATAGGGTAACCACCAGTGAAGTTAGTATAGTGTCACCACCAGTCTAGTAAGTATTGGGTAACCACCAGTTGAAGATAATGCAGGGTCACCACCAGTGAAGTTACTATAGGGTCACCACCAGTGAAGTGAGTTTCGGGTCAACACCAGTGTAGTTCGTGTAGGGTCAACATCAGTGCAGTTCGTATAGGGTCACCACCAGTTGAAGAAATTAAAGGGTCTCCACCAGTGAAGTTACTATAGGGTCACCACCAGTTGAAGATAGTATAGGGTCACCACCAGTGAAGTTACCATAGGGCCACCACCAGTGAAAATAGTATAGGGTCACCACCAGTGAAGATAGTATAGGGTCACGACCAGTGAAGATAGTATAGGGTCACCACCAGTGAAGATAGTATCGGGCCACCACCAGTGAAGATCGTATCGGGTCACGACCAGTGAAGATAGCATAGGGTCACCACCAGTGAAGATAGTAAAGGGTCACCAACAGCGAAGATAGTATAGGGTCACCACCAGTGAAGATAGTATCGGGCCACCACCAGTGAAATTAGTATAGGGTCACCCCCAGTGAAGATAGTACAGGGTCAACACCAGTGAAGATAGTAAAGGGTCACCAACAGCGAAGATAGTATAGGGTCACCACCAGTGAAGATAGTATAGGGTCAACACCAGTGAAGATAGTATAGGGTCAACACCAGTGAAGATAGTATAGGGTCACCACCAGTGAAGTTACGATAGGGTCACCACCAGTGAAGTTAGTTTCGGGTCAATACTAGTGAAGATAGTATAGGGTCACCACCAGTGAATTTAGTATAGGGTCACCACCAGTGAAGATAGTATAGGGTCACCACCAGTAAAGATATTATAGGGTCACCACCAGTTAAGTTAGCATAGGGTCACCACCAGTGAAGATAGTATGGGGTCACCACCAGTGAAGATAGTATATGTTCACCACCAGTGAAGATAGTATAGGGTCACTACCAGTGAAGATAGTATCGGGTCACCACCAGTGAAGTGAGTGTAGGGTCAACACCAGTGAATGTACTATCGGGCCACCACCAGTGAAGATAGCATAGGGTCACCACCAGTGAAGATAGTATAGGGTGACCACCAGTTAAGTTAGTATAGGTTCACCGCGAGTGAAGATAGAATGGAGTCACTACCAGTGAAGATAGTAGATGGTCACCACCAGTGAAGATAGTATGGTGTCACCACCAGTGAAGATAGTATGGTGTCACCACCAGTGAAGATAGTATATGGTCACCACCAGTGAAGATAGTATAGGGTCACCACCAGTGAAGATAGTATCGGGCCACCACCAGTGAAGATTTTACAGGGTCACCACCAGTGAAGATAGTACAGGGTCACCACCAGTGAAGATAGTATCGGGCCACCACAAGTGAAGTTAGTATCGGGTCACCACAAGTGAAGATAGTATAGGGTCACCAAAAGTGAAGATAGCATAGGGTCACCAACAGCGAAGATAGTATCGGATCACCACCAGTGAAGATAGTATAGGGTCACCACCAGTGAAGATAGTATCGGGTCACCACCAGTGAAGTTACTATAAGGTAACCACCAGTGTAGTTAGTATAGGGTCACTACCAGTGAAGATAGTATAGGGTCACCACCAGTGAATTTATTACAGGGTCACCAACAGTGAAGATAGTATTGGGTCACCACCAGTGAAGATAGTATCGGGTCACCACCAGTTAAGTTAGTTTCGGGTCACCACCAGTGAAGATAGTATGGAGTCACCACCAGTGAAGATAGTATATGGTCAGCACCAGTGTAGATAGTTTCAGGTCACCACCAGTGAAGATAGTATAGGGTCACCACCATTGAAGATAGAATAGGGTCACCACCAGTGAAGATATTATAGGGTCACCACAAGTGAAGATAGTATAGGGTCACCACCATTGAATATAGAATAGGTTCACCGCCAGTGAAGATATTATAGGGTCAACAGCAGTGAAGATATTATAGGGTCACCACCAGTGAAGATATAATAGAGTCACCACCAGTGAAGATTGTTTTGGGTCACCACCAGTGACGTTAGTTTTGGGTCACCACCAGTGAACATAGCATAGGGTCACCACCAGTGAAGATAGTATAGGGTCACCACCAGTAAAGATAGTATAGGGTCACCACCAGTGAAGATTGTATCGGGTCACCACAAGTGAAGATATTACAGGGTCACCACCAGTGAAGATAGCATAGGGTCACCACCAGTGAAGATAGCATAGGGTCACCACCAGTGAAGATAGTATAGGGTCACCACCAGTAAAGATAGTATAGGGTCACCACCAGTGAAGATTGTATAGGGTCACCACAAGTGAAGATATTACAGGGTCACCACCAGTGAAGATAGTATAGGGTCACCACCAGTGAAGATAGTAAAGAGTCACCACCAGTGAAGCTATATAAGGTCACCACCAGTGAAGATAGTATAGGGTCACCACCAGTGAAGTTAGTATAGGGTCACCACCAGTGAAGATAGTATGGAGTCACCACCAGTGAAGATAGTATATGTTCACCACCAGTGAAGATAGTATAGGGTCACCACCAGTGAAGATAGTATAGGGTCACCACCAGTGAAGATAGTTTCGGGCCACCACAAGTGAAGTTAGTATCGGCTCACCACCAGTGAATATAGTGTAGGGTCACCACCAGTGAAGATAGTATAGGGTCACCACCAGTGAAGATATTATTGGGCCACCACAAGTGAAGATATTATTGGGTCACCACCAGTGAAGTTACTATAGGGTCACTACCAGTGAAGATAGTATAGGGTCACCACCAGTGAATTTAGTATAGGGTCACCACCAGTGAAGATAGTATAGGGTCACCACCAGTGAAGATAGTATCGGGTCACCACCAGTTTAGTTAGTTTCTGGTCATCACCAGTGAAGACAGTATGGTGTCACCACCGGTGAAGATAGTATAGGGTCACCACCAGTGAAGATAGTATCGGGTCACCACCAGTGAAGATAGAATAGGGTCACCACCAGTAATGGTAGTATTGGGTCACCACCAGTGAAGATAGTGTAGGGTCACCACCAGTGAAGATAGTGTAGGGTCACCACCAGTGAAGATAGTATAGGGTCACCACCAGTGAAGATAGTATAGGGTCACCACCAGTGATGGTAGTATCGGGTCACCACCAGTGAAGATAGTATAGGGTCAACACCAGTGAAGATAGTATAGGTTCACCACCAGTGAAGATGTTTTTGGGTCACCACCAGTGAAGGTAATATAGGGTCACCAACAATGAAGTTAGTTTTGGGTCACTACCAGTGAAACTATGTCGTGTCACCACCAGTGAAGATAGCATAGGGTTACCACCAGTGAATATAGTATAGGGTCACCACCAGTGAAGATAGTATAAGGTCACCACCAGTGAATTTTGTATAGGGTCACCACCAGTGAAGCTATATAAGGTCACCACCAGTGAAGATAGTATCGGGTCACCATCAGTGAAGATAGTATAGGGTAACCACCACTGAAGATATTATAGGGTCACCACCAGTGTAGTTTGTATAGGGTCAACACGAGTGAAGATAGTATAGGGTAACCACCAGTGAAGTTAGTATAGTGTCACCACCAGTCTAGTAAGTATAGGGTAACCACCAGTTGAAGATAGTGCAGGGTCACCACCAGTGAAGTTACTATAGGGTCACCACCAGTGAAGTGAGTTTCGGGTCAACACCAGTGTAGTTCGTGTAGGGTCAACATCAGTGCAGTTAGTATAGGGTCACCACCAGTTGAAGAAATTAAAGGGTCTCCACCAGTGAAGTTACCATAGGGCCACCACCAGTGAAAATAGTATCGGGTCACCACCAGTGAAGATAGTATAGGGTCACGACCAGTGAAGATAGTATAGGGTCACCACCAGTTAAGTTAGTATAGGGTCACCACCAGTGAAGATAGTATGGAGTCACCACCAGTGAAGATAGTATAGGGTCACCACCAGTGAAGATAGTATAGGGTCACCACCAGTGAAGATAGTAACGGGCCACCACCAGTGAAGATAGTATAGGGTCACCACCAGTGAAGATAGTATAGGGTCACCACCAGTGAAGATAGTACAGGGTCACCACCAGTGAAGATAGTATCGGGCCACCACCAGTGAAGTTAGTATAGGGTCACCCCCAGTGAAGATAGTACAGGGTCAACACCAGTGAAGATAGTAAAGGGTCACCAACAGCGAAGATATTATAGGGTCACCACCAGTGAAGATAGTATAGGGTCACCACCAGTGAATTTAGTATAGGGTCATCACCAGTGAAGATAGTATAGGGCCACCACCAGTAAAGATATTATAGGGTCACCACCAGTGAAGATAGTATAGGGCCACCACCAGTAAAGATATTATAGGGTCACCAACAGTTAAGTTAGTATAGGGTCACTACCAGTGAAGATAGTATAGGGTCACCACCAGTAAAGTGAGTGTAGGGTCAACACCAGTGAATGTACTATCGGGCCACCACCAGTGAAGATAGCATAGGGTCACCACCAGTTAAGTTAGTATAGGTTCACCACCAGTGAAGTTACGATAAGGTAACCACCAGTGTAGTTAGTATAGGGTCACTACCAGTGAAGATAGTATAGGGTCACCACCAGTGAATTTATTACAGGGTCACCAACAGTGAAGATATTATTGGGTCACCACCAGTGAAGATAGTATCGGGTCACCACCAGTTAAGTTAGTTTCGGGTCACCACCAGTGAAGATAGTGTGGAGTCACCACCAGTGAAGATAGTGTCTGGTCAGCACCAGTGAAGATAGTTTCGGGTCACCACCAGTGAAGATAGTATAGGGTCACCACCATTGAAGATAGAATAGGGTCACCACCAGTGAAGATATTATAGGGTCACGACAAGTGAAGATAGTTTTGGTTCACCGCCAGTGAAGATATTATAGGGTCAACAGCAGTGAAGATATTATAGGGTCACCACCAGTGAAGATAGCATAGGGTCACCACCATTGAAGATAGTATAGGGTCACCACCAGTAAAGATAGTATAGGGTCACCACCAGTGAAGATTGTATAGGGTCACCACAAGTGAAGATATTATAGGGTCACCACCAGTGAAGATAGTATAGGGTCACCACCAGTGAAGATAGTAAAGAGTCACCACCAGTGAAGATAGAATTTGGTCACCACAAGTGAAGATAGTATACGGTCACCACCAGTGATGATAGTATAGGGTCACCACCAGTGAATTTAGTATAGGGTCACCACCAGTGAAGATAGTATAGGGTCACCACCAGTGAAGATAGTATCGGGTCACGACCAGTTTAGTTAGTTTCGGGTCACCACCAGTGAAGACAGTATGGAGTGACCACCGATGAAGATAGTATAGGGTCACCACCAGTGAAGATAGTATAGGGTCACCACCAGTGAATTTAGTATAGGGTCACCACCAGTGAAGATAGTATAGGGTCACCACCAGTGAAGATAGTATCGGGTCACCACCAGTTTAGTTAGTTTCGGGTCACCACCAGTGAAGACAGTATGGAGTGACCACCGATGAAGATAGTATAGGGTCACCACCAGTGAAGATAGTATCGGGTCACCACCAGTGAAGATAGAATAGGGTCACCACCAGTGATGGTAGTATTGGGTCACCACCAGTGAAGATAGTGTAGGGTCACCACCAGTGAAGATAGTATAGGGTCACCACCAGTGAAGATAGTATCGGGTCACCACCAGTGAAGATAGTATAGGCTCACCACCAGTGAAGATAGTATAGGGTCACCACCAGTGATGGTAGTATAGGGTCACCACCAGTGAAGATAGTATAGGGTCAACACCAGTGAAGATAGTATAGGGTCACCACCAGTGAAGATGTTTTTGGGTCACCACCAGTGAATGTAGTATAGGGTCACCAACAATGAAGTTAGTTTTGGGTCACTACCAGTGAAACTATGTCGTGTCACCACCAGTGAAGATAGCATCGGGTCACCACCAGTGAATATAGTATAGGGTCACCACCAGTGAAGTTAGTATATGGTCACTACCAGTGAAGCTATATTGGGTCACCACCAGTGAAGATAGCATAGGGTCACCACCAGTGAATATACTATAGGGTCACCACCAGTGAAGATAGTCGAGGGTAACCACCACTGAAGATATTATAGGGTCACCACCAGTGTAGTTTGTATAGGGTCACCACGAGTGAAGATAGTATAGGGTAACCACCAGTGAAGTTAGTATAGTGTCACCACCAGTCTAGTAAGTATTGGGTAACCACCAGTTGAAGATAATGCAGGGTCACCACCAGTGAAGTTACTATAGGGTCACCACCAGTGAAGTGAGTTTCGGGTCAACACCAGTGTAGTTCGTGTAGGGTCAACATCAGTGCAGTTCGTATAGGGTCACCACCAGTTGAAGAAATTAAAGGGTCTCCACCAGTGAAGTTACTATAGGGTCACCACCAGTTGAAGATAGTATAGGGTCACCACCAGTGAAGTTACCATAGGGCCACCACCAGTGAAAATAGTATAGGGTCACCACCAGTGAAGATAGTATAGGGTCACGACCAGTGAAGATAGTACAGGGTCACCACCAGTGAAGATAGTATCGGGCCACCACCAGTGAAGATAGTATAGGGTCACGACCAGTGAAGATAGCATAGGGTCACCACCAGTGAAGATAGTAAAGGGTCACCAACAGCGAAGATAGTATAGGGTCACCACCAGTGAAGATAGTATCGGGCCACCACCAGTGAAGTTAGTATAGGGTCACCCCCAGTGAAGATAGTACAGGGTCAACACCAGTGAAGATAGTAAAGGGTCACCAACAGCGAAGATAGTATAGGGTCACCACCAGTGAAGATAGTATAGGGTCACCACCAGTGAAGATAGTATAGGGTCAACACCAGTGAAGATAGTATAGGGTCACCACCAGTGAAGTTACGATAGGGTCACCACCAGTGAAGTTAGTTTCGGGTCAATACTAGTGAAGATAGTATAGGGTCACCACCAGTGAATTTAGTATAGGGTCACCACCAGTGAAGATAGTATAGGGTCACCACCAGTAAAGATATTATAGGGTCACCACCAGTTAAGTTAGCATAGGGTCACCACCAGTGAAGATAGTATGGGGTCACCACCAGTGAAGATAGTATATGTTCACCACCAGTGAAGATAGTATAGGGTCACTACCAGTGAAGATAGTATCGGGTCACCACCAGTGAAGTGAGTGTAGGGTCAACACCAGTGAATGTACTATCGGGCCACCACCAGTGAAGATAGCATAGGGTCACCACCAGTGAAGATAGTAGAGGGTGACCACCAGTTAAGTTAGTATAGGTTCACCACGAGTGAAGATAGAATGGAGTCACTACCAGTGAAGATAGTAGATGGTCACCACCAGTGAAGATAGTATGGTGTCACCACCAGTGAAGATAGTATGGTGTCACCACCAGTGAAGATAGTATATGGTCACCACCAGTGAAGATAGTATAGGGTCACCACCAGTGAAGATAGTATCGGGCCACCACCAGTGAAGATAGTACAGGGTCACCACCAGTGAAGATAGTACAGGGTCACCACCAGTGAAGATAGTATCGGGCCACCACAAGTGAAGTTAGTATCGGGTCACCACAAGTGAAGATAGTATAGGGGCACCAAAAGTGAAGATAGCATAGGGTCACCAACAGCGAAGATAGTATCGGATCACCACCAGTGAAGATAGTATAGGGTCACCACCAGTGAAGATAGTATCGGGTCACCACCAGTGAAGTTACTATAAGGTAACCACCAGTGTAGTTAGTATAGGGTCACTACCAGTGAAGATAGTATAGGGTCACCACCAGTGAATTTATTACAGGGTCACCAACAGTGAAGATAGTATTGGGTCACCACCAGTGAAGATAGTATCGGGTCACCACCAGTTAAGTTAGTTTCGGGTCACCACCAGTGAAGATAGTATGGAGTCACCACCAGTGAAGATAGTATATGGTCAGCACCAGTGTAGATAGTTTCAGGTCACCACCAGTGAAGATAGTATAGGGTCACCACCATTGAAGATAGAATAGGGTCACCACCAGTGAAGATATTATAGGGTCACCACAAGTGAAGATAGTATAGGGTCACCACCATTGAATATAGAATAGGTTCACCGCCAGTGAAGATATTATAGGGTCAACAGCAGTGAAGATATTATAGGGTCACCACCAGTGAAGATATAATAGAGGCACCACCAGTGAAGATTGTTTTGGGTCACCACCAGTGACGTTAGTTTTGGGTCACCACCAGTGAACATAGCATAGGGTCACCACCAGTGAAGATAGTATAGGGTCACCACCAGTAAAGATAGTATAGGGTCACCACCAGTGAAGATTGTATAGGGTCACCACAAGTGAAGATATTACAGGGTCACCACCAGTGAAGATAGCATAGGGTCACCACCAGTGAAGATAGTATAGGGTCACCACCAGTGAAGATAGTATAGGGTCACCACCAGTGAAGATTGTATAGGGTCACCACAAGTGAAGATATTACAGGGTCACCACCAGTGAAGATAGTATAGGGTCACCACCAGTGAAGATAGTATGGGGTCAACACCAGTGAAGATAGTATAGGGTCACCACCAGTGAAGATGTTTTTGGGTCACCACCAGTGAATGTAGTATAGGGTCACCAACAATGAAGTTAGTTTTGGGTCACTACCAGTGAAACTATGTCGTGTCACCACCAGTGAAGATAGCATCGGGTCACCACCAGTGAATATAGTATAGGGTCACCACCAGTGAAGTTAGTATATGGTCACTACCAGTGAAGCTACATTGGGTCACCACCAGTGAAGATAGCATAGGGTCACCACCAGTGAATATACTATAGGGTCACCACCAGTGAAGATAGTCTAGGGTAACCACCACTGAAGATATTATAGGGTCACCACCAGTGTAGTTTGTATAGGGTCACCACGAGTGAAGATAGTATAGGGTAACCACCAGTGAAGATAGTATAGTGTCACCACCAGTCTAGTAAGTATTGGGTAACCACCAGTTGAAGATAATGCAGGGTCACCACCAGTGAAGTTACTATAGGGTCACCACCAGTGAAGTGAGTTTCGGGTCAACACCAGTGTAGTTCGTGTAGGGTCAACATCAGTGCAGTTAGTATAGGGTCACCACCAGTTGAAGAAATTAAAGGGTCTCCACCAGTGAAGTTACTATAGGGTCACCACCAGTTCAAGATAGTATAGGGTCACCACCAGTGAAGTTACCATAGGGCCACCACCAGTGAAGATAGTATAGGGTCACCACCAGTGAAGATAGTATAGGGTCACGACCAGTGAAGATAGTATAGGGTCACCACCAGTGAAGATAGTATCGGGCCACCACCAGTGAACATA
This sequence comes from Heptranchias perlo, assembly GCF_035084215.1. Taxonomy (NCBI): domain Eukaryota; kingdom Metazoa; phylum Chordata; class Chondrichthyes; order Hexanchiformes; family Hexanchidae; genus Heptranchias; species Heptranchias perlo. The sequence continues at coordinate 75,968 of NW_027138483.1, forward strand.
GTATAGGGTCACGACCAGTGAAGATAGCATAGGGTCACCACCAGTGAAGATAGTAAAGGGTCACCAACAGCGAAGATAGTATAGGGTCACCACCAGTGAAGATAGTATCGGGCCACCACCAGTGAAGTTAGTATAGGGTCACCCCCAGTGAAGATAGTACAGGGTCAACACCAGTGAAGATAGTAAAGGGTCACCAACAGCGAAGATAGTATAGGGTCACCACCAGTGAAGATAGTATAGGGTTACCACCAGTGAAGATAGTATAGGGTCAACACCAGTGAAGATAGTATAGGGTCACCACCAGTGAAGTTACGATAGGGTCACCACCAGTGAAGTTAGTTTCGGGTCAATACTAGTGAAGATAGTATCGGGTCACCACCAGTGAATTTAGTATAGGGTCACCACCAGTGAAGATAGTATAGGGTCACCACCAGTAAAGATATTATAGGGTCACCACCAGTTCAGTTAGCATAGGGTCACTACCAGTGAAGATAGTATCGGGTCACCACCAGTGAAGTGAGTGTAGGGTCAACACCAGTGAATGTACTATCGGGCCACCACCAGTGAAGATAGCATCGGGTCACCACCAATGAAGATAGTATAGGGTGACCACCAGTTAAGTTAGTATAGGTTCACCACGAGTGAAGATAGACTGGAGTCACTACCAGTGAAGATAGTAGATGGTCACCACCAGTGAAGATAGTATAGTGTCACCACCAGTGAAGATAGTATGGTGTCACCACCAGTGAAGATAGTATGGTGTCACCACCAGTGAAGATAGTATATGGTCACCACCAGTGAAGATAGTATAGGGTCACCACCAGTGAAGATAGTATCGGGCCACCACCAGTGAAGATTTTACAGGGTCACCACCAGTGAAGATAGTACAGGGTCACCACCAGTGAAGATAGTATCGGGCCACCACAAGTGAAGTTAGTATCGGGTCACCACAAGTGAAGATAGTATAGGGTCACGAAAAGTGAAGATAGTATAGGGTCACCAACAGCGAAGATAGTATCGGGTCACCACCAGTGAAGATAGTATAGGGTCACCACCAGTGAAGATAGTATAGGGTCACCACCAGTGAAGTTACTATAAGGTAACCACCAGTGTAGTTAGTATAGGGTCACTACCAGTGAAGATAGTATAGGGTCACCACCAGTGAATTTATTACAGGGTCACCAACAGTGAAGATAGTATTGGGTCACCACCAGTGAAGATAGTATCGGGTCACCACCAGTTAAGTTAGTTTCGGGTCACCACCAGTGAAGATAGTATGGAGTCACCACCAGTGAAGATAGTATATGGTCAGCACCAGTGTAGATAGTTTCAGGTCACCACCAGTGAAGATAGCATAGGGTCACCACCATTGAAGATAGAATAGGGTCACCACCAGTGAAGATATTATAGGGTCACCACAAGTGAAGATAGTATAGGGTCACCACCATTGAAGATAGAATAGGTTCACCGCCAGTGAAGATATTATAGGGTCAACAGCATTGAAGATATTATAGGGTCAACACCAGTGAAGATATAATAGAGTCACCACCAGTGAAGATTGTTTTGGGTCACCACCAGTGACGTTAGTTTTGGGTCACCACCAGTGAAGATAGCATAGGGTCACCACCAGTGAAGATAGTATAGGGTCACCACCAGTAAAGATAGTATAGGGTCACCACCAGTGAAGATTGTATAGGGTCACCACAAGTGAAGATATTACAGGGTCACCACCAGTGAAGATAGCATAGGGTCACCACCAGTGAAGATAGTATAGGGTCACCACCAGTGAAGATAGTATTGGGTCACCACCAGTGAAGATAGTATCGGGTCACCACCAGTTTAGTTAGTTTCGGGTCATCACCAGTGAAGACAGTATGGAGTCACCACCGGTGAAGATAGTATAGGGTCACCACCAGTGAAGATAGTATCGGGTCACCACCAGTGAAGATAGAATAGGGTCACCACCAGTGATGGTAGTATTGGGTCACCACCAGTGAAGATAGTGTCGGGTCACCACCAGTGAAGATAGTATCGGGTCACCACCAGTGATGGTAGTATCGGGTCACCACCAGTGAAGATAGTATAGGGTCAACACCAGTGAAGATAGTATAGGGTCACCACCAGTGAAGATGTTTTTGGGTCACCACCAGTGAAGATAGTATAGGGTCACCACCAGTGAAGATAGTATCGGGTCACCACCAGTTTAGTTAGTTTCGGGTCATCACCAGTGAAGACAGTATGGAGTCACCACCGGTGAAGATAGTATAGGGTCACCACCAGTGAAGATAGTTTCGGGTCATCACCAGTGAAGACAGTATGGTGTCACCACCGGTGAAGATAGTATAGGGTCACCACCAGTGAAGATAGTATAAGGTCACCACCAGTGAATTTTGTATAGGGTCACCACCAGTGAAGCTATATAAGGTCACCACCAGTGAAGATAGTATCGGGTCACCATCAGTGAAGATAGTATAGGGTAACCACCACTGAAGATATTATAGGGTCACCACCAGTGTAGTTTGTATAGGGTCAACACGAGTGAAGATAGTATAGGGTAACCACCAGTGAAGTTAGTATAGTGTCACCACCAGTCTAGTAAGTATAGGGTAACCACCAGTTGAAGATAGTGCAGGGTCACCACCAGTGAAGTTACTATAGGGTCACCACCAGTGAAGTGAGTTTCGGGTCAACACCAGTGTAGTTCGTGTAGGGTCAACATCAGTGCAGTTAGTATAGGGTCACCACCAGTTGAAGAAATTAAAGGGTCTCCACCAGTGAAGTTACTATAGGGTCACCACCAGTTCAAGATAGTATAGGGTCACCACCAGTGAAGTTACCATAGGGCCACCACCAGTGAAGATAGTATAGGGTCACCACCAGTGAAGATAGTATAGGGTCACGACCAGTGAAGATAGTATAGGGTCACCACCAGTGAAGATAGTATCGGGCCACCACCAGTGAACATAGTATAGGGTCACGACCAGTGAAGATAGCATAGGGTCACCACCAGTGAAGATAGTAAAGGGTCACCAACAGCGAAGATAGTATAGGGTCACCACCAGTGAAGATAGTATCGGGCCACCACCAGTGAAGTTAGTATAGGGTCACCCCCAGTGAAGATAGTACAGGGTCAACACCAGTGAAGATAGTAAAGGGTCACCAACAGCGAAGATAGTATAGGGTCACCACCAGTGAAGATAGTATAGGGTTACCACCAGTGAAGATAGTATAGGGTCAACACCAGTGAAGATAGTATAGGGTCACCACCAGTGAAGTTACGATAGGGTCACCACCAGTGAAGTTAGTTTCGGGTCAATACTAGTGAAGATAGTATCGGGTCACCACCAGTGAATTTAGTATAGGGTCACCACCAGTGAAGATAGTATAGGGTCACCACCAGTAAAGATATTATAGGGTCACCACCAGTTCAGTTAGCATAGGGTCACTACCAGTGAAGATAGTATCGGGTCACCACCAGTGAAGTGAGTGTAGGGTCAACACCAGTGAATGTACTATCGGGCCACCACCAGTGAAGATAGCATCGGGTCACCACCAATGAAGATAGTATAGGGTGACCACCAGTTAAGTTAGTATAGGTTCACCACGAGTGAAGATAGACTGGAGTCACTACCAGTGAAGATAGTAGATGGTCACCACCAGTGAAGATAGTATAGTGTCACCACCAGTGAAGATAGTATGGTGTCACCACCAGTGAAGATAGTATGGTGTCACCACCAGTGAAGATAGTATATGGTCACCACCAGTGAAGATAGTATAGGGTCACCACCAGTGAAGATAGTATCGGGCCACCACCAGTGAAGATTTTACAGGGTCACCACCAGTGAAGATAGTACAGGGTCACCACCAGTGAAGATAGTATCGGGCCACCACAAGTGAAGTTAGTATCGGGTCACCACAAGTGAAGATAGTATAGGGTCACGAAAAGTGAAGATAGTATAGGGTCACCAACAGCGAAGATAGTATCGGGTCACCACCAGTGAAGATAGTATAGGGTCACCACCAGTGAAGATAGTATAGGGTCACCACCAGTGAAGTTACTATAAGGTAACCACCAGTGTAGTTAGTATAGGGTCACTACCAGTGAAGATAGTATAGGGTCACCACCAGTGAATTTATTACAGGGTCACCAACAGTGAAGATAGTATTGGGTCACCACCAGTGAAGATAGTATCGGGTCACCACCAGTTAAGTTAGTTTCGGGTCACCACCAGTGAAGATAGTATGGAGTCACCACCAGTGAAGATAGTATATGGTCAGCACCAGTGTAGATAGTTTCAGGTCACCACCAGTGAAGATAGCATAGGGTCACCACCATTGAAGATAGAATAGGGTCACCACCAGTGAAGATATTATAGGGTCACCACAAGTGAAGATAGTATAGGGTCACCACCATTGAAGATAGAATAGGTTCACCGCCAGTGAAGATATTATAGGGTCAACAGCATTGAAGATATTATAGGGTCAACACCAGTGAAGATATAATAGAGTCACCACCAGTGAAGATTGTTTTGGGTCACCACCAGTGACGTTAGTTTTGGGTCACCACCAGTGAAGATAGCATAGGGTCACCACCAGTGAAGATAGTATAGGGTCACCACCAGTAAAGATAGTATAGGGTCACCACCAGTGAAGATTGTATAGGGTCACCACAAGTGAAGATATTACAGGGTCACCACCAGTGAAGATAGCATAGGGTCACCACCAGTGAAGATAGTATAGGGTCACCACCAGTGAAGATAGTATTGGGTCACCACCAGTGAAGATAGTATCGGGTCACCACCAGTTTAGTTAGTTTCGGGTCATCACCAGTGAAGACAGTATGGAGTCACCACCGGTGAAGATAGTATAGGGTCACCACCAGTGAAGATAGTATCGGGTCACCACCAGTGAAGATAGAATAGGGTCACCACCAGTGATGGTAGTATTGGGTCACCACCAGTGAAGATAGTGTCGGGTCACCACCAGTGAAGATAGTATCGGGTCACCACCAGTGATGGTAGTATCGGGTCACCACCAGTGAAGATAGTATAGGGTCAACACCAGTGAAGATAGTATAGGGTCACCACCAGTGAAGATGTTTTTGGGTCACCACCAGTGAAGATAGTATAGGGTCACCACCAGTGAAGATAGTATCGGGTCACCACCAGTTTAGTTAGTTTCGGGTCATCACCAGTGAAGACAGTATGGAGTCACCACCGGTGAAGATAGTATAGGGTCACCACCAGTGAAGATAGTTTCGGGTCATCACCAGTGAAGACAGTATGGTGTCACCACCGGTGAAGATAGTATAGGGTCACCACCAGTGAAGATAGTATCGGGTCACCACCAGTGCAGATAGCATAGGGTCACCACCAGTGAAGTTAGTATAGAGTCACCACCAGTCTAGTTAGTGTTGGGTAACCACCAGTTGAAGATAGTGCAGGGTCACCACCAGTGAAGTTACTATAGTGTCACCACCAGTGAAGTGAGTTTCGGGTCAACACCAGTGTAGTTAGTACAGGGTCAACACCAGTGCAGTTCGTGTAGGGTCACCACCAGTTGATGATATTAAAGGGTCACCACCATTGAAGTTACTACAGGGTCACCACCAGTTGAAGATAGTATGGGGTCACCACCAGTGAAGTTACTATAGGGTCACCACCAGTGAAGTGAGTATAGGGTCACCACCAGTGAGTTTAGTGTCGGGCCACCACCTGTGAAAATAGTATAGGGTCCCCACCAGTGAAGATAGTATAGGGTCACGACCAGTGAAGATAGTATAGGGTCACCACCAGTTAAGTTAGTATAGGGTCACCACCAGTGAAGATAGTATGGAGTCACCACCAGTGAAGATAGTATGGAGTCACCACCAGTGAAGATAGTATATGGTCACCACCAGTGAAGATAGTATAGGGTCACCACCAGTGAAGATAGTATCGGGCCACCACCAGTGAAGATAGTATAGGGTCACCAACAGCGAAGAGAGTATAGGGTCACCACCAGTGAAGATAGTATAGGGTCAACACCAGTGAAGATAGTATAGGGTCAACACCAGTGAAGATAGTATCGGGTCACCACCAGTGAAGTTACTTTCGGGTCACCACCAGTGAAGTTACTATCGGGTCAATACCAGTGAAGATAGTATAGGGTCACCACCAGTGAATTTAGGATAGGGTCACCACCAGTGAAGATAGTATAGCGTCACCACCAGTGAAGATATTATAGGGTCACCACCAGTTAAGTTAGAATAGGGTCACCACCAGAGAAGATAGTATATGTTCACCACCAGTGAAGATAGTATATGTTCACCACCAGTGAAGATAGTATAGGGTCACTACCAGTGAAGATAGTATCGGGTCACCACCAGTGCAGTGAGTGTAGGGTCAACACCAGTGAATGTAGTATCGGGCCAGCACCAGTGAAGATAGTATAGGGTCACCACCAGTGAAGCTATATAAGGTCACCACCAGTGAAGATAGTATAGGGTCACCACCAGTTAAGTTAGTACAGGTCCACCACGAGTGAAGATAGAATGGAGTCACCACCAGTGAAGATAGTAGATGGTCACCACCAGTGAAGATAGTATAGTGTCACCACCAGTGAAGATAGTATGGAGTCACCACCAGTGAAGATATTATATGGTCACCACCAGTGAAGATAGTATAGGGTCACCACCAGTGAAGATAGTATCGGGCCACCACAAGTGAAGTTAGTATAGGGTCACCCCCAGTGAAGATAGTACAGGGTCAACACCAGTGAAGATAGCAAAGGGTCACCAACAGCGAAGATAGTATAGGGTCACCACCAGTGAAGATAGTATAGGGTCACCACCAGTGAAGATAGTATAGGGTCAACACCAGTGAAGATAGTATAGGGTCACCACCAGTGAAGTTACTTTCGGGTCACCACCAGTGAAGTTACTATCGGGTCAATACCAGTGAAGATAGTATAGGGTCACCACCAGTGAATTTAGGATAGGGTCACCACCAGTGAAGATAGTATAGGGTCACCACCAGTGAAGATATTATAGGGTCACCACCAGTTAAGTTAGAATAGGGTCACCACCAGTGAAGATAGTATGGGGTCACCACCAGTGAAGATAGTATATGTTCACCACCAGTGAAGATAGTATAGGGTCACTACCAGTGAAGATAGTACAGGGTCACCACCAGTGAAGTGAGTGTAGGGTCAACACCAGTGAATGTAGTATCGGGCCAGCACCAGTGAAGATAGTACAGGGTCACCACCAGTGAAGATAGTATAGGGTCACCACCAGTGAAGTTAGTACAGGTCCACCACGAGTGAAGATAGTATGGAGTCACCACCAGTGAAGATAGTATGGAGTCACCACCAGTGAAGATAGTATGGAGTCACCACCAGTGAAGATAGTATGGAGTCACCACCAGTGAAGATAGTATATGGTCACCACCAGTGAAGATAGTATATGGTCACCACCAGTGAAGATAGTATAGGGTCACCACCAGTGATGATAGTATAGGGTCACCACCAGTGAAGATAGTATCGGGCCACCACAAGTGAAGTTAGTATCGGCTCACCACCAGTGAAGATAGTGTAGGGTCACCACCAGTGAAGATAGTATAGGGTCACCACCAGTGAAGATATTATTGGGCCACCACAAGTGAAGATATTATAGGGTCACCACCAGTGAAGTTACTATAGGGTCACTACCAGTGAAGATAGTATAGGGTCACCACCAGTGAATTTAGTATAGGGTCACCACCAGTGAAGATAGTATAGGGTCACCACCAGTGAAGATAGTATCGGGTCACCACCAGTTTAGTTAGTTTCGGGTCATCACCAGTGAAGACAGTATGGTGTCACCACCGGTGAAGATAGTATAGGGTCACCACCAGTGAAGATAGTATCGGGTCACCACCAGTGAAGATAGAATAGGGTCACCACCAGTAATGGTAGTATTGGGTCACCACCAGTGAAGATAGTGTAGGGTCACCACCAGTGAAGATAGTATAGGGTCACCACCAGTGATGGTAGTATCGGGTCACCACCAGTGAAGATAGTATAGGGTCAACACCAGTGAAGATATTATAGGGTCACCACCAGTGAAGATGTTTTTGGGTCACCACCATTGAAGGTAATATAGGGTCACCAACAATGAAGTTAGTTTTGGGTCACTACCAGTGAAACTATGTCGTGTCACCACCAGTGAAGATAGCATAGGGTCACCACCAGTGAATATAGTATAGGGTCACCACCAGTGAAGATAATATAAGGTCACCACCAGTGAATTTTGGATAGGGTCACCACCAGTGAAGCTATATAAGGTCACCACCAGTGAAGATAGTATCGGGTCACCACCAGTGAAGATAGTATAGGGTAACCACCACTGAAGATATTATAGGGTCACCACCAGTGTAGTTTGTATAGGGTCACCACGAGTGAAGATAGCATAGGGTAACCACCAGTGAAGTTAGTATAGTGTCACCACCAGTCTAGTAAGTATAGGGTAACCATCAGTTGAAGATAGTGCAGGGTCACCACCAGTGAAGTTACTATAGGGTCACCACCAGTGAAGTGAGTTTCGGGTCAACACCAGTGTAGTTCGTGTAGGGTCAACATCAGTGCAGTTAGTATAGGGTCACCACCAGTTGAAGAAATTAAAGGGTCTCCACCAGTGAAGTTACCATAGGGCCACCACCAGTGAAAATAGTATCGGGTCACCACCAGTGAAGATAGTATAGGTTCACGACCAGTGAAGATAGTATAGGGTCACCACCAGTTAAGTTAGTATAGGGTCACCACCAGTGAAGATAGTATGGAGTCACCACCAGTGAAGATAGTATATGGTCACCACCAGTGAAGATAGTATAGGGTCACCACCAGTGAAGATAGTATCGGGCCACCACCAGTGAAGATAGTATAGGGTCACCACCAGTGAAGATAGTACAGGGTCACCACCAGTGAATTTAGTATAGGGTCACCACCAGTGAAGATAGTATAGGGCCACCACCAGTAAAGATATTATAGGGTCACCACCAGTGAAGATAGTATAGGGCCACCACCAGTAAAGATATTATAGGGTCACCACCAGTTAAGTTAGTATAGGGTCACTACCAGTGAAGATAGTATAGGGTCACCACCAGTAAAGTGAGTGTAGGGTCAACACCAGTGAATGTACTATCGGGCCACCACCAGTGAAGATAGCATAGTGTCACCACCAGTTAAGTTAGTATAGGTTCACCACCAGTGAAGTTACTATAAGGTAACCACCAGTGTAGTTAGTATAGGGTCACCACCAGTGAAGATAGTATAGGGTCACCACCAGTTAAGTTAGTTTCGGGTCACCACCAGTGAAGATAGTGTGGAGTCACCACCAGTGAAGATAGTGTCTGGTCAGCACCAGTGAAGATAGTTTCGGGTCACCACCAGTGAAGATAGTATAGGGTCACCACCAGTGAAGATAGAATAGGGTCACCACCAGTGAAGATATTATAGGGTCACGACAAGTGAAGATAGTTTTGGTTCACCGCCAGTGAAGATATTATAGGGTCAACAGCAGTGAAGATATTATAGGGTCACCACCAGTGAAGATATAATAGGGTCACCACCAGTGAAGATTGTTTTGGGTCACCACCAGTGACGTTAGTTTTGGGTCACCACCAGTGAAGATAGCATAGGGTCACCACCATTGAAGATAGTATAGGGTCACCACCAGTAATGATAGTATAGGGTCACCACCAGTGAAGATTGTATAGGGTCACCACAAGTGAAGATATGATAGGGTCACCACCAGTGAAGATAGTATAGGGTCACCACCAGTGAAGATAGTAAAGAGTCACCACCAGTGAAGATAGAATTTGGTCACCACAAGTGAAGATAGTATACGGTCACCACCAGTGATGATAGTATAGGGTCACCACCAGTGAATTTAGTATAGGGTCACCACCAGTGAAGATAGAATTTGGTCACCACAAGTGAAGATAGTATACGGTCACCACCAGTGAAGATAGTATAGGGTCACCACCAGTGAAGATAGTAAAGAGTCACCACCAGTGAAGATAGAATTTGGTCACCACAAGTGAAGATAGTATACGGTCACCACCAGTGATGATAGTATAGGGTCACCACCAGTGAATTTAGTATAGGGTCACCACCAGTGAAGATAGTATAGGGTCACCACCAGTGAAGATAGTATCGGGTCACGACCAGTTTAGTTAGTTTCGGGTCACCACCAGTGAAGACAGTATGGAGTGACCACCGATGAAGATAGTATAGGGTCACCACCAGTGAAGATAGTATCGGGTCACCACCAGTGAATTTAGTATAGGGTCACCACCAGTGAAGATAGTATAGGGTCACCACCAGTGAAGATAGTATCGGGTCACCACCAGTTTAGTTAGTTTCGGGTCACCACCAGTGAAGACAGTATGGAGTGACCACCGATGAAGATAGTATAGGGTCACCACCAGTGAAGATAGTATCGGGTCACCACCAGTGAAGATAGAATAGGGTCACCACCAGTGATGGTAGTATTGGGTCACCACCAGTGAAGATAGTGTAGGGTCACCACCAGTGAAGATAGTATAGGGTCACCACCAGTGAAGATAGTATCGGGTCACCACCAGTGAAGATAGTATAGGCTCACCACCAGTGAAGATAGTATAGGGTCAACACCAGTGATGGTAGTATCGGGTCACCACCAGTGAAGATAGTATAGGGTCAACACCAGTGAAGATAGTATAGGGTCACCACCAGTGAAGATGTTTTTGGGTCACCACCAGTGAATGTAGTATAGGGTCACCAAAAATGAAGTTAGTTTTGGGTCACTACCAGTGAAACTATGTCGTGTCACCACCAGTGAAGATAGCATCGGGTCACCACCAGTGAATATAGTATAGGGTCACCACCAGTGAAGTTAGTATATGGTCACTACCAGTGAAGCTATATTGGGTCACCACCAGTGAAGATAGCATAGGGTCACCACCATTGAAGATAGAATAGGGTCACCACCAGTGAAGATATTATAGGGTCACCACAAGTGAAGATAGTATAGGGTCACCACCATTGAAGATAGAATAGGTTCACCGCCAGTGAAGATATTATAGGGTCAACAGCATTGAAGATATTATAGGGTCAACACCAGTGAAGATATAATAGAGTCACCACCAGTGAAGATTGTTTTGGGTCACCACCAGTGACGTTAGTTTTGGGTCACCACCAGTGAAGATAGCATAGGGTCACCACCAGTGAAGATAGTATAGGGTCACCACCAGTAAAGATAGTATAGGGTCACCACCAGTGAAGATTGTATAGGGTCACCACAAGTGAAGATATTACAGGGTCACCACCAGTGAAGATAGCATAGGGTCACCACCAGTGAAGATAGTATAGGGTCACCACCAGTGAAGATAGTATTGGGTCACCACCAGTGAAGATAGTATCGGGTCACCACCAGTTTAGTTAGTTTCGGGTCATCACCAGTGAAGACAGTATGGAGTCACCACCGGTGAAGATAGTATAGGGTCACCACCAGTGAAGATAGTATCGGGTCACCACCAGTGAAGATAGAATAGGGTCACCACCAGTGATGGTAGTATTGGGTCACCACCAGTGAAGATAGTGTCGGGTCACCACCAGTGAAGATAGTATCGGGTCACCACCAGTGATGGTAGTATCGGGTCACCACCAGTGAAGATAGTATAGGGTCAACACCAGTGAAGATAGTATAGGGTCACCACCAGTGAAGATGTTTTTGGGTCACCACCAGTGAAGATAGTATAGGGTCACCACCAGTGAAGATAGTATCGGGTCACCACCAGTTTAGTTAGTTTCGGGTCATCACCAGTGAAGACAGTATGGAGTCACCACCGGTGAAGATAGTATAGGGTCACCACCAGTGAAGATAGTTTCGGGTCATCACCAGTGAAGACAGTATGGTGTCACCACCGGTGAAGATAGTATAGGGTCACCACCAGTGAAGATAGTATCGGGTCACCACCAGTGCAGATAGCATAGGGTCACCACCAGTGAAGTTAGTATAGAGTCACCACCAGTCTAGTTAGTGTTGGGTAACCACCAGTTGAAGATAGTGCAGGGTCACCACCAGTGAAGTTACTATAGTGTCACCACCAGTGAAGTGAGTTTCGGGTCAACACCAGTGTAGTTAGTACAGGGTCAACACCAGTGCAGTTCGTGTAGGGTCACCACCAGTTGATGATATTAAAGGGTCACCACCATTGAAGTTACTACAGGGTCACCACCAGTTGAAGATAGTATGGGGTCACCACCAGTGAAGTTACTATAGGGTCACCACCAGTGAAGTGAGTATAGGGTCACCACCAGTGAGTTTAGTGTCGGGCCACCACCTGTGAAAATAGTATAGGGTCCCCACCAGTGAAGATAGTATAGGGTCACGACCAGTGAAGATAGTATAGGGTCACCACCAGTTAAGTTAGTATAGGGTCACCACCAGTGAAGATAGTATGGAGTCACCACCAGTGAAGATAGTATGGAGTCACCACCAGTGAAGATAGTATATGGTCACCACCAGTGAAGATAGTATAGGGTCACCACCAGTGAAGATAGTATCGGGCCACCACCAGTGAAGATAGTATAGGGTCACCAACAGCGAAGAGAGTATAGGGTCACCACCAGTGAAGATAGTATAGGGTCAACACCAGTGAAGATAGTATAGGGTCAACACCAGTGAAGATAGTATCGGGTCACCACCAGTGAAGTTACTTTCGGGTCACCACCAGTGAAGTTACTATCGGGTCAATACCAGTGAAGATAGTATAGGGTCACCACCAGTGAATTTAGGATAGGGTCACCACCAGTGAAGATAGTATAGCGTCACCACCAGTGAAGATATTATAGGGTCACCACCAGTTAAGTTAGAATAGGGTCACCACCAGAGAAGATAGTATATGTTCACCACCAGTGAAGATAGTATATGTTCACCACCAGTGAAGATAGTATAGGGTCACTACCAGTGAAGATAGTATCGGGTCACCACCAGTGCAGTGAGTGTAGGGTCAACACCAGTGAATGTAGTATCGGGCCAGCACCAGTGAAGATAGTATAGGGTCACCACCAGTGAAGCTATATAAGGTCACCACCAGTGAAGATAGTATAGGGTCACCACCAGTTAAGTTAGTACAGGTCCACCACGAGTGAAGATAGAATGGAGTCACCACCAGTGAAGATAGTAGATGGTCACCACCAGTGAAGATAGTATAGTGTCACCACCAGTGAAGATAGTATGGAGTCACCACCAGTGAAGATATTATATGGTCACCACCAGTGAAGATAGTATAGGGTCACCACCAGTGAAGATAGTATCGGGCCACCACAAGTGAAGTTAGTATAGGGTCACCCCCAGTGAAGATAGTACAGGGTCAACACCAGTGAAGATAGCAAAGGGTCACCAACAGCGAAGATAGTATAGGGTCACCACCAGTGAAGATAGTATAGGGTCACCACCAGTGAAGATAGTATAGGGTCAACACCAGTGAAGATAGTATAGGGTCACCACCAGTGAAGTTACTTTCGGGTCACCACCAGTGAAGTTACTATCGGGTCAATACCAGTGAAGATAGTATAGGGTCACCACCAGTGAATTTAGGATAGGGTCACCACCAGTGAAGATAGTATAGGGTCACCACCAGTGAAGATATTATAGGGTCACCACCAGTTAAGTTAGAATAGGGTCACCACCAGTGAAGATAGTATGGGGTCACCACCAGTGAAGATAGTATATGTTCACCACCAGTGAAGATAGTATAGGGTCACTACCAGTGAAGATAGTACAGGGTCACCACCAGTGAAGTGAGTGTAGGGTCAACACCAGTGAATGTAGTATCGGGCCAGCACCAGTGAAGATAGTACAGGGTCACCACCAGTGAAGATAGTATAGGGTCACCACCAGTGAAGTTAGTACAGGTCCACCACGAGTGAAGATAGTATGGAGTCACCACCAGTGAAGATAGTATGGAGTCACCACCAGTGAAGATAGTATGGAGTCACCACCAGTGAAGATAGTATGGAGTCACCACCAGTGAAGATAGTATATGGTCACCACCAGTGAAGATAGTATATGGTCACCACCAGTGAAGATAGTATAGGGTCACCACCAGTGATGATAGTATAGGGTCACCACCAGTGAAGATAGTATCGGGCCACCACAAGTGAAGTTAGTATCGGCTCACCACCAGTGAAGATAGTGTAGGGTCACCACCAGTGAAGATAGTATAGGGTCACCACCAGTGAAGATATTATTGGGCCACCACAAGTGAAGATATTATAGGGTCACCACCAGTGAAGTTACTATAGGGTCACTACCAGTGAAGATAGTATAGGGTCACCACCAGTGAATTTAGTATAGGGTCACCACCAGTGAAGATAGTATAGGGTCACCACCAGTGAAGATAGTATCGGGTCACCACCAGTTTAGTTAGTTTCGGGTCATCACCAGTGAAGACAGTATGGTGTCACCACCGGTGAAGATAGTATAGGGTCACCACCAGTGAAGATAGTATCGGGTCACCACCAGTGAAGATAGAATAGGGTCACCACCAGTAATGGTAGTATTGGGTCACCACCAGTGAAGATAGTGTAGGGTCACCACCAGTGAAGATAGTATAGGGTCACCACCAGTGATGGTAGTATCGGGTCACCACCAGTGAAGATAGTATAGGGTCAACACCAGTGAAGATATTATAGGGTCACCACCAGTGAAGATGTTTTTGGGTCACCACCATTGAAGGTAATATAGGGTCACCAACAATGAAGTTAGTTTTGGGTCACTACCAGTGAAACTATGTCGTGTCACCACCAGTGAAGATAGCATAGGGTCACCACCAGTGAATATAGTATAGGGTCACCACCAGTGAAGATAATATAAGGTCACCACCAGTGAATTTTGGATAGGGTCACCACCAGTGAAGCTATATAAGGTCACCACCAGTGAAGATAGTATCGGGTCACCACCAGTGAAGATAGTATAGGGTAACCACCACTGAAGATATTATAGGGTCACCACCAGTGTAGTTTGTATAGGGTCACCACGAGTGAAGATAGCATAGGGTAACCACCAGTGAAGTTAGTATAGTGTCACCACCAGTCTAGTAAGTATAGGGTAACCATCAGTTGAAGATAGTGCAGGGTCACCACCAGTGAAGTTACTATAGGGTCACCACCAGTGAAGTGAGTTTCGGGTCAACACCAGTGTAGTTCGTGTAGGGTCAACATCAGTGCAGTTAGTATAGGGTCACCACCAGTTGAAGAAATTAAAGGGTCTCCACCAGTGAAGTTACCATAGGGCCACCACCAGTGAAAATAGTATCGGGTCACCACCAGTGAAGATAGTATAGGTTCACGACCAGTGAAGATAGTATAGGGTCACCACCAGTTAAGTTAGTATAGGGTCACCACCAGTGAAGATAGTATGGAGTCACCACCAGTGAAGATAGTATATGGTCACCACCAGTGAAGATAGTATAGGGTCACCACCAGTGAAGATAGTATCGGGCCACCACCAGTGAAGATAGTATAGGGTCACCACCAGTGAAGATAGTACAGGGTCACCACCAGTGAATTTAGTATAGGGTCACCACCAGTGAAGATAGTATAGGGCCACCACCAGTAAAGATATTATAGGGTCACCACCAGTGAAGATAGTATAGGGCCACCACCAGTAAAGATATTATAGGGTCACCACCAGTTAAGTTAGTATAGGGTCACTACCAGTGAAGATAGTATAGGGTCACCACCAGTAAAGTGAGTGTAGGGTCAACACCAGTGAATGTACTATCGGGCCACCACCAGTGAAGATAGCATAGTGTCACCACCAGTTAAGTTAGTATAGGTTCACCACCAGTGAAGTTACTATAAGGTAACCACCAGTGTAGTTAGTATAGGGTCACCACCAGTGAAGATAGTATAGGGTCACCACCAGTTAAGTTAGTTTCGGGTCACCACCAGTGAAGATAGTGTGGAGTCACCACCAGTGAAGATAGTGTCTGGTCAGCACCAGTGAAGATAGTTTCGGGTCACCACCAGTGAAGATAGTATAGGGTCACCACCAGTGAAGATAGAATAGGGTCACCACCAGTGAAGATATTATAGGGTCACGACAAGTGAAGATAGTTTTGGTTCACCGCCAGTGAAGATATTATAGGGTCAACAGCAGTGAAGATATTATAGGGTCACCACCAGTGAAGATATAATAGGGTCACCACCAGTGAAGATTGTTTTGGGTCACCACCAGTGACGTTAGTTTTGGGTCACCACCAGTGAAGATAGCATAGGGTCACCACCATTGAAGATAGTATAGGGTCACCACCAGTAATGATAGTATAGGGTCACCACCAGTGAAGATTGTATAGGGTCACCACAAGTGAAGATATGATAGGGTCACCACCAGTGAAGATAGTATAGGGTCACCACCAGTGAAGATAGTAAAGAGTCACCACCAGTGAAGATAGAATTTGGTCACCACAAGTGAAGATAGTATACGGTCACCACCAGTGATGATAGTATAGGGTCACCACCAGTGAATTTAGTATAGGGTCACCACCAGTGAAGATAGAATTTGGTCACCACAAGTGAAGATAGTATACGGTCACCACCAGTGAAGATAGTATAGGGTCACCACCAGTGAAGATAGTAAAGAGTCACCACCAGTGAAGATAGAATTTGGTCACCACAAGTGAAGATAGTATACGGTCACCACCAGTGATGATAGTATAGGGTCACCACCAGTGAATTTAGTATAGGGTCACCACCAGTGAAGATAGTATAGGGTCACCACCAGTGAAGATAGTATCGGGTCACGACCAGTTTAGTTAGTTTCGGGTCACCACCAGTGAAGACAGTATGGAGTGACCACCGATGAAGATAGTATAGGGTCACCACCAGTGAAGATAGTATCGGGTCACCACCAGTGAATTTAGTATAGGGTCACCACCAGTGAAGATAGTATAGGGTCACCACCAGTGAAGATAGTATCGGGTCACCACCAGTTTAGTTAGTTTCGGGTCACCACCAGTGAAGACAGTATGGAGTGACCACCGATGAAGATAGTATAGGGTCACCACCAGTGAAGATAGTATCGGGTCACCACCAGTGAAGATAGAATAGGGTCACCACCAGTGATGGTAGTATTGGGTCACCACCAGTGAAGATAGTGTAGGGTCACCACCAGTGAAGATAGTATAGGGTCACCACCAGTGAAGATAGTATCGGGTCACCACCAGTGAAGATAGTATAGGCTCACCACCAGTGAAGATAGTATAGGGTCAACACCAGTGATGGTAGTATCGGGTCACCACCAGTGAAGATAGTATAGGGTCAACACCAGTGAAGATAGTATAGGGTCACCACCAGTGAAGATGTTTTTGGGTCACCACCAGTGAATGTAGTATAGGGTCACCAAAAATGAAGTTAGTTTTGGGTCACTACCAGTGAAACTATGTCGTGTCACCACCAGTGAAGATAGCATCGGGTCACCACCAGTGAATATAGTATAGGGTCACCACCAGTGAAGTTAGTATATGGTCACTACCAGTGAAGCTATATTGGGTCACCACCAGTGAAGATAGCATAGGGTCACCACCAGTGAATATACTATAGGGTCACCACCAGTGAAGATAGTCTAGGGTAACCACCACTGAAGATATTATAGGGTCACCACCAGTGTAGTTTGTATAGGGTCACCACGAGTGAAGATAGTATAGGGTAACCACCAGTGAAGTTAGTATAGTGTCACCACCAGTCTAGTAAGTATTGGGTAACCACCAGTTGAAGATAATGCAGGGTCACCACTAGTGAAGTTACTATAGGGTCACCACCAGTGAAGTGAGTTTCGGGTCAACACCAGTGTAGTTCGTGTAGGGTCAACATCAGTGCAGTTCGTATAGGGTCACCACCAGTTGAAGAAATTAAAGGGTCTCCACCAGTGAAGTTACTATAGGGTCACCACCAGTTGAAGATAGTATAGGGTCACCACCAGTGAAGTTACCATAGGGCCACCACCAGTGAAAATAGTATAGGGTCACCACCAGTGAAGATAGTATAGGGTCACGACCAGTGAAGATAGTATAGGGTCACCACCAGTGAAGATAGTATCGGGCCACCACCAGTGAACATAGTATAGGGTCACGACCAGTGAAGATAGCATAGGGTCACCACCAGTGAAGATAGTAAAGGGTCACCAACAGCGAAGATAGTATAGGGTCACCACCAGTGAAGATAGTATCGGGCCACCACCAGTGAAGTTAGTATAGGGTCACCCCCAGTGAAGATAGTACAGGGTCAACACCAGTGAAGATAGTAAAGGGTCACCAACAGCGAAGATAGTATAGGGTCACCACCAGTGAAGATAGTATAGGGTCACCACCAGTGAAGATAGTATAGGGTCACCACCAGTAAAGATATTATAGGGTCACCACCAGTTAAGTTAGCATAGGGTCACCACCAGTGAAGATAGTATGGGGTCACCACCAGTGAAGATAGTATATGTTCACCACCAGTGAAGATAGTATAGGGTCACTACCAGTGAAGATAGTATCGGGTCACCACCAGTGAAGTGAGTGTAGGGTCAACACCAGTGAATGTACTATCGGGCCACCACCAGTGAAGATAGCATAGGGTCACCACCAGTGAAGATAGTATAGGGTGACCACCAGTTAAATTAGTATAGGTTCACCACGAGTGAAGATAGAATGGAGTCACTACCAGTGAAGATAGTAGATGGTCACCACCAGTGAAGATAGTATAGTGTCACCACCAGTGAAGATAGTATGGTGTCACCACCAGTGAAGATAGTATATGGTCACCACCAGTGAAGATAGTATAGGGTCACCACCAGTGAAGATAGTATCGGGCCACCACCAGTGAAGATTTTACAGGGTCACCACCAGTGAAGATAGTACAGGGTCACCACCAGTGAAGATAGTATCGGGCCACCACAAGTGAAGTTAGTATCGGGTCACCACAAGTGAAGATAGTATAGGGTCACCAACAGCGAAGATAGTATCGGATCACCACCAGTGAAGATAGTATAGGGTCACCACCAGTGAAGATAGTATAGGGTCACCACCAGTGAAGTTACTATAAGGTAACCACCAGTGTAGTTAGTATAGGGTCACTACCAGTGAAGATAGTATAGGGTCACCACCAGTGAATTTATTACAGGGTCACCAACAGTGAAGATAGTATTGGGTCACCACCAGTGAAGATAGTATCGGGTCACCACCAGTTAAGTTAGTTTCGGGTCACCACCAGTGAAGATAGTATGGAGTCACCACCAGTGAAGATAGTATATGGTCAGCACCAGTGTAGATAGTTTCAGGTCACCACCAGTGAAGATAGTATAGGGTCACCACCATTGAAGATAGAATAGGGTCACCACCAGTGAAGATATTATAGGGTCACCACAAGTGAAGATAGTATAGGGTCACCACCATTGAAGATAGAATAGGTTCACCGCCAGTGAAGATATTATAGGGTCAACAGCAGTGAAGATATTATAGGGTCACCACCAGTGAAGATATAATAGAGTCACCACCAGTGAAGATTGTTTTGGGTCACCACCAGTGACGTTAGTTTTGGGTCACCACCAGTGAACATAGCATAGGGTCACCACCAGTGAAGATAGTATAGGGTCACCACCAGTAAAGATAGTATAGGGTCACCACCAGTGAAGATTGTATAGGGTCACCACAAGTGAAGATATTACAGGGTCACCACCAGTGAAGATAGCATAGGGTCACCACCAGTGAAGATAGTATAGGGTCACCACCAGTGATGATTGTATAGGGTCACCACAAGTGAAGATATTACAGGGTCACCACCAGTGAAGATAGTATAGGGTCACCACCAGTGAAGATAGTAAAGAGTCACCACCAGTGAAGATAGTATAGGGTCACCACCAGTGATGATAGTATAGGGTCACCACCAGTGAAGATAGTATAAGGTCACCACCAGTGAAATTTGTATAGGGTCACTACCAGTGAAGCTATATAAGGTCACCACCAGTGAATATAGTATAGGGTCACCACCAGTGAATATAGTATAGGGTCACCACCAGTGAAGGTAGTATAGGGTCACCACCAGTGAAGTTAGTATAGGGTCACTACCAGTGAAGCTATATTGGGTCACCACCAGTGAAGATAGTATAGGGTCACCACCAGTTAAGTTAGTACAGGGTCACCACCAGTGAAGTTAGTATCGGTTCACCAGAAGTGAAGTTAGAATAGCGTGAACACCAGTGACGTTCGTATAGGGTCACTACCAGTGAAGATAGTACAGGGTCACCACCAGTGTAGTTATTATAGTGTCACCACCAGTGAAGATAGTATAGGATTACCACCAGTGAAGATAGTATACGGTCACCACCAGTGAATATATTATAGGGTCACCACCAGTGAAGTTAGTATAGGGTCACCACCAGTGAAGTGAGTATCGGGTCACCACCGGTGAAGATAGTATCGGAACACCAGCAGCAAAGTTAATATAGGGTCTCCACCAGTGAAGTCAGAATAGGGTCACCAGCAGTGAAGTTAGAATAGAGTCACCACCAGTGACGTTAGTATCGGTTCACCACCAGTGAAGATAATTTAGTGTCACCAACATTGAAGGTAGTATAGGGTCACCACCAGTGAAGTTAGTATAGGGTCACAACCATTGAAAATAGTATAGGGTCACCACCACTGAATATAGTATATGGTCACCATCTATGAAGATAGTATCGGTTCACCACCAGTGAATATAGTATAAGGTCACCACGAGTGAAGATAGTATAGGGTCACCACCAGTGAAGTTAGTATAGGGTCACCACCAGTGAAGATAGTATAGGTTCACCACCAGTGAAGTTCGTATCGGGCCACCACCAGTGAAGATAGTATTGGGTCACCACCAGTGAAGTTAGTACAGGGTCACCACCAGTGAAGATAGTATCGGGTCACCACCAGTGAAGATAGTATAGGTTCACCACGAGTGAAGATAGTATAGGGTCACCACCAGTGAAGATAGTATAGGGTCACCACCAGTGAAGATAGTATCGGGCCACCACCAGTGAAGTTAGTATAGGGTCACCCTCAGTCAAGATAGTACAGGGTCAACACCAGTGAAGATAGTAAAGGGTCACCAACAGCGAAGATAGTATCGGGTCACCACCAGTGAAGATAGTATAGGGTCACCACCAGTGAAGATAGTATAGGGTCAACACCAGTGAAGATAGTATAGGGTCACCACCAGTGAAGTTACGATAGGGTCACCACCAGTGAAGTTAGTTTCGGGTCAATACTAGTGAAGATAGTATAGGGTCACCACCAGTGAATTTAGTATAGGGTCACCACCAGTGAAGATAGTATAGGGTCACCACCAGTAAAGATATTATAGGGTCACCACCAGTTAAGTTAGTATGGGGTCACCACCAGTGAAGATAGTATGGGGTCACCACCAGTGAAGATAGTATATGTTCACCACCAGTGAAGATAGTATAGGGTCACCACCAGTAAAGATATTATAGGGTCACCACCATTGAAGTTAGTACAGGGTCACCACCAGTGAAGATAGTATCGGGTCACCACCAGTGAAGATAGTATAGGTTCACCACCAGTGAAGATAGTATAGGGTCACCACCAGTTAAGTTAGTTTCGGGTCACCACCAGTGAAGATAGTATGGAGTCACCACCAGTGAAGATATTATAGCGTCACCACCAGTGAAGATAGAATAGGGTCACGACAAGTGAAGATATTATAGCGTCACCACCAGTGAAGATAGAATAGGGTCACGACCAGTGAAGATATTATAGGGTCACCACCAGTGAAGATATTATAGGGTCAACACCAGTGAAGATTGTTTTGGGTCACCACCAGTGACGTTAGTTTTGGGTCACCACCAGTGAAGATATTATAGGGTCACCACCAGTGAAGATAGCATAGGGTCACCACCAGTGAAGATGGTATCGGGTCACCACCAGTAAAGATAGTATAGGGTCACCACCAGTGAAGATATAATAGGGTCACCAACAGTGAAGATTGTTTTGGGTCACCACCAGTGACGTTAGTTTTGGGTCACCACCAGTGAAGATATTATAGGGTCACCACCAGTGAAGATAGCATAGGGTCACCACCAGTAAAGATAGTATAGGGTCACCACCAGTGAAGATTGTATAGGGTCCCCACAAGTGAAGATATTATAGGGTCACCACCAGTGAAGATATTATAGGGTCACCACCAGTGAAGATAGTATAGGGTCACCACCAGTGATGATAGTGTAGGGTCACCACCAGTGAAGATAGTATAGGGTCACCACCAGTGATGATAGTATAGGGTCACCACCAGTGAAGATAGTATAAGGTCACCACCAGTGAATTTTGTATAGGGTCACCACCAGTGAAGCTATATAAGGTCACCACCAGTGAAGATAGTATAGGGTCACCACCATTGAAGATAGTATAGGGTCACCACCAGTGAATATAGTATAGGGTCACCACCAGTGAAGGTAGTATAGGGTCACCACCAGTGAAGTTAGTATAGCGTCACTACCAGTGAAGCTATATTGGGTCACCACCAGTGAAGATAGTATACGGTCACCACCAGTGAATATAGTATAGGGTCATCACCAGTGAAGTTAGTATAGGGTCACTGCCATTGAAGCTATATAGGGTCACCATCAGTGAAGATTGCATAGGGTCACCATCAGTGAATATAGTATAAGGTCATCACCAGTGAAGTTAGTTTCGGTCACCACCAGTGAAGGTAGTATAGGGTCACCACCAGTGAAGTTATTATCGGGCCACCTCCAGTGAAGTTAGTTTTGGGTCACCACCAGTGAAGATAGTATAGGGTCACCACCAGTGATGTTAGCATAGGGTCACCACCACTGAAGATAGTATAGGGTCACCACCAGTGACGTTCGTATAGGGTCACCACCAGTGAAGATGGTATAGGGTCACCACCAGTGAAGTTATTATCGTGTCACCACCAGTGAAGATAGTGTAGGATTACCACCAGTGAAGATAGTATATGGTCACCACCAGTGAATATAGTATAGGGTCACCGCCAGTGAAGATAGTATAGGGTCACCAACAGTGAAGATAGCATCGGGACAACAACAGTGAAGATAGTATAGGAACACCAGCAGCAAAGTTAATATAGGGTCTCCACCAGTGAAGTCAGAATAGGGTCACCAGCAGTGAAGTTAGAATAGAGTCACCATCAGTGACGTTAGTATCGGTTCACCACCAGTGAAGATAATTTCGTGTCACCAACATTGAATGTAGGATAGGGTCACAACCAGTGAAAATAGTATTGGGTCACCACCAGTGAAGTTAGTATAGAGTCACAACCATTGAAAATAGTACAGGGTCACCACCACTGAATATCGTATACGGTCACCACCAGTGATGATAGTATATGGTCACCACCAGTGAAGTTAGTATAGGTTCACCACCAGTGAAGTGAGTATTGGGTCACCACCAGTGAAGCTCTGTAGGGTCACCACCAGTGAATATAGTATCGGGTCATCACCAGTGAAGTTAGTATAGGGTCACTTCAGTGAAGCTATATAGGGTCACCATCTGTGAAGATAGTATAGGTTCACCACCAGTGAATATAGTATAAGGTCACCACCAGTGAAGATAGTATAGGGTCACCACCAGTGAAGTTAGTATAGGGTCACCACCAGTGAAGATAGTATAGCTTCACCACCAGTGAAGTTAGTACAGGGTCACCACCAGTGAAGATAGTATCGGGTCACCACCAGTAAACATAGTATAGGTTCACCACCAGTGAAGTTTGTATAGGGTCATCATCAGTGAAGATAGGATCGGGTCACCACCAGTGAAGTTAGTGTAGGGTCACCACCAATGAAGTTAGTATCAGGTCACCACCAGTGAAGATTGTATAGGTTCATCACCAGTGAAGTTAGTATAGGGTCACCAGCAGTGAAGTTCGTATAGGGTCACCACCAGTGAAGATAGTATAGGGTCACCACCAGTGAAGTTAGATTAGGGTCACCACTAGTGAAGTTATTATAGGGCCACCAACAGTGAAGTTAGAATAGGTACACAAGCAGTGAAGATAGTATAGGGTCACCAGCTGTGAAGTTGGAATAGGGTGAACAGCAGTGACGTTCGTATATGGTCACCAGCAGTGAAGATAGTATAGGGTCAACAACAGTGAAGATTGTGTAGGGTCACCACCAGTGACGTTGGTATAGCGTCACCACCAGTGAAGATAGTATAGGGTCACCAACAGTGAAGATAGTATAGGGTCACCAGCAGTGAAGTTAGTATAGGGTCACCACCAGTGAAGTGAGTATAGGGTCACCACCAGTGAAGATAGTTTAGGTACACCAGCAGTGAAGTTACTATTGGGTCTGCACAAGTGAAGTTAGAATAGAGTCACCACCAGTGACGTTAGTATAGGGTCACAACCAGTGAAGATAATATAGGGTCACCAACAGTGAAGATAGGATAGGGTCACCACCAGTGAAGATAGTATAGGAATACCAGCAGTAAAGTTAATATCGCGTCTCCACCAGTGAAGTCAGAATAGGTTCACCACCAGTGAAGATAATTTCGGGTCACCAACATTGAAGATAGTATAGGGTCACCACCAGTGAAGTTAGTATCGGGTCACCACCAGTGAAAATAGTATTGGGTCACCACCACTGAAGATAGTACACGGTCATCACCAGTGATGATAGTATGTAGTCACCAACAGTGAAGTTAGTTTTGGGTCACCACCAGTGAAGTGAGTATAGGGTCACCACCAGTGAAGATAGTATAGGGTCACCACCAATGAAGATAGTATAGGGTCACCACAAGTGAAGTTAGTATAGGGTCACCACCATTGAAGATAGTATCGGGTGACCACCAGTGAAGATAATGTAGGGTCACCACCAGTGAAGTTAGTATAGGGTCACCACCATTGAAGTTTGAATCGGGTCACCACCAGTGAAGTTAGAATAGGCACACCAGCAGTGAAGTTAGTGTAAGGTAACCACCAGTGAAGGTTGTGTACGGTCACCACCAGTGAAGTTATTTTCGGGTTACCACCAGTGAAGTTAGAATATGGTCACCACCAGCGAAGTTAGTATATGGACACCACCAATTAAGTTAGTTTCGGGTCACCATCAGTGAAGATAGTATTGGGTCACCACCGGTGCAGATAGCGTAGGGTCACCACCAGTGAAGATAGTATAGGGTCACCACCAGTGAAGATAGTATAGGGTCTCCACCAGTGAAGATAGTATAGGGTCACCATCAGTGAATATAGTATAGGGTCACCACCATTGAAGACAACATATAGTTACCATCAGTGATGATAGTATCGGGTCACCACCAGTGAAGATAGTATATGGTCTCCACCGGTGAAGAAAGTATAGTGTCACCTCCATGTGAAGATAGACTAGGCACACCAGCAGTGAAGTTAGTGTAAGGTCACCACCAGTGAAGATTGTGCACGGTCACCACCAGTGAAGTTAGTTTCGGGTCACCACCAGTGAAGTTAGAATATGGTCTCCACCAGCGAAGTTAGTATAGGGTCACCACCAATGAATTTAGTTTTGGGTCACCATCAGTGAAGATAGTATAGGGTCACCACCAGTGAAGATAGTATAGGGTCACCATTAGTGAAGATAGTACAGGGTCACCACCAGTGAAGATAGTATAGGGTCACCATTAGTGAAGATAGTACAGGGTCACCACCATTGAAGTTTGAATCGGGTCACCGCCAGTGAAGTTAGAATAGGCACACCAGCAGTGAAGTTAGTGTAAGGTCACCACCAGTGAAGGTTGTGTACGGTCACCACCAGTGAAGTTATTTTCGGGTTACCACCAGTGAAGTTAGAATATGGTCACCACCAGCGAAGTTAGTATATGGTCACCACCAATTAAGTTAGTATAGGGTCACCATCAGTGAAGATAGTATTGGGTCACCACCGGTGCAGATAGTGTAGGGTCACCACCAGTGAAGATAGTATAGGGTCTCCACCAGTGAAGATAGTATAGGGTCTCCACCAGTGAAGATAGTATAGGGTCACCATCAGTGAATATAGTATAGGGTCACCACCAGTGAAGACAGCATATAGTTACCATCAGTGAAGATAGTATCGGGTCACAACCAGTGAAGATAGTATAGGGTCACCACCGGTGAAGAAAGTATAGGGTCACCACCAGTGATGATAGCATAGGGTCACCACCAGTGAAGATAGAAGAGTCACACCAGCAGTGAAGTTAGTGTAAGGTCACAACCAGTGATGATTGTGCACGGTCACCACCAGTGAAGTTAGTTTCGGGTCACCACCAGTGAAGTTAGAATATGGTCTCCACCAGCGAAGTTAGTATAGGGTCACCACCAATGAATTTAATTTTGGGTCACCATCAGTGAAGATAGTATAGGGTCACCACCAGTGAAGATAGTATAGGGTCACCATCAGTGAAGATAGTACAGGGTCACCACCAGTGAAGATAGTATAGGGTCACCACCAGTGAAGATAGTATAGGGTCACCACCAGTGAAGATGTTATCGGGTCACCACCATTGAAGATAGTATAGGTTCACCACCATTGAATATAGTATAGGGTCACCACCAGTGAAGTTAGTATAGGTTCACTAACAGTGAAGCTAATTTCGGGTCACCATCAGTGAAGATAGTATAGGGTCACCACCAGTGAAGTGAGTATAGGGTCACCACCAGTGAAGATAGTTTAGGTACACCAGCAGTGAAGTTACGATCGGGTCTCCACCAGTGAAGTTAGAATAGTCACCACCAGTGACGTTAGTATAGGGTCACCACCAGTGAAGATGGTATATGTACACCAGCAGTATAGTTAATACAGGGTCTCCACCAGTGAAGTCAGAATAAGGTCACAACCAGTGAAGTTAGAATAGAGTCTACACCAGTGACGTTAGTCTAGGGTCACCACCAGTGAAGATAATAAAGCGTCACCACCATTGAAAATAGTATAGGGTCACAACCACTGAAGATAGTATACGGTCACCGCCAGTGATGATAGTATATGGTCACCACCAGTGAAGTTAGTATCGGGTCCCTATCGGTGAAGATAGTATAGGGTCACCACCAGTGAAGATAGTATAGGGTCACCATCAGTGAAGATAGTATAGGGTCACCACCAGTGAAGATAGTGTAGGGTCACCACCAGTGAAGATAGTACAGGGTCACCATCAGTGAAGATAGTATAGGGTCACAATTAGTGCAGATAGTATCGGGTCACCACCAGTGAAGATAGTATATAGTCACGATCAGTGAAGATAGTATCGGGTCACCACCAGTGAAGACAGTATAGGATCACCACCAGTGAAGATAGCACAGGGTCACCACCAGTGAAGATAGTATAGGGTCACCACCAGTGTAGATAGTATAGGGTCACCACCAGTGAAGTTAGAATCGGGTCACCACCAGTGAAGTTAGAATCGGGTCACCACCAGTGACGTTCGTATGTGGTCACCACCAGTGAATAGTATACGGTCACCACCAGTGATGATGAAATAGGGTCACCACCAGAGAAGATTGTATTGGGTCACCACCAGTGAAGATAGTATAGGCTCAACAGCAATGAAGGTAGTATAGGGTCACCACCAGTGAAGATATTTTCGGGTCACAACCAGTGAAGATATTATCGGGTCACCACCAGTGAAGATAGTATGGAGTCACCACCAGTGAAGATAGTATGGAGTCACCACCAGTGAAGATAGTATATGGTCACCACCAGTGAAGATAGTATAGGGTCACCACCAGTGAAGATAGTATAGGGTCACCACCAGTGAAGATATTATAGGGTCACCACCAGTGAAGATAGTATAGGGTCACCACCAATGAAGATAGTATATGGTCACCACCAGTGAAGATAGTATAGGGTCAACACCAGTGAAGATAGTATCTGGCCACCACCAGTGAAGTTAATATAGGGTCACCACCAGTGAAGATAGTATGGAGTCACCACCAGTGAAGATAGTATATGGTCACCACCTGTGAAGATAGTTTCGGGTCACCACCAGTGAAGATAGTATCGGGCCACCACCAGTGAAGATAGTACAGCGTCACCACCAGTGAAGATAGAATAGGTTCACCACCAGCAATGATAGTATTGGGTCACCACCAGTGAAGATAGGATAGGGTCACCACCAGTGAAGATAGTATAGGGTCAGCACCAGTGACGTTAGTATCGGGTCACCACCAGTGAAGATATTATAGGGTCACCACCAGTGAAGATAGCACAGGGTCACCACCAGTGAAGATAGTATAGGGTCACCACCAGTGAAGATAGTATAGGGTCACCACCAGTGAAGATAGTATAGGGTCACCACCAGTGAAGATAGCATAGGGTCACCACCAGTAAAGATAGAATATGGTCACCACCAGTGAAGATAGTACAGGGTCACCACCAGTGAAGATATTATAGAGTCACCACCAATGAAGATAGTTTTGGGTCACCACAAGTGAAGATAGTATAGGGTCACCACCATTGATGATAGTATAAGGTTACCACCAGTGAAGATAGTGTAGGGTCACCACCAGTGAAGATGTTATAGGGTCACCACCAGTGAAGACAGCATATAGTTACCATCAGTGAAGATAGTATCGGGTCACAACCAGTGAAGATAGTATAGGGTCACCACCGGTGAAGAAAGTATAGGGTCACCACCAGTGATGATAGCATAGGGTCACCACCAGTGAAGATAGAATAGTCACACCAGCAGTGAAGTTAGTGTAAGGTCACAACCAGTGATGATTGTGCACGGTCACCACCAGTGAAGTTAGTTTCGGGTCACCACCAGTGAAGTTAGAATATGGTCTGCACCAGTTAAGTTAGTATAGTGTCACCTCCAGTGAAGGTAGTATAGAGTCACCATCAGTGAAGATAGTATAGGGTCACCACCAGTGAAGATGGTTCAGGTACACCAGCAGTAAAGTTACTATCGGGTCTCCACCAGTGAAGTTAGAATAGAGTCACCACCAGTGACGTTCGTATAGGGTCACCACCAGTGAAGATAGTATAGGGTCACCAACAGTAAAGATCGTATATGGTCACCACCAGTGAAGATAGTATCGGTCTCCAGCAGTAAAGTTAATATAGGGTCTCCACCAGTGAAGTCAGAATAGGGTCACCACCATTGAAGTTGGAATAGAGTCACCACCAGTGACGTTAGTATAGGGTCACCACCAGTGAAGATAATATAGGGTCACCACCACTGAAGATAGTATACGGTCAACACTAGTGATGATAGTATATGGTCACCACCAGTGAAGTTAGTATAGGGTCAACACCCGTAAAGGTAGTATAGGGTCACCACCAGTGAAGATAGCATAGGGTCACCACCAGTAAAGATAGAATATGGTCACCACCAGTGAAGATAGTATAGGGTCACCACCAGTGAAGATATTATAGAGTCACCACCAATGAAGATAGTTTTGGGTCACCACAAGTGAAGATAGTGTAGGGTAACCACCATTGATGATAGTATAAGGTTACCACCAGTGAAGATAGTGTAGGGTCACCACCAGTGAAGATGTTATAGGGTCACCACCAGTGAAGGTAGTATAGGGTCACCACCAGTGAAGTTAGTATGGGGTCACTCCCAGTGAAGCTATACAGGGTCACCACCAGTGAAGATAGTATAGGGTCACCACCAGTTAAGTTAGTATAGTGTCACCTCCAGTGAAGGTAGTATAGAGTCACCATCAGTGAAGATAGTATATGGTCACCACCAGTGAAGTTAGTATAGGGTCACCACCCGTGAAGGTAGTATAGGGTCACCACCAGTGAAGTTAGTATAGGGTCACCACCAGTGAAGATAGTATATGGTCACCACCAGTGATGATAGTATCGGGCCACCACTAGTGAAATATTATCGCGTCACCACCAGTGAAGATAGTATCGGGTCTCCACCAGTGAAGATAGTTTATGGTCACCACCAGTGAAGATAGTATAGGGTCAACACCAGTGAAGATCGTATCGGGCCACCACCAGTGAAGTTAATATTGGGTCACCACCAGTGAAGATAGTATGGAGTCACCACCAGTGCAGATAGTATATGGTCACCACCAGTGAAGATAGTATAGGGTCACCACCAGTGAAGATATTATAGGGTCACCACCAGTGAAGATAACATAGCGTCACCATCAGTGACGTTAGTATAGGGTCACCATCAGTGACGTTAGTATAGGGTCACCACCAGTGAAGATATTATACGGTCACCACCAGTGAAGATAGCATCGGGTCACCACCAGTGAAGATAGTATAGGGTCACCACCAGTGAAGATAGTATAGGGTCACCACCAGTGAAGATGTATAGAGTCACCACCAGTAAAGATAGTAGAGGGTCATCAACAGTGAAGGTAGTTTCGGGTCACCACCAGTGATGATAGTATCGGATCACCGCCAGTGAAGTTTGTATCCGGTCACTACCAGTGAAGCTATATGGGGTCACCACCAGTGAAGATAGTATTGGTTCACCACCATTGATGATAGTATCGGGTCACCACCAGTGAAGATAGTGTAGGGTCACCACCAGTGAAGATGTTATCGAGTCACCACCAGTGAAGGTCGTACAGGGTCACCACCAGTGAAGTTAGTTTCGGGTCACTACCAGTGAAGCTGTATAGGGTCACCATCAGTGAAGATAGTATTGGGTCACCACCAATGAATATAGTATGGGGTCAACAACAGTGAAGTTAGTATAGAGTCACCATCAGTGAAGATAGTTTAGGTACACCAGCAGTGAAGTTACGATAGGGTCTCCACCAGTGAAGTTAGAATAGAGTCACCACCAGTGACGTTAGTATAGGGTCACCACCAGTGAAGATAGTATAGGGTCACCAACAGTGAAGATAGTATAGGTACACCAGCAGTAAAGTTAATATAGGTTCTCCAGCAGTGAAGTCAGAATAGGTTCACCACCAGTGAAGATAATATAGTGTCACCACCAGTGAAGTTAGTATAGCGTCACCACCAGTGAAAATAGTATAGGGTCACCACCAGTGATGATAGTGTATG
The DNA here is from genome assembly GCF_035084215.1 of Heptranchias perlo. Classification (NCBI taxonomy): domain Eukaryota; kingdom Metazoa; phylum Chordata; class Chondrichthyes; order Hexanchiformes; family Hexanchidae; genus Heptranchias; species Heptranchias perlo. Next base: position 106,980 of record NW_027138483.1, read on the forward strand.
GTCACCACCAGTGAAGTTAGTATCGGGTCACCACCCGTAAGGTAGTATAGGGTCACCACAAGTGAAGATATTTTCGGGTCACCACCAGTGAAAATATTATAGGGTCACCACCAGTGAAGATATTATAGGGTCAACACCAGTGGAGATAATATCGGGCCACCACCAGTGAAGTTAATATAGGGTCACCACCAGTGAAGATAGTATGGAGTCACCACCAGTGAAGATAATATATGGTCACCACCATTGAAGATATTATAGCGTCACCACCAGTGAAGATAGCATAGGGTCACCACCCGTGAAGGTTGTATAGGGTCAGCACCAGTGAAGATATTATAGGGTCACCACCAGTGAAGATATAATAGGGTCACCACCAGTGAAGATACTATAGGCTCACCACTAGTGACGTTAGTATAGGGTCACCACCAGTGAAGATATTATAGGGTCACCACCAGTGAAGATAGTATAGGGTCATTACCAGCGAAGATATTATAGGGTCACCACCAGTGAAGATAGTATAGGGTCACCACCAGTGAAGATAGTATTGAGTCACCACCAGTGAAGATAGTATTGGGTCACCACAAGTGAAGATAGTATTGGTTCACCACCAGTGATGATAGTATTGGGTTACCACCAGTGAAGTTTGTATAGGGTCACTACCAGTGAAGCTATATAGGGTCACCACCAGTGAAGATAGTATAGGGTCACCACCATTGAAGATAGTATAGGGTCACCACCAGTGAAGATAGTGTAGGGTCACCACCAGTGTAGATGTTATAGGGTCACTACCAGTGAAGGTCGTATAGGGTCACCACCAGTGAAGTTAGTATAGGGTCACCACCAGTGAAGCTACATAGGGTCACCACCAGTGAAGATAGTATAGGGTCACCACCAGTGAATTTAGTATCGGGTCACCACCATTGAAGTTACAATCGGGTCACCACCAGTGAAGTTAGAATAGGCACACCAGCAGTGAATTTATTGTAAGGTCACCACCAGTGAAGATTGTGTACGGTCACCACCAGTGAAGTTAGTATAGGGTCACTTCAGTGAAGCTATATAGGGTCACCATCTGTGAAGATAGTATAGGTTCACCTCCAGTGAATATAGTATAAGGTCACCACCAGTGAAGATAGTATAGGGTCACCACCAGTGAAGTTAGTATAGGGTCACCACCAGTGAAGATAGTATAGCTTCACCACCAGTGAAGTTCGTATCGGGCCACCACCAGTGAAGATAGTATTGGGTCACCACCAGTGAAGTTAGTACAGGGTCACCACCAGTGAAGATAGTATCGGGTCACCACCAGTAAACATAGTATAGGTTCACCACCAGTGAAGTTCGTATAGGGTCATCATCAATGAAGATAGGATCGGGTCACCACCAGTGAAGTTAGTGTAGGGTCACCACCAATGAAGTTAGTATAGGGTCACCACCAGTGAAGATTGTATAGGTTCATCACCAGTGAAGTTAGTATAGGGTCACCAGCAGTGAAGTTCGTATAGGGTCACCACCAGTGAAGATAGTATAGGGTCACCACCAGTGAAGTTAGATTAGGGTCACCACCAGTGAAGTTGTTATAGGGCCACCAACAGTGAAGTTAGAATAGGTACACAAGAAGTGAAGATAGTATAGGGTCACCAGCTGTGAAGTTGGAATAGGGTGAACAGCAGTGACGTTCGTATATGGTCACCAGCAGTGAAGATAGTATAGGGTCAACAACAGTGAAGATTGTGTAGGGTCACCACCAGTGACGTTGGTATAGCGTCACCACCAGTGAAGATAGTATAGGGTCACCAGCAGTGAAGTTAGTATCGGGTCACCACCAGTGAAGTGAGTACAGGGTCACCACCAGTGAAGATAGTTTAGGTACACCAGCAGTGAAGTTACTATAGGGTCTGCACAAGTGAAGTTAGAATAGAGTCACCACCAGTGACGTTAGTATAGGGTCACAACCAGTGAAGATAATATAGGGTCACCAACAGTGAAGATAGGATAGGGTCACCACCAGTGAAGATAGTATAGGAATACCAGCAGTAAAGTTAATATCGCGTCTCCACCAGTGAAGTCAGAATAGGTTCACCACCAGTGAAGTTAGAATAGAATCACCACCAGTGACGTTAGTATAGGGTCACCACCAGTGAAGATAATTTCGGGTCACCAACATTGAAGATAGTATAGGGTCACCACCAGTGAAGTTAGTATAGGGTCACCACCAGTGAAAATAGTATTGGGTCACCACCACTGAAGATAGTACACGGTCATCACCAGTGATGATAGTATGTAGTCACCACCAGTGAAGTTAGTTTTGGGTCACCACCACTGAAGTGAGTATAGGGTCACCACCAGTGAAGATAGTATAGGGTCACCACAAGTGAAGTTAGTATAGGGTCACCACCATTGAAGATAGTATAGGGTGACCACCAGTGAAGATAATGTAGGGTCACCACCAGTGAAGTTAGTATAGGGTCACCACCATTGAAGTTTGAATCGGGTCACCACCAGTGAAGTTAGAATAGGCACACCAGCAGTGAAGTTAGTGTAAGGTAACCACCAGTGAAGGTTGTGTACGGTCAGCACCAGTGAAGTTATTTTCGGGTTACCACCAGTGAAGTTAGAATATGGTCACCACCAGCGAAGTTAGTATATGGTCACCACCAATTAAGTTCGTATAGGGTCACCATCAGTGAAGATAGTATTGGGTCACCACCGGTGCAGATAGTGTAGGGTCACCACCAGTGAAGAGAGTATAGGGTCACCACCGGTGCAGATAGTGTAGGGTCTCCACCAGTGAAGATAGTATAGGGTCTCCACCAGTGAAGATAGTATAGGGTCACCATCAGTGAATATAGTATCGGGTCACCACCATTGAAGACAGCATATAGTTACCATCAGTGATGATAGTATCGGGTCACCACCAGTGAAGATAGTATATGGTCACCACCGGTGAAGAAAGTATAGGGTCACCTCCATGTGAAGATAGAATAGGCACACCAGCAGTGAAGTTAGTGTAAGGTCACCACCAGTGAAGATTGTGCACGGTCACCACCAGTGAAGTTAGTTTCGGGTCACCACCAGTGAAGTTAGAATATGGTCTCCACCAGCGAAGTTAGTATAGGGTCACCACCAATGAATTTAGTTTTGGGTCACCATCAGTGAACATAGTATAGGGTCACCACCAGTGAAGATAGTATAGGGTCACCATTAGTGAAGATAGTACAGGGTCACCACCAGTGAAGATAGTGCAGGGTCACCACCAGTGAAGATAGTATATGGTCACCACAAGTGAAGTTAGTATAGGGTCACCACCATTGAAGATAGTATAGGGTGACCACCAGTGAAGATAATGTAGGGTCACCACCAGTGAAGTTAGTCTCGGGTCACCACCATTGAAGTTTGAATCGGGTCACCACCAGTGAAGTTAGAATAGGCACACCAGCAGTGAAGTTAGTGTAAGGTCACCACCAGTGAAGTTATTTTCGGGTTACCACCAGTGAAGTTAGAATATGGTCACCACCAGCGAAGTTAGTATATGGTCACCACCAATTAAGTTAGTATAGGGTCACCATCAGTGAAGATAGTATTGGGTCACCACCGGTGCAGATAGTGTAGGGTCACCACCAGTGAAGATAGTATAGGGTCACCATCAGTGAAGATAGTATAGGGTCTCCACCAGTGAAGATAGTATAGGGTCACCATCAGTGAATATAGTATAGGGTCACCACCAGTGAAGACAGCATATAGTTACCATCAGTGAAGATAGTATCGGGTCACAACCAGTGAAGATAGTATAGGGTCACCACCGGTGAAGAAAGTATAGGGTCACCACCAGTGATGATAGCATAGGGTCACCACCAGTGAAGATAGAATAGTCACACCAGCAGTGAAGTTAGTGTAAGGTCACAACCAGTGATGATTGTGCACGGTCACCACCAGTGAAGTTAGTTTCGGGTCACCACCAGTGAAGTTAGAATATGGTCTCCACCAGCGAAGTTCGTATAGGGTCACCACCAATGAATTTAATTTTGGGTCACCATCAGTGAAGATAGTATAGGGTCACCACCAGTGAAGATAGTATAGGGTCACCATCAGTGAAGATAGTACAGGGTCACCACCAGTGAAGATAGTATAGGTTCACCATCAGTGAAGATAGTATAGGGTCACCACCAGTGAAGATAGTATAGGGTCACCACCGGTGAAGAAAGTATAGGGTCACCACCAGTGATGATAGCATAGGGTCACCACCAGTGAAGATAGAATAGTCACACCAGCAGTGAAGTTAGTGTAAGGTCACAACCAGTGATGATTGTGCACGGTCACCACCAGTGAAGTTAGTTTCGGGTCACCACCAGTGAAGTTAGAATATGGTCTCCACCAGCGAAGTTCGTATAGGGTCACCACCAATGAATTTAATTTTGGGTCACCATCAGTGAAGATAGTATAGGGTCACCACCAGTGAAGATAGTATAGGGTCACCATCAGTGAAGATAGTACAGGGTCACCACCAGTGAAGAAAGTATAGGTTCACCATCAGTGAAGATAGTATAGGGTCACCACCAGTGAAGATAGTATAGTGTCACCACCAGTGAAGATAGAGTAGGGTCACCACCAGTGAAGATGTTATCGGGTCACCACCATTGAAGATAGTATAGGTTCACCACCATTGAATATAGTATAGGGTCACCACCAGTGAAGTTAGTATAGGGTCACGACCAGTGAAGCTAATTTCGGGTCACCATCAGTGAAGATAGTATAGGGTCACCACCAGTGAAGTGAGTATAGGGTCACCACCAGTGAATATAGTTTAGGTACACCAGCAGTGAAGTTACGATCGGGTCTCCACCAGTGAAGTTAGAATAGTCACCACCAGTGACGTTAGTATAGGGTCACCACCAGTGAAGATAGTATAGGGTCACCACCAGTGAAGATAATAAAGCGTCACCACCATTGAAAATAGTATAGGGTCACAACCACTGAAGATAGTATACGGTCACCGCCAGTGATGATAGTATATGGTCACCACCAGTGAAGTTAGTATCGGGTCCCTATCAGTGAAGATAGTATAGCGTCACCACCAGTGAAGATAGTATAGGGTCACCATCAGTGAAGATAGTATAGGGTCACCACCAGTGAAGATAGTGTAGGGTCACCACCAGTGAAGATAGTATAGGGTCACCACCAGTGAAGATAGTGTAGGGTCACCACCAGTGAAGATAGTACAGGGTCACTATCAGTGAAGATAGTATCGGGTCACAATCAGTGCAGATAGTATCGGGTCACCACCAGTGAAGATAGTATATAGTCACGATCAGTGAAGATAGTATCGGGTCACCACCAGTGAAGACAGTATAGGATCACCACCAGTGAAGATAGCACAGGGTCACCACCAGTGAAGATAGTATAGGGTCACCACCAGTGTAGATAGTATAGGGTCACCACCAGTGAAAATAGTATCGGGTCACCACCAGTGAAGTTAGAATCGGGTCACCACCAGTGATGTTAGTATGTGGTCACCACCAGTGAATAGTATACGGTCACCACCAATGATGATGAAATAGGGTCACCACCAGTGAAGATAGTATAGGGTCACCAACAGTAAAGATCGTATATGGTCACCACCAGCGAAGATAGCATAGGTACACCAGCAGTAAAGTTAATATAGGGTCTCCACCAGTGAAGTCAGAATAGGGTCACCACCAGTGAAGTTAGAATAGAGTCACCACCAGTGACGTTAGTATAGGGTCACCACCAGTGAAGATAATATAGGGTCACCACCACTGAAGATAGTATACGGTCAACACTAGTGATGATAGTATATGGTCACCACCAGTGAAGTTAGTATCGGGTCACCACCCGTAAAGGTAGTATAGGGTCACCACCAGTGAAGATAGCATAGGGTCACCACCAGTAAAGATAGAATATGGTCACCACCAGTGAAGATAGTATAGAGTCACCACCAATGAAGATAGTTTTGGGTCACCACAAGTGAAGATAGTATAGGGTCACCACCATTGATGATAGTATAAGGTTACCACCAGTGAAGATAGTGTAGGGTCACCACCAGTGAAGATGTTATAGGGTCACCACCAGTGAAGGTAGTATAGGGTCACCACCAGTGAAGTTAGTATAGGGTCACTCCCAGTGAAGCTATACAGGGTCACCACCAGTGAAGATAGTATAGGGTCACCACCAGTTAAGTTAGTATAGAGTCACCTCCAGTGAAGGTAGTATAGAGTCACCATCAGTGAAGATAGTATAGGGTCACCACCAGTGAAGATGGTTTAGGTACACCAGCAGTAAAGTTACTATAGGGTCTCCACCAGTGAAGTTAGAATAGAGTCACCACCAGTGACGTTCGTATAGGGTCACCACCAGTGAAGATAGTATAGGGTCACCAACAGTAAAGATCGTATATGGTCACCACCAGTGAAGATAGTATAGGTGCACCAGCAGTAAAGTTAATATAGGGTCTCCACCAGTGAAGTCAGAATAGGGTCACCACCAGTGAAGTTAGAATAGAGTCACCACCAGTGACGTTAGTATAGGGTCACCACCAGTGAAGATAATATAGGGTCACCACCACTGAAGATAGTATACGGTCAACACTAGTGATGATAGTATATGGTCACCACCCGTGAAGGTAGTATAGGGTCACCACCAGTGAAGATATTGTAGGGTCACCACCAGTGAAGATAGTATAGGGTCACCACCAGTGAAGATAGTATATGGTCACCACCAGTGATGATAGTATCGGGCCACCACTAGTGAAATATTATCGCGTCACCACCAGTGAAGATAGTATAGGGTCTCCACCAGTGAAGATAGTTTATGGTCACCACCAGTGAAGATAGTATAGGGTCAACACCAGTGAAGATCGTATCGGGCCACCACCAGTGAAGTTAATATTGGGTCACCACCAGTGAAGATAGTATGGAGTCACCACCAGTGCAGATAGTATATGGTCACCACCAGTGAAGATAGGATAGGGTCACCACCAGTGAAGATATTATAGGGTCACCACCAGTGAAGATAACATAGCGTCACAACCAGTGACGTTAGTATAGGGTCACCATCAGTGACGTTAGTATAGGGTCACCACCAGTGAAGATATTATACGGTCACCACCAGTGAAGATAGCATCGGGTCACCACCAGTGAAGATAGTATAGGGTCACCACCAGTGAAGATAGTATAGGGTCACCACCAGTGAAGATTGTATAGAGTCACCACCAGTAAAGATAGTAGAGGGTCATCAACAGTGAAGGTAGTTTCGGGTCACCACCAGTGATGATAGTATCGGATCACCGCCAGTGAAGTTTGTATCCGGTCACTACCATTGATGATAGTATAGGGTCACCACCAGTGAAGATAGTGTAGGGTCACTACCAGTGAAGATAGTATGGAGTCACCACCAGTGAAGATAATATATGGTCACCACCATTGAAGATATTATAGCGTCACCACCAGTGAAGATAGCATAGGGTCACCACCAGTGAAGGTAGTATAGGGTCAGCACCAGTGAAGATATTATAGGGTCACCACCAGTGAAGATATAATAGGGTCACCACCAGTGAAGATACTATAGGCTCACCACTAGTGACGTTAGTATAGGGTCACCACCAGTGAAGATATTATAGGGTCACCACCAGTGAAGATAGCATTGGGTCACCACCAGTGAAGATAGTATAGGGTCATTACCAGCGAAGATATTATAGGGTCACCACCAGTGAAGATAGTATAGGGTCATCACCAGTGAAGATAGTATAGGGTCAACACCCGTGAAGATCGTATCGGGCCACCACCAGTGAAGTTAATATTGGGTCACCACCAGTGAAGATCGTATGGAGTCACCACCAGTGCAGATAGTATATGGTCACCACCAGTGAAGATAGGATAGGGTCACCACCAGTGAAGATATTATAGGGTCACCACCAGTGAAGATAACATAGCGTCACAACCAGTGACGTTAGTATAGGGTCACCATCAGTGACGTTAGTATAGGGTCACCACCAGTGAAGATATTATACGGTCACCACCAGTGAAGATAGCATCGGGTCACCACCAGTGAAGATAGTATAGGGTCACCACCAGTGAAGATAGTATAGGGTCACCACCAGTGAAGATTGTATAGAGTCACCACCAGGAAAGATAGTAGAGGGTCATCAACAGTGAAGGTAGTTTCGGGTCACCACCAGTGATGATAGTATAGGATCACCGCCAGTGAAGTTTGTATCCGGTCACTACCAGTGAAGCTATATGGGGTCACCACCAGTGAAGATAGTATAGGTTCACCACCATTGATGATAGTATAGGGTCACCACCAGTGAAGATAGTGTAGGGTCACTACCAGTGAAGATGTTATCGAGTCACCACCAGTGAAGGTAGTATAGGGTCACCACCAGTGAAGTTAGTTTCGGGTCACTACCAGTGAAGTTGTATAGGGTCACCATCAGTGAAGATAGTATTGGGTCACCACCAGTGAATATAGTATGGGGTCAACAACAGTGAAGTTAGTATAGAGTCACCATCAGTGAAGATAGTTTAGGTACACCAGCAGTGAAGTTACGATAGGGTCTCCACCAGTAAAGTTAGAATAGAGTCACCACCAGTGACGTTAGTATAGGGTCACCACCAGTGAAGATAGTATAGGGTCACCAACAGTGAAGATAGTATAGGTACACCAGCAGTAAAGTTAATATAGGTTCTCCACCAGTGAAGTCAGAATAGGTTCACCACCAGTGAAGTTAGTATAGCGTCACCACCAGTGAAAATAGTATAGGGTCACCACCAGTGATGATAGTGTATGGTCACCACCAGTGAAGTTAGTATAGGGTCACCACCCGTAAGGTAGTATAGGGTCACCACAAGTGAAGATATTTTCGGGTCACCACCAGTGAAAATATTATAGGGTCACCACCAGTGAAGATATTATAGGGTCAACACCAGTGGAGATAATATCGGGCCACCACCAGTGAAGTTAATATAGGGTCACCACCAGTGAAGATAGTATGGAGTCACCACCAGTGAAGATAATATATGGTCACCACCATTGAAGATATTATAGCGTCACCACCAGTGAAGATAGCATAGGGTCACCACCAGTGAAGGTAGTATAGGGTCAGCACCAGTGAAGATATTATAGGGTCACCACCAGTGAAGATATAATAGGGTCACCACCAGTGAAGATACTATAGGCTCACCACTAGTGACGTTAGTATAGGGTCACCACCAGTGAAGATATTATAGGGTCACCACCAGTGAAAATAGCATTGGGTCACCACCAGTGAAGATAGTATAGGGTCATTACCAGCGAAGATATTATAGGGTCACCACCAGTGAAGATAGTATAGGGCCACCACCAGTGAAGATAGTATTGAGTCACCACCAGTGAAGATAGTATTGGGTCACCACAAGTGAAGATAGTATTGGTTCACCACCAGTGATGATAGTATAGGGTTACCACCAGTGAAGTTTGTATCGGGTCACTACCAGTGAAGCTATATAGGGTCACCACCAGTGAAGATAGTATAGGGTCACCACCATTGAAGATAGTATAGGGTCACCACCAGTGAAGATAGTGTAGGGTCACCACCAGTGTAGATGTTATAGGGTCACTACCAGTGAAGGTAGTATAGGGTCACCACCAGTGAAGTTAGTATAGGGTCACTACCAGTGAAGCTATATAGGGTCACCACCAGTGAAGATAGTATAGGGTCACCACCAGTGAATTTAGTATCGGGTCACCACCATTGAAGTTACAATCGGGTCACCACCAGTGAAGTTAGAATAGGCACACCAGCAGTGAATTTATTGTAAGGTCACCACCAGTGAAGATTGTGTACGGTCACCACCAGTGAAGATAGTTTCGGGTCACCACCAGTGAAGTTAGAATATGGTCACCACCAGCGAAGTTAGTATAGGGTCACCACCAATGAAGTTAGTATAGGGTCACCATCAGTGAAGATAGTGTCGTGTCACCACCAGTGAAGATAGTATAGGGTCACCACCAGTGAAGATAGTGTAGGGTCACCACCAGTGAAGATAGTATAGGGTCACCATCAGTGAAGATGGTATAGGGTCGCCACCAGTGAAGATAGTATAGGGTCACCACTAGTGAAGATAGTATTGGGTCACCACCAGTGAAGATAGTATAAGGTCACCACCAGTGAATTTTGTATAGGGTCACTACCAGTGAAGCTATATAAGGTCACCACCAGTGAAGATAGTATAGGGTCACCACCATTGAAGATAGCATAGGGTCATCACCAGTGAAGTTAGTATAGGGTCACTGCCAGTGAAGCTATATAGGGTCACCATCAGTGAAGATTGTATAGGGTCACCATCAGTGAATATAGTATAAGGTCATCACCAGTGAAGTTAGTATAGGGTCACCACCAGTGAAGATAGTATAGGGTCATCACCAGTGGAAGTTAGGACAGGGTCACCACCAGTGAAGATAGTATAGGGTCACCTCTTGTGAATTTAGAATAGGTACACAAGCAGTGAAGTAAGTATCGGGTCACCAGCAGTGAAGTTGGAATAGCGTGAACACCAGTGACGTTCGTATCGGGTCACCACCAGTGAAGATAGTATCGGGTCACCACCAGTGAAGTTATTGTAGGGCCACCTCCAGTGAAGTTAGTTTTGGGTCACCACCATTGAAGATAGTATAGGGTCACCACCAGTTAAGTTAGTATAGGGTCACCACCAGTGAAGATAGTATAGGGTCACCTCTTGTGAATTTAGAATAGGTACACAAGCAGTGAAGATAGTATCGGGTCACCAGCAGTGAAGTTGGAATAGCGTGAACACCAGTGACGTTCGTATCGGGTCACCACCAGTGAAGATAGTATAGGGTCACCACCAGTGAAGTTATTACAGTGTCACCACCAGTGAAGATAGTGTAGGATTACCACCAGTGAAGATAGTATCCGGTCACCACCAGTGAATATAGTATAGGGTCACCACCAGTGAAGTTAGTATAGGGTCACCACCAGTGAAGTGAGTATAGGGTCACCACCAGTGAAGATAGTTGAGGTACACCCGCAGTGAAGTTACTATACGGTCTGCACCAGTGAAGTTAGAATAGAGTCAACACCAGTGACGTTAGTATAGGGTCACCACCAGTGAAGATAGTATAGGGTCACCAACAGTGAAGATAGTACAGGGACACCACCAGTGAAGATAGTATCGGAACACCAGCAGCAAAGTTAACATAGTGTCTCCACCACTGAAGTCAGAATAGGGTCACCAGCAGTGAAGTTAGAATAGAGTCACCACCAGTGACGTTAGTATCGGTTCACCACCAGTGAAGATAATTTAGTGTCACCAACATTGAAGGTAGTATCGGGTCACCACCAGTGAAGTTAGTATAGGGTCACAACCAGTGAAAATAGTATAGGGTCACCACCACTGAATATAGTATACGGTCACCACCAGTGATGATAGTATATGGTTTACACCAGTGAAGTGAGTATTGGGTCACCACCAGTGAAGATAATATTGGGTCACCACCAGTGAAGATAGTATAGGGTCACCACCAGTGAAGATAGTACAGGGTCACCAACAGTGAAGATGTTATCGGGTCACCACCAGTGAAGGTAGTATAGGGTCACCACCAGTGAAGTTAGTATAGGGTCACTCCCAGTGAAGCTCTATAGGGACACCACCAGTGAATATAGCATCGGGTCATCACCAGTGAAGTTAGTGTAGGGTCACTTCAGTGAAGCTATATAGGGTCACCATCTGTGAAGATAGTATAGGTTCACCACCAGTGAATATAGTGTAAGGTCACCACCAGTGAAGATAGTATAGGGTCACCACCAGTGAAGTTAGTATAGGGTCACCACCAGTGAAGATAGTATAGGTTCACCACCAGTGAAGTTCGTATCGGGCCACCACCAGTGAAGATAGTATTGGGTCACCACCAGTGAAGTTAGTACAGGGTCACCACCAGTGAAGATATTATAGGTTCACCACCAGTGAAGATAGTATAGGTTCACCACCAGTTAAGTTAGTTTCGGGTCACCACCAGTGAAGATAGTATGGAGTCACCACCAGTGAAGATAGTATATGGTCAGCACCAGTGAAGATAGTTTCGGGTCACCACCAGTGAAGATAGTATTGGGCCACCACAAGTGAAGATATTATAGCGTCACCACCAGTGAAGATAGTATAGGGTCACCACCAGTGAAGATAGAATAGGGTCACCACCAATGAAGATATTATAGGGTCACGACAAGTGAAGATATTATAGGGTCACCACCAGTGAAGATAGTGTAGGGTCACCACCAGTGAAGATAGTATAGGGTCACCACCAGTGAAGATAGTATAAGGTCACCACCAGTGAATTTTGTATAGGGTCACTACCAGTGAAGCTATATAAGGTCACCACCAGTGAAGATAGTATAGGGTCACCACCATTGAAGCTAGTATAGGGTCATCACCAGTGAAGTTAGTATCGGGTCACTGCCAGTGAAGCTATATAGGGTCACCATCAGTGAAGATTGTATAGGGTCACCATCAGTGAATATAGTATAAGGTCATCACCAGTGAAGTTAGTATAGGGTCACCACCAGTGAAGGTAGTATAGGGTCACCACCAGTGAAGATAGTATAGGGTCACCACCAGTGGAAGTTAGGTCAGGGTCACCACCAGTGAAGATAGTATAGGGTCACGTCTTGTGAATTTAGAATAGGTACACAAGCAGTGAAGATAGTATCGGGTCACCAGCAGTGAAGTTGGAATAGCGTGAACACCAGTGACGTTCGTATCGGGTCACCACCAGTGAAGATAGTATAGGGTCACCACCAGTGAAGTTATGATAGGGCCACCTCCAGTGAAGTTAGTTTTGGGTCACCACCATTGAAGATAGTATAGGGTCACCACCAGTGAAGTTAGTATAGGGTCACCACCAGTGAAGATAGTATAGGGTCACCTCTTGTGAATTTAGAATAGGTACACAAGCAGTGAAGATAGTATCGGGTCACCAGCAGTGAAGTTGGAATAGCGTGAACACCAGTGACGTTCGTATCGGGTCACCACCAGTGAAGATAGTATAGGGTCACCACCAGTGAAGTTATTATAGTGTCACCACCAGTGAAGATAGTGTAGGATTACCACCAGTGAAGATAGTATCCGGTCACCACCAGTGAATATAGTATAGGGTCACCACCAGTGAAGTTAGTATAGGGTCACCACCAGTGAAGTGAGTATAGGGTCACCACCAGTGAAGATAGTTGAGGTACACCCGCAGTGAAGTTACTATACGGTCTGCACCAGTGAAGTTAGAATAGAGTCACCACCAGTGACGTTAGTATAGGGTCACCACCAGTGAAGATAGTATAGGGTCACCAACAGTGAAGATAGTACAGGGACACCACCAGTGAAGATAGTATCGGAACACCAGCAGCAAAGTTAACATCGTGTCTCCACCACTGAAGTCAGAATAGGGTCACCAGCAGTGAAGTTAGAATAGAGTCACCACCAGTGACGTTAGTATCGGTTCACCACCAGTGAAGATAATTTAGTGTCACCAACATTGAAGGTAGTATCGGGTCACCACCAGTGAAGTTAGTATAGGGTCACAACCAGTGAAAATAGTATAGGGTCACCACCACTGAATATAGTATACGGTCACCACCAGTGATGATAGTATATGGTCAACACCAGTGAAGTGAGTATTGGGTCACCACCAGTGAAGATAGTATAGGGTCACCACCAGTGAAGATAGTACAGGGTCACCAACAGTGAAGATGTTATCGGGTCACCACCAGTGAAGGTACTATAGGGTCACCACCAGTGAAGGTACTATAGGGTCACCACCAGTGAAGTTAGTATAGGGTCACTACCAGTGAAGCTATACAGGGACACCACCAGTGAATATAGTATCGGGTCATCACCAGTGAAGTTAGTGTAGGGTCACTTCAGTGAAGCTATATAGGGTCACCATCTGTGAAGATAGTATAAGGTCACCACCAGTGAAGATAGTATAGGGTCACCACCAGTGAAGTTAGTATAGGGTCACCACCAGTGAAGATAGTATAGGTTCACCACCAGTGAAGTTCGTATCGGGCCACCACCAGTGAAGATAGTATTGGGTCACCACCAGTGAAGTTCGTACAGGGTCACCACCAGTGAAGATATTATAGGTTCACCACCAGTGAAGATAGTATAGGTTCACCACCAGTGAAGTTCGTATCGGGCCACCACCAGTGAAGATAGTATTGGGTCACCACCAGTGAAGTTAGTACAGGGTCACCACCAGTGAAGATATTATAGGTTCACCACCAGTGAAGATAGTATATGGTCAGCACCAGTGAAGATAGTTTCGGGACACCACCAGTGAAGATAGTATTGGGCCACCACAAGTGAAGATATTATAGCGTCACCACCAGTGAAGATAGTATAGGGTCACCACCAGTGAAGATCGAATAGGGTCACCACCAGTGAAGATATTATAGGGTCACGACAAGTGAAGATATTATAGGGTCACCACCAGTGAAGATATTATAGGGTCAACACCAGTGAAGATATTATCGTGTCACCACCAGTGAAGATATAATAGGGTCACCACCAGTGAAGATTGTTTTGGGTCACCACCAGTGACGTTAGTTTTGGGTCACCACTAGTGAAGATATTATAGGGTCACCACCATTGAAGATAGTATAGGGTCACTACCAGTGAAGCTATATTGGGTCACCACCAGTGAAGATAGTATAGGGTCACCACGAGTGAATATAGCATAGGGTCATCACCAGTGAAGTTAGTATAGGGTCACTGCCAGTGAAGCTATATAGGGTCACCATCAGTGAAGATTTTATAGGGTCACCATCAGTGAATATCGTATAAGGTCATCACCAGTGAAGTTAGTATAGGTCCACCTCCAGTGAAGTTAGTTTTGGGTCACCACCAGTGAAGATAGTATAGGGTCACCACCAGTGAAGTTAGTATAGGGTCACCACCACTGAAGATAGTATAGGGTCACCACTTGTGAATTTAGAATAGGTATACAAGCAGTGAAGATAGTATAGGGGCACCAGCAGTGAAGTTAGAATAGCGTGAACACCAGTGACGTTCGTATAGGGTCACCACCAGTGAAGATAGTATAGGGTCACCACCAGTGAAGTTATTATAGTGTCACCACTCGTGAAGATAGTATAGGATTACCACCAGTGAAGATAGTATACGGTCATCACCAGTGAATATAGTATAGGGTCACCACCAGTGAAGTTAGTATCGGGTCACCACCAGTGAAGTGAGTATAGGTTCACCACCAGTGAAGATAGTTGAGGTACACCCGCAGTGAAGTTACTATACGGTCTGCACCAGTGAAGTTAGAATAGAGTCACCACCAGTGACGTTAATATAGGGTCACCACCAGTGAAGATAGTGTAGGGTCACCAACAGTGAAGATAGTATAGGGACACCACCAGTGAAGATAGTATAGGAACACCAGCAGCAAAGTTAATATCGGGTCTCCACCAGTGAAGTCAGAATAGGGTCACCAGCAGTGAAGTTAGAATGGAGTCAACACCAGTGACGTTAGTATCGGTTCACCACTAGTGAAGATAATTTAGTGTCACCAACATTGAAGGTAGTATAGGGTCACCACCAGTGAAGTAAGTATAGGGTCACAACCAGTGAAAATAGTATAGGGTCACCACCACTGAATATAGTATACGGTCACCACCAGTGATGATAGTCTATGGTCACCACCAATGAAGTAAGTACAGGTTCACGACCAGTGAAGTGAGTATTGGGTCACCACCAGTGAAGATAGTATAGGGTCACCACCAGTGAAGATAGTATAGGGTCACCACCATTGAAGATAGTATAGGGTCACCAACAGTGAAGATGTTATAGGGTCACCACCAGTGAAGGTAGTATCGGGTCACTACCAGTGAAGCTCTGTAGGGTCACCACCAGTGAATATAGTATCGGGTCATCACCAGTGAAGTTAGTATAGGGTCCCTTCAGTGAAGCTATATAGGGTCACCATCTGTGAAGATAGTATAGGTTCACCACCAGTGAATATAGTATAAGGTCACCACCAGTGAAGATAGTATGGGGTCACCACCTGTGAAGTTAGTATAGGGTCACCACCAGTGAAGATAGCATAGGTTCACCACCAGTGAAGTTCGTATCGGGCCACCACCAGTGAAGATAGTATTGGGTCACCACCAGTGAAGTTAGTACAGGGTCACCACCAGTGAAGATAGTATAGGGTCACCACCAGTGAAGTCTGTATAGGGTCATCATCAGTGAAGATAGGATAGGGTCACCACCAGTGAAAGTTAGTACAGGGTCACCACCAGTGAAGTTAGTGTAGGGTCACCACCAATGAAGTTAGTATAGGGTCACCACCAGTGAAGATTGTATCGGTTCACTACCAGTGAAATTATTATAGGGTCATCATCAGTGAAGATAGGATAGGGTCACCACCAGTGAAGATAGTATTGGGGCACCACCAGTGAAGTTAGTATCGGGTCACCACCAGTGAAGTTATTATCGGGACACCACCAGTGAAGTTAGTGTAGGGTCACCACCAGTGAAGATAGTATAGGGTCACCACCAGTGAAGTTAGTTTCGGGTCACCAGCAGTGAAGTTCATGGAGGGTCACCACCAGTGAAGATAGTATATGGTCACCCCCAGTGAAGTTAGATTAGGGTCACCACCAGTGAAGTTATTATCGGGCCACCAACAGTGAAGTTAGAATCGGTACACAAGCAGTGAAGATAGTATAGGGTCACCAGCTGTGAAGATAGTATAGGGTCACCAACAGTGAAGATAGTATAGGGTCACCAACAGTGAAGATAGTATAGGGTCACCACCAGTGAAGTTAGTTTCGGGTCACCACTAGTGAAGATATTATCGGGTCACCAACAGTGAAGATAGTATAGGGTCAGCACCAGTGAAGTTCGTATCGGGCCACCACCAGTGAAGATAGTATTGGGTCACCACCAGTGAAGTTATTACAGGGTCACCACCAGTGAAGATATTATAGGTTCACCACCAGTGAAGATATTATAGGTTCACCACCAGTGAAGATAGTTTCGGGTCACCACCAGTGAAGATAGTATGGAGTCACCACCAGTGAAGATAGTATATGGTCAGCACCAGTGAAGATTGTTTCGGGTCACCACCAGTGAAGATAGTATTGGGCCACCACAAGTGAAGATATTATAGCGTCACCACCAGTGAAGATAGTATAGGGTCACCACCAGTGAAGATAGAATAGGGTCACCACCAGTGAAGATATTATAGGGTCACGACAAATGAAGATATTATAGGGTCACCACCAGTGAAGATATTATAGGGTCAACACCAGTGAAGATATTATCGTGTCACCACCAGTGAAGATATAATAGGGTCACCACCAGTGAAGATTGTTTTGGGTCACCACCAGTGACGTTAGTTTTGGGTCACCACCAGTGAAGATATTATAGGGTCACCACCATTGAAGATAGTATAGGGTCACTACCAGTGAAGCTATATTGGGTCACCACCAGTGAAGATAGTATAGGGTCACCACGAGTGAATATAGCATAGGGTCATCACCAGTGAAGTTAGTATAGGGTCACTGCCAGTGAAGCTATATAGGGTCACCATCAGTGAAGATTTTATAGGGTCACCATCAGTGAATATAGTATAAGGTCATCACCAGTGAAGTTAGTATAGGTCCACCTCCAGTGAAGTTAGTTTTGGGTCACCACCAGTGAAGATAGTATAGGGTCACCACCAGTGAAGTTAGTATAGGGTCACCACCACTGAAGATAGTATAGGGTCACCACTTGTGAATTTAGAATAGGTATACAAGCAGTGAAGATAGTATAGGGGCACTAGCAGTGAAGTTAGAATAGCGTGAACACCAGTGACGTTCGTATAGGGTCACCACCAGTGAAGATAGTATAGGGTCACCACCAGTGAAGTTATTATAGTGTCACCACTCGTGAAGATAGTATAGGATTACCACCAGTGAAGATAGTATACGGTCATCACCAGTGAATATAGTATAGGGTCACCACCAGTGAAGTTAGTATCGGGTCACCACCAGTGAAGTGAGTATAGGTTCACCACCAGTGAAGATAGTTGAGGTACACCCGCAGTGAAGTTACTATACGGTCTGCACCAGTGAAGTTAGAATAGAGTCACCACCAGTGACGTTAATATAGGGTCACCACCAGTGAAGATAGTGTAGGGTCACCAACAGTGAAGATAGTATAGGGACACCACCAGTGAAGATAGTATAGGAACACCAGCAGCAAAGTTAATATAGGGTCTCCACCAGTGAAGTCAGAATAGGGTCACCAGCAGTGAAGTTAGAACAGAGTCAACACCAGTGACGTTAGTATCGGTTCACCACTAGTGAAGATAATTTAGTGTCACCAACATTGAAGGTAGTATAGGGTCACCACCAGTGAAGTTAGTATAGGGTCACAACCAGTGAAAATAGTATAGGGTCACCACCACTGAATATAGTATACGGTCACCACCAGTGATGATAGTATATGGTCACCACCAGTGAAGTAAGTATAGGTTCACGACCAGTGAAGTGAGTATTGGGTCACCACCAGTGAAGATAATATAGGGTCACCACCAGTGAAGATAGTATAGGGTCACCACCATTGAAGATAGTATAGGGTCACCAACAGTGAAGATGTTATAGGGTCACCACCAGTGAAGATAGTATGGGGTCACCACCTGTGAAGTTAGTATAGGGTCACCACCAGTGAAGATAGTATAGGTTCACCACCAGTGAAGTTCGTATCGGGCCACCACCAGTGAAGATAGTATTGGGTCACCACCAGTGAAGTTAGTACAGGGTCACCACCAGTGAAGATAGTATAGGGTCACCACCAGTGAAGTTCGTATAGGGTCATCATCAGTGAAGATAGGATAGGGTCACCACCAGTGAAAGTTAGTACAGGGTCACCGCCAGTGAAGTTAGTGTAGGGTCACCACCAATGAAGTTAGTATAGGGTCACCACCAGTGAAGATTGTATCGGTTCACTACCAGTGAAGTTATTATAGGGTCATCATCAGTGAAGATAGGATAGGGTCACCACCAGTGAAGATAGTATTGGGGCACCACCAGTGAAGTTATTATCGGGACACCACCAGTGAAGTTAGTGTAGGGTCACCACCAGTGAAGATAGTATATGGTCACCCCCAGTGAAGTTAGATTAGGGTCACCACCAGTGAAGTTATTATCGGGCCAACAACAGTGAAGTTAGAATCGGTACACAAGCAGTGAAGATAGTATAGGGTCACCAGCTGTGAAGATAGTATAGGGTCACCAACAGTGAAGATAGTATAGGGTCACCAACAGTGAAGATAGTATCGGGTCACCACCAGTGAAGTTAGTTTCGGGTCACCACTAGTGAAGATATTATCGGGTCACCAACAGTGAAGATAGTATAGGGTCACCACCAGTGAAGTTAGTATAGGGTCACCACTAGTGAAGATAGTATAGGTTCACCACCAGTGAAGTTCGTATCGGGCCACCACCAGTGAAGATAGTATTGGGTCACCACCAGTGAAGTTAGTACAGGGTCACCACCAGTGAAGATATTATAGGTTCACCACCAGTGAAGATATTATAGGTTCACCACCAGTGAAGATAGTTTCGGGTCACCACCAGTGAAGATAGTATGGAGTCACCACCAGTGAAGATAGTATATGGTCAGCACCAGTGAAGATAGTTTCGGGTCACCACCAGTGAAGATAGTATTGGGCCACCACAAGTGAAGATATTATAGCGTCACCACCAGTGAAGATAGTATAGGGTCACCACCAGTGAAGATAGAATAGGGTCACCACCAGTGAAGATATTATAGGGTCACGACAAGTGAAGATATTATAGGGTCACCACCAGTGAAGATATTATAGGGTCAACACCAGTGAAGATATTATCGTGTCACCACCAGTGAAGATATAATAGGGTCACCACCAGTGAAGATTGTTTTGGGTCACCACCAGTGACGTTAATTTTGGGTCACCACCAGTGAAGATATTATAGGGTCACCACCATTGAAGATAGTATAGGGTCACTACCAGTGAAGCTATATTGGGTCACCACCAGTGAAGATAGTATAGGGTCACCACGAGTGAATATAGCATAGGGTCATCACCAGTGAAGTTAGTGTAGGGTCACTGCCAGTGAAGCTATATAGGGTCACCATCAGTGAAGATTTTATAGGGTCACCATCAGTGAATATAGTATAAGGTCATCACCAGTGAAGTTAGTATAGGTCCACCTCCAGTGAAGTTAGTTTTGGGTCACCACCAGTGAAGATAGTATAGGGTCACCACCAGTGAAGTTAGTATAGGGTCACCACCACTGAAGATAGTATAGGGTCACCACTTGTGAATTTAGAATAGGTATACAAGCAGTGAAGATAGTATAGGGGCACCAGCAGTGAAGTTAGAATAGCGTGAACACCAGTGACGTTCGTATAGGGTCACCACCAGTGAAGATAGTATAGGGTCACCACCAGTGAAGTTATTATAGTGTCACCACTCGTGAAGATAGTATAGGATTACCACCAGTGAAGATAGTATACGGTCATCACCAGTGAATATAGTATAGGGTCACCACCAGTGAAGTTAGTATCGGGTCACCACCAGTGAAGTGAGTATAGGTTCACCACCAGTGAAGATAGTTGAGGTACACCCGCAGTGAAGTTACTATACGGTCTGCACCAGTGAAGTTAGAATAGAGTCACCACCAGTGACGTTAATATAGGGTCACCACCAGTGAAGATAGTGTCGGGTCACCAACAGTGAAGATAGTATAGGGACACCACCAGTGAAGATAGTATAGGAACACCAGCAGCAAAGTTAATACAGGGTCTCCACCAGTGAAGTCAGAATAGGGTCACCAGCAGTGAAGTTAGAATAGAGTCAACACCAGTGACGTTAGTATCGGTTCACCACTAGTGAAGATAATTTAGTGTCACCAACATTGAAGGTAGTATAGGGTCACCACCAGTGAAGTTAGTATAGGGTCACAACCAGTGAAAATAGTATAGGGTCACCACCACTGAATATAGTATACGGTCACCACCAGTGATGATAGTCTATGGTCACCACCAATGAAGTAAGTATAGGTTCACGACCAGTGAAGTGAGTATTGGGTCACCACCAGTGAAGATAATATAGGGTCACCACCAGTGAAGATAGTATAGGGTCACCAACAGTGAAGATGTTATAGGGTCACCACCAGTGAAGGTAGTATCGGGTCACTACCAGTGAAGCTCTGTAGGGTCACCACCAGTGAATATAGTATCGGGTCATCACCAGTGAAGTTAGTATAGGGTCCCTTCAGTGAAGCTATATAGGGTCACCATCTGTGAAGATAGTATAGGTTCACCACCAGTGAATATAGTATAAGGTCACCACCAGTGAAGATAGTATGGGGTCACCACCTGTGAAGTTAGTATAGGGTCACCACCAGTGAAGATAGTATAGGTTCACCACCAGTGAAGTTCGTATCGGGCCACCACTAGTGAAGATAATTTAGTGTCACCAACATTGAAGGTAGTATAGGGTCACCACCAGTGAAGTTAGTATAGGGTCACAACCAGTGAAAATAGTATAGGGTCACCACCACTGAATATAGTATACGGTCACCACCAGTGATGATAGTCTATGGTCACCACCAATGAAGTAAGTATAGGTTCACGACCAGTGAAGTGAGTATTGGGTCACCACCAGTGAAGATAATATAGGGTCACCACCAGTGAAGATAGTATAGGGTCACCACCATTGAAGATAGTATAGGGTCACCAACAGTGAATATGTTATAGGGTCACCACCAGTGAAGGTAGTATCGGGTCACTACCAGTGAAGCTCTGTAGGGTCACCACCAGTGAATATAGTATCGGGTCATCACCAGTGAAGTTAGTATAGGGTCCCTTCAGTGAAGCTATATAGGGTCACCATCTGTGAAGATAGTATAGGTTCACCACCAGTGAATATAGTATAAGGTCACCACCAGTGAAGATAGTATGGGGTCACCACCTGTGAAGTTAGTATAGGGTCACCACCAGTGAAGATAGTATAGGTTCACCACCAGTGAAGTTCGTATCGGGCCACCACCAGTGAAGATAGTATTGGGTCACCACCAGTGAAGTTAGTACAGGGTCACCACCAGTGAAGATAGTATAGGGTCACCACCAGCGAAGTTCGTATAGGGTCATCATCAGTGAAGATAGGATAGGGTCACCACCAGTGAAAGTTAGTACAGGGTCACCACCAGTGAAGTTAGTGTAGGGTCACCACCAATGAAGTTAGTATAGGGTCACCACCAGTGAAGATTGTATCGGTTCACTACCAGTGAAGTTATTATAGGGTCATCATCAGTGAAGATAGGATAGGGTCACCACCAGTGAAGATAGTATTGGGGCACCACCAGTGAAGTTAGTATCGGGTCACCACCAGTGAAGTTATTATCGGGACACCACCAGTGAAGTTAGTGTAGGGTCACCACCAGTGAAGTTAGTTTCGGGTCACCAGCAGTGAAGTTCATGGAGGGTCACCACCAGTGAAGATAGTATATGGTCACCCCCAGTGAAGTTAGATTAGGGTCACCACCAGTGAAGTTATTATCGGGCCACCAACAGTGAAGTTAGAATCGGTACACAAGCAGTGAAGATAGTATAGGGTCACCAGCTGTGAAGATAGTATAGGGTCACCAACAGTGAAGATAGTATAGGGTCACCAACAGTGAAGATAGTATAGGGTCACCACCAGTGAAGTTAGTTTCGGGTCACCACTAGTGAAGATAGTATCGGGTCACCAACAGTGAAGATAGTATAGGGTCACCACCAGTGAAGTTAGTATAGGGTCACCACTAGTGAAGATAGTATAGGGTGACCACCAGTGAAGATAGTATACGGTCACCACCAGTGAAGATAGTATAGGGTCACCAGCAGTGAAGTTAGTATAGGGTCACCACCAGTGAAGTGAGTATAGGGTCACCACCAGTGAAGATAGTTTAGGTACACCAGCAGTGAAGTTAATATAGGGTCTGCACAAGTGAAGTTAGAATAGAGTCACCACCAGTGAAGATAGTGTAGGGTCACCACCAGTGAAGATAGTATATGGTCACCACAAGTGAAGTTAGTATAGGGTCACCACCATTGAAGATAGTACAGGGTGACCACCAGTGAAGATAATGTCGGGTCACCACCAGTGAAGTTAGTATAGGGTCACCACCATTGAAGTTTGAATCGGGTCACCACCAGTGAAGTTAGAATAGGCACACCAGCAGTGAAGTTAGTGTAAGGTCACCAGCAGTGAAGATAGTATAGGGTCACCAACAGTGAAGATAGTATAGGGTCACCAACAGTGAAGATAGTATAGGGTCACCACCAGTGAAGTTAGTTTCGGGTCACCACTAGTGAAGATAGTATAGGGTCACCAACAGTGAAGATAGTATCGGGTCACCACCAGTGAAGTTAGTATAGGGTCACCACTATTGAAGATAGTATAGGGTGACCACCAGTGAAGATAGTATACGGTCACCACCAGTGAAGATAGTATAGGGTCACCAGCAGTGAAGTTAGTATAGGGTCACCACCAGTGAAGTGAGTATAGGGTCACCACCAGTGAAGATAGTTTAGGTACACCAGCAGTGAAGTTACTATAGGGTCTGCACAAGTGAAGTTAGAATAGAGTCACCACCAGTGAAGATAGTGTCGGGTCACCACCAGTGAAGATAGTATATGGTCACCACAAGTGAAGTTAGTATAGGGTCACCACCATTGAAGATAGTACAGGGTTACCACCAGTGAAGATAATGTAGGGTCACCACCAGTGAAGTTAGTATAGGGTCACCACCATTGAAGTTTGAATCGGGTCACCACCAGTGAAGTTAGAATAGGCACACCAGCAGTGAAGGTAGTGTAAGGTCACCACCAGTGAAGGTTGTGTACGGTCACCACCAGTGAAGTTATTTTCGGGTTACCACCAGTGAAGTTAGTATATGGTCACCACCAATTAAGTTAGTATAGGGTCACCATCAGTGAAGATAGTATAGGGTCACCACCAGTGAAGATAGTATTGGGTCACCACCGGTGCAGATAGTGTCGGGTCACCACCAGTGAAGATAGTATAGGGTCACCACCAGTGAAGATAGTATAGGGTCACCACCAGTGAAGATAGAGTAGGGTCACCACCAGTGAAGATAGTATAGGGTCACCACCAGTGAAGATAGTTTCGGTTCACCATCAGTGAAGATAGTATAGGGTCACCACCAGTGAAGATAGTATAGGTTCACCATCAGTGAAGATAGTATAGGGTCACCACCAGTGAAGATAGTATAGGGTCACCACCAGTGAAGATAGAGTAGGGTCACCACCAGTGTAGATGTTATAGGGTCACTACCAGTGAAGGTAGTATAGTGTCACCACCAGTGAAGTTAGTATGGGGTCACTACCAGTGAAGCTATATCGGGTCACCACCAGTGAAGGTAGTACAGGGTCACCACCAGTGAATTTAGTATAGGGTCACCACCAATGAAGTTACAATCGGGTCACCACCAGTGAAGTTAGAATAGGCACACCAGCAGTGAATTTAGTGTAAGGTCACCACCAGTGAAGATTGTGTACGGTCACCACCAGTGAAGTTAGTTTCGGGTCACCACCAGTGAAGTTAGAATATGGTCACCACCAGCGAAGTTAGTATAGGGTCACCATCAATGAAGTTAGTATAGGGTCACCATCAGTGAAGATAGTGTCGGGTCACCACCAGTGAAGATAGTATAGGGTCACCATCAGTGAAGATAGTATAGGGTCACCACCAGTGAAGATAGTGTAGGGTCACCACCAGTGAAGATAGTCTTGGGTCACCATCAGTGAAGATGGTATAGGGTCGCCACCAGTGAAGATAGTATAGGGTCACCACCAGTGAAGATAGTATTGGGTCACCATCAGTGAAGATAGTATAGGGTCACCACCAGTGAAGATAGTATATCGTCACCATCAGTGAAGATAGTATCGGGTCATCACCAGTGAAGATAGTATAGGGTCACCACCAGTGAAGATAGCAGAGGGTCACCACCAGTGAAGATTGTATAGGGTCACCACCAGTGAAGATAGTATAGGGTCACCACCAGTGAACATAGTATCGGGCCACCACCAGTGAAGATAGTGTAGGGTCACCACCAGTGAAGATGGTCTCGGGTCACCACCAGTGATGTTAGAATCGGGTCACCACCAGTGACGTTAGTATACGGTCACCACCATTGAATAGTATAGGGTCACCACCAGTGAAGATAAAATAGGGTCACCACCAGTGAAGTTGGAATCGGAACACCACCATTGAAATTGGTATAGGGCCCCTAACAGCGAATTTAGTGTAGGGTCACCACCAGCGAATTTAGTATAGGGTCACCACCAGTGAAGTTCGTATCGTGCCACTAATTTCGAATTTCGTATCGAGGCACCACCAGTGAAGTGACTGTGGGGGATATTTGTTCATTCTGTTGCGGAGGGTTTAAACTGGTCTTGCAGCGGGGTGGAAACCAAAGCCAGGTACTGATAGGACAAATTCAGACCAGTAGAAAAGCAGTTAGTGACGTCGTCAGCGACTCAGAAAGGCCAAAGAAGCAAAGTTTAAATTTTGTTCAGCACAGAAAGTCTCCGGGGTTGAAGGGTAAATACTTCAATGCAATGAGTATTACAAACAAAGAAGACGAGCTCAGAGCACAGATAGACACGTGGCAGCATGATATCATTGCTATAACCTGGCTTAAAGAGGGGGATAATCGGCAGCTCAATATCTCTGGATATCGAGTTTTCAGGCAGGATAGAGTGGGTATTAAAAAGGAGGGGTGGCAGCATTATTGGTTAAATATTCAATTACAGTTGTGAGAAGGGTTGATATGCGAAATGGATCATCAATCAAGGTCGTATGGGTTGAACTAAGAAATAAGAAAGGTTGCAGTCACACCACTCGGAGTGTGCTTTAAACACCCGAATAGCGAAAGGGAGATATAAGAACAAATATGTCGGCAAAGTTCAGAGTGCAAAAATAAGAGGGCAATAATATTTGGGGACTTCAACTATCGTAACATCAACTGGGATTCAAACAGTGTGAGGGTTACAGAGGGCCCAGAATTCTTTATCGGTGTCCAGGAGAACCTTTTTTAGCCAGTACATGACAAGCCCAACAAGAGTGGATGCAATTCTAGATTTCGTCCTGTGAAATGTAGTTCGGCAAGTGGGTGAAATGAAAATGGGTGACCATATTGGGGATAGTGATGAAAATTCAGTTAGTTTTAGCATTATTATCGCAAAGGACAGAGTTAAATCACGAGCAAACGTTTTAAATTGGGGGAAGGCAACTTTTGCAGAACTAAGAGGTGATTTGGCAGAAGTGGACTGGACACAACTGCTTGAGGAGAAATCAGTGGCAAGCCAGTGGGAGGCACTAATTAGTGTAATTCTACGGGTACAATGTAGACACGCCCCCTCAAAGGAAAAGGGTGGCACTGCCAAATTTAGAGCCGTGTAGTTGTCCAGAAGTATACGGGGCAAGATAAAGCAGAAATAGAAAGTATATGACTGCTTCATACTGCAGAAAGCCTAGAGGAGTATAGAAAATACAGGGATGACGTAAAAAAGGGAAATAAGGAAAGCAAAAAGAGGGCATGAAAAAACATCAGCTAGTAAGATGAACGAAAACCCAAAGATGGTGCATCAGTATATTAAGAACAAGAGGAGAGCTAAGGAAAAGGTGGGACCTATCAAGGATGATAAGGGTAACTTGTGTGTAGAAGCAGAGGATGTGAGTCGGGTTTAAAATGAATATTTTGTCTCCGTGTTCACAAAAGAAAGGGATGATCCGGACGTAGAAGTTCAAGAGGAGAGGTGTGAAACATTGGATAAGGTAAACATAACAAGAGAGGAAGTACCACAGGGATGGAATCCTTGAAAATTGATATGTAACCAGGGCCGGGTGGATTGTTTCCTAGGCGAGAGAAGGAAGCAATAAACGCCGGCCTTGCCAGCGACGCCCACATCCCATGAACGAATAAAAAAATCTTCTCTTAACCTGCTTTGTTCTCAGGAGAACAATCCCAGATTCTCGAGTCTCTCCACATAACTGAAGACCCTCATGTCAGGATTTGAGCAGAGCAGCGTGGCAAATTTAATTTACGAATGTACTTACTGCGGGCTCTGTGGCGTCGAGTTGCGTGATTTTCAACTTTTAAAGAATTGTGCTCCATCAACTCAGCCTCTGAACAGCGGAGGCTGATTCACATGGATCAAGAATAGAAGAAACGCCCATAAAATCTGTCAGAACGAGAAGTCACGCCCACAAGCAGGCAAGAAGACTTCTTTCACAAGAAAGGCTCGCATTTATATAGCCTTATTCGCGATCTTAGCATGTCCCAAAGCGCTTTACAACCAGTGAAGTACTTTTGAAGTGTAGACATTGTGTAATGGAGGACAGACGGCAGCCAACTTGCGCACAGCAAGATCCCACAAACATCAATGTTATAATGACAAGATAATCTGTTTTTAGTGATGTTGGTTGACGGATAAATATTGGCCCCAGGACACCGGGGAGAACTCCCCCTGCTCTTCTTCCAATAGTGCCATGGAATATTTTACATCCACCTGAGAGGGCAGACAGGGCCTCGGTTTAACGTCTCATCGGTTTCATTCATTTAAAGTTAGTATCCTGAAAGCCACTGTAAAGTAAACATTTAAATAATTGAATTAAATTAAAGAGACAGAAGTAAAAATCGTTATATTTTAATGACCAAAAACTATTAAAATAAGGAGTAATATGCGACCCCACACTTTTAGAATTTAATTTTTAGTTGTTTGACAGTCATAAAGAGATATCGCACTTTTAAAACTTAATTCAGATCTGGTATTTTTCAGCGGACCTTTTGGTCCGCTGAAAAATAGTGATTTCTATCATTGTCGATTGTGATGGCTCTTTAATTCGCAGCTGTCGAATCGCCGATGAACCAATGGGAGCACGTTCACGATTTCCGTGTTTTAGTGCACATGTGCAAACGTGGGAACTTGCTCCTTCGATTCGCCATGGACAACGGAAAGCGCGTTGGAGCTCCTCCGTTATATCGGGAGCAATTTCTGCCCCTGTGTCTCTATTTATAAAGTCAAGGATCCCTAATGCTTTTTGAACAGCTTTATCAACTTGCCCTGCCACCTTCAAAGATTTGTGTGCATAAACAATCAGGACTTTTTGTTCCTGCATCCCTTTTAAAATTGTTCCATTTAATTAGTATTTCCTCTCCTCTTTCGAAAGTTCATCACATCACATGTTCCTGCGTTAAATTTCATCTGCCATTTGTCTGCTCATTTTACCAGTCTGTCTTTGTGCTCCTGAAGTCTGCTAGTATCCTCCTCACTGTTTATTACATTTCTGAGTTTCGTGTCATCTGCAAAATTTGAAATTATACTCTGTGTATCCCAATCCAGTTCATTACTCTTTATCAAAAGAACGTAAAGGACAGGACAGCTCACGCGACGTCGCTCGTTTTACACCATCCGCCAGAGTTAACATTATTCCCGCTCTGTAAAATTTTAAACTTTCTATATGTAAGAGCCAATATAGGTCAGTGAGAAAAGGGGTGTGGGGTGAACGGGACTTATTGCGAGTTACGGGCAGCAGAGTTTCGGATCAGCTGATGTTTACCAAGAGCGGAAGATGGGAGCCCAGTCAGGAGAGCAATGGAATAGTCAAGTCGAGAGGTACAAAAAGCATGAATGAGGCTTTCAGCAGCAGCAGCTGGGCTGAGGCAGGGGCGCAAATGGACGCTTTTAGGAAGGTGGAAGTATGTTTGTAATGGAGAGGATATGGGGACTTAATTGGAATTGAATACGGCGCCAAAATTCAACCGATTTACAAAAACTTAACAACAGCAACAACTTGCATTTAGTGTAGTAAAAGGCACTTCAGTGAGGTGCGATCAGACAAAATTGGTTGAAGAGGGATGTATTAATATGGGTCTTAATGGAGAAAAGTGAGGTGGAGAGGTGGAGAGGTTTAAGGAGGGGATTCCAGAGTTTATGGCTTGGACAGCTGAAGGCACAGACGTCAACGGCGGGGCGAAGGAAGGGAGGGGAGAGAAAAGAGGCCAGAGCTGGAGGAACGCAGAGTCCTCGGAGAGTTGTATTCTCAGTATTTGCAAAACAGCCGTGCAACCGTGAAGTAGTTAGAGAAATGTAATTATCGAAAAATGGAGTGTAAAATAATGATCATTCATTTAATGTACGAGCAGGTTTACTTATGCGACAGATGGGTTATGGATTGATTTATCTTTTTAGGGTATCATGTGGCTGGTCATGAATAAACGAAGGAATCAGGAAGCTTCATATTTGCTGGACACTGTAATCCAGACGGGACCTAAGGCAGGAAGAGTAATGTGGGACGTTTTCGTGCAAATGCAGTTAACAAAACCGAAGCTGAAAAGGATACTAAAAGAAATTCACGAGAAGGGTAATGGACATGCAATCAGACTGATTGGGAAAGGTTTACGGCCTCATATTTACATCGTTTCGATCGAAACATTAATGTCATTGAAACTTCTTTTACAGGTTCATCTTTACCCAATGAAGCATCCTGTGGTCACCTGGTATCTCAAATATCAAATTATGTGAAGGTAGGCGTCACATTCAAATCTCACATTATTCAAACTGTTTGTGATATTAATTGAAGATTCTAGCATCAACTAAGCCAAGGATCGATGAAAAAAATCGTGCTTGATTCGTTAGACTGCTAAGTTTGGAACTCATCGAGTTACTTCGAGTCGACAGCAAAGAAGCAGGCCATTCGGCCCAACTGATCTGATCTGGTGTTTATGCTTCACACGAGCCTCCCACCTCCCTACTTCATCTCACCCTATCAGCATATCCTTCTATTTCTTTCTCCCTGATGTGCTTCTCCAGCTTCCTCTTAAATGCATCTATGCTATTTGCCTCAACTACTCCTTGTGGTAGCGCATTCCACATTCTTAGCACTCTTTGGATAAACAGTTTCTTCTGAATATTTCCTGTTGGATTTACATACGAACATACGAATTATAGCATGAGTAGGCCATTCGGCCCCTCCAGCCTGCTCTGCAATTCATTAAGATCATGGCTGATCTGATTGTGACCTCAACCCTACTTTCCCGTGTACCTACTATAACCTTTGACTCCCTTGTTAATCAGGAATGTATCTAACTCAGCCTTAAAAATAAACGATTTGTTAGTGACTATTTTATATTGATGACCTTTAGTTTTGGATTCCCCCACAAGTGGAAACATTTTCTCTCCGACTACCTTTTGAAAGTCCAAATAAACTACATCAACGACATTACCCTTCTCTACTCTGTCTGTTACCTCTTCAAAGAATTCAATGAGTTTGATCAAGAATGACTTTCCCTTCTGAAATCCAACTTGACAACTATATTTTCGTTTTCCAGATATTTTTCTATTGCATCTTTGAGCAAAGATTCCATTATCTTTCCTACCACCGATGATAAACCAATTGGTCTATAGTTCCCTGGACTTATTTCATCTCTCTTTTATCATTATAGGAATCACACCAGCTGTCCGCCAGTCATCTGGCGCGATTCCAGTTCTAATGTGATTTTCTATTTATGTAATAGTGTCTCCGCTATCTCTTCCCTTACTTCCATAACAGGCACGGATGCAATCCAAACAAAGGAATCAGGGCCAGAGTGTCTCCAACTCACACTCCAGTCCAAGAACTCTGAGCCGGACTCTCTCTAACTCACACTCCAGTCCAAGGACTCTGAGCCGGAGTGTCTCTAACCAGCTGCAGCAAAATCTCCTACAGATGTGGCAATCCGAGACAGTCTCACTGTCCACAAACTCCCACCTATCACAATGCCGAATTATAGCCGCACTGTTATTTCTAATTTTTATTTATTTAGTTATTTATCACTTTTATTTTAGTACTAGATATAATACAATCACTTGAGATCTAGGTGATTTTTAGTAGATGAATTTAGATTGAATTCAGATTAATTTGCAGCTAATTAGCTTTTTTGTTGTTTATTAAAATCTTTATTTTATTGTTCTCTTAACACGTTTTTAATATTGATGTAAAGCAGATTGCAATTTAATGAATCTCAGATGCCTTCAATGTTAGCATCCTGTATTTAGTTAATTTAATTTTATCGCCTTAGATCTGATTAAACATTTAGCTGATTCAATTAACAAATGATACACTTCACTCAAATGTATCACAAATTAAACACTTCACTCAAATATATCACAAACAAAACACTTCACTCAAATATATCACAAATTAAACACTTCACTCAAATATATCACAAATTAAACCTTTTTCTTTAATTCCTCGGGATTTGCCCTGTGCTTCTTTAACAGTGCTCGACCGAGCCACCTCCTCCGCCCTTTCTCTGCTCAACCGAGCCGCCTCCTCCGCCCATGCTGTGTTCTGCCGAGCCGCCTCCTCCGCCCTTTATGTGCTCTACCGAGCCGCCTCCTCCGCACTTTTTGTGCTCTACCGAGCCACCTCCTCCTCCCTTCATGTGCTTTACCGAGCCGCCTCCTCCGCCCTTTATGTGCTCCGCTCAGCCGCTCCTCCCCCGCTTTATGTGCTCCTCTCAGCTGCTTCTCCTGCGCTTTATGTGCTCCGCTGGGTCAATTCAGTTTGAGGGAGAGAAGAGTAAGTTTAAGACGATTGTTTTAATCTTAAATAAGGGCAATTACGAGGGTATGAAGACAGAGCTGGCTAAAGTGAACTAGGAATTTAGGTTAAGGGATAGGTCAGTCGAGATGCAGTGGCAGACATTTAATGAGATATTTCAAAACGCTCTGCAAAGATGCATTCCAGTGAGAAAGAATGACTCCAGGGGAAAGATGTACCATCCGTGGCTAACTAAGGAAGTTAAAGTAAGTATCAAATTGAAAGAAAAAGCAGACAATTCGGCGAAGATTAGTGGCAGGTCAGAAGATCGGACAGAATATAAAAAACAGCAAAGAATGACAAAAAGAATAATAAGGAGGGAGAAATTAGAATACGAGAGAAAGCTCGCTAGAAATATAAAAACAGATGGTCAGAGTTTCGACAGGTATTTAAAAATGGAAGAGTAAGTAAAGTGAGCTTTGGTCCTCCAGAAAGTGAGTCTGGGGAATTAATAATGGAGAATAAGGAAATGGCGGTTGAATTGAACAGATATTTTGCGTCCGTCATCACTGTAGAGGAAACCAATAACATGCCAGAAATAATTGTGAATCAAGAGGTTAAAGGGAGGTAGGAGCATAAAACCTTTACAATCATCAAGGAAAGGGTTCTGAAAATTATTAGAACTAAAAACTGACAAGTCCACAGGTCCTGACGGACTTCATCCTCGGGTCTTAAAAGAAGTGGCTGCAGAGATAGTAGATGCATTGGTATTAATTTTCCAAAATTCCCCAGATTCTGGAAGGGTTCCATCAGATTGGAAAATAGCAAATGTATCTCCTCTATTCAAGAAAGGAGGGAAACAGAAAGCAGGAAACTGCAGGCCAATTAGCTTAACATCTGTCAGGAAAATGATAGAATCTATTGTTAAGGAGGTTATAGCAGGGCACTTAGAATATCTCGATGCAATCAACAGAGTCAACACGGCTTTCTGAAAGAGAAATCGTGTTTGACGAATTTATTAGAGTTCTTTGAGGAAGTAGCAAGCA
Organism: Heptranchias perlo; assembly: GCF_035084215.1. NCBI lineage: Eukaryota > Metazoa > Chordata > Chondrichthyes > Hexanchiformes > Hexanchidae > Heptranchias > Heptranchias perlo. Next base: position 139,667 of record NW_027138483.1, read on the forward strand.
ACGTGGATAAAGGGGATCCTGTTGTTATGGTGTACTTGGATTTCCAGAAGTCTTTGGACTAGTTGCCCGAAGGCTACTGCACAAAATAAGAGCTCGTGGTGTAGGGGGTAACATATTAGCATGGATAAAGGATTGGTTATCTAACAGGAAACAGAATAGACATAAATGGGTAATTTTCAGGTTGGCAAGATGTAACGAGCGGAGTGCCACAGGGATCAGTGCTTGGGCCTCAACTATTTACAATCTATATCAATGACTTGGATGAAGGGACCGAATGTATGGTTGCTAAATTTGCTGATGACACACAGGTAGGTAGGAACGTAAGTTATGAAGAGGACATAAGAAGTCTGCAAAGGGATACAGATAGGTGAAGTGAGTGGGCAAACAATTGGCAGCTGGAGTATAATGTGGGAAAATGTGCACTTGTCCAGTTTGGCAGGAGGAATAGAAAAGCAGTATATTATTGAAATGGAGAGTGATTGCAGAACTCTGAGGTACAGAGGGATCTGGATGTCCTAGTACATGAATCACAAGAAGTTAGTATGCAGGTACAGCAAGTGATTGGAAAGGCAAATGGAATATTGTCATTTATTGAAAGGGGAATGGAATATAAAAGTAGAGATGGTTTGCTACAGTTGTATAGGGCATTGGTGAGACCACATCTGGAATACTGTGTGCAGTTTTGGTCTACGTTTTTAAGAAAGGACATAATTGCTTTGGAGGCGTTTCAGAGAATGTTCTCTCAACTGATTCCTGGAATGAAGTGGTTTTCATATGAGGAAAGATTGGACAAGTTGGGCCTGTATATACTGGAGATCAGAAGAATTAGTGGTGATCTTGTTGAAACTTATACGATCCTGAGGAGACTAGATGGGGTAGATGCTGAGAGGATGTTTCCCCTTGTGAGAGAGACGAGAACTAGGAATCACAGTTTCAAAATAAGTGGTCTCCCATTCATAGAATCATAGAATCATAGCAGTTAACAACATGGAAACAGGCCCTTCGGCCCAACATGTCCATGTCGCCCAGTTTATACCACGAAGCTAGTCCCAATTGCCTGCACTTGGCCCATATCCCTCTATACCCATCTTACCCATGTAACTGTCCAAATGCTTTTTAAAAGACAAAATTGTACCCGCCTCTACTACTGCCTCTGGCAGCTCGTTCCAGACACTCACCACCCTTTGAGTGAAAAAATTGCCCCTCTGGACCCTTTCGTATCTCTCCCCTAAGACGGAGATGAGGAGATTTTTTTTCTGAGAGAGTCTCTCTTGCCCAGAGAGAGGTGGAGGCAGGGTCATTGACTATTTTTAAGGCTGAGTTCGATAGATTCCTGATTAACGAAAGAGTCAAAGGTTATAGTAGGTAGACTGGAAAGTAGGGTTGAGGTCGCAATCGGATCAGCCATGATCTTATCAAATGGCAGAGCAGGCTCGTGGGGCCGAATGACCTCCTCCTGCTCTTAATTCGTATGTTCGTATGTTCACAAGCTTCTCCCTCGCTTTATGTGCTCCTCTCAGCCGCTTCTCCTGCTCATCATATACTCCTCTCAGCCGCTTCTCCCGCCCTTTATGTGGTCCTCTCAGCCGCTTCTCCTGCTTTTTATGTGCTTCTCTCAGCACCTTCTCCTGCTCTTTATGTGGTCCTCTCAGCCGCTTCTCCCGCCCTTTATGTGGTCCTCTCAGCCGCTTCTCCTGATCTTTATGTGGTCCTCTCAGCCGCTTCTCCTGCTCTTTTTGTGGTCCTCTCAGCCGCTTCTCCTGCTCTTTATGTGGTCCTCTCAGCCGCTTCTCCCGCCCTTTATGTGGACCTCTCAGCCGCTTCTCCTGCTCTTTCTGTGGTCCTCTCAGCCGCTTCTGCTGCTCTTTATGTGGTCCTCTCAGCCGCTTCTCCTGCTCTCTTTTTGTGCTCCTCTCAGCCGCTACTCCTGCTCATCATATACTCCTCTCAGCAGCTTCTCCCGCCCTTTATGTGCTCCTCTCAGCCCCTTCTCCTGCTCTTTATGTGCTCCACTCAGCCGCATCTCCTGCTCATTATATGCTCCTCTCAGCCGCATCTCCCGCCCTTTATGTGGTCCTCTCAGCCGCTTCTCCCACCCTTTATGTTATCCTCTCAGCCCCTTCTCCTGCTCTTTATGTGGTCCACTCAGCCGCTTCTCCCGCCCTTTATGTTATCCTCTTAGCCCCTTCTCCTGCTCTTTATGTGGTCCTCTCAGCCCCTTCTCCTGCTCTTTATGTGCTCCTCTCAGCCCCTTCTCCTGCCCTTTATGTGGTCCTCTCAGCCCCTTCTCCTGCTCTTTATGTGGTCCTCTCAGCCCCTTCTCCTGCTCTTTATGTGGTCCTCTCAGCCCCTTCTCCTGCCCTTTATGTGCTCCTCTCAGCCGCTTCTCCCGCCCTTTATGTGATCCTCTCAGCCCCTTCTCCTGCTCTTTATGTGGTCCTCTCAGCACCTTCTCCTGCTCTTTTTGTGGTCCTCTCAGCCGCTTCTCCTGCTCTTTATGTGGTCCTCTCAGCCGCTTCTCCTGCTCTTTATGTGGTCCTCTCAGCCGCTTCTCCCGCCCTTTATGTGGTCCTCTCAGCCGCTTCTCCTGATCTTTATGTGGTCCTCTCAGCCGCTTCTCCTGCTCTTTTTGTGGTCCTCTCAGCCGCTTCTCCTGCTCTTTATGTGGTCCTCTCAGCCGCTTCTCCCGCCCTTTATGTGGTCCTCTCAGCCGCTTCTCCTGCTCTTTCTGTGGTCCTCTCAGCCGCTTCTGCTGCTCTTTATGTGGTCCTCTCAGCCGCTTCTCCTGCTCTCTTTTTGTGCTCCTCTCAGCCGCTACTCCTGCTCATCATATACTCCTCTCAGCAGCTTCTCCCGCCCTTTATGTGCTCCTCTCAGCCCCTTCTCCTGCTCTTTATGTGCTCCACTCAGCCGCATCTCCTGCTCATTATATGCTCCTCTCAGCCGCATCTCCCGCCCTTTATGTGGTCCTCTCAGCCGCTTCTCCCACCCTTTATGTTATCCTCTCAGCCCCTTCTCCTGCTCTTTATGTGGTCCACTCAGCCGCTTCTCCCGCCCTTTATGTTATCCTCTTAGCCCCTTCTCCTGCTCTTTATGTGGTCCTCTCAGCCCCTTCTCCTGCTCTTTATGTGCTCCTCTCAGCCCCTTCTCCTGCCCTTTATGTGGTCCTCTCAGCCCCTTCTCCTGCTCTTTATGTGGTCCTCTCAGCCCCTTCTCCTGCTCTTTATGTGGTCCTCTCAGCCCCTTCTCCTGCCCTTTATGTGCTCCTCTCAGCCGCTTCTCCCGCCCTTTATGTGATCCTCTCAGCCCCTTCTCCTGCTCTTTATGTGGTCCTCTCAGCACCTTCTCCTGCTCTTTTTGTGGTCCTCTCAGCCGCTTCTCCTGCTCTTTATGTGGTCCTCTCAGCCGCTTCTCCTGCTCTTTATGTGGTCCTCTCAGCCGCTCTCCTGCTCTTTATGTGGTCCTCTCAGCCGCTTCTCCTGCTCTTTATGTGGTCCTCTCAGCCGCTTCTCCCGCCCTTTATGTGATCCTCTCAGCCCCTACTCCTGCTCTTTATGTGGTCCTCTCAGCCGCTTCTCCCGCCCTTTATGTAATCCTCTCAGCCCCTTCTCCTGCTCTTTATGTGGTCCTCTCAGCCCCTTCTCCTGCTCTTTATGTGGTCGTCTCAGCCGCTTCTCCCGCCCTTTATGTGATCATCTCAGCCCCTTCTCCTGCTCTTTATGTGGTCCTCTCAGCAGCTTCTCCTGCTCTTTATGTGGTCCTCTCAGCAGCTTCTCCTGCTCTTTATGTGATCCTCTCAGCCGCTTCTCCTGCTCTTTATGTGGTCCTCTCAGCGGTTTCTCCTGCGCTTAATGTGCTGCTCTCAGCCGCTTCTCCCGCCCTTTATGTGGTCCTCTCAGCCGCTTCTCCTGCCCTTTTGATATTCCTCTCAGCCGCTTCTCCTGCTGTTTTTGTGCTCCTCTCAGCCGTTTCTGCCGAGTGGAGACATTTTCTCTCCGTCTACCTTATCAAGCCCTTTCATTATCTTAAAGACTTCTGTCAAGTCACCCCTCAGTCTTCTCTTTTCAAGAGAAATGAACCCCAGCCTGTTACGTCTTTCCTGATCAGTATATCCTCTCAGTTCTGGTTTTTATCCTTGTGATACTTATTTGCACCTTCGCCAATGCTCCTCGACCCGTTTTCAATATGGAGACCAGAACCGTTCACAGTACTTCAAGTGTGGTCTAACTAAGGCTCTATATAAGTTTAACTTCTGTGCTTTTCAATTCTACCCCTCTGCTGCAGATATTCAAAAGGAACACAAATAAACTCTCCGCAAACTCCAGGAGACGATGATGGTCCACACTCTACAGGGCAGCCAGACATTTCCCACTTCTGATCGATACACAGATTTAATTGTAATTTCTTCTGCTACTAAGCTGACACTGGAGGAGCACGAACTGCTGGCCAGAGGCAAGGAACATGAAAGGTTACAACAGGACCAGATCAAGAAAGAGCTGGAGAAAATCCAAATTGATCAATTATTCCGAAGCAGTTTTGGCAAAAGTAGCCGATCTGGGACCTCGGTGGTGAGCGGTGTGGCGGGGATTGGGAAATCCACTATGGTGCAGAAGCTGGTCCATGATTGGGCCGCGGGGGAAATCTACCCTCAGTTTCAGTTTGTCTTTCATTTCAGATTCCGTGACCTGAACGTCATTGACGGTAGAACGAGCCTGAAAGCCATGGTACTGGATTCGTATCCTTATTTACACACGGAGCTGAAACACGTGTGGGAAGTGCCGGAGAACCTGCTCTTTATCTTTGACGGCTTGGATGAATTCAAGGATACGATTGATTTCACAGATATCAAGAGAAACACAGAGGCTCAGTACCATTGCTTCGAAACGGACTGTATGTGTGAAGTGTCTGACATTGTGCGCTGTCTCATACAGCAGAAGCTGCTCCAAGGCTGCTCAGTGTTGGTCACCAGCCGGCCGACTGCATTAGAGTCACTCGATAAGGCTGAGGTCAATCTGTGGGCCGAAATCTTGGGCTTCCTGGCCGACGAAAGGAAGAATTACTTCAGGCGGTTCTTTGGGAATGAGAAGCTTGGAGACGACGTGTTTAAATACGTGGAGGAGAGCGATATCATGTACACCATGTGCTTCAATCCTTCCGACTGCGGGATCCTCTGCACCACATTGGAACCATTCTTTAAAGAACCAGGGGGAGTGCGACCTATTCCCAGAAGCATCACCCAGTTGTTCTCAAATTACATCTACAACATTTTCAAACGCCATGACCGCCATGATGTGGACAACCCCCGTGAGGTGTTGCTCCGGGCTGGCGAGTTGGCTTACGAGGGAGTGTCCAATAGGAACATAGTGTTTAACGGTGACCATTTCCACCGCCATCGCCTCGAACCATCCAAGTTTATTTCAGGGTTTATGAAGGAGATTCTGGAGCGAGATGCTTCTGCCAAAAGCACCGTATACACGTTCCAGCACCTCACGATCCAAGAGTTCGTGGCCGCGCTCGCCCAGTACCTGACCCCGGTCCGCAGAAACCTACTGGAATACATTGACTTTGTCCATCGGAACAACGACGGCCGGTTTGAGATTTACGTTCGCTTTCTTGTTGGTCTCTGCTCAAAAGATGCAACGAGGCAACTGGAGGAGATCTAGGGCTCATTCGCTCACGAATCAAGTCGCCACGTGATAAAGTGGCTGAAGGGGAAGGTGGCGGCGGAGGTCAGAACGCCAACTCCCAAAGATAAACTCCTAAACATATTCTACTACGTGTTCGAATCAGAAGATGCGGAACTGGCCCAAATTGCAGGCAGATCTGTAGATATAATGGACTTCAGCCGTTTGACACTGAACCCTTTGGATTCTGCTGTCCTGTCCCATGTGATACAACACTCCGAGGATATACAAGAGCTCGTGCTGAACGGCTGCTGCCTTCACGCCGAAGGGATCAAAAGCCTTGTGTCGGCCCTGCCCAGGGTGAAAGTTCTCAGGTAGGTAGGCTTGCTCTTGCCAACTACAATCACAGCTGGAGGGAGAACGAAGCGACAGTTTAGTAGGTGACTTTAATTAGATAAAGATGAGACTTGTCCGAGAGTATCGCATGTGGAAAAGAAAGGAAATGGCTTCCTCCAATGTTACTTTGCCTTATTTCTGGGCCAGTATGTTTCTAGTCTAACCAGGAAAGAGGCAGTGCTGCATCGAGTTCCAGGCAAATGTAGAACTTGCATTTATCAAGTTATTTTTTAAAGTGAAGTCATTGTTATAATGTAGGAAACGTGGCGGGTTTTTTGGGCACAGCAAGGTCCCACAAACAGCAATGAGGTGAACGACCAAATGGTCCAGTTTTTTAAAATGTTGGTTGAGGGATAAATGTTGGTCAGGACACCGGGAGAACTCCCCATCGGACAGTGCCCTTGGAATTTTTACATCCCCCCAAGAGGGAAGACAGGACCTCTGTTCAACATCTCTTCCGAAGGAGCTGAAACAGGCCAGATGGGCCGAATGGCCTCTTCCTGTGCTGCACGATTCTATGAGAATGGAAGGCTACTAGAGTGGGTAGGTGTAACAATCAGATTAGATAAGGACAAAGAAGGAATTGGGACTAAAACAAAGGATTAGTCAAAGTGGGCTAGCACTGGGCCCTGATGGTTTGTGTCCTGAAATGCTGAGCGGAATCAGAGAGGAATCAGCGGAGGCTCTGACCTTCGATATGGGAGATGTGCCAGTGGGCTTGAGTGTTGCCAGTGTCGCATCTCTGTTCAAAAAATAAGAAATGGAGAAACCTGTCAACTATAGACCAGCCAGGCTAACGCCTGTAATGTGGGTTCTTCCAGATGCCATTATCAGAGATGAAATTAATATTCAACTGGAAACACATGGATTAATTAAAGCGTGAAATTGCAAAGGTGAAGGCATGTCTGATAAATTTACTATAGTTATTTTAGGCAATAACGGAATGTATCAACAAACGAAATTTTAAAAAAGCACTAGATAGGTGTTATATCCGAAGCTTGTTGGTAAAATCATAGAATCAAACCGCATAGAAGGAGGCCATTCGGCCCATCGTTCCAATGCCACCTCTTTGATAGAGTTATCCAATTAGTCCCACACCCCTGCTATTTCCCAATAGCACTGAAAATGTCCCCTTTTCAAGTGTATATCCAATTCCTTTTGAAGGATACAATTGAATCTGCTTCCACCACGCTTTCAGACAGTGAATAGCAACAGTCACATTGCATGAACAGGAATGTGTCCAGCATGGGCACGAAGTTGGTTGAAGGGCAGAAAATAAAGCGTAGACCTTAACGGATGTTTTTGGTGACGGAATGTAAACAGTGGTACCGGCAAGCGGTCGGTGTTGAGGGCGTCAGTTTTCTCATACAGCCTGCAAGATAGGAAAAGGACCACCCAGAAATCGGAAATGTACTAACGTCCAACAAAAAAAAAAGCAGATCGTTGATCGTGTCAGTGTCGATTAATACACGGCGCAGATAAATGTCAAATAACAAGTAATGCAGAGAACTGTGAGGCGACACATTTTGGGAGGGAGAATAAAGAGTGAACATTAAATGATTAATCTGTAAAAGGATTGGATTGACAGAGACATTAACAGTTCAGATATACAAGTCGTTAAAGTGGGACACAGGTGGATAAAGCTCGAAAAACATCCGAGCCTCGGTTTTACCTATAGGCACACAGTATACATTCATCACCCAGTATAAAATCGACATCCAGTATACATTCACCACCCAGCATACAATTGACATCCAGTCTACATTCGGACATTCGGACCCTAGTATATGTTCGAAACCAAGTATTCGTTCGGCCCCCAGTCTACATTCGACACCCAGTATACATTCATCACCCAACATACAATCGACACTCAGAACACAATCTACATCCAGTGTACATTCATCACCCAGTATGCAATCGACACCCAGTATGCAATCGACACCCAGCATACAAACTGCACACAGTATACAATCGACAGCCAGGATACAATCTACATCCAGTCGACATTCACCACCCAGTATAAAATCGACACCTAGAATAAAATCTACTCACAGTATACAATCGACAGCCAGTATACAATCTACATCCAGTAGATATTCACCAGCCTGTATAAAATCGACACCGAATATACAATCTATTCATCACCAATATACATTAACTGTCCAGTATACATTCAACACATAGTATACATTCATCACCCGGTAGATATTCACCGAGAAATATACATCCACCACGAAGTAGACATTCTTCACCCAGTATACATTCATCACCCAGTATACATTCATCACCCCGTATACATTTATCAGCCGGTATACATACACCACCGGGAAACATTCATCACCCAGTACACATTCATCACCCAGTAGATATGCATCAATCAGTATACATTCATTACCCAGTATATATTCACCGCCCAGTGCACTTGCATCACCCAGCACACATTCATGACCCAGTAGACATTCATCGCCAAGTATACATTCAACACCAAAGACACATTCACCACCCAGTATACATTCGACAACCAGTATACAATCTACATCCAGTATACATTCAACACCCAGTACACAATCGACACCAAGTATACAATCGACACCCAGTATACATTCACCACTCAGTATGCAATCGACACCCAGTGAACATTCACCACCCAGTATACATTCAGCACCCAGTACACATTCACCGCCTAGTATACATTCATCACACAGTATACATTGATCACCACGTATACATTCGTCACCCAGTATACATTCACTGCACAATATAAGTTTATCACCCAGTATACATCCCCCACCCAGTATACATTCACCACAAAATCTACATTCATCAGCCAGTGTGCATTCATCACCCAATATATATTCATCACCCAGTATACATTCATCACCCAGTATACATTCACCTCCCAGTATACATGCATCACGCATTATACATTCACCAACCAGTATACATTTATAAGCCAGTATAAAATATTCACCCAGTATACATTCACCACTCAGTGTACATTCACCACCCATTATACATTTACCAACCAGTGTACATCGCCACCCAGTATACATTCACCACCCAGTGTTCGTTAATCACAAATTATACATTCGGCTCCCAGGAAACATTCGTCAGCAAGTATACATTTACCAGCCAGTGTATATCGCCACCCATTATACAATAATCACCCAGTATACATTCACCACCCAGTATACATTACTCACCCAGTATACATTCACCAGCGAGTACAGATTCATCACCCAGCATAAATTCACGACGCACTATATATTCACCACCCAGTATACATTCACCAACAAGTGTACATTCATCGCCCAGTATATATTCACCACCCAGTGTACATTCACCACCCAGTATACATTAATCACCCAGTATATATTTATCACCCGGTATACATTCACCACCCAGTGTACATTCATCACCTAGCATACATTTATCGCCCAGTAAACATTCATCACCCAGTATACATTCACCACCCAGTGTACATTCACCACCCAGTGTACATTCATCACCCAGTATATATTTATCACCCGGTATACATTCACCACCCAGTGTACATTCATCACCTGGCATACATTCATCACCCAGTAAACATTCATCACCCAGTGTACATTCATCACCCAGTATACATTTATCACCCGGTATACATTCACCACTCAGTGTACATTCATCACCTGGCATACATTCATCAACCAGTAAACATTCATCACCCAGAATACATTTATCAGCCGATATGCATTCATCACCCAGTATACATTCACTGCGCAGTATTCATTAATCACCAAGTATACATTCACCACGAAATACACATTCATCATCCAGTATACAATCGACACCCAGAATACAACCGACATCCAGTATACACTCATCACCCAGTATACAATCGACACCCAGTTAACATTCGACACCCAGTATACAATTGACACCCAGTATACATTCACCACCCCGCATGCAATCCACACACAGTATAGAATCGACAACCAGTATACCATCTACATCCACGATACATTCAACACCCACTATACAATCGACACTCAGTATGTAATGGACACCCAGTAGACATTCACCACCCAGTAAAAAATCGACACCAAGAATACAACCTACACCCAGAATACATTCGACATGCAGTATACAATCGACACCCAGTATACAATCGACACACAATATATATTCGACATCCAGTATGCATTCACCACTCAGTATACAATCGACACACAGTGAACATTCAGCACCCAGTATACATTCAGCACGCAGTATACATTCCCCACCCGGTTTACATCCCCACCCAGTATACATTAACCACCCGGGAAACATTTCTCACCCAGTATGCCTTCACCACACAGTATGTCTTCACCACGCAGTATACATTCAGCACCAAGTATACATACAGCATACAGCATACATTCACCAACCAGTATACATTCAATACCCTGTATACATTCACCAGTCAGTATAGATTCATCACCCAATATACATTCAACACCCAGTGTGCTTTCATCACAAATTATACATTCGGCTCCCAGTATACATTCACCACCAAGTATACATTCGCCACCCTGTATACAGTCACCACTCAGTATACATTCAACACCCACTGTACATTCAGCACTCAGTATACATTCACCACCAAATATACATTCACCTACCGTTGTACATTCATCAGCCAGTGTACATTCATCAGTCGGTATACTTTCATCACTCAGTATACATTCACCACCCACTGTGCATTCACCACTCAGTATACTTTCACCACCCAATATTCATTCAACAACCAGTATACATTCATCACCCAGTATACATTCATCAACCGGTATACATGTATCACCCGATATACATACACCACCCCATATGCATTCATCACCCAGAGTCTATTCATCACCCAGTATACGTTAACCACAAAATATACATTCATCACCCAGAATACATTCACCACCCAGTATATATTCACCACCCAGTATACATTCACCACCCCAGTGTACATTCACCACACAGTGTACATTCACCACCCAGTATACATTCGCCACACAGTATACATTCACCGCCCAGTGTACTTTCATCACCCAGTATACATTGATCACAAATTATACGTTCATCACCAAATATACATTCATCACCCAGTATACATTCACCATCAAATGTCCATTCATCACCCAGTAAGTATTCATCACACAGTACACATTCATCACCCAGTGTACATTCATCACCCAGTATACATTCACCGCCCAGTGGACTTTCATCACCCAGTATACATTGATCACAAAGTATACGTTCATCACCAAATATAAATTCTTCACCCAGTATACATTCACTTCCCAATATACATTCATCAACCATTATACATTCACCACCCAGTCTACGTTCACCAGCGAGTACAGATTCATCACCCAGTATACATTCACAACCCAGTATGCCTTCACCACTCAGTATACATTCATCACCTCGTATACATTCACCGCCGGGCATACAATCAGCAGCCAGTATACATTCATCACCAAGGATATATGTATCACCCGGTATACATTGATCACAAAGTATACGTTCATCACGAAATATACATTCATTACCCAGTATACATTCACTGCCAATATACTATCATCACCCAGTATACATTCACCACCAAATATACATTCATCACCCAGCAAATATTTTTCACCCAGTGCACATTCAACACCCAGTATACATTCATCACCCACTGTACATTCATCACACAGTATACTTTCACCACCCAGTATACATTCACCACCCAGTGTAGATTCATCAACCCGTATACATTCAACACACAGTATACATGCATCACCCAGTATAAATTCACAACCTAATATACATTCACCACCCAGTATATATTCATCACTAAGTATACATTTGCCATCCAATATACATTCAGCACCAAGTATATATTCACCACCAAGTATATATCCACCACCCAGTATACATTCATCATCCAGTATACATTCACCAGCGAGTACAGATTCATCACCCAGCATACATTCACCGCCCAGTACAAATTCACCACCCAGTGTACATTCGCCAACAATAATACATTGGGCAGCCAGTATACATTCGCCACCCCGTATACATTCGACACCCTATACTTTTGGAACCCAGTCTACAATCGGCACCGATTATCCATTCGGCCTCGAGGATATATTCCGTGTATAATGGGTCTGGTGCATTATGAGTGGGGTGTATAATGTGGAAAGTGTATAATGGGCGGAGTGTATAATGGGTGGGGTGTCTATAATAATGTGGATTGTATAATGTAAAAGGTGTATAATGTGGTAAGTGTATAATGCGTGGAGTGTACAATCAGCGGGGTGTATAATGTGGGAGATGTATAATGGGAATGGCGTATAAGGGTGGAGTGTGTAATAGGTGTGGTGTATAATGGGTGGGATGTATAATGGTTTGTGTTTATAACGGGTGTGGTGTATGATGGGTGTGGTGTATAATGGGTAGGTTGTATTTTGGTGGTGTATAATGGACTGGGTGTATAATGTAAGACGTGTAGAACAGGGCAGGTTGTATAATGTGGGATGTGTATAATGGGTGAGATGTATAAAGAGTGCAGTGTATAAGGGGTGGGGTGTATAATGGCTGGGTGTATAATGGGTGGGGTGTGTAATTGGCGGGGTGTATAATGGGTGGGGTATATAATGGGTGTTGTGTATAAGGGGTGGGCTATTTCATGGGTGGGGTTTATAATGGGCGGGGTGTATAATGTAGGGGTGTACAATGGAGGGGTGTTAAAAGGCCGGGTGTACACTGGAAGGACTGTAAAACGGGAAGCCGATTCGCTTTCGCCTGTTTCGCGCTCCCGCCCGAGATCGATTTCAATGTTCAGGCGAAGTGGGGTTCGTGGGCTGGGAAATATTAGGACCAGGATGGGCAGCAGTAATTCTGTTCCGGTTATAAATGCATACATTCTGTTCTGATTTGATATTTTTCTTTGGTTGCATGTCATTATTATAGTTAAATGACAAGACTTAGCGAAATTTAGCAGCGCTCCGGTGTTGTTGGAGCAGAGGCGGTTCTCAACAAGGCGGGTTGGGGAGATGGCACTCCGGATCTGCAGCGCCATCACTGGCGGAAGGGTATGATTACAGCATGGCAAGTTCCATCGTCAGCTCCCATTATAAATCGGGACATAAAGGAAAGATAAAGAACTTTTTTTTATATAGTGCCTTTCACGACTTTAACACATCAAAAAGCGCTTTACAGCCAATGAAGTACTTGTTTTTAAAGTACAGTCACTTGTAATGTAGGAAACACGGCAGCCAAATTGCTCAGAGCAATCTCCCACAAATCACACTGAGATAAGGACCAGATAATCTGCTTTTAGTGGTGTTGGATGAGGGATAAACATTGGTCATGGATTGTGGGGAAAACATCCCTCCTCTTCTTCGAAATAGTGTAAGGGGCTCCTTTACACCCACCTGAGAGGGCAGACGGAGCCTCGGTTTAACATCTCGTAGGTTATTCTCGCATTTTTATTTCATTGTTGCTCTGATCTCCAGGCTGCAGGATAATGGTCTCACAGCTGCATGTATTGAGAATCTTGCCTCTTCTCTGAATGCAAACCGTTCGCTGACTGAGCTGGACCTGAGTGACAATCAACTGGGAGATTTAGGGGTGAGCCAGCTTTCTGAGGCTCTGAGGAACCCTGACTGTATGATACAGAAACTGGCGTAAGTAATAGACTATGAGAGATTGTATCACTGACAGCGGGTAAACACTCCACCGAGTCCCTCCCTCTTCTGATACATGAATATTGTTAATATTACAATTATTATTGCTGTTTGTAAACACTGGGTATTCTGCCCCAGTCCCTCCAGCTCGGATACAGGAATATTACCATTAGAATAATTAGGATTGCTATTGTAAACACTGGGAAGTCTGCCCAAGTATCTCCTGCTCAAATACATGAAAATAACTAATATTCTAATTAATATTGATGTTTGTAACTGCTATGTAATCTAGCTTAAGTCGTCTTGCTCAGATGCATCAAAATTACGAATATGATATTTAATTTTCCTGTTTGTAAACGTTGGGTATTCGATTCCACACATCCAACCCGTTCACTCACGTAATATTATTAATCTTATTTAATATTACGATTAGTAAAAGTATTTATCCGATTATTACCATTATAAAGATTGAGATTATGACCCCTCCACTTTGTCCTTCCTGCTGGAAAAATACGAATCCGATGAGGACCATTATCGACATAATATTGTTATTAATTACATGATTATTATTACTTTTATACACAGTCTACAGACACACTGCTGCAATTATTATTACATTTTTACTATTCATAACTATCAAAACTGAAGGACATTCTATGCCCAATGTATCCCTGTCCTGAACCATCAATGTTTTCTATATTACTGTTATTAATATCCATCATTCTAATCTTTCCTACCAATAAAGTCTACGGTCAGTTCACCGCCCAAATTGTTCCTAATCATCAATACATTTATATTAATATCACGAGTATGTAACAATATTTGTATTAGTTAGACAATTATTATTGCGGTCCAAACAATAGCGCCCGTTTACACTGTCCCTAAAATAGGCGGATAAACCCATAGTGCCCGTTTAAACCTCTCCCTAAAATGGGCGGACAAACCCATAGTGCCCGTTTTTACCTCCCTCTCTAGCGGGCGGATGAATCCATAGTGCTCGTTTACATCTCTCCCTATAATGGGCCGATAGAAGCCATAATGCCCGTTTACACCTCTCTCTATAGTGGGCGGATGAATCCATAGTGACCGTTTACACCTCTCCCTGTAATGGGCCGATAGAAGCCATAATGCCCGTTTACACCTCTCTCAAGAGTGGGCGGATAAATGCATAGTGACCGTTTACACCTCTCCCAATAATGGGCCGATAGAAGCCATGGTGCCCGTTCACATCTCTCCCCTTAATGGGTGGATAAACACATTGTGCCAGTTCATGCCTCTCCCTATAATGGGCGGATAAACGCAATGTGCCCGGTTCTACCTCTCCCTATAATGGGTAGATAAACCCATAGTGCCCGTTTACACCTCTCCCTATAATGGGCAGATAAACCCATAGTGGCCGTTTTACACCACTCCCTATAATGGGCGGATAAATCCAATGTGACCGTTTACACCTCTCCCTATAATGGGTGGATCAACCCATATTGCCCGTTTACACCTCTCCCTATAATGGGTGGATAAACCCATAGTGTCCGTTAACACCTCCCCATTTAATGGGTGGATAAACCCATAGTGCCTGTTTACACCTCTCCCTATAATGGGCATGTAAATCCATAGTGCCCGTTTACACCTCTCCCTCTAATGGGCGTATAGACCCATAATGCCCGTTTAAACCTCTCCCTATAACGGGCAGATAGAACACATAGTGCCCGTTTATACCTCACCCTATAATGGGCAGATAAACCCATAGTGTCCGTTAACACCTCACCATTTAATGGGTGGATAAACCCATAGTGTCCGTTAACACCTCACCATTTAATGGGTGGATAAACCCACAGTGCCCGTTTACATCTCTCCCTATAATGGGCGGATGATCTCTCATTGCCGATTTTACTCCTTTCCCTATAATGGGCGGATGATCCCAGGATTGCATTCCAGTATCGGAGCCCACTTATTTTCTTCCCTGCCCTTGGCCCACACCACGCCCTGCACCCAGGCCATAGAGATGCGAATTTCGACCTTTGTGTCCTGATTCAGATCTCTGTCTGTATCTGTTTCTCTCCAGACTGTATACCAACCATCTCACTGATATCTGCTTAGAAGGTCTCGCCTCCGCGCTCAGTACAAACCGTTCACTGACGGAGCTGGAACTGGGGCGCAATTCGTTCACTGACCAATCCTTCCCCGATCTCCTGCACCTTATACAGAACTGCAAGAGCCTGAAGGACATCAGGTGGGTGCTGGTTTTAATGGTCAATTTGCTAAATAAAATATGATTGAGTTGTAATCAATCGCCAGTCGATGCCCGTCACCTTGGACACTCTTCGTCAAGACCAAGTATAGTATTTAACACGAGACAGGTTAAAGGGCATGTCCAGAGAGTGTGGACTGAATTCCGGACCAACTTTGAAATGATTTTGACTTTGTGATGGGGTAAAATGGGCGATCTCGAATTTGTCATTGTTAAATGCCCCACACGATTATCTTTTGCACCGCGGCATTCCAAACAGTCCAGAGATCATTTGTGTTCGTCAGTTCAAGCGGGTTTAGAGGTAATGGGATAATTGGACCATAGCAATCAGAAGTGATTCAGTTCCCATTTCAAGCCCAATATTCTGTCTTTATTATTATAAACTATTTGTGATTTTATATTATTATTTATAGTGAAGGGAAACCTGAGAGGTACAAAACTAGTATTGGTTGGAGAATGGGAGTTTCTCCGCAGTCATGACGAACTGAGAAACGCAAAATCTTGGCGCGACAGCGCTAACACTGGTGGTATGTTGTAATAGCGACGTGAGACGTTTACATGGAGAGTTTCCATGAAAATTGTGGGCATGGGGTCGCGAGATTTTCATCTTTACTGCCCGACCATTACCAACGCCTGGAGAGAAGGGCAGAAAGTAAAATCTGTCAGGAAGAATCGCCCACCAATAACAGAACCTGTCCGATTTACAATCCATGCTTTTCTCAGGTGACGCTTGACGCTCAGAGAATTTATAATGGGAAAAGTTGACACAAAACTGTATTATTTTAACTCTGGCTGATGGGATAACATGAGCGCTATCGACTTGGCTGCCCATTATACACCACGCCTGATTTTCTCCTCCGTTGCATTCAATTAACAGGAAAATCAGTCGTAGATCAGAATGGGCGGGTGATTCGATATCGCCAATTTTACACCATTGCCCAAAGTTAAAATGAGTCCCTGTGACAAGAAAGTGAGAAAAAAAAGCAATGTTGCGCGGGCAGGGAGCATGTGTGTAGATAAATATTCTTCTTCCGCATATTATAGATTTATTCGCAATTTTATAACAGATAATCCGTTAGTGATAATTAAGAGAGGCATGTCTGTGATTTCCCTTCAGTGTGATTGCCGGTAATTTTCTGTTTATTTTTCAATCTGTCTTTCAGGTTGGAAGGGAAGCGATTCAGTTCACTTGTGAGAAAACATCTGAAATCACTGGTAGAATCCAGAGCAGGACTGAGGGTCACTCTGTCCACCGATTGATCGGAGACTGAAGCAATGATTCACAGCACAATCCTGATATAAATTGTACAGTTTGTCGCCGTTCCAAAGGAAGAACTCCAATTTATTCAGCGCTTTCACGTCCCTGGGCGCACTAAATACAGGCCGACACTCACAGTTCAGTACTGAGGGAGTGCTGCAATGTCGGAGCTGCCGTCTTTTGGATGAGGCCCTCTCTGCCCTCTTAGGTGAATGTAAAAGATTCTTTGGGACTATTTCGAAGAAGAGCAGGGAAGCTCTCCCCGGTGTCCTGGTCAACATTAATCCCTGAACCAACATCAGGAAACAGATGGAATGGTCACTATCTCATTGCTGTTTGTGGGATCCTGCTATGCGCACATTGGCTGCAAAGCATCTTACATCACAGCTGTGACTTCACTTCAAAAATGCTTCATTGGCTGCGAAGCGCTTTCTAGAAGTTTTTTCTTTTTTTTATTCGGTCATAGGATGTGGGCGTCGGTGGCGAGACCGGAATTTATTGCCCATCCCTAGTTTCCCTTGAGAAGGTGGTGGTGAGCCGCCTTCTTCAACCGCTGCAGTCCGTGTGGTGAAGGTTCTCCCACAGTGCTGTGAGGGAGCGAGTTCCAGGATTTTGACCCAGTGATGATGAAGGAACGGCGATTTATTTCCAGGTCGAGATGGTGTGTGACTTGGAGGGGAACGTTAAAGTGGTGTTGTTCCCATGTGCCTGCTACCTTTGTCCTTCTCGGTGGTAGAGTCCGCGGGGGTGGGAGGTGCTGTCGAATAAGCCTTGGCGAGTTGCTGCAGTGCATCCTGTGGATGGTACACACTGCAGACACAGTGGTGAAGGAATTGAATGTTTAAGGTGTTGGATGGGGTGCCAATCAAGCGGGCTGCTTTGTCCTGGATGGTGTCGAGCTTTTTGAGTGTTGTTGGAGCTGCACTCATCCAGGCAAATGAAGAGTATTCCATCTCACTCCTGTCTTGTGCCTGTAGCTGGTCGAAAGGCTTTGGGGAGTCTGGAGGTGAGTCACTCGCCGCAAAATACCGAGCCTCTAACCTGAGTTTTCCCCCGATTTCCATTGACATCAATTCTACTCGGGCTGCTTGGTGCCACACTCGGTCAAATGGTGACTTGATGTCAAAGGCAGTCACTCTCACCTCACCTCTAGAATTTAGCTCTTTTGTCCATGTTTGTACCAAGGCTGTAATGAGGTCTGGAGCATCGGTGAGCAGGTTATTGGTGAGTAAGTGCCGCTTGATAGCACTGTCGATGACACCTTCCATCACGTTACTGATGATAGAGAGTGGACTGATGGGGCGGTAATTGGCCGGATTAGATTTGTCCTGCTTTTTGTAGACAGGACATAGCTGCACAATTTTCCACTTTGTCGGGTACATGCTAGTGTTGCAGTTGTAATGGAACAGCTTAGCGAGACGCCCGGCTAGTTCTGGAGCACAAGTCTTCATCAGTACAGCCAGGATGTTGTCGGGCCCCGTAGCCTTTGCTGTGTCCAGTGCATTCAGCAGTTTCTTGATATCACGTGGAGTAAATCGAATTGACTGAAGACTGGCTTCTGTGATGATGGGGATATCGGGAGGAGGTAGAGATGGATAATTCACATCTGGCTGAAGATGGTTGCAAAGACTTCAGCCTCGTCTTTTCACTCACGTGCTGGACTCCGCCATCATTGAGGATGGGGATGTTTACAGAGCCTCCTCCTCTCATTAGTTGTTTAATTGTCCACCACCATTCACGAATGGATCTGGCAAGGCTCCAGAGATTTCATCCGATCCGGTGGTTCTGGAATCACTTTGCAAAATGCAGTGAGTGGGGGATAGTTACATAATACAAATTGATTATTTCTCAAGGAAAAGGCAGTGAGTGGGGGATAGTTACATAATACTAATTGATTATTACTCCATTAAAATGCAGTGAGTGGGGGATAGCTACGTAATACAAATTGATTATGTGTCCAGTAAAATGCAGAGTGGGGGATAGTTACATAATACAAATTGATTATTTCTCCAGTAAAATGCAGAGTGGGGGATAGTTACATAATACAAATTGATTATTTCTCCAGTAAAATGCAGTGAGTTGGGGATAGTTGCACAATACAAATTGATTATTACTCCATTAAAATGCAGTGAGTGGGGGATAGCCACGTAATGAAAATTGATTATGTGTCCAGTAAAATGCAATGAGTGGGGGATAGTTACATTAAACAAGTTGATTATTGCTCCAGTAAAATGCAGAGTGGGGGACAGTTCCATAATACAAATTGATTAATTCTCAAGGAAAATGCAGTGAGTGGGGGATAGTTACATAATACAAATTGATTATTTCTCCAGTAAAATAGAATGAGTTGGGTTAGTTATATAATAAAAATTGATTATTTCTCACGGAAAATTTAATATGAGGGGGATAGTTATATAACATAGAGAGTCTTAAAGGAGGAGAGTGAGGTGGAGAGGCGAGGATGTTTAGGGATGAAATTCCAGAAATTATGGCCTAGGCAGTGGAAGGCACGGCCGCCACTGGTGGAGTGATTGAACTCAGAGATGGACAAGAGGCCTGATTTCGAGGAGCGCAGAGATCTGACGGTTTGTAGTGCTGAAGGAGGTTACAGAGATAAGGAGGAGCGATGCCATTGAGGGATCTAAAAAAAAGGATGAGAATTTTGAAATCGAGACATTGCCGGACCACGAGGCAGTATAGATCAGCGAGCACGGGTGTGATGGGTGATTGGAACTTGGTGCTAGTTTCGATATTGGGCAGCAGATTATAGGATGAGCTCAAGTTTATGGAGGGTGCAAGGTGGGAGGCCGGCCTTCACATTTCTCTGCATTAATTTTCATGTGTCTGCCCATTTCACCAATTTGTCTATGTCCTCCTGGAGTCTACTACTATCCTCCTCACAAACGTCGCCATAAGTTTAAATCCAAGAATTACACCGAATGATTTAACTACCAGGCGACAAGACGACTTCCATTACCAAGGCGACGGCACAAGCGCTGTATATATCACTAGTCAATCCAGACCTATTCTGACGTATTTCCAGTCATGTACAACTACTTCTATTTATATCGTTATCAGAGTAAATTTAGAGAAGAGTGAAGAATCAGTCTCTCTGGCACAAATCCTGATATTGGTTTAAAAATGAAATGGGATGAAGTCAAACGAAAGCTCCCTTTCTAAATAACATTTCAAATTTCCTCATTTTAGAACTTTCACTGGGATTCTTCCAGTTTACGGTACAAAAGAATCGTTCTTAAAAAAACGCACCCGAAATCTTTCCTTCTTTTGGTAGCATCCGTTCGATTGGAGATCTTGGGGGACCAGGAGTCAATGTAGATCTGCCAAGCTTGTAGCGACAGGGGAGCAAGACGGTGCATAATAGGATACAGGCATCAGTCCTTTCGATGAGCACAGAGTGTGGAGGGTAGGAGGTCGGCATTGAGAACATTAGAATAATCGAGTCTAGAGGTGCAACAGGTGAGGCAACAGTGCATAATATACAAGAACGGAGGCGAGTGCTGATACAAAGTTGCGAGTCGGCGGTCTTTCAGATGGACGGAATATGGGAGGAAAGGTCAGCTTGTGGGGAAACGGGAGGCTGCGTTATAAACATCCTAGTTCAGCCTGAAAAGGTGGCCGTGGAGGAGGTTAAATCAATGGCAAGTGAATGGAGTTTGTGACGGTGGACTGAAGGCGATTACAGTTGTCTTCCTTACGTTTACCTGGAGCAAATTTCCCTCTTCAAGAATTTGGTATATAACAAGCAGCCTGACAACAAAGAGGTCGGGCGGGTGGGGTCGTGGGTTCGAGAGAGGTGCTGAAGAGATAGAGCAGGTGGTGGTGGAGGCGGGAACGTCGGTCGGCGAGAGGTGATGAAGAGGTAAAGCAGTGTGTCATCAGCGTAAATGCCACTTGCCTGGATGAGTGCAGCTTCAACAACACTTAAGAAGCTTGACACCATCCAAGACAAAGCAGCCCGCTTGATTGGCACCCCATCCACCACCATAAACATTCATTCCCTTCACCATCGGCGCACTGTGGCTGCAGTGTGTACCATCCACAGGATGCACTGCAGCAACTCGCCAAGGCTTCTTCGACAGCACCTCGCAAACCGACGACCTCTACCACCTCGAACGATAAGGGCAGCAGGCACATGGGAACAACACCACCTGCAAATTCACCTCCAAGTCACACATCATCCCGACTTGGAAATATATCGCCGTTCCTTCATTGTCGCTGGGTCAAAATCCTGGAACTCCCTTCCCAACAGCACTGTGGGAGAACCTTCACCACACGGACTGCAGCGGTTGAAGAAGACGGCTCACCACCACCTGCTCAAGGACAATTAGGGATGGGCAATAAATGCTGGCCTTGCCAGCGATGCCCACATCCCATGAACAAATGAAAAAAATGGTTCAGTGCAGTTTTTTAAAGTCCTTTTTAATGATTTTAAATCAGGTTACTCACAGGTGGAGGAATGGACACTGGTATAAAAAATGATCATTTTTGGTGATGAACCTATTTTCAGTTGTATCAATAGGTTGCCGCTCTTAAATACAGCAAGGAATAATTCTTAATGGAAAAAAGAAATTATTACGTTTTATTACACTGTCCAATTAAGCTGTTTCATGGAAGATTTTACGTTTGGGATTATTCAAATAAATTTTATGAGGAACTTGAACTGTAACATAATCAGTGCAATTTCAGGATGATTTTGGGCAAAATTTCCCGCTTGCTTGGGATCCAACGTTGCCGCTGTCTTACCGTGCAGCGCCCTATGGAGGATTATGGAGCAGATTACCCTTGTTACTGCATGGACTTCATGCACCACTGAGGCAGGGTGTCAGAGGCAAATTGAACGCGGAGTAATGCAGATTCTGCAAGACTTTCCTCTCTCTGTTCCACCCAAGCGGTCCTCGAAGCCCAAAGACCAAGATTTATCCCAATATACATTGTTGATCTATTGTGTCACTATTGCCAGATGTAGTGAGGAGAACGGGAGAACTTCTGCCGAATCCTTACAGGAGAGTGGAATCTCAGGAAGTGAACAGGCTTAATTGTAAATTCGATATAATTATTGGAATTTCATGGATTCAAATTGAAATTACAGTAGAGCCAAAAATCTTCCAATTCGGCCTTTTCCACTAAGCAGTAGATGTCCCTCTTTATTACCTGGATGTTAAGCAGCATAGAGGGGTGGGCATTAATCATCGCCTAAAGCGGGTGCAGAGAGGAAAATCGGACATGAAGGATTGCAGGGCAGTTTCAGCACCTGCCCAGATGGGTTCTGTTACCCGTGAGATTACCATCACCCCCCCCCCCACCCCAATAAAAAAAATAACAGAACCAAACGTGGTGAAACATATGTAAAAGTTTGACCCATTTTTCCACTGGGTCACAGGTGGACATTGTTAGTTGATTTCTCCCGTTATTGTCACAATTATGGGTTGTTAATCCTTCAACAATAACCACTGCTTGATTCTAGCCCGAGTGATTATAATATAACACATTTTATGGATTGTATGAGAACAGAGTTGCACTACAGCTTTCTTCAACATTACATTCAACAGTATTATAGCTGCACTACTACAGTCTACAGATTACATTAAATAACAAGCAATCAAAACAAACTGATCTGTCCGAGAATCCAGGATCATCAGACCTGTCCTTCGTCGACTGCCTGTAGCAATGGACTCCAAACCGTCCCCTCTTGAAATCTCAAACGTTTGGGATCATGCCCCATCTTAATACTATTCAGCTGCGTTGTTCTGCACGTAGGCACTCCCGTCCTTATCTCCTGTTTATAAACCATCCCACTGTGCTGACTCTCAGAAACCACTGAGGATTGTTTATAATGTCTGCTGCGTAAATAGTTTATTCCACGTCAGCCTTGAAGATGGCTGCTGTGATGTCTATTGTTTACATAGTCTTCCACTGTTATCAAGTTTTAAAATGTGATTTCTTTAGAAACCTCATCTCTTGTTTTGGAGTAAACCACCTTCTGGTGTTATAGCATCTGGAAACGGGACATCACTTGACCTTTGAGTGTTTAGTTCTGAAGATTCAGGATAGCTTTTTTGTTTTACAAACTGTTTTTGTTTATACACACCGAGACATGATATCGCATCCCCTCCCTCACTTCCTATTAACACCCACTCTCTTATTAGGATGCTTGGGAGCTTTATGCGAACGATGTTTAATGGGATATTGACCATGCTTGTTTCAAACCATATTCTTACAGACATTTTCAGGGGATAACTTACAAAATTGGGCAGGTGGAATAGTCGTGAGCAACTTTCTAGTTTCAGTTTTCAACGACAGATCGCAATATATAACTTGGATATGAGAGAGAATCACTTTGTTTGTTGCGTTTCAAGATTTATTGGATTATAGAACCATCCAAGGTTTCCCATTATCGACATATTCATTCATAACTGCACGGTTCATGCGAAGTACTCTGGCTTGGCACGGACCTTGCTGCTAACATTTAATAGTGGTCTCTATCCGGTGTCAGGACTGAATCTAAAACAGATACGAAGGGGAGTGAGACTCTCTTGAGCAGGAGGTTTCATTTTATTTTCGAATCCATTCAGACTTTGAACACCGATTCAAATCCCAATTTCCTCCTGTTCGGAAACCGCCCCTGCTTCCACGGACCCTAAGTTTCAGGAGATATCCTTCTTTAGCATTTAAGCGTTAACTGTTTGGGAAAATAAAGAAGTCCTGGAGGAGAAGCAGAGAAGGTAAGAGCCTGACCGACTTTCTGCCTATTTAAATTAATATCGGCAAAATGGAGCGAGCAGTGTTACCTGAGCGGGTCCCTCCCCGCCTGATCATCAGAGAGAGACGACCCATTCTATGGTTTATGGAGTCAATGTGACTGGTATGGTCTCTCCCCGACAGATCTTCATACAGTTCACCCTTTCCATGGTTTAAGGGGACAGCAGTGTCACTGGTTTGGGCCCTTCCCGTCTGATCCTCACACAGAGAGTCCATCCATTCTATGGTTTATGGAACCAGCAGTGTTACGGGTGTAGGCCTAGACCGGTCTGATCCTTACCCAGGCAGTTCACCCAGTCAATGGTATGTTGAACCAGTGTTACTTGCATGCGCCCCTCCAAGCCTGATCTCAACACAAGAGTCCACCTAGTTCATGGTTTATGGAGCCAGCAGTGTTACAGAGGTGAAGTAAAAAAGGAATAAGAGGGGCAAAGAGACTTTATGTTAATAGATTAGCTGCTAACATAAAAGGGAACCCAAAAGTCTTTCATAAACATATAAATAGTAAAAGTTAGTCCTAGTACGGGTGGGGCGGACTAGGGGCCAAAAGAGAGTTATTCTTGTGCAGGAAGAGGGCATTGCTCAGGTAAGGAATAAATACTTTACACCTTTCTTCACTAAAGAAGAAGATGCTGCCAATGTCACAGTAAAGGAGGAGGTAGTAGAGAAATTCAATAGGATGAACATAGATTGAGAGGAGGTACTAACATGTTGGCAGCCCTCAAAGTAGAAAAGTCACTCGGTCCGGCTGGGATGCATCCTCGTTTGCCGAGGGAAGTAAGGGTGGAAATTGCAGAGGCACAGGCCACAATCTTCCAATCACTAGAACCGGTGCCAGAGGACTGGAGGATTGAAAATGTTACACCCCTGTTCAAAAAATGGGACAGGGATAAACCCGGCAATTACAGGCCAGTCAGCCTAACGTCGGTGGTGGGGAAACTT
This sequence comes from Heptranchias perlo, assembly GCF_035084215.1. Classification (NCBI taxonomy): domain Eukaryota; kingdom Metazoa; phylum Chordata; class Chondrichthyes; order Hexanchiformes; family Hexanchidae; genus Heptranchias; species Heptranchias perlo. Next base: position 164,597 of record NW_027138483.1, read on the forward strand.
TTAGAGAAATTAATCCGGAACAAAATTAATTGGAAAAATATGGGTTAATAAATGAGAGCCAGCACGGATTTGTTGAAGGCAAATCGTGTTTGACTAACATGATAAGAACATAAGAACATAAGAACATAAGAAATTAGAGCAGGAGTAGGCCAATCGGCCCCTCGAGCCTGCTCCGCCATTCAATAAGATCATGGCTTATCTGATCCCAACCACAAATCTAAAGAACACAAGAAGTCGGAGCAGGACCCGGCCACATAGCCCCTGGGCCCTCTCCGCCACCCACAGGGCATTGACCGATCCGAACTCAGCTTCATGTCCAATTTCCTGCCCGCTCCCCATAACCCCTAATTCCCTTTACTTCTAGGAAACTGTCTATTTCTGTTTTAAATTTATCTAATGATGTAGCTTCCACAGCTTCCTGGGGCAGCAAATTCCACAGACCTACCACCCTCTGAGTGAAGAAGTTTCTCCTCATCTCAGTTTTGAAAGAGCAGCCCCTTATTCTAAGATTATGCCCCCTAGTTCTAGTTTCACCCATCTTTGGGAACATCCTTACTGCATCCACCCGATCAAGACCCTTCACAATCTTATATGTTTCAATAAGATCGCCTCTCATTCTTCTGAACTCCAATGAGTAGAGTCCCAATCTACTCAACCTCTCCTCATATGTCCGCCCCCTCATCCCCGGGATTAACCGAGTGAACCTTCTTTGTACTGCCTCGAGAGCAAGTATGTCTTTTCTTAAGTATGGAGACCAAAACTGTATGCAGTATTCCAGGTGCGGTCTCACCAATACCTTATATAACTGCAGCAATACCTCCTTGTTTTTATATTCTATCCCCCTAGCAATAAAAGCCAACATTCCGTTGGCTTTCTTGATCACCTGCTGCACCTGCATACCAACTTTTTGATTTTCTTGCACTAGGACCCCCAGATCCCTTTGTACTGCAGTACTTTCCAGTCTCTCGCCATTAAGAAAATAACTTGCTCTCTGATTTTTCCTGCCAAAGTGCATAACCTCACATTTTCCAATATTATATTGCATCTGCCAAATCTCCGCCCACTCACCCAGCCTGTCTATATCCCCTTGCAGGTTTTTTATGTCCTCCTCACTCTCTACTTTCCCTCCCATCTTTGTATCATCTGCAAATTTTGATATGTTGCACTCGGTCCCCTCCTCCAAATCGTTAATATAGATTGTAAAGAGTTGGGGACCCAGCACCGACCCCTGTGGAACACCACTGGTTACTGGTTGCCAGTCCGAAAATGAACCATTTATCCCAACTCTCTGCTTCCTGTTCGATAACCAATCCTCCACCCATGCCAGAATATTAACCCCAATCCCGTGATTTTTTATCTTAAGTAATAATCTTTTATGTGGCACCTTGTCGAATGCCTTCTGGAAGTCTAAATACACTACGTCCACTGGTTCCCCTTTATCCACCCTATACGTTATATCCTCGAAGAACTCAAGCAAATTTGTCAGACATGACTTCCCCTTCATAAAGCCATGCTGACTTTGTCCTATTAAATTATGCTTATCTAAATGTTCCGTTACTGTCTCCTTAATAATAGACTCCAAAATTTTACCCACCACAGATGTTAAGCTAACTGGCCTATAATTTCCAGCCTTCTGCCTACTACCCTTTTTAAATAACGGTGTTACATTAGCAGTTTTCCAATCTGCCGGGACCTCTCCTGAGTCCAGGGAATTTTGGAAAACTATCACCAAAGCATCCACAATCCCTACTGCCACTTCCCTCAAGACCCTAGGATGGAAGCCATCAGGTCCAGGGGATTTATCCGCCTTGAGTCCCATTATTTTACTGAGTACCATCTCCTGAGTGATTTTAATCGTATTTAGCTCCTCCCCCCCGAGAGTCCCCTGTTTGTCCAGTGTTGGGATATTCTTAGTGTCCTCTACTGTAAAGACTGAAACAAAATATTTGTTCAGCATTTTTGCCATCTCCATGTTTCCCACCATTAATTCTTCGATGAAGTAACGGAGAGGGTTAATGATTGTAGTGCGGTTGATGTTGTGTATATGGACCTTCAAAAGTCGTTTGACAAAGTACAACATAATAGAATTATTAGCAAAAATAAAGCCCAGGGGCAGTTGCTTTTAAATTCTCTGGATTTAGAAGAATGAGTGATGATGTCATTGAAACGTATAAAATTTTTACAGGGCTCGAGAGGGTAGATGCTGAGAGTCTCTTTCCCCTGGCGGGAAAGTCCAGAACTAGGAGTCATAGTCTCAAGATAAGGGATCGGCCATTTATCATAGCATTATGGAAACATAGAAGGGTTAGAGCACAGAAAAACGCCATTCGGCCCATCGAGCCCGTGCTGTCTCTTTCTAAGAGCAATCCAGTTAGTCCCATTTCCCCGGTCTTTCCCCTGAGCCCTTCAATTTTTTTCCCTTCAAGTAATTAACCAATTCCTTTTTGAAAGCCACGATTGAATCTGCTTCCACCACCCTTTCTGGCAGCGCAGATCATAACCACTCGCTGCGTATAAAAGTTTTCCTCATGTCGCCTTTTGTTCTTTTGCCAATCACCTTAAATCTATGCACACTGGTTCGCGACCCTTCCGCCAATGGGAACAGTTTCTCTTTATTTACTTTATCTAAACCCTTCATGATTTTGAACACTTCCATCAAATCTCCTCCCAACTTTCTCTGCTGTAAGGAAAACAACCCCAGTTTCTCCAGTCTATCTGCATAACTGAAGTCCCTCATCCCTAGAATCATTTTGGTAAACCTTTTCTGCATCCTCTCTAACCCCTTCACATCCTTCCTAAAGTGCGGTGCATAGAATTGGACACAATACTCCAGTTTTGACCGAACCATTTTTTATTTAAATGTTCAACGTAACTTCCATGCTTTTGTACTCTATGCCTCTATGTATAAAGCCGGGGTTCCCGTATACATTCTTAACGGCTTTCTCAACCTGCTCTGCCATCTTCAAAGATTTGTGCACATATGTCCCCAGTTCTCTATGTTCCTGTAACCCCTTTCGAATTGTACCATTTAGTTTATGTTGTCTCTTTAGGACCAAGATGAGGAAAAATTTCTTCACTCAGAGGGTTGTGAATCCTTTGAATTCTCTCCCCCAGAGGGTGCTCTGTCTTTTAATATATTCAAACTTGAATTCGATAGGTTTTTGGACACTAAGGGAATCAAGGGATATGGGGATTAGGTGGGAAATTGGTGTTCAGATGGAAGATCAGCCATGCTGCTATTGAATGGCAAAGCAGGGTCGAGTGGCCATATGGCCTACTCCTGCTCTTATGTTCTTATGTAGGAATGAGGAGCGGCAATATAAAGTAAATTGTAAAATTTTAAAGGAGATGCCACAACAGAGAGACCTGGGGTTGTACGGGCACACGTCTTTGAAGGTGGATGGACAAGTTGAGGCGGCTGTTAAGAAGGCATACGGGTTCCTCGACTTTACAAATAGAGGCAAGGAAAACAAACAAGGAAGTCGTGCTGAGCAGTTAGAAAAGACTGTTTAGGCCCCAGCTAGAGTGCTTTGTCCAATTTTGGGCACCAAACTTTAGGAAGGATGCCAAGGCCTTAGAGATGTTATAGAGGAGATTTACAGGAATGGTACAACAATAATAAAGCAACAACCTGCATTTATATAGCGCCTTTAACCGAGTAAAACGACCCAAGGCGCTTCACAGGAGTGATTAGCAAACAGAATTTGACACCGAGCCATATAAGGAGATATCAGTACAGGTGACCAAAAGCTTGGAAAAAGAGGTAAGTTTTAACAAGGGTCTTAAAAGAGGAGAGAGAGGCGAAGAGGTTTCAGGAGGGAATTGCAGGGCTCAGGGCCGAGGCAGCTGAAGGCACGGCCACCAATGCTGAGATGTTCAACAGAAAGACAAGGAAACCCTCCGAGTCCAAACTGAAACACTGAGAGTGAGCACGATCCTAATAAAGGAGAAGGTTAAGATTTTCCAGCTGTTTGATCGATACGCTGAACTAACGGTCATTTCTACTGTTCGAGATCGGACACTTGTAGAACTTGAACAACTGGCAAAAGACCGAGGCCATGATGAGTGGAGAAAGAAACATCTCCGGAGAGAACTGGAAAAAATCCGAACTGATCAATTGTTCCAGAATAGTTTTTTTTCCGGGAGAGATTCCAATTCTGGGAGTTCAGCAGCAGTGAGCGGAGTCCCGGGGATTGGAAAAACAACAATGGTACAAACGATTGTTTATGACTGGGCCACTGGGAAAATATACCCACACTTTCAATGTTTTCAGTTTTAAATTCCGGGATTTGAACGCTATTAACTGTAGATTAAACCTGAGGAATCTGATACTGGATGTGTATCCTTACTTTGGGAATATTCTGGGAGAGCTCTGGAAGAACTCAGAGAGATTATTGTTTATATTTGATGGTTGGGATGAATTCAAGGACACTATCGATTTTGCTGACAATCGGAGAAATACTGAACCTCAGTACATGTGCACAGATCCTGAATGCCGGTGTAAAATCTCTGACATTGTGTACAGTTTAAAACAGTACAAGCTGCTCCCAGGATGTTCAGTGCTAGTGACCAGCCGCCCTACTGCATTGCATTTATTGGAAAAGGCTGAGATCAGTGTCTGGGCTGAAATCCTGGGATTTGTTGGTGAAGAACGGAAGGAATATTTCAACAATTTTCACCGCAGAACGTCAGCATTTTATTTTAACTCATCAATGACACACCCCTTCACTCCCGAATACATCCACCATCTCTTCACCCAGCTGGCAGCACTCAGACCTTTGAATCAGAAGGTCGTGAATTCAGGCCCCACGCTTGTAATCCAGGCCGACACGTCAGTGGCATTTGGGAGCTCAATCTTGCGGGAAAAAGGTTCTAACCTAACTGCTGTAGGGTATTAGCCCAGGAGTACAGACACACACCGGCCAGTGGTGGGTCCTCCCTACTGCAGAAGGCTCCTGGGTAAACCGGGGGCAGTGAACCCAGAAATTTCCCATAATCTAACCCCTGTGCGTAAGGCCCCGCTCGGGGAGGGAACTTCGGAAAATTCCCCCAAAACTCTCGGCCCAGTTACTCCTGTAATAAATGTAGAGCCAGTTAAATGAGGAATAAAGTGAGAGACTCCCCTCCCCTATAAAGTAGGAATACAGGTTCATTAAAATAAAGTGAGAGACTCCCCTCCCCTATATACTTGGAGTACAGGTTCATTTAAATGAAGTGAGAGACTACCCTCCCCTATAAACTAGGAGTACAGTTTCATTTCAAACTTGCAACAGGAAAGAATGAACTGCTGTTTAACAATGTCAGGAGAAAAAGGCAGACTGGTGAAAAGGACCGATACATGGTGGATGAAACTTAACGCAGAGAAGTGTGAAGTGATGCCTTTTGGTAGGAAGGATGAGGACAGACCATGTAAACTGAATGGTACCATTTTAAATGTAAGGAGTCGCACAACACCAGGTTATGGTCCAACAGCTTTATTTGATATCACAAGTTTTCGGAGATTTGCCCCTTCGTCAGGTGAAGTGAAGAGATGCATATCGGCACAGCATATAAATGCTGTGCCTATATGCATCTCTTCACTTCACCTGACGAAGGAGCAAAGCTCCGAAAGCTTGTGATATCAAATAAAGCTGTTGGACTGTAACCTGGTGTTGTGCGACTCCTTACATTTGTACACCCCAGTCAATCACCGGCATCTCCACATCACGTACTATTTTAAAGCAGAGGGAGGGGGTGAAGGAACAGAATGACATGGGGTGGGAGGGGGGTGCATACACAAATCCTTGAAGGCGGCAGGACAAATTGAGAAGGCTTTTAAAAAAGCATATGTGATCCTGGGCTTTATCAATGGAGGCCTAGAGGACAAAAGCAAGGGAGTTATGCGAAACCTTTATAAAGCACTGGATAGACCCTCCGCTGGAGTATCGTGTTCAATTCTGGGCACCACACTTCAGGAAGGATGTCAAGGCCTTAGAGAGGGTGCAGAAAATGTTCACTGGAATGGTTCCTGGCATGAGGGACTTCAGTTATGTGGAGGGATTGGAGAATCTGGGATTGTTCTCCTTCGGACAAAGAAGGTTAAGAGGAGATATGATTGAGTTGTTCAAAATTATGAACGTTTTTGACAGAGTAAATAAGGAGAAACTGTTCCCAGTGGCAGAAGGGTCGGTAACCAGAGGACACAGATTTATGGTGATCAGCAAAAGAGCCAGAGGGGAGATGAGGAGACATTTTTTTATGCAGCGAGTTGTTATGATCTGGATTGCGCTGCTTGAAAGTGCGGTGGAAGAAAATTCAATAATATATTTCAAAAGGGAATTGGACAAATAGAATCATAGAATCATAGAAGTTTACAACATGGAAACAGGCCCTTCGGCCCAACATGTCCATGTCGCCCAGTTTATACCATTAATCTAGTCCCAATTGCCTGCACTTGGCCCATATCCCTCTATACCAATCTTACCCATGTAACTGTCCAAATGCTTTTCAAAAGACAAAATTGTACCCGCCTCTACTACTGCCTCTGGCAGCTCGTTCCAGACACTCACCACCCTTTGAGTGAAAAAATTGACCCTCTGGACCCTTTTGTATCTCTCCCCTCTCACATTAAATCTATGCCACCTCGTTGTAGACTCCCCTAACTTTGGGAAAAGATTTTGACTATGTACCTTATCTGCGCCCCTTATTATTTTATAGACTTCTATAAGATCACCTAATTTAATAATTTAAGGGAAAAAACTTAGAGGGCTCTGGGGAAAGAGCAGGGGAATGTGGACTCATTGGATCGTTCTTTCAAAGAGCCGGCACAGGCACGATGGGCCGAATAACCCCCTCCTGTACTGTATCTACGATGATAACTGACACCGAAATATTATACAGAATATTATAACGCACAGAGTATAAAAGTACACGGAATCACCTCTTTATCATTTAATTCATGGAAAATCGGTCCATTCCCGTAAAATCAGGGATTAAATGAGCAGCAAAAATGAGACAAGTTTCCCCAAACATGACGGGGCCGCTGACTGATCACCTGGAGGTGACTTCTGATCACCTGGGAATAAGACTGGACTAAAGGATATTTAAAGGCTTCACACAGACCAGCACTTTATTAAATTCATTGACTGACAGTCGCTCAATATATGGAGAGTTGGACAGAATGCGATTCATTGTCAGTGACAGGAAAAGCTGTTCATTAATTTCCTGAAGTTTTTTCAGTGTTTCCTGCAATATCTGAGAGAGAAAATTTGTGTCTGATCCAGGCTTTGATTCAGTTTGTTTCTGTTTGTTTGTGTTTAGACTGAGTTACAATAAATTGGGAGATTCAGGAGTGAAACTGCTGTCTGCGGCTCTGAAGATCCCAGACTGTAAAATACAGAAACTGGGGTAAGTACCAGACTGTCTGAATTTGTTTATAATAGGATGGCGAACACTATACATTAATATTATTATCATTAATAGTGTTAATAAACATTGTACATTGTTATTAATAACAAAACTGGGGTAATTAATTAACACGGGGATTTATCCTGATTTCTGTTATTTTTCTCTCTCTGAGTGCAGGGGGCACAGAGTGTACAACTTGAGAGTTTGGTAAGTTTCGGTGTTCGGTGAAGTGAGGGAAGGAGGTGCTCCTTTGCTTTGCCTTGCTTTTCCTAACTTTCTTTGCAGAACAGTAGCTGACTTGAGCAGCAGCAGACCCAGGGCGAGGATAACTCGGAGCGCAGCAGGAGGCGGGAGCGGAGGCAGCCGTCACAGGAGAGCAGATAGGTGATTGGCTGGTAAGTGTTACAGCAGTTTTTTCCCTCTGAGTTAGGGAATTAGACAAAATTAAAGTAAAAGCTGGGAGCCGAAAAAGAAAACTTAAACTAATTTGTTGACTAATGTAATAAAGCTATAAATAACCGGTTTTAAGGCTTGATTTGCTTTAGTTTAGTTAATAATCTAAAAACAGAGGCATGGCAGGGCTGCTCAGACCCGTGTAATGCGCATTCTGTGCCATGTGGGAACTCCAGGACGCTTCCCGCGTCCTGGATAATCACATGAGCAGGAAGTGTCGTCAGCTGGAGGAGCTCGAGCTCCGGGTTTTGCACCTTGAGCAACAGCTGGCGTCACTGCAGTGCATCCGCCAGGCTGAGAGTTTCGTGGATTGCACGTTTCAGGAAGTGGTCACCACGCAGATTAAGAGAGTGCAGGCGGAGAGGGACTGGGTGACCGCCAGACAGACAAGGAAGACCAGGCAGGTAGTTCAGGAGTACCCTCAGGGCAGCTCACTCTCTAACCAGTATCCAGTTCTGAATATTGGTGGGGGAGAGGGTTCCCCTGGGGAGTGCAGCCAGAGCAAAGAACAGAGCTCCGTGGGTGGCTCAGCTGCACAGGACCGGTGGAGTGAGGTCGGGAGAGCGATAGTGATCGGACATTCCATAGTTACGAGAGCTGACAGGCGTTCCTGCGGCCGCAGACGTGATTCCAGTATGGTATTTTGCCTCCCTGGTTCCAGGGTCATGGATGTCATTGAGCGGCTGCAGAACATTCTGCGGGGGGAAGGTGAACAACCAGAGGTCGTGGTTCTTTCGGGACGAACGTCATAGGTGGAAAGAGGGATTAGGTCCTGCAGGCAGAGTTTAAGGATTTAGGAAAAAGATTAAAAAGCATGACCTCAAAGGTAGTAATCTCCGAATTACTCCCAGTGCCACGTGCTAGTGAGAATAGAAATGGGAGTATAGAGTAGATGAATGCGTGACTGCAAAGATGCTGCAAGGGGGAGGGCTTTAGATTCCTGGGGCATTGGGACCGGTTCTGGGAGAGATGGGACCTGTACAAGCCTGGCGGGTTGCACCTCAACAGCGCCGGAACCAATATCCTTGCGGGGAGGTTTCCAATGCTGTTTGGGATGGTTTAAATTAGCTTGGCAGGAGGATGGGCACCTGAGTGTGAATTCAGATGGGATAATGTCAGAACTAGAAATGGAAGTCAGAAAATCAGTGAGTGAGTCTGGAAGGCAGAGGGAACGAAGGTTAGAAAATAAACAACAGGGGAGTTTGGCAGTTCTTAAATTTATTTACCTCAATGCAAGGAATATAGGAAATAAGGCGGATGAGCTGAAGGCACAGATAGACACGTAGCAGTATGCTATCTCAACTATGATAGAAGCATGGCTTAAGGAGGGGCAGGACTGGCAGCTCAAAGTACCTGATTACAGACACGATAGAGAGGGGGATAAAAAAGGAGGGGGAGTGGCTATTTCTGTTAAGGAAACAATTACAGTTGTGAGGAGTGATGATATTTTAGAAGGAGCATCAAATGAGGTCTTATGGGTTGAATTAAAGAACAAAAAAGGTGCAGTCACACTATTGGGAGTGTAATATAGACCGCCAAACAATCAGAGGGAGTTAGAGGGACAAATATGTAGGCACATTTCTGAGAAGTGTAAAAACAAAAGGACATTAGAGCACGGGATTTCAACTACCCTAATATTAACAGGGATACAAACAGCGTGAATGGTATAGAGGGCGCAGAATTCTTAAATTGCATACAGAAAAATGTTTTTCGCCGGTACATAGCAAGCCCAACGGGTGGGGGGGGGGGAGCAGTTCTGGATTTAGTTTTGCGAAATGAAGCTGGGCAGGTGGAATGAATATCAGTGAGGGAGCATTTTGGTGCAGTGATCATAATGCAGTTAGTTTTAGCATAGTTATGGAAAAGGACAAAGACAGAGCAGGAGTTAAAGTTTTCAATTGGGGAAAGGCCAATTTTACTAAACTGAGAAGTGATTTAGCAGAAGTAAACTGGAAACAACTACTTGAAGGTAAATCAGTGTCAGAGCAGTGCGAGACATTCAAACGGGTGATTCAAGGGGTTCATGTTAAACAAGTTTCACAAAGAAAAAAGGGAGGGGCTGCAAAATCTAGAGCCCCCTGGATGTCAAGAAGCATTCAGGGTACTCTAGGATCATCCTGGAATGGAACTCACTTCACCAGCATCACCCTGGAATGAAAGTCGCTTCTCCAGGATCATCCAGAGATGAAACTCAGGACACCAGGATCGCCCTGGAATGTAACTCACTACTCCAGGATCATCCTGGGATTTAACTCACAACTCCACTCTCACTCTGGAATGTAACTCACTACTCCACTCTCACTCTGGAGTGTAACTCACTAATCGAGTATCACCCTGGAATATAACACATTACTCCAGGGCCAATGTGGAATGTAACTCACTACTCCAGGATCATACATGAATATAGATTACTACACCATGATCACCCTGGACAGAAACTCACTACTCCAGGATCATCCTGAAATGGAACTCACTGCTCCACTATCACCCTGGAATGTAACTCACAACACCAGGATCAACTTGGAATGTAACTCACTACTCCACTCTCACTCTGGAATGTAACTCGCTCCTCCAGGATCACCCTGGAATGTAACTGACTACTCCACTATCACCCTGGAATGTAACTCACTACTCCAGTATCACCCTGGAATGTAACTCACTACTCCAGGATCAACTTGGAATGTAACTCACTACTCCACTCTCACTCTGGAATGTAACTCGCTCCTCCAGGATCATCCTGGAATGTAACTCACTACTCCACTATCACCCTGGAATGTAACTCACTACCCCACTATCACCCTGAAATGTAACACATTACTCCAGGGCCAATCTGGAATGTAACTCACTACTCCAGGATCATCCATGAATATAAATTACTACACCAGGATCACCCTGGACAGAAACTCACGACTCCAGGATCATCCTGGAATGGAACTCACTACTCCAGGATAAACCTTGAATATAACTCACTACTCCAGGAACACCCAGCAATGTAATTCAATACTCCAGGATCACACTGGACTGCAACTCATTACTACAGGATCAAACTGGAATGCAATTCATAACTCCAGAATTATCCTGTAATGTAACTCAATACTGCAGGATCACACTGGACTCATTACTACAGGATTACACTGGAATGCAATTCACAACACCAGAACCACCAGTTAATGTAACTCATCACTCCAGGAACATTCTGGAATGTAACTCACTACTCCAGGATCATGCTGGAGTGTAACTCACTACTCCAGGATCACAATGAAAAGTAACTCACTACTCCAGGATCACAATGAGAACTAACTCACCACTCCAGGATCAGAATGAAAAGTAACTCACTATTCCAGGATCACAATGAAAAGTAACTCACTATTCCAGGATAACAATGAAATGTAACTCACTACTCCAGGATCACAATGAAAAGTAACTCACTACTCCAGGATCACAATAAAATGTAACTCACTACTCCAGGATCACAATGAAAAGTAACTCACTACTCCAGGATTACAATGAAATGTAACTCACTACTCCAGGATCACAATGAAAAGTAACTCACTACACCAGGATCACAATGAAAAGTAACTCACTACTCCAGGATCACAATGAAAAGTAACTCACTACTCCAGGATCACAATGAAAAGTAACTCACCACTCCAGGATCACAATGAAAAGTAACTCACGACTCCAGGATCACAATGAAAAGTAACTCACGACTCCAGGATCACAATGAAAAGTAACTCACTACTCCAGGATCACAATGAAATGTAACTCACTACTCCAGGATCACAATGAAAAGTAACTCACTACTCCAGGATCACAATGAAAAGTAACTCACTACTCCAGGATCACAATGAAAAGTAACTCACTACTCCAGGATCACAATGAAAAGTAACTCACGACTCCAGGATCACAATGAAAAGTAACTCACTACTCCAGGATCACAATGAAAAGTAACTCACTACTCCAGGATCACAATGAAAAGTAACTCACTACTCCAGGATCACAATGAATACTAACTCACTACTCCAGGATCACAATGAAAAGTAACTCACCGCTCCAGGGTTACAATGAAAAGTAATGCACTACTCCAGGATTAAAATGAAAAGTAACTCACTACTCCAGGATCACAATGAAAAGTAACTCACTACTCCAGGATCACAATGAAAAGTAACTCACTACTCCAGGATTACAATGAAATGTAACTCACTACTCCAGGATCACAATGAAAAGTAACTCACTACTCCAGGATCACCCTGGAAAGTAACTCACTACACCAGGATCACACTGGAAAGTAAGTCACGACTCCAGGATCAACGTCTCTCCCTTTTTAAACAAAGGCACAACGTTATTAGTCCTCCAATCCTCCGGCACCACGCCTGTCGCCAGAGAGGATTGAAAAATGATGGTCAGAGCCTCCGCTATTTCCTCCCTTGCTTCTTTTAACAGCCTGGGATACATTTCATCCGGGCCGTTTGATTTAATTCCGTTCAAAGATGCTGAACCACTTAACCACTTAACCCCTCTCTCACTATGTTTATCTCATTCAATATTTCACACTCCTCCTCCTTCACTACAATCTCTGCATCGTCTCCCTCTTTTGTGAAGACAGATGCAAAGTATTCATTCAGAACCTTACCAACATCTTCCGCCTCCACACATGGTTTACCTTTTTGGTCACTAATAGGCCCTAGACTTTCCTTAGTTATCCTCTTTCTCTTAATGTTTTTATAAAACATCTTTGGGTTTTCCTTGATTTTACGTACCAATATTTTTTCATGCCCTCTCTTTGCTTTCCTAATTTCCTTTTTAATTTCCGCCCTGCACTTTCTGTACTCCTCCAGGCTTTCTGTCGTATTGAGCTCTCGGGATCTGACACAAGCTTCCCTTTTTTGACTTATCCTACACTGTATGGTCCTTGTCATCAAGGTGGCTCTAGATGTGGCAGTCCCACCCATTTTCATTGTGGGAACATGTCTCTCCCCCGCCCACTCTCTATAACCTTCTCCAGCCCTACAACCCGCCGACATATCTGCTCTCTGATGCATTCCCGATTTTAACCGCACCAAATTTGGCGGCCGTGCCTTCAGCTGCCGAGGCCTTAAGCTCTGGAATTCCCTCACGAAATCTCTCAGCTTCTCTCTCCTCATTTAAGACGCTCCTTAAAACCCACCTCTTTGACCAAGCTTTTGTTGACTTGTCCTAATTTCTCTATATATGGCTCGATGACAAATTTTATATGTGAGCAATCTGTGAAGGGCCTTGGGACGTTTTTACCATGTCAAAGGCGCTATATAAATGAAATCAGTTGTTGTTGTTGGTGGGCTGATTAGCCAGAGTCAGAGCAGTGAGAGGTATTCAAGGAGGAGATAGTGAGGGTTCAGAGCAAATATGGATCTCCCGGGCAGTAATTTTCAAACTCTAACCCTGAGCTTGGACGCCATTGAAGTGTCGGCAAAGGCAGCACTTGGGCCTGAGTAGTGGACCAGAGAGCACCTCAGTACAACATGGTTTCATTCCCCACACCAGCCCAATTGTTGCCTCTCGACGGGGGCATTTCATGATCCTTTTGCCTGATGAAGAGTATTTTCCGTGGCCTAGGCCGAAAATATTAAGAACTGACTCTGATTTAATGAAATAATAAAGCAGGAGGGAGGGAACTTACAAATCCAGCACAAAATGTCCGCTCTGGACTGTGAGATGGAGACACGGGACACACTCCAGGACTCTCTTCACAAAATGTCCCCTCTGGACTATGAGATCGAGACACGGGGCTGACTCCAGGACTCCATTCACAAAATGTCCCCTCTGGACTGTGACATGGAGACACGGGGCTGACTCCAGGACTCCATTCACAAAATGTCCGCTCTGGACTGTGAGATGGAGACACGGGGCAGACTCCAGGACTCTCTTCACAAAATGTCCCCTCTGGACTATGAGATTGAGACACGGGGCAGACTCCAGGACTTTCTTTATGTGGAACATTGCGACAGCTGATTTAACCGGAGTCACACTGGATACTATTCGATTCGAAAACCACTGGAGCGCTGCAGCTACACAATGTCTGAGGATGGACTAGGCCGCTCCTTTACATACTGGGGAAACACAGTCTGTTTGCTGAAATTTATTGAACATCATTGCAGTTTGCTTAATGGAAGGATGTTTGCATAAAAAATATAAAACTCTATATTCCCGACAGTCTATTATTGAAGAAGAGAAATTTTGAAGGAGAGATGAGTAAAATCCGGCGTTACAATTCAATGGCAGGTTCCGAGCTGTTCAACCCGCTGACTGAAAGTCACTGTCCAACGTCCCGCCCGCAGGCTATGCTCAGGGATCGTTCCCATCTTTCCCTCTCAGAAGAACGAGTCCCCTGAATAATTAACACTGACCCACGTGATATCTTCAATCACCCTGCAGGATAATGATCCCAAATTAATCTGCTTACAACTGTAAAGCCACCGCTTTAAAGGGTCATTTTCCTTCCCGCCCACACTCAGTAATTGAAACACTTAAAACTGTAAACCCACCGCTTTAAAGGATCATTTTCATTCCCTCTCACACCCTGTAATTGAACTCCTTAAAACTGTAAACCCACCGCTTTAAAGGATCATTTTCATTCCCTCCCGCACCCAGTAATTAAAACCCTTAAAATTGTAAACCCACCACTTTAAAGGATCATTTTCATTCCCTCCCACACCCAGTAATTGAAGTCCTTAAAACTGTAAACCCACAGCTTTCCTTCCCTCCCACACCCTGTAATTAAACTCCTGAAAACTGTAAACTCACCGCTTTAGAGAGTCTTTTTCCTTCCCTTCCACACCCAGTAATTTGGCTGGCACTGCGAAAACAATAAATTGTGAAAATATCACATTGACGCAATGATCTCACTGACCGACACACCATGAATTATATTAACAGACAAAGAGTAGGGCCAGGTCCTGTACTCATTTCACACTCACTCACAATGTCACAGATTAAATTGTGTCATATGAGACACCCAGTGAATATTTTCAGAGAAATGTACTGTTAATTACAATTGAAAAAATATTTACGGTTTTTCACACTTCACAATGAGGGACGATTGCTGCGGCAGAATTTACAGAAAAGGTCCAGACTCCCACACGAATTGGGATTATTTCGTGTGTGTTATGTTTTCGATAATCCGCACACTCTGTATATCTGGATATTCGGGAGTCTGGTGAACTGTGAAACTGGTTCATACTTTGTGCAGATAGATATCGAATGAAATGTAATGCGGGAGAAGGTGAGGTGATGCATTTTGGGAGGAGGAATAAGGAAGTGACATGTACATTAAATAGTGAAACTTGAAAAGGAGTAGAGAGACTTTGCTTGTTCAGATACACAAATTGTAAAGAGTGCGAGGACACGTTGATTAAACTGGAAAAGAAGAGCGGGGTCACATGGTGTCCGCTGGCTCACTCGAACCTTCCATGAGCGGCAGAGTCCTCAGGGCCTTGATTGTCTCATGATTTGATGTGTTGTTTGAAATGACAGTAGCTAATTGGGGTTATGCAACATGTTTGTCCCACTAGAGCTTTCCTTTAGGTATAAATACGGGTTATCTCGGATAGCACCGTGTCAGCACTGCCGCCTGACCATGTGCTCAGACAGAAATCATCTCTTTTAACATAAAATGAACTTGGGGGCATTTCTATTGGCGAGACGTGTTTATTATCCCATCCTATCTGCCATAGGCACTCCTGGTAAGTCAATACAACAATTTCATTTTGATTCAGAACTTGTCGAACCTTAAACCTGCTGCTTGTGTGATGATGAAGGGGTAGCTGCTGCGTGGATCCGAAGATTGCTGAAGGACAGAAAGCAGAGAGTATTAGTGAACGGTTGTCTTTCAGACTGGAGGGATGTGTGCCGTGGTAGCCCCCAGCCCTCTTTGTTGGGACCACTGCCCTTTCAATATACAGTAATGACCTGAACTTGTGCATACAGGGCATAATTTCAAAGTTTGTAGATGACAAGAAACTCGGGAATGTAGTAAAGAGTGAGAAGGACGGGAAAAGACTTCAGGAGCGGATAGACAGTCTGGTGAAACAGGCAGACACATTGCAGATAAAATTAAACGCAGAGAAGTTTGAAGCGATTCATTTTGCTGGCAAGAATGAGGCGATGCAATACAAAGGAAATGGTACAATTTTAAAGGGGGAGTAGGAACAGAGAGACGTGGCGGTGTGTATACACAAGGGTTTCACGGTGGCAGGGCAAGTTTAGAAGGCTGATAAAAAGGCATCCGGGTCTGTGCCTTTATAAATAGAGGCATAGAATATAAAGGCAAGGAATTTACACGAATCATTTATAGAACACTGGTTTGGCTCCAGCTGGAGCATTCTGTCCAATTCTGGGCACCACACTTTAGGAAGAATATTAAGGCCTTAGAGCGGTATAGAGGTGGTTTACAAGAATGTTACCAGCGATGAAAGACTGGTAGAGACTAGAGGTCCTTAGAGCAGAGAAGGTGAACGAGTGATTTCATAGAGGTAGTCAAAATCATGAATGGTTTTGATGGTGTAAATAAGGAGGACAAGTTTCCAGTGGATAAGAGGTCATGGTGTTGGGGGTAATATACAGGCATTGATAGAGGATTGGCTAACTAACAGAAAACAAAGAGTCGGGATAAAAAGTTCATTTTCAAAATGGCAATCTGTAACTAGTGGGGTGCCGCAGAGCTCTGAGCTGGGGCCTCAACTATTTAAAAATATATCAATGACTTGGATGAAGCAACAGAGTGTCTTGTGGCCAAATCTGCTGATGACACAAAGATAGGTAAAAAAGCAAGTTGCGATGAGGACATAAAGTGTCTGGAAAGGGATTTTGACAGGTTAAGCAAAAATTTGGCAGATGGAATATAACGTGGGAAAACGTGAAGTCATCCACATTGGGAGGAAAAATAAAAAAGCAAAATATTATTTGAATGGAGAAATACTACAAAATGCTGCGCTGCAGAGGGATCTGGGTGTCCTGGTACATGAAACACAAAAAGTCAACATATAGGTGCAGCAGGTAATCCGGAAGGCAAACGGAATATTGGCTTTTATTTCTAGGGGGATGGAGTATAAAAGCAGGAAAGTCATGCTGCAAGTGCACAGGGTACTGGTGAGACCACACCTGGAGTACTGCATACAGTTCTGGTGCCCTTATTTAATGAAGGGCATACTTGCATTGGAGGCAGTTCAGAGAAGGTACACTAGGTTGATTCCGGGTATGGAAGGGTTGTCTTATGAGGATAGATTGAACACGTTGGGTCTATACTCATTGGAGTTTAGAAAAATGAGAGGAGATCTTATTGAAACATACAAGATTCTGAGGGGACTCGATAGGGTAGATGCTGAGAGGATGTTACTCCTCATGGGGGAATCTAAAACTAGGGAGCACAGTCTCAGAGTAAAGGGTCGCCCATTTAAGACGGAAATGAGGAGGAATTTCTTCTCCCAGAGGGCCGTGAATCTTTGGAATTCTTTACCCCATAAAGCTGTGGAGGCTGAGTCATTGAATACATTCAAGGCTGAGTTAGACACATTTTTGATGAGCAAGGGAGTCAAGGGATATGGGGAAAGGGCGGGAAAGTGGAGTTGAGGTAAAAATCAGATCAGCCATGATCTCATTAAATGGCGGAGCAGGCTCGAGGGGCGAATGGCCGACTCGTGCTCCTATCTCATATAGTCTTTTGATCTTGTGGTAGAAGGGTTGGTAACCAGAGGACACAGATTTAAGGTAATTGGTAAAAGAACCAGAGGTGACATGAGGAAAATTAATTTTTACGTAGCGAGTTGTAATGATCTGGAATGCCCTGCGTGAAATGGTGGTGGAAGCAGATTCAGTAATAACTTTCAAAAAGAAACTGGTTAAAGACTAGAAGTGGTAAAATTTGCAGGGCTATGTGGAAGGAGCAGGTGGGTGGGACTAATTGGATAGATCTTTCAAAGAGCCGGCACTGACACAGTGGGCGGAATGTTGACCTCAAAGGCACTTGAAATATTTCTTAAGGCATTACGTGAAGCAAGGCCGTGCAGGCTGAAAAGATCGGGACTTTGCTCCATCACTTCCCACTCGACCTTGGTTCAATTGCAGCTTATTTTAACTCGAATCAATTTCGAACTACATGAAGTTGGGGCCTCGAGTAAACATTTAATTGAAAATCACTGAGCATCGTAAAACATATCGCGGCATGTTAATTCCATAACATGAGCAGATTATTTAACTTCGCTGTACGACCATTAAATGCGGTGGGAATACTGGGCCTAATTTTAACAAAGGGAGACGTCCAAACCAAATAATGGAGGTGAAGAGAAGCAAGCGGGGTTGGTTACTAGTTCGGGGCTCAGTCATTATTAGTGATGGAAGCCCCAAAGCTGACAGGAACTGTCAAAAACACAGCAGTCGATGTAAGTTTAATTGCTAGTGATGGTGTAAAACGGGCGATATCGAATTAGCCGCCCCTTATACACCTCGTCCGATTTTCTTTTACACTGAAGTCAAAGAAAGGGAAATCGGGCGTGGGGTATAATGGGCGACTAATTCAATATCGCCAGTTCTACTGCATTGCCAGAGTTAAAATTACCCCAAGGTTCCTCAATTCCAGTAACATTCTGTTTTAATTTAATGACTGTACCTCTGTCTTCAAGAAAGGATGTTGTGACCATGTGGAAAGGATGTTATGACCATGTCGAAAGGATGTTCTGATCATGTAGAAAGAATGTTGTGACCATGTAGAAAGGATGTTATGACCATGTAGACAGGATGTTCTGATCATGTAGTCAATGACCCTGATTCCCCGTCCACCACCACCCTCCCCATCCCGTCGCGTCTTATCATAATCATCAATTTCCATATTATTTTCTCTCTCTCATTCTCAGTTTCCTTGCTGGCGATTGTCATCCTGTCCCGAGGAAAATGTGGTCTCTCCAAATGCGTCACACGCTACCTGGTGGCCATGGGAATAGCAGATCTGACAGTCGTTATCCTCTATGTATTACTGTGGCAGATCAATCATATTTATTTCGTCTTTACGCCTTTGCTGCACAGTCCGCCTTGCTCAATCCATCTGGTCTTGTGCTACACGGCCATCGATTGTTACGTCTGGTTCACGGTGGCTTTCACATTTGATCGGTTTGTTTCCATTTGTTGCCAACAGTTCAAAAGGAAATATTGCAGCGAGGCGATCGCGAATGCTGTCATTGCAACATTATGCGTATTGCTATGTTTGAAAAACGTCCGGCTTTATTTTACACACGGTCGAACGAAATGTTGCATGCAGAAGCAAAGTTTTGGTTCCATGAAGCAATGGCAAATATTTGAATGGGTTGACAATATATTCACCCCATTGGTTCCCTTCGTGCTGATTATACTGATAAACGCAGCGACGGTCAGATACATAGCAATGACCAGCAGAGGGCGCAAAGGACTCCGCTATCAAACCAACGGTGACATGGGCAATGATCCCGAGATGGTGAGGCGGCGAAAGTCGATGATTTTGCTCTTCGCGATATCGGGAAGTTTTGTACTGTTGTGGACGATGTACATCGCGATATTCTGTTCACAGAATCAATTCACTTTCAAGAACTTAAAATTACTCCTCGTCCTCAATGAAATGTCTCTGATGCTCCAGCTCCTCAGCTGTTGTACAGACACCTGTATTTATGCTCTGACACAGACTAAACTCCGAGAGGAGGTGAGAAATGCGGTGAAATTCGCGTTCACTCTCATTGGTAAATTGAACAATAAAACTGACGAAGCGACCGGGTCGCCGCTTCAGAATTAGAACTCAGACACTAGCCTTTATTTGACGTGAGGAAGAGAGTTATATCAAGTTTAAAAATTCAGTGTATCCAGCCATAAACTACATTGAGTAAGTTACTTCAAAATGTATCATTAGCTGTCATAAGAATATTGCAACAAAATACAAACAACATAGGAACAGGAGCAGACCATTCAGCCCCTCGTGCTTGCTCCGCCATTTGATAAGATCATGGCTGATCGGTGATCTAACTCCAGATACCTGCCTATGGCCCATATCGCTTTATAACTTTGGTTGCCAAAAAAGCTATCTGTCTCAGATTTAAATTCAGCAATTGAGCTAGCATCAATTGCCGTTTGCAGAAGAGAGTTCCAAACTTCTACCACCCTTTGTGCGTAGAAATGTTTTCTAATCTCACTCCTAAAAGGTCTGGCCTCTACTCCTAGAATCCCCAACCAGCGGAAATAGCTTCTCTCTGCACCCTATCTGTTACCCTTAATATCTTGTAAATTTCGATCAGATCACCCCTTAACCTTCTAAACTCCAGAGAATACAGCCCCAATTTGTGTAATCTTTCCTCATAACTTAACCCTTGAAGTCCGGGGCTCATTCTAATAATCCTACACTGCACTCCCTCCAAGGCCAATATGTCCTTCCGAAGGTGCGGTGCTCAGAACTGCTCACAGTACTCCAGGTGCGGTCCAACCAAGGTTTTGTATTGCTGCAGCATAACATCTGCCCCCTTGTACTGTTGTCCTCCAGATATAAAGGCCAGCATTCAATTGGCCTTCTTGATTATTTGCTGCACCTGTTCATGACACTTCAATGATCTATGTACCTGAACCCATAAGTCCCTTTGGGTATCCACTGTTTTTAACTTTTTACCATTTAGAAAGTACCCTGTTCTATCCTTTTGAGTCCAAAGTGGATGACCTCATATTTGCCTACATTGAATTCCATTTGCCACAGTTTTGCCCATTCGCCTAATCTACCAATATCGCTTTGCAATTTTGTTTTCATCCACACTGCTTACAATGCCCGCAATCTTTATGTCAGCGGCAAATTAGATATGAGACTTTCCATGCCTTCATCTAAGTCGTGAATAAATGTTGTGAATAACTGAGGCACAAGACAGATCCCTGCGGGACTCCACTAGTCACTACTGTCTCAATATTCCCAATAAAATGAGGCTTCGAATTACTGCTAGGATATAATTGGACACACAATTCATTCACTGGCGCTAATTGGTTGTTTAGTGGGTGTCACCCAGTTTAAATTAACAGCTGCAAGGTTATAATTAAAGCCGATAAATTTCACAGGAATACATCGAGGTTCCTTTTACCGACAATGGCGAACCTCTCGATGCGAAATAACTGAAAAAGAATTGGGAATCGACAGATTGGTCGTTGTTGTCATATCTTGAGTCTGTTCACGTGAAGAATTGTGTGAACTTGTGAAACGATTCGCAGGCTGATTCGCGGCCTCACAGGGTTGATTGGTCCTAAACGGTGTGAAAATTATATGGGCCACCGCAGCACATTGAATGAAGGGCCATGCACTCCCACAATATGTAGTCGGATGCCCTGGCAAACAAGCCATCCATCACTGTCGTATGTACTTATGTGCAGATGACTGAGAGACCCTGGTGATGTCACCGGTGGCACCCCGGAAGGATCCGGAGGCGAAGAAACTGAGGGCAGTGGTGACTTTAACTGCGACGGGCAATGCGTCGCCACCAGGCCCAGTCCGGAGCAGCTCTGCATGAAGGAGGGTGCAGATGTCTCCGACCACCTGGCCACTCAGTCTGAGCCTTCGTAGGCACTGCTCCTCAGATAGGTCCAGGAATCTCGGTCTCTGCCTGTAGATCCTCTGATGTGGGTAGTGCCTCCTGCAACCTTGGCCCCTCCATTGGTCCCCTCTCTGCTCTTCTCCAGGTCCTTGTGGCGAAGTTTATAAGATATTAAGGGGAACAGATAAGGTGGATAGAGAGAAACTATTTCCGCTGGTTGGGGATTCTAGGAGTAGGGGTCACAGTCTAAAAATTAGAGCCAGACCTTTCAGGAGCGAGATTAGAAAACATTTCTACACACAAAGGGTGGTAGAAGTTTGGAACTCTCTTCCGCAAACGGCAATTGATACTAGCTCAATTGCTAAATTTAAATGTGAGATAAATAGCTTTTTGGCAACCAAAGGTATTAAGGGATATGGGCCAAAGGCAGGTATATGGAGTTAGATCACAGATCAGCCATGATCTTATCAAATGGTGGAGCAGGCACGAGGGGCTGAATGGCCTACTCCTGTTCCTATGTTCCTATCTGTGTCTTGTGGAGCTGCGACTCCCAGAACTGCACGGCGTGCCTGCCACAGATGTGCCTCCTCCTCGGATGTGCTGCTCAGTAAATCCATTGCGCCCCTCCATCCTGATGGTGTCAGTTTGAGAGGCTCCAAAATGTAGGTAACTTTGTCTGAACACAAGAATTCTCAGTCCCAACAAAGAAATCTCAATCTAAACACAAAAAACTCCCGGCCAAAGGTTTGTCTGAGAGAACTTGATGGGACTTGATGGTTTGACTTATAGGGAGAGGTTGGATAGACTGAGACTTTTTTCCCTGGAGAGTAGGAGGTTTAGGGGTGATCTTATAGAAGTCTATAAAATAATGAGGGGCATAGATAAGGTAGATAGTCAAAATCTTTTCCCAAAGGTATGGGAGTCTATAACGAGGGGGCATAGATTTAAGGTGAGAGGGGAGAGATACAAAAGGGTCCAGAGGGGCAATTTTTTCACTCAAAGGGTGGTGAGTGTCTGGAACGAGCTGCCAGAGGCAGTAATAGAGGCGGGTGCAATTTTGTCTTTTACAAAGCATTTGGACAGTTACATGGGTAAGATGGGTATAGAGGGATATGGGCCAAGTACAGGCAATTGGGACTAGCTTAGTGGTATAAACTGGGCGACATGGACATGTTGGGCCGAAGGGCCTGTTTCCATGTTGTAAACTTCTATGATTCTATGATTCTATATGACACAGAGGCGGCAATTCTACCAATAACACAAATGCTCAAACCTCACAGAACAGAGAATAAATCATTGGAAATCTCACTTTCTCAAAAATGCTGCATCTGAGCATTAAAGGAGAGATAAGAGTATTAAGATATTCCGAAAACTGCCCCAGAACCACAAATAAATGTTTACATTCCCTGATCAGAGATTAATACAATCATAGAAAATTTATGGCCCATCGTGTCCGCGCCGGCTGAGAAACGAGCCACCCAGCCTAATCCCACTTTACCGCATTTGATCCGTCGCCCTGCAGGTCACGGCTCTTCAGGTGCACATCCAGGCATTCTTTAAATGAGTTGAAGGCTTCTGCTTCTATCACTTTCTCAGGCAGTGAGTTCAAGACTCCCACCAACCTCTGGGTGAAATAGGTTTTCCTCATTTCCGCTCTAATCCTTCTACCAATCACTTTAAATCAATGCCCCCTAGTTATTGACCCCTCCACTAAGGTTAATAGATCCTTCCTATCCACTCCACCTTGGCCTCTCATAATATTGTACACCTCAATTAAATCAGCCTCCTCTGTTCCAAGGAAAACAACCCCAGCCTATCCAATCTGTCATCATAGCTAAAATTCTCCAGTTCTGGCAAAATCCTCGTAAATCTGCATTCTCTCTCGTGCAATTACATCCTTCCTGTAATGTGGTGACCAGGACTGTAAGCAGTACTCAAGCTGTGGCCTAACTAATGTTTTATACAGTTCCAGCATAACCTCCCTGCTTTTATATTCTATGCCTCGTCTAATAAAGCAAAGTATTCCATATGCCCTCTTAACCACCTGTCCTGATACCTTCAGGGATCTGTGGACATGCACTCCAAGGTTCCTCACTTCCTCTACACCTCTCAGTGCCCTCCCATTTATTGTGAATTCCCTTGCCTTGTTTGTTCTCCGCAAATGTATTACCTCACACTTCTCCGGATTGAACTCCATTTGACACTTTTCTGCCCATCCGACCCGTCCATTGATATCGTCCTACAGTCTGCAGCTTTCCTCCTCACTATCAACCACACGGCCTATGTTTGTATCATCCGCAAATTTCTTAATCATGCCCCTAATTTTAAGCCCAAATCTATCATGTACACCGCAAAAAGCAAATGACCGAGTACCGAGCCCTGTGGAACCCCCCTGGAAACAGCCTTCGAATTGCAAAAACACCCGTCGACCATTACCATTTGCTTACTGCCACTGAGCCAATTTTAGATCCAATTTGCCACATTCCCTTGGATCCTACGGATCTTTACTTTTTTGAACAATCTGCCATGTGGGACCTTGTCAAAACCCTTGTTAAAATCCATGTAGACTACATCAATTGCGCTATCCTCATCGATCCTACTTATCACCTCCTCGAAAATTTCACTCAAGTCAGTCAGGCACGACCTCCCCTTAACAATTCAGTGCTGGCTGTCCTTGATTAGTCCGTGCCTTTCGAAGTGACAGTTTATCCTTTCCCTCAGAATTGATTCCAATAATTTGCTCACCACCGGGGTTAGGCTGACTGGCCTGTAATTACTCGGTCTATCCTTCGCTCCTTTTTTAAACAAAGGTACAACGTTAGCAGTCCTCCAATCCTCCGGCACTACGCATGTATCCAGTGAAGTTTGGAAAATGATGTACTTTCCCGGACTAAATGCGCCTTGTTGACACAGACTCAACATCGTTTCCAATAACTGATGGACCTGACAGTGGAGAGGGAAAGGATTGATTTCTTAAAATGATCTGCCAAATTAAGAGTAGCCAATTATAACGAGATATGAGAAATTGTTGAATGAAAAGATTGCAGATACAGACATTCGTGGGCACTTTTACTGAAATTTGCCATAGATGGGGGAGGCAGAATAGGCGAAATCACATATGCTGACCGTTATAGGACACGCGCAACATTCAGTACTATTTAAGACAATGGGATTGATTATTGGACGGGACGTGTAACGGGCGGCAGATGCGATACCGCCTGTTTTGCGACCATGCCCAAGTCGATTTTCACACCTCAGAGGCAAATGAGAAACGTTACCGTCTTTAATGTTAGATAGGGACAGGAGTAGGCCGTTCAGCCCATCGAACCTTTTCCTGCATTCAATTAGATAATGGCTGATCTGTATCGCAACGACACTTACCCGCCTTTCTCCAGATTACTTGATACCCTTATCTAAACAAAATATATCGATCTCAGTCTTGAAAGTTACAATTGACCCAGCAACCACAGCCTTTTGCGGGAGAGAGGCTCAGATGTAAATTACCTTTTGTGTGGACTGCCCGAGTTGTAATTTTAAGATCGTGGGCGTGAAAATGGACATGGAATGGGTTGCAAAACAGACGGTATTGTGTTAGTGGCGTGTGTTACGCTCCGTCCGATTTTTAATTGCATTGACTTCAATAGACTGAATATCAGGTTCATCATATAATGGTTGGAAAATGAGGCAAGAGTGCCTTAATTCATTTACTCAGTAGCTTGTGGGGGTCCTCATTAATGGTCGGTGATGTGAACTCATTCAATCCGAACCGGGAGATGTAAGACAGTTCAGCAAGCATTATTCGGCGTCCTTCATATCTAGACGTGGACTGGGAGGTTAAACCCAGACGGTATCTTAGTGAGGTCGTAAGGTGAAGGGGTTAAAGGTTCATCTGATTCCTCTACATGGATTTGTTGGGTAACTAAATGCCAGCGTTCTGACAGGGGCTTATAAAACATAACCTACTGGTTCAGAAGCGATTTTGCTGCCACTGAGGCCCAGCTTACACCAGTATAGAATGAAATATAAATACATATGTAGGAATGAACCACTCTACAGATATCAACATATGAACAGGATTGCAGGTACAATGTACATAAAGATCTCAGAGTAAGAGTATCTGGTCTCGGGCATCCCCCAGTTTCAGCACTGAGAACTAAATCAGTGAACATCGTGAGAGTAAGTGACAGGGTGGGAAAATCCGATTTACATGAGTACAGCTAGAAACCAATTGAAAAGCCGATTCCCAGGTGTACAGGTACAACCCCAGGGAGAGGTCTGGGTTGGAATAGCCGATTCTCAGGTGCACAGGTACAACCCCAGGGAGAGGTCTGGGTGGGAAAATCCGATTTCCAGATGTACAGGTACAACCCCAAGGAGAGGTCTGGGTGGGAAAAGCCGATTCCCAGGTGCACAGGTACAACCCCAGGGAGAGGTCTGGGTGAGAATAGCCGATTCCCAGGTGCACAGGTACAACCCCACGGAGAGGTCTGGGTGAGAATAGCCGATTCCCAGGTGCACAGGTACAACCCCATGGGGGGGGCGGGGGGGTCTGGGTGAGAATAGCCGATTCCCAGGTGCACAGGTACAACCTCAAGGAGAGGTCTGGGTGAGATTAGCCGATTCCCAGGTTCACTGCACAACAGCTGCCCAGCAGAGTCAGGGAGGTGGGAACTGAACTTCATTCACTCAAAGAGAACTTTTTCACCAGTTTAAAAATGTTGGAAAATCTTTGCCGATGTCCGCTTCCATCCCACTATTCCTTCAGATTTCATTCTCTGCATTTCTTATTGTATCGGTGATTATTGATTAACTCTCCTGGAGATTAAATCAGAGCATCTTAAAACTGTTTGTAGGGCAGTTAACCTTTGAATCGAAAAGGCAGGTGATGAACCGAGGGAACAGGGGTGGGCCATTCAGCCCCTCGAGCATATTCTGTCATTCAATTGTATCGTGGTTGATCCGTACCTTAATTCCATTTACCCGCCTTTGCTCCATGTCCCTTACCCAAAAAAAAAAATCGATCGATCTCAGTTCTGAAATTGAAATTGATCCACAGCCTGTTAGGTTCCGATTGGGAAGTAGGGGTCAGATTGAAGTGAATGGTCATATTGGGGGAGGGTCAGATTTAGGAGAAAGGGTCAGATTGGGGAGAAGGGATCAGATTGAGGAGAGGCGGTCAGATTGCAAAGAAGGAACATAGAGAGGATTGAGGAGAGGGGAATCAGGTTTAGGAGAAAGGGCAGCTTGATGAGAACTGATCAGGTTCCGGAGATAGGGTCAGATTGAGGAGAAGGTGTCAGATTGAGGAGAAGGGAAAGATTGAGAAAAAGGCTTAAGATTGAGGATAAGGTTTGTTTTGGAGAGTGCAGCACTCCCTCTGTACTGTACTGAAACAGAGACAAAAAGGCAGAATCAGAGAGACAGAGAGACATATATCCTCTCCATCACCACGACCGCCTATTTCCACCTCAGTAACAGCGCCCGTCTTCTCCCCTGCCTCAGCTCATCTGCTGCTGAAACCCTCATCATGCCTTTTTCACCTCCAGGCTCCACTATTCCAATGCTCTCCTGGCCGGTCTCCAATCTTCCACCCTCTGTAAACTCCAGCTTATCCGAAACTCGCACCAAGTCCCCTTCACCCAACACCTGGCCAAATAGTCTTTTTTTTCTGCACTATTTTTATCACCAATGAACAAACGTGTTCAAAGTAAATGTTTTAAAACACATTTTTTACAAATTCCTATAATTTTTCTCTCGAATTTTTGCTCGCAACCGTGTCCAGGAGATTAATATTTAATTCCTGGAGTTTCCGGGACAGCCCTGGAGAGAGAGAGCGAGTGGATAGAGAGAGTCACAGAGAGGATAGAGAGTCAAAGAGAAAGGGACCGAGAGAGAGAGAGAGAGAGGGATATAGAGTCAGTGGGAGGATAGAGAGACAGAGAGAGAGAGAGTGAGAGAGACAGGGAGAGATAGAGACACAGAGAGAGAGAGAGAGAGAGGATAGAGAGAGAGAGCGATAGAGAGAGGATCGAGATGGAGTCAGAGAGAGAATAGCGAGCGAGTCAGAGAGAGGATAGGGAGAGAGAGAGGGAGGATAGGGAAACTGAGGGAGAAGAGAGAGAGAGCCAGGTAGAGGATGGAGAGGGCGTCAGAGAGAGGATAGGGAGTCGGAGAGAGGATAGAGAGAGAGAGACAGAGAAAGGAAAGAGGAAGAGAGAGTCAGAGGGAGGAAAGAGAAAGAGTTAGAGAGGGGATAGAGAGAAAGAGCGTCAGAGAGAGGATATCGAGTCGGAGGGAGGATAGAGAGAGAGTCCGAGAGAAGATAGAGAGTGGGACAGAGAGAGGATAGAGAGAGAGGATAGAGATAGTCACAGAGAGGATATATCGAGAGAGAGTCAGAGAGAGGATAGAGACAGAGTCCGAGAGAGGATAGAGAGACAGGGAAAGAGTCAGAGAGAGAGGACTATGTTTCCCTGGAGACAGATAGACAGAGGATAGACAGAGTCACAGAGAGGATAGAGAGCCAAAGAGAGAGAGAGACGGAGAGGGAGAGAGAGAAGAGAGAGAGACAGACAAAGAGAGGATAGAGAGTCAGAGGGAGAGAGAGACAGGGAGAGAGAGAGAAGAGAGACAGAGAGAGAATAGAGAGACAGAGGATAAAGAGACATAGAGAGGATAGAGAGAGAGAGAGAGACAGAGAGAGAATAGAGAGAGAGTCAGAGAGAGGATAGAGAGAAAGTCAGAGAGAGGATAGAGAGAGAGTCAGAGAGAGGATAGAGAGATAGAGGGAGGATAGGGAGAAAAAGGGAGAATAGAGAGAGAGTCATATAGATGATGGAGAGGGAGTCAGAGAGAGGATAGAGAGGCAGAAAGAGTATAGAGAGACAGAGAGAGAGAGACAGAGAGAGAGACAGAGAGAGGATAGAGAGAGTCAGAGAGAGGATGGAAAGAGTGTCAAAGAAAGAATAGAGGGAGAGACAGAGGGTAGAGAGAGGGTCAGAGGGAGGAAAGAGAGAGAGAGTCAGAGAGGGGATATAGTGAGAGAGACTCAGGGAGAGGATTGAGTCAGAGAGAGTATAGAGAGAGAGTCAGAGAGAAGATCGAGAGAGAGTCAGAGAGAGGACAGAGAGAGAGTCAGAGAGAGGATAGAGAGTCAAAGAGAGGATAGAGAGAGAGTCAGAGAGAAGATAAAGAGAGAGTCAGAGAGAGAATAGAGAGAGAGTTGGAGAGAGGATAGAGAGAGAGTCAGAGAGGGAAGTATGTAACAAGAGAAAGATTGGTGAAGACAAATGTAGTTCGCTTACAATCAGAATCGGGAGAATTTATAATGGAGAACAACGAAATGGAGTAGCGTTTAAACAAATACTTAGGTTCTGTCTTCACCGAAGAGGACACAAATAACTTCCCAGAATACTTTTCATCTGTCTTCACAAAGGAGAGGGATGTGCAGGGATTGAAGTTAAGGGAGAGAAATATTGGATGAGATAACCAATTTAAGAGAGGAGGTATTAAGGGGATTAGCATTTTTGAGAGTGGATAAATCACCAGGTCCGGATGAAATGTATCCCAGGTTGTTAAAAGAAGCAAGGGATGAAATAGCGGAGGATTTAACAATCATATTCCAAACTTCACAGGAAACAGGCATAATGCTGGAGGATTGCAGGATTGCTAACATTGTCCCGTTGGTTAAAAAGGGAGCGAAGGATAGACCGAGTAATTACAGGCCAGTCTGCCGAACCTCGGTGGTGGCAAATTCTTGGAATCAATTCTGAGGGACAGGATAAACTGTCACTGAGAAAGACATGGACTAATCAAGGACAGTCAGCACTGAACTGTTGGGGGGAGGGGGTCGTGACTAATTAACTTGATTGAATTTTTGGAGGAGGTGACAAGGAGGATCAATGAGGGTAGCGCTGTTGATGTCGCCTATTTGGATTTTAGAAATGCTTTAGACAAGGTCCCAAATGGCAAATTGGTGAAAAAAGCAAAGGTCCAAGGGATCCAAGGGAATGTGACAAATTGGATCCAAAATTGGCTTAGTGGCAGGAAGCAAAGTGTAATGATCGACGGATATTTTTGCGACTCGAAGGCTGTTTCCAATCGGGTGCCGCAGAGCTCGGTATTAGGTCCTTTGCTTTCTGTTGTATACATTAACGATTTGAACTTAAAAGAAGGGGGCATGATTAAGAAATTTGCGGGTGACACAAACATGGGCCATGTCGTTGATAGTGAGGTGGAACGCTGTAGGCTGCAGGAAGATATCAATGGACGAGTCATATGGGCAGAAAAGTGACAAATGGAGTTCAATCCGGAGAGGTGTGTGGTAATGCATTTGGGGAGACCAAACAAGGAAGGGAATTCACAATAAATGGGAGGACACTTAGATGTGTAGAGGAAGTGAGGGACCTTGGAGTGCATGTCCACAGGTCCCTGAAAGCAGCAGGGCAGATAGATAAGGTGGTTAAGAAGGCATATGGAATATTTTCCTTTATTAGCCGAGGCACAGAATATAAAAACTGGGATGTTATGCTGGAACCGTAAAAAAACTTTAGTTAGGCCACAGCTTGAGTACTGCGCACAGTTCTGGTCACCACATTACAGGAAGGATGTAATTGCACGAGAGAGGGTGCAGAGGAGATTTACGAGGATGCTGCCAGGACAGGAGAATTTTAGCTATGATGACAGATTGGATAGACTGGGGTCGTTTTCCTTGGAACAGAGGAGGCTGATGGGGTGATTCGATTGAGGTGTACAACATTATGAGGTGCCGAGATAGAGTGGATAGGAAGGGCGTATTTCCCTTAGGGGAATAACCAAGGGGCCAATAACCAAGGGGCATAGATTTAAAGTAATCGGTAGAAGGATTAGAGCGGAAATGAGGTTGATTTTTTTTCACCCAGAGGGTGGTGGGGGTCTGGAACTCATTGCCTGAGAGGGTGGTCGAAGCAGAAACCCTCAACTCATTTAAGAAATACTTGGATGTGCAACTGAAGATCCGTGACGTGCAGGGCTACGGACCAAATGCGGGAATGTGGGAATGGGGTGGATTGCTCGTTTCTCAGCCGGCGCGGACATGATGGGCCGAATGTCCTCCTTCTGTGCCGCAAATGTTCTATGATTCTATGCTTCTATGACATGTTTGGGAACAAAGGGTTCAGTGAGGAGGAATTAAAGGAAATTAGTATTAGTGAAAGACAAAGTGCTGGAGAAATTAATAGGACTGAAAGTCGATAAATCCCCACGGTCTGATAATCTGCATCCCACAGTGCTAAAAGAGATCGCCATGGAAATAGTGGATCATTGTTTATAATCTTCCAAAATTCTTTCGATTATGGAACAGTACCTGCAGATTGGAGGATGGAAAATGTAACCCCACGATTTAAAAAAGGAGGGAGAGAGAAAACAGGGAACTACAGACCGGTTAGCCTAACATCAGTAATAGGGAAAATGCTAGAATCTATTATAAAGGATGTGATCACAGGACACTTAGAAAATATCAACGGGATTAGACAAAGTCAACATGGATTTAAGAAAGGGCAATCGTGTTTGACAAACCTACTGGAGTGTTTTGAGGATGTAACTGGTAGAATAGATAAGGGAAAAGCAGTGGATGTGGTTTATTTGGATTTTCAGAAGGCCTTTGATAAAGTCGCACATAAGAGGTTAGTGTGCAAAATTAAACCACATGGGGTTGGGGGTAATACACTTGCATGGATTGAAAATTGGTTAACAGACAGGAAACAGAGAATAAGAATAAATGGGTCTTTTTGCTGGTGGCAGGTGGTGACGATTGGCATGCCACAGTTTTGTGCCCCAACTAGTCACAATGTATATCAATGATTTAGATGAGGGAACCAAATGTAATATTTCCAAGTTTGCTAATGACACATAACTAGGTGGGATCGTGGGATCGTGAGTTGTGACGAGGATGCAAAGAGGCTTCAATGTGATTTAGACAAGTTAAGTGAGTGGGCAAATACATGGCAGATGCAGTAAAATGTGGTTAAATATGAAGTTATCCACTTCAGAAGGAAAAACAGAAAGGCAGAGTATTATTTAAATAGTGATAGATTGGGAAATGTTGATGTACAAAGGGACCTGGGTGTCCTTGTACACAAGTCACTCAGCGCAAACATGCAGGTGCAGCAAGCAGTTCGAAGGCAAATCGTATGTTGGCCTTCATTGCAAGAGGATTTGAATATAGGAGCAAGGATGTCTTACTGCAGTTACACAGGGCCTTGGTGATTCCACACCTTGGGTATTGTGTGCAGTTTTGGTCCCCTTGCCTAAGAAAGGATGTACTTGCCATGAAGGGAGTGCAGCAAAGGTTCACCAGACTGATTCCTGGGATGGCAGGACTGTCGTATGAGGAGAGATTGGGTTGACTCAGCCTGTATTAACTAGCGTTTAGAAGAATGAGAGGGGATCTCATTGAAACGTATACAATTCTTGCAGGGCTGGACAGACTGGATGCAGGGAGAATGTTTCCCTTAGCTGGAGGGTCTAGATCGAGGGGGCACTGTCTCAAGATACGGTGTAGGACATTTAGACTGAGATGAGGAGAAATTTCTTCATTCAGAGGGTGGTGAACCTGTGCAATTCTCTAGCACAGAAGTCTGTGGTGGCCACTGAATATATTTAAGAAGGACAGAGATAGATTTCTAGACACTGAAGGCATCAAAGGGTATGGCCAGAGTGTGGGAAGATGGTATTGATATAGGGAATCAGCCATGATCATATTGATTGGTGGAGCAGGCTCAGAGGGCCGAATAGCCTAATTATGCTCCTATTATCTATGTTTCTATGAGAGAGAGGTGGAGAGAGAGAGGTAAGAGTGAAAGAGAGAGAGAGACAGCGCGAGGTAGGCAGAAAGGGAGAGAAAGAGAAAGAGAGACAGACAGAGAGAGACAAGGAATGAGGGGCAGAATGACAGAGAGAGAGAGAGAGAGAGAGAGAGATTCAGAGCGAGAGCGACAGTGAGAGGCAGACAGAGAGAAGCAGGGAAAGAGAGATCGAGACAGACACAGAGACAGACAGAGAGGGAGAAAGTTCGGCAAACGGAGAGATAGAGATTTCGAGAGAGACAGAGAGATAGTCGGAAAGAGACAAAGAGACAGAGAGACAGAGTTTGAGAGACAGAGAGACATATCATATCCGCTCCATCTTCAAGACCGCCTCCTTCCACCTCGGTAAAATAGCCCGTCTCCATCCCTGGAACATCCAGGACAGTCCTGGAGAGAGATAGAGAGATAGAGTGATAGATAGAGAGAGAGAGAGACAGAAACAGAGTCACGCAGAGAGCGAGAGGGAGAGAGAAAGACAGAAACAGAGAGTGATCGAGCGAGAGGGATCGAAAGAGGGATAGAGAGAGACAGAGAGAGAATGATAGTGACAGAGAGAGAGAGAGAGAGTAAGAGAGAAACACTGAGAGAGAGAGAGAGAGATGTCCCGAATTTGAGTGAATTTCCGACAGCTTTTGAACTTATTACCAGCAGTGAGAACAGACTATGAAATGGTAAACGTGCGTGTTAACCAGCAGAAACTTGATAAAGTGACCTTCTGAACTGGAAATCTGAATATTCATTTCATCGAATCTAAAAAGTTTGGGTCACTTTGTCCCGGGTTAACATCTGTCTTGATTTTGCCTTGGAGTGAGGGTAAAGAAAGAAAGACTCACTTTATACAGCGCCTTTCACCACCTCAGGATATCCCAAAGCGTTTTACAGCCAATGAAGCACTTTCGAGGTTATATTCACTGTTGTAAGGTGGGAAAAGCGGCAGCGGATTTGTGCACAGCATGATCCCACAAACAGCAAGGTGATAATGACCAGATAATCTGTGTTTTAGTAATATGGGCCAGAACATCGGGGCGGACTCCCCCTGCTCTTCTACGAAATAGTGCCATGGGATCTTTTACGTCCACCTGAGAGGGCAGACGGGGCCTCAATTTACGTCTCCTCTGAAGGACGGCACTTCCGGCAGTGCAGTACTCCCTCAGTACTGTACTGGGAGTGTCAGCCTAGATTTTGTGCTCAAGTATCTTGGATTTGAACCCACAATTATCTAATTCACAGCGTGACAATGTCTTAATTGAAATTAAAAGCATTTGCAGGGCGCGCCCTGCAGCATGTATAGTGTCCAAATATGAAAACAGCTGTAAACGATTTTCTTAGTTTTAAGTTTTATTTTTGAAAAGATGCACCTACGACTCAAAAATAAATTGCTGTTAATTCAGAAGCCATTTTCGGTCTTCATGTGAAATTGTAATGTAATGTAACCGCACAGTCACGTGGGGGAGCTCGGGAGCTCCCCCACGTGTCTGATGTGTGTGTTTCTTTGAACAGTTTGTCAGAGAGTTTCACCGCCTCAGGATCTTTACAAAGAGAGAGAGAGAGAAGCAGCTCCCATCCTGTTCCGAAGGACTCTGTCAATGATTGATTTTAAATAAACAATCCAGCCCAGTGTAGTTAAACATTGTCCCCTGTAAATCCAAACGCACCATATTGTGATCAAAGTTCAGTATTTCACAGGGCGATTGTGTCCCAGACACGGATTGTTCCCACCTCTATAAACTAAACGCAACTCTTCACTGTAAAAAGTGTCTGCCCAAACACAGCCCGTTTAGGGACTGAACCCCTCAAATAACCGTTACACTGAACATTACAATTGAAGCGATGTGTTCCCTTTTACCCACTGTGTGTACTGTACATGTACAGGAGCTGACACTGAGACACACACGGGACGTACAGTATCGGACGGGACCGAATCGTTCCCTTTTACCCACTGTGTGTGCTGTACATGTTCAGGAGCTGACACTGAGACACACACGGGACCGACAGAACCAGACGGGAGTTGGTTCCCTTTTACCCGCTGTGTGTGCTGCACATGTACAGGAGCTGACACTGAGGCAAATAAGGGACGGACAGAACCAGACGGGACTTGATTCTCTTTTACCCGCTATGTGTGACCTGTAAATGTACAGGAGCTGATTGTGAGACACACACGGGACGTACAGTACCAGACGGGAGTTGGTTCTCTCTTACCCTCTGTGTGCTGTACATCGTTGCTGGGTCAGAATGTTGGATCTCCCCGACCGAAAGTCACTGTGGGACAACCTTCACCACATGGACAGCAACTGGTTCAAGAAGAAGGCCCGTCACAACCACCTTCTCAGGGGGCAACTAGGGATGGGCGATAAATGCCTGCCTTGCCAGCGACACCCCCACATCCCGATAATGAATGAAAAAAGTGTATTTTACTTCCTTTAAAAGAAAGCAATTCTGACCCAGGATCTCGATCTGCAATTTGCTCTCATATTTTCTCTTTAATAATAATGAGAGTCCATCTACCACTTCAAGTATTTCCAGTTTTATTTCACACTACAAACCTTTGATGTTTTGGATTCAGGTTAATCATTGGTGTTTATTATTTTCTTGATTATGAACTTTGGAAAAGTACATTCCGTGCTGTCTTAACAGATCAAATGGACAATCGCTGCCTGTGATCACACAAACACTCGCAGCCCGGGCTTGCATTCCCTCAGAGATCTGAGCTGTCTCTGTCCCTCTGAACTGAACTGATTCCTCCATACTCTGAAACAGAGGTAAAGGATTAAACAGGCGACTGATCCATTAGGTCAAAATGCCAGAGACACTCGTTAATATTTAAATTACAAAAAAGTCCCCTTTATACTGTAAAAAGGGAATTGGGGAAATTCTTGAAAAAGACAACTTTGCAGGACTATGGGGAAAGAATGGTTCCAGGGATCAGTGACCTCATTACGTGGATAGACTGGAAACGCTGGGATTGTTCTCCTTGGAGCAGAGAAGTTTGAGAGGAGATTTGATGGAGGTGTTCCAAATGATGAGGGGTCTAAACAAAGTAAATAAAGAACAACTGTTCCCACTGGTGGAAGAGTCGTGAACCAGTGGACACAGGTTTAAGGTGATTGGCAAAAGAACCAAAGGCGATATGAGGAAAAACTTTATTATGCAGCGAATGTTTAGGATCTGGAATGCACTGCCCGAGGGGGTAGAGGAGGCAGATACAATCGTGGCTTTTAAAAAGGAATTAGATAGGAACCTAAAGGAGAAAATACTGCAGGGCTAGAAAGAAAGGGCGGAAGTGTGGGATTAGCCGGATTGCTCTTGCAGAGATCTGGCGTAGGCTCGATGGGCCGAATGGCCTACTTCTGTGCTGCAACCATTCTGTGATTCTAGGAGCGGTAGTTGGGGAGGGGGGGGGGTGCGGGCAGGGGAAAGACTGATCGGAGAGCTCTTTCAAAGGGCCAGCACAGGCACAATGGGCCGAATGTCTTCCTTGTGTGCTGTGTCATTCTGTGGGGAGGAAATTAGTATTGGGCAGTGGTGTGAATTGGCATTATTGCATCTGAAACCTATTAGTTGGTCCATTGATAACCGTAGAGTGATTGGTAGAAGCGATACGGCCCGAGATCAATATTTATTTCTAGATACACGATTTTAACTCCCCCCTCCGCCCGGAAGGCACTGGCGAAAGTTTGGCGGGCAGTTAAAATGAGGGCAGAGTCCTAACCTTAACCATCTCTTTCGATCAGGCGTGAGGGACACCCAAGAGACAGCTCGGTCACCGGGACCTGATCTGAAATATTGGTCAGAGGCCTGAGTCTGGGAGCAGCGACCAATTCCCGGACAGGCCAGACCTGCCCGGAGGGGGTCAGTGGGCTAGAAGAGGACCCAGGCAGGTGAGCAATTAAATTTTAATTTCAGGTGCCCTCCTTGTGCCAGGAGGGTCTTGACTGCTCCTGCGGGCCTCACAATGAATCATTGGGCCTCGTTTGCCCCATGGCGATCGCGACCATAGGCGCCCAGCACCCCCACCCTCAGCCCGTTCCACCCCTCAACACTTAACTGGGTCCCCGGCTGCGGCCTCCTGCCGCCGTATTCCTGCTCCCGCCCATCGGCCAGGGAGTGGAGCTGGCCAAGTTCGGGCAGGGTCAGCGAGTAACATTTTAGTAATAAGGCCCAGCCGTTAACATCAAAGGAACATAAGAACATTGGAACATATGTTCATATTAATGGAGGCATGGAGTCCAAAAACAAGGACATTATTCCTGAACCTTTATAAACCACTGGTTAGACCTCAGCTGGAGTGTCGTGTACAATTCTGGGCCCCACACTTTACGAAGGATGTCAAGGTCTTAGAGAGGGTGAAGAAGAGATTTGCCAGAACGGTACCAGGGGTGAGGGACTCGAGTTACGTGGAGAGACGAAAGAAGCTGGGATTGTTCTCCTTCGAGGACAGAAAGTCAAGGGGAGAATTAATAAAGGTTGCAAAATCATGAAGGGTTTTGATAGAGTAAATAACGAGAAACTGATTCCAGTAGCAGGAGGGTCAGTGACCAGTGACCAAACGGCAAAAGAACGAAAGAGCCAGAGGCGATATGAGGAAACATTTTTTTTTACACAGCGAGTTGTTATGATCTGGAATGCACGGCCTGAAAGGCTGGCGGATGGAGATTCAATAATTACTTTCAAAAGGGAATTGGATGAATACTTGAAGGGAAAAACATTACAGGGATCTGGGGAGTGGGACTGATTGGATAGCTCTTTCAAAGACCCGGCACAGGCACGATGGGCCGAATGGCCTCATTCTGTGCTGTATCATTCCATGATACTACGATCGGCACATTGGAATAGGAGGAGGCCATTCAGCCTCTTGAACCTGTTCCGCCATTCATTGAGATCATGGTTGTTCTGTCTCCCAACTCCATCCTCCCGCATTGGCTCCACTTCCCGTAATACCCTTGGGCGAGCAAAAATCTCTCGATCTCAGATTTAAAATGATTAATTGTGCCTGCATCTATTGCTTTTCGCGGGAGAGAGTTCCACACTTCTAACACCATTTGTGTGGAGAAGTGTTTCCTAACTTCTCTCCTGAATGGCCTGGCTCTGATTTGAAGGTTTATCTCGCCTTGTCCTTGACTTCCCCACCAGTGGAAGAAGTTTTTCTCTGACTACCCTATCAATTCTGTTCAAAATCCTAAAAACCTCAATGAAATCAACCCCTTAACTTTTATATATTCCAGGGAATACAAGCCTAGTATATGTAATCTCTCCTCATAATCTAACCCTTGGAGTTCTAGTAACATTCTGGTAAATCTGAGCAGCAGTCATTCGAAGGCCAATTTATCATTTCTAAGGATGGTCCGAGTCTTTACGTCCCCAGACTCCCGTCGGGTCTCACTTCACTCACCCCGTCCCCACTTTAAAATCGGGACCTATGATTCTATAAAAAAATGCATTGTCCATAAAAGGATGGGCTCATTTAATAAAAATCATTAACACTCGGACTCACTGAATCAGCTCCAGGTTTTTACAGCTGAGGATGAGGTTTCGCAGATCGGGAACACATTGGTCCGTGAACTGGTTTCCATCCAGGTACAGCATCGTCACGGAATGGTTCATACTGAAAGCTGTCTTGAGATCCTCAATGCCAGCAGCTGTCAGATTGTTATCCTGCAATCTAAAGAACGAAAAGACTGACATTTATATAGGGCCTTTGACCACCTCAGGACATCCCAAAAAGCTTCACAGCCAATGAAGTGCTCATGTGAAGTGTAGTCCCTGTTGCAATGTCGGAAACACGGCAGCCAATTTAAGCACAGCAAGATCACACAAACAATAATGTGATAAATGATCAGATCATCTGTTTTTAGTGATGTTGGTTGATGAATAAATATTGGACAGAACACCGGGGGAGAACTCCCCCCTGCTCTTCTTCCAAATAGTGACCGTTGGATATTTTACATCCACCTGAGCGGGGCAGACGGGGCCTCGGTTTAAAGTTTTATCTGAAGAACGGCAGCTTTGACAGTGCAGCGCTCCCTCAGTACTGACCCTCATACAATGCAGCGCTGCCTCCGTACTGACCCTCCGGCAGTGCAGCGCTCCCTCAGTACTGCCCCTCCGACAGTGCAGCGCTCCCTCAGCACGGAACCTCCGACAGTGCAGCACTCCCTCAATACTGACCCTCCTAAAATGCAGCGCTGCCTCAGTACTGACCCTCCGACAGTTCAGGGCTCCCTCAGTACTGATCCTGCAACAGTGTCGCGCTCCCTCAGTACTGGAACCAGGAAGTGTCGGCCTGGATTATCTGCTTAAGTCTCTGGAGTGGGACTTGTATCCAGAAGCTACTGACTGAGAGACAAGAGCGCTACCGACTGAGCCACTGCCGACACCTGTGATTAATAATTGATATCGGAATTAAGTACAGCTCGAAAAGGCAGTAAGATGTTGCAATATATTTAAAGAACAATGAGTGATTACAACCAAAGCAGTGAGTTTGGGTCAAGCCCTCTATTTACACCCAGCTTGATTTTACTCTATTGATCAACGGTAAAATCAGACGGGATGTAAAACAGGCGCCCGACTCGCCCCGACCCGGGCGGGTTAGATTAACATCGGGAGCATCACTTACTCCAGCCTCTCCGTTTTACAGTCCGGGTGCCTCAATGCTACAGATAATAGTTTGACTCCTGCGTCTCCGATATTATTGTGATTCAGCCTGGATACAAAGAGAAAAAGTGTCACGGATAAGGTAAGAAAATACATGTCGCTTCTGATATAAATCTCTTGCAGTTTACAGGAAAGTTTCTCCTTAGAGCAGAGAAGGTTAAGAGCAGATTTGAAGAGCTGTTCAAAATTGAAGGGTTTTGATCGAGTGGATAGGGAGAAACTGTTTCTAGTGGGAGGAGGGTCAGTAACCAGAGGACACGGATTTACGGTAATTGGCAAAAGAACCAGAGGGGGAGACGAGGAGAATTCTTTTTACGCAGCGAGTTCTGATGATCTGTGATTCACTGCCTAAAGGGAGGTGGAAACAGATTCAATAATAAACTTGAAAGTGGGAATTGGAGAAATAGTGGAAGGGAAAAAATTGCAGGAAAGGGGGAGTGTGGGACTAATTGGAAAGCTCTTTCAAAGATCCGGCACAGGCACGATGGGCCGAATGGAATGCGCAAAAAAAAATCTCCTCTTCTCCCCTCTGGCTCTTTTCCCACTTACCTTAAATCCATGTCCTTTGGTTCTCGACCCTTCTGCCACTGGAAACAGTTTCTCCTTATTTTTACTCTAACAAACCCTTCATGAGTTTGATCACTTCTATCAAATCTCCCATTAACCTTCTCTGCTCTAAGGAGAACAACCCCAGTTTCCTCAATCTCTCCACGAAACTGAAATCCATCAACCCTATTACCGTTCTGGTAAATCCCCTCGACATCCTCTCCGAGGCCTTCACATCCTTCCAGAAGTGCAGTACCGAGAATTGGCCACAGTACGACAGTTAGGGCCCAACCAGTGCTTCATGAAGGCTTGGCGTAACTATATACGGAGAAAAAACAGTGTACCTTTTAAGAGATGAACAGCTTTTAACCAGATTAAGAGGCAGGGAAAAGGGGGGGGGGAGAACAAAAGGGAGAGGTCTGTGATGGGGTGGAACACAGAAGAGATTCAATGGCAAAAGGGGGCGGACAAGTATTGAAACTGAAGACAGGTCCAGAGGAGGTGGAGATGGTTGCAGCAGAATAGCAGAGAAGGGGGGAAGCATGAAAAATCTGGAAAGGAGGAGAAGGCTCTTGTGGCCCTGGAATGTGTAGTGGAAGAACGGTGGGGCCAACTGGAGGAAGGCACGTATTGAAGTTTATTTAAGTGAATTACAGCCGGGACATATAATCGGCGACACTGGGACACTGTCCGGTTTTTGTGTCCCGACTCGTTTCCAATTTCAGCCCCCCCTCTCCCGTTAATAAATACCTCAGAACTTTGCATTTGTGCATCGCGGGGACCAGTCGCTTGACCCCTTCCTCCTGGATGTAGCATTTCTCAAAATTCAGCTCCTCCATAGTTTCGCACAGTCGGACAACGTGGGAGAGCACGGCGCAGTCGAGGGGGCTCAGCCTCAGCGCGAGCCGCGGGTTGGAATCCCCGAAGTTCAGCCTTTCCACCGCCCCGACTGTCCGCTGGGCCAGCGCACTGTTCTGAGACTCGCACAGGTAGTGGAACAGATTGAGGAGCTGCCTCTTGCTCGCGTTCCTGTCGGTCCTCTTGATCACAGCCTGAACGTTGATCTTCAGCCAGTCTACGGCCTGGCAGATGGTATGGTGGTTCAACGGGCCCAGGATCTCCTCCAGCTGCTCGGCGGAGGCGGGCGACGAGAGGCCCACCACGAAGCGGAGAAAGATCTCAAAGCGGCCGTCGTCCTTCCTGAACGCCCAGTTAAGGAGCTCGAACACGTTCTGGCGCTTCGGGGTCAGGTACTGAGCCAGGGCGGCAAAGAACTCTTGGATAGTGAGATGGAGAAACGTATAGACAACATTCCTCGCCTCCTCGTCCCTCTCCAGGATCTCCATCATGAAGCCGGAAATGAACTTAGAGGGCTCCAGCTGGTGTTGGCGGAAGTGATCTTCGTTGAAGACGATGACCCTCTCGGAAACTCCCTGGTGGGCCATCTCCCCGGCTCGGAGCAACATGGCCCGCTGGTCTTCAACATCCCGACAGTGGTTCCTCAAGAGGTTACAAACGTAGTTGGAGAAGAGTTGCGTGATTGTTTTGGGGAGCGGTCGCTTCCCCTCCGGTTGAGTGAAGAGCGGGCCTAAGGTGGTGCACGTGATCCAGCAGTAGGAAGGGTTGTAGCACATGGTGTACAGGATCTCGTTCTCCTCAACGTGTTTGAAGACGTCGGCGGCCAATTTCTCGTCCCCGAAGAAGCGTCTGAAATAATCCTTCCGTTCGGCGGCGAGGAAGCCCAGAATCTCGGCCCAGAGGTTGATGTTGGCCTGTTCCAAAGAGTCAAGGGCGGTTGGCCGGCTTGTGAGCAGCACAGAACATCCTTTCAGCAACCGTTCCTGCACCAGGCAGCGGACAATCTCGGACACTTCACATCTGCTTTCGGGCCCTGTACAGCGGTGCCCAGAGACTTGACTTGCTCCACGGCCGGTGAAATCAGTCCTGTACTGGAACTCATCCAACCCATCGAACACAAAGAGCAGATATTCCGGCCTCATCCATATCTCTCCAAGTATCTTTTCCAAATAAGGGTAGGACTCTAACACCATGCCTTTCAGGGACGTGCTCCCCTTTACGGCATTGAGGTCTCTGAATTTAAAATGAAAGACGAATTGGAACTGAGGATAGATGTTCCCCAAGGCCCATTCATGGACGATCTTCTGGACCATGGTGGTCTTACCGATCCCGGCCACCCCACTGATCACTGAGGTCCCAGACAGTCTACTGTGGCCGAAGCTACTCCTGAACAGTTGATGAATGCGGATCTTCTCCAGTTCACTGACCACATGCTTCTGCTGCCACTCCTCGTGGTCCCTGCCTTTGGCCAGCAGCTCGTGTTCCACTAGTCTCCGCACCTGGAGAGAAGAAATAACTACCACTTCGGTGTAGCGATTGGTGCCGGAGAAACTCTTTGCCTTGTCCCTTCCTCGGATGGCGCCTTTGGCCACCCTCTCGTTTTGGGAGCAGAGATGTTCCTTGTGCTGCTTCTGGATATCTTTCGGGGCAACATTAACAACGCCATTAGTGTTGATCTCCGTGTCATGTCAGGCCGCCTATTTTCCACTCCACGGGGTGGAAACTCATCTCGATCGGATTGACCGTCCGTTATACGTCCTGCCTGATATTCAATACCATGAACTGCAATATTGGGCGAGACATATAACGGACGGTGGATGAAATACCGCTTGTTTTGCACCAGCTCCCGAGATGAGTTTCCACCCCACACCTATTTACTTTAGCATTGGGTGCGATTTTAACTCTGGGCAATGATGTAAAATGGCCGATGTCGAATTGGTCGCCCGTTCTACAAGTGGACCGATTTTCCCATCCATTGCCTCCAGTGGAGAGGAAAATCGGGCGGCTAATTCGATATCACCTAATTTGCATCGTTGGCAAAAGTTAAAATGACACCCAATGGAAAGAAATTGGGCGGAGTTTAAAACGGATTGCTGATTCGCTAGAGCCCATCTTGCCCTAAAAAAATTTACCCCTCCCCTGCCAGACTAGAAATGACCTTCTGCCTTATTCGGGTACCAACATTTAATGTTGGCGGTGAGGGAACTTAAGGGTATCGTACAGATCCGTTCAGACTTGCTACCCTAATATGATGAACAGTAATTTTTAGTTTCATACAATGTGCCTTTTCCAGCTTGCAAGAGGAAACTTCTATTTCTGCCATTCGCAAAGTTACATATCGCAGTGAAACGCTCGTTTTAACATTCAAAAGGCCGAGAATTGCTCTGGAATCTGCTTCCTGGCCGTTCGCAACCTGCTAGTACCTCAATCAGTTTCCTTACATTCTGTCTGAGACTGCAGTGATGTATCAAGAAATTTAGTACCATTGTGTACTGGATTCGAATGAGGTTTCTCTCCACATTATTTTAGCCAAGGTCGTAAAGAAATTCTTTACCAGCTCAGCTAGAACAAAGATGGCAGAATTTCAGACAAAGGCTCGAAGTGTTTAGAGGCCATCATTTCAAGAGGAGACTTCCAGCCTTTGGGAGTGTCGAACGATGGGATAAACAGAGTGGAGCAGGATCGAACTTTTTTTCTGTTTGTCTCTCTCTTTCTGATTATCTCTGGCTCTCTATATATATCTCTCGCTCTCTGTCTCTCTCTCTCTCTCTCGCTCTGTTTGCCTCTCTCCCTCTCTGTCTCTCTCTCTCTCTGAGTCTTTCTCTCTGTCTCTCCCTTTCTATCGCTCTCCCACTCCCTCTCTGTGCGCGTGTGTCTCTCTCTCCCTCTCTCTCTGCCTGTCTCTCTCTGTCTCTCCCTCCCCCTCTGTCTCTCCCTGCCTCTCTCGGTCTGTGGCTTCCTCTCTGTCTCTCTCTCTCTCTCTCTGTCTCTCTCTCTGTGTCCCTCTCTCTCTCCCTCTCTCTTTCTGTGTCTGTGTGTTTCTCTCTCTCTGCTCTCTCTCTTTGTCTCTCTCCCTCCCTCTTTGTATCTCTCTCTTCTTATCTCTAACTCTCTGTCTTTCCCTCTTCGAGTCTCTCTCTCCCTCTCTATCTCTTCCTATCTGTCCCTCAGTCTCTCTGTCTCTGTCCC
This sequence comes from Heptranchias perlo, assembly GCF_035084215.1. NCBI lineage: Eukaryota > Metazoa > Chordata > Chondrichthyes > Hexanchiformes > Hexanchidae > Heptranchias > Heptranchias perlo. The sequence continues at coordinate 208,080 of NW_027138483.1, forward strand.
TGTCGCTCTCTCTTTCTACCCGTCTCGCTTTCTTCCTGTCTATCTCCCTGTCTCTGCTGCACGGCATATATATATAAAATATATTAGAAAAGGGACTTGTGCCAGAGGACTGGCGGGAGTTAATGTGACTCCTGTATTTAATAAGGGAGACAGAACCAGTCCACGGATCCATAGAACAATTAGCTTAATGTCGATGGCTGGAAAGATAATGCAATCCTTACACAAAGATGTAATTGAAAACACATAGAAACCAAAAATATAATAAAGAGTAGTCAGCACGGAATTCAAAAGGGAAGGTCATGCTTTGTCAACCTTTGAATTCTTTAAAGAAGTAACAGAAGGTGTAGACAATGGTAATGCAGTAGATAGAATATGTTTGGATTTTCAAAAGCCTTCGATAAGCTATCGCATAGGAGACATCTGACTAAGGTCAGAGCATGTGGACTCAGTGGACAAGTAGCAGAATGGATAGCAAGTTGGCTACAAAACAGAAAAGAGAGTCGGGGTTAAAGGTAGTTACTCAGACTGGCAAAAGGTGGGAAGTGGTGTTCCACAAGGATCGGTGCTGAGACCACTGTTGTTCACCATTTACATAAGCGATTTGGACTTAGGAATCGGAAGTACAATTATAAAATTTGAAGACATCACCAAATTGGTGGTTATAGTTAATACTGAGGAGGACTGCAACATTAATAAACGTGTAGAATGGGCGTGCAATTGGCAAAATAATTTCAATATAGATATGTGTGAGGTGGTACATTTTGGTTGGAAGAATAAGGAGGCCACATTGGAAAATAAGAGTCTAAATGGGGTAAGGGGTCAGAGGGATCTGGGGTACAGATGCACAAATCACTAAAAGAAGCGACGCAGTTTAATAAACAAAGCACGGGTTCATTTCGAGAGGGAGAGAATTGAAAAGCAGCGAAGTTATGTTAAACTTGTATCGAACCTTGGTTAGAACACCCTTGGAGCACTGTGAACAGTTCTGGTCTCCGTATTATAAAAAGGATAGAGAGGCACTGGAGCAAGTGCAAAAAAGATTTACTGGAATGATATCAGGTTATATCTGTCAGGAAAGATTGAACAGGCTGCGGCGCCTTCCGATAGAAAAGAGAAGACCGAGGGCTGAGCTGATAGACATCTTGAAGATTATGAAATGATTTGATAGAGTACATGCAGAGAAGATATTTCCACTTACGGGGAGACCTGAACTAGGAGTTATAAATTTGAGATAGTCACCATTAAATGCAGCAGGGAATTCAGGAGAAACTTCTTTGCACAGGGAATGGTGAGAATGTGGATCTCGCTAACATGGGAAGTAGTTGGGGAGAATAGCGGAGATGCATTTAAGGGGAAGCTGGTGTAAAATAATACTGTGAGGGAATAAAAATTGCTAGATTATTTAAAAAGGTGTCCTGCGCACAAAGGGTCAAATAGAAGAATAGGATATCAAAAACACAAGAACAGCCTGTTCTGCTGATAAGAGATCTCTATTAATCAAAGAACAGATGTCATTCATTGAGACGGCCAGCCTGTAACTAAGCAATTGTCAACAACGTATGTCCTGTATGATGACATTGTCAAAACATTTCCCAGCCAAGCCATTGACTTTCTGTTGTTTAGATGTAAACGGTGTCACCTGAGACCTCATGTTTGCCCGCGAAAGCATAAGATTAGAAGTTTTGACCAGCTCTGTCTTGTCAAACAAAGGAAATAAAGATAATCCTGTTGACTGTTGAATTACTTTAAGGGTCTTTGACCTTGTTAGCTGATAAGCAACAAACAAAGATCAATCCAGTGTATGGGAGGACATTTAAACCTAATTGAGACAAACAAGGACCCAGCAATCTTTGTAATAAACAAGCTGTTTAAAGACAAATCGGAAAAGACACTCAGGCTGTGCCTTTTAGATGAGTTTCAGCTAAAGAAAGAGTGGGCGTGTCCAACAAAAATATAACGAAAGGTGTGAATCAAAAATCACAAAGGTTCCAAACACAGCTCGGAACGAGATCTACCGTTTTACGCTGTTGACCAGAAGATTTGAAACCGGGTAATGCCAACCTTGTATTGTGTTATTGCAGCTTAAATACTGTGTACATTGATGATTCTGCTGATGTTATAATAAAGCCTTGTTATACCCATTTGGGACAACCAAGTGAATTATTGGAAGGGAAACCTAAGGCTGAGTGCGTAAAAACAGGGGACTCGATTTCAATACGGGATAAACACACGAGGGAGAAAGGAATAAAATGATTCGTTGATGGGGTAGGATGAAGAATGGTGGGAGGAGGCTCTTGTGGAATACAAACAACAGCACGGATCTGTTGGGCCGAATGCCCTGTTTCTGTGCTGTACCTTCTCAGTAGTTCTATTTAATTTCATAGAATTACAATAGGGGAACAGCCAGTTGGACTCGAACAGTCCGTGTTGATGTTTGCCCTCCACAGCAGCGGTATCACTAATCCCATGTGCTCGTCCTGTTCCCATATCGATTTACCCCCTCCCTCTCCTTCAATCACCGATCTCACCTATTCTGAAATGTACATATAGTCTCTGCTTCAATCACTAACCCTTATTGCACAGTCTCACAGATAAGGAAAGGGTCCAAAGCCCATTATCCTCTCGCTTCCCAAAGAGGTTATGTTACTGAACTAGAATCCAGAGGCCTGGACTAATAATCCAGAGAACGTGAGTTCAAATCCCACCAGGGCTGTTTGAGAATAGGAAATCAGTTTTAAAAATGCTAGAAATAAAAATCTGGAATCGGTAAAAGGTGTTGGATTTTCATAAAAAGCCAACTGCTTCACTGATGTCCCTTCAGGGGAAGGAAACCTGCCGTCCTTACTCGGTTTGGGCCTTTCTGCGACTCCACTCCTTACCCAGTCTGGGCCTGTATGTGAATCCAGTCCAGACCCGGTCTGGGGCTATATGTGACTCCAGTCCTGACCCGGTCTGGGCCTGTACGTCACTCCAGCCCTTAACCGGTCTAGGCCTATACGTCACTCCAGTCCTGACCCGGTCTGGGGCTATATGTGAATCCAGTCCTTACCCGGTCTGGGGCTATATGTGACTCTAGTCCTTACCCGGTCTGGGCCTATACGTCACTCCAGTCCTTACCTGGTCTGGGCGTATACGTCACTCCAGTCCTTACCCGGTCTGGGCCTCCATATGACTCCAGTCCTTAGCCGGTATTGGCCTATACGTGACTCCAATCCTTGCCTGGTCTGGGCATCTATGTGACTCCAGTCCTCACCCAGTCTGGGCCTATTTGTGACTCTAGACTTTCCCCGGATTGGGCCGATTTGTGACTCCAGTCCTTACCCGTTCTGGGCCGATATGTGACTCCAGTCCTTACCCGTTCTGTACAGTTTTACGCCTCCAGTCCCCACACCAACATGGTTGACTCTTAACTGCCCTCTGAGGTGGGCTTAGCAAGAAACTCAGCTGTATCCAAGAGAGTTTAGGGGTGGGCAATAAATGCCGGCGACGCCCACATCTCAAGAATTACTAAATAAATCAACGATTGCAATTTATTATTGACGCCTTGTGTACATTCGGGAGGGGCGTGGCCGGTGGTGGGGTGGAGATGAGATCTTTCTGAGTGGTACATGTCAGTACTAGGGCAGTTTGTATTGGGGCATCAGAAACTTCAGACATTAAGTACCAGTTTGGGGGGGGGGGGGGTGAAATTCGGTTTGGGTGGTGATGTAAAACGCTCGTTATACTTCAATGGAGGTGAATATCGGGTGCAGGGCCAATATTGGCGCCAGTTGCGATACGGACTCGTTTTGGGCCCCCACCGAAATCAAATTTCACCCGCTTAGTGTATTAAGTTTGAAAACACCATTCATCAGCTGTCGGGTCCTCGTGGTATAAATCGGATCATCGCATTGGCTCAGAAGCTGAGCCATTGACTTACCTTTCAGATCACCTGACAGTTTCTCTTCCACCTGACTGCAGTGTGCGTTATGAAGTAGATTCGGACCTAAGAAAGACGTTTCATCTCATTAGTATTGAGCTTTATCTCTGGGACAAATTATAAAATAACAACATCCGGTGACCAGTCGAAACTTTGGGTCGGACAATACCTTTCTTCTGTATTTCCTTCAATATGTATTTCAGCTTTGGCCTTGCTCCCTGCATTTTCACCAAGGTTTCCCACAATATCCGTTCTGCGGCGCCGTTCTTTGCCGTCACTCTATCTAGAAGGTATCGAGAGGCTTCTTTTCTGCGTTGGTGCTTCACAGATTGACTGATGAATTGCAATCACCAAGAGATAATGCGGAAGAAAGAAAGATAGAAAGATAAAAAGGAAAAGGAAAGTTAGACTTTTGCATTTATATAGCGCCTTTCACGACCTCAGGATATCCCAAAGCATTTTACACCCAATGAAGTAATTTTGAAGTGTAGTCACTGTTGTAATGTATAAAAGGCGACAGCCAATTTGCGCACAGCAAGATCCCACAAACATCAACGTGATAACGGCCAGGTAATCTGTTTTAGTGATGTTGGTTGAGGGATAAATTTCGGCCGTGGGATTTTTATGTCCACCAGATAGGGGCAGACGGGGCCTCGGTTTAACGTCTCAAAGAAGAAAACAACACTTACTAACAGTGCAGCACTCCCTCAGTACTAACACTGTGAGTGTCCACCTGGATTTTGTGCTCAACTCTCTGGAGTGTAACTTATACCCACTACCTGCAGACTCAAAGGCAAGAGTTCTATTCACTGAGTCACAGCTGACACCATGTCAGGGTACTCGACCGCGACCATTGTGCTGAAACAACATCACCTTCAGTGGCTTGTTCGGGGACAGGTTTAGAATTCCAAACAACCAGAAAGTACAGAGCAGGCCTCAGTGAGGATCAATAGTAAAATATCGCAATAAAATAATGAAAGATGATTGTTTCCTTCTCTGCCTGAAATTCTGGGATTAATTTAACACCAATCATGAGCCACTGTAATTGCAGGAAATTCGTGTGTACCGCGCTTTAACCTGGGGGCGGAGCGATTATAAAACCGTGATAGGTTCAGGAGGAAGGGATTGATATATATGCGTAAAACAGTCAGGACATTTAGGTGCAGCGTAACACACTTGCGTCCGAGTTTCCTCGATATTTAACGCCGGGTATTTATGCTTTACACCCGATTATACGTGTCTCACTTTCAGCGTCCTGCCGTGTTCTGCTCAAGCTCAGTGCAACTTCCAAGAACAAGAAATTGTTGCAAGCTTTCAAGGGTAGCTGAGGGAAGACCTGGCTGTCCAATCTCTCCGGAATGGTTCTGTGCATTTCTTGGCGTCGGTTAATGGACACAAGCAACGGCCTAGTCGGTGATTGTCTACCAGCTTTCTTGGTTGGTCAATGGTGGGCGTGTTGGAGAGGGGAGGGGGAGAAGGGCAGCTGAGCGCCGACATGAAATAGTGGGGATAATGGAGGGGAAAATCTGGCGTGGTGTATAATGGGCGACCGACTGGACTGTGTGCAGTTCACACCACCTCCCAAAGTTTAAATTGCCGCCATTGGGCTGAGCTTCCAATTTCGGACCTGTCCGATTTTGCTGACCTTTGAGGCCTTCTTCTCAAGATGTAATCGATAATTTACTTTTAATGTTGAACGTTTATAAAATCCTGGTTCAGGCCCCAGCTGGAGTATTGTGTCCAATTCTGGGCACCACTCTTTAGAAGGACGCCAAGGCCTTAGAAAGGGTGCAGAAGAGATTTACTAGAATGGTACCGGGGATGAGGGACTCGAGTTATGTGGCGAGGTTTGGGAAACTTGGATTGTTCTCTTTACAGCAGAGTCGGTTAAAGGAAGATTTAATAGAGGGGTTCAAAATCGTGAACAGTTTTGATGGAGTAAATAAGGAGAAACTGTTTCCAGTGGGAGAAAGGTCGGGAACCAGAGGACACAGATTTAAGGTGATCTGCAAAAGAGCCAGGGGGGACAGTTTTTAATGCAGCGAGTTGTGATGATTTGGAGTGCACTGCCTGAAAGGGCGGTGGAAGCAGATTCAATAGTAACTTTCCAAAGGTAAATCCTTGAAGGGGAAACATTTACCGGGCATGGGGAAAGAGTGAGGGGAATAGGACTAATTGGAGAGACATTTCAAAGAGCCGGCACTGTCACGATGGGCCGAGTGGCCTCCACCTGTGCTGTACAATACTGCGATACGACTATGATTTACTCTCGAATCTAAATGACCATTCCCTTAACGCAAAATGAGGGCAACTGGTGTAATCCAACATACCCCATATTCCTCGTCACTCAGTGAATTTTCTGCCATTAGTGCCAGGGCGATATTGTCCACCAGTTCAACCATCGCTTCCTCTATTCTCTGAGGGTAGAACTGGGTGATGACGTGTAACTCTGCGTCATTATAACTGGCCAGAAGTCGTCTGACTCCATCTTTCTCCTCAGCTAAAAAACAATGTAATTTAACGTGAATGAAAATAGCAACATACAGGATATGATTAAGTAATTTACAAGAATATTGTTTCAGCCGTTTGGCAACCAGTTGTAAATTCCCTCATCAACCCTTACCATTGCCAGTTATATAGTTGATCACCTTTCGAATTGCCCCTTTTCCACTTTTCCCTCCTGTCGGAGTACTTTGTCCTGGTTCCGTTTTCCGCCCCTCAGCCATAATGGAAACATCTGCTCGGAATCTGAGCGGAAATAAACTTCTTTCATTAGAACAGGTAAATATCGACAATTAATATCCGGTGGATTGATCCAATACAATTAATGGGATGAAGTTACACTATAGTGCGATTGGTTTATAGTTATGAATAGGTATTGATAGAGTAAATGAGGAGAAACTGTTTCCAGTGGCAGGAGGGTCGGTAACCAAAGGACGCAAATTTCAGGTGATCGGCAACAGAACCAGAGGGGGAGATGAGGAAACATGTTTTTTACGCATTGAGTTGTGATGATCTGGAATTCACTGCCTGAAAGGGCAGTGGGAGCAGATTCAATTGTAACTTTCAAAAGGAATTTGGATAAATATTTGAAAAGGAAAAAGTCGGAGGGCCATGGGGAGCGAGCAGGGGAGTTGGACTAATTGGTTAGCTCTTTCAAAGAGCGGGCACAGACAAGATGGGCCGAATGGCCTCCTCCTGTGCTGTATGATTCTATGATATCACAATTCGATCTTATTAAATTGTAACGGGTTCAATTATTAAGGTCTTCCTTCACTGCTTTCTGGCTTCACTGCTTTCCTGCTTCACTGCTGAAGGTTAGAATTAAAAATTCTTTTTCACAACTCTCTCCCTTCCGGATAGCTCAAGGGTGGCAATTTGAACCTATCTCGGCCGCCGGGAAACGGCCGAGGTTGGATTTACACCCCCCGCCCAATATTACTCTCGGGAAGGAAAGAAAGAACGGACGTTTATACCGCACCTTTCGCTTCCTCCCAAAGCCGCTGCACAGCCAATGAAGTCACTGTTGTAACGTAGGGAATCACAGGAGTTGGTGCGCGCACAGCAAGATCCCACAAACATCAAGGACATTGTAATAGGGCCCTAACTTGTGACAATTGGATTTCCCTCATGCTTTCAGGTCTGTAGGGTAGGACATTCCAAGGCTATAATCACGACTACCATTAGGGGATTGGGATCTGCTATTCCAGACTGTCCTCCAGGTGATATAAAGTCTCAGAAAACATGTTAATATGACAGATTACTTCAGGAACTTCTTCATCCCACAAAGAGTGATCAACACATGGAACCAACACCACGTCATATTAATGACTATCGGCCGTGGCAGAAGGTGGAAGGTTCGCAGTCCCGCTCCAGAAACTTGAGCACACAATCTGGGCCGCTACTCCACGGTGCCAGTACTGAGGGAGTGCTGCACTGGGGTAGGTGCTGTCTTCGGACAAGACGTTAAAGTGAGGAACAGGAGGAGGCCATTCAGCCACCTTAAGCCTGTTTATATAGGAACAGGAAGAGGCCATTCAGCTCCCCTCGAGCCTGTTACATAACAGGAGTACGCATTTCAGTCCATCGAGCCTGTTACACAGGGACAGGAGAAGGTCATTCAGTCCCCCTCGAGCTTGTCACATAGGAACAGGAGTCGGCCTTTCAGCCCATCGAGCCTGTTACACAGGGACAGGAGAAGGTCATTCAGTCCCCCTCGAGCTTGTTACATAGGAACAGGAGTCGGCCTTTCAGCCCATCGAGCCTGTTACACAGGAACAGGAGAAAGCCATTCAGTCCCCCTCGAGCTTGTTACATTGGAACAGGAATAGGCGTTTCAGCCCATCGAGCCTGTTGCACAGGAACAGGAGGAGGCCATTCAGCCCATCGAGCGTGTTCCGTCATTCAATCAGCTTGTAGCTGATCTGTAGCTTAACTCCATCTAATCCCCCCTCACTTAGTTCCGAAACCCCTTGTTGAACAAACATCTATCAATCTTAGTTTTGAAATTTCCAATTAACCCCCAGCCCTTTTGTGGAAGAGAGTTCCGGATTTCTACTCCAATTTTTGTGAAGAAATGCTTCCTGACATCACCCCTGAACGGCCTGGCTCTAATTTTGAGTTTCTGCCCCCTTGTTCTGGACTCCCCACACCAGAGGAAAGAGTTTCTTTCTCTACCTATCGAATCCTTTAATCATCTTAAACAGCTCGAATAGTTAAACCCTCACCTTGCGACTGAAAAGCTGATCAGTTAAACACACAAAACGCTTTGCCTTTCAATTCAACATTAATCTATCAGGATAAATGTACAACTACGCGGATGTTAAGCAATTTCAACCGATAATAGACAGAGTCGGGTAATTTGCTTTTTTTCCTACCTTGTAGTGTAACACCTTCTAAAGTGACTTAGTGAACGTATGTCTTCTTATCAAACACACCCTGAGCAAACTCCACAAACCGAGCCTTTTCGATCGCATCATTGCAGAAGTTCCACTCCACACGCCGGCCAAAGTTCAGCTTCAGATCACAGTCACCAAGGGAGACGTCAGTCCAATCGGTAAAACATACTGGATCCTGAGCTTTATAAATAGATGCAAGAAGTACATAAGCAAGGGAGTTATGCTAAACCTCTATGAATCACTGGTTAGGCCTCAGCAGGAGTATTGTGTCCAATTCTGGGCACCACACTTTAGGAAGCATGTCAAGGCCTGCGAGATGGTGCAGATGAGATTTTCTAGAATGGTTCCAGGGTTGAAGGAATTCAGTTACATGGAAAGACTGGAGAATTTGGAGTTGTTCTCGTTACAGCAGAGAAGGTGACGGAGAGATTTAAGAGACGTGTCCAAAATCATAAAGGAAGAAAGAGCTTTCATTTATACAGCGCCTTTCATGAACTCAGGACGTCCCAAAGCGCTTTACAGTCAATTAAGCACTTTTAAAGCGGAGTAACTGTTTCACTTGAGGGAAATGTGGATACGGTGGTATAGTGGTTATGTTACTAGACGAGTAATCCAATAAGCCTGGATTAATGATTCAAAGTCATGAATTCAAATCTCGCCACAACATCTGGGGAATTTAAATTCAATTAATTAAATAAAAATCTTAAATTAAAGAAAAGCTATTATCAGGATTGGTGGCCATGAAACTACCGGATTGTCATTAAAAGTCATCGAATTCACTAATGCCCTTGAGGGAAGGATACCGGTCGTCCTTACCCGGTCAGGCCTATATGTGACTCGAGACCCACAGCAATGTGGTTGATTCCACATCGCCCTCTGAAATGGCCTAGCAAGACAGTCATTGTAAAATCTCGCTATGAAAAGTTATTATAAGAATAAAACCGGACAGACCACGAGGCACCGTACACGACAAAGGCAAACGAAGCCCTGTCGACCAGGCAAAGTCCTCCTCACTAACTTGTTGGGGACTTGTGCCAAAATTTGGAGAGCTCTACCACAGACTAGTCAAGCAACAGCCTGATATAGATATACTCACAGAATCATATCTTTCAGCCAACGTCCCAGACTCTTCCATCACCTTACCTGGGTACGTCCTGTCCCAACGGCAGAACAGACCCACCAGACATGGCGCTGCAGTGATATACAATCAGGAGTGAGTGGCCCTGGGAGTCCTCAACATTGACTACGGACCTCATGGCATCAGGCCATACATGGGCAAGGAAACCTCCTGCTGATGAATCATTCCTCCTCCACGTTAAGCGCCACTTGGAGGAAGCACTGAGGGTATCAAGGGCACAAAAATGCTCTGCGTAGTGGACTTCAATGTCCATTAGCAAGAGTGGCTCGGTAGCACCACAGCTGGCCGAGTCCTGAAGGATATATCTGCCAGGCTGGGCCTGCGGCAAGTGTGAGGGAACCAACACGAGGGAAAAAATTACTTGACCTCGTCCTCACCAATCCACCAATCGCAGATGCATCTATCCATGCCAGTATAGGTAAGATTGATCACCGCACAGTCCTCTTGGAGACGAAGTCTGGACTTCGCACTGAAGACACGATGCAACATGTTGTGTGGCACGACTTCCGTATTTGAATGGGATAGATTCAGAACACCTGCAGCAGCTCAAAACTGGGCATCCATGAGGTGCTGTGGGCCACCAGCATCAGCAGATTTGTATTCCAGCACAATCTGTAACTTGAGGGTCCGGCATATTCCTCACTCTACCATTGTCAACAAGCTAGGGGATCAACCCTGGTTCAATGAGGAGTGTAGAAGAGCATGCCAGGAGCAGCACCAGGCAAACCCAAAAATCAGGTGCCAATCTGGTGAAGACACAACTCAAGACAACATGCATGCTAAACAGCGGAAGCAACATGCGATAGACAGAACGAAGCGGTTCCACAATCAACGGATCAGATCAAAGCTCTGCAGTCATGCCACATCCAGTCGTGAAGGGTGGTGGACAATTAAACAACTAACGGGAGGAGGAGGCTCTGTAAACATCCCCATTCACAATGATGGCGGAATCCAGCACGTGAGTGCAAAAAATAAGGCTGAAGCGTTTGCGACCATCTTCAGCCAGAAGTGTCGAGTGGATGATCCATGTCAGCCTCTTCCCGATATCCCCACCATCATAGGAGCCAGTCTTCAGCCAATGCGATTCACTCCACGTTATATTTGATCATCATCTCTCAGGCGGAATAGCATCGGCCGCCCGTTACAGCAAACGCCCGATATTAAGTTCTGCATTTTTTTATTCGTTCATGGAACATGGGCGTCGCTAGCGCGGTCAGCACTAATTGCCCATCCCTAATAATTGCCCTTGAGAAGGTGGTGGTGAGTCGCCTTCTTGAACCGCTGCAGTCCGTGTGGTGAAGGTTCTCCCATAGTGCTGTTAAGGAGGGTGTTCCAGGATTTTGACCCAGCGACGATGAAGGAATGGGGATATATTTTCAAGTCGGGATGTTGTGTGACGTGGAGGGGAACGTGCAGGTGGTGTTGTTCCCATGTGCCTGCTGTATTGTCCTTCTAGGTGGTAGAGGTCGTGGGTTTGTTCATTGTACTATACTATCACCTTTACACACATTGGTCTAGTCTCGAGTACACAGGGTAGATTTGTTCATTGCACTATACTATCACCTTCACACACATTAGACTAGCCCAGAATACACAGGGTAGATTTGCTTATTGCACTATACTATCACCTTCACACGCATTGGAATAGCCCAGAGTACACAGGGTGCATTTGTTCATTGTACTATTACATCACCTTCACACACATTAGACTAGCCTAGAGTGCACAGGGTAGATTTGTTTATTGTAGTATCCCATCACATTCATACACATTGGGCAAGCCTAGAGTGCACAGGGTAGATTTCTTCATTGTACTATATCATCACATTCACACACATTAAACTAGCCCAGAATTCACAGGGTAGATTTGTTCATTTTACTATACCATCACATTCACACATTGGACTAGCCTAGAGTACACAGGGTAGATTTTTATATTGTAATATAACATCACCTTCACACACATTGGACGAGCCTAGAGTACACAGGGTAGACTTGTTCATTGTACTGTACCATCACCTTCACACACATTGGACTAGTCTAGAGTACACAGGGTAGATTTGTTCAAAGCACTGTCCCATCACCTTCACACATAATGGTCCACCCTGAAATACACAGGGTAGATTTGTTCATTGTACTATACCATCACCTTCACACACATTGGACCAGCCTTGAGTACACAGGGTATTTTTGTTCATTGTACTGTACCATCACGTTCACACACATTGGAATAGCCTGGAGTACACAGGGTATATTTGTTTATCGTTAAACATCGCTTGGGAAGATTGCAGAGAGGAAAATGTACAGGGGGTGTTCACAGAATTCAACATTAACTTCCAAGTTGTCAACTAGACCTTGCAGATGGGACTTCCACTTATTTTCGTGAAAAGGAAAATCAGACAGTCCGTAAAGTAGCGGCCCATTCACAAAGCCCGAGATCATCGCCCTGCAGTGAAAGTTAAAATCTAATGCATGGAATTAAAACCCACCGGTTCAGAAAGAGGAGAAACTTTGGAAGCAGATTTTCCTGTCTGTACATCTCCCAGGCGATCCTTAACGCCCAGCTGATAAAGGTCATTTTAACTTCCAGCAATGCTGTAAAATGGACGATCTCAGAAGTCAATGGAAAGTAAAATGGAACAGGGTATATAATGGGCGGCGAATGTGATATCACTCGTTTCACAACATCGCCTCCACATTTTGCTTTTATCATCCTGTTCAGGAATGCTTTCAGCCAAAGGCACTGAATACGGGAATGTGCTCCAATAATGTATTTCGTTTAATAAAGGCATTATTTTGCTAATCTATGTTGTATCAAATAATGAATCATTTTCCGCATTCTGCTTCTTTCTCAAATTGCATTTCCCTGCTTCCAGCCTGCAAGACAATGACCTGAAAGATTCAAGAGTGAAACGACTCTTGAAAGCACTGGAGAAACCTGATTGTAAAATAGAAACACTGGAGTAAGTGAAATTCTGCTTGATTAAATGTTGCACCAGTCATTCAGGTCCATGCTGCATCTGATCTGTTCCCCCAGCCCTGTTGTAAATTTATTGCTATTTTTGCTTTTCTTGATGTCCTCTGAAAATAACATCGATTGAGTTCTGAGACATGTAATAACCTTCTGTCGCTTTGTAATACAGGCTGAACAATAACCGTCTCACAGATGCTTGTATCGAGGGACTCTGTTCCACACTCGATGGAAACCAATCACTGAGCGTATTAGATGTCATTTCAGATAGAAATATCGACAAAAGGGCAAATTGCTTCACATTTAGTTCATTTTCACAGCTCGAGAACCTCGCGGCAGAAAGAAAGAAGCTGAAGCTGATCCGGTAAATCATGTTTCATCATATTTATATTCCACTCTGTAGTTTGGGCTTAAAATCAGACTCAGATATCATTATTGCAGTCTGTATATGAAACAATATTTTATAAATTTTAGCGGAACTTTGTCCATTCGGGAGAAACTTCTTTACCCAGACAGGGTGAGAATGTGGAATTTGCAACCACATGAACTAGTTGAAGAGAATAGCATAAATTCATTGAAGGGGAAGCTATGTAAGTACAAGAGAGAGAAAGGAATAGAAGGATATGCCGATAGTGTTTGATGAATTCGGATGGGAGGAGGCTCGTGTGGAGCATAAATACCAACATGGACCAGTGGGGCCGAATGGCGTGCTTTTGTGCAGTAAATTCGATGTAATTCAATGTAAATACGACAGAGTAGCGAACAATACACTATTATTGTGTAATGCAAGGAATCTTACAACACCAGGTTATCGTCCAACTGTTTTATTTCAAAATCACAAGCTTTCGGAGGCTTTCTCCTTCGTCAGGTGAGTGTGGGAATCGGATTCCTTGGAAGGTTACCGCATTTATAGTCAGAGAACAATACCTGGTGATTACAGATAATCTTTCCAACTGCCCGTTGTCAAGGCAATCAAAGTGTTCAGACAGAGAGATGTTGCCTACCGGACCACCGAATACACAAACGGCCAGAACAAAACACAGACAGAGAGAGAGAAACATCCGAAAGGAAGAGAAAGACAGAGAATGACCCGTTGTATTAAAAACAGATAACTTTTTTTCGCTGGTGGGGTTACGTGCAGCGTGACACGTACCCAAGATCCCGGTTGAGGCCTTCTCATGGGTCACCTCGCTAAGGCCATCCCCACACCTCCACTACTCGTCTTCAAACAGCCACCCAACCTCAAATAGACCATCGTTCGCAGCAAATTACCCAGCTTTCAGCAGAACAGCGTCCACGACACCACACAACCCTGCCACGGCAACCTCTGCAAGACATGCCAGATCATCGACACAGATACCACCATCACACGAGAGGACACCACCCACCAGGTACATGGTTCACACTCCTGTGACTCGGCCAACGTTGTCTACCTCATACGTTGCAGGAAAGGATGTCCCGGACCATTGTACATTGGCGAGACCAGGCAAACACTGAGACAACGGATGAACGGACACTGCGCAACAATCGCCAGAAAGGAGGGTTCCCTTCCAGTCAGGGAACACTTCAGCAGTCAAGGATATTCAGCCACCGATCTTCGGGTAAGCGTTCTCCAAGCCGGCCTTCGAGACAGAATCGTCGAGACAAATCGTCGAGCAGAAATTGATAGATAAGTTCTGCACCCATGAGGTCGGCCTCAACCGGGATCTTGGGTTCATGTCACGCTATAAGAAACCCCACCAGCGAAAAAAAATTTCTGTTTTTAATACAACGGGTCATTTGCTGTCTTTCTCTTCCTTTCGGATGTTTCTCTCTCTCTCTCTGTCTGTCTTTTGTTCAGGCCGTTTGTGTATTCGGTGGCCCTGTAGGTAACATCTCTCTGTCTGATCACTTTAATTGCCTTGACAACGGGCAGTTGGAAAGATTATCTGTAATCACCAGGTATTGTTCTCTGACTATAAATGCGGCAACCATCCAAGGAATCCGATTCCCACACTCACCTGACGAAGGAGAAAGCCTCCGAAAGCTTGTGATTTTGAAATAAAACAGTTGGACGATAACCTGTTGTTGTAAGATTCCTTACATTTGTCAACCCAAGTCCATCACCGGCATCTCCACATCATGGCTTGTATCGACACCACAAACTGCCGGCTCACAGTGGAGAGGATATCCAAGAAGATCGCGCAAAAAGACACAGTCATGAAGTGTTTACAGAGCTGCAAGAAAGCAGACAAGATCCCGAAAGGACTACAGATCACAAACCCACTCAAGTCGACATACAACTCAGATTACGCTGAGAGACTCTGCCATCGTACCTCTCGCACACTCCGCAACCATCTCGTACACCAACTCGACAGTAGACGCCGCAACCTTGAAACCAAGATAGAGTCGATACTCCCAACCTGTAGTCAGGACACAGCAGACCAGCTACGAGACACCGCCAAACAGATGAGGCAACGGACCTACGCTGCCGACATGAAAACCAAGAGCAGGAAGCTTGAGAAACTCGGCATCACCACCAGCATCAACCAAGCCTCCCCCGGTACCACGGTTGCAACCACAGGGAAGTCTATCGTCAATTTGTCCAACCACACCCTTCAACCAGACGAAATCGATGTTCTCAGCCGAGGGCTCAATTTCTACCCCACCAGCAAAATGGACCCCATCGGTCTCCCGGCGGACACATCAGGAGAATGAGGCTCCGGGAATTCTTCCACAAATCCCAAGATTTCAGCAGCGAACCCAATGAGACAATCAACGATCCGGGGCAGCAGACAGAGGGATCCATGGTACAACTACGGAGGGTCGCTGCCCTCACCTTGACATGTATGCTCAAGCTGTCATGAAATGCGTCAATGCCAGATTCATCAGCCGCACTCAGAAGACAGTCCAGAATGTCACACGAGCACAATGCAACGCCATCAACGCTCTAAAGACCAACCGCAACATCGTCATCAAACCAGCGGACAAAAGAGGAGCCATCGTCATACAGAACAGAACGGACTATTGCAAAGAAGCATACCGACAACTGGACAACCAGGAACACTACAGACGGTTACCCGCAGATATGACCAAAGAACACTCCCACCAGCTCATCAAACTGATCAAGACCTTCGATCCAGACCTTCAAAGCATCCTACGCGCTCTCATCCCACGTACTCCCCGCGTGGGAGACTTGTACTGCCTCCCAAAGATACACAAAGCCAACACACCCGGACGTCCTATCGTATCAGGCAACGGAACCCTGTGTGAGAACGTCTCTGGATACATCTAGGCATCCTGAAACCCATCGTACAGGGAACCCCCTGCTTCTGTCGCGACACTACAGACTTCATACAAAAACTCAGTACCCACGGACCAGTTGAACCAGGAACACTTCTCACCACGATGGACGTCTCGGCACTCTACACCAGTATCCCCCACGATGACGGGATCGCTGCGACAGCATCAATACTCAACACCGACAACAGCCAATCTCCAGACGCCATCCTACAACTCATCCGCTTCATCCTGGATCACAATGTCTTCACCTTCGATAACCAGTTCTTTACCCAAACACACGGAACAGCCATGGGGACCAAATTCGCACCCCAATACGCCAACATTTTCATGCACAAGTTCGAGCAGGACTTCTTCACTGCACAGGACCTCCAACCAACGCTACACACCAGATACATCGACGACATTTTCTTCCTATGGGCCCACGGCGAAGAATCACTAAAGAGACTACACGATAACATCAACAAGTTCCATCCCACCATCAAGCTCACCATGGACTACTCCTCAGAATCAGTTTCTTTCTTGGACACACGAATCTCCATCAAAGACGGGCACCTCAGCACCTCACTTTACCGCAAGCCCACGGACAACCTCACGATGCTCCATTTTTCCAGCTTCGACCCTAACCACGTCAAACAGGCCATCCTCTATGGACAGGCCCTGCGAAAACACAGGGTCTGCTCTGACGAGGAGGAACGCAATGGACACCTCCAGACGCTGAAAGACGCCCTAGTAAGAACGGGATATGACGCTCGACTCATCGATCGACAGTTCCGACGGGCCACAGCAAAAAATCGCATAGACCTCCTCAGAAGGCAAACACGGGACGCAACCAACAGAGTACCCTTCGTCGTCCAGTACTTCCCCGGAGTGGAGAAACTACGCCATGTTCTCCGCAGCCTTCAACATGTCATCAATGACGACGAACACCTCGCTATGGCCATCCCCACACCTGCACTACTCGCCCTTAAACAGACACCCAACCTCAAACAGACCATCGTTCGCAGCAAATTAACCAGCTTTCAGGAGAACAGCGTCCACGACACCACACAGCCCTGTCACAGTAACCTCTGCAAGACATGCCAGATCATCGACACAGATACCACCATCACACGAGAGGACACCACCCACCAGGTGCATGGTTTATACTCCTGTGACTCGGCCAACGTTGTCTACCTCATACGTTGCAGGAAAGGATGCCCCAGAGCATGGTACATTGGCGAGACCATGCAGACGCTGCGACAACGGATGAACGGACACCGCGCAACAATCGCCAGACAGGAGGGTTCCCTCCCAGTCGGGGAACACTTCAGCAGTCAAGGACATTCAGCCTCCGACCTTCGGGTAAGCGTCCTCCAAGGCGGCCTTCAAGACACATGACAACGCAAAATTGTCGAGCAGAAATTGATAGCCAAGTTCTGCACCCATGAGGACGGCCTCAAGCGAACAAAAGTTATTTGTTTTTAATATAACGGGTCATTTGCTGTCTTTCTCTTGCTTCCGGATGTTCCTATGTTTCTGCCTCTCTCTCTCTGTTTTTTTTTGGGTGTTTGTATATTCGGTGGCCCTGTAGGTAACACCTCTCTGACTGAACACTTTGATTGCCTTGACAACGGGCAGTTGGAAAGACTGTGTGGAATCACCAGGTATTGTTGTGTGATTTATAAATGCGATAGTTTCGAGGATTTCATTTCCACATTCACCTGAGGAAGGAGGAAGCCTCCGAAAGCTTGTGATTTTCAAATAAAATCGTTCGACTATGAATAGGGTATCACTAGTACCAGAGGAGAACGGTCACATCTAATGTAAGGATAGGATATCACTAATACCAGAGGAGCACGTTCACATCTTTGATATGTATAGGGTATCATAGTACCGGAGGAGTATGGTCACATCTAATGCAAGTATATCGTATCACTCGTACCGGAGGAGCACAGTCACATCTAATGTAAGTATATGGTAGCATTGGACCGGAGGGGCACAGTCACATCTAATGTAAGTACAGGGTCTCACTAGTACCGGAGGAGCACAGTCACATCTAATGTAAGTATATGGTATCATTGAACCGGAGGGGCACAGTCACATCTAATGTAAGTATAGGGTATAACTATTACCGGAGGAGCAGAGTCACATCTAATGTAAGTATCACGAGTACGATAGGGGCACAGTCACATGTAAATTAAGTAAAAGGTGTCACTGGTACTGGAGGAGCAGCGTCACATCTAATGTAAGTATAGGGTATCACTAGTACCGGAGGAGTACGGGTCACATCTAACCTAAGTATATGGTATCACTAGTACCGGCGGGGCACAGTCACATGTAAATTAAGTAATAGGTGTCACTGGTACTGGAGGAGCAGCGTCACATCTCATGTAAGTAATGGGTATCACCAGTACTGGAGGAGCACGGTCACATTTAATGTAAGTATAGGGTATCACTTGCACCGGAGGAGAACGGTCACCTCTAATGTAAGTATAGGGCATCACTGGAACCGGAGGACCACGTTCACATCGAATTTAAGTATAGGGTCTCACTCGTACCGGACGTGCACGGTCACATCCAAAGTAAGTATAGGGTATCACTAGTACCGGAGGAGCGCGTTCACATCTAAAGTAAGCATGGAGTATCAATAGCACCAGAGGAGTACGGTCACATCTGATGTAAGTAAAGTGTATCACCAGTACCGGAGATGCACGGTCATATCTAATGTAAGTATAGGGTATCACTAGTACCGGAGTGGCACGGTCACATCTCATGTTATTATAGGGTATCACTCGTACCGGAGTGGCACGGTCACATCTAATGTAAGTATAGGGTATAACTATTACCGGAGGAGCAGAGTCACATCTAATGTAAGTATCACGAGTACGATAGGGGCACAGTCACATGTAAATTAAGTAAAAGGTGTCACTGGTACTGGAGGAGCAGCGTCACATCTAATGTAAGTATAGGGTATCACTAGTACCGGAGGAGTACGGGTCACATCTAACCTAAGTATATGGTATCACTAGTACCGGCGGGGCACAGTCACATGTAAATTAAGTAATAGGTGTCACTGGTACTGGAGGAGCAGCGTCACATCTCATGTAAGTAATGGGTATCACCAGTACTGGAGGAGCACGGTCACATTTAATGTAAGTATAGGGTATCACTTGCACCGGAGGAGAACGGTCACCTCTAATGTAAGTATAGGGCATCACTGGAACCGGAGGACCACGTTCACATCGAATTTAAGTATAGGGTCTCACTCGTACCGGACGTGCACGGTCACATCCAAAGTAAGTATAGGGTATCACTAGTACCGGAGGAGCGCGTTCACATCTAAAGTAAGCATGGAGTATCAATAGCACCAGAGGAGTACGGTCACATCTGATGTAAGTAAAGTGTATCACCAGTACCGGAGATGCACGGTCATATCTAATGTAAGTATAGGGTATCACTAGTACCGGAGTGGCACGGTCACATCTCATGTTATTATAGGGTATCACTCGTACCGGAGTGGCACGGTCACATCTAATGTAAGTATAGTCATAGAGTCATAGAGTCATAGAGTTATACAGCACGGATAGAGGCCCTTCGGCCCATCGTGTCCGCGCCGGCCATCAGCCCTGTCTACTCTAATCCCATATTCCAGCATTTGGTCCGTAGCCTTGTATGCTATGGCATTTCAAGTGCTCATCCAAATGCTTCTTGAATGTTGTGAGGGTTCCTGCCTCCACAACCCTTTCAGGCAGTGAGTTCCAGACTCCAACCACCCTCTGGGTGAAAAAGTTCTTTCTCAAATCCACTCTAAACCTCCCGCCTTTTACCTTGAATCTATGTCCCCTTGTTGTAGAACCCTCAACGAAGGGAAAAAGCTCCTTAGTATCCATCCTATCTGTGCCCCTCATAATTTTGTACACCTCAATCATGTCCCTCCTCAGCCCCCTCTGGTCCAAGGAAAACAAACCCAATCTTCCCAGTCTCCCTTCATAGCTGAAGCGCTCCAGCCCTGGTAACATCCTGGTGAATCTCCTCTGCACCCTCTCCAAAGCGATCACATCCTTCCTGTAGTGTGGCGACCAGAACTGCACACAGTACTCCAGCTGTGGCCTAACCAGTGTTTTATACAGCTCCATCATAACCTCCTTGCTCTTATATTCTATGCCTCGGCTAATAAAGGCAAGTATCCCATATGCCTTCTTTACCACCTTATCTACCTGTTCCGCCGCCTTCAGGGATCTGTGAACTTGCACACCAAGATCCCTCTGACCCTCTGTCTTGCCTAGGGTCCTCCCATTCATTGTGTATTCCCTTGCCTTGTTAGTCCCTCCAAAGTGCATCACCTCGCACTTTTCCGGGTTAAATTCCATTTGCCACTGTTCCGCCCATCTGACCAACCCATCTATATCGTCCTGCAGACTGAGGCTATCCTCCTCGCTATTTACCACCCTACCAATTTTTGTATCATCAGCGAACTTACTGATCATACCTTTTACATTCATATCCAAGTCATTAATGTAGACCACAAACAGCAAGGGACCCAGCACCGATCCCTGTGGTACCCCACTGGCCACAGGCTTCCAGTCACAAAAACAACCTTCGACCATCACCCTCTGCCTTCTGCCACTAAGCGAGTTTTGTATCCAAAGTGCCAAGGCACCCTGGATTCCATGGGCTCGTACCTTCTTGACCAGTCTCCTGTGGGGGACTTTATCGAAGGCCTTACTGAAATCCATGTATACCACATCCACTGCGTTACCCTCATCCACACGCCGAGTCACCCCCTCAAAAAATTCAATCAAATTAGTCAGACATGAACTTCCCTTGACAAAGCCATGTTGACTATCCCTGATTAATCCTTGCTTCTCCAAGTGGAGACTAATTTGGTCCTTCAGAATTGTTTTCAATAATTTTCATACCACTGATGTTAGGCTCACTGGCCTGTAGTTCCCCGGTTTTTCCCTACTCCCCTTCTTGAATAATGGTATTACATTAGCGGTTCTCCAGTCCTCTGGCACATCCCCTGTGGCCAGAGAGGTTCTGAATAATGTGTCAGAGCCCCCGTAATCTCCTCCTTTGCCTCACACAGTAGCCTGGAATACATTTCGTCCGGGCCTGGGGATTTATCCATTTTTAGGCCTGCTAAAACCGCCAATACCTCCTCCCACTCGATGTTAATATGTTCGAGTATATCACAGTCCCCCTGCCGTATTTCTATGTCGACATCGTCCTTCTCCATAGTGAAAACAGATGCAAAAAAATCATTTAAAACCCCTCCTACATCTGCCGGCTCCACACACAGATTGCCATTTTTGTCCCTAATGGGCCCTATTTTTTCCCTAGTCATCCTCTTACCCTTAATATACTTATAAAACATCTTAGGATTTTCCTTTATTTTGCTCGCCAGTGTTATTTCATGGCCCCTCCTTGATCTCCTAATTTCTTTTTTAAGTATCCCCCTGCACTTTTTGTACTCCTCTAGGGCTTCCTCCGTCTTTAGCCTTTTGTATCTGCCAAAAGCCCTCCTTTTTTTCCTAATCCATTCTCGTATATCCCCTGACATCCAAGGTTCCCTGGAGTTCTTTGAACCACCCTTGACCTTTACGGGAACATGTTGCCATTGTATGGTCTCAATCTCCCTTCTGAAAGACTCCCATTGCTCCGATGCGGATTTTCCTACAAGCAGCTGATCCCAGGCCATTTTGGCCGGATCCTGCCTTATCCTATTAAAATCGGCCTTCCCCCAATTTAGAAGGTTTATTTCCGGCCCCTCCCTATTCTTTTCCATGACCACCTTAAATCTCACCGATTTATGGTCACTGTCACCAAAGTGCTCACCTATATAGTGTATCACGAGTGCCGGAGAAGCAGGGCCACATGTAATGTAAGCATAGGTTTTCATAAGTACTGGAGGAGCAGGGTCACATCTAATATAAGTATAGGGTCTCACTCGCACCGGAGGAGCACGGTCACATCTAATGTAAGTATAGGGTAACACTACAACCGGAGGAGCACGGTCATATGTATAGTAAGAATCGGGTATCACTATTATCGGGAGAGCACGGTTACACGTAAAGTAAGTAAAACGTATCACTGGTACCGGAGGAGCACGGTCACATCTATTGTAAGCATCGGGTATCACTAGTACCGGAGGAGCACGGTCACAACTAATGTAAGTATAGGGTCTCATTAGTACCAGAGGAGCATGGTCACATATAATGTTAGTATAGGGTATCACTCGTACCGGAGGAGCACGGTCACATCGAATGTAAGTATAGGGAATCACTAGAATCGGAGTAGCATGGTCATATCTAATGTAAGTAGAGGGTATCACAAGAACCGGATTCACATCCAGTGTAAGTATAGGATACCACAGGTACTAGATGAGCACGGTCACATCCATTGTAACTGTAGGGTATTACTAGTACCAAAGGAGCACGGTTATATCTTTGGTAAGTATAGGGTATTACTTGTACCAAAGTAGCACGGTTATATCTTTGGTAAGTATAGGTTATCATTGTACCGGAGGAGCACGGTCACATCTAATGTCAGTATCGGGTATCAATAGTACCGGAGGAGCACGGTCACATCTAATGTAAGTATAGGGTCTCACGACTACAGGAGGAGCACGGTCACATCTAATGTAAGTATAGGGTATCACTGGTACCGGAGGAGCACGGTCACATCTAATGTAAGTATAGGGTATCACTAGTACCGGAGGAGCACGGTCACATCTAATGTAAGAATCACTCGTACCGTCGGGGCACAGTCACATGTAAATTAAGTAAAAGGTGTCACTGGTACTGGAGGAGCAGGGTCAGATCTAATGTAAGTATAGGGTATCACTAAAACCGGAGGAGCACAGTCACATTTTGTTTAAGTATAGGGTATCACCAGTACCGGAGAGGCACAGTCACATCTAATGTAAGTAATGGGTATCACTGGTACTGGAGGAGCACGCTCACATATAGTGTATGTATATGGCATCACTAGAACCGGAGGAACGCGTTCACATCTAATGTAAGTGTAGGGTATCACTGGTACAGGATGAGCACGGTCACATCCAATGTAAGTATATGGCATCACTAGAACCGGAGGAGCGCGTTCACATCTAATGTAAGTGTTGGGTACCATTAGTACCAGAGGAGAATGGTCACATCAAATGTCATTATCGGGTATCACGAGTACCGGAGGAGCACGGTCACGAACACTTCAGCAGTCAAGGACATTCAGCCTCCGATCTTCGGGTCAGTGTTCTCCAAGGTAGCCTTCGAGACACACGACAACGCAAAATCGTCGAACAGAAATTTTAAGCCAAGTTCCGCACCTATGAGGACGGCCTCAACCGGGTTCTTGGCTTCATGTCACGCTACATGTAACCCCACCAGCGAAAAAAAGTTATCTGTTTTTAATACAACTGGTTATTCTCTCAATTTCTCTGCCTTTCGGATGTTTCTCTCTCTCTCTCTGTCTTTGTGTTCTGACCGTATGTGTATTCAGTCGTCTTGTATGTAATGTTTCTCTGTCTGAACACGATTCAACCCCTTTGATTGCCTTGATAGCGGGCAGTTGGAAAGATTATCTGCAATCACCAAGCATTTTCTCTGACTATATATGCTGTACCTTTATGGAATCCCACACTCACCTGACGAAGGAGGCAGCCTCCGAATGCTTGTGATTTTAAATGAAGCTGTTGGACTATAACCTGGTGTTGTAAGACTCCTTACACTTGTCTACCCCAGTCCATCACCGGCATCTCCACATCGGAGGAGCACGGTCAGATCTATAGTAAGAATAGGGTGTCACTATTATCCGGAGAGCACGGTCACATTTAATGTAAGTATAGGGTATCTCTAGCAGCGGAGGAGCACGGTCACATCTAATGTAAGTATTTGGTATCACTAGAACCGGAGGAGCATGATCATATCTAATGTAAGTAAAAGGTATCACTGGTACTGGAGGAGCACGGTCACATCTGATATAAGTATAGCCTATTACTAGTACCGGAGGGGCATGGTCACATTTAATGTAAGTAAAAGGTATCACTGGTACTGGATGAGCACGGCCACATCCAATGTCAATATAGGGTATCACGAGAACTGCAGGAGCGCGTTCACGTCTAATGTAAGTATAGTGTATCACTAGTACTGGAGCAGCACGGTCACATCTAATGTAAGTCTCGGGTATCACTAGTACCGGAGGAGCACGGTCACATCTAAAGGATGCATAGGGTATCACTCGTACCACAGAAGCACATTCACATCTAATGTAAGTATAGGGGGCCACTAGTACAGGAGGAGCGCGTTCACATCTAATGTAAGTATAGGGTATCACGAGAACCGGAGGAGCGCGTTCACATCTACTGTAAGTTTCGGGTATCACCAGTACCGGACGAGCACAGGCACATCGCATGTAAGTATAAGGCTCCACTAGTACCGGAGGAGTACTGGCACATTTTAAGTAAGTTTCGGATACCATTAATACCGGAGGAGCACGGTCATATCAGAGGTAAGTCGAGGGTACCACAAGTACCGGAGGAGCAAGCTCACATCTTATGTAACTATAGGGTATCACTTGTAGCGGAGAATTACGCACGTTCTTAATAGATTAAATCATAGAATCATAGAATGGTTAACTGCACAGGAGGAGAACATTCTGCCCATCGAGCCCATGCCGGCTCTCTGCAAGTGCAATCCAGTTAGTCCCACTCCCCACCCATTCCAAGTAGCACTGCAATGTTATCCCTTCAAGTTCTTATCCCATTCCCTTTTGAAAGTCACGATTGAGTCTGCCTCCACCGTTCCCCAGGCAGTGCATTCGAGATCATAACAACTCGTTGCATAAAAAAAGTTTTTCTTTGGATCGCCTTTGGTTCTTTTGCCAATCACCTTAATTCTGTGTCCTCTGGTTCTCGGTCCTTCCGCCAATGGGTAAATTTCTCCTTATCTCCTCTGTGTCGAACCCTATCCGCGTAACAGAAGTTCCTGATCCCTGGAACCATTCGAGTAAATCTTGTTCGCACCCTCACTAAGGCTTTCACATTCTTCCAAAAGTGCAGTGCCCACAATTGGACACAATACTCCAGTTGTGGCCGAACCAGTGTTTTACGAAGGTTGATCATAACCTCTTTGCTTTTGTTGTTAGAGGGTATTCTGAGGGACAGGATCTACAGGCATTTGTAGAGGCAGGGACTGATTAGGAACAGTCAGCATGGTTTTGTGAGAGGAAAATCATGTCTCACGAATTTGATTGAGTTTTTTGAAGGGGTAACCAAGAAGATAGATGAGGGCTGTGCAGTAGACTGGTCTACATGGACTTCAGCAAAGCCTATGACAAGGTACCGCATGGTAGGTTGTTACATAAGGTTAAATCTCACGGGATCCAAGGTGAGGTAGCCAATTGGATGCAAAATTGGCTTGACGACAGAAGACAGAGGGTGGTTGCAGAGGGTTGTTTTTCAAACTGGAGGCCTGTGACCAGCGGAGTGCCTCATGGATCGGTGCTGGTCCGCTGTTATTTGTTATTTATATTAATGATTTGGATGAGAATTTAGGAGGCATGGTTAGTAAGTTTGCAGATGACACCAAGATTGGTGGCATTGTGGACAGTGAAGAAGGTTATCGAGGATTGCAACGGGATCTTGATAAATTGGGCCAGTGGGCCGAAGAATGGCAGATGGAGTTTAATTTAGATAAATGTGAGGTGATGCATTTTGGTAGATCGAATCGGGCCAGGACCTACTCCGTTAGTGGTAGGGCTTTGGGGAGAGTTATAGAACAAAGAGATCTAGGAGTACAGGTTCATAGCTCCTTGAAAGTGGAGTGACAGGTGGATAGGGTGGTGAAGAAGGCATTCGGCATGCTTGGTTTCATTGGTCAGAACATTGAATACAGGAGTTGGGATGTCTTGTTGAAGTTGTACAAGACATTAGTAAGGCCAAACTTGGAATACTGTGTACAGTTCTGGTCACCCTATTATAGAAAGGATATTATTAAACAAGAAAGAGTGCAGAAAAGATTTACTAGGATGCTACCGGGAATTGATGGTTTGACTAATAGGGAGAGGTTAGATAGACTGGGTCTTTTTTCCCTGGAGGGTAGGAGGGTAAGTGGTGATCTTATGGAAGTCTATAAAATAATGAGGGGCATAGATAAGGTAGATCGTCAAAATCTTTTCCGAAAGGTAGGGGAGTCTATAACGAGGGGGCATAGATTTAAGCTGAGAGGGGAGAGGTACAAAAGGGTCCAGAGGGGCAATTTTTTTCACTCAAAGGGTGGTGAGTGTCTGGAACGAGCTGCCAGAGGCAGTAGTAGAGTCGGGTACAATTTTGTATTTTAAAAAGCATTTGGACAGTTACATGGGTAAGATGGGTATCGAGGGATATGGGCCAAGTGCAGGCAATTGGGACCAGCTTAGTGGTATAAACTGGGCGACATGGACATGTTGGGCCTGTTTCCATGTTGTAATTTTTATGATTCCATGCAATCAGTCCGGACCAGGTGACTTACCTACTTTAAGTACAGCTAGCCTTTGTAGCACCAACTCTTTATCAATTTTTAGCCCATCCAGTTTCTCAACGACCCCCTCTTTTACTGTAACTTTGGCAGTATCTTCTTCCTTGGTAAGGACAGATGCAAAGTACTCATTTAGTACCTCAGCCATTCCCTCTGCCTCCATGTGGTGATCTCCTTTGTGTTCTTAATTGGCCGGACACCTTTTCGTACTACCCGTTTACTGTTTAAATGCCTGTAGAAGGCTTTTGGATTCACTTTTATGTTAGCCGCCAGTCTATTCTCAGAATCTCTCTTTGCCCCTCTTATTTCCTTTTTCACTTCTCCTCTGAACTTTCTATATTCAGCCTGGTTCTCACTTGTATTATCAACCTGACATCTGTCATATGCTCCCTTTTTTTAGCTTCATCTTACTCTCGATCTCTTTCATCATCCAGGGAGCTCCGGATTTAGTTGCCGTACCTTTCCCCATCTTGGGAATGTATATAGACTGTACCCGAACCAACTCCTCTTTAAGGGCTGCCCATTGTTCGATTACAGATTTGCCTGCCAATCTTTGATTCCAATTTACCCGGGCCAGATTCTTTCTCAAGCCACTGAATTTTGCCCTCCTCCAATTAAGTATTTTTACTCCAGATTGGTCCTTTTCCTTTTCCGTAGCTAATCTAAACCTTATGATACGATGTTCACTGCTCCCTAAATGTTCCCCCACTGACACTTGCTCCACTTGGCCCATCTCATTCCCCGAACCAGATCCAGCAATGCCTCCTTCCTCGTTGGGCCGGAAAGAGTGGGTGAACAGACGACACATGAGAAATTTACGCAGAGAATTGTAATGAACTGGAATGCACTGGATGAAATGGTGGTGAAAATAGCTTCAATGGTAACTTTCAAAAGGGAATTGGATAAATACTTGCAGGGAACATTGTCCAGGGGTATGGGGAAAGAGCCGGGGAATGAGACTTATTGGATAGCTCTTTCAAAGAACCGGCACGACGGGCAGAACGGCATCAACCTGTGCTGTACAATACGATGAATCTGCGATACTGTGATTTTAATGTTAGGAAGATATGGTGGGCTGTCTTCCCCCTCAAGATTAAAATGGTTAAAAATGGAGGGGGAAATGATTGTATTTATCACCTGGTCTTTAAGCCTCGACGGGGCGGAGCGCAGTCTGGAAAATTTTTCGTTATATTAAAAGGAAGAAAATCAGTGCCCAGCGCTGACGTCCAGCAGTCTAATAAAAGCTAAAATAATTAAATCGTAAATATTTTTTAAGCGATTTATTTGTTATCTTTGAACTGTAAAGTTAAAATCAAACTGCTGAACAAACAAACACAAGGAGTGAAAGATGCACGGGCTCCTGAATAGAATTGGTGACGCGTCACAGAAACCCTGAACTTGCAACAATTAGGATACATCGGGAAACAGTTTCATCCGAGACACAGAAACTGGCGGGCGGACAAATTGCCAATTAATTGGCACAAGGCTTCATCTGATGCCTTTGCCCCGGCAACGCTCTCAAACCCCGGTCTGCAGTGTTACCGGTCGGAACTCCGAATACACAGCCTCGCACTGGGATGCCCAAACAACACCATTGATAAAAGGGCAGGGGGTATTACATGTTACTGTCTGTGCATCAACACACAGAGCGGATTATTCCATTCCAATATATGAGAGCATTGATTGCAGAACGATGCATCACATTTCCTGATTATGAATGTTATTTTACATTCTTGGTTCTTACATTATTTTACCAGTTTTACCGGGTCGCTGATTCAGATTAGTAACAGTCAGATACATTTAGTAACAACAGGTAAAGACTTTATTTTTAATGTTGCTGGACAGCCTTCAAATATTCCTCATTAATCGGAATTTCAGAAAAAGCAGATCAAACAAGGCAACAACTGTTAACATTCAAAAATGATGAAACCTCGCAGCACTGCGAATGATACAGCCGCTCCGCTCCTTATTCCCTGGAGAAGGGATAAAGCGGCCGGTGCAGCTGACGTCAGTCCAAGCACCGAGTTCATCAAACCTCCGAGAAAAAGTAAATTCACCAGGAATTTTAAACAATCGAATCTTTACCTAAAACTGATGTATCTTCCTGTTAATGACACGGTAGAATTGCATTACATTCCTTGCACAGTGATATTAAACTCGTTGATTAAATATTCTATTCCACTATTAACGTTCACTTCATCACTGACACTTTTCATACTTAATGGGGACTGTCCTTATTTGTCAGGAGTCACTCGGCCAATCAACTGCAGAAACCCGCGGTCAAAGTTGGCGCTAGATTCTATAAAGCGCAGGAAATATAATCGCGTACCTGTGAGTTTTTACAAGAAAAATCATTATGGATCTGTGAGGAGAGGGAACCCCAGTCTAAGATAGAATCGGTGCTAAAACTGAATTCTAATGTTCCAAAGGGAGGTCTAGTTCGGAGTTCGTGTTCTAACCAATCTTAGAATCAGTGTCCAGGGAGATTTTAGCAGCTTCTTCAGCTCTTCTCTGTACTTCCTCTGGGTAGCTGCATAAATACACGTGTTTGGGCAGGAACTCAAATGCTTCAGCACAGCTCCGGCTTCGGTGGCGATATATCCTGGGTTTGTGCGGTCACCTCGGTAATAATTGGAGTTTGTCAGTCCGGTACTTACATAACTCACGAAAGCTGTCAGCCACAACAATATAAAACTGCCCGACACAGTGAACAGTAAAATGATGGATTTCCTTCGGTTCTCCATCTCTGAATCACACTGATTCTCACTGCTGTGTCCCCGCAGACCCCTGCGCTTTCTATTAGCCACTAAAATCCGTCTGATGGTCAACGAATGGCAATCAATGTAAAAGGAAGACAAATGAGCGAGGCAATCAATGTAAAAGGAAGACAAATGAGCGAGATGAGGTGAAACCAGGCGTACGTTGCACCTTGAGGGGAGGAGAAAAATGCCACTCTTGACCGGCAGCCCCACTGCACTTTGTTAATTATTTGGTGAGGCTCAAATGCAAACAAAACGGGGATGTCCTTTAAAAAGATCAGAACAGAGACGCCTGTTCGAACCGCGGCCGCAGTTCTCTCGGTGCAATACTTGTTTTTAAACTTCTGGCAGCAGAGAGCAACAAAACGGTCAAATGTGAAGGAGACGGTGAACCAAACAGACAAATCGAGTGCGACAACAGTCATGTATAAAATGAACGTACACACGGGAGTGAGTGAGAGGAATGAAAGTGGGAAGTGATAACTGAAAATATGATAAACTATAATATTGATGATCATGACCAGTCGATCTCCTGTTGCCATGGCCACCATGTAGACAGAGATACACTTGGAAAGGCCGCAGTTTTCTCGGGAGAGAATCACAACTGTCATCAAGTTCGCTGTAAGAAAGAGAGAGGAGAGAAATAATATTCCACTGTTTGATATACATATGGAGATACCTGTTGAGAGCATTTTGCTCCATTCAGTGTGATTAACAACACGGAGCAGTGTGAGAACAGGATTAATATTCGAGTCACTACCTCGGAAACCGACCCACACAGTGGAATGAGCTGCTGCAGCGCTCACTGCACGGGGTGACGAAATGGTTCGTAAATCCAATGAATCGCTTCCGTTGGAGCTTCAGAAACATTGTAACAACGTGAATATTAACGGATCAACGGAATCGTAGAAAGTGCAGACCCGCGGTTCACGGCATGTTTCTGGGTAATGCTGACATCTGGGAAACACGTTACCTTATCGATCATGCAGTAAGAAAAGTGATTGAGTTAACACAGATGAACAAGGAACAGGTTACAATGGCTCACCTGGGACACCGACGGCTGCGAGAATTGGGTAGTAAATCTGTTTTATCAGCAGAATAGTTGGTTGCCCCATTTTCTGTGAGAATGGATAAATTCTCGAGGACCTGAAACGACTCTGACCAGTGCACGGCTGAGGCAATGGAAGGGATTCCTACATTTATGCACACATCAATTGTCCAGGGAGTCAATCATGTTGCACCATAACTAGCATTAGTTACAGTCATTTAACAAATAGACTCGGGGAAGTTGGTTTTTTTTGCATGAGACGTCGAATTCAGAGAAATAGTTGAATTGGTGATTGGACAGTTTAAGAAATCAAACAATTTAAACATTCTTGACAAATGGAAAGTGGAATCTCCCAGTAACGGTCCTGACCCGATAACTACAGGACTGGTGGAGGCAGCTACCCTTGAACTGATCGCCCTGACCCTGCCTTGGACTCACTCCGAGTGCCCCAACTCTATCAGTGCAGTTGCGGAAAATAATCCTGCAATTTTGGTGATGACCCCAGTCTTGCAGCATTAGACCAAAGCGGTCGTGTCTGGTACTAGTGGCACCCGTACACTTACATTAGAGGTAACTGTGCTCCGCCACATATAGTGATACCCCATACTTACATTAGATGTGACTGTGCTCCTCCAATATTAATGATAACCTACACTTACATTAGTTGTGACCGTGCTCCTCCAGTACTCCTGATATCCTGCAATTATATTAGATGAGACCTTGCTCCTCCAGTACTAGTGAAACCCGACATTTACATTAGGTGTGACCGTGCTCCTCCGGTAATAGTGACACCCTACACTTACATTAGTTGTGACCGTGCTCCTCCGGTAATAGTGACACCCTACACTTACATTAGATGTGACCGTGCTCCTCCGGTACTCGTGATACCCCATACTAACATTAGATGTGACCGTGCTCTTCCAGTCGCAGTGATACCCTTTACTTGCATGGGATGTGACCGTGCTCCTCCGGTACTAGTGATACCCTACACTTACATTAGTTGTGGCCGTGCTGCTCCGGTACTAGTGATACCCTACACTTACATTAGTTGTGGCCGTGCTCCTCCGGTAATAGTGATACCCTACACTTACATTAGTTGTGGCCGTGCTCCTCCGGTACTGGTGATACCCTACACTTACAGTAGTTGTGGCCGTGCTCCGCCAGTAGCAGTGATAACCTATACTTGCATGAGATGTGAACTTGCTCCTCCAGTACTAGTGACACCCTACATTTACATTAGATGTGACCGTGCTCCTCCGCTACTAGTGATACCCTACACTTAGATTAGTTGTAAGGAATCTTACAACACCAGGTTATTGTCCAACAATTTAATTTTAAAATAAAATTGTTGGACTATAACCTGGTGTTGTAAGATTCCTTACATTTGTCCACCCCAGTCCATCACCGGCATCTCCACATAATTACATTAGTTGTGACCTTGCTCCTCCGGTACGAGTGATACCCTACACTGGCATTAGTTGTGTACGTGCTCCTCCAGTACTAGTAATACCCTACACTTACATTAGATGTGACCGTGCTCCTCCGGTACTAGTGATACCCTATACTTACATTAGATGTTACCGTGCTCCTCCGGTACGACTGATACCCTAACTTACATTGAATGTGACCGTGCTCCTCCGGTACTAGTGATACCCTATACTTACATTAGTTATGACGTTGCGCCTTTGTTGATAACCCACACTAATGCTAGAATTTGCCGTACTCCTCTGGCACTCGTGGTGCCCCAACACTTACACTACAGATAACTGTGCTCCTCCGGTGCTAGTGGTATCCTGCACGTACCCTATAAATTATTGTGCTTTATATTACTTGTGGTATACTACAATTACACTAGAGAATGCTGTGCTTTGCATTACTTGTGGTATACTACATTTACACTCGAGATATCCGTGCTTTACATTACTTGTAATATACTACACTTACCTTGGAGATAACTGTGCTTTACAGTACTTGTGGCAGACTACACTTAAACTAGAGATAACTGTGCTTCACATTACTTGTGGTATCCTACAATTACACTGGAAATAACTGTCCTTTACATTACTTGAGATATCCTACACTTACACTGGAGATAACTGTGCTTTGCATTACCTGTGGTATCCTACACTTACACTGGAGATAACTGTGCTTTGCATTACCTGTGGTATCCTACACTTGCACTGGAGATAACTGTGCTTTGCATTACCTGTGGTATCCTACACTTACACTGGAGATAACTGTGCTTTGCATTACCTGTGGTATCCTACACTTACACTGGAGATAACTGTGCTTTGCAGAACCTGTGGTGTCCTACACTTACACTGGAGATAACTGTGCTTTGCATTCCCTGTGGTGTCCCACACTTACACTGGAGATAACTATCCTTTACGTTACTTGTGGTGTACTACACTTACACTAGAGATAAAGTCCCCCACAGGAGACTGGTCAAGAAGGTACGAGCCCATGGAATCCAGGGTGCCTTGGCACTTTGGATACAAAACTCGCTTAGTGGCAGAAGGCAGAGGGTGATGGTCGAAGGTTGTTTTTGTGACTGGAAGCCTGTGGCCAGTGGGGTACCACAGGGATCGGTGCTGGGTCCCTTGCTGTTTGTGGTCTACATTAATGACTTGGATATGAATGTAAAAGGTATGATCAGTAAGTTCGCTGATGATACAAAAATTGGTAGGGTGGTAAATAGCGAGGAGGATAGCCTCAGTCTGCAGGACGATATAGATGGGTTGGTCAGATGGGCGGAACAGTGGCAAATGGAATTTAACCCGGAAAAGTGAGAGGTGATGCACTTTGGAG
Organism: Heptranchias perlo; assembly: GCF_035084215.1. Classification (NCBI taxonomy): domain Eukaryota; kingdom Metazoa; phylum Chordata; class Chondrichthyes; order Hexanchiformes; family Hexanchidae; genus Heptranchias; species Heptranchias perlo. The sequence continues at coordinate 241,393 of NW_027138483.1, forward strand.
GGACTAACAAGGCAAGGGAATACACAATGAATGGGAGGACCCTAGGCAAGACAGAGGGTCAGAGGGATCTTGGTGTGCAAGTTCACAGATCCCTGAAGGCGGCGGAACAGGTAGATTAGGTGGTAAAGAAGGCATATGGGATACTTGTTTTTATTAGCCGAGGCATAGAATATAAGAGCAAGGAGGTTATGATGGAGCTGTATAAAACACTAGTTAGGCCACAGCTGGAGTACTGTGTGCAGTTCTGGTCGCCACACTACAGGAAGGATGTGATCGCTTTGGAGAGGGTGCAGAGGAGATTCACGAGGATGTTACCAGGGCTGGAGCGCTTCAGCTATGAAGAGAGACTGGGAAGATTGGGTTTGTTCTCCTTGGAGCAGATGAGGCTGAGGGGGGACATGATTGAGGTGTACAAAATTATGAGGGGCACAGATAGGATGGATACTAAGGAGCTTTTTCCCTTCGTTGAGGGTTCTATAACAAGGGGACATAGATTCAAGGTAAAAGGCGGGAGGTTTAGAGGGGATTTGAGAAATAACTTTTTCACCCAGAGGGTGGTTGGAGTCTGGAACTCACTGCCTGAAAGAGTTGTGGAGGCAGGAACCCTCACAACATTCAAGAAGCATTTGGATGAGCACTTGAAATGCCATAGCATACAAGGCTACGGACCAAATGCTGGAATATGGGATTAGAGTAGACAGGGTTTGATGGCCGGCGCGGACACGATGGGCTGTATGACTCTATGACTTTACAGTACTTGTGGTATACTACATTCAAACAAGAGATAACTGTCCTTTACGTTTCTTGTGGTGTACTACACTTACACTGGAGATAACTGTACTTTACAATACTTGTGGTATACTACATTTAAACTAGAGATAACTGTCCTTTACGTTACTTGTGGTATACTACATTCATATTGGAGAAAACTGTGTTTCTCCAGTACTTGTGGCATGCTGCACTTACACTTGAGATAACCGTGCTCCTCCGGTACTAGTAGTACTCTACACTTACACGAGCGGTATCACAGTATCATGTTGTCATGGTAGGTGCAGCATAGGATGATTCCATTCTGTGCATCGTACGTATGCCAGTTCTCTGAAAGGGCTATCCAATTACTCCCATTCCCCTGCTCTTTCACCATTGCAATGTAATTTTCCACTTCAACTACTTTTTCCAATTCCCTTCTGAATGTTACTATTGAACTTGCAGGCAGTGAATCCCAGATCATAACAACTCACTGCGGAAGAAAATGTTTCCTCACGCTGCTTCTGCCTCTATTGCCGATCACCTTCTGGTTCTCGACCCTTCTCCCATTGGAAAGATTTGCTCCTTATTTAATCTATCAAAACTGTTCATGATTTTGAACACCACTATCAAATCACCCCTTCATTTTCTCTGCTCCACGGAGAATAACCCCAGCTTCTCCAATCTCTCCTCATAACTGAAGTCCCTCATCCCTGGTACCATTCTAGTTAATCTCTTCTCCATCCTCTCGAAGGCCTTGACATCCTTGCTAAAATGTGGTGCCCAGAATTGGACGCAATACTCCAGCTAAGGCTTAACCAAAGCTTTATTAAGGTTTAACATAACTTCCTTTCTTTTGTACCCAAGACTCTATTAATAAAGCCCAGCTTCCCATTTACTTTTTAAACTGCCTTCTCAACTTGTCCGACCATCATGAAGCTTGATATATGTGTAACCCCAGGTCTCTATGTTCCCGCACCCCCTTTCAAATAGTGTCATTTCATATATATTGCCGCTCCTCCTTCTTCCTACCAACATGTATCACTGCAAACTTCTCTGCTGTAAAGTTCATCTGCAGTTCACCAGTCTGTCTATTTCCTTCTGAAGTCTGTTCCTATCCTCCACATTTCTTCATACATTTCCGAGTTTTGTGTCATCTGCAAACTTAGAAATTCTGTTCTCTATACTCAAGACTGGGCCATTAATATATATCAAAATGAGCAGTGATCCTAATACCGACCCTTGGGGAACACCACTGTACACGTCCCTCCAGTCTGAAAGCAACCATTCACCACTATTCTCTGCTTTCTGTCCCCTAACCAATGTTTTATCCATGCTGCCACTGCTCCTGTAATTCCACGGGCTTCAATTTTGCTAACAAGTCGATTATGTGGTGTTTTCCAAATGCATTTCAAAAGTCCAGCACACATCAACCGCACAACCCTCATCAACTATCTCCTTTATTTCATCAAAGAACTCAATCAAGTTAATCAAACGCGATTTAGCGATAATAAATCCGTGATGACTTTCATTTATTATTCCAAAATTTTCCAAGCTCTAATTAATTTTGACCCGGGTTATTGACGCTAAAGCATTCCCCACCACCAACGTTAGGCTGGCTGGCCTGTAAATGACAGGATTAGCCCTTTTAGGAGGTGTAACATTTGCAATCGTCCGGTCCTCCGGCACCATCCCCATATTTAAAGAGGATTGGAAGATTTGGCGCAGACCCGTCCCAATTTCCATCCTTACTTCCCTTAGAAAACCGAGGATGCATCCCATCTGGACCGGGTGACTTTTCTACATTGACTCCTGCCAATCTTTTAAGTACCTCCTCTTTGTCTATTTTTATCATATCCAATATCGCTACTCCTTCCCCCTTTACTGCTACAATGGCAGCATCCTCTTCTCCAGCGAAGACGGATGCGAATTGTCCATTTCGTTCCTCAGCCATGCTATCTGCCACCACAAGATGATCGCCTTTTTTTGTCCCTATTCGGCCCCACCCTTCCTTTGACTAGCCTTCACCATTTATATGTTTATAAAGGACTTTTGGTTTCCCTTTTTTTTAGCCGCTGATGTATTCTCATGCTCTCTCCTTTTTTGATCTTCTCTGTGCTTTCTATATTCAGCCTGGTTCTCAACTGCAATATTATCCTTACATTCGTCATAAGCCTCATTTCTCTGTTTCATTTTCGTCTCCATATTTTTCGTCATCCAGGAAGCTGTAGCTTTCGATAACCTTCCTTCCACCCACCCCATCCATCAACCCACTCCCCCGCCCCCACCACTGTAGAAATGTGCCTGCTCTGTACCCGAACTAACTCTTACATGATTGCTGATTTACTGTTCAGCCAATTTTTGATTCCAATCCACCTGGGGAAGAATCATTTTTAACTCACTGAAATTAACCTCCTAGAGTTAAGTATATTTACGCCTGATTGTTTCTTGTCCTTTTCCCTAACTATTCTCAACCTAATTATATTATGATCAATGATCCCCAAATACTCCCCCACTGAAACATACTCCACCGGCCCCGCTTCATTCCACAGAACTAGATCCAGCACCGTCCCCTTCCTGGTTGGGCTGTAAGCGCACTGTTCCAGATAGTTCCCGAGGTGACCATGCTTCTTCGGTACCAGTGCTGCCCCTAGACTTCCACTAGAGGTGAACATTCTCCTCCGGTACAAATGGCAAGCTACAATTACACTAGGGGTGACCTTGTTCCTCTGTTCTTGTGGTACCTCTGCACTTCCAATACAGGTGACCGTGCTCCTCCAGTACTAATGGTAGCCTGTACTTTCACTGGATGTCACTGTGCTCCTCCGTTACTAGTGGTAGCCTGTTCTTACACTAGATGTGACTGTGCTCCCCCGGTACTACTGGTACCCCACAATTACACAAGAGGTGACTGTGCTCCTCCTATACCAGAGGTAGCCTGTACTTACACAAGATGTGACTTTGCTCCTTCGATATAAGTGACAGCCTGCACTTACACTAGATGTGACTTTGCTCCTCCTGTACTAGTGGTAGCCTGCACTTACATTAGAGGTGACCTTGCTCCTCCGGTACTCGTGGTACAATACACTTACACTGGAGGTGTGTGTTCTCACCTGTTAGTTGTGATGCCCTACAGTTATACTCGAGCTGACCTTTCTCCGGTTCTAGTGATAACCTAGACTTACAGGAGAGGTGTCCGTGCTCCTCCAGATCGAGTGATGCACTAAAGTTACTCTGAAGGTGACCGTGCTTCACCGATAATAGTGGTACCCTACATTATAGTAGAGGTGACAAATGCTCCTCCGGTACTGGTGGTATCCTACACTTACACGGGAGGTGAACGTGCTGCTTCGGTACTAGTGGTACCCTACATTATAGTCGATGTGACAAATGCTCCTCCGGTACTAGTGGTATCCTACACTTACACGAGAGGTGAACGTGCTGCTTCGGTACTAGTGGTACCCTACATTATAGTAGAGGTGACAAATGCTCCTCCGGTACTAGTGGTATCCTACACTTACACTGGAGGTGACCGTGCTGCTCCGGTACAAGTGGTATCCTGCACTTACACTGGAGGTGAATGTTCTCCTCTGGTACTATCTGTACTGTACTTTTACGCTGGAGATGACCGTGTTGCTCTGGTATTAGTGCTACCCTACACTTGCACCAGAGGTCACAAAGCTCCAACTGCGCAAGTGCTGATCCTATTCCTACAGTGCTTTTCGAGGCACTGCACTTACTGCACTGCCGATGTCTCAACTCCTCTGGTATAGGCGATGAGTCCACGGTTGGAGAACTGCTGATATACCTAGTACTGGGCACTAGTACTTACTTTTGCAGGACTGGACGAATAGCTACTGCTTTGACACCAGTGCTGACACTACATGTGCAGCACTCGTGGTATATGTACTGCTGGGGCCCCAGGGCTGACCCTACTTTTGCCGCACTGATGGTATACCTATTGCTGTGACACCAGTGCTCCGTCCACTTTTGCAGCACTGGTGATATACCTCGGCTGTGACAACCATGCTGCTCCTACATTTGTTGCACTGATGTTATACAATTGCTGGGACACCAGTGATCAATCTACTAGTGTCATACTAATATTATACCTGCTGCTGTTACACCAGTCATCACTCTACCAGTGTCGCATTAATGTTCTATATACGGCTGTGACACTAATGATCATTCTCCTCGTTGCAAACGCGATCGGATGTACAACGGGCGACCAACCAATTACTGCCATTGTGCGCCCGGCCGAAGTTGGATTTTAGAAAATTATCTTTCTTAAACGTCATTGTAATATTGAAAGTGTTCTTGAAATTACGTAGAATTCACAGCACAAAAACAGGCCATTCGGCCCAAACAGTGTCTAAGGTCATTGAATGGTGGACCAGGCTCGAGGGGCTGAATGACCAACTCCTCTTCCGATACGAATAATAATATACAGTGTTTATTAATTATGCTCTTATTGATACCAATCATAACGTTAGACGTCCAGTTATTATAAACACAATCTCACACAATCTAATACTTAGCCCAGTTTCTGCATTTTACAGTCTGGGTTCCTCAGAACCGCAGACAGTAGTTTCACTCCTGAATCTCCCAGTTTATTATAATCCAGGTTCAGTTCAGTAACCGAGGATGCATCCCATCAGGACCGGGTGACTTTTTTTACTTTGAGTTCTGCCAATCTTTTAATTACCACCTCTTTATCTATTTTTATCATATCCAACTTTTCGATCAAAGCAGTAGCTATTCGTCCAGTCCTGCAAAAGTAAGTACTAGTGCCCAGTACTAGGTATATCAGCAGTTCTCCAACCGTGGACTCATCGCCTATACCAGAGGAGTTGAGACATCGGCAGTGCAGTAAGTGCAGTGCCTCGAAAAGCACTGTAGGAATAGGATCAGCACTTGCGCAGTTGGAGCTTTGTGACCTCCTCCTTTACTGCTGCAATGGCAGCACCCTCTTCTTCAGTGAAGACAGATGTGAAATATTCATTTCGTGCCTCAGCCACGCCCTCTGCCTCCACAAGAAGATTTCCTGTTTTGTTCCTAATCGGCCCCACGCCTCCTTTAACCCTTTTACTGTTTATGTGTTTATAAAAGACTTTTGGGTTCCTTTTATGTTAGCAGCTAATTTATTCTCATACTCTTTCTTTGCCCCTCTTATTCCCTTTACTGGAACTCCTCTGAACTTTCGATATTCAGCCGAGTGCTCGATCGTATTATGAGCCTTACATGCATCATAAGCCTCCTTTTTCTGTTTCATTTTAATGTCCGTATCTTTCGTCAACTAGGGAGCGCTATCTTTGGATGCCCTTCCTTTGCCCTTCGTAGGAATGTTGTCTACTCATTGCCAGAATCAACCCCTCCTTGAAGGCCTCCCACTGTTCAATTACTGTTTTGCCGACCAATCTTTGATTCCAATTCACCTGGGCAAGATCCCTTTTTAACTCACTGAAATTTGCCCTCCTCAAGTTTTAGATTTAATTGTTCCTTATCCTTTTCTATTACTATTCTAAACCTAATGTGATTATGATCACTGTTCCCCAAATGCTCCCCCACTGAAACATGCTCCACCTGGCCCACTTCGTTTCCCCAGAACTAGATCCAGCGCTGTTTCCTTCCTCGTTAGGCTGGAAACAAACTGTTACCGAATATGATCTTGAACACATTTTAAGAATTCCTCCCCCTTTTTGCCTTTTACACTGTTACTGTCCCAGTCAATATTAGGACACGTGAAGTCCCCCATTATCATTGCTCTATAGTTCTTGCATTTTTCTGTAATTTGCCTGTAAATGTTCTCCTCTATTTCCTCCCCACTATTTGGTGGCCTATAGTATAAACCCCGTAGTGTAATAGCTCCTCTATTATTTGTCAATTCTAAGCAAGTGGATTCTGTCTTTGACCCCTCAACTACAGCATTCCTACCCGGAGATATAAAGGTTTCTTTGATCAATACTGCCAGCCCCCTCCTTGCTTTCCTTCCCTATCTTTCCTGAATACCTTGTAGCCACGAATATTAAGTACCCAATCCTCCCCTTCTTTGAGCTAGCTCTATGTTATTGCCACTACACCATAATATGTGGCGACTTGAGCCTGCAGCTCACTAACCTTAGCTACCACGCGATGTCTATTTACACACATGGACTCCAATCTCATCTTAGACTGCCTCACATGTTCCCCCTGCCTGATCCCTCCTATTTCTGAACGAGTCTTTACTCTAAGGCTACTTGTTCCTCCCAGTCCTCTGTGCAACTTGCTTCTCCTTTTCAAAGTTTCATCCAGGAGTCCATCCTCCAACCAAATTAGTTCATCTTGAACAGATCCCTCCTTCCCCAGAACAGAACCCAATGCCCTTGGAATCTGAATCCGTCCCTCCCGCTCATTAACCTGTCTGAACCTAATATTCCTATACTCACTAGCCCGTGGCACTGGGAGTAATCCAGAGATTACTTCATTTGAGGTCTCGTTTTTTGCTTCCTCCCTTGCTCCTGAAACTCTGAGTGCAGGACCTTGACCCTTTTCCTTCCTATGTCATTGGTTCCCACAGGAACCACAACTTCTGGCTGTTCCCCTCCCCCCCTCAAAATGCTGTGCCCCCTCTCAGTGATGCACTTTACCCTGGCACCATGGAGGCAACACACCACGCAAGACTCACGTCAGTGGTTACAGAAACGCCTGTCTATACCCGTGACTATCAAATTCGCTAACAACTGCATCTAAGTGTGGACTAACAAAGATTCTATACAGGTTTAACATAATTTCCCGGTTTTTCAGTTGTAATCCTCTAGAAATGAACCCCAGAGCTTTATTTGAATTTCATGCTGTATTTAATCTGAGTTTTCTCTGTTTTCGGTTTTGCAGCCAGCTTGCTACCGTTCTGTTACTTGTCCCCTGAATCCGCATGTTCTGACTTAAATCCTGAATCTATTAAGCGGTACTTTATCGAAGCCTTTTTGAAAATACAAGTGTATTATATCCACTGGATTACTCGGCCTACTCTTCCTTTTACTTCTTCAAAAAATTCAATTAGGTTGGTTAAGCGTGACCTTCCCTTTTGAAATCCGTGCTGATTATCCTTTATTATATTTTCGGTTTCCAGATGTTTTTCTATTATATTTACTGATGTGAAGTTCACTGGTCTATAATTGCCTGTATTGGTTCTATTTCTCTTTCTAAATATGAATAACATTAGCTGATCTCCAGCCATCTCGCACTATTCCCTTTTCTGCTGTTTCTTCTCTAGTTTCTTTTATTCTGCATGGATGCAATCCACCGAGACCCGACGTTTTATCCTCTCTCAGTTTGTTTAGTTTATCAATGATCTCCCCCATTCCAGCATTGGTGCCAAAGTCCCACGAAATGGAACCCCTCTTTTCCACACGACTCTTTCAACAACGCATTCACCGTTCTGATCTGTTTATCCCCATTGCCAATTGGCACGTCTCTAGGGTAGTAATCCTCAGATTACCACCCTTGGGGTCCTACGTTTCTGATACTCCCTCTTGATACTCCCTTAACAGGACCGCCTCCTTGTTCTTCCCTGTGTCATTGGTCCCGATATGGACCACAAAAACCGTATCTTCCCCCTCCCTTTCCAAGTTCCTCTCCAGTTCTTTCAAGATACCATTTACCCTTGCATCAGGTAGGCGACCACCCTTTACACTCGGTGGTGGCAGCAGAGGGTGCTATCTAACCCCCTACATATCGAATCTCCGATGATAACAATCCAAAACATTTCTTTTCTGCTCCTCCCCGCCCCCCCCCCCCCGTCCCCTTGGACTGCCTCCTACTCCACGGTGTCTTGGATGTGATTCTGGTCATTCTCCCTGCAAACTTTATCCTTATTCTCACAGGTAGCAATTAGATCGGGCACGTGCCTGTGGTATTTCCTTCTCTACCAACCCTAAGCCCCGCCCCCCCCACACTGCTGACTGACAGTCTCACTCTGCCCTTCATGCACCTGTGTTTTACGATGAGGTGTGTCTGCACTTTGGAGTAAACTATCCATATATTCCTTCCCCTCCCCTATCTGTCTCTCACTCGCACTCCAGCTCAATGACTCTGAGTCATAGTGTCTCAAGGCAGAGGCGTTTCCCACAGGTGTGGACAACCGGCTCAGTCTCGCTGTCTACAATTTCCCACTTACTGCAGTCCCCACACACTGCCTGTGCTATCAGTTCATACTGCAATCCTCACACATTGCCTGTGCTATCAGTTCATACTGCAGTCCCCACACACTGCCTGTGCTATCAGTTCATACTGCAATCCTCACACATTGTCTGTGCTATCAGTTCATACTGTCGTCCTCACACACTGCCTGCGCTATCAGTTCATACTGAAGTCCTCACACACTGCCTGTGCTATCAGTTCATACTTAACAGAAACTTTGAATGAGCTTTCCTCTGTTGACCAATGGATCCTTAACACTCTGTTGAAAGTTAATGGCCAATATTATGAGAATTTTATATCTTAATAAATGGGCACAAAATTTGAAAAATAAAGAAAATAAATATTCCAAGAAATGTAACCACTTTATCTCTATTGATGGAATTGTGACGATAATCGCTAGGAACCTGGGAAGGTTTTCCACTTTGCGGGGTTACGGTATGTCATTTACTTTCGCAACCCTAGCCTGTGACATTGGACAGCTGAATATCGACACTCCAAGATATTCCCCAAACTCCGCTGTCTGGGCCTTAAGTGTGCAGCCGCTGCCTGGGGTCGTCAGTGATGCGGCTGATGGAAATGGCTAACAGAAAGGAACATTTTAACCGCTAAATAAATGCTGGAAATCCCCGCGTTTGTGGAACGTTTTCTTTCATTTCTCCCACTCTCTCTCCCTCTCTGCATTTCCTGGACTAACGTCGATTCTGATTCTTGCTTCTGCAAATTGAAATGTAACACGCGATAAATAGTCTCAGCACAGTCACAATATTAACAGAAAAGGTAGACGATGGAATGATGCATTTCTAAAAGCTTAGGGTTTGTTGCTGGCGAGAGGATCTGTGAATGTTTATTATTAACTCTGTGGTGATCTTTTTCTCCTCTCCTGTGAAAAATAAGCGAAATAAAATACCACAGCTGAAGTGAATCAGCAAAAATTGTTTCCCTGTCTCTGATCTCTCAATACCTGGGCAGCTGCTCATTCCCAGTCACTGACTTGCTGCACACGTGTAGTGCTTTTACAATCCGCACCTTTAAAAAGCATGAGATGAAATTATCTGTGGAGCCTTTTTCAGAGACCTGGTGTTCTGACCCTGCCTGTGCTCCTGGCAGGTGGAAGGAAAGGTGAAGCGAGTGTAATTTCCTTTCACAGTCAGCAGGGGGCGCTGTATATCTGGTGAGCTGCGATTTCGCATTGCTGAGAGGATGAGCCTCAGCATGTTTTTACCGTTAGGTTTTTGCCCCTTAATAAACCAAATATACATTGGGCCGGATTTTGCTGTGAACGACGCCAGCCTTTCGTTAGACTTGCTCTTAGTTAAAGGCTTTCTCTGGGGTTTTGACGGCACGTTGCTGTCAACGGGGCAGCCAAATGGCGTTGCGCCCTCTAATAGACATCTGGTCGCTTTGTGAACAGCTCAAGCAACTTCGTATCTCCATGACCAATCAGATTGAAGAATCGTTAATGATGAGCAGAACAGAGTCTCGACCAGGAAGTTTAAGTTGGAATAATGAATTCAATGTCAAATTAGGCGCAGTGAGTGAAGTAAAGAGAGGGATAGAAAATGTCTTTTAAAATGTTTCAAAATACTTTTTAAATGTCCGACAATAATTAGAAGCTGAAGGAAAGAGACTCCATACTTGTAAACGTTAATTTTCAGGGCCAGAGAGATTGTTTGGCAGTAATTAAGACTTACCACGCTGTTAAAAAGGAACTTACACTGGAATGGACAAGCCCCAGCGTTTTGTGGCGAGTTTAGTCCCTATCTATGAGGTAAGTATAGAAATTTCACGCTGTTCAGCTGTCCAGCCGATGGAATGCATCTCGCTAAAATTATAAATCGGCAGACCAAAATAAAACACATGAATGTCAATAAATTTTAAAGGAAATTTGAAACAACACAGCAATCAATATTTGCGGTGCCCATCAATCACAGAGTTTGTAAAGATCGAACGAACACAAAGCGCTGTCTGTATGCCATGTGTAACCGCGTGTACTGAATAGAACAATGGAAGCAGTCAGAGACATCTCCTCTGATGATCTCACACATGCTGCAGTGTGAACGGTGGATTTGACCATTCCCAGGGGCAGCCTCTCCTCGACATCTTCCAATCTGTAACCCCTTTACTGCAGGATAAATTCGGAAACAGTTTCATCCGAGGCACAAAAACTGGCGGGAGGACAAAGTTTTAGTTAATTGCCTCAGGTCGCCATCTGATGCCTTCGCACCGAGCAACGCTCTCAAACCCGGTCTGCAGTGTTACCGGACTGAACTCCGATGCACAGCCTTGGTAAAAGCGGAGGGGGCATTAGATGCTACTGTCTCTGCACCAACACACACAGTGGATTAATCCTTCTCAATATCTGAAAGTATTGATTGCCTCAAATGTCCTGATTGTTATAAATTCCTACTTCTCACGTTACTTTATCATTTTTACTGGGTCGTTGATTAAGATTAATAGCAGTCAGGATCCCTGTGTTACATTTAATAACAACAAATAAAAACGTTATGTTTGATGTTGCCAGACAGCCTACAAGTATTTCTAATTAATCGAGATCTCATAAAAAAGCAGATAAAACAAGGCAACAACTGTTAACATTAAATAAATGCTGAAACCTCGCAAGACTGCGAACGAGACAGCGGCTCCTCCTTATTCCCTGGAGAAGGGATGAGACGGTCGGTGCAGCTGACACCAGTCCAAGAAATATTTTCATCATATTTCCCGGAAAAAGTAAATTCACCAGGAGTTCTAAACGACCGAATCTTTACCTAAAACGGATGGATTTTCCTGTCAATTACACGGCAGAATTTAATTACCGTCCTCGCACAGTGATATTAAACTCGGTGATCAAATATTCTATTCCACTATTAAAGCTCACTTCATCTCTGAGACAGAAGTAACGGCTGATATCCTTACATTTTAGGAATCACTCGGCCAATGAACTTTAGAAACCATCGGTCAAAGTTAGCATGAAATGGAATTGAAATCACATATGTAATCGCAGACCTGTGGGTTTTTATAAGAACCATCTTTATGTAGCGGTGAGGAGAGGGAACCTCAGTCTAAACTGGAATAGAGGCTGAAAGTGAAATCTAATGTCCCAAAGGGAGCTCTAGTTCGCATTTCTTTCATTTTTAACCAATCTTAGAATCAGTGTCCAGGGAGATTTCAGCAGCTTCTTCAGCTCTTCTCTGAATTTCCTCTGGGTAGCTGCATAAATACACGTGTTTGGACAACAACTCAAATACTTCAGCATCGCTCCGGTTTCTGCGGCGATATATGCTGGGTTTGTGCGGTCCCCTCGGTAATAATTGGTGTTTGTCAGTCTGGTAGTTACAAAACTCACAGAAGTTGTCAGCCATAACAGTATAAAACTGCCCGATATAGTGAACAGTAAAATGATGGATTTCCTTCGGTTCCCTATTTCTGGATCACTCTGATTCTCACTGTTGTGATCCCGGAGTCTCCTGCGGGTTCTATTCGCCATTGCAATCCGTCTGATGGTCAAAGAATTAAACAAGGCAATTAAAGTAAAAGGAAGCCAAATGAGCGAGATGCCGTGAAACCAGCCGTACGGTATTGCTGGAGGTGAGGAGAGAAAAGCCTCACTAGACCGGCAGCCCCACTGAACTTTGTTAATTATTTGTTCATGTGAATATACAAACAAAATGGGGATGCCCTTTAAAAAAATAAGGACAGAGACCGTTGTTATAACCGCGGCCGTAGTTCTCTCGGTGCAATAATTGGTTTTAAACTTCCGGCAGCAGAGAGCTACAAAACGGTCAAATGTGAAAGAGACGGTGAACCAAACAGACAAATCGAGGGTGACAGTGGCCATGTATAAAATGAACCTACACACGGGAGTGTGGGAGAGGAATGAAAGTGGGAAGTGATAACTGAAAATTATATTGATGATCATGACCAGGAGATCCGCTGTTGCCATGGCCACCATGTAGACAGAGATACAATTCGAAAGGCCGCAGTTTCCTCTTGAGAGAATCACAATTGTCATCAAGTTCGCTGTAAGAAAGAGAGAGGAGAGAAATAATATTCCAGTGTCTAATTGCAAATATATTTGCAGATACCTGTTGAAAGCATTTTGCTCCATTCAGTGTGATTATCAACACGGAGCAGTGTGAGAGCAGGATTAATATTCGAGTCACTGCCTGGGAAACCGACCCACACAGTGGAATGAGCTGCTGCAGCGCTCACTCTGCACGGGGTGAAGAAACGGTCTGTAATTCCGCTAAAACGCTTGTATTGGAGCTTCAAAGAATATTGTAACATCAGTGAAATGATCAGATTAAGGGGAACGCAGAAATTGCAGACCCATGGTTCACGAGTTGGTTCCGGTAACTACTGACTGTGTAATGCTGACATCTGGGAAATACGTTACCTTATCCAACATGCGGTAAGAACAGTGATACAATTAACAGCGAATAACAACTAACAGGTTAAAATAGCTCACCTGGGACACCGACGGCTGCGAGAATCGGGTAGTAAATCTCTTTTATCAGCAGTGTAGTTATTTGCCCCATTTTCTGTGAGAATGGATGAATTCTGTCGGAGCTGAATGTCTCTGACTAGTGCCTGGCTGAGACGGGAGAAGGGATCACTATATTTATACCCATATCAATTCACCAGGGAGTCAATCAGGTTACATCATAATTAACATTGCTCACAGTCAAATAGACTAAGGGAAGTTCTTTTTTGGTCTGAGACATCGAATTCAGAGAAATAGTTGGAATTATTAGTGGACAGTTTAAAAAATCACACATTTAAAACATTCTTTACAAATGGAAAGTGTGAATCTCCCAATACTCGTCCTGACCCTATAACTACAGGACTGGTGGAGGCAGCTACATTTGAAGTAATCGCCCTGACCTTGCCTTAGACTCACTCCCGGTGACCCAACTCCACCAGCAACAGGTGCGGAACCTAATCCTGCAATACTGGTGATGACCTCAGTCTTGCAGCATTAAACCTGATCACCCTTCTCCGGTACTAGTGGTGCCCCTACACTTACAATAGAGGTGACCGTGCTCCTCCTGTACTAGTGGGTCCCCTACACTTACAATAGAGGTGACCGTGCTCCTCCTGTACTAGTGGGTCCCCTACACTTACAATAGAGGTGACTGTGCTCCTCCTGTACTAGTGGGTCCCCTACACTTACAATAGAGGTGACCGTGCTCCTCCGGTTCCAGTGGTACCCCTACACTTACAATAGAGATGACCGTGCTCCTCCTGTACTAGTGGTGCCCCTACACTTACAATAGAGGTGACCGTGCTACTCCGGTTCTAGTGGGTCCCCTACACTTACAATAGAGGTGACCGTGCTCCTCCGGTAATAGTGGTGCCCCTACACTTACATTAGATGTGACCGTGCTCCTCCTGTACTTGTGGTAACCCTTACACTAGAGATATCCGCGTGCCTCAGATACTCATGGTATACCACACTTACACTCGAGATAACCGCGATCCTCAGGTACTCATGGTATACCACACAAACACTAGTGATAACTGTGCTCCTCGTGTACTCATGGTATACAACACTTACACGAGAGATAACCGCGCTTCTCAGGTACTCATGGTATACCACACACACACGAGAGATAACCGCGCTCATCAGGTATTCATGGTATACCATGCTTACACGAGAGATATCCGCGCTCCTCAGGTACTCATGGTATACCACACTTACACCAGATAACTGTGCTCCTCTGAGACTCATGGAATACCACACATACACTAGAGAAAACCTCGCTCCACCGTTACTGGTGGCACCCTACAATTACACTAGATGCATTTTAGTGACTTAGTGTGATAGTAGGTACAGAACAGGAGAATGCCATTCGGCCCATTGTAGTATACATGAATTTTCAAAAGACATTCGATAAGGTGAGTCACAACGGGTAGTTACACAAGGTAATGGCTCATGGGGTTGGGGGTAATATATTAGCATGGATAGAGGATTGATTAAAGGAGAGAAAACAGAGAGTAGGAATAAACGGGTCATTCTCAGGTTGGCAGGCTGTAACTAATGGGTGGCTGCAGGGATCAGTGCTTGGGCCTCAGCTATTTACAATTTATATTAATAGCTCAGATAAAGGGACCGAGAGTAATGTATCCAAGTTTACTGACGATATAAAGCTAGCTGAGAAAGTAAGCTTTGAGGAGGACTGCAAATGGTCTGCAAAGGGATATCGGCAGGTTAAGTGAGTGGGCAAGAAGTTGGCAGATGGAGTATAATGTGGAGAAATGTGAGGTTATTCATTTTGGTAGTAAGAAGAGAAAAACTGAATATTTGTTAAATGGTGGAAAAGTATTAAATGTTGGTGTTGAGCGGGATTTGGGTGTCCTGGTACAAGAAACACAGAAATTTAACATGCAGGTACAGCACGCAATTAGGAAGGCAAATAGTATGTGGGCTTTTATTGCAAGGGGTTTGGAGTACAATAGTAAGGAGGTCTTGCTGCAATTGTACAAGGCTTTGTTGAGACCACACCTATAGTATTGTAGGCAGTTTTAGTTTCCTTACCTAAGGAAGGATAGAAGCCTTAGAGGCGGTGCAGCGAAGGTTCACTCGATTAATTCCTGGGATGAGAGTGTTGTCCTATGAAGAAAGATTGACTCGATTTGGCCTACACTCTCTGGGGTTTAGAAGAATGATCTCTTTGAAACGTATAATATTTTAAGAGAGCTTGACAGGGTAGACAGAATGATTCCCCTGGCTGGAGAGTCCAGAACGAGAGGGCATAGTCTCAAGATAAGGGGTGGGACGTTTAGGACTGAGTTGTGGAGCAATTTCTTCACTCAGGGGATCGAGATCATTTGGAATTCTATACCACAGAGGGCTGTGGATGCTCACTCGTTGCGGATATTCAAGGCTGAGCGAGATAGCTTTTTGGACTCTAGCGGAATCAAGGGATATGGAGATCGAGCGGGAAAGTGGAGTTGAGGTCGAAGATTAACCATGATCTTACTCAATTGTGGAGCAGGCTTGAGGGGCCGTATGGCCTACTCCTGCTCCTATTTATTATGTTGCTATGTTCTTATGTAATAATAATGGGGCACTTCAATTATCCAACTATAGACTGGGACAATACAAGTGTAAAGGGCGAAGAGGGGGAGGAATTCCTGAAATGTGTACAAGAGAAACTTCTGGATCAATATGTCTCCAGCCAAACCCAGTGGGGGAGCATTTGGGGAACAGTGATCATAATATCCTTAGGTTTAGAATCGTTATGGAAAAGGACAAGGAACAATCAAATCTAAAAAAAAACTTAACTGCAGGAAGACAAATTTCAGTGAGTTGAAAAGCGATCTCGTTGATGTGGATTGGAATCACAAATTGGGAGGCAAAGCAGCAATTGAACAAAGGGCTGCCTTCAAGGAGGAATGGATTGGGGTACAGAGTCGATAGGTTCCTACGAAGTGAAAATCTGGAGCTCCAATAAGGTGCAGGAGCAGAGAGAACGGGGAATAAATATCTTTGAACGCGGCAGGACAAGTTGAGAAGGTTGTTAAAAAGCATACGGGATCCTGGACGTTAACAACAGAGGCATAGAGTACAAAAGCAGGGAAGTTATGTTAAACCTCTATAAAACACTGGTTAGGCCTCAGCTGGAGTATTGTGTTCAATTTTGGGTACCACACTTTAGGAAAGATGTCAGGCCTTGGAATGGGTATAGAAGAGATTTACAAGAAAGGTTCCAGGGATGAGGGACTTCATATATGTGGGGAGACTGGAGAATCTGTGGTTGCTCACCTTACAGCAGGGAAAGTTAGGGGATATTTGGTAGAGGTGTTCAAAATCATGAACGGTTTTGATTAAATAAATAAAGTGTAACTGTTTCCAGTGGCAGAAGGTTAGGAAACAGAGGACACGGCTATAAGGTGATCAGTGAAAGAGCCAGAGGCGAAATGAGGATATTTTTTGCAGGAAGTTGTAATGATCTGGAATGCATTGTCAGAAAGAGTGCTGGAAACAGATTCAGAAGTAACTTTTAAAAGGGAATTGGATAAATACTTGAATGGAAAAAAATACGGAGCTGTGGGGAAAGATCAGAGGGATGGGATTAATTGGATAGCTTTTTCAAAGCGCCAGCACAGGGACGAAGGGCTGAATGGCCTCCTTCTGTGCTGGACCTACTATGACATTATGATACTATGAGCACTTTTCGCCAGAATATGTTACAAATAGTAATGGTTTTGAGGATCTTGAGTTCATGGGGTGACGGGGGTTGGCGAGGACATCTTTGTCTCAATCGAGCAAGCAAGTAATAAAGGCATTTATGTGTTTTTTTAGCAGCGGACGCTTGAGGTACCAGGTGTTGAAACTTGTATCATAATCAGCAGCAGTAATGTCATTACGAATATAGTGGGAATACGGAATAATCAGCAGCAATGTGAGAAAGCAATAATAACAGTAATGTTTGAAGAACGTCACCACCAGTGAAGTTAATATAGGGTCACCACCAGTGAAGTTACTATAGGGTCACCACCAGTGAAGTTAGTATAGGGTCACCACCAGTGAAGTTAGTATACGGTCACCACCAGTGAAGAGAGTATCGGGACACCACCAGTGAAGAGAGTATCGGGTCACCACCAGTAAATTTAGTGCAGGGTCATCACAAGTGAATTGAGTATAGGGTCACCACCAGTGAATTTGGGATAGTGCCCCTAACAGTGAAGATAGTATAGGGCCCCTAACAGTGAATTTAGTACAGAGTCACCACCAGTGAAGTTGGGCTGGGGTGACCACCAGTGAATTTAATATTGGATCTCCACCAGTGACTTTAGTATAGTTTCACCACCAATGTATTGAGTATAACGTCACCACCAGTGAATTTAGTGTGGTGAGAATATCAGTGAAGTTAATGTAGGGTTACCATATGGAAGTTAGTATCGGATCACCACCAGGGAAGTTCGTTGGAGTCAACACCAGTGAAGTTAGAATAGGGTCACCACCAGTGAAGTTAGTGTAAGGTCACCAGTGAAGATAGTATAGGGTCACCACTAGTGAAGTTAGTGTAAGGTCACCAGTGAAGATAGTATAGGGTCACCACTAGTGAAGTTAGTATAGCGCCCCTAACAGTGAAGTTAGTATATGACCCCAACAGTGAATTTTGTATGGAGTCACCACCAGTGAAGTTGCTATTGGGTCATCACCAATGAAGTTAGTATAGGGCCACCAACAGTGAAGTTAGTATATGACCCCAACAGTAAATTTAGTATAGTCACCACCAGTGAAGTTGATGTAGGGTCACCACCAATGAAGTTAGTATCGGGCCCCTAACAGCGAATTTAGTATAGGGTCACCACCAATGAAGTTAGTATAGGGCCCCTAACAGCGAACTTAGTATAGGGTCATCACCAATGAAGTTAGTATCGGGCCACTAACTGTGAAGTTAGTATCGCGTCACCACCAGTGAAGTTACTATAGGGGGCATTTGTTACTTATTTTGCGGAGGGTTTAAACTAGTATAGCAGGGGGATGGGAACCAAAGCCAGGTAATAATAGGACAAATTCAGACCAGTAGAAAAGCAGTTAGTGACGTCGTCAGCGACTCAGAAAGGCCGAGGAAGCAAAGTTTAAATTGTGTTCAGCACAGGAATTCGACGGGGTTAAAGGGTATATACTTCGATGCAATGAGTATTACAAACAAAGCAGACGAGCTAAGGGCACAGATCGACACGTGGCAGCATGATATCATTGCTATAACCTGGTTTAAAGAGGGGGATAATTGGCAGCTCAATATCTGTGGATATCGAGTTTTCAGGCAGGATAGAGTGGGTATTAAAAAGGAGGGGTGGCAGCATTATTGGTTAAATATTCAATTACAGTTGTGAGAAGGGTTGATATGCGAAATGGATCATCAATCAAGGTCGTATGGGTTGAACTAAGAAATAAGAAAGGTTACAGTCACAACACTAGGAGTGTGCTATCAACCCCCGAATAGCGAAAGGGAGATAGAAAAACAAAGATATAGGCAAATTACTGAGTTCAAAAATAAGAGGGCAATAATAGTAGGGGACTTCAACTACCCTAACATCAATTTGGATTCAAACAGTGTGAGGGGCACAGAGGGCCTAAAATTCTTTATATGTGTCCAGGAGAACTTTTTTTAGCCACTACGTGACAAGCCCAACAAGAGGGGATGCAATTCTAGATTGAATCCTGTGAAATGAAGATAGGCAAGTGGGTGAAGTGATACTGGGTGACCATATTGGGGATAGTGATGAAAATTCAGTTAGTTTTAGCATTATTATGGAAAAGGACAGAGTTAAATTAGAAGCAAACGTTTTAAATTGGGGGGAAGGCAAATTTTGCAGAACTAAGAGGTGATTTGGCAGAAGTGGACTGGACACAACTACTTGAGGAGAACTCAGTGGCAAGCCGGTGGTTGGCACGAAAAAGTGAAATTCTATGGGTACAATGCAGACACGTCCCCTCAAAGGAAAAGGTATGGCACTGCCAAATTTAGAGCCGTGTAGTTGTCTGGAAGCATACGGGGCAAGATAAAGCAGAAAAAGAAAGCTTATGACAGCTTCATACTGCGGAAAGCCGAGAGGAGCATAGAAAATACAGGGATGACGTAAAAAGGGAAATAAGGAATGCAAAGAGAGGGCATGAACAAATATTAGCTAGTAAGATTAAAGAAAATCCAAAGATGTTGTATTAGTATATTAAGAACAAGAGGATAGCTGAGGAAAAGGTGGAACTTATCAGGGATGATAAGGGTAACGTATGTGCAGACGCAGAAGATGTGAGCAGGGTTTTAAATGAATATGTTGTCTCCGTATTCACAAAAGAAAGGGATGATCCGGACGTAGAAGTTAAAGAGGAGCGGTATGAAACATTGGATAAGGTAAACATAACGAGAGAGAAAGCACTAGAAGGACTGGAATCCTTGCAAGTTGATAAGTCACTAGGTCCGGGTGCATTGTTTCCTAGGCTATTGAAGGAAACCAGGCAGGAAATAAAAGATGCTCTGAGCATCATTTTCCAATCCTCACTATATACAGGGGAGGTACCGGAGGACTGGAAGACTGCAAACGTAGTACCATTGTTTAAAAAGGGTACAAGGGAAAGGCCAACAATTATAGGCCGGTCAGTCTTACCTCGGTGGTGGTCAAACGATTAGAATCAATACTGAGAGATAGGTTAAACTGTCACTTGGAAAGGCATGGTTTAATCAGGGATAGTCAGCAAGGATTTGTTCAGGGAAGGTCATGCCTTACAAACCTGATTGAATTATTTGAGGAAGTGACAAGGAGGATTGATGACGGTAGTATAGTGGATATTGTCTACATTGATTTTAGTAAGGCATTTCACAAGGTTCCACATGGCAGACTGGTCAGAAAGGTAAAAGCCCATGGGATACAGGGAAACGTGTCAAATTGGTTGCAAAATTAGCTCAGTAACAGGAAACAAAGGGTAAAAGTCGATGGATGTCTTTGCGAATGTGAATCCGTTTCCAGTGGTGTGCCACGGGGCTCAGTTTTGTGTTCCTTGCTGTTTGTGGTACATATTAAGTAATTGGGTTTGAATATAGAGGACACGGTTGGAATATTGGCAGAAGACACAAAAATTGGCGTTGCAGTTGATAGTGAAGAGGATAGCTGTCGAATCCAAGAAGATATTAATGGGTTGGTGGAGTGGGTGGAAAAGTGGCAAATGGAGTTCAACCCGGAGAAGTGTGAGGTAATGCACTTAGGGAGGGCAAACAGTAAAAGGGAATACGCAGTAAACAGGAATATATTGAGACGGTTAGAGGAAGTGAGAGGCCTTGGAGTGCATGTGCAGTATGTCCTAGAGGCAACAAGGGGGCAAGCCATGCTAGATTTAGTAATGAGTAATGAACCAAATTTAGTTAACGGCTTAACTGTACGCGAACATCTATCCAATAGCGATCATAACATGATCGAGTTCAAGGTAGTGTTTGAAAGGGAAAAAAGTGAATCAGCTGCTCAGATTCTAGACTTGGGTAAGGCCGATTTCAATGGGATGAGAGAGAGACTGTCCACAGTAAACTGGGCAAATCTGTTAATGGGTAAAACGACCAATGATCAGTGCGAAATGTTTAAAGACACATTTAACGTGATACAGAATCGGTTTATACCCCTGAGGGGCAAGAACTCTACTTGCCAAAATAAAACAGCCATGGGCAACTAAAGAGGTGAGGGACAGTATAAGACATAAGGAAAGGGCATATAAATGGCAAAAAATAGCACAGATCCTGGCGATTGGGAAAGATACAAAGATCAACAAAGGGCCACAAAACAGATGGTAAGAGCTACAAAAAGAGAGTATGAAAAGAAACTTGCAAGTGATATCAAACCAAAACAAAGAATCTTTATAGTTACATTATGAAAAAGAAGGTGATCAGGAGCAGTGTTGGCCCCTTAAAAATTGAAAGTGGGGATATTGTCATTGACAATGGGGAAATGGCAGACATGATGAATAATTACTTTGCATCAGTATTTAGAGCATGCCGGAAATCCCAACAAAACTTATATTGAATCGGGGAGACGGACTCGATAAAATTAACATAAGTAAAGCAACAGAAATGAAGAAAATAATATCACTAAAGAGTGACAAATCCCCAGGACCAGATGATTTCCATCCCAGGGTTTTAAAGGGAATAGGTGAGCAGATTGAAGATGTCCTAACTATAATCTTTCAAAGTTCTCCAGATTCAGGAAATGTCCCTCTAGATTGGAAAATTGCATATGTCACTCCGGTTTTTAAGAAAGGAGAGAGAGGGAAAACAGGAAATTATAGACCAGTTAGCCTAACATCTGTTGTGGGGAAAATGCCGGAGTTGAAAATTAAGGATAGGGCGACTGAACACCTCGAGAATTTTCAGTTAATCAGAGGGAGCCAGCATGGATTTGTGAAATGTATATCGTGCCTGACAAACCTGATTGAATTTTTTGAAGAGGTGACTAAAGTAGTGGACAGGGGAATGTCAATGGATGTAATTTGTATGCACTTCCAGAAGGCATTTGATACGGTCCCACGTAAGAGACTGTTAGCTACGATTCAAGCCCATGAAATCGAAGGGAAAGTACAGACTTGGTTCTTAATTGGCCGCACACCTCCTCTTACTACCCGTTTGATGTTTACATGCCGATAGAAGTCTTTTGGATTCACTTTTATGTTAGCCGCCAGTCTATTGTCATAATCTCTCTTTGCCCCTCTTATTTCCATTTTCACTTCTCCTCTGAACTTTATATATTCAGCCTGGTTCTCACTTGTATTATCAACCTGACATCTGTCATACGCCCACTTTTTTCAGCTTCATCTTACTCTCGATCTCATTCATCCTCCAGGGAGCTCCGGATTTAGTTGCCCTACCTTTCTCCCCTCGTGGGAATGTACTTAGACTACCTGAATCATCTCCTCTTTAAGGGCCGCCCATTGTTCGATTACATATTTGCCTGCCAATCTTTGATTCCAATTTACCCGGGCCAGGTTCCTTCTCAAGCCACTGAATTTTGCCCTCCTCCAATTAAGTATTTTTTTCCAGATTGGTCCTTTTCCTTTTCCATAACTAATCTAAACCTTATGATACTATGATCACTGTTCCCTAAATGTTCCCTCACTGACACTTGCTCCACTTGACCCATCTCATTCCCCAGAACCAGATCCAGCAATGCCTCCTTCCTCGTTGGGCCGGAAAGGGTGGGTAACCAGACGACACATGAGAAATTTACGCAGAGAATTGTAATGATCTGGAATGCACTGGATGAAAGGGTGGTGAAAACAGCTTCAATGGTAACTTTCAAAAGGGAATTGGATAAATACTTGCTGGGAACATTGTGCAGTGGTATGGGGAAAGAGCCGGGGAATGAGACTTATTGGATAGCTCTTTCAAAGAACCGGCAGGATGGGCCGAACGGCATCCACCTGTGCTGTACAATACGATGATTCTACGATACTATGATTTTAATGTGAGGAAGATATGGTGGGCAGTCTTCCCCCACAATATTAAAATGGTTAAAAATGGAGGGGGAAATGTTTGTATTTATCACCTGGTCTTTAAACCTCGCCTGGACGGAGCGCAGTCTGGAAAATTTTACGTTATATTAAAGGGAAGAAAATCAGTGCCCAGCGCTGACGCCCAGCAGACTAATAAAAGCTACAACAATTAAATAGTAAATATCAATATTAGCGATTTATTTGTTATCTTTGAACTGTAAAATTAAAATCTAACTGCTGAACAAACAAACTTCAAGGAGTGAAAGATGCACGAGCTCCTGAATAGAATTGGTGACGCGTCACAGAATCCCTGAAATTTGCACCAATTAGGATAAATCGGGAAACAGTTTCATCCGAGACACAGAAACAGGCGGGCGGACGAATTGCCAGTTAATTGGCACAAGTCTTCATCTGATACCTTTGCACCGGGCAACGCTCTCAAACCCCGGTCTGCAGTGTGACCGGTCGGAACTCCGAATGCACAGCCTCGCACTGGGATGCCCAAACAACACCATTTGATCCAAGGGCAGGGGATATTACATGTGCATCTGTGCATCAACACACAGAGCGGATTATTCCATTCCAATATATGAGAGCATTCATTGCAGAACGATGCAACAAATTACCTGATTATGAAGGTTATTTTACATTCTTGGTTCTTACATTATTTTACCAGTTTTACCGGATCGCTGATTCAGATTAGTAACAGTCAGATACATTTAGTGACAACAGGTAAAGACTTTATTTTTAATGTTGCTGGACAGCCTTCAAATATTTCTCATTAATCGAGATTTCAGAAAAAGCAGATCGAACAAGGCAACAACTGTTAACATTCAAAAATGGTGAAACCTCGCAGCACTGCGAACGAGACAGCGGCTCCGCTCCTTATTCACTGGAGAAGGATGAAGCGGTCGGTGCAGCTGACGTCAGTCCAAGCACCGTGTTCATCAAACCTCCGAGAAAAAGTAAATTCACCAGGAATTCGAAACGATCGAATCTTTACCGAAAACTGATGTATCTTCCTGTCAATTACACGGTAGAATTGAATTACATTCCTCGCACAGTGATATTAAACTCGTTGATCAAATATTCTATTCCACTAATAAAGTTCACTACATCACTGACACTTTTCATACTTAAGGGGGACTGTCCTTATTTGTCAGGAGTCAGTCGGCCAATGAACTGTCGAAACCCGCGGTCAAAGTTGGCGCTAGATTCTATAAAGTGCAGGAAATATAATCGCGTACCTGTGAGTTTTTACAAGAACCGTCATTAAATAATCTGTTAGGAGAGGGAACCCCAGTCTAAGATAGAATTGGTGCTAAAACTGAATTCTAATGTTCCAAAGGGAGGTCTAGTTCGGAGTTCGTGTTCCAACCAATCTTAGAATCAGTGTCCAGGGAGATTTCAGCAGCTTCTTCAGCTCTTCTCTGAATTTCCTCTGGGTAGCTGCATGAATACAGGTGTTTGGACAGGAACTCAAATGCTTCAGCATAGCTCCGGCTTCGGTGGCGATATATCCTGGGTTTGTGTGGTCACCTCGGTAATAATTGGGGTTTGACAGTCCGGTGCTTACAAAAGTCACTAGAGCTGTCAGCCACAACAGTATAAAACTGCCCGACACAGTGAAGAGTAAAATGATGGATTTCATTCGGTTCTCCATCTCTGGATCACACTGATTCTCACTGCTGTGTCCCCGCAGACCCCTGCGCTTTCTATTAGCCACTAAAATCCGTCTGATGGTCAAATAATTAAACAAGGCAATCAATGAAAAAGGAAGACAAATGAGCGAGATGACGTGAAACCAGACGTACGTTGCACCTTGAGGGGAGGAGAAAATTGCCACTCTTGGCCGGCAGCCCCACTGCACTTTGTTAATTATGTGGTGAGGCTCAAATGCAAAAAAAAAGGGGATGTCCTTTAAAAAGATCAGAAACGAGACCGTTGTTATAACCGCGGCCGCAGTTCTCTCGTTGCAATACTTGTTTTTAAACTTCTGGCAGCAGAGAGCAACAAAACGGTCAAATGTGAAGGAGACGGTGAACCAAACAGACAAATCGAGGGCGATAACAGTCATGTATAGAATGAACCTACACACGGGAGTGTTGGAGAGGAATGAAAGTGGGAAGTGATAACTGAAAATATAATAAACTATAATATTGATGATCATGACCAGTAGATCTCCTGTTGCCATGGCCACCATGTAGACAGAGATAAACTTGGAAAGGCCGCAGTTTTCTCGGGAGAGAATCACAATTGTCATCAAGTTCGCTGTAAGAAAGAGAGAAGAGAGAAATAATATTCCACTGTTTGAAATATATGTGGAGATACCTGTTGAAAGCATTTTGCTCCATTCGGTGTGATTATCAACACGGACCAGTGTGAGAGCAGGATTAATATTCGAGTCACTACCTTTGGAAACCGACCCACACATTATAATGAGCTGCTGCAGCGCTCACTCTGCACGGGGAGACAAGACGGTCACGAAATCCACTGAAACGCTGACGTTTGGGAAAAACGTTACCTTATCGATCATGCAATAAGAACAGTGATACAGTTAACACAGATTGACAAGAAACAGGTTACAACGGCTCACCTGGGACACGGACGGCTGCGAGAATCGGGTAGTAAATCTGTTTTATCAGCAGAATAGTTGGTTGCCCCATTTTCTGTGAGAATAGATAAATCTCCAGGACCTGACACGACTCTGACCAGTGTACAGCTGAGGCAATGGAAGGGATTCCTACATTTATACACACATCAATCGTCCAGGGAGTCAATCATGTTGCACCATAACTAGCATTAGTTACAGTCATTTAACAAATAGACTCAGAGAAGTTGATTTTTTGGTCTGAGGCATTGAATTCAGAGAAATAGTTGAAACGGTTATTGGACATTTTAAGAAATTACACAATTAAAACATTCTTTACAAATGGAAAGTGGAATCTCCCAGTAACGGTCCTGACCCGATAACTACATGACTGGTGGAGGCAGCTACCCTTGAAGTAATCACGCTGACGCTGCATTTGACTCACACCGAGTGCCCCAACTCTCTCAGTGCAGTTGCGGAAACTAATCCTGCAATGTTGGAGATGACCGCAGTCTTGCAGCATTAGACCTGAGCGCGCGTCTCTGGTACTAGTGGCACCTTACACTTACATGAGAGATAACTGTGCTCTGCTGGTACTAGTGATACCCAATACTTATATTAGATGTGAATGTGCTCCTCCGATACTAGTGATACCCTGTACCTACATTAGATGTGACCGTGCTCTCCGATACTAGTGGTGCCCTATACTTACATTAGTTGTGACATTGCTCCTTTGGTGATACCCTACACTAATGCCAGAATTTGCCGTACTCCTCTGGCTCTCGTGGTGCCCCAACACTTTCACTAAAGATAAATGTGCTCCTCCGGTACTCGTGGTACCCTACACGTACACTAGAAATTACTGTGCTTTACATTACTTGTGGTATACTACACTTACACTAGAGATATCCTGGCTTCACAGTACTTGTGGCCTACTACACTTGAACTAGAGATAACTGTGCTTTACATTATTTGTGGTACACTCCACTTACACTTTAGATAACTGTGCTTTACATCACTTGTAGTATACTACATTTGCATTGGAGATAACTGTGCTTTACATTTCTTCTGGTGTACTGCTATTACACTGGAGATAACTGTGCTTTACATTACTTGTGGTATTCTACACTTACCCTGGAGATAAATGTGCTTTACATTACTTGTGGTACACTACACTTACACTGTAGATAACTTTGCTTTTCATCACTTGAGGTACACTACACTTACACTAGTAATAACTGTGCTTTACAGTACTTGTGGTATACTACACTTAAACTAGGGATAAATGTGCTTTACTTTACTTGAGCTATACTACACTTACACTGGAGATAACTGCTTTACATTACTTGTGGTATACTACACTTACACTGGAGATAATTGTGCTTTCCGGTGCTTGTGGTGTACTACACTTAAACTAGAGATAAATGTGCTTTACATTACTTGTGGTATACTACAATTATACTAGAGATAACTGTGCTTTACATTACTTGTGGTATACTAAACTTACACTGGAGATAACTGTGCTTTACGTTACTTGTGGTACACTACACTGACACTAGAGAAAACTGTGCTTCCCCAGTACTTGTGGCATGCTGCACTTACAGTAGAGATAATCGTGCTCCTCCGGTACTAGTAGCACTCTACACTTACACTAGAGGTATCACAGTATGATATTATCATGGTAGGTACTGTAAAGGATGATTTCATTCTGTCCATCGTACGTATGCCATCTCTCCGAAAGGGCTACCCAATTGGTCCCATTTCACTGCTCTTTCACCAGAGCAATGTAATTTTCCACTTCAAGTATTTTTCCAATTCCCTTTTGAATGTTACTATTGAACTTGCTTCCACCACCCTTTCAGGCAGTGAATCCCAGATCATAACAACTCACTGGGTAAGAAAATGATTCCTCATGCTGCTTCTGCCTCTTTTGCCGATCACCTTCTGGCTACCGACCCTTCTACCACTGGAAAGATTTGCTCCTTCTTTAATCTATCAAAACCGTTCATGATTTTGAACACCGCTATCAAATCTCCCCTTCATTTTCTCTGCTCCACGGAGAATAACCCCAGCTTCTCCAATCTCTCCACATAACTGAAGTCCCTCATCCCTGGTACAATTCTAGTAAATCTCTTCTGTACCCTCTCGAAGGCCGAGATATCCTTCCTAAATTGTGGTGCCCAGAATTGGACACAATACTCCAGCTGAGGCTTAACGAACGTTTTATTAATGTTTACCATAACTTCCTTGCTTTTTTACGCTATGTCTCTATTAATAAAGCCGAGCGTCCCATTTACTTTTTAAACTGCCTTCTCAACTTGTCCTGCCATCATGAAGCTTGATATATGTGCAACCCCAGGTCTCTCTGTTCCTGCACCCTCAATCAAATAGTGCCATTTAGTATATATTCCCTCTCCTCCTTCTTCCTACCAAAATGTATCACTCCACACTTCTCTGCTTCAAATACCATCTGCCATGTTTCTGTGCAGTTCACCAGTCTGTCTATTTCCTTCTGAAGTCTGTTCCTATCCTCCACATTGTTTCCTACATTTCCGAGTTTTGTGTCATCTGCAAACTTAGAAATTATGTACTCTATACTCAAGACTAGGCCATTAATATATATCAAAATGAGCAGTGATCCTAATACCGACCCCTGGGGAACACCACTGTTCACGTCCCTCCAGTCTGAAAGTAACCATTCACCACTATTCTCTGCTTTCTGTCCCCTTGCCAATGTTGCATCCGTGCTGCCACTGTTCCTGTAATCCCACGGGCTTCAATTTTGCTAACAATTCGATAATGTTATATTTTCCAGGTGCTTTTTAAAAGTCCAGCACACAACATCAAACGCACAACCCTCATCAACTATCTCCGTTATTTCATGAAAGAACTCATTCAATTTAATCAAACGCGATTTAGCTATTGTAAATCCGTGATGACTTTCATTTATTAGCCCAACATTTTCCAAGCTCTAATTCATTTTGTCCCGGGTTATTGACGCTAAAACATTCCCCACCACCAACGTTAGGCTGACTTGCCTGTAAATGACGGGATTAGCCCTCTCCCCTTTGTAAACGGGGGTGTAACATTCACAATCGTCCGGTCCTCCGGCAGCATCCCCATATTTAAGGAGGATTGGATGATTTTGCCCAGACACGTCGCAATTTCCACCCTCACTTCCCTTCAAAACCCAGGATGCATCCCATCTGGACCGGGTGACTTTTCTACTTTGAGTGCCAATCATTTAAGGATCTCCCCTTTGTCTATTTTTATCGCATCCAATATCGCTACTAACCCCCTCCCCCCGCGCCCCCCCCAACATTTACTGCTACAATGGCAGCATCCTCTTCTCCATTGAAGACGGATGCGAATTGTCCATTTCGTTCCTCAACCATGCCCTCAGCCACTACAAGAATATCGCCTTTTTGTCCCTAATCGGCCACACCCTTCCTTTGACTAGCCTTCACCATTTATATGATTATAAAGCACTTTTGGTTGCCCTTTTATGTTAGCCGCTAATGTATTCTCATGCTCTCTCCTTGGCCCTCTTATTCCCTTGTTTTGATCTTCTTTGTGCTTTCTGTATTCAGCCAGGTTCTCAACTGCAATATTATCCTTACATTCGCCATACGCCTCATTTTTCTGTTTCTTTTCATCTGCATATCTTTAGGAATCCAGGGAGCTGTAGTTTTCGATGTCCTTCTTTCGACCCACCCCATCCACCACCACCCATCCCCCTCGCCACCACCACCACCACCGTGAAAATGTGTCTACTCTGTACCCGAACTAACTCTTACATGATTGCTGATTTACTGTTCTGCCAATTTTTGATTCCAATCCACCTGGGGATGAATCCTTTTTAACTCACTGAAATTAACCTCCTGCAGTTAAGTATATTTACGCCTGATTGTTTCTTGTCCTTTACCATAACTATTCTCAACCTAATTATATTATGATCACTAATGCCTAAATACTCCCCCACTGAAACACACTCCACCGGCCCCGCTTCATTCCACAGAACTAGATCCAGCATCGTCTCCTTTCTGGTTGGGCTGAAAACGCACTGTTCCAGATAGTTCCCGAGTTGACCATGCTGCATCGGTACCAGTGCTGCCCCTGGACTTAAACTAGAGGTGAGCATTTTCCTCCGGTATTAGTGGAAAGCTACAATTACACTAGGGATGACCTTGTTCCTCTGTTCTAGTGGTAACTCTGCACGTCCAATAGAGGTACCGTGCTCCTCCGGTACTGGCGGTACCCCAAACTTACACTAGATGTGAGTGTGCGCCTCCTGTATTAGTGCAGCCTGCATTTATATTATAGGTGACCGTGCTCCTCCGGTACTGGTCGCACGCCACATTTACAGTAAATGTGAGTGTGATCCTCCTGTACTAGTGTAGCATGCATTTAGATTAAAGGTGACCATGCTC
Organism: Heptranchias perlo; assembly: GCF_035084215.1. Lineage (NCBI taxonomy): Eukaryota > Metazoa > Chordata > Chondrichthyes > Hexanchiformes > Hexanchidae > Heptranchias > Heptranchias perlo. The sequence goes on from NW_027138483.1 coordinate 271,322, forward strand.
CTCCGATACTGGTGGTACCCCACATTTACACTAGATGTGAGTGTGCTCCTCCGGTACGAGTGGGAGCCTGCACTTAAACTAGATGTGGCTGCGCTCCTCCTGTACTAGTGATAGCCTGCACTTACACTAGATGTGGCTGCGCTCCTCCGGTACTAGTGGGAGCCTGCACTTACACTAGATGTGACTGCGCTCCTCCTGTACTAGTGATAGCCTGCACTTACACTAGATGTGGCTGCGCTCCTCCGGTACTAGTGGGAGCCTGCACTTACACTAGATGTGGCTGCGCTCCTCCTGTACTAGTGGTATCCTGCACTTACACCAGATGTGGCTGCGCTCCTCCTGTACTAGTGATAGCCTGCACCTACACTAGATGTGGCTGCGCTCCTCCGGTACTAGTGGGAGCCTGCACTTACACTAGATGTGGCTGCGCTCCTCCTGTACTAGTGATAGCCTGCACCTACACTAGATATGGCTGCGCTCCTCCTGTACTAGTGATAGCCTGCACTTACACTAGATGTGGCTGCGCTCCTCCTATACTAGTGGGAGCTTGCACTTACACTAGATGTGGCTGCGCTCCTCCTGTACTAGTGATAGCCTGCACTTACACTAGATGTGGCTCCGCTCCTCCTGGACTAGTGGTATCCTGCACTTACACTAGGTGTGGCTGCGCTCCTCCTATACTAGTGGTATCCTGCACTTACACTAGATGTGACTGTGCTCCTCCTGTACTAGTGGTAGCCTGCACTTACACGAGAGGTGACTGCGCTCCTCCGGTACTCGTGGTGCAATGCTCTTGCATTGGAGGTGTCTGTTCTCGCCTGTTGTTAGTAGTACCCTACAGTAATACTAGAGCTGATCTTTCTCCGGCTCTAGTGATACCCTAGACTTACAGGAGAGTTGTCCGTGCTCCTCCAGAACTAGTGATGCAGTAAAGTTACACAGAAGGTGAACGTTCTTCACCGGCAATAGTGATACCCTACATTATAGTAGAGGTGATAAATGCTCCACCGGTGCTAGTGCTATCCTACACTTACATTAGAGGTGACTGTGCTGCTCCGGGACTAGTGGTATCCTACACTTACGCTAGATGTGACCCTGCTCCTCCGGCACTCGTGTTACTTCTATATTCACACCAGGGCTGACTGTTCTCCTCTGGTACTAGCTGTACCGTACACTTACGCTGGAGATGACCGTGTTGTGCTACCCTACACTTGCACCAGAGGTCACAAAGCTCTAACTGCGAAAGTGCTGATCCTATTGCTACAATGCTCTTGGATGCGCTACACTTACTGCACTGCCGATGTCTCAACCCCTCTGGTACAGGCGATGAGGCTACAGTTGGAGAACTGCTGATATACCGAGTACTGGGCGCTCGTGCTTACTCTACTTTTGCAGGACTGGAGGAATAGCTACTGCTTTGAAACCAGTGCTGATACTACATGTGCAGCACTCGTGATATATCTACTGCTGGCGCACCAGGGCTGACCCTACTTTTGATGTACTGGTTGTATACCTACTGCTGTGACACCAGTGCTCACTCTACCAGTGTCGCATTAATGTTATACCTACTGCTGTTACACCAATGATCACTCCACTAGTGTCGTACTAATGTTATACCTACTGCTGTGACACCAGTGATCACTCTACTAGTGTCGTACTAATGTTATACCTACTGCTGTGACACCAATGATCACTCTACCAGTGTCGCATTAATGTTATACTGACTGCTGTTACACCAGTGATAACTCTACTAGTGTCGTACTAATGTTCTACCTATTGCTGTGACACTAGTGATCACTCTACTAGTGTCGCACTAATGTTATACCTACTGCTGTGACACCAGTGATAACTCTACTAGTGTCGTACTAATGTTCTACCTATTGCTGTGACACTAGTGATCACTCTACTAGTGTCGCACTAATGTTATACCTATTGCTGTGACACCAATGATCAATCTACCAGTGTCGCATTAATGTTGTACCTACTGCTGTGACACCAGTGATAACTCTACTAGTGTCGTTCTAATGTTATACCTATTGCTGTGACACCAATGATCACTCTACTAGTGTCGCATTAATGTTATACCTACTGCTGTGACACCAATGATAACTCTACTGGTGTCGCACTAATGTTATACCTACTGCTGTGACACTAGTGATTACTCGACTAGTGTCGCACTAATATTATACCTGCTGCTGTGACACGATTGATCACTCTACCAGTGTCGCACTAATGTTATACCGGCTGCTGTGACACGATTGATCACTCTACTAGTGTCTCACTAATGTTATACCGGCTGATGTGACACGATTGATCACTCCACTAGTGTCGCACTAATGTTATACCTACTGCTGCGACAGCAGTGATCAATATGCTAGTGTCACACTGATGTTATACCTACTGCTGTGACACTAGTGATCACTCTACTCGTGTCGCACTAATGTTAAACCTACTGCTGTGACACCAATGATCACTCTACTAGTGTCGCATTAATGATATAACTACTGCTGTGACACCAGTGATCACTGTACTCGTGTCGCACTAATGTTATACCTGCTGCTGTGACACGAGTGATTACTCGACTAGTGTCGCACTAATATTATACCTGCTGCTGTGACACGATTGATCAATCTATTAGTGTCGCACTAATGTTATACCGGCTGATGTGACACGATTGATCACTCCACTCGTGTCGCACTAATGTTAAATCTACTGCTGCGACAGCAGTGATCAATCTGCTAGTGTCACACTGATGTTTTACCTACTGCTGTGATACCAGTGATCACTCTACTCGTGTTGCACTAATGTTATACCTACTGCTGTGACACTAGTCATCACTCTACTATTGTCGTACTAATGTTATACCAACTGCTGCGACAGTAATGATGAACCTACTAGTGTCGCACTAACGTTATACCTGCTGCTGTACACGAGTGATTACTCGACTAGTGTGGCACTAATATTATACCTGCTGCTGTGACACGATTGATCACTCTACTAGTGTCGCACTAATGTTATACTGGCTGATGTGACACGATTGATCATTCCACTAGTGTCGCACGAATGTTATACCGGCTGCTGTGACACGATTGATCACTCCATTAGTGTCACACTAATGTTATAGCTACTGCTGCGACAGCAGTGATCAATCTGCTCGTGTCACACTGATGTTATACCTACTGCTGTGACACTAGTGATCACTCTACTCGTGTCGCACTAATTTAAACCTACTGCTGTGACACCAGTGATCACTCTACTAGTGTCACACTGATGTTATACCTACTGCTGTGATACCAGTGCTGACTCTACTTTTGCAGCAATGTAGTTCTAGCTACTGTTGGTACCCCAGTGCTGACTCTGCTTTTGTCGCACTGATGTTATACCTACTACTGTGACACAAGTGCTGACGCTACTGTGGACTGGAAGTCTTATCTTTAAAGTAATTTGCAAAAGAACCAGATAGGTGATACAAAGCTTTATTTTACGCAAGGAGTTGTTATTTTCTGGAATGCACTGCCTGAAAGGGCGGTGGAAGAAGATACAATGACAACTCTCAAAAGGAAATTGGATAAATACTTGAAAAAAATGTAGGGCTCTGAAGGAAGAGCAGAGGAGTGGGACTAATTGGACAGATCGTTCAACGAGCCGGCACAGGCATGATGGGTCTTCTACTGTGCTGTAAGTTTCTATGATTCTGTGATTTTATGAACAGTCTCCGGCCAAAAATGAAATTAAATTGCGGTCAAACATGTGTCACATTCTTTACCTCTGATCACTGATTCCCTGCCAGGCCGATCGAATGTATTCAATTTTACAAATCGGAAGGAAGCCATTTTGCCCATCAACCCTGTGCCGCCTCATTGGAGGAGCCATCCATTCATTCCGAGCCCTCTGATTTATTGAATTATAATTCATTGAGCTGCAGGCTCTGATCTTCCACGCTCGGACACAAAATTTCACATGGGTAGAGCGCATATTGGAAAATCGAGCGAGAATGAACACATGCCTGGAAGTGAACCCGGAGCCCGCCTGAAAAGGGAACCTAATGTTAAGGTTATGCTGCCTTCTTCTGGACTCCCCCACCAGAGGAAATAGTTTCTCTCTACCTACCCTCTCAAATCCTTTAATCATCTTAAACACCTCAAGTAGATCACACTTTAATCTTCTATATTCAAGGCAATTCAAGCCTAGTCTATATAACCTGTACTCATAATTTAACCCTTTAAGTCCCGCTATCATTCTGTTGAATCTGCACTGCGCCGCCTCCAAGAGAAATATAGCCTTCCTGAGGTGCAGTGCCTTGAACTGAATGCAATACTCCAGATGGGGTCTAACCAGAGCTCTATACGAGAGCAATAGCATAACTTGCATCACTTGGTATTGCAGCCCTGTTGAGATAAAGGCCACCATTCCATTCTCCGTTTTAATTATTTTTATCTGTACTTGTCCATTAGTTTTAAGTGATTTCTGTACGTGTGCCTCTAAATCTCTATGCTCATCCACAGTTCCTAGCTTCTTGCCATGTTAAAAATACTCTGCTCTTTCTTTCTTAGGTCCAAAGTGGATGACCTCACACTTTCCTACCCTGAATTCCATCTGCCATCATTTTGCCCACTCATTTAATGTATCAATGTCCCTTTGCAACGTACTGCTCCCATCCACACTGTTTAATGTGGCACCTAACGTAGTGTCGTCAACAAACTTAGATATACGGTTTGCTATTCCTTCATCGAAGTAATTTATAAATATAATGGAACGCTAAGGTTCCATTACAGATCCCTGGGCGACAACAATAGCCATCTCTTGCCAATTTGAGCACATACCCATTGTCCCTAATCTCTGCCTCCTACCATCTATCCAATTCCCTATCCAGCGAATAAATTGACTACAATTTCACGCACTCTCATTATTGTTAACAGTCTGTTATGTTGTGCCTTGCCAAATGCCTTCTGTAAGTCCATATAAATAACATTCATATTCACTCCCTTTTGTACCACATTTGTTACCTCCTCAAAAATTCAGCTAGGTTTGTTAGACATGACTTACCTTTTACAAGTCCACGTTGTTTCTCTCTGATCCGCTCATATTTGTCGAAATCCTCAGTCACTCCTTCCCGAATGCCAGATTCCAGTAACTGCTCCACAACTGACGTTTGATTAATAGGCCTGTAATTTCGTCATTTATCTCTCCTACCCGACTTAAATAATGGAGTGGCATTGGCAGTTTTCCAATCCATGGGGACAATTCTTGAATCGAGAACATCAATAATTTCCTCGCCTACTTCTTTTAATACGTAGGGTCCTGGAGATTTGTCTATCTTTAATCACATTAGTTTCTCTATCACCATTTTTGAACTTATATTAGATCTAGTAATTTCCTCCCGTTGATTTATTTTCCATTTTCCTTGTATCGTTGATCCGATATTCCCAATTACATTATCACCTGCGTCTGTCATTATGGGCCATGTTACTACTCGCCACCCTCTTTCTCTTAATAGATTTGTAAAAACAGTTATTGTTTTCCTTGATATCCCTCGCAAGCTTTATCTTGCATTCCCTTTTTGCAAACCTTACCTCTTTCCTTGTATCCCTTTGCTGTTCTTTATATGTCTCTCAGTCCACGGGATGTTTACTGTGCTTTGCGTTCATGTAAGCCCTTACTTTTAGTTTCATTCCATATCTCACTTCCCTTGCTGACCAAGATTGTTTAATTACACACGTAGAGCTGTTGCCCCTGACGGGGGTGTACAGGTTTTGTATTCGAGCAAATGCTTCTGTGAATGCCTTCCACTTTTCATCCATAGTTCTCTCCGTTAATAGTTTTGCCCAGTCTATTGTGTTCAATTCCGACTTCATCTCTCCAAATTCAGCCTTAACTAAATGGATCACCTTAGTTCGTGACTCACCTTTCTTATTTTCATGCCTAATATCGAATTCTATCATATAAAGGTCAGTGTTAGCGAGGTGTTCCCTTACCGTAAGATTATTGACTCATTCAAGCTTATTTCTAATCTCTGATCTGAATCTGGCCCGTTTCGTTGTTGGTTCAAGAACATATTGTTCCAGAAAACTGTCGCAAAGGTGAAACTTCATAATTTATTTAAAAATCATTATGAAAGTGAAAAGACGAAACCTCAATAATTATTCACACATATAAACATTGGAAAAAGTGCAAACACGACATCCTAACATCAATTCAGAAGTGTTAATAAAAAACGAAATTACACAATTATTTCAAGATTTTAACGTTGGAAAAGTGCAAACAAGAAAATTGAACAATTTTCAAAAAAACTCTGTCAGCTGCCTCCCCCACCCAACTCCCCTCTCCCTCAGTGGACGACAGGGAAGAGAAAGTGGAGTTAATAGAGACAAAAATGATGTTCATAAGAACATAAGGACAGAAGAAATAGAAGCAGGAGTAGGCCCTTCGAGCCTGCTCCGCCATTCAATAAGTTCATGGCTGATCTGATGCTAATCTCAAATCTAAATTTATGTCCAATTGCCCGCCCGCTCCCCGTAACCCCTAATTCCCTTTACTTCTAGGAAAATGTCTATTTATGTTTTAAATTTATTTAATGATGTCGCTTCCACAGCTTGCTGGAGCAGCAAATTCCACAGACCTACTACCCTCTGAGTGAAGAAGTTTCTCCTCATCTCAGTTTTGAAAGAGCAGCCCCTTATTCAAAGATTATGCCCCCTAGTTCTAGTTTCACCCATCCTTGGGAACATCCTTACCGCATCCACCCGATCAAGCCCCTTCACAATCTTATATGTTTCAATAAGATCGCCTCTCATTCTTCTGAACTCCAATGAGTAGAGTCCCAATCTACTCAACCTCTACTCATATGTCCGCCCCCTCATCCCCGGGATTAACCGAGTGAACCTTCTTTATACTGCCTCGAGAGCAAGTATGTATTTTCTTAAGTATGGAGACCAAAACTGTATGCAGTATTCCAGGTGCGGTCTCACCAATACCTTAAATAACTGCAGCAATACCTCCCTGTTTTTATATTCTATCTCCCGAGCAATAAAAGCCAACATTCCGTTGGCCTTCTTGATCACCTGCACCTGCATACTATCTTTTTGATTTTCTTGCAGTAGGAATGAATCCCAGATTCCTTTGAACTGCAGTACTTTCCAGTTTCTTGCCTTTAAGATAATAACTTTCTCTCTGATTTTTCCTGCCTCACATTTTCCAATATTGTATTGCATCTGCCAAATCTCCGCCCACTCACCAAGCCTGTCGAGATCCCATAGTAGGTTTTTTATGTCCTCCTCACTCTCCACTTTCCCTGCCATCTTTGTATCATCTGTAAACTTTGATATATTATACTCTGTCCCCTCCTCCAAATCGTTAAAATAAATTGTAAAGAGTTGGGGGCCCAGCACCGACCCCTGCGGAACACCACTGGCTACTGGTTGCCAGTCCGAGAATGAACCATTTATCCCTACTCTCTGCTTCCTGTTAGAAAACCAATCCTCCACCCATGCCAGAATATTACCGCCAATCCAGTGATTATTAATCTTGAGCAATAATCTTTTATGTGGTACCTTGTCGAATGTCTTCTGGAAGTCTAAATACACTGCGTCCACTGGTTCCCCTTCATCCACCCTGTACGTTATGTTTTCAAAGAACTCAAGCAAATTTGTCAGACATGACTTCCCCTTCGTAAAGCCATGCTGACTTTGTCCTATTAAATTGTGTTGATCCAAATGTTCTGCTACTGTCTCCAAAATTTTACCCACCAAAGATGTTAGGCTAACTGGTCTATAATTTTCAGCCTTCTGCCTAATACTCTTTTGAAATAAGGGTGTTACATTCGCAGTTTTCCAATCTGCCGGGACCTTTGCCGAGTCCAGAGAATTTTGGAAAATTATTACCAAAGCATCCACAATCCCTACTGCCACTTCCCTCAAGACCCCAGGATGTAAGCCATCAGGCTCAGGGGATTTATACGCCTTGAGTCCCATTAATTTACTGAGTACCAATTCCTTAGTGATTTTAATCGTATTTAGCTCCTCCTCCCCAGAGTCCCCTGTTTGTCCAGTGTTTTGATATTCTTAGTGTCCTCTACCATAAAGACTGAAACAAAATATTTGTTCAGCATTTTTGCCATCTCCATGTTTCCCACCATTAATTTCCCGGTCTCATCCTCGAAGGGACCTACGTTTACCTTATCCACCCTTTTTCTTTTTATATAACTGTAGAAACTCTTGCTATCTGTTTTTATATTTTTTGCTAATTTATTTTCAAAATCTATATTTCCTTTCTTAATCAATCCTATAGTTACTTTTTGCTGTCTTTTGAAGACTTCCCAATCTTCTCTCCTCCCACTAGGTTTGGCTACCTTTTATGTCCTTGTTTTTAGTCGGATACTATCCTTAATTTCTTAACTTAGCCACGGATGTCTGTCATTTCTTTTACACCCTTTTTTCCTCAGTGGAATATATATTTTTTGAAAGTTGTAAAATAACTCCTTAAATGTACACTACTGTTCATGTACCGTCTTACCCTTTAATCTATTTTCCCAGTCCACTTTAATCAATTCCGCTCTCATACCATCATAGTCTCCTTTATTCAAGCTCAGTACGCTTGTTTGGGAACCAACCTTCTCACCCTCTAATTGTATATGGAATGTAACCATGTTATGGTCACTCATTTCAAGGGGATCCATAATTGTGACATTATTTATTAATCCTGGCTCATTACACAAGACCAGGTCGACGGTTGCTTTACCCCTAGTAGGATCAGTTACATACTGCTCAAGAAATCCATCCCGAATACATTCAATAAACTCTTCCTCAAGGCTGCCGTGCCCAATTTGATTTGTCCAGTTAATATCATAGTTAAAATCCCCCATAATTATAGCTGTTCCCTTATTACATGCCCCGACTATTTCCTGATTAATACTTCTTCCAGCAGAGTTGCAACTATTAGGAGGCCTATATACTACGCCCATTAGTGTTTTTTCCCCTTATTATTCCTTATCTCTACCCAAATTTTTTCATTATCTTGATCCTTTGTCCCAATATCATTTCTCTGTATTACAGTGATTCCTTCCTTTATTAACATAGCCACCCCACCTCCCCTTCCTTCCTGCCTGTCCTTCCTGATTGTTAAATACCCTGGCATATTTAATTCCCAGTCGTTGTCACCCTGCAGCCATGTTTCTGTTTTGGCCACATGATCATACCCATATTTGTGCCGCTAACTCGTCCATTTTGTTACGAATTCGACTTGCATTCAGACAAAGAACTTTCAATTATGTTTTGTGAGACTTAGATCCTGCTTTTTCCTTTTTTAACACTTTACCTTTTACTCCATACCTTCTGTCCCTTCCTGACACGCTTTCCTCTGTCTCCCTGCTCAGGTTCCCAACCTCCTGCCACAGCTTTGATGCTGGGTTAATCGCCTTACGCCTCCTTGTTTTTATTTTATCTGTCGTGCCAAGAGTACACTTTTTTTCTGCTGCTCTACGCTTTTCCCTTTCACTTGTTCCTGAACAACTGTTTGTACTATTTGTATTGTAGATTTCCCCTCTCTTGTTGCTCTCAACTTCATTCCCTTGTGACTCCCCGCTCAGGTTCCCATCCCCCTGCCACTCTAGTTTTAACCTTTCCAACAGCACTAGCCATCACCCCCGCGAGGACATTGGTCCCGGTCCTGCTCGGGTTCAACCCGTCATGCTTGTACAGGTCCCACCTTCCCCAGAAGCGGTCCCAATGTCCCAGGAATCTAAATCCCTCCCTCCTACACCATCCCTGCAGCCACACATTCATCCTGTCTATTCTCATGTTCCTATATTCACTATAATGTGGCACCGGTAGTAATCCTGAGATCACTACCTTTGAAGTCCTGCATTTTAATTTATCTCCTAACTCCTTAAATTCACCTTGCAGGACCCCATCCCTTTTTTAAATATGTCGTAGGTACCAATATGGACCACGACGACTGGCTGTTCACCCTCCCCCTCCAGAATGCCCTGCAGCCGCTCCGTGACATCCTTGACCCCAGCACCAGGGAGGCAACATACCATCCTGGAGTCACGTTTGGGGCCGCAGAAACGCCTATCTGTTCCCCTTACAATTGAATCCTCCATCACTATAGCCCTGCCACTCTTCTTCCTCCCCTCCTGTGCAGCAGAGCCACCCGTGGTGCCACGAACGTGGCTCTTGCTGCTTTTCCCTGATAAGCCATCTCCCCCAACAGTATCTAAAGCAGAATATCTGTTTGAGAGGGAGATGGCCCCTGGAGACTCCTGCTCTACCTGCCTTGTCCTTGTACTCTGCCTGGCGGTCACCCATTTACTTTCTGCCTGCGTAGTCCTTACCTGCGGTGTGACCACCTCACTGAACGTGCTATCCACGATAGTCTCAACATCGCGGATGCTCCACAGTGAATCCACCCGCAGCTCCAGCTCCTACTCTCTCAAGGCACCCCACTTTCCCCAGTGCCCTGATGAACTCTTCTATCTGCTTCCCCCTGCACTGTCTGCCAGTCACTGTAGATTGCACGTCTACCAGCGGTGTGCTGGAGGAATGTAGGTCTGATGAGCCTTTGGCCTGTGACTTGCCGACTCTTATGGCCATCTGTCTCTGGAGCAGGGATGCTGCTGCCTGCATTCTAGGATTGAGGTCCTAAGCTGCTTCGTGCAGTGTGCCGTGTGTAGCTGACAACATGCCTGCTGCTGTAAAGATGTGTGATATTTACTCGGCAGCTGATTCGATATCGCGCATTCTGAACTATTGCCCACAGATAGACTTAACCCCGGTGAACTGCAATAAGAATATCATTGGGAATCCGTCAACGCTTCAAACATGCAGCAACAAAAGTGAGATTGTCTATGGTGGGTCTTGAAGCTCAACCCTTTTATCGAACTGGAGCACTCAGTAATAAATTCAGCTTTTATAATATCCGGCATTAGTTCCAGTCTATTAACCAGGAAGTAGCGATATTCCAGTTCAGCGCAATACTGGACCGCAAATGGAGCAATGACGCAACTCAGCCCATGAAATTTTGTCCATTCAAGTTAAGGAATGTGAAATCAGACCGTTCATTGTGCGCTCTGGGCTCTCCCGGGACCACTGAAGTGAACATCCTCCCCACTCATTTTGTAATTCTGTGGAACATTTATAAAGATTCAAACATTGTTTGCAACGTGAAAGTTGTATTCGTGTATCCCGGGTGCTGACCCTACTCGAGTATTTTGGTGGTGATCCTGCACTACCGTTATCGGCGCAGATCCTTCTCGAAAATGACTGATCTTCACAAAACTCTTGCATTTCTGCAAGGCGACCTTCCTACTTCAGTACTGCTGATGACCACATACTTGCAGTGGAGCTCCTATCGATGTTCTTCAATGAACTGGTGGTGATCCTCCTCTTGTATTGTTGGTGGTGATTCGATTCCTGCGGAACTGGCGGTGATCCTCCTCTTGTATTTTGGTGGTGATACGACTCCTGGAGTACTGGCGGTGGCCGCCGTCTAACATTAATAATGAAGGTTTTATTCTGACAGCGTTTGCCGGTCACAATACTCTGATAGAAGCTCTAATCATCTCCTCTTGCATGATTTGTGTTGAGATTACTCTTTCATTGGTCGTGGTGAAGATAACGTCACAGTGCTGATGATGACTCCACTCCACCAGTGCTAGTGGTCACCTTCGTGTTGCAGCATTATTGACGACCCTATTCTTACAGTAAAGGTGGTGCCTCCAATCTCGCTGTCGCTGTGGTCACTGTACTCTTCCAATCTGAGTGATAACCTTGCTTTTACAGTGTGGGCGGTGAGCCTAACTTACAACACTGCCGGTCGCCTTATTTTTGCAAACTGTTGTTGTTTCTATTAATACAGGTGGTATCAGTACACATGCACCATTGGAGGCGACAGTAACATTGCAGTACTGAAGGCAAATGAAATTTGCAGTATCCTTGGTGACAACACACATGCAGCACCGATGGTGACCCAACGGTGACATTAATTGTGCTCACCCTATTCGTACAGTAATAATACCCACACTGCTGCAAACGTAACGGTAGTGACCCTGCTCTCGAGATACAAGTGGTGATCTTACGTTCGCAGGGCAGCTGGTGACTCTACTCCCAGTCATGTCTAATCATGTCCAGCTTGTAGCCATGTCCCGATTTGCAGTCTGGTGCTCAGATATAGTAGGAATAAAATATCCGCATTGTCCAGTTAAGTTTTGAAACTACATTTAGCGACCATCTTTTCTGACTCATTTGATCGTGCGGCCGCATAAATAACATGGGGGAATCTCTCCTGGTGCTTCCCAAGCCTAACTCCATTGGGGTTACTGCAGCCCCTGTGCCTGGCACGGCTTACTGTCACTTGCTGAGCGGTTTGGTCTTTAAGTTCAATTCCCACAATGCCCGAGTGATTCAGGCTTTGCACTCAAGGCCACATCTGCAACCAGTGTTTGTTCGACCAGCCTCGATGTATATCAGGAGTGAATATCTGAGAAACACTGACTCGGCCTGATTCCTCCCAGTATCGACGTTGGAAGCTGACTTGGGAAATGGCTCGGGTCACGTTTCTTCATTTTTTGTTCATTTCTTCATTTATTCGAAATGTCTCTTGATTATCAGGAATTCGTACAATTAAGGTTCTGTGACGTTGAAGCTGAACGAACAGTCTGATATATATATGGAACCTTCCCTTCCATTGAAGCACATGTGATTAAACGGACAGTGGTTTTTTGGGACCACTGCTCTTTCTGATTTATATTAATGACCTGGACTTGGGTGTCGAGGGCATAATTTCAAAGTTTGCAGCTGACACGAAACTCGGAAATGCAGTAAACATTCAGGAGAACAGTAAAAGGCTTCAGGAGGATGTAGACAGATTGTTGAAATGGGCAGACACATGGCAGATGAAATTTAAGGTATGGAAGTGTGAAGTGATTCACTTTGGGAGGAAGAATGAGGAGAGGCAATATAAACTAAATTTTAAACTCTTAATGGTGCCGCAGCAGCAGACAGATCTGGGGTATACGTACAAATGTCCTTGAAGGGGGCAGGAGAAAATTTTTTTAAAATTTATCATTGGATGTGGGCGTCGCTGGTAAGCCCAGCATTTATTGCCAATCACTAATTGCCCTTGAGAAGGTGGTGGTGAGCCGCCTCCTTGAACCGCTGCAGTCCGTGTGCTGAAGTTTCTTCCACAGTGCTGTAAGGCAGGGAGTTCTCGGATTATGACCCAGAGATGATGAAGGAACGGCGATATATTTCCAAGTAGGGATGGTGTGTGGCTTGGAGGGGAACGTGCAGGTGGTGTTGTTCCCATGTGCCTGCTGCCTTTTTCCTTCTAGGTATAGAGGTCGCAGGTTTGGGAGGCGCTATCGAAGAAGCCTTGGCGAGTTGCTGGAGTGCATCCTGTAGATGGTACACACTGCAGCCACAGTGCGCCGGTGGTGAAGGGAGTGAATGTTTAGTGTGGTGGATGGGGTGCCAATCAAGCGGGCTGTTTTGTCCTGGATGGTGTGGAGCTTCTTGAGTGTTGTTGGAGATGCACTCATCCAGGCAAGTGGAGAGTATTCCATCACACTCCTCTCTTGCGCATGTAGATGGTGGAAAGGCTTTTGGGAGTCAGGAGATGAGTCACTCGCCGCAGAATACCCAGCCTCTGACTTGCTGTTGTAGCCACAGTAGTATGTGGCTGGTCCAGTTAAGTTTCTGGTCAAAGGTGACCCCTAGAATGTTGATGGTGGGGAATTCGGCGATGGTAACGCCGTTGAATGTGAAGTGAAAATTGTCAGGTTCTCTTTTATTGGAGATGGTCATTGCCTGGCACTTGTCTGGCGCAAATATTACTTGCCACTTATGAGCCCCAGCCTGGATGTTGTCCAGTTCGTGCTGCATGAGGCCTCGGACTGCTTCATTAACTGAGGGGTTGTGAATGGAACTGAACACAGTGCGATCATCAGCGAACGTCCCCTTTTCTGATCTTATGGTGGAGGGACTTTCATTGATGAAGCAGATGAAGATAGTTGGGCCTATGACACTGCCCTGAGGAGCTCCTGCAGCAATGCCCTTTGGCTGAAATGATTGGCCTCCAACAACCACTATTATCTTCCTTTGTGGTAAGTATGACTCCAGCTATTGGAGTGTTTTCCCCTTGATTCCCATTGACTTCAATTTTACTAGTGCTCCTTGGTGCCACACTTGGTCAAATGCTGCCTTGATGTCAAGGGCCGTAGCTCTCACCTCACCTCTGGAATTCAGCTCTTTTGTCCATGTTTGGACCAAGGCTGTAATGAGGTCTGGAGTCCAGTGGTCGTGACACCCCATGGCCTTTCCACCATCTCCAATGCACAAGTTAGAACTGAGATGGATTACTCTCCTTTTGCCTGGGTGAGTGCAGTTCTAGCTACTCTCAAGAAGCTCTACACCATCCAGGACAAAGCAGCCCGCTCGATTGGCATCCCAGGCACCACCCTGAATATTTAATCCCTTCACTACCGGCGCACTATGGCTGCAGTGTGTACCATCTACTGGATGCACTGCAGCAACTCGCCAAGACTCCATCCACAGCACCTCGCAAATCCTCGAGGTCTACCGCCTAGAAGGACAACGGCAGCAGGCACATGAGAACAAAACCAACTGCACGTTCCCGTCCAAGTCACACACCATCCCGACTTGGAAATATATCGACGTTCCTTCATTGTCACTGGGTCAAAATTCTGGAATTCCCTACCGAACAGAACTGTGGGAGAACCATCACCACACGGACTGCAGCAGTTCAAGAGGGCGGGTGATCAGCACCTTCTCAAGCTCAATTAGTGATGGGCAATAAATGCTGGCCTTGCCAGCGATACCCACACCCCATCAACGAATAAAAAATAAGTAAAAATGAACAAGTGGCTCCGTTCGTATTGCTGAGATTATGACCCGTGTGGTCCGAGCTCCTGATGCTCCCTTACCTGGACCTCCTCCCTGTTCTTTCCTCTGTCATTGGACCCGACATGCCCCACAGCAACTGGATCTCAACCCTCCATTTTCAAGTTTCTCTCCAGTTGCGCTGAGGTAATTTTTATCCTGGCAACAGGGAGACAACACACTCTCATGGACTGTCGGTTATGACTGCAGTGGATGCTATCGAGACCCCTAATTATCCAATCTGCTATTGATGAACGTTACAAATTCTATTTTGAACACCACCACTCGCCACACCGCCTTGTACTGTCTCCTGCTCCACGTTGCCATGGTTAGCTTCAACGCATCCTTCCTACATCCTTCACCCTTATCCTCACAGGCAGAAAGTACGTTGTACCTGTTAGAAATAACCAGTGTCTGCTTGACTTGCTTCTCTGCCTCCACTAGGTTCTGCCTACCCTGCTGACTGACAGTCACACTCACCCCTCCCTACAGCTGTACTTTCGACTGAGCTTTGACTGTACTGTGGAGAGAACTATCCAGAAATTCCTTCACCTTCCATACGTGTCAGAGTATCTCTAACTCGCAGTCCAGCTCAATGATTCTGAGCTGGAATGTTTCAATGCAGAGATATTACCGACAGGAGTAGTTATCCGGTACAATCTCCCTGTTCACAATTTCCACAGTCTGCAGTCCCGACACATGGCCTGTGCTGTAATTTCTAATCTTTATTTAATTATTTATTCATTGTTAGCCGTCATTTATTTCTAGAGCTAATAGATTCATTTGAGATCTACATTATAATTAGTAGATGAATTTATTTTGATTTCACGTTGGTTAGTAATCAATTACACTGGTTATTAATTAATTATTTACTTACATTGCTTAAGATATTTAATCAAGGATAACAACCATATACTTAAAGTAGATTGTGGATGATAAATTAACAGTTAGCTGAAATTAATTGGGCTCCGCCGCTCCTTCCGTTGCATTCACCAGCACTTCAATTTTCTCGAATATTCCCCCGTATTTGTTCACCCTCTCGCTTGGCACCCTTTTTTGAAGGTTATGGGCCGCACCAGTGATGCTACTCTCCGAATTAGAAAAAGAGGGCAGGCAAATTAAGGGAACACAGTAAATGTGCAATTAAAAATAGTATACAGGGGAATACAGTAACTGTTTAATTAGAAATAGAGAACACGGGAATATAGAGGGAACAGAGTAAGTGTTTAACTAGAAATAGAGAAGAGGGGAATTTAGCGGAACACAACAACTGTTTAAATAGAAATAGAGAACAGGGGAACAGATTAACTCTTTAATTAGAAATAGAATGAAGGGGAATTTAGGGAACAGAGTAACTGTTTAATTAGAAATAGAGAACAGGGGAATTGAGCGGAACACAACAACTGTTTAATTAGAAATAGAGAATACGGGAATTTAGGGGAACAGAGTAACTGTTTAATTAGAAATAGATGACAAGTGAATGTAATGGAACTCGTTAACTGTCCATTTAAAAATCGAAACAAGTGAATTAAAGGGGAGTACAGAAATTTTTAAATTGTAAATAGGGGCCAGAGGAATTAAGGGTTACACAGCGACGTTTCAATTATGAATAGATCAACGGGGAATTTAGGGGAACAAAGTGACTGTTTAATTAGAACTAGAGAACAAGGTAATGTAGGAAGAACACAGAAACTGCTTAATTAGAAATAGAATAAAGGGAATTTAGGGCAATACAGTAACTGTTCAATTAGAGATACAATAAAGGGGAAAAGGCGGAATACGGTAACTGTTTAAGTAGTAAAATAATAAAAGGAAATATCGGGGGATAAAGCCTCTGTTAAATTAGAAATGCAATAATGGGAAATATCGTGGAACACAGTTAATATTTAATTAGAAAGAGTGGACTTAATTAGAAGTAGAATAAAATGGAATTAAGGGGAGCACGGTAAATGTCCAATTAGAAATAAAAGACGGGGAAGTTCGGGGAACACATTAGCTGCTTAATTAGAAATGGAGGACAGAGAAGTTTAGGGGAGCAATCTAACGAACAGGGGAACATTGATGAACACAGTAATTGTCTAATTAGAAATAGAGGACTGTATAATTTAGGGGAATAAAGTAACAGTTTAATGAGCAATAGAGAACACTAGAATTTAGGGGAGCACAATAACAGTATAGATGGGAATAGAAGCCATGGAATTTAGGGGATAATTAGGAATAATGGACAGTGGAATTCAGGAGAACACAGTAAGTGTTTAATTGGAAAAAGAAGAACGTAGAATTAACAGGAGCAATGTATTTCCTTAATTGGACCGAGAAAACAGGGGAATGCATGAAACACAATAGTGGTTTGATTAGAAACATAATTAAGGGGAAGGTAGGGGAACACAGTAACTGTTTGATTAGAAATAGAGGGCACTGGATTTAGGGAACACCGGAATTGTTCAATTAACAATAAAAAACTTCGAAATTTAGGGGAATACAGTAACTGTTTAACTCTAAATAGAATGAAGGGGAATATAAGGATAAAACAGGAACTGTCCATTTAGAAATATAATGAAGGGGAATATAAGGCGAACACAGTAACAGTTTAATTAGAATTAGAGGTTAGGATAATATAAGGGGAACTCAGAAACTGTTTCATTAGAATTAGAGGATGGATAATATGAGGGGGCACAATACCTGTTTATTAGAATTAGAGGACAGGATAATATAAGGTGAACACATTACCTGTTTAATCAGAAATAGAGGTTAGAATAATATAAGGGGAACAAAGTTATTCTTTAATTTGAAGTAGAGGATAGGATGATATAAGGGTTCACAACAATTCTTTAAGTAGAAATAGAAGAAAGGATAATATAAGGGGAGCACAATAACTGTTTAATTTGAAATAGTGGGCACGATAATATAAGGAGAACATATTGAAATAGATGAATTGTGAATTAATGTGAATACATCAACTGTGTAATCAAAAATAGAAGACAAGGCAATTCAGGGGAACACACTAACTCTTTAAATTGAAATTGAAGCCAGGAGAATTTAGAGGAACACAATGTCTGTTTAATTAGAAATAGTTAACGGGGTAATTTCAGGGAACACAGTAACAGTTCAATTAGAAATAGAGAAGAGGGGAATTAGAGGAACAATGCAACTGATATATAAAAAATAGAGGACAGGAAAATTGAGGAAAATATAGTAACTGTTTAATTACAAACAGGGAGCCGCGAAAGGCAGTAACCATTTACGTAGAAGTAGGGGACAGGGGATGACTTTGCTTTCTATTTTATCCTTAGTTCCTGACACTTCGCTTTCTCACGATTATAACTGGTTGCAGATGCATCGCTGACTGATGGAATTTAAATCCCAGCCTGATGCCTGACTCCTGTCTTAAATACTGTTGGCCGTTTGAATGCAGTTAAAGAAGAATGTGCCTGTTACACAGAAGTGCCTGCTACTCATCACCACTTCCTCCAAAAGCTGGACGCCAGCCGGATTGGCAGAGCCTGGGATGCACGGGGACCTGCAACTATGTGAAGTTTGGCATTTGGAGAAACTCAGGTTATTGTAGAAGGTGAGATAGTGACGGATAAAGTGGGCACCTAGTCACAATTGATAAATTAAGCCCAATATAATTAAAGTATAAAGGCTATTGTTAGTGTAAGGTTTTAGACAAGGCTTTTTCAAATTGAAGTGAGGTGTCATAGGTTTATTGAACACACAGAACATTCAATAGTGCTTAAACCTACACTTAAAACATAGTGATTAGAACCACAGCTGTTGGTTGGGGCATCAAACGTGTTCCAGTTCTGAGCTCATTCTCTTAGGCCTTTACGAATACGAATTCTCATCACAACTTGCTACTTTTTATACATTTTCTGACTCCCTGTACGTGTCAATCTACACAATTCTGCATTACATAGTCATATAACAGTTACAATACAAATCCACATATGGAGAATTGAATTGACTTTTCCTTTATCCTCTATCTAAACATTTCCGCCTTCTACCACTCTCTCCTCCTTTAAGACGCTCGTTCAAACCTATCTCTTTGACCAAGCTTTTGCTCATCTGTCCTAATACCTCCTAATGTGACTCGGTGATAAACTTTGTTTGCGAACGCTCCTGTGAAGCGCCGTGTGCCGTTTTATTACATTAAAGGCGCGCTATAATTGCAAGTTGTTGCTGATGTTTTTGAAGTTGTTTTTCAAGAACGATATTTTCCCTTACCTAACAACCTCTTTTCCAGTTCGGCTGACACCGAAAATTCACTTAGTTCGTTATCTTTTCAACAACTTCAGTCTTGATCCATTTCATTGCAATTCGACCAAGTGAAATCTATAAATATAAGTCTGTCTTTCTTTTGTATCATTTGTGCGAATTAAAATGAATGAAGAATGTCCAGAATCTTTCCTTTGCAGAACTACCTGCTTTCCCACACTGTTATCAAATCATGTATGTTCTATGAAATTGATCAATCAGTATATAATTGCATGTCTTTAATTAAATCTCTCACCACTTTATCCTGAAAATGACCATTGCCGCAGGGTCAACCCTGGCCCAACAGCGTAGTGGGACTTGAATTTGACTTATACTTCGTTGCTTAACAGGCAAAGGCGAATATTAAGGTTACTACAATATTCATTTAAACCAATACAGTAAAACATTAGCAGATCTCATGACAGTCTGATTCACCTTTTCATAGAGCACCCCCTTTGTTGGCATTAGAGTATTTAAGGTCAACAGTAAACAATATCTCATCACCATCATTTATCCATCTCGATCTATTGTATTGCGCAGGTCTCTGCTCGTTGATTTTACATTGTCCAGATCCTCATTACCCATTTCATGTAGTGTTGTTATGAGGAGACTGACCATGCCTTGGGCCCGTTCGTCAGCGTATTTTCATCATGCATGTCGAAAGCTGTTTGTTTCATGTGTAACACGTCACTTCTGTACACACAGCGATATCCCAGGCTCATGCAGCACGAGACATCCGATACAAGCCAGTCCTGTCCCTTCTGGATCTCTCTCAATAGATCGTGCAGGTGTTTGATTAGAATCTCCCCCTGCACGATCCCGATGTTTCGGGTAGTGGCCAAGCATCAAATATATTCATCTCATTGTTCAGTATAAGCAAGGACACAACCATCTCGAAGAGAAACATTACAAATAACTATCTTAACTACAGTTTCCTTAATTTCACTCGACTGCATATTGATACCAGATTGATATCTATTAACGAGTCGTGCCCGGGTGATTTAGGTTAGGAACGGATGGTACAGGATTAATATAAATAGACTGCTTCCATTCGTTGAGGGATCAAGAATTAACGGCCAAAGATGAAAGAATACATTGAAGAGATTTAAAACTGAGAGTAAGAGAAACCTGTTTTCACAGAGAGTTGGGAGGCAGTCGAATTCACGGAAGCAGAAATTAGATCAATATTCACCATTAAATTGGATAGAGAGATAAGGAATAAAAAGTTGAAGGGATGTTGAGGTAGAGTGGGTAAAGTAATTGGAACTATTTACTCAGTCGGAAGGTAAACGCCAACAAGGACTGGTTGGCTCGATTGACTTGTTCCCCTGGTATAATATTCCAATATTTTGATGGTCAGTTGAAACTTCAAGTAAATATCTGCAAACAAAGATGCCTAACGTCACAGTGACGAGTCAACTTCCAATTGCCTCCATCTTACTTATCAGTAAAGCCAGGACCGGTTCAATTTGGCCAGGAAACAATGGGGGGAGGGAGGCCGGAGTCTGCTGGGGAGACCAGCGGCAGCAATATTCACACCGAAATTACAGAAGAATTCCAAATAACTACGATTGTAACACATTTTGATTTCTACATTACAGAAAACTTTATCCATTGATTAAACTGACACGCCTCATGCCAATAGCTGCGGTGTGAGGCAGTTAACGCTGACGCCACATGTTCCACTCCACTGCTGAAGCTCAATCGTGAATGTTCTCTTTGAATCATGAGCGGAAATTCCGCAGTTTCAGGAAGAAATGATTCTGTTCACCCGCAGAAAGCAGCAGACATCAAAAAGCATGGGACAAAATGGACGAAATGTTCTCTGAAACCTGTTCATTTTCACAAGGACAATCCGTTTTCTTCAAAAACGAAATAAGGCAATTCTAATAGGAACATGGATTGTAATGGGTTAATAAATGACAGCCAATATAAATTTGTTGAAGGCAAAACTTGTCTGATAAACTTGATTGAGTTCTTCGATGAAATAATAGAGATAAGGGTAGGACATTCTAAGTTGTGTTCATGGACTTTCAAAAAGGCGTCGAATGAAGTGTCACATAATTGACTTGTTAGCAAAATTGAAGTCCATGGGATTATTTGGGCAATGGTACCGTGGATTTGACTAAGATACAGAAAGCAGACATTGGTGAACGGTAATTTTTTCAGACAAGGAAGGATACAGTGGTGTCCCACATGGGCCAATGATAGGACAATTGCTCTTTTCAATAGATATTAATGACCTGATCTTGGGTATAGAGGGTATAATTTCAAAGTTTGCAGATGACACGAAACTCGGAAATCTATTAAACAGTGACGAAGGGATAGAAGGCAGAGAGCAGTGGTGAACAGGTGTTTTTCTGACTGTATGCTGCGGGGTCCCCAGGGGTCAGTATTCGGGCCAATGCGTTTCTTGTTATATATAAATAACCTGGACTTGGGTATAGAGACTACTATCTCGAAGTTTGTGGATGGTACCAAACTTGGCAACGGAGTTAATGGTGAGCAGAATAGTAGCAGAGCTCAGGAGGACAAAGGCAGACTCGTGAAATGGGCAGACACATGGCAGATACAACTTAATGCGGATAAGTTTGAAGTGATGCACTTTGGGAGGCATAACGTGGAGAGGCGGTATAATATAAACGGTACAATTTTGAGGGGGAGGGTCCTGCAAGAGCAGAGGGACCTGGGGTTGCATGTTCAGAAATCTTTGAAGATGGCAGGGCAAGTTGATAAGGTGGTGACGAAAGCGTATGGGATACTTAGCTTTGTAAATGGGGACATTGAATACAAAAACAAGGAATTCATGCGAAACCTTCTTAAATCAATGGTTGGGCCTCAGCTGGAGTATTGTTTACAATTGTGGGCACCACACTTTAGGAAGGATGGCAAGGCATTGGCGAGCGTACAGAGGAGGTATCCCAGGATGATATCAGGGATGAAGGATTTCAGCTATTTAGAGAGATTAGAGAAGCTGGGATTGTTTTCCTTCGAGCAGAGAAGGTTAAGGGAAGACCGAATAAGAAAGAAAGAAAAGAAAGACTTGCATTTATGTCTTGCTTTTCATGACCTCAGGACGTCCCAAAGCACAGGCAGGATGGGCCGTATGGCCTCTTCCTGTCCTTTAAGTTTCTACGTTTCTGTGATTCTAAGGATAGTGGCAATATTCGAGAGGGCATTGATAGACTGGTGAAATGGGCAGACACGTGACTGATAGAATTTAATGCAGAGACGTCTGAGGTGATGTATTTTGGAAGGAAGAATGAGGGGAGGCACTATAAACTGAATGGGGCAATTTTAAAGGGGGTGCAGGAAAAGACATATCTGGACCATTACGTACACAAATCTTTGAAGGTGGCGAAACAAGTTGATGAGGCTGTTAAAAAATCGGGACCTTGGGCTTTCCAAAAAGAGGCATAGATTACAAAAACAAGGAAGTTATGCTAAACCTTTGTAAATATATGGTTAGGCCTCAGCTGGGGTATTCTGTCCAGTTCTGGGCACCACACTATAGGAAGGATGTCACGGCCTTGGAGAGGGTGCAGAGGCGATTCACTTGAATGGTACCAGGGATGGGTGACTTCAGTTATGTGGAGAGACTGGAGAAGCTGGGATTGTTCTACTTAGAACAGAGAAGGTTAAGGCGTGAGTTAATAAAGGTGTTCAAAATGGTGATGGTTTTGAAAGAGTTTATTGGCAGAAACTCTACACAATGGCAGAAGGATTCATAACCAGTGGACAACGATTTAAGAACATTTGCAAAAGAAGCAGTTGGACGATGAGGATTTTTTGAAGCAGCGAGTTGTTCTGATCTGGAATGCACTGCCTGAAAGGGTGGCGGATGGATATTCAATCGTAACTTTCAAAAGGCATTTGGATAAATACTTCAAAAGTAAAAACATGCAGAGCAATTGGGAAAGAGCACAGGAGTGGAATTAATTGAATCGGTCTTTCAAGAACAGGCACAGGGACGATGGGCTGCAAGATTCTATAATTCTATATTTGAGCTTTAGTTAGGAGAGGAAGCTTGGGTTAGATTTTTCTTTCATTTCACCAATGTCAGAATAAACGTCCAAGGAAATGTCATCATCTTCTTCAGTTCTTCCCTGAATTTAGTTTGGGTCGCTGCATAAATACACGTGTTTGTACAGGAACTCAAATACATGAGCAGATATCCGGTTTCAGTGCTGATATAAGCAGGGGTTTCATACTCGCCTGGATAATGCACGGTGTTTGTCAGTTTGGTAGCTAAAAAACTCACTGCAGCTGTCAGCCACAACAGTATGAAACAGCCCTTTCTGCTCATTGATGTTATTCGACGGAGTTTCATAGACGGAGATGTGCAATTTCCCCATTGACTTCCCAACGCACAGAAGGGAAAATCGCGCCTTGTTTGTTAAGTGACTGTAACTAATGCCAATTATTGTGTAACCTGATTTTCTCACCGGACACCGATTGTTCTATAAAGGGGGAATATTTACGGATCTCAGACACACTCCAATCGGAACCGTAAAGCCGGACAGAATTCACCCATTATTATATATAATGGAACTGCCAATAATTTTACAGATAAAGAATACCTACTACCCTGTTCTCGCGGCCTTTGGTGTTCCCGGTAAGTCAATGAGTCCTGTTGTTTAATAGCTGTTGACTGTCTCAATGTTATTGAAACAGATTCCGAGATTGTTCTCATTGCAGAGTCAGTTATCCACCGGGATAAGTTGGTGAATAGCAGCAGGAATCTTACCGGTCCTCAAGGCCGGCGAGCCGCTGCTCTGGTCGATAGATTGTGGGCAACGAGCGATCAACTTTCTTCATCATACCGAGGGAGGGCGAGACTGATTCCCCGGCCCAATTAACAATACATCGATCATTAAAGAACGTGTTGCTTCGTGTCCATGGTCACCATTTTATTTGTACCTTTGTTCCCGGTCCACTTTAAGTTGATAATTCCTCGGTCTGCAGACATCTGCACCCAACAAGGGCCTTTGAAAGATAATTTCAGAAATAATTGCCGTTCAGGGAGATGCTCTCTTCCACTCGGCTGCAAAAAAAACCTTCGCCTTTCCACCAGCTCCAGCTCTGGTACCGAGCAGCTCCTTCGGGCCGAATATGAATAGAAAAAACTCATTCTCGACGTGAATTGACTGCCTTTGCCTCAGCTGAATGTTTTATTTGTGTTCATATCTTTCCAGTAATTCCTATGCAATGATATTCAGTACTTGACGATGTCTGACTGAAGGATACTGGAAGGACGCCGGATTTTTAGTCCCTCTATTGTTCAATGATTGATTCCTTTTAAACAAACTTTTGTCAATGTTCGCCTGTATTAAAAAAAGAATCCGTGCACATAACCCACGCAGGGACACATCTAAATATTTCTCCACAATATGCTGTGAGATTTAGCTGAGTGTCCCCGGTAATTACCTCTTGTCCCTCTTTCTTACAGCGCACCTGGTGACAATCGTGATTCTCTCCAGAGGAAATTGCGGCCTTTCCAAATGTATTTCTGTCTACATGGTGGCCATGGCAACAGCAGATCTGCTGGTCATCATCTTCAGTGTAATAGTGTTTCACATTTTCAGTTATCACTTTCCATATTCATTCCTGTCCTACACTGCCGTTTGTAAGTTCATTATTTACATGAATGCTGCTGCGCTGGATATGTCGGTGTGGTTCACAGTCTTGTTCACATTTGACCGATTTGTAGCTATATGTTGTCATAAGTTTAAAACAAAATGTTGCACAGTGAGAACTGCGGCTGCGGTTTTAACAACCGTCACTGCCCTGTTCTGTTTAAAGGACATCCCCTTTTGCTTTGCATATGAACCTGAACGAATAATTAACAATGTTCACTGGGGTTGCCGCATCAGAGTGGACTTTTTTTCAAAGCCTGCAGGCGTCGTCTACTCTTGGTTACACAGTATTTTAATTCCATGGCTTCCTTTTGCTTTGATATTACTGTTCAATTGTTTGACAGTCAGGCGTATTGTCGTAGCCAGTCGAGCCCGGAGGGGAAACCGCGGTCGCAGCAGTGAGAATCAGAGCGATCCAGAGATGGAGAACCGAAGGAAATCCATCGTTTTACTGTTCACGGTTTCGGGCTGTTTCATACTGTTGTGGCTGACAGCTGCAGTGAGTTTTTTAGCTACCAAACTGACAAACACCGTGCATTATCCAGGCGAGTATGAAACCCCTGCTTATATCAGCACTGAAACCGGATATCTGCTCATGTATTTGAGTTCCTGTACAAACACGTGTATTTATGCAGCGACCCAAACTAAATTCAGGGAAGAACTGAAGAAGATGATGACATTTCCTTGGACGTTTATTCTGACATTGGTGAAATGAAAGAAAAATCTAACCCAAGCTTCCTCTCCTAACTAAAGCTCAAATATAGAATTATAGAATCTTGCAGCCCATCGTCCCTGTGCCTGTTCTTGAAAGACCGATTCAATTAATTCCACTCCTGTGCTCTTTCCCAATTGCTCTGCATGTTTTTACTTTTGAAGTATTTATCCAAATGCCTTTTGAAAGTTACGATTGAATATCCATCCGCCACCCTTTCAGGCAGTGCATTCCAGATCAGAACAACTCGCTGCTTCAAAAAATCCTCATCGTCCAACTGCTTCTTTTGCAAATGTTCTTAAATCGTTGTCCACTGGTTATGAATCCTTCTGCCATTGTGTAGAGTTTCTGCCAATAAACTCTTTCAAAACCATCACCATTTTGAACACCTTTATTAACTCACGCCTTAACCTTCTCTGTTCTAAGTAGAACAATCCCAGCTTCTCCAGTCTCTCCACATAACTGAAGTCACCCATCCCTGGTACCATTCAAGTGAATCGCCTCTGCACCCTCTCCAAGGCCGTGACATCCTTCCTATAGTGTGGTGCCCAGAACTGGACAGAATACCCCAGCTGAGGCCTAACCATATATTTACAAAGGTTTAGCATAACTTCCTTGTTTTTGTAATCTATGCCTCTTTTTGGAAAGCCCAAGGTCCCGATTTTTTAACAGCCTCATCAACTTGTTTCGCCACCTTCAAAGATTTGTGTACGTAATGGTCCAGATATGTCTTTTCCTGCACCCCCTTTAAAATTGCCCCATTCAGTTTATAGTGCCTCCCCTCATTCTTCCTTCCAAAATACATCACCTCAGACGTCTCTGCATTAAATTCTATCAGTCACGTGTCTGCCCATTTCACCAGTCTATCAATGCCCTCTCGAATATTGCCACTATCCTTAGAATCACAGAAACGTAGAAACTTAAAGGACAGGAAGAGGCCATACGGCCCATCCTGCCTGTGCTTTGGGACGTCCTGAGGTCATGAAAAGCAAGACATAAATGCAAGTCTTTCTTTTCTTTCTTTCTTATTCGGTCTTCCCTTAACCTTCTCTGCTCGAAGGAAAACAATCCCAGCTTCTCTAATCTCTCTAAATAGCTGAAATCCTTCATCCCTGATATCATCCTGGGATACCTCCTCTGTACGCTCGCCAATGCCTTGCCATCCTTCCTAAAGTGTGGTGCCCACAATTGTAAACAATACTCCAGCTGAGGCCCAACCATTGATTTAAGAAGGTTTCGCATGAATTCCTTGTTTTTGTATTCAATGTCCCCATTTACAAAGCTAAGTATCCCATACGCTTTCGTCACCACCTTATCAACTTGCCCTGCCATCTTCAAAGATTTCTGAACATGCAACCCCAGGTCCCTCTGCTCTTGCAGGACCCTCCCCCTCAAAATTGTACCGTTTATATTATACCGCCTCTCCACGTTATGCCTCCCAAAGTGCATCACTTCAAACTTATCCGCATTAAGTTGTATCTGCCATGTGTCTGCCCATTTCACGAGTCTGCCTTTGTCCTCCTGAGCTCTGCTACTATTCTGCTCACCATTAACTCCGTTGCCAAGTTTGGTACCATCCACAAACTTCGAGATAGTAGTCTCTATACCCAAGTCCAGGTTATTTATATATAACAAGAAACGCATTGGCCCGAATACTGACCCCTGGGGACCCCGCAGCATACAGTCAGAAAAACACCTGTTCACCACTGCTCTCTGCCTTCTATCCCTTCGTCACTGTTTAATAGATTTTCGAGTTTCGTGTCATCTGCAAACTTTGAAATTATACCCTCTATACCCAAGATCAGGTCATTAATATCTATTGAAAAGAGCAATTGTCCTATCATTGGCCCATGTGGGACACCACTGTATCCTTCCTTGTCTGAAAAAATTACCGTTCACCAATGTCTGCTTTCTGTATCTTAGTCAAATCCACGGTACCATTGCCCAAATAATCCCATGGACTTCAATTTTGCTAACAAGTCAATTATGTGACACTTCATTCGACGCCTTTTTGAAAGTCCATGAACACAACTTAGAATGTCCTACCCTTATCTCTATTATTTCATCGAAGAACTCAATCAAGTTTATCAGACAAGTTTTGCCTTCAACAAATTTATATTGGCTGTCATTTATTAACCCATTACAATCCATGTTCCTATTAGAATTGCCTTATTTCGTTTTTGAAGAAAACGGATTGTCCTTGTGAAAATGAACAGGTATCAGAGAACATTTCGTCCATTTTGTCCCATGCTTTTTGATGTCTGCTGCTTTCTGCGGGTGAACAGAATCATTTCTTCCTGAAACTGCGGAATTTCCGCTCATGATTCAAAGAGAACATTCACGATTGAGCTTCAGCAGTGGAGTGGAACATGTGGCGTCAGCGTTAACTGCCTCACACCGCAGCTATTGGCATGAGGCGTGTCAGTTTAATCAATGGATAAAGTTTTCTGTAATGTAGAAATCAAAATGTGTTACAATCGTAGTTATTTGGAATTCTTCTGTAATTTCGGTGTGAATATTGCTGCCGCTGGTCTCCCCAGCAGACTCCGGCCTCCCTCCCCCCATTGTTTCCTGGCCAAATTGAACCGGTCCTGGCTTTACTGATAAGTAAGATGGAGGCAATTGGAAGTTGACTCGTCACTGTGACGTTAGGCATCTTTGTTTGCAGATATTTACTTGAAGTTTCAACTGACCATCAAAATATTGGAATATTATACCAGGGGAACAAGTCAATCGAGCCAACCAGTCCTTGTTGGCGTTTACCTTCCGACTGAGTAAATAGTTCCAATTACTTTACCCACTCTACCTCAACATCCCTTCAACTTTTTATTCCTTATCTCTCTATCCAATTTAATGGTGAATATTGATCTAATTTCTGCTTCCGTGAATTCGACTGCCTCCCAACTCTCTGTGAAAACAGGTTTCTCTTACTCTCAGTTTTAAATCTCTTCAATGTATTCTTTCATCTTTGGCCGTTAATTCTTGATCCCTCAACGAATGGAAGCAGTCTATTTATATTAATCCTGTACCATCCGTTCCTAACCTAAATCACCCGGGCACGACTCGTTAATAGATATCAATCTGGTATCAATATGCAGTCGAGTGAAATTAAGGAAACTGTAGTTAAGATAGTTATTTGTAATGTTTCTCTTCGAGATGGTTGTGTCCTTGCTTATACTGAACAATGAGATGAATATATTTGATGCTTGGCCACTACCCGAAACATCGGGATCGTGCAGGGGGAGATTCTAATCAAACACCTGCACGATCTATTGAGAGAGATCCAGAAGGGACAGGACTGGCTTGTATCGGATGTCTCGTGCTGCATGAGCCTGGGATATCGCTGTGTGTACAGAAGTGACGTGTTACACATGAAACAAACAGCTTTCGACATGCATGATGAAAATACGCTGACGAACGGGCCCAAGGCATGGTCAGTCTCCTCATAACAACACTACATGAAATGGGTAATGAGGATCTGGACAATGTAAAATCAACGAGCAGAGACCTGCGCAATACAATAGATCGAGATGGATAAATGATGGTGATGAGATATTGTTTACTGTTGACCTTAAATACTCTAATGCCAACAAAGGGGGTGCTCTATGAAAAGGTGAATCAGACTGTCATGAGATCTGCTAATGTTTTACTGTATTGGTTTAAATGAATATTGTAGTAACCTTAATATTCGCCTTTGCCTGTTAAGCAACGAAGTATAAGTCAAATTCAAGTCCCACTACGCTGTTGGGCCAGGGTTGACCCTGCGGCAATGGTCATTTTCAGGATAAAGTGGTGAGAGATTTAATTAAAGACATGCAATTATATACTGATTGATCAATTTCATAGAACATACATGATTTGATAACAGTGTGGGAAAGCAGGTAGTTCTGCAAAGGAAAGATTCTGGACATTCTTCATTCATTTTAATTCGCACAAATGATACAAAAGAAAGACAGACTTATATTTATAGATTTCACTTGGTCGAATTGCAATGAAATGGATCAAGACTGAAGTTGTTGAAAAGATAACGAACTAAGTGAATTTTCGGTGTCAGCCGAACTGGAAAAGAGGTTGTTAGGTAAGGGAAAATATCGTTCTTGAAAAACAACTTCAAAAACATCAGCAACAACTTGCAATTATAGCGCGCCTTTAATGTAATAAAACGGCACACGGCGCTTCACAGGAGCGTTCGCAAACAAAGTTTATCACCGAGTCACATTAGGAGGTATTAGGACAGATGAGCAAAAGCTTGGTCAAAGAGATAGGTTTGAACGAGCGTCTTAAAGGAGGAGAGAGTGGTAGAAGGCGGAAATGTTTAGATAGAGGATAAAGGAAAAGTCAATTCAATTCTCCATATGTGGATTTGTATTGTAACTGTTATATGACTATGTAATGCAGAATTGTGTAGATTGACACGTACAGGGAGTCAGAAAATGTATAAAAAGTAGCAAGTTGTGATGAGAATTCGTATTCGTAAAGGCCTAAGAGAATGAGCTCAGAACTGGAACACGTTTGATGCCCCAACCAACAGCTGTGGTTCTAATCACTATGTTTTAAGTGTAGGTTTAAGCACTATTGAATGTTCTGTGTGTTCAATAAACCTATGACACCTCACTTCAATTTGAAAAAGCCTTGTCTAAAACCTTACACTAACAATAGCCTTTATACTTTAATTATATTGGGCTTAATTTATCAATTGTGACTAGGTGCCCACTTTATCCGTCACTATCTCACCTTCTACAATAACCTGAGTTTCTCCAAATGCCAAACTTCACATAGTTGCAGGTCCCCGTGCATCCCAGGCTCTGCCAATCCGGCTGGCGTCCAGCTTTTGGAGGAAGTGGTGATGAGTAGCAGGCACTTCTGTGTAACAGGCACATTCTTCTTTAACTGCATTCAAACGGCCAACAGTATTTAAGACAGGAGTCAGGCATCAGGCTGGGATTTAAATTCCATCAGTCAGCGATGCATCTGCAACCAGTTATAATCGTGAGAAAGCGAAGTGTCAGGAACTAAGGATAAAATAGAAAGCAAAGTCATCCCCTGTCCCCTACTTCTACGTAAATGGTTACTGCCTTTCGCGGCTCCCTGTTTGTAATTAAACAGTTACTATATTTTCCTCAATTTTCCTGTCCTCTATTTTTTATATATCAGTTGCATTGTTCCTCTAATTCCCCTCTTCTCTATTTCTAATTGAACTGTTACTGTGTTCCCTGAAATTACCCCGTTAACTATTTCTAATTAAACAGACATTGTGTTCCTCTAAATTCTCCTGGCTTCAATTTCAATTTAAAGAGTTAGTGTGTTCCCCTGAATTGCCTTGTCTTCTATTTTTGATTACACAGTTGATGTATTCACATTAATTCACAATTCATCTATTTCAATATGTTCTCCTTATATTATCGTGCCCACTATTTCAAATTAAACAGTTATTGTGCTCCCCTTATATTATCCTTTCTTCTATTTCTACTTAAAGAATTGTTGTGAACCCTTATATCATCCTATCCTCTACTTCAAATTAAAGAATAACTTTGTTCCCCTTATATTATTCTAACCTCTATTTCTGATTAAACAGGTAATGTGTTCACCTTATATTATCCTGTCCTCTAATTCTAATAAACAGGTATTGTGCCCCCTCATATTATCCATCCTCTAATTCTAATGAAACAGTTTCTGAGTTCCCCTTATATTATCCTAACCTCTAATTCTAATTAAACTGTTACTGTGTTCGCCTTATATTCCCCTTCATTATATTTCTAAATGGACAGTTCCTGTTTTATCCTTATATTCCCCTTCATTCTATTTAGAGTTAAACAGTTACTGTATTCCCCTAAATTTCGAAGTTTTTTATTGTTAATTGAACAATTCCGGTGTTCCCTAAATCCAGTGCCCTCTATTTCTAATCAAACAGTTACTGTGTTCCCCTACCTTCCCCTTAATTATGTTTCTAATCAAACCACTATTGTGTTTCATGCATTCCCCTGTTTTCTCGGTCCAATTAAGGAAATACATTGCTCCTGTTAATTCTACGTTCTTCTTTTTCCAATTAAACACTTACTGTGTTCTCCTGAATTCCACTGTCCATTATTCCTAATTATCCCCTAAATTCCATGGCTTCTATTCCCATCTATACTGTTATTGTGCTCCCCTAAATTCTAGTGTTCTCTATTGCTCATTAAACTGTTACTTTATTCCCCTAAATTATACAGTCCTCTATTTCTAATTAGACAATTACTGTGTTCATCAATGTTCCCCTGTTCGTTAGATTGCTCCCCTAAACTTCTCTGTCCTCCATTTCTAATTAAGCAGCTAATGTGTTCCCCGAACTTCCCCGTCTTTTATTTCTAATTGGACATTTACCGTGCTCCCCTTAATTCCATTTTATTCTACTTCTAATTAAGTCCACTCTTTCTAATTAAATATTAACTGTGTTCCACGATATTTCCCATTATTGCATTTCTAATTTAACAGAGGCTTTATCCCCCGATATTTCCTTTTATTATTTTACTACTTAAACAGTTACCGTATTCCGCCTTTTCCCCTTTATTGTATCTCTAATTGAACAGTTACTGTATTGCCCTAAATTCCCTTTATTCTATTTCTAATTAAGCAGTTTCTGTGTTCTTCCTACATTACCTTGTTCTCTAGTTCTAATTAAACAGTCACTTTGTTCCCCTAAATTCCCCGTTGATCTATTCATAATTGAAACGTCGCTGTGTAACCCTTAATTCCTCTGGCCCCTATTTACAATTTAAAAATTTCTGTACTCCCCTTTAATTCACTTGTTTCGATTTTTAAATGGACAGTTAACGAGTTCCATTACATTCACTTGTCATCTATTTCTAATTAAACAGTTACTCTGTTCCCCTAAATTCCCGTATTCTCTATTTCTAATTAAACAGTTGTTGTGTTCCGCTCAATTCCCCTGTTCTCTATTTCTAATTAAACAGTTACTCTGTTCCCTAAATTCCCCTTCATTCTATTTCTAATTAAAGAGTTAATCTGTTCCCCTGTTCTCTATTTCTATTTAAACAGTTGTTGTGTTCCGCTAAATTCCCCTCTTCTCTATTTCTAGTTAAACACTTACTCTGTTCCCTCTATATTCCCGTGTTCTCTATTTCTAATTAAACAGTTACTGTATTCCCCTGTATACTATTTTTAATTGCACATTTACTGTGTTCCCTTAATTTGCCTGCCCTCTTTTTCTAATTCGGAGAGTAGCATCACTGGTGCGGCCCATAACCTTCAAAAAAGGGTGCCAAGCGAGAGGGTGAACAAATACGGGGGAATATTCGAGAAAATTGAAGTGCTGGTGAATGCAACGGAAGGAGCGGCGGAGCCCAATTAATTTCAGCTAACTGTTAATTTATCATCCACAATCTACTTTAAGTATATGGTTGTTATCCTTGATTAAATATCTTAAGCAATGTAAGTAAATAATTAATTAATAACCAGTGTAATTGATTACTAACCAACGTGAAATCAAAATAAATTCATCTACTAATTATAATGTAGATCTCAAATGAATCTATTAGCTCTAGAAATAAATGACGGCTAACAATGAATAAATAATTAAATAAAGATTAGAAATTACAGCACAGGCCATGTGTCGGGACTGCAGACTGTGGAAATTGTGAACAGGGAGATTGTACCGGATAACTACTCCTGTCGGTAATATCTCTGCATTGAAACATTCCAGCTCAGAATCATTGAGCTGGACTGCGAGTTAGAGATACTCTGACACGTATGGAAGGTGAAGGAATTTCTGGATAGTTCTCTCCACAGTACAGTCAAAGCTCAGTCGAAAGTACAGCTGTAGGGAGGGGTGAGTGTGACTGTCAGTCAGCAGGGTAGGCAGAACCTAGTGGAGGCAGAGAAGCAAGTCAAGCAGACACTGGTTATTTCTAACAGGTACAACGTACTTTCTGCCTGTGAGGATAAGGGTGAAGGATGTAGGAAGGATGCGTTGAAGCTAACCATGGCAACGTGGAGCAGGAGACAGTACAAGGCGGTGTGGCGAGTGGTGGTGTTCAAAATAGAATTTGTAACGTTCATCAATAGCAGATTGGATAATTAGGGGTCTCGATAGCATCCACTGCAGTCATAACCGACAGTCCATGAGAGTGTGTTGTCTCCCTGTTGCCAGGATAAAAATTACCTCAGCGCAACTGGAGAGAAACTTGAAAATGGAGGGTTGAGATCCAGTTGCTGTGGGGCATGTCGGGTCCAATGACAGAGGAAAGAACAGGGAGGAGGTCCAGGTAAGGGAGCATCAGGAGCTCGGACCACACGGGTCATAATCTCAGCAATACGAACGGAGCCACTTGTTCATTTTTACTTATTTTTTATTCGTTGATGGGGTGTGGGTATCGCTGGCAAGGCCAGCATTTATTGCCCATCACTAATTGAGCTTGAGAAGGTGCTGATCACCCGCCCTCTTGAACTGCTGCAGTCCGTGTGGTGATGGTTCTCCCACAGTTCTGTTCGGTAGGGAATTCCAGAATTTTGACCCAGTGACAATGAAGGAACGTCGATATATTTCCAAGTCGGGATGGTGTGTGACTTGGACGGGAACGTGCAGTTGGTTTTGTTCTCATGTGCCTGCTGCCGTTGTCCTTCTAGGCGGTAGACCTCGAGGATTTGCGAGGTGCTGTGGATGGAGTCTTGGCGAGTTGCTGCAGTGCATCCAGTAGATGGTACACACTGCAGCCATAGTGCGCCGGTAGTGAAGGGATTAAATATTCAGGGTGGTGCCTGGGATGCCAATCGAGCGGGCTGCTTTGTCCTGGATGGTGTAGAGCTTCTTGAGAGTAGCTAGAACTGCACTCACCCAGGCAAAAGGAGAGTAATCCATCTCAGTTCTAACTTGTGCATTGGAGATGGTGGAAAGGCCATGGGGTGTCACGACCACTGGACTCCAGACCTCATTACAGCCTTGGTCCAAACATGGACAAAAGAGCTGAATTCCAGAGGTGAGGTGAGAGCTACGGCCCTTGACATCAAGGCAGCATTTGACCAAGTGTGGCACCAAGGAGCACTAGTAAAATTGAAGTCAATGGGAATCAAGGGGAAAACACTCCAATAGCTGGAGTCATACTTACCACAAAGGAAGATAATAGTGGTTGTTGGAGGCCAATCATTTCAGCCAAAGGGCATTGCTGCAGGAGCTCCTCAGGGCAGTGTCATAGGCCCAACTATCTTCATCTGCTTCATCAATGAAAGTCCCTCCACCATAAGATCAGAAAAGGGGACGTTCGCTGATGATCGCACTGTGTTCAGTTCCATTCACAACCCCTCAGTTAATGAAGCAGTCCGAGGCCTCATGCAGCACGAACTGGACAACATCCAGGCTGGGGCTCATAAGTGGCAAGTAACATTTGCGCCAGACAAGTGCCAGGCAATGACCATCTCCAATAAAAGAGAACCTGACAATTTTCACTTCACATTCAACGGCGTTACCATCGCCGAATTCCCCACCATCAACATTCTAGGGGTCACCTTTGACCAGAAACTTAACTGGACCAGCCACATACTACTTTGGCTACAAGAGCAAGTCAGAGGCTGGGTATTCTGCGGCGAGTGACTCATCTCTTGACTCCCAAAAGCCTTTCCACCATCTACATGCGCAAGAGAGGAGTGTGATGGAATACTCTCCACTTGCCTGGATGAGTGCATCTCCAACAACACTCAAGAAGCTCCACACCATCCAGGACAAAACAGCCCGCTTGATTGGCACCCCATCCACCACACTAAACATTCACTCCCTTCACCACCGGCGCACTGTGGCTGCAGTGTGTACCATCTACAGGATGCACTCCAGCAACTCGCCAAGACTTCTTCGATAGCGCCTCCCAAACCTGCGACCTCTATACCTAGAAGGAAAAAGGCAGCAGGCACATGGGAACAACACCACCTGCACGTTCCCCTCCAAGCCACACACCATCCCTACTTGGAAATATATCGCCGTTCCTTCATCATCTCTGGGTCATAATCCGAGAACTCCCTGCCTTACAGCACTGTGGAAGAAACTTCAGCACACGGACTGCAGCGGTTCAAGGAGGCGGCTCACCACCACCTTCTCAAGGGCAATTAGTGATTGGCAATAAATGCTGGGCTTACCAGCGACGCCCACATCCAATGATAAATTAAAAAAAAATTTTCTCCTGCCCCCTTCAAGGACGTTTGTACGTATACCCCAGATCTGTCTGCTGCTGCGGCACCATTAAGAGTTTAAAATTTAGTTTATATTGCCTCTCCTCATTCTTCCTCCCAAAGTGAATCACTTCACACTTCCATACCTTAAATTTCATCTGCCATGTGTCTGCCCATTTCAACAATCTGTCTACATCCTCCTGAAGCCTTTTACTGTTCTCCTGAATGTTTACTGCATTTCCGAGTTTCGTGTCAGCTGCAAACTTTGAAATTATGCCCTCGAC
This sequence comes from Heptranchias perlo, assembly GCF_035084215.1. Lineage (NCBI taxonomy): Eukaryota > Metazoa > Chordata > Chondrichthyes > Hexanchiformes > Hexanchidae > Heptranchias > Heptranchias perlo. The sequence continues at coordinate 307,257 of NW_027138483.1, forward strand.
ACCCAAGTCCAGGTCATTAATATAAATCAGAAAGAGCAGTGGTCCCAAAAAACCACTGTCCGTTTAATCACATGTGCTTCAATGGAAGGGAAGGTTCCATATATATATCAGACTGTTCGTTCAGCTTCAACGTCACAGAACCTTAATTGTACGAATTCCTGATAATCAAGAGACATTTCGAATAAATGAAGAAATGAACAAAAAATGAAGAAACGTGACCCGAGCCATTTCCCAAGTCAGCTTCCAACGTCGATACTGGGAGGAATCAGGCCGAGTCAGTGTTTCTCAGATATTCACTCCTGATATACATCGAGGCTGGTCGAACAAACACTGGTTGCAGATGTGGCCTTGAGTGCAAAGCCTGAATCACTCGGGCATTGTGGGAATTGAACTGAAAGACCAAACCGCTCAGCAAGTGACAGTAAGCCGTGCCAGGCACAGGGGCTGCAGTAACCCCAATGGAGTTAGGCTTGGGAAGCACCAGGAGAGATTCCCCCATGTTATTTATGCGGCCGCACGATCAAATGAGTCAGAAAAGATGGTCGCTAAATGTAGTTTCAAAACTTAACTGGACAATGCGGATATTTTATTCCTACTATATCTGAGCACCAGACTGCAAATCGGGACATGGCTACAAGCTGGACATGATTAGACATGACTGGGAGTAGAGTCACCAGCTGCCCTGCGAACGTAAGATCACCACTTGTATCTCGAGAGCAGGGTCACTACCGTTACGTTTGCAGCAGTGTGGGTATTATTACTGTACGAATAGGGTGAGCACAATTAATGTCACCGTTGGGTCACCATCGGTGCTGCATGTGTGTTGTCACCAAGGATACTGCAAATTTCATTTGCCTTCAGTACTGCAATGTTACTGTCGCCTCCAATGGTGCATGTGTACTGATACCACCTGTATTAATAGAAACAACAACAGTTTGCAAAAATAAGGCGACCGGCAGTGTTGTAAGTTAGGCTCACCGCCCACACTGTAAAAGCAAGGTTATCACTCAGATTGGAAGAGTACAGTGACCACAGCGACAGCGAGATTGGAGGCACCACCTTTACTGTAAGAATAGGGTCGTCAATAATGCTGCAACACGAAGGTGACCACTAGCACTGGTGGAGTGGAGTCATCATCAGCACTGTGACGTTATCTTCACCACGACCAATGAAAGAGTAATCTCAACACAAATCATGCAAGAGGAGATGATTAGAGCTTCTATCAGAGTATTGTGACCGGCAAACGCTGTCAGAATAAAACCTTCATTATTAATGTTAGACGGCGGCCACCGCCAGTACTCCAGGAGTCGTATCACCACCAAAATACAAGAGGAGGATCACCGCCAGTTCCGCAGGAATCGAATCACCACCAACAATACAAGAGGAGGATCACCACCAGTTCATTGAAGAACATCGATAGGAGCTCCACTGCAAGTATGTGGTCATCAGCAGTACTGAAGTAGGAAGGTCGCCTTGCAGAAATGCAAGAGTTTTGTGAAGATCAGTCATTTTCGAGAAGGATCTGCGCCGATAACGGTAGTGCAGGATCACCACCAAAATACTCGAGTAGGGTCAGCACCCGGGATACACGAATACAACTTTCACGTTGCAAACAATGTTTGAATCTTTATAAATGTTCCACAGAATTACAAAATGAGTGGGGAGGATGTTCACTTCAGTGGTCCCGGGAGAGCCCAGAGCGCACAATGAACGGTCTGATTTCACATTCCTTAACTTGAATGGACAAAATTTCATGGGCTGAGTTGCGTCATTGCTCCATTTGCGGTCCAGTATTGCGCTGAACTGGAATATCGCTACTTCCTGGTTAATAGACTGGAACTAATGCCGGATATTATAAAAGCTGAATTTATTACTGAGTGCTCCAGTTCGATAAAAGGGTTGAGCTTCAAGACCCACCATAGACAATCTCACTTTTGTTGCTGCATGTTTGAAGCGTTGACGGATTCCCAATGATATTCTTATTGCAGTTCACCGGGGTTAAGTCTATCTGTGGGCAATAGTTCAGAATGCGCGATATCGAATCAGCTGCCGAGTAAATATCACACATCTTTACAGCAGCAGGCATGTTGTCAGCTACACACGGCACACTGCACGAAGCAGCTTAGGACCTCAATCCTAGAATGCAGGCAGCAGCATCCCTGCTCCAGAGACAGATGGCCATAAGAGTCGGCAAGTCACAGGCCAAAGGCTCATCAGACCTACATTCCTCCAGCACACCGCTGGTAGACGTGCAATCTACAGTGACTGGCAGACAGTGCAGGGGGAAGCAGATAGAAGAGTTCATCAGGGCACTGGGGAAAGTGGGGTGCCTTGAGAGAGTAGGAGCTGGAGCTGCGGGTGGATTCACTGTGGAGCATCCGCGATGTTGAGACTATCGTGGATAGCACGTTCAGTGAGGTGGTCACACCGCAGGTAAGGACTACGCAGGCAGAAAGTAAATGGGTGACCGCCAGGCAGAGTACAAGGACAAGGCAGGTAGAGCAGGAGTCTCCAGGGGCCATCTCCCTCTCAAACAGATATTCTGCTTTAGATACTGTTGGGGGAGATGGCTTATCAGGGAAAAGCAGCAAGAGCCACGTTCGTGGCACCACGGGTGGCTCTGCTGCACAGGAGGGGAGGAAGAAGAGTGGCAGGGCTATAGTGATGGAGGATTCAATTGTAAGGGGAACAGATAGGCGTTTCTGCGGCCCCAAACGTGACTCCAGGATGGTATGTTGCCTCCCTGGTGCTGGGGTCAAGGATGTCACGGAGCGGCTGCAGGGCATTCTGGAGGGGGAGGGTGAACAGCCAGTCGTCGTGGTCCATATTGGTACCTACGACATATTTAAAAAAGGGATGGGGTCCTGCAAGGTGAATTTAAGGAGTTAGGAGATAAATTAAAATGCAGGACTTCAAAGGTAGTGATCTCAGGATTACTACCGGTGCCACATTATAGTGAGTATAGGAACATGAGAATAGACAGGATGAATGTGTGGCTGCAGGGATGGTGTAGGAGGGAGGGATTTAGATTCCTGGGACATTGGGACCGCTTCTGGGGAAGGTGGGACCTGTACAAGCATGACGGGTTGAACCCGAGCAGGACCGGGACCAATGTCCTCGCGGGGGTGATGGCTAGTGCTGTTGGAAAGGTTAAAACTAGAGTGGCAGGGGGATGGGAACCTGAGCGGGGAGTCACAAGGGAATGAAGTTGAGAGCAACAAGAGAGGGGAAATCTACAATACAAATAGTACAAACAGTTGTTCAGGAACAAGTGAAAGGGAAAAGCGTAGAGCAGCAGAAAAAAAGTGTACTCTTGGCACGACAGATAAAATAAAAACAAGGAGGCGTAAGGCGATTAACCCAGCATCAAAGCTGTGGCAGGAGGTTGGGAACCTGAGCAGGGAGACAGAGGAAAGCGTGTCAGGAAGGGACAGAAGGTATGGAGTAAAAGGTAAAGTGTTAAAAAAGGAAAAAGCAGGATCTAAGTCTCACAAAACATAATTGAAAGTTCTTTGTCTGAATGCAAGTCGAATTCGTAACAAAATGGACGAGTTAGCGGCACAAATATGGGTATGATCACGTGGCCAAAACAGAAACATGGCTGCAGGGTGACAACGACTGGGAATTAAATATGCCAGGGTATTTAACAATCAGGAAGGACAGGCAGGAAGGAAGGGGAGGTGGGGTGGCTATGTTAATAAAGGAAGGAATCACTGTAATACAGAGAAATGATATTGGGACAAAGGATCAAGATAATGAAAAAATTTGGGTAGAGATAAGGAATAATAAGGGGAAAAAACACTAATGGGCGTAGTATATAGGCCTCCTAATAGTTGCAACTCTGCTGGAAGAAGTATTAATCAGGAAATAGTCGGGGCATGTAATAAGGGAACAGCTATAATTATGGGGGATTTTAACTATGATATTAACTGGACAAATCAAATTGGGCACGGCAGCCTTGAGGAAGAGTTTATTGAATGTATTCGGGATGGATTTCTTGAGCAGTATGTAACTGATCCTACTAGGGGTAAAGCAACCGTCGACCTGGTCTTGTGTAATGAGCCAGGATTAATAAATAATGTCACAATTATGGATCCCCTTGAAATGAGTGACCATAACATGGTTACATTCCATATACAATTAGAGGGTGAGAAGGTTGGTTCCCAAACAAGCGTACTGAGCTTGAATAAAGGAGACTATGATGGTATGAGAGCGGAATTGATTAAAGTGGACTGGGAAAATAGATTAAAGGGTAAGACGGTACATGAACAGTAGTGTACATTTAAGGAGTTATTTTACAACTTTCAAAAAATATATATTCCACTGAGGAAAAAAGGGTGTAAAAGAAATGACAGACATCCGTGGCTAAGTTAAGAAATTAAGGATAGTATCCGACTAAAAACAAGGACATAAAAGGTAGCCAAACCTAGTGGGAGGAGAGAAGATTGGGAAGTCTTCAAAAGACAGCAAAAAGTAACTATAGGATTGATTAAGAAAGGAAATATAGATTTTGAAAATAAATTAGCAAAAAATATAAAAACAGATAGCAAGAGTTTCTACAGTTATATAAAAAGAAAAAGGGTGGATAAGGTAAACGTAGGTCCCTTCGAGGATGAGACCGGGAAATTAATGGTGGGAAACATGGAGATGGCAAAAATGCTGAACAAATATTTTGTTTCAGTCTTTATGGTAGAGGACACTAAGAATATCAAAACACTGGACAAACAGGGGACTCTGGGGAGGAGGAGCTAAATACGATTAAAATCACTAAGGAATTGGTACTCAGTAAATTAATGGGACTCAAGGCGTATAAATCCCCTGAGCCTGATGGCTTACATCCTGGGGTCTTGAGGGAAGTGGCAGTAGGGATTGTGGATGCTTTGGTAATAATTTTCCAAAATTCTCTGGACTCGGCAAAGGTCCCGGCAGATTGGAAAACTGCGAATGTAACACCCTTATTTCAAAAGAGTATTAGGCAGAAGGCTGAAAATTATAGACCAGTTAGCCTAACATCTTTGGTGGGTAAAATTTTGGAGACAGTAGCAGAACATTTGGATCAACACAATTTAATAGGACAAAGTCAGCATGGCTTTACGAAGGGGAAGTCATGTCTGACAAATTTGCTTGAGTTCTTTGAAAACATAACGTACAGGGTGGATGAAGGGGAACCAGTGGACGCAGTGTATTTAGACTTCCAGAAGACATTCGACAAGGTACCACATAAAAGATTATTGCTCAAGATTAATAATCACTGGATTGGCGGTAATATTCTGGCATGGGTGGAGGATTGGTTTTCTAACAGGAAGCAGAGAGTAGGGATAAATGGTTCATTCTCGGACTGGCAACCAGTAGCCAGTGGTGTTCCGCAGGGGTCGGTGCTGGGCCCCCAACTCTTTACAATTTATTTTAACGATTTGGAGGAGGGGACAGAGTATAATATATCAAAGTTTACAGATGATACAAAGATGGCAGGGAAAGTGGAGAGTGAGGAGGACATAAAAAACCTACTATGGGATCTCGACAGGCTTGGTGAGTGGGCGGAGATTTGGCAGATGCAATACAATATTGGAAAATGTGAGGCAGGAAAAATCAGAGAGAAAGTTATTATCTTAAAGGCAAGAAACTGGAAAGTACTGCAGTTCAAAGGAATCTGGGATTCATTCCTACTGCAAGAAAATCAAAAAGATAGTATGCAGGTGCAGCAGGTGATCAAGAAGGCCAACGGAATGTTGGCTTTTATTGCTCGGGAGATAGAATATAAAAACAGGGAGGTATTGCTGCAGTTATTTAAGGTATTGGTGAGACCGCACCTGGAATACTGCATACAGTTTTGGTCTCCATACTTAAGAAAATACATACTTGCTCTCGAGGCAGTATAAAGAAGGTTCACTCGGTTAATCCCGGGGATGAGGGGGCGGACATATGAGTAGAGGTTGAGTAGATTGGGACTCTACTCATTGGAGTTCAGAAGAATGAGAGGCGATCTTATTGAAACATATAAGATTGTGAAGGGGCTTGATCGGGTGGATGCGGTAAGGATGTTCCCAAGGATGGGTGAAACTAGAACTAGGGGGCATAATCTTTGAATAAGGGGCTGCTCTTTCAAAACTGAGATGAGGAGAAACTTCTTCACTCAGAGGGTAGTAGGTCTGTGGAATTTGCTGCTCCAGCAAGCTGTGGAAGCGACATCATTAAATAAATTTAAAACATAAATAGACATTTTCCTAGAAGTAAAGGGAATTAGGGGTTACGGGGAGCGGGCGGGCAATTGGACATAAATTTAGATTTGAGATTAGCATCAGATCAGCCATGAACTTATTGAATGGCGGAGCAGGCTCGAAGGGCCTACTCCTGCTTCTATTTCTTCTGTCCTTATGTTCTTATGAACATCATTTTTGTCTCTATTAACTCCACTTTCTCTTCCCTGTCGTCCACTGAGGGAGAGGGGAGTTGGGTGGGGGAGGCAGCTGACAGAGTTTTTTTGAAAATTGTTCAATTTTCTTGTTTGCACTTTTCCAACGTTAAAATCTTGAAATAATTGTGTAATTTCGTTTTTTATTAACACTTCTGAATTGATGTTAGGATGTCGTGTTTGCACTTTTTCCAATGTTTATATGTGTGAATAATTATTGAGGTTTCGTCTTTTCACTTTCATAATGATTTTTAAATAAATTATGAAGTTTCACCTTTGCGACAGTTTTCTGGAACAATATGTTCTTGAACCAACAACGAAACGGGCCAGATTCAGATCAGAGATTAGAAATAAGCTTGAATGAGTCAATAATCTTACGGTAAGGGAACACCTCGCTAACACTGACCTTTATATGATAGAATTCGATATTAGGCATGAAAATAAGAAAGGTGAGTCACGAACTAAGGTGATCCATTTAGTTAAGGCTGAATTTGGAGAGATGAAGTCGGAATTGAACACAATAGACTGGGCAAAACTATTAACGGAGAGAACTATGGATGAAAAGTGGAAGGCATTCACAGAAGCATTTGCTCGAATACAAAACCTGTACACCCCCGTCAGGGGCAACAGCTCTACGTGTGTAATTAAACAATCTTGGTCAGCAAGGGAAGTGAGATATGGAATGAAACTAAAAGTAAGGGCTTACATGAACGCAAAGCACAGTAAACATCCCGTGGACTGAGAGACATATAAAGAACAGCAAAGGGATACAAGGAAAGAGGTAAGGTTTGCAAAAAGGGAATGCAAGATAAAGCTTGCGAGGGATATCAAGGAAAACAATAACTGTTTTTACAAATCTATTAAGAGAAAGAGGGTGGCGAGTAGTAACATGGCCCATAATGACAGACGCAGGTGATAATGTAATTGGGAATATCGGATCAACGATACAAGGAAAATGGAAAATAAATCAACGGGAGGAAATTACTAGATCTAATATAAGTTCAAAAATGGTGATGGAGAAACTAATGTGATTAAAGATAGACAAATCTCCAGGACCCTACGTATTAAAAGAAGTAGGCGAGGAAATTATTGATGTTCTCGATTCAAGAATTGTCCCCATGGATTGGAAAACTGCCAATGCCACTCCATTATTTAAGTCGGGTAGGAGAGATAAATGACGAAATTACAGGCCTATTAATCAAACGTCAGTTGTGGAGCAGTTACTGGAATCTGGCATTCGGGAAGGAGTGACTGAGGATTTCGACAAATATGAGCGGATCAGAGAGAGACAACGTGGACTTGTAAAAGGTAAGTCATGTCTAACAAACCTAGCTGAATTTTTGAGGAGGTAACAAATGTGGTACAAAAGGGAGTGAATATGAATGTTATTTATATGGACTTACAGAAGGCATTTGGCAAGGCACAACATAACAGACTGTTAACAATAATGAGAGTGCGTGAAATTGTAGTCAATTTATTCGCTGGATAGGGAATTGGATAGATGGTAGGAGGCAGAGATTAGGGACAATGGGTATGTGCTCAAATTGGCAAGAGATGGCTATTGTTGTCGCCCAGGGATCTGTAATGGAACCTTAGCGTTCCATTATATTTATAAATTACTTCGATGAAGGAATAGCAAACCGTATATCTAAGTTTGTTGACGACACTACGTTAGGTGCCACATTAAACAGTGTGGATGGGAGCAGTACGTTGCAAAGGGACATTGATACATTAAATGAGTGGGCAAAATGATGGCAGATGGAATTCAGGGTAGGAAAGTGTGAGGTCATCCACTTTGGACCTAAGAAAGAAAGAGCAGAGTATTTTTAACATGGCAAGAAGCTAGGAACTGTGGATGAGCATAGAGATTTAGAGGCACACGTACAGAAATCACTTAAAACTAATGGACAAGTACAGATAAAAATAATTAAAACGGAGAATGGAATGGTGGCCTTTATCTCAACAGGGCTGCAATACCAAGTGATGCAAGTTATGCTATTGCTCTCGTATAGAGCTCTGGTTAGACCCCATCTGGAGTATTGCATTCAGTTCAAGGCACTGCACCTCAGGAAGGCTATATTTCTCTTGGAGGCGGCGCAGTGCAGATTCAACAGAATGATAGCGGGACTTAAAGGGTTAAATTATGAGTACAGGTTATATAGACTAGGCTTGAATTGCCTTGAATATAGAAGATTAAAGTGTGATCTACTTGAGGTGTTTAAGATGATTAAAGGATTTGAGAGGGTAGGTGGAGAGAAACTATTTCCTCTGGTGGGGGAGTCCAGAAGAAGGCAGCATAACCTTAACATTAGGTTCCCTTTTCAGGCGGGCTCCGGGTTCACTTCCAGGCATGTGTTCATTCTCGCTCGATTTTCCAATATGCGCTCTACCCATGTGAAATTTTGTGTCCGAGCGTGGAAGATCAGAGCCTGCAGCTCAATGAATTATAATTCAATAAATCAGAGGGCTCGGAATGAATGGATGGCTCCTCCAATGAGGCGGCACAGGGTTGATGGGCAAAATGGCTTCCTTCCGATTTGTAAAATTGAATACATTCGATCGGCCTGGCAGGGAATCAGTGATCAGAGGTAAAGAATGTGACACATGTTTGACCGCAATTTAATTTCATTTTTGGCCGGAGACTGTTCATAAAATCACAGAATCATAGAAACTTACAGCACAGTAGAAGACCCATCATGCCTGTGCCGGCTCGTTGAACGATCTGTCCAATTAGTCCCACTCCTCTGCTCTTCCTTCAGAGCCCTACATTTTTTTCAAGTATTTATCCAATTTCCTTTTGAGAGTTGTCATTGTATCTTCTTCCACCGCCCTTTCAGGCAGTGCATTCCAGAAAATAACAACTCCTTGCGTAAAATAAAGCTTTGTATCACCTATCTGGTTCTTTTGCAAATTACTTTAAAGATAAGACTTCCAGTCCACAGTAGCGTCAGCACTTGTGTCACAGTAGTAGGTATAACATCAGTGCGACAAAAGCAGAGTCAGCACTGGGGTACCAACAGTAGCTAGAACTACATTGCTGCAAAAGTAGAGTCAGCACTGGTATCACAGCAGTAGGTATAACATCAGTGTGACACTAGTAGAGTGATCACTGGTGTCACAGCAGTAGGTTTAAATTAGTGCGACACGAGTAGAGTGATCACTAGTGTCACAGCAGTAGGTATAACATCAGTGTGACACGAGCAGATTGATCACTGCTGTCGCAGCAGTAGCTATAACATTAGTGTGACACTAATGGAGTGATCAATCGTGTCACAGCAGCCGGTATAACATTCGTGCGACACTAGTGGAATGATCAATCGTGTCACATCAGCCAGTATAACATTAGTGCGACACTAGTAGAGTGATCAATCGTGTCACAGCAGCAGGTATAATATTAGTGCCACACTAGTCGAGTAATCACTCGTGTACAGCAGCAGGTATAACGTTAGTGCGACACTAGTAGGTTCATCATTACTGTCGCAGCAGTTGGTATAACATTAGTACGACAATAGTAGAGTGATGACTAGTGTCACAGCAGTAGGTATAACATTAGTGCAACACGAGTAGAGTGATCACTGGTATCACAGCAGTAGGTAAAACATCAGTGTGACACTAGCAGATTGATCACTGCTGTCGCAGCAGTAGATTTAACATTAGTGCGACACGAGTGGAGTGATCAATCGTGTCACATCAGCCGGTATAACATTAGTGCGACACTAATAGATTGATCAATCGTGTCACAGCAGCAGGTATAATATTAGTGCGACACTAGTCGAGTAATCACTCGTGTCACAGCAGCAGGTATAACATTAGTGCGACACGAGTACAGTGATCACTGGTGTCACAGCAGTAGTTATATCATTAATGCGACACTAGTAGAGTGATCATTGGTGTCACAGCAGTAGGTTTAACATTAGTGCGACACTAGTAGAGTGATCACTAGTGTCACAGCAGTAGGTATAACATCAGTGTGACACTAGCATATTGATCACTGCTGTCGCAGCAGTAGGTATAACATTAGTGCGACACTAGTGGAGTGATCAATCGTGTCACATCAGCCGGTATAACATTAGTGCGACACTAGTAGAGTGATCAATCGTGTCACAGCAGCCGGTATAACATTAGTGCGACACTGGTAGAGTGATCAATCGTGTCACAGCAGCAGGTATAATATTAGTGCGACACTAGTCGAGTAATCACTAGTGTCACAGCAGTAGGTATAACATTAGTGCGACACCAGTAGAGTTATCATTGGTGTCACAGCAGTAGGTATAACATTAATGCGACACTAGTAGAGTGATCATTGGTGTCACAGCAATAGGTATAACATTAGAACGACACTAGTAGAGTTATCACTGGTGTCACAGCAGTAGGTACAACATTAATGCGACACTGGTAGATTGATCATTGGTGTCACAGCAATAGGTATAACATTAGTACGACACTAGTAGAGTTATCACTGGTGTCACAGCAGTAGGTATAACATTAGTGCGACACTAGTAGAGTGATCACTAGTGTCACAGCAATAGGTAGAACATTAGTACGACACTAGTAGAGTTATCACTGGTGTAACAGCAGTCAGTATAACATTAATGCGACACTGGTAGAGTGATCATTGGTGTCACAGCAGTAGGTATAACATTAGTACGACACTAGTAGAGTGATCACTGGTGTCACAGCAGTAGGTATAACATTAGTACGACACTAGTGGAGTGATCATTGGTGTAACAGCAGTAGGTATAACATTAATGCGACACTGGTAGAGTGAGCACTGGTGTCACAGCAGTAGGTATACAACCAGTGCATCAAAAGTAGGGTCAGCCCTGGGGCGCCAGCAGTAGATATATCACGAGTGCTGCACATGTAGTATCAGCACTGGTTTCAAAGCAGTAGCTATTCCTCCAGTCCTGCAAAAGTAGAGTAAGCACGAGCGCCCAGTACTCGGTATATCAGCAGTTCTCCAACTGTAGCCTCATCGCCTGTACCAGAGGGGTTGAGACATCGGCAGTGCAGTAAGTGTAGCGCATCCAAGAGCATTGTAGCAATAGGATCAGCACTTTCGCAGTTAGAGCTTTGTGACCTCTGGTGCAAGTGTAGGGTAGCACAACACGGTCATCTCCAGCGTAAGTGTACGGTACAGCTAGTACCAGAGGAGAACAGTCAGCCCTGGTGTGAATATAGAAGTAACACGAGTGCCGGAGGAGCAGGGTCACATCTAGCGTAAGTGTAGGATACCACTAGTCCCGGAGCAGCACAGTCACCTCTAATGTAAGTGTAGGATAGCACTAGCACCGGTGGAGCATTTATCACCTCTACTATAATGTAGGGTATCACTATTGCCGGTGAAGAACGTTCACCTTCTGTGTAACTTTACTGCATCACTAGTTCTGGAGGAGCACGGACAACTCTCCTGTAAGTCTAGGGTATCACTAGAGCCGGAGAAAGATCAGCTCTAGTATTACTGTAGGGTACTACTCACAACAGGCGAGAACAGACACCTCCAATGCAAGAGCATTGCACCACGAGTACCGGAGGAGCGCAGTCACCTCTCGTGTAAGTGCAGGCTACCACTAGTACAGGAGGAGCACAGTCACATCTAGTGTAAGTGCAGGATACCACTAGTATAGGAGGAGCGCAGCCACACCTAGTGTAAGTGCAGGATACCACTAGTCCAGGAGGAGCGGAGCCACATCTAGTGTAAGTGCAGGCTATCACTAGTACAGGAGGAGCGCAGCCACATCTAGTGTAAGTGCAAGCTCCCACTAGTATAGGAGGAGCGCAGCCACATCTAGTGTAAGTGCAGGCTATCACTAGTACAGGAGGAGCGCAGCCATATCTAGTGTAGGTGCAGGCTATCACTAGTACAGGAGGAGCGCAGCCACATCTAGTGTAAGTGCAGGCTCCCACTAGTACCGGAGGAGCGCAGCCACATCTAGTCTAGGTGCAGGCTATCACTAGTACAGGAGGAGCGCAGCCACATCTGGTGTAAGTGCAGGATACCACTAGTACAGGAGGAGCGCAGCCACATCTAGTGTAAGTGCAGGCTCCCACTAGTACCGGAGGAGCGCAGCCACATCTAGTGTAAGTGCAGGCTATCACTAGTACAGGAGGAGCGCAGCCACATCTAGTGTAAGTGCAGGCTCCCACTAGTACCGGAGGAGCGCAGCCACATCTAGTGTAAGTGCAGGCTATCACTAGTACAGGAGGAGCGCAGTCACATCTAGTGTAAGTGCAGGCTCCCACTAGTACCGGAGGAGCGCAGCCACATCTAGTGTAAGTGCAGGCTATCACTAGTACAGGAGGAGCGCAGCCACATCTAGTTTAAGTGCAGGCTCCCACTCGTACCGGAGGAGCACACTCACATCTAGTGTAAATGTGGGGTACCACCAGTATCGGAGGAGCATGGTCACCTTTAATCTAAATGCATGCTACACTAGTACAGGAGGATCACACTCACATTTACTGTAAATGTGGCGTGCGACCAGTACCGGAGGAGCACGGTCACCTATAATATAAATGCAGGCTGCACTAATACAGGAGGCGCACACTCACATCTAGTGTAAGTTTGGGGTACCGCCAGTACCGGAGGAGCACGGTACCTCTATTGGACGTGCAGAGTTACCACTAGAACAGAGGAACAAGGTCATCCCTAGTGTAATTGTAGCTTTCCACTAATACCGGAGGAAAATGCTCACCTCTAGTTTAAGTCCAGGGGCAGCACTGGTACCGATGCAGCATGGTCAACTCGGGAACTATCTGGAACAGTGCGTTTTCAGCCCAACCAGAAAGGAGACGATGCTGGATCTAGTTCTGTGGAATGAAGCGGGGCCGGTGGAGTGTGTTTCAGTGGGGGAGTATTTAGGCATTAGTGATCATAATATAATTAGGTTGAGAATAGTTATGGTAAAGGACAAGAAACAATCAGGCGTAAATATACTTAACTGCAGGAGGTTAATTTCAGTGAGTTAAAAAGGATTCATCCCCAGGTGGATTGGAATCAAAAATTGGCAGAACAGTAAATCAGCAATCATGTAAGAGTTAGTTCGGGTACAGAGTAGACACATTTTCACGGTGGTGGTGGTGGTGGCGAGGGGGATGGGTGGTGGTGGATGGGGTGGGTCGAAAGAAGGACATCGAAAACTACAGCTCCCTGGATTCCTAAAGATATGCAGATGAAAAGAAACAGAAAAATGAGGCGTATGGCGAATGTAAGGATAATATTGCAGTTGAGAACCTGGCTGAATACAGAAAGCACAAAGAAGATCAAAACAAGGGAATAAGAGGGCCAAGGAGAGAGCATGAGAATACATTAGCGGCTAACATAAAAGGGCAACCAAAAGTGCTTTATAATCATATAAATGGTGAAGGCTAGTCAAAGGAAGGGTGTGGCCGATTAGGGACAAAAAGGCGATATTCTTGTAGTGGCTGAGGGCATGGTTGAGGAACGAAATGGACAATTCGCATCCGTCTTCAATGGAGAAGAGGATGCTGCCATTGTAGCAGTAAATGTTGGGGGGGCGCGGGGGGAGGGGGTTAGTAGCGATATTGGATGCGATAAAAATAGACAAAGGGGAGATCCTTAAATGATTGGCACTCAAAGTAGAAAAGTCACCCGGTCCAGATGGGATGCATCCTGGGTTTTGAAGGGAAGTGAGGGTGGAAATTGCGACGTGTCTGGGCAAAATCATCCAATCCTCCTTAAATATGGGGATGCTGCCGGAGGACCGGACGATTGTGAATGTTACACCCCCGTTTACAAAGGGGAGAGGGCTAATCCCGTCATTTACAGGCAAGTCAGCCTAACGTTGGTGGTGGGGAATGTTTTAGCGTCAATAACCCGGGACAAAATGAATTAGAGCTTGGAAAATGTTGGGCTAATAAATGAAAGTCATCACGGATTTACAATAGCTAAATCGCGTTTGATTAAATTGAATGAGTTCTTTCATGAAATAACGGAGATAGTTGATGAGGGTTGTGCGTTTGATGTTGTGTGCTGGACTTTTAAAAAGCACCTGGAAAATATAACATTATCGAATTGTTAGCAAAATTGAAGCCCGTGGGATTACAGGAACAGTGGCAGCACGGATGCAACATTGGCAAGGGGACAGAAAGCAGAGAATAGTGGTGAATGGTTACTTTCAGACTGGAGGGACGTGAACAGTGGTGTTCCCCAGGGGTCGGTATTAGGATCACTGCTCATTTTGATATATATTAATGGCCTAGTCTTGAGTATAGAGTACATAATTTCTAAGTTTGCAGATGACACAAAACTCGGAAATGTAGGAAACAATGTGGAGGATAGGAACAGACTTCAGAAGGAAATAGACAGACTGGTGAACTGCACAGAAACATGGCAAATGGTATTTGAAGCAGAGAAGTGTGGAGTGATACATTTTGGTAGGAAGAAGGAGGAGAGGGAATATATACTAAATGGCACTATTTGATTGAGGGTGCAGGAACAGAGAGACCTGGGGTTGCACATATATCAAGCTTCATGATGGCAGGACAAGTTGAGAAGGCAGTTTAAAAAGTAAATGGGACGCTCGGCTTTATTAATAGAGACATAGCGTAAAAAAGCAAGGAAGTTATGGTAAACATTAATAAAACGTTCGTTAAGCCTCAGCTGGAGTATTGTGTCCAATTCTGGGCACCACAATTTAGGAAGGATATCTCGGCCTTCGAGAGGGTACAGAAGAGATTTACTAGAATTGTACCAGGGATGAGGGACTTCAGTTATGTGGAGAGATTGGAGAAGCTGGGGTTATTCTCCGTGGAGCAGAGAAAATGAAGGGGAGATTTGATAGCGGTGTTCAAAATCATGAACGGTTTTGATAGATTAAAGAAGGAGCAAATCTTTCCAGTGGTAGAAGGGTCGGTAGCCAGAAGGTGATCGGCAAAAGAGGCAGAAGCAGCATGAGGAATCATTTTCTTACCCAGTGAGTTGTTATGATCTGGGATTCACTGCCTGAAAGGGTGGTGGAAGCAAGTTCAATAGTAACATTCAAAAGGGAATTGGAAAAATACTTGAAGTGGAAAATTACATTGCTCTGGTGAAAGAGCAGTGAAATGGGACCAATTGGGTAGCCCTTTCGGAGAGATGGCATACGTACGATGGACAGAATGAAATCATCCTTTACAGTACCTACCATGATAATATCATACTGTGATACCTCTAGTGTAAGTGTAGAGTGCTACTAGTACCGGAGGAGCACGATTATCTCTACTGTAAGTGCAGCATGCCACAAGTACTGGGGAAGCACAGTTTTCTCTAGTGTCAGTGTAGTGTACCACAAGTAACGTAAAGCACAGTTATCTCCAGTGTAAGTTTAGTATACCACAAGTAATGTAAAGCACAGTTATCTCTAGTATAATTGTAGTATACCACAAGTAATGTAAAGCACATTTATCTCCAGTTTAAGTGTAGTACACCACAAGCACCGGAAAGCACAATTATCTCCAGTGTAAGTGTAGTATACCACAAGTAATGTAAAGCAGTTATCTCCAGTGTAAGTGTAGTATAGCTCAAGTAAAGTAAAGCACATTTATCCCTAGTTTAAGTGTAGTATACCACAAGTACTGTAAAGCACAGTTATTACTAGTGTAAGTGTAGTGTACCTCAAGTGATGAAAAGCAAAGTTATCTACAGTGTAAGTGTAGTGTACCACAAGTAATGTAAAGCACATTTATCTCCAGGGTAAGTGTAGAATGCCACAAGTAATGTAAAGCACAGTTATCTCCAGTGTAATAGCAGTACACCAGAAGAAATGTAAAGCACAGTTATCTCCAATGCAAATGTAGTATACTACAAGTGATGTAAAGCACAGTTATCTAAAGTGTAAGTGGAGTGTACCACAAATAATGTAAAGCACAGTTATCTCTAGTTCAAGTGTAGTAGGCCACAAGTACTGTGAAGCCAGGATATCTCTAGTGTAAGTGTAGTATACCACAAGTAATGTAAAGCACAGTAATTTCTAGTGTACGTGTAGGGTACCACGAGTACCGGAGGAGCACATTTATCTTTAGTGAAAGTGTTGGGGCACCACGAGAGCCAGAGGAGTACGGCAAATTCTGGCATTAGTGTAGGGTATCACCAAAGGAGCAATGTCACAACTAATGTAAGTATAGGGCACCACTAGTATCGGAGAGCACGGTCACATCTAATGTAGGTACAGGGTATCACTAGTATCGGAGGAGCACATTCACATCTAATATAAGTATTGGGTATCACTAGTACCAGCAGAGCACAGTTATCTCTCATGTAAGTGTAAGGTGCCACTAGTACCAGAGACGCGCGCTCAGGTCTAATGCTGCAAGACTGCGGTCATCTCCAACATTGCAGGATTAGTTTCCGCAACTGCACTGAGAGAGTTGGGGCACTCGGTGTGAGTCAAATGCAGCGTCAGCGTGATTACTTCAAAGGTAGCTGCCTCCACCAGTCATGTAGTTATCGGGTCAGGACCGTTACTGGGAGATTCCACTTTCCATTTGTAAAGAATGTTTTAATTGTGTAATTTCTTAAAATGTCCAATAACCGTTTCAACTATTTCTCTGAATTCAATGCCTCAGACCAAAAAATCAACTTCTCTGAGTCTATTTGTTAAATGACTGTAACTAATGCTAGTTATGGTGCAACATGATTGACTCCCTGGACGATTGATGTGTGTATAAATGTAGGAATCCCTTCCATTGCCTCAGCTGTACACTGGTCAGAGTCGTGTCAGGTCCTGGAGATTTATCTATTCTCACAGAAAATGGGGCAACCAACTATTCTGCTGATAAAACAGATTTACTACCCGATTCTCGCAGCCGTCCGTGTCCCAGGTGAGCCGTTGTAACCTGTTTCTTGTCAATCTGTGTTAACTGTATCACTGTTCTTATTGCATGATCGATAAGGTAACGTTTTTCCCAAACGTCAGCGTTTCAGTGGATTTCGTGACCGTCTTGTCTCCCCGTGCAGAGTGAGCGCTGCAGCAGCTCATTATAATGTGTGGGTCGGTTTCCAAAGGTAGTGACTCGAATATTAATCCTGCTCTCACACTGGTCCGTGTTGATAATCACACCGAATGGAGCAAAATGCTTTCAACAGGTATCTCCACATATATTTCAAACAGTGGAATATTATTTCTCTCCTCTCTCTTTCTTACAGCGAACTTGATGACAATTGTGATTCTCTCCCGAGAAAACTGCGGCCTTTCCAAGTGTATCTCTGTCTACATGGTGGCCATGGCAACAGGAGATCTACTGGTCATGATCATCAATATTATAGTTTATTATATTTTCAATTATCACTTCCCACTTTCATTCCTCTCCAACACTCCCGTGTGTAGGTTCATTCTATACATGACTGTTATCGCCCTCGATTTGTCTGTTTGGTTCACCGTCTCCTTCACATTTGACCGTTTTGTTGCTCTCTGCTGCCAGAAGTTTAAAAACAAGTATTGCAACGAGAGAACTGCGGCCGCGGTTATAACAACGGTCTCGTTTCTGATCTTTTTAAAGGACATCCCCTTTTTTTTTGCATTTGAGCCTCACCACATAATTAACAAAGTGCAGTGGGGCTGCCGGCCAAGAGTGGCAATTTTCTCCTCCCCTCAAGGTGCAACGTACGTCTGGTTTCACGTCATCTCGCTCATTTGTCTTCCTTTTTCATTGATTGCCTTGTTTAATTATTTGACCATCAGACGGATTTTAGTGGCTAATAGAAAGCGCAGGGGTCTGCGGGGACACAGCAGTGAGAATCAGTGTGATCCAGAGATGGAGAACCGAATGAAATCCATCATTTTACTCTTCACTGTGTCGGGCAGTTTTATACTGTTGTGGCTGACAGCTCTAGTGACTTTTGTAAGCACCGGACTGTCAAACCCCAATTATTACCGAGGTGACCACACAAACCCAGGATATATCGCCACCGAAGCCGGAGCTATGCTGAAGCATTTGAGTTCCTGTCCAAACACCTGTATTTATGCAGCTACCCAGAGGAAATTGAGAGAAGAGCTGAAGAAGCTGCTGAAATCTCCCTGGACACTGATTCTAAGATTGGTTGGAACACGAACTCCGAACTAGACCTCCCTTTGGAACATTAGAATTCAGTTTTAGCACCAATTCTATCTTAGACTGGGGTTCCCTCTCCTAACAGATTATTTAATGACGGTTCTTGTAAAAACTCACAGGTACGCGATTATATTTCCTGCACTTTATAGAATCTAGCGCCAACTTTGACCGCGGGTTTCGACAGTTCATTGGCCGACTGACTCCTGACAAATAAGGACAGTCCCCCTTAAGTATGAAAAGTGTCAGTGATGTAGTGAACTTTATTAGTGGAATAGAATATTTGATCAACGAGTTTAATATCACTGTGCGAGGAATGTAATTCAATTCTACCGTGTAATTGACAGGAAGATACATCAGTTTTCGGTAAAGATTCGATCGTTTCGAATTCCTGGTGAATTTACTTTTTCTCGGAGGTTTGATGAACACGGTGCTTGGACTGACGTCAGCTGCACCGACCGCTTCATCCTTCTCCAGTGAATAAGGAGCGGAGCCGCTGTCTCGTTCGCAGTGCTGCGAGGTTTCACCATTTTTGAATGTTAACAGTTGTTGCCTTGTTCGATCTGCTTTTTCTGAAATCTCGATTAATGAGAAATATTTGAAGGCTGTCCAGCAACATTAAAAATAAAGTCTTTACCTGTTGTCACTAAATGTATCTGACTGTTACTAATCTGAATCAGCGATCCGGTAAAACTGGTAAAATAATGTAAGAACCAAGAATGTAAAATAACCTTCATAATCAGGTAATTTGTTGCATCGTTCTGCAATGAATGCTCTCATATATTGGAATGGAATAATCCGCTCTGTGTGTTGATGCACAGATGCACATGTAATATCCCCTGCCCTTGGATCAAATGGTGTTGTTTGGGCATCCCAGTGCGAGGCTGTGCATTCGGAGTTCCGACCGGTCACACTGCAGACCGGGGTTTGAGAGCGTTGCCCGGTGCAAAGGTATCAGATGAAGACTTGTGCCAATTAACTGGCAATTCGTCCGCCCGCCTGTTTCTGTGTCTCGGATGAAACTGTTTCCCGATTTATCCTAATTGGTGCAAATTTCAGGGATTCTGTGACGCGTCACCAATTCTATTCAGGAGCTCGTGCATCTTTCACTCCTTGAAGTTTGTTTGTTCAGCAGTTAGATTTTAATTTTACAGTTCAAAGATAACAAATAAATCGCTAATATTGATATTTACTATTTAATTGTTGTAGCTTTTATTAGTCTGCTGGGCGTCAGCGCTGGGCACTGATTTTCTTCCCTTTAATATAACGTAAAATTTTCCAGACTGCGCTCCGCCCAGGCGAGGTTTAAAGACCAGGTGATAAATACAAACATTTCCCCCTCCATTTTTAACCATTTTAATATTGTGGGGTAAGACTGCCCACCATATCTTCCTCACATTAAAATCATAGTATCGTAGAATCATCGTATTGTACAGCACAGGTGGATGCCGTTCGGCCCATCCTGCCGGTTCTTTGAAAGAGCTATCCAATAAGTCTCATTCCCCGGCTCTTTCCCCATACCACTGCACAATGTTCCCAGCAAGTATTTATCCAATTCCCTTTTGAAAGTTACCATTGAAGCTGTTTTCACCACCCTTTCATCCAGTGCATTCCAGATCATTACAATTCTCTGCGTAAATTTCTCATGTGTCGTCTGGTTACCCACCCTTTCCGGCCCAACGAGGAAGGAGGCATTGCTGGATCTGGTTCTGGGGAATGAGATGGGTCAAGTGGAGCAAGTGTCAGTGAGGGAACATTTAGGGAACAGTGATCATAGTATCATAAGGTTTAGATTAGTTATGGAAAAGGAAAAGGACCAATCTGGAAAAAAATACTTAATTGGAGGAGGGCAAAATTCAGTGGCTTGAGAAGGAACCTGGCCCGGGTAAATTGGAATCAAAGATTGGCAGGCAAATATGTAATCGAACAATGGGCGGCCCTTAAAGAGGAGATGATTCAGGTAGTCTAAGTACATTCCCACGAGGGGAGAAAGGTAGGGCAACTAAATCCGGAGCTCCCTGGAGGATGAATGAGATCGAGAGTAAGATGAAGCTGAAAAAAGTGGGCGTATGACAGATGTCAGGTTGATAATACAAGTGAGAACCAGGCTGAATATATAAAGTTCAGAGGAGAAGTGAAAATGGAAATAAGAGGGGCAAAGAGAGATTATGACAATAGACTGGCGGCTAACATAAAAGTGAATCCAAAAGACTTCTATCGGCATGTAAACATCAAACGGGTAGTAAGAGGAGGTGTGCGGCCAATTAAGAACCAAGTCTGTACTTTCCCTTCGATTTCATGGGCTTGAATCGTAGCTAACAGTCTCTTACGTGGGACCGTATCAAATGCCTTCTGGAAGTGCATACAAATTACATCCATTGACATTCCCCTGTCCACTACTTTAGTCACCTCTTCAAAAAATTCAATCAGGTTTGTCAGGCACGATATACATTTCACAAATCCATGCTGGCTCCCTCTGATTAACTGAAAATTCTCGAGGTGTTCAGTCGCCCTATCCTTAATTTTCAACTCCGGCATTTTCCCCACAACAGATGTTAGGCTAACTGGTCTATAATTTCCTGTTTTCCCTCTCTCTCCTTTCTTAAAAACCGGAGTGACATATGCAATTTTCCAATCTAGAGGGACATTTCCTGAATCTGGAGAACTTTGAAAGATTATAGTTAGGACATCTTCAATCTGCTCACCTATTCCCTTTAAAACCCTGGGATGGAAATCATCTGGTCCTGGGGATTTGTCACTCTTTAGTGATATTATTTTCTTAATTTCTGTTGCTTTACTTATGTTAATTTTATCGAGTCCGTCTCCCCGATTCAATATAAGTTTTGTTGGGATTTCCGGCATGCTATCCTCTTTTACTACTCTAAATACTGATGCAAAGTAATTATTCATCATGTCTGCCATTTCCCCATTGTCAATGACAATATCCCCACTTTCAATTTTTAAGGGGCCAACACTGCTCCTGATCACCTTATTTTTCATAATGTAACTATAAAGATTCTTTGTTTTGGTTTGATATCACTTGCAAGTTTCTTTTCATACTCTCTTTTTGTAGCTCTTACCATCTGTTTTGTGGCCCTTTGTTGATCTTTGTATCTTTCCCAATCGCCAGGATCTGTGCTATTTTTTGCCATTTATATGCCCTTTCCTTATGTCTTATACTGTCCCTCACCTCTTTAGTTGCCCATGGCTGTTTTATTTTGGCAAGTAGAGTTCTTGCCCCTCAGGGGTATAAACCGATTCTGTATCACGTTAAATGTGTCTTTAAACATTTCGCACTGATCATTGGTCGTTTTACCCATTAACAGATTTGCCCAGTTTACTGTGGACAGTCTCTCTCTCATCCCATTGAAATCGGCCTTACCCAAGTCTAGAATCTGAGCAGCTGATTCACTTTTTTCCCTTTCAAACACTACCTTGAACTCGATCATGTTATGATCGCTATTGGATAGATGTTCGCGTACAGTTAAGCCGTTAACTAAATTTGGTTCATTACTCATTACTAAATCTAGCATGGCTTGCCCCCTTGTTGCCTCTAGGACATACTGCACATGCACTCCAAGGCCTCTCACTTCCTCTAACCGTCTCAATATATTCCTGTTTACTGCGTATTCCCTTTTACTGTTTGCCCTCCCTAAGTGCATTACCTCACACTTCTCCGGGTTGAACTCCATTTGCCACTTTTCCACCCACTCCACCAACCCATTAATATCTTCTTGGATTCGACAGCTATCCTCTTCACTATCAACTGCAACGCCAATTTTTGTGTCTTCTGCCAATATTCCAACCGTGTCCTCTATATTCAAACCCAATTAATTAATATGTACCACAAACAGCAAGGAACACAAAACTGAGCCCCGTGGCACACCACTGGAAACGGATTCACATTCGCAAAGACATCCATCGACTTTTACCCTTTGTTTCCTGTTACTGAGCTAATTTTGCAACCAATTTGACACGTTTCCCTGTATCCCATGGGCTTTTACCTTTCTGACCAGTCTGCCATGTGGAACCTTGTGAAATGCCTTAGTAAAATCAATGTAGACAATATCCACTATACTACCGTCATCAATCCTCCTTGTCACTTCCTCAAATAATTCAATCAGGTTTGTAAGGCATGACCTTCCCTGAACAAATCCTTGCTGACTATCCCTGATTAAACCATGCCTTTCCAAGTGACAGTTTAACCTATCTCTCAGTATTGATTCTAATCGTTTGACCACCACCGAGGTAAGACTGACCGGCCTATAATTGTTGGCCTTTCCCTTGTACCCTTTTTAAACAATGGTACTACGTTTGCAGTCTTCCAGTCCTCCGGTACCTCCCCTGTATATAGTGAGGATTGGAAAATGATGCTCAGAGCATCTTTTATTTCCTGCCTGGTTTCCTTCAATAGCCTAGGAAACAATGCACCCGGACCTAGTGACTTATCAACTTGCAAGGATTCCAGTCCTTCTAGTGCTTTCTCTCTCGTTATGTTTACCTTATCCAATGTTTCATACCGCTCCTCTTTAACTTCTACGTCCGGATCATCCCTTTCTTTTGTGAATACGGAGACAACATATTCATTTAAAACCCTGCTCACATCTTCTGCGTCTGCACATACGTTACCCTTATCATCCCTGATAAGTTCCACCTTTTCCTTAGCTATCCTCTTGTTCTTAATATACTAATACAACATCTTTGGATTTTCTTTAATCTTACTAGCTAATATTTGTTCATGCCCTCTCTTTGCATTCCTTATTTCCCTTTTTACGTCATCCCTGTATTTTCTATGCTCCTCTCGGCTTTCCGCAGTATGAAGCTGTCATAAGCTTTCTTTTTCTGCTTTATCTTGCCCCGTATGCTTCCAGACAACTACACGGCTCTAAATTTGGCAGTGCCATACCTTTTCCTTTGAGGGGACGTGTCTGCATTGTACCCATAGAATTTCACTTTTTCGTGCCAACCACCGGCTTGCCACTGAGTTCTCCTCAAGTAGTTGTGTCCAGTCCACTTCTGCCAAATCACCTCTTAGTTCTGCAAAATTTGCCTTCCCCCCAATTTAAAACGTTTGCTTCTAATTTAACTCTGTCCTTTTCCATAATAATGCTAAAACTAACTGAATTTTCATCACTATCCCCAATATGGTCACCCAGTATCACTTCACCCACTTGCCTATCTTCATTTCACAGGATTCAATCTAGAATTGCATCCCCTCTTGTTGGGCTTGTCACGTAGTGGCTAAAAAAAGTTCTCCTGGACACATATAAAGAATTTTAGGCCCTCTGTGCCCCTCACACTGTTTGAATCCAAATTGATGTTAGGGTAGTTGAAGTCCCCTACTATTATTGCCCTCTTATTTTTGAACTCAGTAATTTGCCTATATCTTTGTTTTTCTATCTCCCTTTCGCTATTCGGGGGTTGATAGCACACTCCTAGTGTTGTGACTGTAACCTTTCTTATTTCTTAGTTCAACCCATACGACCTTGATTGATGATCCATTTCGCATATCAACCCTTCTCACAACTGTAATTGAATATTTAACCAATAATGCTGCCACCCCTCCTTTTTAATACCCACTCTATCCTGCCTGAAAACTCGATATCCACAGATATTGAGCTGCCAATTATCCCCCTCTTTAAACCAGGTTATAGCAATGATATCATGCTGCCACGTGTCGATCTGTGCCCTTAGCTCGTCTGCTTTGTTTGTAATACTCATTGCATCGAAGTATATACCCTTTAACCCCGTCGAATTCCTGTGCTGAACACAATTTAAACTTTGCTTCCTCGGCCTTTCTGAGTCGCTGACGACGTCACTAACTGCTTTTCTACTGGTCTGAATTTGTCCTATTATTACCTGGCTTTGGTTCCCATCCCCCTGCTATACTAGTTTAAACCCTCCGCAAAATAAGTAACAAATGCCCCCTATAGTAACTTCGCTGGTGGTGACGCGATACTAACTTCACAGTTAGTGGCCCGATACTAACTTCATTGGTGATGACCCTATACTAAGTTCGCTGTTAGGGGCCCTATACTAACTTCATTGGTGGTGACCCTATACTAAATTCGCTGTTAGGGGCCCGATACTAACTTCATTGGTGGTGACCCTACATCAACTTCACTGGTGGTGACTATACTAAATTTACTGTTGGGGTCATATACTAACTTCACTGTTGGTGGCCCTATACTAACTTCATTGGTGATGACCCAATAGCAACTTCACTGGTGGTGACTCCATACAAAATTCACTGTTGGGGTCATATACTAACTTCACTGTTAGGGGCGCTATACTAACTTCACTAGTGGTGACCCTATACTATCTTCACTGGTGACCTTACACTAACTTCACTAGTGGTGACCCTATACTATCTTCACTGGTGACCTTACACTAACTTCACTGGTGGTGACCCTATTCTAACTTCACTGGTGTTGACTCCAACGAACTTCCCTGGTGGTGATCCGATACTAACTTCCATATGGTAACCCGACATTAACTTCACTGATATTCTCACCACACTAAATTCACTGGTGGTGACGTTATACTCAATACATTGGTGGTGAAACTATACTAAAGTCACTGGTGGAGATCCAATATTAAATTCACTGGTGGTCACCCCAGCCCAACTTCACTGGTGGTGACTCTGTACTAAATTCACTGTTAGGGGCCCTATACTATCTTCACTGTTAGGGGCACTATCCCAAATTCACTGGTGGTGACCCTATACTCAATTCACTTGTGATGACCCTGCACTAAATTTACTGGTGGTGACCCGATACTCTCTTCACTGGTGGTGTCCCGATACTCTCTTCACTGGTGGTGACCGTATACTAACTTCACTGGTGGTGACCCTATACTAACTTCACTGGTGGTGACCCTATAGTAACTTCACTGGTGGTGACCCTATATTAACTTCACTGGTGGTGACGTTCTTCAAACATTACTGTTATTATTGCTTTCTCACATTGCTGCTGATTATTCCGTATTCCCACTATATTCGTAATGACATTACTGCTGCTGATTATGATACAAGTTTCAACACCTGGTACCTCAAGCGTCCGCTGCTAAAAAAACACATAAATGCCTTTATTACTTGCTTGCTCGATTGAGACAAAGATGTCCTCGCCAACCCCCGTCACCCCATGAACTCAAGATCCTCAAAACCATTACTATTTGTAACATATTCTGGCGAAAAGTGCTCATAGTATCATAATGTCATAGTAGGTCCAGCACAGAAGGAGGCCATTCAGCCCTTCGTCCCTGTGCTGGCGCTTTGAAAAAGCTATCCAATTAATCCCATCCCTCTGATCTTTCCCCACAGCTCCGTATTTTTTTCCATTCAAGTATTTATCCAATTCCCTTTTAAAAGTTACTTCTGAATCTGTTTCCAGCACTCTTTCTGACAATGCATTCCAGATCATTACAACTTCCTGCAAAAAATATCCTCATTTCGCCTCTGGCTCTTTCACTGATCACCTTATAGCCGTGTCCTCTGTTTCCTAACCTTCTGCCACTGGAAACAGTTACACTTTATTTATTTAATCAAAACCGTTCATGATTTTGAACACCTCTACCAAATATCCCCTAACTTTCCCTGCTGTAAGGTGAGCAACCACAGATTCTCCAGTCTCCCCACATATATGAAGTCCCTCATCCCTGGAACCTTTCTTGTAAATCTCTTCTATACCCATTCCAAGGCCTGACATCTTTCCTAAAGTGTGGTACCCAAAATTGAACACAATACTCCAGCTGAGGCCTAACCAGTGTTTTATAGAGGTTTAACATAACTTCCCTGCTTTTGTACTCTATGCCTCTGTTGTTAACGTCCAGGATCCCGTATGCTTTTTAACAACCTTCTCAACTTGTCCTGCCGCGTTCAAAGATATTTATTCCCCGTTCTCTCTGCTCCTGCACCTTATTGGAGCTCCAGATTTTCACTTCGTAGGAACCTATCGACTCTGTACCCCAATCCATTCCTCCTTGAAGGCAGCCCTTTGTTCAATTGCTGCTTTGCCTCCCAATTTGTGATTCCAATCCACATCAACGAGATCGCTTTTCAACTCACTGAAATTTGTCTTCCTGCAGTTAAGTTTTTTTTTAGATTTGATTGTTCCTTGTCCTTTTCCATAACGATTCTAAACCTAAGGATATTATGATCACTGTTCCCCAAATGCTCCCCCACTGGGTTTGGCTGGAGACATATTGATCCAGAAGTTTCTCTTGTACACATTTCAGGAATTCCTCCCCCTCTTCGCCCTTTACACTTGTATTGTCCCAGTCTATAGTTGGATAATTGAAGTGCCCCATTATTATTACATAAGAACATAGCAACATAATAAATAGGAGCAGGAGTAGGCCATACGGCCCCTCAAGCCTGCTCCACAATTGAGTAAGATCATGGTTAATCTTCGACCTCAACTCCACTTTCCCGCTCGATCTCCATATCCCTTGATTCCGCTAGAGTCCAAAAAGCTATCTCACTCAGCCTTGAATATCCGCAACGAGTGAGCATCCACAGCCCTCTGTGGTATAGAATTCCAAATGATCTCGATCCCCTGAGTGAAGAAATTGCTCCACAACTCAGTCCTAAACGTCCCACCCCTTATCTTGAGACTATGCCCTCTCGTTCTGGACTCTCCAGCCAGGGGAATCATTCTGTCTACCCTGTCAAGCTCTCTTAAAATATTATACGTTTCAAAGAGATCATTCTTCTAAACCCCAGAGAGTGTAGGCCAAATCGAGTCAATCTTTCTTCATAGGACAACACTCTCATCCCAGGAATTAATCGAGTGAACCTTCGCTGCACCGCCTCTAAGGCTTCTATCCTTCCTTAGGTAAGGAAACTAAAACTGCCTACAATACTATAGGTGTGGTCTCAACAAAGCCTTGTACAATTGCAGCAAGACCTCCTTACTATTGTACTCCAAACCCCTTGCAATAAAAGCCCACATACTATTTGCCTTCCTAATTGCGTGCTGTACCTGCATGTTAAATTTCTGTGTTTCTTGTACCAGGACACCCAAATCCCGCTCAACACCAACATTTAATACTTTTCCACCATTTAACAAATATTCAGTTTTTCTCTTCTTACTACCAAAATGAATAACCTCACATTTCTCCACATTATACTCCATCTGCCAACTTCTTGCCCACTCACTTAACCTGCCGATATCCCTTTGCAGACCATTTGCAGTCCTCCTCAAAGCTTACTTTCTCAGCTAGCTTTATATCGTCAGTAAACTTGGATACATTACTCTCGGTCCCTTTATCTGAGCTATTAATATAAATTGTAAATAGCTGAGGCCCAAGCACTGATCCCTGCAGCCACCCATTAGTTACAGCCTGCCAACCTGAGAATGACCCGTTTATTCCTACTCTCTGTTTTCTCTCCTTTAATCAATCCTCTATCCATGCTAATATATTACCCCCAACCCCATGAGCCATTACCTTGTGTAACTACCCGTTGTGACTCACCTTATCGAATGTCTTTTGAAAATTCATGTATACTACAATGGGCCGAATGGCATTCTCCTGTTCTGTACCTACTATCACACTAAGTCACTAAAATGCATCTAGTGTAATTGTAGGGTGCCACCAGTAACGGTGGAGCGAGGTTTTCTCTAGTGTATGTGTGGTATTCCATGAGTCTCAGAGGAGCACAGTTATCTGGTGTAAGTGTGGTATACCATGAGTACCTGAGGAGCGCGGATATCTCTCGTGTAAGCATGGTATACCATGAATACCTGATGAGCGCGGTTATCTCTCGTGTGTGTGTGGTATACCATGAGTACCTGAGAAGCGCGGTTATCTCTCGTGTAAGTGTTGTATACCATGAGTACACGAGGAGCACAGTTATCACTAGTGTTTGTGTGGTATACCATGAGTACCTGAGGATCGCGGTTATCTCGAGTGTAAGTGTGGTATACCATGAGTATCTGAGGCACGCGGATATCTCTAGTGTAAGGGTTACCACAAGTACAGGAGGAGCACGGTCACATCTAATGTAAGTGTAGGGGCACCACTATTACCGGAGGAGCACGGTCACCTCTATTGTAAGTGTAGGGGACCCACTAGAACCGGAGTAGCACGGTCACCTCTATTGTAAGTGTAGGGGCACCACTAGTACAGGAGGAGCACGGTCATCTCTATTGTAAGTGTAGGGGTACCACTGGAACCGGAGGAGCACGGTCACCTCTATTGTAAGTGTAGGGGACCCACTAGTACAGGAGGAGCACAGTCACCTCTATTGTAAGTGTAGGGGACCCACTAGTACAGGAGGAGCACGGTCACCTCTATTGTAAGTGTAGGGGACCCACTAGTACAGGAGGAGCACGGTCACCTCTATTGTAAGTGTAGGGGCACCACTAGTACCGGAGAAGGGTGATCAGGTTTAATGCTGCAAGACTGAGGTCATCACCAGTATTGCAGGATTAGGTTCCGCACCTGTTGCTGGTGGAGTTGGGTCACCGGGAGTGAGTCTAAGGCAAGGTCAGGGCGATTACTTCAAATGTAGCTGCCTCCACCAGTCCTGTAGTTATAGGGTCAGGACGAGTATTGGGAGATTCACACTTTCCATTTGTAAAGAATGTTTTAAATGTGTGATTTTTTAAACTGTCCACTAATAATTCCAGACCAAAAAAGAACTTCCCTTAGTCTATTTGACTGTGAGCAATGTTAATTATGATGTAACCTGATTGACTCCCTGGTGAATTGATATGGGTATAAATATAGTGATCCCTTCTCCCGTCTCAGCCAGGCACTAGTCAGAGACATTCAGCTCCGACAGAATTCATCCATTCTCACAGAAAATGGGGCAAATAACTACACTGCTGATAAAAGAGATTTACTACCCGATTCTCGCAGCCGTCGGTGTCCCAGGTGAGCTATTTTAACCTGTTAGTTGTTATTCGCTGTTAATTGTATCACTGTTCTTACCGCATGTTGGATAAGGTAACGTATTTCCCAGATGTCAGCATTACACAGTCAGTAGTTACCGGAACCAACTCGTGAACCATGAGTCTGCAATTTCTGCGTTCCCCTTAATCTGATCATTTCACTGATGTTACAATATTCTTTGAAGCTCCAATACAAGCGTTTTAGCGGAATTACGGACCGTTTCTTCACCCCGTGCAGAGTGAGCGCTGCAGCAGCTCATTCCACTGTGTGGGTCGGTTTCCCAGGCAGTGACTCGAATATTAATCCTGCTCTCACACTGCTCCGTGTTGATAATCACACTGAATGGAGCAAAATGCTTTCAACAGGTATCTGCAAATATATTTGCAATTAGACACTGGAATATTATTTCTCTCCTCTCTCTTTCTTACAGCGAACTTGATGACAATTGTGATTCTCTCAAGAGGAAACTGCGGCCTTTCGAATTGTATCTCTGTCTACATGGTGGCCATGGCAACAGCGGATCTCCTGGTCATGATCATCAATATAATCGTGTATTATATTTTCAGTTATCACTTCCCACTTTCATTCCTCTCCCACACTCCCGTGTGTAGGTTCATTTTATACATGGCCACTGTCACCCTCGATTTGTCTGTTTGGTTCACCGTCTCTTTCACATTTGACCGTTTTGTAGCTCTCTGCTGCCGGAAGTTTAAAACCAATTATTGCACCGAGAGAACTACGGCCGCGGTTATAACAACGGTCTCTGTCCTTATTTTTTTAAAGGGCATCCCCATTTTGTTTGTATATTCACATGAACAAATAATTAACAAAGTTCAG
The DNA here is from genome assembly GCF_035084215.1 of Heptranchias perlo. Lineage (NCBI taxonomy): Eukaryota > Metazoa > Chordata > Chondrichthyes > Hexanchiformes > Hexanchidae > Heptranchias > Heptranchias perlo. The sequence goes on from NW_027138483.1 coordinate 337,450, forward strand.
TGGGGCTGCCGGTCTAGTGAGGCTTTTCTCTCCTCACCTCCAGCAATACCGTACGGCTGGTTTCACGGCATCTCGCTCATTTGGCTTCCTTTTACTTTAATTGCCTTGTTTAATTCTTTGACCATCAGACGGATTGCAATGGCGAATAGAACCCGCAGGAGACTCCGGGATCACAACAGTGAGAATCAGAGTGATCCAGAAATAGGGAACCGAAGGAAATCCATCATTTTACTGTTCACTATATCGGGCAGTTTTATACTGTTATGGCTGACAACTTCTGTGAGTTTTGTAACTACCAGACTGACAAACACCAATTATTACCGAGGGGACCGCACAAACCCAGCATATATCGCCGCAGAAACCGGAGCGATGCTGAAGTATTTGAGTTGTTGTCCAAACACGTGTATTTATGCAGCTACCCAGAGGAAATTCAGAGAAGAGCTGAAGAAGCTGCTGAAATCTCCCTGGACACTGATTCTAAGATTGGTTAAAAATGAAAGAAATGCGAACTAGAGCTCCCTTTGGGACATTAGATTTCACTTTCAGCCTCTATTCCAGTTTAGACTGAGGTTCCCTCTCCTCACCGCTACATAAAGATGGTTCTTATAAAAACCCACAGGTCTGCGATTACATATGTGATTTCAATTCCATTTCATGCTAACTTTGACCGATGGTTTCTAAAGTTCATTGGCCCACAGCACTAGTTAACCTTCCCGCTCGGAGATTGGTCCCAGCTCTGTTGAGGTGCAACCCGTTCATCTTGAACAGATCCCTCCTTCCCCAGAACAGAACCCAATGCCCTTGGAATCTGAATCCGTCCCTCCCGCTCATTAACCTGTCTGAACCTAATATTCCTATACTCACTAGCCCGTGGCACTGGGAGTAATCCAGAGATTACTTCATTTGAGGTCTCGTTTTTTGCTTCCTCCCTTGCTCCTGAAACTCTGAGTGCAGGACCTTGACCCTTTTCCTTCCTATGTCATTGGTTCCCACAGGAACCACAACTTCTGGCTGTTCCCCTCCCCCCTCAAAATGCTGTGCCCCCTCTCAGTGATGCACTTTACCCTGGCGCCATGGAGGCAACACACCACGCAAGACTCACGTCAGTGGTTACAGAAACGCCTGTCTATACCCGTGACTATTAAATTCGCTAACAACTGCATCTAAGTGTGGACTAACAAAGATTCTATACAGGTTTAACATAATTTCCCGGTTTTTCAGTTGTAATCCTCTAGAAATGAACCCCAGAGCTTTATTTGAATTTCATGCTGTATTTAATCTGAGTTTTCTCTGTTTTCGGTTTTGCAGCCAGCTTGCTACCGTTCTGTTACTTGTCCCCTGAATCCGCATGTTCTGACTTAAATCCTGAATCTATTAAGCGGTACTTTATCGAAGCCTTTTTGAAAATACAAGTGTATTATATCCACTGGATTACTCGGCCTACTCTTCCTTTTACTTCTTCAAAAAATTCAATTAGGTTGGTTAAGCGTGACCTTCCCTTTTGAAATCCGTGCTGATTATCCTTTATTATATTTTCGGTTTCCAGATGTTTTTCCATTATATTTACTGATGTGAAGTTCACTGGTCTATAATTGCCTGTATTGGTTCTATTTCTCTTTCTAAATATGAATAACATTAGCTGATCTCCAGCCATCTTGCACTATTCCCTTTTCTGCTGTTTCTTCTCTAGTTTCTTTTATTCTGCATGGATGCAATCCACCGAGACCCGACGTTTTATCCTCTCTCAGTTTGTTTAGTTTATCAATGATCTCCCCCATTCCAGCATTGGTGCCAAAGTCCCACGAAATGGAACCCCTCTTTTCCACACGACTCTTTCAACAACGCATTCACCGTTCTGATCTGTTTATCCCCATTGCCAATTGGCACGTCTCTAGGGTAGTAATCCTCAGATTACCACCCTTGGGGTCCTACGTTTCTGATACTCCCTCTTGATACTCCCTTAACAGGACCGCCTCCTTGTTCTTCCCTGTGTCATTGGTCCCGATATGGACCACAAAAACCGTATCTTCCCCCTCCCTTTCCAAGTTCCTCTCCAGTTCCTTCAAGATACCATTTACCCTTGCATCAGGTAGGCGACCACCCTTTACACTCGGTGGTGGCAGCAGAGGGTGCTATCTAACCCCCTACATATCGAATCTCCGATGATAACAATCCAAAACATTTCTTTTCTGCTCCTCCCCGCCCCCCCCCCCCCCCGTCCCCTTGGACTGCCTCCTACTCCACGGTGTCTTGGATGTGATTCTGGTCATTCTCCCTGCAAACTTTATCCTTATTCTCACAGGTAGCAATTAGATCGGGCACGTGCCTGTGGTATTTCCTTCTCTACCAACCCTAAGCCCCGCCCCCCCCACACTGCTGACTGACAGTCTCACTCTGCCCTTCATGCACCTGTGTTTTACGATGAGGTGTGTCTGCACTTTGGAGTAAACTATCCATATATTCCTTCCCCTCCCCTATCTGTCTCTCACTCGCACTCCAGCTCAATGACTCTGAGTCATAGTGTCTCAAGGCAGAGGCGTTTCCCACAGGTGTGGACAACCGGCTCAGTCTCGCTGTCTACAATTTCCCACTTACTGCAGTCCCCACACACTGCCTGTGCTATCAGTTCATACTGCAATCCTCACACATTGCCTGTGCTATCAGTTCATACTGCAGTCCCCACACACTGCCTGTGCTATCAGTTCATACTGCAATCCTCACACATTGTCTGTGCTATCAGTTCATACTGTCGTCCTCACACACTGCCTGCGCTATCAGTTCATACTGAAGTCCTCACACACTGCCTGTGCTATCAGTTCATACTTAACAGAAACTTTGAATGAGCTTTCCTCTGTTGACCAATGGATCCTTAACACTCTGTTGAAAGTTAATGGCCAATATTATGAGAATTTTATATCTTAATAAATGGGCACAAAATTTGAAAAATAAAGAAAATAAATATTCCAAGAAATGTAACCACTTTATCTCTATTGATGGAATTGTGACGATAATCGCTAGGAACCTGGGAAGGTTTTCCACTTTGCGGGGTTACGGTATGTCATTTACTTTCGCAACCCTAGCCTGTGACATTGGACAGCTGAATATCGACACTCCAAGATATTCCCCAAACTCCGCTGTCTGGGCCTTAAGTGTGCAGCCGCTGCCTGGGGTCGTCAGTGATGCGGCTGATGGAAATGGCTAACAGAAAGGAACATTTTAACCGCTAAATAAATGCTGGAAATCCCCGCGTTTGTGGAACGTTTTCTTTCATTTCTCCCACTCTCTCTCCCTCTCTGCATTTCCTGGACTAACGTCGATTCTGATTCTTGCTTCTGCAAATTGAAATGTAACACGCGATAAATAGTCTCAGCACAGTCACAATATTAACAGAAAAGGTAGACGATGGAATGATGCATTTCTAAAAGCTTAGGGTTTGTTGCTGGCGAGAGGATCTGTGAATGTTTATTATTAACTCTGTGGTGATCTTTTTCTCCTCTCCTGTGAAAAATAAGCGAAATAAAATACCACAGCTGAAGTGAATCAGCAAAAATTGTTTCCCTGTCTCTGATCTCTCAATACCTGGGCAGCTGCTCATTCCCAGTCACTGACTTGCTGCACACGTGTAGTGCTTTTACAATCCGCACCTTTAAAAAGCATGAGATGAAATTATCTGTGGAGCCTTTTTCAGAGACCTGGTGTTCTGACCCTGCCTGTGCTCCTGGCAGGTGGAAGGAAAGGTGAAGCGAGTGTAATTTCCTTTCACAGTCAGCAGGGGGCGCTGTATATCTGGTGAGCTGCGATTTCGCATTGCTGAGAGGATGAGCCTCAGCATGTTTTTACCGTTAGGTTTTTGCCCCTTAATAAACCAAATATACATTGGGCCGGATTTTGCTGTGAACGACGCCAGCCTTTCGTTAGACTTGCTCTTAGTTAAAGGCTTTCTCTGGGGTTTTGACGGCACGTTGCTGTCAACGGGGCAGCCAAATGGCGTTGCGCCCTCTAATAGACATCTGGTCGCTTTGTGAACAGCTCAAGCAACTTCGTATCTCCATGACCAATCAGATTGAAGAATCGTTAATGATGAGCAGAACAGAGTCTCGACCAGGAAGTTTAAGTTGGAATAATGAATTCAATGTCAAATTAGGTGCAGTGAGTGAAGTAAAGAGAGGGATAGAAAAAGTCTTTTAAAATGTTTCAAAATACTTTTTAAATGTCCGACAATAATTAGAAGCTGAAGGAAAGAGACTCCATACTTGTAAACGTTAATTTTCAGGGCCAGAGAGATTGTTTGGCAGTAATTAAGACTTACCACGCTGTTAAAAAGGAACTTACACTGGAATGGACAAGCCCCAGCGTTTTGTGGCGAGTTTAGTCCCTATCTATGAGGTAAGTATAGAAATTTCACGCTGTTCAGCTGTCCAGCCGATGGAATGCATCTCGCTAAAATTATAAATCGGCAGACCAAAATAAAACACATGAATGTCAATAAATTTTAAAGGAAATTTGAAACAACACAGCAATCAATATTTGCGGTGCCCATCAATCACAGAGTTTGTAAAGATCGAACGAACACAAAGCGCTGTCTGTATGCCATGTGTAACCGCGTGTACTGAATAGAACAATGGAAGCAGTCAGAGACATCTCCTCTGATGATCTCACACATGCTGCAGTGTGAACGGTGGATTTGACCATTCCCAGGGGCAGCCTCTCCTCGACATCTTCCAATCTGTAACCCCTATACTGCAGGATAAATTCGGAAACAGTTTCATCCGAGGCACAAAAACTGGCGGGAGGACAAAGTTTTAGTTAATTGCCTCAGGTCGCCATCTGATGCCTTCGCACCGAGCAACGCTCTCAAACCCGGTCTGCAGTGTTACCGGACTGAACTCCGATGCACAGCCTTGGTAAAAGCGGAGGGGGCATTAGATGCTACTGTCTCTGCACCAACACACACAGTGGATTAATCCTTCTCAATATCTGAAAGTATTGATTGCCTCAAATGTCCTGATTGTTATAAATTCCCACTTCTCACGTTACTTTATCATTTTTACTGGGTCGTTGATTAAGATTAATAGCAGTCAGGATCCCTGTGTTACATTTAATAACAACAAATAAAAACGTTATGTTTGATGTTGCCAGACAGCCTACAAGTATTTCTAATTAATCGAGATCTCATAAAAAAGCAGATAAAACAAGGCAACAACTGTTAACATTAAATAAATGCTGAAACCTCGCAAGACTGCGAACGAGACAGCGGCTCCTCCTTATTCCCTGGAGAAGGGATGAGACGGTCGGTGCAGCTGACACCAGTCCAAGAAATATTTTCATCATATTTCCCGGAAAAAGTAAATTCACCAGGAGTTCTAAACGACCGAATCTTTACCTAAAACGGATGGATTTTCCTGTCAATTACACGGCAGAATTTAATTACCGTCCTCGCACAGTGATATTAAACTCGGTGATCAAATATTCTATTCCACTATTAAAGCTCACTTCATCTCTGAGACAGAAGTAACGGCTGATATCCTTACATTTTAGGAATCACTCGGCCAATGAACTTTAGAAACCATCGGTCAAAGTTAGCATGAAATGGAATTGAAATCACATATGTAATCGCAGACCTGTGGGTTTTTATAAGAACCATCTTTATGTAGCGGTGAGGAGAGGGAACCTCAGTCTAAACTGGAATAGAGGCTGAAAGTGAAATCTAATGTCCCAAAGGGAGCTCTAGTTCGCATTTCTTTCATTTTTAACCAATCTTAGAATCAGTGTCCAGGGAGATTTCAGCAGCTTCTTCAGCTCTTCTCTGAATTTCCTCTGGGTAGCTGCATAAATACACGTGTTTGGACAACAACTCAAATACTTCAGCATCGCTCCGGTTTCTGCGGCGATATATGCTGGGTTTGTGCGGTCCCCTCGGTAATAATTGGTGTTTGTCAGTCTGGTAGTTACAAAACTCACAGAAGTTGTCAGCCATAACAGTATAAAACTGCCCGATATAGTGAACAGTAAAATGATGGATTTCCTTCGGTTCCCTATTTCTGGATCACTCTGATTCTCACTGTTGTGATCCCGGAGTCTCCTGCGGGTTCTATTCGCCATTGCAATCCGTCTGATGGTCAAAGAATTAAACAAGGCAATTAAAGTAAAAGGAAGCCAAATGAGCGAGATGCCGTGAAACCAGCCGTACGGTATTGCTGGAGGTGAGGAGAGAAAAGCCTCACTAGACCGGCAGCCCCACTGAACTTTGTTAATTATTTGTTCATGTGAATATACAAACAAAATGGGGATGCCCTTTAAAAAAATAAGGACAGAGACCGTTGTTATAACCGCGGCCGTAGTTCTCTCGGTGCAATAATTGGTTTTAAACTTCCGGCAGCAGAGAGCTACAAAACGGTCAAATGTGAAAGAGACGGTGAACCAAACAGACAAATCGAGGGTGACAGTGGCCATGTATAAAATGAACCTACACACGGGAGTGTGGGAGAGGAATGAAAGTGGGAAGTGATAACTGAAAATATAATACACGATTATATTGATGATCATGACCAGGAGATCCGCTGTTGCCATGGCCACCATGTAGACAGAGATACAATTCGAAAGGCCGCAGTTTCCTCTTGAGAGAATCACAATTGTCATCAAGTTCGCTGTAAGAAAGAGAGAGGAGAGAAATAATATTCCAGTGTCTAATTGCAAATATATTTGCAGATACCTGTTGAAAGCATTTTGCTCCATTCAGTGTGATTATCAACACGGAGCAGTGTGAGAGCAGGATTAATATTCGAGTCACTGCCTGGGAAACCGACCCACACAGTGGAATGAGCTGCTGCAGCGCTCACTCTGCACGGGGTGAAGAAACGGTCCGTAATTCCGCTAAAACGCTTGTATTGGAGCTTCAAAGAATATTGTAACATCAGTGAAATGATCAGATTAAGGGGAACGCAGAAATTGCAGACCCATGGTTCACGAGTTGGTTCCGGTAACTACTGACTGTGTAATGCTGACATCTGGGAAATACGTTACCTTATCCAACATGCGGTAAGAACAGTGATACAATTAACAGCGAATAACAACTAACAGGTTAAAATAGCTCACCTGGGACACCGACGGCTGCGAGAATCGGGTAGTAAATCTCTTTTATCAGCAGTGTAGTTATTTGCCCCATTTTCTGTGAGAATGGATGAATTCTGTCGGAGCTGAATGTCTCTGACTAGTGCCTGGCTGAGACGGGAGAAGGGATCACTATATTTATACCCATATCAATTCACCAGGGAGTCAATCAGGTTACATCATAATTAACATTGCTCACAGTCAAATAGACTAAGGGAAGTTCTTTTTTGGTCTGGAATTATTAGTGGACAGTTTAAAAAATCACACATTTAAAACATTCTTTACAAATGGAAAGTGTGAATCTCCCAATACTCGTCCTGACCCTATAACTACAGGACTGGTGGAGGCAGCTACATTTGAAGTAATCGCCCTGACCTTGCCTTAGACTCACTCCCGGTGACCCAACTCCACCAGCAACAGGTGCGGAACCTAATCCTGCAATACTGGTGATGACCTCAGTCTTGCAGCATTAAACCTGATCACCCTTCTCCGGTACTAGTGGTGCCCCTACACTTACAATAGAGGTGACCGTGCTCCTCCTGTACTAGTGGGTCCCCTACACTTACAATAGAGGTGACCGTGCTCCTCCTGTACTAGTGGGTCCCCTACACTTACAATAGAGGTGACTGTGCTCCTCCTGTACTAGTGGGTCCCCTACACTTACAATAGAGGTGACCGTGCTCCTCCGGTTCCAGTGGTACCCCTACACTTACAATAGAGATGACCGTGCTCCTCCTGTACTAGTGGTGCCCCTACACTTACAATAGAGGTGACCGTGCTACTCCGGTTCTAGTGGGTCCCCTACACTTACAATAGAGGTGACCGTGCTCCTCCGGTAATAGTGGTGCCCCTACACTTACATTAGATGTGACCGTGCTCCTCCTGTACTTGTGGTAACCCTTACACTAGAGATATCCGCGTGCCTCAGATACTCATGGTATACCACACTTACACTCGAGATAACCGCGATCCTCAGGTACTCATGGTATACCACACAAACACTAGTGATAACTGTGCTCCTCGTGTACTCATGGTATACAACACTTACACGAGAGATAACCGCGCTTCTCAGGTACTCATGGTATACCACACACACACGAGAGATAACCGCGCTCATCAGGTATTCATGGTATACCATGCTTACACGAGAGATATCCGCGCTCCTCAGGTACTCATGGTATACCACACTTACACCAGATAACTGTGCTCCTCTGAGACTCATGGAATACCACACATACACTAGAGAAAACCTCGCTCCACCGTTACTGGTGGCACCCTACAATTACACTAGATGCATTTTAGTGACTTAGTGTGATAGTAGGTACAGAACAGGAGAATGCCATTCGGCCCATTGTAGTATACATGAATTTTCAAAAGACATTCGATAAGGTGAGTCACAACGGGTAGTTACACAAGGTAATGGCTCATGGGGTTGGGGGTAATATATTAGCATGGATAGAGGATTGATTAAAGGAGAGAAAACAGAGAGTAGGAATAAACGGGTCATTCTCAGGTTGGCAGGCTGTAACTAATGGGTGGCTGCAGGGATCAGTGCTTGGGCCTCAGCTATTTACAATTTATATTAATAGCTCAGATAAAGGGACCGAGAGTAATGTATCCAAGTTTACTGACGATATAAAGCTAGCTGAGAAAGTAAGCTTTGAGGAGGACTGCAAATGGTCTGCAAAGGGATATCGGCAGGTTAAGTGAGTGGGCAAGAAGTTGGCAGATGGAGTATAATGTGGAGAAATGTGAGGTTATTCATTTTGGTAGTAAGAAGAGAAAAACTGAATATTTGTTAAATGGTGGAAAAGTATTAAATGTTGGTGTTGAGCGGGATTTGGGTGTCCTGGTACAAGAAACACAGAAATTTAACATGCAGGTACAGCACGCAATTAGGAAGGCAAATAGTATGTGGGCTTTTATTGCAAGGGGTTTGGAGTACAATAGTAAGGAGGTCTTGCTGCAATTGTACAAGGCTTTGTTGAGACCACACCTATAGTATTGTAGGCAGTTTTAGTTTCCTTACCTAAGGAAGGATAGAAGCCTTAGAGGCGGTGCAGCGAAGGTTCACTCGATTAATTCCTGGGATGAGAGTGTTGTCCTATGAAGAAAGATTGACTCGATTTGGCCTACACTCTCTGGGGTTTAGAAGAATGATCTCTTTGAAACGTATAATATTTTAAGAGAGCTTGACAGGGTAGACAGAATGATTCCCCTGGCTGGAGAGTCCAGAACGAGAGGGCATAGTCTCAAGATAAGGGGTGGGACGTTTAGGACTGAGTTGTGGAGCAATTTCTTCACTCAGGGGATCGAGATCATTTGGAATTCTATACCACAGAGGGCTGTGGATGCTCACTCGTTGCGGATATTCAAGGCTGAGCGAGATAGCTTTTTGGACTCTAGCGGAATCAAGGGATATGGAGATCGAGCGGGAAAGTGGAGTTGAGGTCGAAGATTAACCATGATCTTACTCAATTGTGGAGCAGGCTTGAGGGGCCGTATGGCCTACTCCTGCTCCTATTTATTATGTTGCTATGTTCTTATGTAATAATAATGGGGCACTTCAATTATCCAACTATAGACTGGGACAATACAAGTGTAAAGGGCGAAGAGGGGGAGGAATTCCTGAAATGTGTACAAGAGAAACTTCTGGATCAATATGTCTCCAGCCAAACCCAGTGGGGGAGCATTTGGGGAACAGTGATCATAATATCCTTAGGTTTAGAATCGTTATGGAAAAGGACAAGGAACAATCAAATCTAAAAAAAAACTTAACTGCAGGAAGACAAATTTCAGTGAGTTGAAAAGCGATCTCGTTGATGTGGATTGGAATCACAAATTGGGAGGCAAAGCAGCAATTGAACAAAGGGCTGCCTTCAAGGAGGAATGGATTGGGGTACAGAGTCGATAGGTTCCTACGAAGTGAAAATCTGGAGCTCCAATAAGGTGCAGGAGCAGAGAGAACGGGGAATAAATATCTTTGAACGCGGCAGGACAAGTTGAGAAGGTTGTTAAAAAGCATACGGGATCCTGGACGTTAACAACAGAGGCATAGAGTACAAAAGCAGGGAAGTTATGTTAAACCTCTATAAAACACTGGTTAGGCCTCAGCTGGAGTATTGTGTTCAATTTTGGGTACCACACTTTAGGAAAGATGTCAGGCCTTGGAATGGGTATAGAAGAGATTTACAAGAAAGGTTCCAGGGATGAGGGACTTCATATATGTGGGGAGACTGGAGAATCTGTGGTTGCTCACCTTACAGCAGGGAAAGTTAGGGGATATTTGGTAGAGGTGTTCAAAATCATGAACGGTTTTGATTAAATAAATAAAGTGTAACTGTTTCCAGTGGCAGAAGGTTAGGAAACAGAGGACACGGCTATAAGGTGATCAGTGAAAGAGCCAGAGGCGAAATGAGGATATTTTTTGCAGGAAGTTGTAATGATCTGGAATGCATTGTCAGAAAGAGTGCTGGAAACAGATTCAGAAGTAACTTTTAAAAGGGAATTGGATAAATACTTGAATGGAAAAAAATACGGAGCTGTGGGGAAAGATCAGAGGGATGGGATTAATTGGATAGCTTTTTCAAAGCGCCAGCACAGGGACGAAGGGCTGAATGGCCTCCTTCTGTGCTGGACCTACTATGACATTATGATACTATGAGCACTTTTCGCCAGAATATGTTACAAATAGTAATGGTTTTGAGGATCTTGAGTTCATGGGGTGACGGGGGTTGGCGAGGACATCTTTGTCTCAATCGAGCAAGCAAGTAATAAAGGCATTTATGTGTTTTTTTAGCAGCGGACGCTTGAGGTACCAGGTGTTGAAACTTGTATCATAATCAGCAGCAGTAATGTCATTACGAATATAGTGGGAATACGGAATAATCAGCAGCAATGTGAGAAAGCAATAATAACAGTAATGTTTGAAGAACGTCACCACCAGTGAAGTTAATATAGGGTCACCACCAGTGAAGTTACTATAGGGTCACCACCAGTGAAGTTAGTATAGGGTCACCACCAGTGAAGTTAGTATACGGTCACCACCAGTGAAGAGAGTATCGGGACACCACCAGTGAAGAGAGTATCGGGTCACCACCAGTAAATTTAGTGCAGGGTCATCACAAGTGAATTGAGTATAGGGTCACCACCAGTGAATTTGGGATAGTGCCCCTAACAGTGAAGATAGTATAGGGCCCCTAACAGTGAATTTAGTACAGAGTCACCACCAGTGAAGTTGGGCTGGGGTGACCACCAGTGAATTTAATATTGGATCTCCACCAGTGACTTTAGTATAGTTTCACCACCAATGTATTGAGTATAACGTCACCACCAGTGAATTTAGTGTGGTGAGAATATCAGTGAAGTTAATGTCGGGTTACCATATGGAAGTTAGTATCGGATCACCACCAGGGAAGTTCGTTGGAGTCAACACCAGTGAAGTTAGAATAGGGTCACCACCAGTGAAGTTAGTGTAAGGTCACCAGTGAAGATAGTATAGGGTCACCACTAGTGAAGTTAGTGTAAGGTCACCAGTGAAGATAGTATAGGGTCACCACTAGTGAAGTTAGTATAGCGCCCCTAACAGTGAAGTTAGTATATGACCCCAACAGTGAATTTTGTATGGAGTCACCACCAGTGAAGTTGCTATTGGGTCATCACCAATGAAGTTAGTATAGGGCCACCAACAGTGAAGTTAGTATATGACCCCAACAGTAAATTTAGTATAGTCACCACCAGTGAAGTTGATGTAGGGTCACCACCAATGAAGTTAGTATCGGGCCCCTAACAGCGAATTTAGTATAGGGTCACCACCAATGAAGTTAGTATAGGGCCCCTAACAGCGAACTTAGTATAGGGTCATCACCAATGAAGTTAGTATCGGGCCACTAACTGTGAAGTTAGTATCGCGTCACCACCAGCGAAGTTACTATAGGGGGCATTTGTTACTTATTTTGCGGAGGGTTTAAACTAGTATAGCAGGGGGATGGGAACCAAAGCCAGGTAATAATAGGACAAATTCAGACCAGTAGAAAAGCAGTTAGTGACGTCGTCAGCGACTCAGAAAGGCCGAGGAAGCAAAGTTTAAATTGTGTTCAGCACAGGAATTCGACGGGGTTAAAGGGTATATACTTCGATGCAATGAGTATTACAAACAAAGCAGACGAGCTAAGGGCACAGATCGACACGTGGCAGCATGATATCATTGCTATAACCTGGTTTAAAGAGGGGGATAATTGGCAGCTCAATATCTGTGGATATCGAGTTTTCAGGCAGGATAGAGTGGGTATTAAAAAGGAGGGGTGGCAGCATTATTGGTTAAATATTCAATTACAGTTGTGAGAAGGGTTGATATGCGAAATGGATCATCAATCAAGGTCGTATGGGTTGAACTAAGAAATAAGAAAGGTTACAGTCACAACACTAGGAGTGTGCTATCAACCCCCGAATAGCGAAAGGGAGATAGAAAAACAAAGATATAGGCAAATTACTGAGTTCAAAAATAAGAGGGCAATAATAGTAGGGGACTTCAACTACCCTAACATCAATTTGGATTCAAACAGTGTGAGGGGCACAGAGGGCCTAAAATTCTTTATATGTGTCCAGGAGAACTTTTTTTAGCCACTACGTGACAAGCCCAACAAGAGGGGATGCAATTCTAGATTGAATCCTGTGAAATGAAGATAGGCAAGTGGGTGAAGTGATACTGGGTGACCATATTGGGGATAGTGATGAAAATTCAGTTAGTTTTAGCATTATTATGGAAAAGGACAGAGTTAAATTAGAAGCAAACGTTTTAAATTGGGGGGAAGGCAAATTTTGCAGAACTAAGAGGTGATTTGGCAGAAGTGGACTGGACACAACTACTTGAGGAGAACTCAGTGGCAAGCCGGTGGTTGGCACGAAAAAGTGAAATTCTATGGGTACAATGCAGACACGTCCCCTCAAAGGAAAAGGTATGGCACTGCCAAATTTAGAGCCGTGTAGTTGTCTGGAAGCATACGGGGCAAGATAAAGCAGAAAAAGAAAGCTTATGACAGCTTCATACTGCGGAAAGCCGAGAGGAGCATAGAAAATACAGGGATGACGTAAAAAGGGAAATAAGGAATGCAAAGAGAGGGCATGAACAAATATTAGCTAGTAAGATTAAAGAAAATCCAAAGATGTTGTATTAGTATATTAAGAACAAGAGGATAGCTAAGGAAAAGGTGGAACTTATCAGGGATGATAAGGGTAACGTATGTGCAGACGCAGAAGATGTGAGCAGGGTTTTAAATGAATATGTTGTCTCCGTATTCACAAAAGAAAGGGATGATCCGGACGTAGAAGTTAAAGAGGAGCGGTATGAAACATTGGATAAGGTAAACATAACGAGAGAGAAAGCACTAGAAGGACTGGAATCCTTGCAAGTTGATAAGTCACTAGGTCCGGGTGCATTGTTTCCTAGGCTATTGAAGGAAACCAGGCAGGAAATAAAAGATGCTCTGAGCATCATTTTCCAATCCTCACTATATACAGGGGAGGTACCGGAGGACTGGAAGACTGCAAACGTAGTACCATTGTTTAAAAAGGGTACAAGGGAAAGGCCAACAATTATAGGCCGGTCAGTCTTACCTCGGTGGTGGTCAAACGATTAGAATCAATACTGAGAGATAGGTTAAACTGTCACTTGGAAAGGCATGGTTTAATCAGGGATAGTCAGCAAGGATTTGTTCAGGGAAGGTCATGCCTTACAAACCTGATTGAATTATTTGAGGAAGTGACAAGGAGGATTGATGACGGTAGTATAGTGGATATTGTCTACATTGATTTTAGTAAGGCATTTCACAAGGTTCCACATGGCAGACTGGTCAGAAAGGTAAAAGCCCATGGGATACAGGGAAACGTGTCAAATTGGTTGCAAAATTAGCTCAGTAACAGGAAACAAAGGGTAAAAGTCGATGGATGTCTTTGCGAATGTGAATCCGTTTCCAGTGGTGTGCCACGGGGCTCAGTTTTGTGTTCCTTGCTGTTTGTGGTACATATTAAGTAATTGGGTTTGAATATAGAGGACACGGTTGGAATATTGGCAGAAGACACAAAAATTGGCGTTGCAGTTGATAGTGAAGAGGATAGCTGTCGAATCCAAGAAGATATTAATGGGTTGGTGGAGTGGGTGGAAAAGTGGCAAATGGAGTTCAACCCGGAGAAGTGTGAGGTAATGCACTTAGGGAGGGCAAACAGTAAAAGGGAATACGCAGTAAACAGGAATATATTGAGACGGTTAGAGGAAGTGAGAGGCCTTGGAGTGCATGTGCAGTATGTCCTAGAGGCAACAAGGGGGCAAGCCATGCTAGATTTAGTAATGAGTAATGAACCAAATTTAGTTAACGGCTTAACTGTACGCGAACATCTATCCAATAGCGATCATAACATGATCGAGTTCAAGGTAGTGTTTGAAAGGGAAAAAAGTGAATCAGCTGCTCAGATTCTAGACTTGGGTAAGGCCGATTTCAATGGGATGAGAGAGAGACTGTCCACAGTAAACTGGGCAAATCTGTTAATGGGTAAAACGACCAATGATCAGTGCGAAATGTTTAAAGACACATTTAACGTGATACAGAATCGGTTTATACCCCTGAGGGGCAAGAACTCTACTTGCCAAAATAAAACAGCCATGGGCAACTAAAGAGGTGAGGGACAGTATAAGACATAAGGAAAGGGCATATAAATGGCAAAAAATAGCACAGATCCTGGCGATTGGGAAAGATACAAAGATCAACAAAGGGCCACAAAACAGATGGTAAGAGCTACAAAAAGAGAGTATGAAAAGAAACTTGCAAGTGATATCAAACCAAAACAAAGAATCTTTATAGTTACATTATGAAAAATAAGGTGATCAGGAGCAGTGTTGGCCCCTTAAAAATTGAAAGTGGGGATATTGTCATTGACAATGGGGAAATGGCAGACATGATGAATAATTACTTTGCATCAGTATTTAGAGTAGAAAAAGAGGATAGCATGCCGGAAATCCCAACAAAACTTATATTGAATCGGGGAGACGGACTCGATAAAATTAACATAAGTAAAGCAACAGAAATGAAGAAAATAATATCACTAAAGAGTGACAAATCCCCAGGACCAGATGATTTCCATCCCAGGGTTTTAAAGGGAATAGGTGAGCAGATTGAAGATGTCCTAACTATAATCTTTCAAAGTTCTCCAGATTCAGGAAATGTCCCTCTAGATTGGAAAATTGCATATGTCACTCCGGTTTTTAAGAAAGGAGAGAGAGGGAAAACAGGAAATTATAGACCAGTTAGCCTAACATCTGTTGTGGGGAAAATGCCGGAGTTGAAAATTAAGGATAGGGCGACTGAACACCTCGAGAATTTTCAGTTAATCAGAGGGAGCCAGCATGGATTTGTGAAATGTATATCGTGCCTGACAAACCTGATTGAATTTTTTGAAGAGGTGACTAAAGTAGTGGACAGGGGAATGTCAATGGATGTAATTTGTATGCACTTCCAGAAGGCATTTGATACGGTCCCACGTAAGAGACTGTTAGCTACGATTCAAGCCCATGAAATCGAAGGGAAAGTACAGACTTGGTTCTTAATTGGCCGCACACCTCCTCTTACTACCCGTTTGATGTTTACATGCCGATAGAAGTCTTTTGGATTCACTTTTATGTTAGCCGCCAGTCTATTGTCATAATCTCTCTTTGCCCCTCTTATTTCCATTTTCACTTCTCCTCTGAACTTTATATATTCAGCCTGGTTCTCACTTGTATTATCAACCTGACATCTGTCATACGCCCACTTTTTTCAGCTTCATCTTACTCTCGATCTCATTCATCCTCCAGGGAGCTCCGGATTTAGTTGCCCTACCTTTCTCCCCTCGTGGGAATGTACTTAGACTACCTGAATCATCTCCTCTTTAAGGGCCGCCCATTGTTCGATTACATATTTGCCTGCCAATCTTTGATTCCAATTTACCCGGGCCAGGTTCCTTCTCAAGCCACTGAATTTTGCCCTCCTCCAATTAAGTATTTTTTTCCAGATTGGTCCTTTTCCTTTTCCATAACTAATCTAAACCTTATGATACTATGATCACTGTTCCCTAAATGTTCCCTCACTGACACTTGCTCCACTTGACCCATCTCATTCCCCAGAACCAGATCCAGCAATGCCTCCTTCCTCGTTGGGCCGGAAAGGGTGGGTAACCAGACGACACATGAGAAATTTACGCAGAGAATTGTAATGATCTGGAATGCACTGGATGAAAGGGTGGTGAAAACAGCTTCAATGGTAACTTTCAAAAGGGAATTGGATAAATACTTGCTGGGAACATTGTGCAGTGGTATGGGGAAAGAGCCGGGGAATGAGACTTATTGGATAGCTCTTTCAAAGAACCGGCAGGATGGGCCGAACGGCATCCACCTGTGCTGTACAATACGATGATTCTACGATACTATGATTTTAATGTGAGGAAGATATGGTGGGCAGTCTTCCCCCACAATATTAAAATGGTTAAAAATGGAGGGGGAAATGTTTGTATTTATCACCTGGTCTTTAAACCTCGCCTGGACGGAGCGCAGTCTGGAAAATTTTACGTTATATTAAAGGGAAGAAAATCAGTGCCCAGCGCTGACGCCCAGCAGACTAATAAAAGCTACAACAATTAAATAGTAAATATCAATATTAGCGATTTATTTGTTATCTTTGAACTGTAAAATTAAAATCTAACTGCTGAACAAACAAACTTCAAGGAGTGAAAGATGCACGAGCTCCTGAATAGAATTGGTGACGCGTCACAGAATCCCTGAAATTTGCACCAATTAGGATAAATCGGGAAACAGTTTCATCCGAGACACAGAAACAGGCGGGCGGACGAATTGCCAGTTAATTGGCACAAGTCTTCATCTGATACCTTTGCACCGGGCAACGCTCTCAAACCCCGGTCTGCAGTGTGACCGGTCGGAACTCCGAATGCACAGCCTCGCACTGGGATGCCCAAACAACACCATTTGATCCAAGGGCAGGGGATATTACATGTGCATCTGTGCATCAACACACAGAGCGGATTATTCCATTCCAATATATGAGAGCATTCATTGCAGAACGATGCAACAAATTACCTGATTATGAAGGTTATTTTACATTCTTGGTTCTTACATTATTTTACCAGTTTTACCGGATCGCTGATTCAGATTAGTAACAGTCAGATACATTTAGTGACAACAGGTAAAGACTTTATTTTTAATGTTGCTGGACAGCCTTCAAATATTTCTCATTAATCGAGATTTCAGAAAAAGCAGATCGAACAAGGCAACAACTGTTAACATTCAAAAATGGTGAAACCTCGCAGCACTGCGAACGAGACAGCGGCTCCGCTCCTTATTCACTGGAGAAGGATGAAGCGGTCGGTGCAGCTGACGTCAGTCCAAGCACCGTGTTCATCAAACCTCCGAGAAAAAGTAAATTCACCAGGAATTCGAAACGATCGAATCTTTACCGAAAACTGATGTATCTTCCTGTCAATTACACGGTAGAATTGAATTACATTCCTCGCACAGTGATATTAAACTCGTTGATCAAATATTCTATTCCACTAATAAAGTTCACTACATCACTGACACTTTTCATACTTAAGGGGGACTGTCCTTATTTGTCAGGAGTCAGTCGGCCAATGAACTGTCGAAACCCGCGGTCAAAGTTGGCGCTAGATTCTATAAAGTGCAGGAAATATAATCGCGTACCTGTGAGTTTTTACAAGAACCGTCATTAAATAATCTGTTAGGAGAGGGAACCCCAGTCTAAGATAGAATTGGTGCTAAAACTGAATTCTAATGTTCCAAAGGGAGGTCTAGTTCGGAGTTCGTGTTCCAACCAATCTTAGAATCAGTGTCCAGGGAGATTTCAGCAGCTTCTTCAGCTCTTCTCTCAATTTCCTCTGGGTAGCTGCATAAATACAGGTGTTTGGACAGGAACTCAAATGCTTCAGCATAGCTCCGGCTTCGGTGGCGATATATCCTGGGTTTGTGTGGTCACCTCGGTAATAATTGGGGTTTGACAGTCCGGTGCTTACAAAAGTCACTAGAGCTGTCAGCCACAACAGTATAAAACTGCCCGACACAGTGAAGAGTAAAATGATGGATTTCATTCGGTTCTCCATCTCTGGATCACACTGATTCTCACTGCTGTGTCCCCGCAGACCCCTGCGCTTTCTATTAGCCACTAAAATCCGTCTGATGGTCAAATAATTAAACAAGGCAATCAATGAAAAAGGAAGACAAATGAGCGAGATGACGTGAAACCAGACGTACGTTGCACCTTGAGGGGAGGAGAAAATTGCCACTCTTGGCCGGCAGCCCCACTGCACTTTGTTAATTATGTGGTGAGGCTCAAATGCAAAAAAAAAGGGGATGTCCTTTAAAAAGATCAGAAACGAGACCGTTGTTATAACCGCGGCCGCAGTTCTCTTGTTGCAATACTTGTTTTTAAACTTCTGGCAGCAGAGAGCAACAAAACGGTCAAATGTGAAGGAGACGGTGAACCAAACAGACAAATCGAGGGCGATAACAGTCATGTATAGAATGAACCTACACACGGGAGTGTTGGAGAGGAATGAAAGTGGGAAGTGATAACTGAAAATATAATAAACTATAATATTGATGATCATGACCAGTAGATCTCCTGTTGCCATGGCCACCATGTAGACAGAGATAAACTTGGAAAGGCCGCAGTTTTCTCGGGAGAGAATCACAATTGTCATCAAGTTCGCTGTAAGAAAGAGAGAAGAGAGAAATAATATTCCACTGTTTGAAATATATGTGGAGATACCTGTTGAAAGCATTTTGCTCCATTCGGTGTGATTATCAACACGGACCAGTGTGAGAGCAGGATTAATATTCGAGTCACTACCTTTGGAAACCGACCCACACATTATAATGAGCTGCTGCAGCGCTCACTCTGCACGGGGAGACAAGACGGTCACGAAATCCACTGAAACGCTGACGTTTGGGAAAAACGTTACCTTATCGATCATGCAATAAGAACAGTGATACAGTTAACACAGATTGACAAGAAACAGGTTACAACGGCTCACCTGGGACACGGACGGCTGCGAGAATCGGGTAGTAAATCTGTTTTATCAGCAGAATAGTTGGTTGCCCCATTTTCTGTGAGAATAGATAAATCTCCAGGACCTGACACGACTCTGACCAGTGTACAGCTGAGGCAATGGAAGGGATTCCTACATTTATACACACATCAATCGTCCAGGGAGTCAATCATGTTGCACCATAACTAGCATTAGTTACAGTCATTTAACAAATAGACTCAGAGAAGTTGATTTTTTGGTCTGAGGCATTGAATTCAGAGAAATAGTTGAAACGGTTATTGGACATTTTAAGAAATTACACAATTAAAACATTCTTTACAAATGGAAAGTGGAATCTCCCAGTAACGGTCCTGACCCGATAACTACATGACTGGTGGAGGCAGCTACCCTTGAAGTAATCACGCTGACGCTGCATTTGACTCACACCGAGTGCCCCAACTCTCTCAGTGCAGTTGCGGAAACTAATCCTGCAATGTTGGAGATGACCGCAGTCTTGCAGCATTAGACCTGAGCGCGCGTCTTTGGTACTAGTGGCACCTTACACTTACATGAGAGATAACTGTGCTCTGCTGGTACTAGTGATACCCAATACTTATATTAGATGTGAATGTGCTCCTCCGATACTAGTGATACCCTGTACCTACATTAGATGTGACCGTGCTCTCCGATACTAGTGGTGCCCTATACTTACATTAGTTGTGACATTGCTCCTTTGGTGATACCCTACACTAATGCCAGAATTTGCCGTACTCCTCTGGCTCTCGTGGTGCCCCAACACTTTCACTAAAGATAAATGTGCTCCTCCGGTACTCGTGGTACCCTACACGTACACTAGAAATTACTGTGCTTTACATTACTTGTGGTATACTACACTTACACTAGAGATATCCTGGCTTCACAGTACTTGTGGCCTACTACACTTGAACTAGAGATAACTGTGCTTTACATTATTTGTGGTACACTCCACTTACACTTTAGATAACTGTGCTTTACATCACTTGTAGTATACTACATTTGCATTGGAGATAACTGTGCTTTACATTTCTTCTGGTGTACTGCTATTACACTGGAGATAACTGTGCTTTACATTACTTGTGGTATTCTACACTTACCCTGGAGATAAATGTGCTTTACATTACTTGTGGTACACTACACTTACACTGTAGATAACTTTGCTTTTCATCACTTGAGGTACACTACACTTACACTAGTAATAACTGTGCTTTACAGTACTTGTGGTATACTACACTTAAACTAGGGATAAATGTGCTTTACTTTACTTGAGCTATACTACACTTACACTGGAGATAACTGCTTTACATTACTTGTGGTATACTACACTTACACTGGAGATAATTGTGCTTTCCGGTGCTTGTGGTGTACTACACTTAAACTAGAGATAAATGTGCTTTACATTACTTGTGGTATACTACAATTATACTAGAGATAACTGTGCTTTACATTACTTGTGGTATACTAAACTTACACTGGAGATAACTGTGCTTTACGTTACTTGTGGTACACTACACTGACACTAGAGAAAACTGTGCTTCCCCAGTACTTGTGGCATGCTGCACTTACAGTAGAGATAATCGTGCTCCTCCGGTACTAGTAGCACTCTACACTTACACTAGAGGTATCACAGTATGATATTATCATGGTAGGTACTGTAAAGGATGATTTCATTCTGTCCATCGTACGTATGCCATCTCTCCGAAAGGGCTACCCAATTGGTCCCATTTCACTGCTCTTTCACCAGAGCAATGTAATTTTCCACTTCAAGTATTTTTCCAATTCCCTTTTGAATGTTACTATTGAACTTGCTTCCACCACCCTTTCAGGCAGTGAATCCCAGATCATAACAACTCACTGGGTAAGAAAATGATTCCTCATGCTGCTTCTGCCTCTTTTGCCGATCACCTTCTGGCTACCGACCCTTCTACCACTGGAAAGATTTGCTCCTTCTTTAATCTATCAAAACCGTTCATGATTTTGAACACCGCTATCAAATCTCCCCTTCATTTTCTCTGCTCCACGGAGAATAACCCCAGCTTCTCCAATCTCTCCACATAACTGAAGTCCCTCATCCCTGGTACAATTCTAGTAAATCTCTTCTGTACCCTCTCGAAGGCCGAGATATCCTTCCTAAATTGTGGTGCCCAGAATTGGACACAATACTCCAGCTGAGGCTTAACGAACGTTTTATTAATGTTTACCATAACTTCCTTGCTTTTTTACGCTATGTCTCTATTAATAAAGCCGAGCGTCCCATTTACTTTTTAAACTGCCTTCTCAACTTGTCCTGCCATCATGAAGCTTGATATATGTGCAACCCCAGGTCTCTCTGTTCCTGCACCCTCAATCAAATAGTGCCATTTAGTATATATTCCCTCTCCTCCTTCTTCCTACCAAAATGTATCACTCCACACTTCTCTGCTTCAAATACCATCTGCCATGTTTCTGTGCAGTTCACCAGTCTGTCTATTTCCTTCTGAAGTCTGTTCCTATCCTCCACATTGTTTCCTACATTTCCGAGTTTTGTGTCATCTGCAAACTTAGAAATTATGTACTCTATACTCAAGACTAGGCCATTAATATATATCAAAATGAGCAGTGATCCTAATACCGACCCCTGGGGAACACCACTGTTCACGTCCCTCCAGTCTGAAAGTAACCATTCACCACTATTCTCTGCTTTCTGTCCCCTTGCCAATGTTGCATCCGTGCTGCCACTGTTCCTGTAATCCCACGGGCTTCAATTTTGCTAACAATTCGATAATGTTATATTTTCCAGGTGCTTTTTAAAAGTCCAGCACACAACATCAAACGCACAACCCTCATCAACTATCTCCGTTATTTCATGAAAGAACTCATTCAATTTAATCAAACGCGATTTAGCTATTGTAAATCCGTGATGACTTTCATTTATTAGCCCAACATTTTCCAAGCTCTAATTCATTTTGTCCCGGGTTATTGACGCTAAAACATTCCCCACCACCAACGTTAGGCTGACTTGCCTGTAAATGACGGGATTAGCCCTCTCCCCTTTGTAAACGGGGGTGTAACATTCACAATCGTCCGGTCCTCCGGCAGCATCCCCATATTTAAGGAGGATTGGATGATTTTGCCCAGACACGTCGCAATTTCCACCCTCACTTCCCTTCAAAACCCAGGATGCATCCCATCTGGACCGGGTGACTTTTCTACTTTGAGTGCCAATCATTTAAGGATCTCCCCTTTGTCTATTTTTATCGCATCCAATATCGCTACTAACCCCCTCCCCCCGCGCCCCCCCAACATTTACTGCTACAATGGCAGCATCCTCTTCTCCATTGAAGACGGATGCGAATTGTCCATTTCGTTCCTCAACCATGCCCTCAGCCACTACAAGAATATCGCCTTTTTGTCCCTAATCGGCCACACCCTTCCTTTGACTAGCCTTCACCATTTATATGATTATAAAGCACTTTTGGTTGCCCTTTTATGTTAGCCGCTAATGTATTCTCATGCTCTCTCCTTGGCCCTCTTATTCCCTTGTTTTGATCTTCTTTGTGCTTTCTGTATTCAGCCAGGTTCTCAACTGCAATATTATCCTTACATTCGCCATACGCCTCATTTTTCTGTTTCTTTTCATCTGCATATCTTTAGGAATCCAGGGAGCTGTAGTTTTCGATGTCCTTCTTTCGACCCACCCCATCCACCACCACCCATCCCCCTCGCCACCACCACCACCACCGTGAAAATGTGTCTACTCTGTACCCGAACTAACTCTTACATGATTGCTGATTTACTGTTCTGCCAATTTTTGATTCCAATCCACCTGGGGATGAATCCTTTTTAACTCACTGAAATTAACCTCCTGCAGTTAAGTATATTTACGCCTGATTGTTTCTTGTCCTTTACCATAACTATTCTCAACCTAATTATATTATGATCACTAATGCCTAAATACTCCCCCACTGAAACACACTCCACCGGCCCCGCTTCATTCCACAGAACTAGATCCAGCATCGTCTCCTTTCTGGTTGGGCTGAAAACGCACTGTTCCAGATAGTTCCCGAGTTGACCATGCTGCATCGGTACCAGTGCTGCCCCTGGACTTAAACTAGAGGTGAGCATTTTCCTCCGGTATTAGTGGAAAGCTACAATTACACTAGGGATGACCTTGTTCCTCTGTTCTAGTGGTAACTCTGCACGTCCAATAGAGGTACCGTGCTCCTCCGGTACTGGCGGTACCCCAAACTTACACTAGATGTGAGTGTGCGCCTCCTGTATTAGTGCAGCCTGCATTTATATTATAGGTGACCGTGCTCCTCCGGTACTGGTCGCACGCCACATTTACAGTAAATGTGAGTGTGATCCTCCTGTACTAGTGTAGCATGCATTTAGATTAAAGGTGACCATGCTCCTCCGATACTGGTGGTACCCCACATTTACACTAGATGTGAGTGTGCTCCTCCGGTACGAGTGGGAGCCTGCACTTAAACTAGATGTGGCTGCGCTCCTCCTGTACTAGTGATAGCCTGCACTTACACTAGATGTGGCTGCGCTCCTCCGGTACTAGTGGGAGCCTGCACTTACACTAGATGTGACTGCGCTCCTCCTGTACTAGTGATAGCCTGCACTTACACTAGATGTGGCTGCGCTCCTCCGGTACTAGTGGGAGCCTGCACTTACACTAGATGTGGCTGCGCTCCTCCTGTACTAGTGGTATCCTGCACTTACACCAGATGTGGCTGCGCTCCTCCTGTACTAGTGATAGCCTGCACCTACACTAGATGTGGCTGCGCTCCTCCGGTACTAGTGGGAGCCTGCACTTACACTAGATGTGGCTGCGCTCCTCCTGTACTAGTGATAGCCTGCACCTACACTAGATATGGCTGCGCTCCTCCTGTACTAGTGATAGCCTGCACTTACACTAGATGTGGCTGCGCTCCTCCTATACTAGTGGGAGCTTGCACTTACACTAGATGTGGCTGCGCTCCTCCTGGACTAGTGGTATCCTGCACTTACACTAGGTGTGGCTGCGCTCCTCCTATACTGGTGGTATCCTGCACTTACACTAGATGTGACTGTGCTCCTCCTGTACTAGTGGTAGCCTGCACTTACACGAGAGGTGACTGCGCTCCTCCGGTACTCGTGGTGCAATGCTCTTGCATTGGAGGTGTCTGTTCTCGCCTGTTGTTAGTAGTACCCTACAGTAATACTAGAGCTGATCTTTCTCCGGCTCTAGTGATACCCTAGACTTACAGGAGAGTTGTCCGTGCTCCTCCAGAACTAGTGATGCAGTAAAGTTACACAGAAGGTGAACGTTCTTCACCGGCAATAGTGATACCCTACATTATAGTAGAGGTGATAAATGCTCCACCGGTGCTAGTGCTATCCTACACTTACATTAGAGGTGACTGTGCTGCTCCGGGACTAGTGGTATCCTACACTTACGCTAGATGTGACCCTGCTCCTCCGGCACTCGTGTTACTTCTATATTCACACCAGGGCTGACTGTTCTCCTCTGGTACTAGCTGTACCGTACACTTACGCTGGAGATGACCGTGTTGTGCTACCCTACACTTGCACCAGAGGTCACAAAGCTCTAACTGCGAAAGTGCTGATCCTATTGCTACAATGCTCTTGGATGCGCTACACTTACTGCACTGCCGATGTCTCAACCCCTCTGGTACAGGCGATGAGGCTACAGTTGGAGAACTGCTGATATACCGAGTACTGGGCGCTCGTGCTTACTCTACTTTTGCAGGACTGGAGGAATAGCTACTGCTTTGAAACCAGTGCTGATACTACATGTGCAGCACTCGTGATATATCTACTGCTGGCGCACCAGGGCTGACCCTACTTTTGATGCACTGGTTGTATACCTACTGCTGTGACACCAGTGCTCACTCTACCAGTGTCGCATTAATGTTATACCTACTGCTGTTACACCAATGATCACTCCACTAGTGTCGTACTAATGTTATACCTACTGCTGTGACACCAGTGATCACTCTACTAGTGTCGTACTAATGTTATACCTACTGCTGTGACACCAATGATCACTCTACCAGTGTCGCATTAATGTTATACTGACTGCTGTTACACCAGTGATAACTCTACTAGTGTCGTACTAATGTTCTACCTATTGCTGTGACACTAGTGATCACTCTACTAGTGTCGCACTAATGTTATACCTACTGCTGTGACACCAGTGATAACTCTACTAGTGTCGTACTAATGTTATACCTATTGCTGTGACACCAATGATCAATCTACCAGTGTCGCATTAATGTTGTACCTACTGCTGTGACACCAGTGATAACTCTACTAGTGTGGTTCTAATGTTATACCTATTGCTGTGACACCAATGATCACTCTACTAGTGTCGCATTAATGTTATACCTACTGCTGTGACACCAATGATAACTCTACTGGTGTCGCACTAATGTTATACCTACTGCTGTGACACTAGTGATTACTCGACTAGTGTCGCACTAATATTATACCTGCTGCTGTGACACGATTGATCACTCTACCAGTGTCGCACTAATGTTATACCGGCTGCTGTGACACGATTGATCACTCTACTAGTGTCTCACTAATGTTATACCGGCTGATGTGACACGATTGATCACTCCACTAGTGTCGCACTAATGTTATACCTACTGCTGCGACAGCAGTGATCAATATGCTAGTGTCACACTGATGTTATACCTACTGCTGTGACACTAGTGATCACTCTACTAGTGTCGCACTAATGTTAAACCTACTGCTGTGACACCAATGATCACTCTACTAGTGTCGCATTAATGATATAACTACTGCTGTGACACCAGTGATCACTGTACTCGTGTCGCACTAATGTTATACCTGCTGCTGTGACACGAGTGATTACTCGACTAGTGTCGCACTAATATTATACCTGCTGCTGTGACACGATTGATCAATCTATTAGTGTCGCACTAATGTTATACCGGCTGATGTGACACGATTGATCACTCCACTCGTGTCGCACTAATGTTAAATCTACTGCTGCGACAGCAGTGATCAATCTGCTAGTGTCACACTGATGTTTTACCTACTGCTGTGATACCAGTGATCACTCTACTCGTGTTGCACTAATGTTATACCTACTGCTGTGACACTAGTCATCACTCTACTATTGTCGTACTAATGTTATACCAACTGCTGCGACAGTAATGATGAACCTACTAGTGTCGCACTAACGTTATACCTGCTGCTGTACACGAGTGATTACTCGACTAGTGTGGCACTAATATTATACCTGCTGCTGTGACACGATTGATCACTCTACTAGTGTCGCACTAATGTTATACTGGCTGATGTGACACGATTGATCATTCCACTAGTGTCGCACGAA
This sequence comes from Heptranchias perlo, assembly GCF_035084215.1. Taxonomy (NCBI): domain Eukaryota; kingdom Metazoa; phylum Chordata; class Chondrichthyes; order Hexanchiformes; family Hexanchidae; genus Heptranchias; species Heptranchias perlo. Next base: position 364,037 of record NW_027138483.1, read on the forward strand.
TGTTATACCGGCTGCTGTGACACGATTGATCACTCCATTAGTGTCACACTAATGTTATAGCTACTGCTGCGACAGCAGTGATCAATCTGCTCGTGTCACACTGATGTTATACCTACTGCTGTGACACTAGTGATCACTCTACTCGTGTCGCACTAATTTAAACCTACTGCTGTGACACCAGTGATCACTCTACTAGTGTCACACTGATGTTATACCTACTGCTGTGATACCAGTGCTGACTCTACTTTTGCAGCAATGTAGTTCTAGCTACTGTTGGTACCCCAGTGCTGACTCTGCTTTTGTCGCACTGATGTTATACCTACTACTGTGACACAAGTGCTGACGCTGCTGTGGACTGGAAGTCTTATCTTTAAAGTAATTTGCAAAAGAACCAGATAGGTGATACAAAGCTTTATTTTACGCAAGGAGTTGTTATTTTCTGGAATGCACTGCCTGAAAGGGCGGTGGAAGAAGATACAATGACAACTCTCAAAAGGAAATTGGATAAATACTTGAAAAAAATGTAGGGCTCTGAAGGAAGAGCAGAGGAGTGGGACTAATTGGACAGATCGTTCAACGAGCCGGCACAGGCATGATGGGTCTTCTACTGTGCTGTAAGTTTCTATGATTCTGTGATTTTATGAACAGTCTCCGGCCAAAAATGAAATTAAATTGCGGTCAAACATGTGTCACATTCTTTACCTCTGATCACTGATTCCCTGCCAGGCCGATCGAATGTATTCAATTTTACAAATCGGAAGGAAGCCATTTTGCCCATCAACCCTGTGCCGCCTCATTGGAGGAGCCATCCATTCATTCCGAGCCCTCTGATTTATTGAATTATAATTCATTGAGCTGCAGGCTCTGATCTTCCACGCTCGGACACAAAATATCACATGGGTAGAGCGCATATTGGAAAATCGAGCGAGAATGAACACATGCCTGGAAGTGAACCCGGAGCCCGCCTGAAAAGGGAACCTAATGTTAAGGTTATGCTGCCTTCTTCTGGACTCCCCCACCAGAGGAAATAGTTTCTCTCTACCTACCCTCTCAAATCCTTTAATCATCTTAAACACCTCAAGTAGATCACACTTTAATCTTCTATATTCAAGGCAATTCAAGCCTAGTCTATATAACCTGTACTCATAATTTAACCCTTTAAGTCCCGCTATCATTCTGTTGAATCTGCACTGCGCCGCCTCCAAGAGAAATATAGCCTTCCTGAGGTGCAGTGCCTTGAACTGAATGCAATACTCCAGATGGGGTCTAACCAGAGCTCTATACGAGAGCAATAGCATAATTTGCATCACTTGGTATTGCAGCCCTGTTGAGATAAAGGCCACCATTCCATTCTCCGTTTTAATTATTTTTATCTGTACTTGTCCATTAGTTTTAAGTGATTTCTGTACGTGTGCCTCTAAATCTCTATGCTCATCCACAGTTCCTAGCTTCTTGCCATGTTAAAAATACTCTGCTCTTTCTTTCTTAGGTCCAAAGTGGATGACCTCACACTTTCCTACCCTGAATTCCATCTGCCATCATTTTGCCCACTCATTTAATGTATCAATGTCCCTTTGCAACGTACTGCTCCCATCCACACTGTTTAATGTGGCACCTAACGTAGTGTCGTCAACAAACTTAGATATACGGTTTGCTATTCCTTCATCGAAGTAATTTATAAATATAATGGAACGCTAAGGTTCCATTACAGATCCCTGGGCGACAACAATAGCCATCTCTTGCCAATTTGAGCACATACCCATTGTCCCTAATCTCTGCCTCCTACCATCTATCCAATTCCCTATCCAGCGAATAAATTGACTACAATTTCACGCACTCTCATTATTGTTAACAGTCTGTTATGTTGTGCCTTGCCAAATGCCTTCTGTAAGTCCATATAAATAACATTCATATTCACTCCCTTTTGTACCACATTTGTTACCTCCTCAAAAATTCAGCTAGGTTTGTTAGACATGACTTACCTTTTACAAGTCCACGTTGTCTCTCTCTGATCCGCTCATATTTGTCGAAATCCTCAGTCACTCCTTCCCGAATGCCAGATTCCAGTAACTGCTCCACAACTGACGTTTGATTAATAGGCCTGTAATTTCGTCATTTATCTCTCCTACCCGACTTAAATAATGGAGTGGCATTGGCAGTTTTCCAATCCATGGGGACAATTCTTGAATCGAGAACATCAATAATTTCCTCGCCTACTTCTTTTAATACGTAGGGTCCTGGAGATTTGTCTATCTTTAATCACATTAGTTTCTCCATCACCATTTTTGAACTTATATTAGATCTAGTAATTTCCTCCCGTTGATTTATTTTCCATTTTCCTTGTATCGTTGATCCGATATTCCCAATTACATTATCACCTGCGTCTGTCATTATGGGCCATGTTACTACTCGCCACCCTCTTTCTCTTAATAGATTTGTAAAAACAGTTATTGTTTTCCTTGATATCCCTCGCAAGCTTTATCTTGCATTCCCTTTTTGCAAACCTTACCTCTTTCCTTGTATCCCTTTGCTGTTCTTTATATGTCTCTCAGTCCACGGGATGTTTACTGTGCTTTGCGTTCATGTAAGCCCTTACTTTTAGTTTCATTCCATATCTCACTTCCCTTGCTGACCAAGATTGTTTAATTACACACGTAGAGCTGTTGCCCCTGACGGGGGTGTACAGGTTTTGTATTCGAGCAAATGCTTCTGTGAATGCCTTCCACTTTTCATCCATAGTTCTCTCCGTTAATAGTTTTGCCCAGTCTATTGTGTTCAATTCCGACTTCATCTCTCCAAATTCAGCCTTAACTAAATGGATCACCTTAGTTCGTGACTCACCTTTCTTATTTTCATGCCTAATATCGAATTCTATCATATAAAGGTCAGTGTTAGCGAGGTGTTCCCTTACCGTAAGATTATTGACTCATTCAAGCTTATTTCTAATCTCTGATCTGAATCTGGCCCGTTTCGTTGTTGGTTCAAGAACATATTGTTCCAGAAAACTGTCGCAAAGGTGAAACTTCATAATTTATTTAAAAATCATTATGAAAGTGAAAAGACGAAACCTCAATAATTATTCACACATATAAACATTGGAAAAAGTGCAAACACGACATCCTAACATCAATTCAGAAGTGTTAATAAAAAACGAAATTACACAATTATTTCAAGATTTTAACGTTGGAAAAGTGCAAACAAGAAAATTGAACAATTTTCAAAAAAACTCTGTCAGCTGCCTCCCCCACCCAACTCCCCTCTCCCTCAGTGGACGACAGGGAAGAGAAAGTGGAGTTAATAGAGACAAAAATGATGTTCATAAGAACATAAGGACAGAAGAAATAGAAGCAGGAGTAGGCCCTTCGAGCCTGCTCCGCCATTCAATAAGTTCATGGCTGATCTGATGCTAATCTCAAATCTAAATTTATGTCCAATTGCCCGCCCGCTCCCCGTAACCCCTAATTCCCTTTACTTCTAGGAAAATGTCTATTTATGTTTTAAATTTATTTAATGATGTCGCTTCCACAGCTTGCTGGAGCAGCAAATTCCACAGACCTACTACCCTCTGAGTGAAGAAGTTTCTCCTCATCTCAGTTTTGAAAGAGCAGCCCCTTATTCAAAGATTATGCCCCCTAGTTCTAGTTTCACCCATCCTTGGGAACATCCTTACCGCATCCACCCGATCAAGCCCCTTCACAATCTTATATGTTTCAATAAGATCGCCTCTCATTCTTCTGAACTCCAATGAGTAGAGTCCCAATCTACTCAACCTCTACTCATATGTCCGCCCCCTCATCCCCGGGATTAACCGAGTGAACCTTCTTTATACTGCCTCGAGAGCAAGTATGTATTTTCTTAAGTATGGAGACCAAAACTGTATGCAGTATTCCAGGTGCGGTCTCACCAATACCTTAAATAACTGCAGCAATACCTCCCTGTTTTTATATTCTATCTCCCGAGCAATAAAAGCCAACATTCCGTTGGCCTTCTTGATCACCTGCTGCACCTGCATACTATCTTTTTGATTTTCTTGCAGTAGGAATGAATCCCAGATTCCTTTGAACTGCAGTACTTTCCAGTTTCTTGCCTTTAAGATAATAACTTTCTCTCTGATTTTTCCTGCCTCACATTTTCCAATATTGTATTGCATCTGCCAAATCTCCGCCCACTCACCAAGCCTGTCGAGATCCCATAGTAGGTTTTTTATGTCCTCCTCACTCTCCACTTTCCCTGCCATCTTTGTATCATCTGTAAACTTTGATATATTATACTCTGTCCCCTCCTCCAAATCGTTAAAATAAATTGTAAAGAGTTGGGGGCCCAGCACCGACCCCTGCGGAACACCACTGGCTACTGGTTGCCAGTCCGAGAATGAACCATTTATCCCTACTCTCTGCTTCCTGTTAGAAAACCAATCCTCCACCCATGCCAGAATATTACCGCCAATCCAGTGATTATTAATCTTGAGCAATAATCTTTTATGTGGTACCTTGTCGAATGTCTTCTGGAAGTCTAAATACACTGCGTCCACTGGTTCCCCTTCATCCACCCTGTACGTTATGTTTTCAAAGAACTCAAGCAAATTTGTCAGACATGACTTCCCCTTCGTAAAGCCATGCTGACTTTGTCCTATTAAATTGTGTTGATCCAAATGTTCTGCTACTGTCTCCAAAATTTTACCCACCAAAGATGTTAGGCTAACTGGTCTATAATTTTCAGCCTTCTGCCTAATACTCTTTTGAAATAAGGGTGTTACATTCGCAGTTTTCCAATCTGCCGGGACCTTTGCCGAGTCCAGAGAATTTTGGAAAATTATTACCAAAGCATCCACAATCCCTACTGCCACTTCCCTCAAGACCCCAGGATGTAAGCCATCAGGCTCAGGGGATTTATACGCCTTGAGTCCCATTAATTTACTGAGTACCAATTCCTTAGTGATTTTAATCGTATTTAGCTCCTCCTCCCCAGAGTCCCCTGTTTGTCCAGTGTTTTGATATTCTTAGTGTCCTCTACCATAAAGACTGAAACAAAATATTTGTTCAGCATTTTTGCCATCTCCATGTTTCCCACCATTAATTTCCCGGTCTCATCCTCGAAGGGACCTACGTTTACCTTATCCACCCTTTTTCTTTTTATATAACTGTAGAAACTCTTGCTATCTGTTTTTATATTTTTTGCTAATTTATTTTCAAAATCTATATTTCCTTTCTTAATCAATCCTATAGTTACTTTTTGCTGTCTTTTGAAGACTTCCCAATCTTCTCTCCTCCCACTAGGTTTGGCTACCTTTTATGTCCTTGTTTTTAGTCGGATACTATCCTTAATTTCTTAACTTAGCCACGGATGTCTGTCATTTCTTTTACACCCTTTTTTCCTCAGTGGAATATATATTTTTTGAAAGTTGTAAAATAACTCCTTAAATGTACACTACTGTTCATGTACCGTCTTACCCTTTAATCTATTTTCCCAGTCCACTTTAATCAATTCCGCTCTCATACCATCATAGTCTCCTTTATTCAAGCTCAGTACGCTTGTTTGGGAACCAACCTTCTCACCCTCTAATTGTATATGGAATGTAACCATGTTATGGTCACTCATTTCAAGGGGATCCATAATTGTGACATTATTTATTAATCCTGGCTCATTACACAAGACCAGGTCGACGGTTGCTTTACCCCTAGTAGGATCAGTTACATACTGCTCAAGAAATCCATCCCGAATACATTCAATAAACTCTTCCTCAAGGCTGCCGTGCCCAATTTGATTTGTCCAGTTAATATCATAGTTAAAATCCCCCATAATTATAGCTGTTCCCTTATTACATGCCCCGACTATTTCCTGATTAATACTTCTTCCAGCAGAGTTGCAACTATTAGGAGGCCTATATACTACGCCCATTAGTGTTTTTTCCCCTTATTATTCCTTATCTCTACCCAAATTTTTTCATTATCTTGATCCTTTGTCCCAATATCATTTCTCTGTATTACAGTGATTCCTTCCTTTATTAACATAGCCACCCCACCTCCCCTTCCTTCCTGCCTGTCCTTCCTGATTGTTAAATACCCTGGCATATTTAATTCCCAGTCGTTGTCACCCTGCAGCCATGTTTCTGTTTTGGCCACATGATCATACCCATATTTGTGCCGCTAACTCGTCCATTTTGTTACGAATTCGACTTGCATTCAGACAAAGAACTTTCAATTATGTTTTGTGAGACTTAGATCCTGCTTTTTCCTTTTTTAACACTTTACCTTTTACTCCATACCTTCTGTCCCTTCCTGACACGCTTTCCTCTGTCTCCCTGCTCAGGTTCCCAACCTCCTGCCACAGCTTTGATGCTGGGTTAATCGCCTTACGCCTCCTTGTTTTTATTTTATCTGTCGTGCCAAGAGTACACTTTTTTTCTGCTGCTCTACGCTTTTCCCTTTCACTTGTTCCTGAACAACTGTTTGTACTATTTGTATTGTAGATTTCCCCTCTCTTGTTGCTCTCAACTTCATTCCCTTGTGACTCCCCGCTCAGGTTCCCATCCCCCTGCCACTCTAGTTTTAACCTTTCCAACAGCACTAGCCATCACCCCCGCGAGGACATTGGTCCCGGTCCTGCTCGGGTTCAACCAGTCATGCTTGTACAGGTCCCACCTTCCCCAGAAGCGGTCCCAATGTCCCAGGAATCTAAATCCCTCCCTCCTACACCATCCCTGCAGCCACACATTCATCCTGTCTATTCTCATGTTCCTATACTCACTATAATGTGGCACCGGTAGTAATCCTGAGATCACTACCTTTGAAGTCCTGCATTTTAATTTATCTCCTAACTCCTTAAATTCACCTTGCAGGACCCCATCCCTTTTTTAAATATGTCGTAGGTACCAATATGGACCACGACGACTGGCTGTTCACCCTCCCCCTCCAGAATGCCCTGCAGCCGCTCCGTGACATCCTTGACCCCAGCACCAGGGAGGCAACATACCATCCTGGAGTCACGTTTGGGGCCGCAGAAACGCCTATCTGTTCCCCTTACAATTGAATCCTCCATCACTATAGCCCTGCCACTCTTCTTCCTCCCCTCCTGTGCAGCAGAGCCACCCGTGGTGCCACGAACGTGGCTCTTGCTGCTTTTCCCTGATAAGCCATCTCCCCCAACAGTATCTAAAGCAGAATATCTGTTTGAGAGGGAGATGGCCCCTGGAGACTCCTGCTCTACCTGCCTTGTCCTTGTACTCTGCCTGGCGGTCACCCATTTACTTTCTGCCTGCGTAGTCCTTACCTGCGGTGTGACCACCTCACTGAACGTGCTATCCACGATAGTCTCAACATCGCGGATGCTCCACAGTGAATCCACCCGCAGCTCCAGCTCCTACTCTCTCAAGGCACCCCACTTTCCCCAGTGCCCTGATGAACTCTTCTATCTGCTTCCCCCTGCACTGTCTGCCAGTCACTGTAGATTGCACGTCTACCAGCGGTGTGCTGGAGGAATGTAGGTCTGATGAGCCTTTGGCCTGTGACTTGCCGACTCTTATGGCCATCTGTCTCTGGAGCAGGGATGCTGCTGCCTGCATTCTAGGATTGAGGTCCTAAGCTGCTTCGTGCAGTGTGCCGTGTGTAGCTGACAACATGCCTGCTGCTGTAAAGATGTGTGATATTTACTCGGCAGCTGATTCGATATCGCGCATTCTGAACTATTGCCCACAGATAGACTTAACCCCGGTGAACTGCAATAAGAATATCATTGGGAATCCGTCAACGCTTCAAACATGCAGCAACAAAAGTGAGATTGTCTATGGTGGGTCTTGAAGCTCAACCCTTTTATCGAACTGGAGCACTCAGTAATAAATTCAGCTTTTATAATATCCGGCATTAGTTCCAGTCTATTAACCAGGAAGTAGCGATATTCCAGTTCAGCGCAATACTGGACCGCAAATGGAGCAATGACGCAACTCAGCCCATGAAATTTTGTCCATTCAAGTTAAGGAATGTGAAATCAGACCGTTCATTGTGCGCTCTGGGCTCTCCCGGGACCACTGAAGTGAACATCCTCCCCACTCATTTTGTAATTCTGTGGAACATTTATAAAGATTCAAACATTGTTTGCAACGTGAAAGTTGTATTCGTGTATCCCGGGTGCTGACCCTACTCGAGTATTTTGGTGGTGATCCTGCACTACCGTTATCGGCGCAGATCCTTCTCGAAAATGACTGATCTTCACAAAACTCTTGCATTTCTGCAAGGCGACCTTCCTACTTCAGTACTGCTGATGACCACATACTTGCAGTGGAGCTCCTATCGATGTTCTTCAATGAACTGGTGGTGATCCTCCTCTTGTATTGTTGGTGGTGATTCGATTCCTGCGGAACTGGCGGTGATCCTCCTCTTGTATTTTGGTGGTGATACGACTCCTGGAGTACTGGCGGTGGCCGCCGTCTAACATTAATAATGAAGGTTTTATTCTGACAGCGTTTGCCGGTCACAATACTCTGATAGAAGCTCTAATCATCTCCTCTTGCATGATTTGTGTTGAGATTACTCTTTCATTGGTCGTGGTGAAGATAACGTCACAGTGCTGATGATGACTCCACTCCACCAGTGCTAGTGGTCACCTTCGTGTTGCAGCATTATTGACGACCCTATTCTTACAGTAAAGGTGGTGCCTCCAATCTCGCTGTCGCTGTGGTCACTGTACTCTTCCAATCTGAGTGATAACCTTGCTTTTACAGTGTGGGCGGTGAGCCTAACTTACAACACTGCCGGTCGCCTTATTTTTGCAAACTGTTGTTGTTTCTATTAATACAGGTGGTATCAGTACACATGCACCATTGGAGGCGACAGTAACATTGCAGTACTGAAGGCAAATGAAATTTGCAGTATCCTTGGTGACAACACACATGCAGCACCGATGGTGACCCAACGGTGACATTAATTGTGCTCACCCTATTCGTACAGTAATAATACCCACACTGCTGCAAACGTAACGGTAGTGACCCTGCTCTCGAGATACAAGTGGTGATCTTACGTTCGCAGGGCAGCTGGTGACTCTACTCCCAGTCATGTCTAATCATGTCCAGCTTGTAGCCATGTCCCGATTTGCAGTCTGGTGCTCAGATATAGTAGGAATAAAATATCCGCATTGTCCAGTTAAGTTTTGAAACTACATTTAGCGACCATCTTTTCTGACTCATTTGATCGTGCGGCCGCATAAATAACATGGGGGAATCTCTCCTGGTGCTTCCCAAGCCTAACTCCATTGGGGTTACTGCAGCCCCTGTGCCTGGCACGGCTTACTGTCACTTGCTGAGCGGTTTGGTCTTTAAGTTCAATTCCCACAATGCCCGAGTGATTCAGGCTTTGCACTCAAGGCCACATCTGCAACCAGTGTTTGTTCGACCAGCCTCGATGTATATCAGGAGTGAATATCTGAGAAACACTGACTCGGCCTGATTCCTCCCAGTATCGACGTTGGAAGCTGACTTGGGAAATGGCTCGGGTCACGTTTCTTCATTTTTTGTTCATTTCTTCATTTATTCGAAATGTCTCTTGATTATCAGGAATTCGTACAATTAAGGTTCTGTGACGTTGAAGCTGAACGAACAGTCTGATATATATATGGAACCTTCCCTTCCATTGAAGCACATGTGATTAAACGGACAGTGGTTTTTTGGGACCACTGCTCTTTCTGATTTATATTAATGACCTGGACTTGGGTGTCGAGGGCATAATTTCAAAGTTTGCAGCTGACACGAAACTCGGAAATGCAGTAAACATTCAGGAGAACAGTAAAAGGCTTCAGGAGGATGTAGACAGATTGTTGAAATGGGCAGACACATGGCAGATGAAATTTAAGGTATGGAAGTGTGAAGTGATTCACTTTGGGAGGAAGAATGAGGAGAGGCAATATAAACTAAATTTTAAACTCTTAATGGTGCCGCAGCAGCAGACAGATCTGGGGTATACGTACAAATGTCCTTGAAGGGGGCAGGAGAAAATTTTTTTAAAATTTATCATTGGATGTGGGCGTCGCTGGTAAGCCCAGCATTTATTGCCAATCACTAATTGCCCTTGAGAAGGTGGTGGTGAGCCGCCTCCTTGAACCGCTGCAGTCCGTGTGCTGAAGTTTCTTCCACAGTGCTGTAAGGCAGGGAGTTCTCGGATTATGACCCAGAGATGATGAAGGAACGGCGATATATTTCCAAGTAGGGATGGTGTGTGGCTTGGAGGGGAACGTGCAGGTGGTGTTGTTCCCATGTGCCTGCTGCCTTTTTCCTTCTAGGTATAGAGGTCGCAGGTTTGGGAGGCGCTATCGAAGAAGCCTTGGCGAGTTGCTGGAGTGCATCCTGTAGATGGTACACACTGCAGCCACAGTGCGCCGGTGGTGAAGGGAGTGAATGTTTAGTGTGGTGGATGGGGTGCCAATCAAGCGGGCTGTTTTGTCCTGGATGGTGTGGAGCTTCTTGAGTGTTGTTGGAGATGCACTCATCCAGGCAAGTGGAGAGTATTCCATCACACTCCTCTCTTGCGCATGTAGATGGTGGAAAGGCTTTTGGGAGTCAGGAGATGAGTCACTCGCCGCAGAATACCCAGCCTCTGACTTGCTCTTGTAGCCACAGTAGTATGTGGCTGGTCCAGTTAAGTTTCTGGTCAAAGGTGACCCCTAGAATGTTGATGGTGGGGAATTCGGCGATGGTAACGCCGTTGAATGTGAAGTGAAAATTGTCAGGTTCTCTTTTATTGGAGATGGTCATTGCCTGGCACTTGTCTGGCGCAAATATTACTTGCCACTTATGAGCCCCAGCCTGGATGTTGTCCAGTTCGTGCTGCATGAGGCCTCGGACTGCTTCATTAACTGAGGGGTTGTGAATGGAACTGAACACAGTGCGATCATCAGCGAACGTCCCCTTTTCTGATCTTATGGTGGAGGGACTTTCATTGATGAAGCAGATGAAGATAGTTGGGCCTATGACACTGCCCTGAGGAGCTCCTGCAGCAATGCCCTTTGGCTGAAATGATTGGCCTCCAACAACCACTATTATCTTCCTTTGTGGTAAGTATGACTCCAGCTATTGGAGTGTTTTCCCCTTGATTCCCATTGACTTCAATTTTACTAGTGCTCCTTGGTGCCACACTTGGTCAAATACTGCCTTGATGTCAAGGGCCGTAGCTCTCACCTCACCTCTGGAATTCAGCTCTTTTGTCCATGTTTGGACCAAGGCTGTAATGAGGTCTGGAGTCCAGTGGTCGTGACACCCCATGGCCTTTCCACCATCTCCAATGCACAAGTTAGAACTGAGATGGATTACTCTCCTTTTGCCTGGGTGAGTGCAGTTCTAGCTACTCTCAAGAAGCTCTACACCATCCAGGACAAAGCAGCCCGCTCGATTGGCATCCCAGGCACCACCCTGAATATTTAATCCCTTCACTACCGGCGCACTATGGCTGCAGTGTGTACCATCTACTGGATGCACTGCAGCAACTCGCCAAGACTCCATCCACAGCACCTCGCAAATCCTCGAGGTCTACCGCCTAGAAGGACAACGGCAGCAGGCACATGAGAACAAAACCAACTGCACGTTCCCGTCCAAGTCACACACCATCCCGACTTGGAAATATATCGACGTTCCTTCATTGTCACTGGGTCAAAATTCTGGAATTCCCTACCGAACAGAACTGTGGGAGAACCATCACCACACGGACTGCAGCAGTTCAAGAGGGCGGGTGATCAGCACCTTCTCAAGCTCAATTAGTGATGGGCAATAAATGCTGGCCTTGCCAGCGATACCCACACCCCATCAACGAATAAAAAATAAGTAAAAATGAACAAGTGGCTCCGTTCGTATTGCTGAGATTATGACCCGTGTGGTCCGAGCTCCTGATGCTCCCTTACCTGGACCTCCTCCCTGTTCTTTCCTCTGTCATTGGACCCGACATGCCCCACAGCAACTGGATCTCAACCCTCCATTTTCAAGTTTCTCTCCAGTTGCGCTGAGGTAATTTTTATCCTGGCAACAGGGAGACAACACACTCTCATGGACTGTCGGTTATGACTGCAGTGGATGCTATCGAGACCCCTAATTATCCAATCTGCTATTGATGAACGTTACAAATTCTATTTTGAACACCACCACTCGCCACACCGCCTTGTACTGTCTCCTGCTCCACGTTGCCATGGTTAGCTTCAACGCATCCTTCCTACATCCTTCACCCTTATCCTCACAGGCAGAAAGTACGTTGTACCTGTTAGAAATAACCAGTGTCTGCTTGACTTGCTTCTCTGCCTCCACTAGGTTCTGCCTACCCTGCTGACTGACAGTCACACTCACCCCTCCCTACAGCTGTACTTTCGACTGAGCTTTGACTGTACTGTGGAGAGAACTATCCAGAAATTCCTTCACCTTCCATACGTGTCAGAGTATCTCTAACTCGCAGTCCAGCTCAATGATTCTGAGCTGGAATGTTTCAATGCAGAGATATTACCGACAGGAGTAGTTATCCGGTACAATCTCCCTGTTCACAATTTCCACAGTCTGCAGTCCCGACACATGGCCTGTGCTGTAATTTCTAATCTTTATTTAATTATTTATTCATTGTTAGCCGTCATTTATTTCTAGAGCTAATAGATTCATTTGAGATCTACATTATAATTAGTAGATGAATTTATTTTGATTTCACGTTGGTTAGTAATCAATTACACTGGTTATTAATTAATTATTTACTTACATTGCTTAAGATATTTAATCAAGGATAACAACCATATACTTAAAGTAGATTGTGGATGATAAATTAATAGTTAGCTGAAATTAATTGGGCTCCGCCGCTCCTTCCGTTGCATTCACCAGCACTTCAATTTTCTCGAATATTCCCCCGTATTTGTTCACCCTCTCGCTTGGCACCCTTTTTTGAAGGTTATGGGCCGCACCAGTGATGCTACTCTCCGAATTAGAAAAAGAGGGCAGGCAAATTAAGGGAACACAGTAAATGTGCAATTAAAAATAGTATACAGGGGAATACAGTAACTGTTTAATTAGAAATAGAGAACACGGGAATATAGAGGGAACAGAGTAAGTGTTTAACTAGAAATAGAGAAGAGGGGAATTTAGCGGAACACAACAACTGTTTAAATAGAAATAGAGAACAGGGGAACAGATTAACTCTTTAATTAGAAATAGAATGAAGGGGAATTTAGGGAACAGAGTAACTGTTTAATTAGAAATAGAGAACAGGGGAATTGAGCGGAACACAACAACTGTTTAATTAGAAATAGAGAATACGGGAATTTAGGGGAACAGAGTAACTGTTTAATTAGAAATAGATGACAAGTGAATGTAATGGAACTCGTTAACTGTCCATTTAAAAATCGAAACAAGTGAATTAAAGGGGAGTACAGAAATTTTTAAATTGTAAATAGGGGCCAGAGGAATTAAGGGTTACACAGCGACGTTTCAATTATGAATAGATCAACGGGGAATTTAGGGGAACAAAGTGACTGTTTAATTAGAACTAGAGAACAAGGTAATGTAGGAAGAACACAGAAACTGCTTAATTAGAAATAGAATAAAGGGAATTTAGGGCAATACAGTAACTGTTCAATTAGAGATACAATAAAGGGGAAAAGGCGGAATACGGTAACTGTTTAAGTAGTAAAATAATAAAAGGAAATATCGGGGGATAAAGCCTCTGTTAAATTAGAAATGCAATAATGGGAAATATCGTGGAACACAGTTAATATTTAATTAGAAAGAGTGGACTTAATTAGAAGTAGAATAAAATGGAATTAAGGGGAGCACGGTAAATGTCCAATTAGAAATAAAAGACGGGGAAGTTCGGGGAACACATTAGCTGCTTAATTAGAAATGGAGGACAGAGAAGTTTAGGGGAGCAATCTAACGAACAGGGGAACATTGATGAACACAGTAATTGTCTAATTAGAAATAGAGGACTATATAATTTAGGGGAATAAAGTAACAGTTTAATGAGCAATAGAGAACACTAGAATTTAGGGGAGCACAATAACAGTATAGATGGGAATAGAAGCCATGGAATTTAGGGGATAATTAGGAATAATGGACAGTGGAATTCAGGAGAACACAGTAAGTGTTTAATTGGAAAAAGAAGAACGTAGAATTAACAGGAGCAATGTATTTCCTTAATTGGACCGAGAAAACAGGGGAATGCATGAAACACAATAGTGGTTTGATTAGAAACATAATTAAGGGGAAGGTAGGGGAACACAGTAACTGTTTGATTAGAAATAGAGGGCACTGGATTTAGGGAACACCGGAATTGTTCAATTAACAATAAAAAACTTCGAAATTTAGGGGAATACAGTAACTGTTTAACTCTAAATAGAATGAAGGGGAATATAAGGATAAAACAGGAACTGTCCATTTAGAAATATAATGAAGGGGAATATAAGGCGAACACAGTAACAGTTTAATTAGAATTAGAGGTTAGGATAATATAAGGGGAACTCAGAAACTGTTTCATTAGAATTAGAGGATGGATAATATGAGGGGGCACAATACCTGTTTATTAGAATTAGAGGACAGGATAATATAAGGTGAACACATTACCTGTTTAATCAGAAATAGAGGTTAGAATAATATAAGGGGAACAAAGTTATTCTTTAATTTGAAGTAGAGGATAGGATGATATAAGGGTTCACAACAATTCTTTAAGTAGAAATAGAAGAAAGGATAATATAAGGGGAGCACAATAACTGTTTAATTTGAAATAGTGGGCACGATAATATAAGGAGAACATATTGAAATAGATGAATTGTGAATTAATGTGAATACATCAACTGTGTAATCAAAAATAGAAGACAAGGCAATTCAGGGGAACACACTAACTCTTTAAATTGAAATTGAAGCCAGGAGAATTTAGAGGAACACAATGTCTGTTTAATTAGAAATAGTTAACGGGGTAATTTCAGGGAACACAGTAACAGTTCAATTAGAAATAGAGAAGAGGGGAATTAGAGGAACAATGCAACTGATATATAAAAAATAGAGGACAGGAAAATTGAGGAAAATATAGTAACTGTTTAATTACAAACAGGGAGCCGCGAAAGGCAGTAACCATTTACGTAGAAGTAGGGGACAGGGGATGACTTTGCTTTCTATTTTATCCTTAGTTCCTGACACTTCGCTTTCTCACGATTATAACTGGTTGCAGATGCATCGCTGACTGATGGAATTTAAATCCCAGCCTGATGCCTGACTCCTGTCTTAAATACTGTTGGCCGTTTGAATGCAGTTAAAGAAGAATGTGCCTGTTACACAGAAGTGCCTGCTACTCATCACCACTTCCTCCAAAAGCTGGACGCCAGCCGGATTGGCAGAGCCTGGGATGCACGGGGACCTGCAACTATGTGAAGTTTGGCATTTGGAGAAACTCAGGTTATTGTAGAAGGTGAGATAGTGACGGATAAAGTGGGCACCTAGTCACAATTGATAAATTAAGCCCAATATAATTAAAGTATAAAGGCTATTGTTAGTGTAAGGTTTTAGACAAGGCTTTTTCAAATTGAAGTGAGGTGTCATAGGTTTATTGAACACACAGAACATTCAATAGTGCTTAAACCTACACTTAAAACATAGTGATTAGAACCACAGCTGTTGGTTGGGGCATCAAACGTGTTCCAGTTCTGAGCTCATTCTCTTAGGCCTTTACGAATACGAATTCTCATCACAACTTGCTACTTTTTATACATTTTCTGACTCCCTGTACGTGTCAATCTACACAATTCTGCATTACATAGTCATATAACAGTTACAATACAAATCCACATATGGAGAATTGAATTGACTTTTCCTTTATCCTCTATCTAAACATTTCCGCCTTCTACCACTCTCTCCTCCTTTAAGACGCTCGTTCAAACCTATCTCTTTGACCAAGCTTTTGCTCATCTGTCCTAATACCTCCTAATGTGACTCGGTGATAAACTTTGTTTGCGAACGCTCCTGTGAAGCGCCGTGTGCCGTTTTATTACATTAATGCGCGATATAATTGCAAGTTGTTGCTGATGTTTTTGAAGTTGTTTTTCAAGAACGATATTTTCCCTTACCTAACAACCTCTTTTCCAGTTCGGCTGACACCGAAAATTCACTTAGTTCGTTATCTTTTCAACAACTTCAGTCTTGATCCATTTCATTGCAATTCGACCAAGTGAAATCTATAAATATAAGTCTGTCTTTCTTTTGTATCATTTGTGCGAATTAAAATGAATGAAGAATGTCCAGAATCTTTCCTTTGCAGAACTACCTGCTTTCCCACACTGTTATCAAATCATGTATGTTCTATGAAATTGATCAATCAGTATATAATTGCATGTCTTTAATTAAATCTCTCACCACTTTATCCTGAAAATGACCATTGCCGCAGGGTCAACCCTGGCCCAACAGCGTAGTGGGACTTGAATTTGACTTATACTTCGTTGCTTAACAGGCAAAGGCGAATATTAAGGTTACTACAATATTCATTTAAACCAATACAGTAAAACATTAGCAGATCTCATGACAGTCTGATTCACCTTTTCATAGAGCACCCCCTTTGTTGGCATTAGAGTATTTAAGGTCAACAGTAAACAATATCTCATCACCATCATTTATCCATCTCGATCTATTGTATTGCGCAGGTCTCTGCTCGTTGATTTTACATTGTCCAGATCCTCATTACCCATTTCATGTAGTGTTGTTATGAGGAGACTGACCATGCCTTGGGCCCGTTCGTCAGCGTATTTTCATCATGCATGTCGAAAGCTGTTTGTTTCATGTGTAACACGTCACTTCTGTACACACAGCGATATCCCAGGCTCATGCAGCACGAGACATCCGATACAAGCCAGTCCTGTCCCTTCTGGATCTCTCTCAATAGATCGTGCAGGTGTTTGATTAGAATCTCCCCCTGCACGATCCCGATGTTTCGGGTAGTGGCCAAGCATCAAATATATTCATCTCATTGTTCAGTATAAGCAAGGACACAACCATCTCGAAGAGAAACATTACAAATAACTATCTTAACTACAGTTTCCTTAATTTCACTCGACTGCATATTGATACCAGATTGATATCTATTAACGAGTCGTGCCCGGGTGATTTAGGTTAGGAACGGATGGTACAGGATTAATATAAATAGACTGCTTCCATTAGTTGAGGGATCAAGAATTAACGGCCAAAGATGAAAGAATACATTGAAGAGATTTAAAACTGAGAGTAAGAGAAACCTGTTTTCACAGAGAGTTGGGAGGCAGTCGAATTCACGGAAGCAGAAATTAGATCAATATTCACCATTAAATTGGATAGAGAGATAAGGAATAAAAAGTTGAAGGGATGTTGAGGTAGAGTGGGTAAAGTAATTGGAACTATTTACTCAGTCGGAAGGTAAACGCCAACAAGGACTGGTTGGCTCGATTGACTTGTTCCCCTGGTATAATATTCCAATATTTTGATGGTCAGTTGAAACTTCAAGTAAATATCTGCAAACAAAGATGCCTAACGTCACAGTGACGAGTCAACTTCCAATTGCCTCCATCTTACTTATCAGTAAAGCCAGGACCGGTTCAATTTGGCCAGGAAACAATGGGGGGAGGGAGGCCGGAGTCTGCTGGGGAGACCAGCGGCAGCAATATTCACACCGAAATTACAGAAGAATTCCAAATAACTACGATTGTAACACATTTTGATTTCTACATTACAGAAAACTTTATCCATTGATTAAACTGACACGCCTCATGCCAATAGCTGCGGTGTGAGGCAGTTAACGCTGACGCCACATGTTCCACTCCACTGCTGAAGCTCAATCGTGAATGTTCTCTTTGAATCATGAGCGGAAATTCCGCAGTTTCAGGAAGAAATGATTCTGTTCACCCGCAGAAAGCAGCAGACATCAAAAAGCATGGGACAAAATGGACGAAATGTTCTCTGATACCTGTTCATTTTCACAAGGACAATCCGTTTTCTTCAAAAACGAAATAAGGCAATTCTAATAGGAACATGGATTGTAATGGGTTAATAAATGACAGCCAATATAAATTTGTTGAAGGCAAAACTTGTCTGATAAACTTGATTGAGTTCTTCGATGAAATAATAGAGATAAGGGTAGGACATTCTAAGTTGTGTTCATGGACTTTCAAAAAGGCGTCGAATGAAGTGTCACATAATTGACTTGTTAGCAAAATTGAAGTCCATGGGATTATTTGGGCAATGGTACCGTGGATTTGACTAAGATACAGAAAGCAGACATTGGTGAACGGTAATTTTTTCAGACAAGGAAGGATACAGTGGTGTCCCACATGGGCCAATGATAGGACAATTGCTCTTTTCAATAGATATTAATGACCTGATCTTGGGTATAGAGGGTATAATTTCAAAGTTTGCAGATGACACGAAACTCGGAAATCTATTAAACAGTGACGAAGGGATAGAAGGCAGAGAGCAGTGGTGAACAGGTGTTTTTCTGACTGTATGCTGCGGGGTCCCCAGGGGTCAGTATTCGGGCCAATGCGTTTCTTGTTATATATAAATAACCTGGACTTGGGTATAGAGACTACTATCTCGAAGTTTGTGGATGGTACCAAACTTGGCAACGGAGTTAATGGTGAGCAGAATAGTAGCAGAGCTCAGGAGGACAAAGGCAGACTCGTGAAATGGGCAGACACATGGCAGATACAACTTAATGCGGATAAGTTTGAAGTGATGCACTTTGGGAGGCATAACGTGGAGAGGCGGTATAATATAAACGGTACAATTTTGAGGGGGAGGGTCCTGCAAGAGCAGAGGGACCTGGGGTTGCATGTTCAGAAATCTTTGAAGATGGCAGGGCAAGTTGATAAGGTGGTGACGAAAGCGTATGGGATACTTAGCTTTGTAAATGGGGACATTGAATACAAAAACAAGGAATTCATGCGAAACCTTCTTAAATCAATGGTTGGGCCTCAGCTGGAGTATTGTTTACAATTGTGGGCACCACACTTTAGGAAGGATGGCAAGGCATTGGCGAGCGTACAGAGGAGGTATCCCAGGATGATATCAGGGATGAAGGATTTCAGCTATTTAGAGAGATTAGAGAAGCTGGGATTGTTTTCCTTCGAGCAGAGAAGGTTAAGGGAAGACCGAATAAGAAAGAAAGAAAAGAAAGACTTGCATTTATGTCTTGCTTTTCATGACCTCAGGACGTCCCAAAGCACAGGCAGGATGGGCCGTATGGCCTCTTCCTGTCCTTTAAGTTTCTACGTTTCTGTGATTCTAAGGATAGTGGCAATATTCGAGAGGGCATTGATAGACTGGTGAAATGGGCAGACACGTGACTGATAGAATTTAATGCAGAGACGTCTGAGGTGATGTATTTTGGAAGGAAGAATGAGGGGAGGCACTATAAACTGAATGGGGCAATTTTAAAGGGGGTGCAGGAAAAGACATATCTGGACCATTACGTACACAAATCTTTGAAGGTGGCGAAACAAGTTGATGAGGCTGTTAAAAAATCGGGACCTTGGGCTTTCCAAAAAGAGGCATAGATTACAAAAACAAGGAAGTTATGCTAAACCTTTGTAAATATATGGTTAGGCCTCAGCTGGGGTATTCTGTCCAGTTCTGGGCACCACACTATAGGAAGGATGTCACGGCCTTGGAGAGGGTGCAGAGGCGATTCACTTGAATGGTACCAGGGATGGGTGACTTCAGTTATGTGGAGAGACTGGAGAAGCTGGGATTGTTCTACTTAGAACAGAGAAGGTTAAGGCGTGAGTTAATAAAGGTGTTCAAAATGGTGATGGTTTTGAAAGAGTTTATTGGCAGAAACTCTACACAATGGCAGAAGGATTCATAACCAGTGGACAACGATTTAAGAACATTTGCAAAAGAAGCAGTTGGACGATGAGGATTTTTTGAAGCAGCGAGTTGTTCTGATCTGGAATGCACTGCCTGAAAGGGTGGCGGATGGATATTCAATCGTAACTTTCAAAAGGCATTTGGATAAATACTTCAAAAGTAAAAACATGCAGAGCAATTGGGAAAGAGCACAGGAGTGGAATTAATTGAATCGGTCTTTCAAGAACAGGCACAGGGACGATGGGCTGCAAGATTCTATAATTCTATATTTGAGCTTTAGTTAGGAGAGGAAGCTTGGGTTAGATTTTTCTTTCATTTCACCAATGTCAGAATAAACGTCCAAGGAAATGTCATCATCTTCTTCAGTTCTTCCCTGAATTTAGTTTGGGTCGCTGCATAAATACACGTGTTTGTACAGGAACTCAAATACATGAGCAGATATCCGGTTTCAGTGCTGATATAAGCAGGGGTTTCATACTCGCCTGGATAATGCACGGTGTTTGTCAGTTTGGTAGCTAAAAAACTCACTGCAGCTGTCAGCCACAACAGTATGAAACAGCCCGAAACCGTGAACAGTAAAACGATGGATTTCCTTCGGTTCTCCATCTCTGGATCGCTCTGATTCTCACTGCTGCGACCGCGGTTTCCCCTCCGGGCTCGACTGGCTACGACAATACGCCTGACTGTCAAACAATTGAACAGTAATATCAAAGCAAAAGGAAGCCATGGAATTAAAATACTGTGTAACCAAGAGTAGACGACGCCTGCAGGCTTTGAAAAAAAGTCCACTCTGATGCGGCAACCCCAGTGAACATTGTTAATTATTCGTTCAGGTTCATATGCAAAGCAAAAGGGGATGTCCTTTAAACAGAACAGGGCAGTGACGGTTGTTAAAACCGCAGCCGCAGTTCTCACTGTGCAACATTTTGTTTTAAACTTATGACAACATATAGCTACAAATCGGTCAAATGTGAACAAGACTGTGAACCACACCGACATATCCAGCGCAGCAGCATTCATGTAAATAATGAACTTACAAACGGCAGTGTAGGACAGGAATGAATATGGAAAGTGATAACTGAAAATGTGAAACACTATTACACTGAAGATGATGACCAGCAGATCTGCTGTTGCCATGGCCACCATGTAGACAGAAATACATTTGGAAAGGCCGCAATTTCCTCTGGAGAGAATCACGATTGTCACCAGGTGCGCTGTAAGAAAGAGGGACAAGAGGTAATTACCGGGGACACTCAGCTAAATCTCACAGCATATTGTGGAGAAATATTTAGATGTGTCCCTGCGTGGGTTATGTGCACGGATTCTTTTTTTAATACAGGCGAACATTGACAAAAGTTTGTTTAAAAGGAATCAATCATTGAACAATAGAGGGACTAAAAATCCGGCGTCCTTCCAGTATCCTTCAGTCAGACATCGTCAAGTACTGAATATCATTGCATAGGAATTACTGGAAAGATATGAACACAAATAAAACATTCAGCTGAGGCAAAGGCAGTCAATTCACGTCGAGAATGAGTTTTTTCTATTCATATTCGGCCCGAAGGAGCTGCTCGGTACCAGAGCTGGAGCTGGTGGAAAGGCGAAGGTTTTTTTTGCAGCCGAGTGGAAGAGAGCATCTCCCTGAACGGCAATTATTTCTGAAATTATCTTTCAAAGGCCCTTGTTGGGTGCAGATGTCTGCAGACCGAGGAATTATCAACTTAAAGTGGACCGGGAACAAAGGTACAAATAAAATGGTGACCATGGACACGAAGCAACACGTTCTTTAATGATCGATGTATTGTTAATTGGGCCGGGGAATCAGTCTCGCCCTCCCTCGGTATGATGAAGAAAGTTGATCGCTCGTTGCCCACAATCTATCGACCAGAGCAGCGGCTCGCCGGCCTTGAGGACCGGTAAGATTCCTGCTGCTATTCACCAACTTATCCCGGTGGATAACTGACTCTGCAATGAGAACAATCTCGGAATCTGTTTCAATAACATTGAGACAGTCAACAGCTATTAAACAACAGGACTCATTGACTTACCGGGAACACCAAAGGCCGCGAGAACAGGGTAGTAGGTATTCTTTATCTGTAAAATTATTGGCAGTTCCATTATATATAATAATGGGTGAATTCTGTCCGGCTTTACGGTTCCGATTGGAGTGTGTCTGAGATCCGTAAATATTCCCCCTTTATAGAACAATCGGTGTCCGGTGAGAAAATCAGGTTACACAATAATTGGCATTAGTTACAGTCACTTAACAAACAAGGCGCGATTTTCCCTTCTGTGCGTTGGGAAGTCAATGGGGAAATTGCACATCTCCGTCTATGAAACTCCGTCGAATAACATCAATGAGCAGAAAGGGCTGTTTCATACTGTTGTGGCTGACAGCTGCAGTGAGTTTTTTAGCTACCAAACTGACAAACACCGTGCATTATCCAGGCGAGTATGAAACCCCTGCTTATATCAGCACTGAAACCGGATATCTGCTCATGTATTTGAGTTCCTGTACAAACACGTGTATTTATGCAGCGACCCAAACTAAATTCAGGGAAGAACTGAAGAAGATGATGACATTTCCTTGGACGTTTATTCTGACATTGGTGAAATGAAAGAAAAATCTAACCCAAGCTTCCTCTCCTAACTAAAGCTCAAATATAGAATTATAGAATCTTGCAGCCCATCGTCCCTGTGCCTGTTCTTGAAAGACCGATTCAATTAATTCCACTCCTGTGCTCTTTCCCAATTGCTCTGCATGTTTTTACTTTTGAAGTATTTATCCAAATGCCTTTTGAAAGTTACGATTGAATATCCATCCGCCACCCTTTCAGGCAGTGCATTCCAGATCAGAACAACTCGCTGCTTCAAAAAATCCTCATCGTCCAACTGCTTCTTTTGCAAATGTTCTTAAATCGTTGTCCACTGGTTATGAATCCTTCTGCCATTGTGTAGAGTTTCTGCCAATAAACTCTTTCAAAACCATCACCATTTTGAACACCTTTATTAACTCACGCCTTAACCTTCTCTGTTCTAAGTAGAACAATCCCAGCTTCTCCAGTCTCTCCACATAACTGAAGTCACCCATCCCTGGTACCATTCAAGTGAATCGCCTCTGCACCCTCTCCAAGGCCGTGACATCCTTCCTATAGTGTGGTGCCCAGAACTGGACAGAATACCCCAGCTGAGGCCTAACCATATATTTACAAAGGTTTAGCATAACTTCCTTGTTTTTGTAATCTATGCCTCTTTTTGGAAAGCCCAAGGTCCCGATTTTTTAACAGCCTCATCAACTTGTTTCGCCACCTTCAAAGATTTGTGTACGTAATGGTCCAGATATGTCTTTTCCTGCACCCCCTTTAAAATTGCCCCATTCAGTTTATAGTGCCTCCCCTCATTCTTCCTTCCAAAATACATCACCTCAGACGTCTCTGCATTAAATTCTATCAGTCACGTGTCTGCCCATTTCACCAGTCTATCAATGCCCTCTCGAATATTGCCACTATCCTTAGAATCACAGAAACGTAGAAACTTAAAGGACAGGAAGAGGCCATACGGCCCATCCTGCCTGTGCTTTGGGACGTCCTGAGGTCATGAAAAGCAAGACATAAATGCAAGTCTTTCTTTTCTTTCTTATTCGGTCTTCCCTTAACCTTCTCTGCTCGAAGGAAAACAATCCCAGCTTCTCTAATCTCTCTAAATAGCTGAAATCCTTCATCCCTGATATCATCCTGGGATACCTCCTCTGTACGCTCGCCAATGCCTTGCCATCCTTCCTAAAGTGTGGTGCCCACAATTGTAAACAATACTCCAGCTGAGGCCCAACCATTGATTTAAGAAGGTTTCGCATGAATTCCTTGTTTTTGTATTCAATGTCCCCATTTACAAAGCTAAGTATCCCATACGCTTTCGTCACCACCTTATCAACTTGCCCTGCCATCTTCAAAGATTTCTGAACATGCAACCCCAGGTCCCTCTGCTCTTGCAGGACCCTCCCCCTCAAAATTGTACCGTTTATATTATACCGCCTCTCCACGTTATGCCTCCCAAAGTGCATCACTTCAAACTTATCCGCATTAAGTTGTATCTGCCATGTGTCTGCCCATTTCACGAGTCTGCCTTTGTCCTCCTGAGCTCTGCTACTATTCTGCTCACCATTAACTCCGTTGCCAAGTTTGGTACCATCCACAAACTTCGAGATAGTAGTCTCTATACCCAAGTCCAGGTTATTTATATATAACAAGAAACGCATTGGCCCGAATACTGACCCCTGGGGACCCCGCAGCATACAGTCAGAAAAACACCTGTTCACCACTGCTCTCTGCCTTCTATCCCTTCGTCACTGTTTAATAGATTTCCGAGTTTCGTGTCATCTGCAAACTTTGAAATTATACCCTCTATACCCAAGATCAGGTCATTAATATCTATTGAAAAGAGCAATTGTCCTATCATTGGCCCATGTGGGACACCACTGTATCCTTCCTTGTCTGAAAAAATTACCGTTCACCAATGTCTGCTTTCTGTATCTTAGTCAAATCCACGGCACCATTGCCCAAATAATCCCATGGACTTCAATTTTGCTAACAAGTCAATTATGTGACACTTCATTCGACGCCTTTTTGAAAGTCCATGAACACAACTTAGAATGTCCTACCCTTATCTCTATTATTTCATCGAAGAACTCAATCAAGTTTATCAGACAAGTTTTGCCTTCAACAAATTTATATTGGCTGTCATTTATTAACCCATTACAATCCATGTTCCTATTAGAATTGTCTTATTTCGTTTTTGAAGAAAACGGATTGTCCTTGTGAAAATGAACAGGTATCAGAGAACATTTCGTCCATTTTGTCCCATGCTTTTTGATGTCTGCTGCTTTCTGCGGGTGAACAGAATCATTTCTTCCTGAAACTGCGGAATTTCCGCTCATGATTCAAAGAGAACATTCACGATTGAGCTTCAGCAGTGGAGTGGAACATGTGGCGTCAGCGTTAACTGCCTCACACCGCAGCTATTGGCATGAGGCGTGTCAGTTTAATCAATGGATAAAGTTTTCTGTAATGTAGAAATCAAAATGTGTTACAATCGTAGTTATTTGGAATTCTTCTGTAATTTCGGTGTGAATATTGCTGCCGCTGGTCTCCCCAGCAGACTCCGGCCTCCCTCCCCCCATTGTTTCCTGGCCAAATTGAACCGGTCCTGGCTTTACTGATAAGTAAGATGGAGGCAATTGGAAGTTGACTCGTCACTGTGACGTTAGGCATCTTTGTTTGCAGATATTTACTTGAAGTTTCAACTGACCATCAAAATATTGGAATATTATACCAGGGGAACAAGTCAATCGAGCCAACCAGTCCTTGTTGGCGTTTACCTTCCGACTGAGTAAATAGTTCCAATTACTTTACCCACTCTACCTCAACATCCCTTCAACTTTTTATTCCTTATCTCTCTATCCAATTTAATGGTGAATATTGATCTAATTTCTGCTTCCGTGAATTCGACTGCCTCCCAACTCTCTGTGAAAACAGGTTTCTCTTACTCTCAGTTTTAAATCTCTTCAATGTATTCTTTCATCTTTGGCCGTTAATTCTTGATCCCTCAACTAATGGAAGCAGTCTATTTATATTAATCCTGTACCATCCGTTCCTAACCTAAATCACCCGGGCACGACTCGTTAATAGATATCAATCTGGTATCAATATGCAGTCGAGTGAAATTAAGGAAACTGTAGTTAAGATAGTTATTTGTAATGTTTCTCTTCGAGATGGTTGTGTCCTTGCTTATACTGAACAATGAGATGAATATATTTGATGCTTGGCCACTACCCGAAACATCGGGATCGTGCAGGGGGAGATTCTAATCAAACACCTGCACGATCTATTGAGAGAGATCCAGAAGGGACAGGACTGGCTTGTATCGGATGTCTCGTGCTGCATGAGCCTGGGATATCGCTGTGTGTACAGAAGTGACGTGTTACACATGAAACAAACAGCTTTCGACATGCATGATGAAAATGCGCTGACGAACGGGCCCAAGGCATGGTCAGTCTCCTCATAACAACACTACATGAAATGGGTAATGAGGATCTGGACAATGTAAAATCAACGAGCAGAGACCTGCGCAATACAATAGATCGAGATGGATAAATGATGGTGATGAGATATTGTTTACTGTTGACCTTAAATACTCTAATGCCAACAAAGGGGGTGCTCTATGAAAAGGTGAATCAGACTGTCATGAGATCTGCTAATGTTTTACTGTATTGGTTTAAATGAATATTGTAGTAACCTTAATATTCGCCTTTGCCTGTTAAGCAACGAAGTATAAGTCAAATTCAAGTCCCACTACGCTGTTGGGCCAGGGTTGACCCTGCGGCAATGGTCATTTTCAGGATAAAGTGGTGAGAGATTTAATTAAAGACATGCAATTATATACTGATTGATCAATTTCATAGAACATACATGATTTGATAACAGTGTGGGAAAGCAGGTAGTTCTGCAAAGGAAAGATTCTGGACATTCTTCATTCATTTTAATTCGCACAAATGATACAAAAGAAAGACAGACTTATATTTATAGATTTCACTTGGTCGAATTGCAATGAAATGGATCAAG
This sequence comes from Heptranchias perlo, assembly GCF_035084215.1. Classification (NCBI taxonomy): domain Eukaryota; kingdom Metazoa; phylum Chordata; class Chondrichthyes; order Hexanchiformes; family Hexanchidae; genus Heptranchias; species Heptranchias perlo. The sequence goes on from NW_027138483.1 coordinate 390,476, forward strand.
ACTGAAGTTGTTGAAAAGATAACGAACTAAGTGAATTTTCGGTGTCAGCCGAACTGGAAAAGAGGTTGTTAGGTAAGGGAAAATATCGTTCTTGAAAAACAACTTCAAAAACATCAGCAACAACTTGCAATTATATCGCGCATTAATGTAATAAAACGGCACACGGCGCTTCACAGGAGCGTTCGCAAACAAAGTTTATCACCGAGTCACATTAGGAGGTATTAGGACAGATGAGCAAAAGCTTGGTCAAAGAGATAGGTTTGAACGAGCGTCTTAAAGGAGGAGAGAGTGGTAGAAGGCGGAAATGTTTAGATAGAGGATAAAGGAAAAGTCAATTCAATTCTCCATATGTGGATTTGTATTGTAACTGTTATATGACTATGTAATGCAGAATTGTGTAGATTGACACGTACAGGGAGTCAGAAAATGTATAAAAAGTAGCAAGTTGTGATGAGAATTCGTATTCGTAAAGGCCTAAGAGAATGAGCTCAGAACTGGAACACGTTTGATGCCCCAACCAACAGCTGTGGTTCTAATCACTATGTTTTAAGTGTAGGTTTAAGCACTATTGAATGTTCTGTGTGTTCAATAAACCTATGACACCTCACTTCAATTTGAAAAAGCCTTGTCTAAAACCTTACACTAACAATAGCCTTTATACTTTAATTATATTGGGCTTAATTTATCAATTGTGACTAGGTGCCCACTTTATCCGTCACTATCTCACCTTCTACAATAACCTGAGTTTCTCCAAATGCCAAACTTCACATAGTTGCAGGTCCCCGTGCATCCCAGGCTCTGCCAATCCGGCTGGCGTCCAGCTTTTGGAGGAAGTGGTGATGAGTAGCAGGCACTTCTGTGTAACAGGCACATTCTTCTTTAACTGCATTCAAACGGCCAACAGTATTTAAGACAGGAGTCAGGCATCAGGCTGGGATTTAAATTCCATCAGTCAGCGATGCATCTGCAACCAGTTATAATCGTGAGAAAGCGAAGTGTCAGGAACTAAGGATAAAATAGAAAGCAAAGTCATCCCCTGTCCCCTACTTCTACGTAAATGGTTACTGCCTTTCGCGGCTCCCTGTTTGTAATTAAACAGTTACTATATTTTCCTCAATTTTCCTGTCCTCTATTTTTTATATATCAGTTGCATTGTTCCTCTAATTCCCCTCTTCTCTATTTCTAATTGAACTGTTACTGTGTTCCCTGAAATTACCCCGTTAACTATTTCTAATTAAACAGACATTGTGTTCCTCTAAATTCTCCTGGCTTCAATTTCAATTTAAAGAGTTAGTGTGTTCCCCTGAATTGCCTTGTCTTCTATTTTTGATTACACAGTTGATGTATTCACATTAATTCACAATTCATCTATTTCAATATGTTCTCCTTATATTATCGTGCCCACTATTTCAAATTAAACAGTTATTGTGCTCCCCTTATATTATCCTTTCTTCTATTTCTACTTAAAGAATTGTTGTGAACCCTTATATCATCCTATCCTCTACTTCAAATTAAAGAATAACTTTGTTCCCCTTATATTATTCTAACCTCTATTTCTGATTAAACAGGTAATGTGTTCACCTTATATTATCCTGTCCTCTAATTCTAATAAACAGGTATTGTGCCCCCTCATATTATCCATCCTCTAATTCTAATGAAACAGTTTCTGAGTTCCCCTTATATTATCCTAACCTCTAATTCTAATTAAACTGTTACTGTGTTCGCCTTATATTCCCCTTCATTATATTTCTAAATGGACAGTTCCTGTTTTATCCTTATATTCCCCTTCATTCTATTTAGAGTTAAACAGTTACTGTATTCCCCTAAATTTCGAAGTTTTTTATTGTTAATTGAACAATTCCGGTGTTCCCTAAATCCAGTGCCCTCTATTTCTAATCAAACAGTTACTGTGTTCCCCTACCTTCCCCTTAATTATGTTTCTAATCAAACCACTATTGTGTTTCATGCATTCCCCTGTTTTCTCGGTCCAATTAAGGAAATACATTGCTCCTGTTAATTCTACGTTCTTCTTTTTCCAATTAAACACTTACTGTGTTCTCCTGAATTCCACTGTCCATTATTCCTAATTATCCCCTAAATTCCATGGCTTCTATTCCCATCTATACTGTTATTGTGCTCCCCTAAATTCTAGTGTTCTCTATTGCTCATTAAACTGTTACTTTATTCCCCTAAATTATATAGTCCTCTATTTCTAATTAGACAATTACTGTGTTCATCAATGTTCCCCTGTTCGTTAGATTGCTCCCCTAAACTTCTCTGTCCTCCATTTCTAATTAAGCAGCTAATGTGTTCCCCGAACTTCCCCGTCTTTTATTTCTAATTGGACATTTACCGTGCTCCCCTTAATTCCATTTTATTCTACTTCTAATTAAGTCCACTCTTTCTAATTAAATATTAACTGTGTTCCACGATATTTCCCATTATTGCATTTCTAATTTAACAGAGGCTTTATCCCCCGATATTTCCTTTTATTATTTTACTACTTAAACAGTTACCGTATTCCGCCTTTTCCCCTTTATTGTATCTCTAATTGAACAGTTACTGTATTGCCCTAAATTCCCTTTATTCTATTTCTAATTAAGCAGTTTCTGTGTTCTTCCTACATTACCTTGTTCTCTAGTTCTAATTAAACAGTCACTTTGTTCCCCTAAATTCCCCGTTGATCTATTCATAATTGAAACGTCGCTGTGTAACCCTTAATTCCTCTGGCCCCTATTTACAATTTAAAAATTTCTGTACTCCCCTTTAATTCACTTGTTTCGATTTTTAAATGGACAGTTAACGAGTTCCATTACATTCACTTGTCATCTATTTCTAATTAAACAGTTACTCTGTTCCCCTAAATTCCCGTATTCTCTATTTCTAATTAAACAGTTGTTGTGTTCCGCTCAATTCCCCTGTTCTCTATTTCTAATTAAACAGTTACTCTGTTCCCTAAATTCCCCTTCATTCTATTTCTAATTAAAGAGTTAATCTGTTCCCCTGTTCTCTATTTCTATTTAAACAGTTGTTGTGTTCCGCTAAATTCCCCTCTTCTCTATTTCTAGTTAAACACTTACTCTGTTCCCTCTATATTCCCGTGTTCTCTATTTCTAATTAAACAGTTACTGTATTCCCCTGTATACTATTTTTAATTGCACATTTACTGTGTTCCCTTAATTTGCCTGCCCTCTTTTTCTAATTCGGAGAGTAGCATCACTGGTGCGGCCCATAACCTTCAAAAAAGGGTGCCAAGCGAGAGGGTGAACAAATACGGGGGAATATTCGAGAAAATTGAAGTGCTGGTGAATGCAACGGAAGGAGCGGCGGAGCCCAATTAATTTCAGCTAACTGTTAATTTATCATCCACAATCTACTTTAAGTATATGGTTGTTATCCTTGATTAAATATCTTAAGCAATGTAAGTAAATAATTAATTAATAACCAGTGTAATTGATTACTAACCAACGTGAAATCAAAATAAATTCATCTACTAATTATAATGTAGATCTCAAATGAATCTATTAGCTCTAGAAATAAATGACGGCTAACAATGAATAAATAATTAAATAAAGATTAGAAATTACAGCACAGGCCATGTGTCGGGACTGCAGACTGTGGAAATTGTGAACAGGGAGATTGTACCGGATAACTACTCCTGTCGGTAATATCTCTGCATTGAAACATTCCAGCTCAGAATCATTGAGCTGGACTGCGAGTTAGAGATACTCTGACACGTATGGAAGGTGAAGGAATTTCTGGATAGTTCTCTCCACAGTACAGTCAAAGCTCAGTCGAAAGTACAGCTGTAGGGAGGGGTGAGTGTGACTGTCAGTCAGCAGGGTAGGCAGAACCTAGTGGAGGCAGAGAAGCAAGTCAAGCAGACACTGGTTATTTCTAACAGGTACAACGTACTTTCTGCCTGTGAGGATAAGGGTGAAGGATGTAGGAAGGATGCGTTGAAGCTAACCATGGCAACGTGGAGCAGGAGACAGTACAAGGCGGTGTGGCGAGTGGTGGTGTTCAAAATAGAATTTGTAACGTTCATCAATAGCAGATTGGATAATTAGGGGTCTCGATAGCATCCACTGCAGTCATAACCGACAGTCCATGAGAGTGTGTTGTCTCCCTGTTGCCAGGATAAAAATTACCTCAGCGCAACTGGAGAGAAACTTGAAAATGGAGGGTTGAGATCCAGTTGCTGTGGGGCATGTCGGGTCCAATGACAGAGGAAAGAACAGGGAGGAGGTCCAGGTAAGGGAGCATCAGGAGCTCGGACCACACGGGTCATAATCTCAGCAATACGAACGGAGCCACTTGTTCATTTTTACTTATTTTTTATTCGTTGATGGGGTGTGGGTATCGCTGGCAAGGCCAGCATTTATTGCCCATCACTAATTGAGCTTGAGAAGGTGCTGATCACCCGCCCTCTTGAACTGCTGCAGTCCGTGTGGTGATGGTTCTCCCACAGTTCTGTTCGGTAGGGAATTCCAGAATTTTGACCCAGTGACAATGAAGGAACGTCGATATATTTCCAAGTCGGGATGGTGTGTGACTTGGACGGGAACGTGCAGTTGGTTTTGTTCTCATGTGCCTGCTGCCGTTGTCCTTCTAGGCGGTAGACCTCGAGGATTTGCGAGGTGCTGTGGATGGAGTCTTGGCGAGTTGCTGCAGTGCATCCAGTAGATGGTACACACTGCAGCCATAGTGCGCCGGTAGTGAAGGGATTAAATATTCAGGGTGGTGCCTGGGATGCCAATCGAGCGGGCTGCTTTGTCCTGGATGGTGTAGAGCTTCTTGAGAGTAGCTAGAACTGCACTCACCCAGGCAAAAGGAGAGTAATCCATCTCAGTTCTAACTTGTGCATTGGAGATGGTGGAAAGGCCATGGGGTGTCACGACCACTGGACTCCAGACCTCATTACAGCCTTGGTCCAAACATGGACAAAAGAGCTGAATTCCAGAGGTGAGGTGAGAGCTACGGCCCTTGACATCAAGGCAGCATTTGACCAAGTGTGGCACCAAGGAGCACTAGTAAAATTGAAGTCAATGGGAATCAAGGGGAAAACACTCCAATAGCTGGAGTCATACTTACCACAAAGGAAGATAATAGTGGTTGTTGGAGGCCAATCATTTCAGCCAAAGGGCATTGCTGCAGGAGCTCCTCAGGGCAGTGTCATAGGCCCAACTATCTTCATCTGCTTCATCAATGAAAGTCCCTCCACCATAAGATCAGAAAAGGGGACGTTCGCTGATGATCGCACTGTGTTCAGTTCCATTCACAACCCCTCAGTTAATGAAGCAGTCCGAGGCCTCATGCAGCACGAACTGGACAACATCCAGGCTGGGGCTCATAAGTGGCAAGTAACATTTGCGCCAGACAAGTGCCAGGCAATGACCATCTCCAATAAAAGAGAACCTGACAATTTTCACTTCACATTCAACGGCGTTACCATCGCCGAATTCCCCACCATCAACATTCTAGGGGTCACCTTTGACCAGAAACTTAACTGGACCAGCCACATACTACTGTGGCTACAAGAGCAAGTCAGAGGCTGGGTATTCTGCGGCGAGTGACTCATCTCCTGACTCCCAAAAGCCTTTCCACCATCTACATGCGCAAGAGAGGAGTGTGATGGAATACTCTCCACTTGCCTGGATGAGTGCATCTCCAACAACACTCAAGAAGCTCCACACCATCCAGGACAAAACAGCCCGCTTGATTGGCACCCCATCCACCACACTAAACATTCACTCCCTTCACCACCGGCGCACTGTGGCTGCAGTGTGTACCATCTACAGGATGCACTCCAGCAACTCGCCAAGGCTTCTTCGATAGCGCCTCCCAAACCTGCGACCTCTATACCTAGAAGGAAAAAGGCAGCAAGCACATGGGAACAACACCACCTGCACGTTCCCCTCCAAGCCACACACCATCCCTACTTGGAAATATATCGCCGTTCCTTCATCATCTCTGGGTCATAATCCTAGAACTCCCTGCCTTACAGCACTGTGGAAGAAACTTCAGCACACGGACTGCAGCGGTTCAAGGAGGCGGCTCACCACCACCTTCTCAAGGGCAATTAGTGATTGGCAATAAATGCTGGGCTTACCAGCGACGCCCACATCCAATGATAAATTTTAAAAAAATTTTCTCCTGCCCCCTTCAAGGACATTTGTACGTATACCCCAGATCTGTCTGCTGCTGCGGCACCATTAAGAGTTTAAAATTTAGTTTATATTGCCTCTCCTCATTCTTCCTCCCAAAGTGAATCACTTCACACTTCCATACCTTAAATTTCATCTGCCATGTGTCTGCCCATTTCAACAATCTGTCTACATCCTCCTGAAGCCTTTTACTGTTCTCCTGAATGTTTACTGCATTTCCGAGTTTCGTGTCAGCTGCAAACTTTGAAATTATGCCCTCGACACCCAAGTCCAGGTCATTAATATAAATCAGAAAGAGCAGTGGTCCCAAAAAACCACTGTCCGTTTAATCACATGTGCTTCAATGGAAGGGAAGGTTCCATATATATATCAGACTGTTCGTTCAGCTTCAACGTCACAGAACCTTAATTGTACGAATTCCTGATAATCAAGAGACATTTCGAATAAATGAAGAAATGAACAAAAAATGAAGAAACGTGACCCGAGCCATTTCCCAAGTCAGCTTCCAACGTCGATACTGGGAGGAATCAGGCCGAGTCAGTGTTTCTCAGATATTCACTCCTGATATACATCGAGGCTGGTCGAACAAACACTGGTTGCAGATGTGGCCTTGAGTGCAAAGCCTGAATCACTCGGGCATTGTGGGAATTGAACTTAAAGACCAAACCGCTCAGCAAGTGACAGTAAGCCGTGCCAGGCACAGGGGCTGCAGTAACCCCAATGGAGTTAGGCTTGGGAAGCACCAGGAGAGATTCCCCCATGTTATTTATGCGGCCGCACGATCAAATGAGTCAGAAAAGATGGTCGCTAAATGTAGTTTCAAAACTTAACTGGACAATGCGGATATTTTATTCCTACTATATCTGAGCACCAGACTGCAAATCGGGACATGGCTACAAGCTGGACATGATTAGACATGACTGGGAGTAGAGTCACTAGCTGCCCTGCGAACGTAAGATCACCACTTGTATCTCGAGAGCAGGGTCACTACCGTTACGTTTGCAGCAGTGTGGGTATTATTACTGTACGAATAGGGTGAGCACAATTAATGTCACCGTTGGGTCACCATCGGTGCTGCATGTGTGTTGTCACCAAGGATACTGCAAATTTCATTTGCCTTCAGTACTGCAATGTTACTGTCGCCTCCAATGGTGCATGTGTACTGATACCACCTGTATTAATAGAAACAACAACAGTTTGCAAAAATAAGGCGACCGGCAGTGTTGTAAGTTAGGCTCACCGCCCACACTGTAAAAGCAAGGTTATCACTCAGATTGGAAGAGTACAGTGACCACAGCGACAGCGAGATTGGAGGCACCACCTTTACTGTAAGAATAGGGTCGTCAATAATGCTGCAACACGAAGGTGACCACTAGCACTGGTGGAGTGGAGTCATCATCAGCACTGTGACGTTATCTTCACCACGACCAATGAAAGAGTAATCTCAACACAAATCATGCAAGAGGAGATGATTAGAGCTTCTATCAGAGTATTGTGACCGGCAAACGCTGTCAGAATAAAACCTTCATTATTAATGTTAGACGGCGGCCACCGCCAGTACTCCAGGAGTCGTATCACCACCAAAATACAAGAGGAGGATCACCGCCAGTTCCGCAGGAATCGAATCACCACCAACAATACAAGAGGAGGATCACCACCAGTTCATTGAAGAACATCGATAGGAGCTCCACTGCAAGTATGTGGTCATCAGCAGTACTGAAGTAGGAAGGTCGCCTTGCAGAAATGCAAGAGTTTTGTGAAGATCAGTCATTTTCGAGAAGGATCTGCGCCGATAACGGTAGTGCAGGATCACCACCAAAATACTCGAGTAGGGTCAGCACCCGGGATACACGAATACAACTTTCACGTTGCAAACAATGTTTGAATCTTTATAAATGTTCCACAGAATTACAAAATGAGTGGGGAGGATGTTCACTTCAGTGGTCCCGGGAGAGCCCAGAGCGCACAATGAACGGTCTGATTTCACATTCCTTAACTTGAATGGACAAAATTTCATGGGCTGAGTTGCGTCATTGCTCCATTTGCGGTCCAGTATTGCGCTGAACTGGAATATCGCTACTTCCTGGTTAATAGACTGGAACTAATGCCGGATATTATAAAAGCTGAATTTATTACTGAGTGCTCCAGTTCGATAAAAGGGTTGAGCTTCAAGACCCACCATAGACAATCTCACTTTTGTTGCTGCATGTTTGAAGCGTTGACGGATTCCCAATGATATTCTTATTGCAGTTCACCGGGGTTAAGTCTATCTGTGGGCAATAGTTCAGAATGCGCGATATCGAATCAGCTGCCGAGTAAATATCACACATCTTTACAGCAGCAGGCATGTTGTCAGCTACACACGGCACACTGCACGAAGCAGCTTAGGACCTCAATCCTAGAATGCAGGCAGCAGCATCCCTGCTCCAGAGACAGATGGCCATAAGAGTCGGCAAGTCACAGGCCAAAGGCTCATCAGACCTACATTCCTCCAGCACACCGCTGGTAGACGTGCAATCTACAGTGACTGGCAGACAGTGCAGGGGGAAGCAGATAGAAGAGTTCATCAGGGCACTGGGGAAAGTGGGGTGCCTTGAGAGAGTAGGAGCTGGAGCTGCGGGTGGATTCACTGTGGAGCATCCGCGATGTTGAGACTATCGTGGATAGCACGTTCAGTGAGGTGGTCACACCGCAGGTAAGGACTACGCAGGCAGAAAGTAAATGGGTGACCGCCAGGCAGAGTACAAGGACAAGGCAGGTAGAGCAGGAGTCTCCAGGGGCCATCTCCCTCTCAAACAGATATTCTGCTTTAGATACTGTTGGGGGAGATGGCTTATCAGGGAAAAGCAGCAAGAGCCACGTTCGTGGCACCACGGGTGGCTCTGCTGCACAGGAGGGGAGGAAGAAGAGTGGCAGGGCTATAGTGATGGAGGATTCAATTGTAAGGGGAACAGATAGGCGTTTCTGCGGCCCCAAACGTGACTCCAGGATGGTATGTTGCCTCCCTGGTGCTGGGGTCAAGGATGTCACGGAGCGGCTGCAGGGCATTCTGGAGGGGGAGGGTGAACAGCCAGTCGTCGTGGTCCATATTGGTACCTACGACATATTTAAAAAAGGGATGGGGTCCTGCAAGGTGAATTTAAGGAGTTAGGAGATAAATTAAAATGCAGGACTTCAAAGGTAGTGATCTCAGGATTACTACCGGTGCCACATTATAGTGAGTATAGGAACATGAGAATAGACAGGATGAATGTGTGGCTGCAGGGATGGTGTAGGAGGGAGGGATTTAGATTCCTGGGACATTGGGACCGCTTCTGGGGAAGGTGGGACCTGTACAAGCATGACGGGTTGAACCCGAGCAGGACCGGGACCAATGTCCTCGCGGGGGTGATGGCTAGTGCTGTTGGAAAGGTTAAAACTAGAGTGGCAGGGGGATGGGAACCTGAGCGGGGAGTCACAAGGGAATGAAGTTGAGAGCAACAAGAGAGGGGAAATCTACAATACAAATAGTACAAACAGTTGTTCAGGAACAAGTGAAAGGGAAAAGCGTAGAGCAGCAGAAAAAAAGTGTACTCTTGGCACGACAGATAAAATAAAAACAAGGAGGCGTAAGGCGATTAACCCAGCATCAAAGCTGTGGCAGGAGGTTGGGAACCTGAGCAGGGAGACAGAGGAAAGCGTGTCAGGAAGGGACAGAAGGTATGGAGTAAAAGGTAAAGTGTTAAAAAAGGAAAAAGCAGGATCTAAGTCTCACAAAACATAATTGAAAGTTCTTTGTCTGAATGCAAGTCGAATTCGTAACAAAATGGACGAGTTAGCGGCACAAATATGGGTATGATCATGTGGCCAAAACAGAAACATGGCTGCAGGGTGACAACGACTGGGAATTAAATATGCCAGGGTATTTAACAATCAGGAAGGACAGGCAGGAAGGAAGGGGAGGTGGGGTGGCTATGTTAATAAAGGAAGGAATCACTGTAATACAGAGAAATGATATTGGGACAAAGTATCAAGATAATGAAAAAATTTGGGTAGAGATAAGGAATAATAAGGGGAAAAAACACTAATGGGCGTAGTATATAGGCCTCCTAATAGTTGCAACTCTGCTGGAAGAAGTATTAATCAGGAAATAGTCGGGGCATGTAATAAGGGAACAGCTATAATTATGGGGGATTTTAACTATGATATTAACTGGACAAATCAAATTGGGCACGGCAGCCTTGAGGAAGAGTTTATTGAATGTATTCCGGATGGATTTCTTGAGCAGTATGTAACTGATCCTACGAGGGGTAAAGCAACCGTCGACCTGGTCTTGTGTAATGAGCCAGGATTAATAAATAATGTCACAATTATGGATCCCCTTGAAATGAGTGACCATAACATGGTTACATTCCATATACAATTAGAGGGTGAGAAGGTTGGTTCCCAAACAAGCGTACTGAGCTTGAATAAAGGAGACTATGATGGTATGAGAGCGGAATTGATTAAAGTGGACTGGGAAAATAGATTAAAGGGTAAGACGGTACATGAACAGTAGTGTACATTTAAGGAGTTATTTTACAACTTTCAAAAAATATATATTCCACTGAGGAAAAAAGGGTGTAAAAGAAATGACAGACATCCGTGGCTAAGTTAAGAAATTAAGGATAGTATCCGACTAAAAACAAGGACATAAAAGGTAGCCAAACCTAGTGGGAGGAGAGAAGATTGGGAAGTCTTCAAAAGACAGCAAAAAGTAACTATAGGATTGATTAAGAAAGGAAATATAGATTTTGAAAATAAATTAGCAAAAAATATAAAAACAGATAGCAAGAGTTTCTACAGTTATATAAAAAGAAAAAGGGTGGATAAGGTAAACGTAGGTCCCTTCGAGGATGAGACCGGGAAATTAATGGTGGGAAACATGGAGATGGCAAAAATGCTGAACAAATATTTTGTTTCAGTCTTTATGGTAGAGGACACTAAGAATATCAAAACACTGGACAAACAGGGGACTCTGGGGAGGAGGAGCTAAATACGATTAAAATCACTAAGGAATTGGTACTCAGTAAATTAATGGGACTCAAGGCGTATAAATCCCCTGAGCCTGATGGCTTACATCCTGGGGTCTTGAGGGAAGTGGCAGTAGGGATTGTGGATGCTTTGGTAATAATTTTCCAAAATTCTCTGGACTCGGCAAAGGTCCCGGCAGATTGGAAAACTGCGAATGTAACACCCTTATTTCAAAAGAGTATTAGGCAGAAGGCTGAAAATTATAGACCAGTTAGCCTAACATCTTTGGTGGGTAAAATTTTGGAGACAGTAGCAGAACATTTGGATCAACACAATTTAATAGGACAAAGTCAGCATGGCTTTACGAAGGGGAAGTCATGTCTGACAAATTTGCTTGAGTTCTTTGAAAACATAACGTACAGGGTGGATGAAGGGGAACCAGTGGATGCAGTGTATTTAGACTTCCAGAAGACATTCGACAAGGTGCCACATAAAAGATTATTGCTCAAGATTAATAATCACTGCATTGGCGGTAATATTCTGGCATGGGTGGAGGATTGGTTTTCTAACAGGAAGCAGAGAGTAGGGATAAATGGTTCATTCTCGGACTGGCAACCAGTAGCCAGTGGTGTTCCGCAGGGATCGGTGCTGGGCCCCCAACTCTTTACAATTTATTTTAACGATTTGGAGGAGGGGACAGAGTATAATATATCAAAGTTTACAGATGATACAAAGATGGCAGGGAAAGTGGAGAGTGAGGAGGACATAAAAAACCTACTATGGGATCTCGACAGGCTTGGTGAGTGGGCGGAGATTTGGCAGATGCAATACAATATTGGAAAATGTGAGGCAGGAAAAATCAGAGAGAAAGTTATTATCTTAAAGGCAAGAAACTGGAAAGTACTGCAGTTCAAAGGAATCTGGGATTCATTCCTACTGCAAGAAAATCAAAAAGATAGTATGCAGGTGCAGCAGGTGATCAAGAAGGCCAACGGAATGTTGGCTTTTATTGCTCGGGAGATAGAATATAAAAACAGGGAGGTATTGCTGCAGTTATTTAAGGTATTGGTGAGACCGCACCTGGAATACTGCATACAGTTTTGGTCTCCATACTTAAGAAAATACATACTTGCTCTCGAGGCAGTATAAAGAAGGTTCACTCGGTTAATCCCGGGGATGAGGGGGCGGACATATGAGTAGAGGTTGAGTAGATTGGGACTCTACTCATTGGAGTTCAGAAGAATGAGAGGCGATCTTATTGAAACACATAAGATTGTGAAGGGGCTTGATCGGGTGGATGCGGTAAGGATGTTCCCAAGGATGGGTGAAACTAGAACTAGGGGGCATAATCTTTGAATAAGGGGCTGCTCTTTCAAAACTGAGATGAGGAGAAACTTCTTCACTCAGAGGGTAGTAGGTCTGTGGAATTTGCTGCTCCAGCAAGCTGTGGAAGCGACATCATTAAATAAATTTAAAACATAAATAGACATTTTCCTAGAAGTAAAGGGAATTAGGGGTTACGGGGAGCGGGCGGGCAATTGGACATAAATTTAGATTTGAGATTAGCATCAGATCAGCCATGAACTTATTGAATGGCGGAGCAGGCTCGAAGGGCCCACTCCTGCTTCTATTTCTTCTGTCCTTATGTTCTTATGAACATCATTTTTGTCTCTATTAACTCCACTTTCTCTTCCCTGTCGTCCACTGAGGGAGAGGGGAGTTGGGTGGGGGAGGCAGCTGACAGAGTTTTTTTGAAAATTGTTCAATTTTCTTGTTTGCACTTTTCCAACGTTAAAATCTTGAAATAATTGTGTAATTTCGTTTTTTATTAACACTTCTGAATTGATGTTAGGATGTCGTGTTTGCACTTTTTCCAATGTTTATATGTGTGAATAATTATTGAGGTTTCGTCTTTTCACTTTCATAATGATTTTTAAATAAATTATGAAGTTTCACCTTTGCGACAGTTTTCTGGAACAATATGTTCTTGAACCAACAACGAAACGGGCCAGATTCAGATCAGAGATTAGAAATAAGCTTGAATGAGTCAATAATCTTACGGTAAGGGAACACCTCGCTAACACTGACCTTTATATGATAGAATTCGATATTAGGCATGAAAATAAGAAAGGTGAGTCACGAACTAAGGTGATCCATTTAGTTAAGGCTGAATTTGGAGAGATGAAGTCGGAATTGAACACAATAGACTGGGCAAAACTATTAACGGAGAGAACTATGGATGAAAAGTGGAAGGCATTCACAGAAGCATTTGCTCGAATACAAAACCTGTACACCCCCGTCAGGGGCAACAGCTCTACGTGTGTAATTAAACAATCTTGGTCAGCAAGGGAAGTGAGATATGGAATGAAACTAAAAGTAAGGGCTTACATGAACGCAAAGCACAGTAAACATCCCGTGGACTGAGAGACATATAAAGAACAGCAAAGGGATACAAGGAAAGAGGTAAGGTTTGCAAAAAGGGAATGCAAGATAAAGCTTGCGAGGGATATCAAGGAAAACAATAACTGTTTTTACAAATCTATTAAGAGAAAGAGGGTGGCGAGTAGTAACATGGCCCATAATGACAGACGCAGGTGATAATGTAATTGGGAATATCGGATCAACGATACAAGGAAAATGGAAAATAAATCAACGGGAGGAAATTACTAGATCTAATATAAGTTCAAAAATGGTGATGGAGAAACTAATGTGATTAAAGATAGACAAATCTCCAGGACCCTACGTATTAAAAGAAGTAGGCGAGGAAATTATTGATGTTCTCGATTCAAGAATTGTCCCCATGGATTGGAAAACTGCCAATGCCACTCCATTATTTAAGTCGGGTAGGAGAGATAAATGACGAAATTACAGGCCTATTAATCAAACGTCAGTTGTGGAGCAGTTACTGGAATCTGGCATTCGGGAAGGAGTGACTGAGGATTTCGACAAATATGAGCGGATCAGAGAGAGACAACGTGGACTTGTAAAAGGTAAGTCATGTCTAACAAACCTAGCTGAATTTTTGAGGAGGTAACAAATGTGGTACAAAAGGGAGTGAATATGAATGTTATTTATATGGACTTACAGAAGGCATTTGGCAAGGCACAACATAACAGACTGTTAACAATAATGAGAGTGCGTGAAATTGTAGTCAATTTATTCGCTGGATAGGGAATTGGATAGATGGTAGGAGGCAGAGATTAGGGACAATGGGTATGTGCTCAAATTGGCAAGAGATGGCTATTGTTGTCGCCCAGGGATCTGTAATGGAACCTTAGCGTTCCATTATATTTATAAATTACTTCGATGAAGGAATAGCAAACCGTATATCTAAGTTTGTTGACGACACTACGTTAGGTGCCACATTAAACAGTGTGGATGGGAGCAGTACGTTGCAAAGGGACATTGATACATTAAATGAGTGGGCAAAATGATGGCAGATGGAATTCAGGGTAGGAAAGTGTGAGGTCATCCACTTTGGACCTAAGAAAGAAAGAGCAGAGTATTTTTAACATGGCAAGAAGCTAGGAACTGTGGATGAGCATAGAGATTTAGAGGCACACGTACAGAAATCACTTAAAACTAATGGACAAGTACAGATAAAAATAATTAAAACGGAGAATGGAATGGTGGCCTTTATCTCAACAGGGCTGCAATACCAAGTGATGCAAGTTATGCTATTGCTCTCGTATAGAGCTCTGGTTAGACCCCATCTGGAGTATTGCATTCAGTTCAAGGCACTGCACCTCAGGAAGGCTATATTTCTCTTGGAGGCGGCGCAGTGCAGATTCAACAGAATGATAGCGGGACTTAAAGGGTTAAATTATGAGTACAGGTTATATAGACTAGGCTTGAATTGCCTTGAATATAGAAGATTAAAGTGTGATCTACTTGAGGTGTTTAAGATGATTAAAGGATTTGAGAGGGTAGGTAGAGAGAAACTATTTCCTCTGGTGGGGGAGTCCAGAAGAAGGCAGCATAACCTTAACATTAGGTTCCCTTTTCAGGCGGGCTCCGGGTTCACTTCCAGGCATGTGTTCATTCTCGCTCGATTTTCCAATATGCGCTCTACCCATGTGATATTTTGTGTCCGAGCGTGGAAGATCAGAGCCTGCAGCTCAATGAATTATAATTCAATAAATCAGAGGGCTCGGAATGAATGGATGGCTCCTCCAATGAGGCAAAATGGCTTCCTTCCGATTTGTAAAATTGAATACATTCGATCGGCCTGGCAGGGAATCAGTGATCAGAGGTAAAGAATGTGACACATGTTTGACCGCAATTTAATTTCATTTTTGGCCGGAGACTGTTCATAAAATCACAGAATCATAGAAACTTACAGCACAGTAGAAGACCCATCATGCCTGTGCCGGCTCGTTGAACGATCTGTCCAATTAGTCCCACTCCTCTGCTCTTCCTTCAGAGCCCTACATTTTTTTCAAGTATTTATCCAATTTCCTTTTGAGAGTTGTCATTGTATCTTCTTCCACCGCCCTTTCAGGCAGTGCATTCCAGAAAATAACAACTCCTTGCGTAAAATAAAGCTTTGTATCACCTATCTGGTTCTTTTGCAAATTACTTTAAAGATAAGACTTCCAGTCCACAGTAGCGTCAGCACTTGTGTCACAGTAGTAGGTATAACATCAGTGCGACAAAAGCAGAGTCAGCACTGGGGTACCAACAGTAGCTAGAACTACATTGCTGCAAAAGTAGAGTCAGCACTGGTATCACAGCAGTAGGTATAACATCAGTGTGACACTAGTAGAGTGATCACTGGTGTCACAGCAGTAGGTTTAAATTAGTGCGACACGAGTAGAGTGATCACTAGTGTCACAGCAGTAGGTATAACATCAGTGTGACACGAGCAGATTGATCACTGCTGTCGCAGCAGTAGCTATAACATTAGTGTGACACTAATGGAGTGATCAATCGTGTCACAGCAGCCGGTATAACATTCGTGCGACACTAGTGGAATGATCAATCGTGTCACATCAGCCAGTATAACATTAGTGCGACACTAGTAGAGTGATCAATCGTGTCACAGCAGCAGGTATAATATTAGTGCCACACTAGTCGAGTAATCACTCGTGTACAGCAGCAGGTATAACGTTAGTGCGACACTAGTAGGTTCATCATTACTGTCGCAGCAGTTGGTATAACATTAATGCGACACTAGTAGAGTGATCATTGGTGTCACAGCAATAGGTATAACATTAGAACGACACTAGTAGAGTTATCACTGGTGTCACAGCAGTAGGTACAACATTAATGCGACACTGGTAGATTGATCATTGGTGTCACAGCAATAGGTATAACATTAGTACGACACTAGTAGAGTTATCACTGGTGTCACAGCAGTAGGTATAACATTAGTGCGACACTAGTAGAGTGATCACTAGTGTCACAGCAATAGGTAGAACATTAGTACGACACTAGTAGAGTTATCACTGGTGTAACAGCAGTCAGTATAACATTAATGCGACACTGGTAGAGTGATCATTGGTGTCACAGCAGTAGGTATAACATTAGTACGACACTAGTAGAGTGATCACTGGTGTCACAGCAGTAGGTATAACATTAGTACGACACTAGTGGAGTGATCATTGGTGTAACAGCAGTAGGTATAACATTAATGCGACACTGGTAGAGTGAGCACTGGTGTCACAGCAGTAGGTATACAACCAGTGCATCAAAAGTAGGGTCAGCCCTGGGGCGCCAGCAGTAGATATATCACGAGTGCTGCACATGTAGTATCAGCACTGGTTTCAAAGCAGTAGCTATTCCTCCAGTCCTGCAAAAGTAGAGTAAGCACGAGCGCCCAGTACTCGGTATATCAGCAGTTCTCCAACTGTAGCCTCATCGCCTGTACCAGAGGGGTTGAGACATCGGCAGTGCAGTAAGTGTAGCGCATCCAAGAGCATTGTAGCAATAGGATCAGCACTTTCGCAGTTAGAGCTTTGTGACCTCTGGTGCAAGTGTAGGGTAGCACAACACGGTCATCTCCAGCGTAAGTGTACGGTACAGCTAGTACCAGAGGAGAACAGTCAGCCCTGGTGTGAATATAGAAGTAACACGAGTGCCGGAGGAGCAGGGTCACATCTAGCGTAAGTGTAGGATACCACTAGTCCCGGAGCAGCACAGTCACCTCTAATGTAAGTGTAGGATAGCACTAGCACCGGTGGAGCATTTATCACCTCTACTATAATGTAGGGTATCACTATTGCCGGTGAAGAACGTTCACCTTCTGTGTAACTTTACTGCATCACTAGTTCTGGAGGAGCACGGACAACTCTCCTGTAAGTCTAGGGTATCACTAGAGCCGGAGAAAGATCAGCTCTAGTATTACTGTAGGGTACTACTAACAACAGGCGAGAACAGACACCTCCAATGCAAGAGCATTGCACCACGAGTACCGGAGGAGCGCAGTCACCTCTCGTGTAAGTGCAGGCTACCACTAGTACAGGAGGAGCACAGTCACATCTAGTGTAAGTGCAGGATACCACTAGTATAGGAGGAGCGCAGCCACACCTAGTGTAAGTGCAGGATACCACTAGTCCAGGAGGAGCGGAGCCACATCTAGTGTAAGTGCAGGCTATCACTAGTACAGGAGGAGCGCAGCCACATCTAGTGTAAGTGCAAGCTCCCACTAGTATAGGAGGAGCGCAGCCACATCTAGTGTAAGTGCAGGCTATCACTAGTACAGGAGGAGCGCAGCCATATCTAGTGTAGGTGCAGGCTATCACTAGTACAGGAGGAGCGCAGCCACATCTAGTGTAAGTGCAGGCTCCCACTAGTACCGGAGGAGCGCAGCCACATCTAGTGTAGGTGCAGGCTATCACTAGTACAGGAGGAGCGCAGCCACATCTGGTGTAAGTGCAGGATACCACTAGTACAGGAGGAGCGCAGCCACATCTAGTGTAAGTGCAGGCTCCCACTAGTACCGGAGGAGCGCAGCCACATCTAGTGTAGGTGCAGGCTATCACTAGTACAGGAGGAGCGCAGCCACATCTAGTGTAAGTGCAGGCTCCCACTAGTACCGGAGGAGCGCAGCCACATCTAGTGTAAGTGCAGGCTATCACTAGTACAGGAGGAGCGCAGTCACATCTAGTGTAAGTGCAGGCTCCCACTAGTACCGGAGGAGCGCAGCCACATCTAGTGTAAGTGCAGGCTATCACTAGTACAGGAGGAGCGCAGCCACATCTAGTTTAAGTGCAGGCTCCCACTCGTACCGGAGGAGCACACTCACATCTAGTGTAAATGTGGGGTACCACCAGTATCGGAGGAGCATGGTCACCTTTAATCTAAATGCATGCTACACTAGTACAGGAGGATCACACTCACATTTACTGTAAATGTGGCGTGCGACCAGTACCGGAGGAGCACGGTCACCTATAATATAAATGCAGGCTGCACTAATACAGGAGGCGCACACTCACATCTAGTGTAAGTTTGGGGTACCGCCAGTACCGGAGGAGCACGGTACCTCTATTGGACGTGCAGAGTTACCACTAGAACAGAGGAACAAGGTCATCCCTAGTGTAATTGTAGCTTTCCACTAATACCGGTGGAAAATGCTCACCTCTAGTTTAAGTCCAGGGGCAGCACTGGTACCGATGCAGCATGGTCAACTCGGGAACTATCTGGAACAGTGCGTTTTCAGCCCAACCAGAAAGGAGACGATGCTGGATCTAGTTCTGTGGAATGAAGCGGGGCCGGTGGAGTGTGTTTCAGTGGGGGAGTATTTAGGCATTAGTGATCATAATATAATTAGGTTGAGAATAGTTATGGTAAAGGACAAGAAACAATCAGGCGTAAATATACTTAACTGCAGGAGGTTAATTTCAGTGAGTTAAAAAGGATTCATCCCCAGGTGGATTGGAATCAAAAATTGGCAGAACAGTAAATCAGCAATCATGTAAGAGTTAGTTCGGGTACAGAGTAGACACATTTTCACGGTGGTGGTGGTGGTGGCGAGGGGGATGGGTGGTGGTGGATGGGGTGGGTCGAAAGAAGGACATCGAAAACTACAGCTCCCTGGATTCCTAAAGATATGCAGATGAAAAGAAACAGAAAAATGAGGCGTATGGCGAATGTAAGGATAATATTGCAGTTGAGAACCTGGCTGAATACAGAAAGCACAAAGAAGATCAAAACAAGGGAATAAGAGGGCCAAGGAGAGAGCATGAGAATACATTAGCGGCTAACATAAAAGGGCAACCAAAAGTGCTTTATAATCATATAAATGGTGAAGGCTAGTCAAAGGAAGGGTGTGGCCGATTAGGGACAAAAAGGCGATATTCTTGTAGTGGCTGAGGGCATGGTTGAGGAACGAAATGGACAATTCGCATCCGTCTTCAATGGAGAAGAGGATGCTGCCATTGTAGCAGTAAATGTTGGGGGGGCGCGGGGGGAGGGGGTTAGTAGCGATATTGGATGCGATAAAAATAGACAAAGGGGAGATCCTTAAATGATTGGCACTCAAAGTAGAAAAGTCACCCGGTCCAGATGGGATGCATCCTGGGTTTTGAAGGGAAGTGAGGGTGGAAATTGCGACGTGTCTGGGCAAAATCATCCAATCCTCCTTAAATATGGGGATGCTGCCGGAGGACCGGACGATTGTGAATGTTACACCCCCGTTTACAAAGGGGAGAGGGCTAATCCCGTCATTTACAGGCAAGTCAGCCTAACGTTGGTGGTGGGGAATGTTTTAGCGTCAATAACCCGGGACAAAATGAATTAGAGCTTGGAAAATGTTGGGCTAATAAATGAAAGTCATCACGGATTTACAATAGCTAAATCGCGTTTGATTAAATTGAATGAGTTCTTTCATGAAATAACGGAGATAGTTGATGAGGGTTGTGCGTTTGATGTTGTGTGCTGGACTTTTAAAAAGCACCTGGAAAATATAACATTATCGAATTGTTAGCAAAATTGAAGCCCGTGGGATTACAGGAACAGTGGCAGCACGGATGCAACATTGGCAAGGGGACAGAAAGCAGAGAATAGTGGTGAATGGTTACTTTCAGACTGGAGGGACGTGAACAGTGGTGTTCCCCAGGGGTCGGTATTAGGATCACTGCTCATTTTGATATATATTAATGGCCTAGTCTTGAGTATAGAGTACATAATTTCTAAGTTTGCAGATGACACAAAACTCGGAAATGTAGGAAACAATGTGGAGGATAGGAACAGACTTCAGAAGGAAATAGACAGACTGGTGAACTGCACAGAAACATGGCAGATGGTATTTGAAGCAGAGAAGTGTGGAGTGATACATTTTGGTAGGAAGAAGGAGGAGAGGGAATATATACTAAATGGCACTATTTGATTGAGGGTGCAGGAACAGAGAGACCTGGGGTTGCACATATATCAAGCTTCATGATGGCAGGACAAGTTGAGAAGGCAGTTTAAAAAGTAAATGGGACGCTCGGCTTTATTAATAGAGACATAGCGTAAAAAAGCAAGGAAGTTATGGTAAACATTAATAAAACGTTCGTTAAGCCTCAGCTGGAGTATTGTGTCCAATTCTGGGCACCACAATTTAGGAAGGATATCTCGGCCTTCGAGAGGGTACAGAAGAGATTTACTAGAATTGTACCAGGGATGAGGGACTTCAGTTATGTGGAGAGATTGGAGAAGCTGGGGTTATTCTCCGTGGAGCAGAGAAAATGAAGGGGAGATTTGATAGCGGTGTTCAAAATCATGAACGGTTTTGATAGATTAAAGAAGGAGCAAATCTTTCCAGTGGTAGAAGGGTCGGTAGCCAGAAGGTGATCGGCAAAAGAGGCAGAAGCAGCATGAGGAATCATTTTCTTACCCAGTGAGTTGTTATGATCTGGGATTCACTGCCTGAAAGGGTGGTGGAAGCAAGTTCAATAGTAACATTCAAAAGGGAATTGGAAAAATACTTGAAGTGGAAAATTACATTGCTCTGGTGAAAGAGCAGTGAAATGGGACCAATTGGGTAGCCCTTTCGGAGAGATGGCATACGTACGATGGACAGAATGAAATCATCCTTTACAGTACCTACCATGATAATATCATACTGTGATACCTCTAGTGTAAGTGTAGAGTGCTACTAGTACCGGAGGAGCACGATTATCTCTACTGTAAGTGCAGCATGCCACAAGTACTGGGGAAGCACAGTTTTCTCTAGTGTCAGTGTAGTGTACCACAAGTAACGTAAAGCACAGTTATCTCCAGTGTAAGTTTAGTATACCACAAGTAATGTAAAGCACAGTTATCTCTAGTATAATTGTAGTATACCACAAGTAATGTAAAGCACATTTATCTCTAGTTTAAGTGTAGTACACCACAAGCACCGGAAAGCACAATTATCTCCAGTGTAAGTGTAGTATACCACAAGTAATGTAAAGCAGTTATCTCCAGTGTAAGTGTAGTATAGCTCAAGTAAAGTAAAGCACATTTATCCCTAGTTTAAGTGTA
This sequence comes from Heptranchias perlo, assembly GCF_035084215.1. NCBI lineage: Eukaryota > Metazoa > Chordata > Chondrichthyes > Hexanchiformes > Hexanchidae > Heptranchias > Heptranchias perlo. The sequence goes on from NW_027138483.1 coordinate 412,081, forward strand.
GTATACCACAAGTACTGTAAAGCACAGTTATTACTAGTGTAAGTGTAGTGTACCTCAAGTGATGAAAAGCAAAGTTATCTACAGTGTAAGTGTAGTGTACCACAAGTAATGTAAAGCACATTTATCTCCAGGGTAAGTGTAGAATACCACAAGTAATGTAAAGCACAGTTATCTCCAGTGTAATAGCAGTACACCAGAAGAAATGTAAAGCACAGTTATCTCCAATGCAAATGTAGTATACTACAAGTGATGTAAAGCACAGTTATCTAAAGTGTAAGTGGAGTGTACCACAAATAATGTAAAGCACAGTTATCTCTAGTTCAAGTGTAGTAGGCCACAAGTACTGTGAAGCCAGGATATCTCTAGTGTAAGTGTAGTATACCACAAGTAATGTAAAGCACAGTAATTTCTAGTGTACGTGTAGGGTACCACGAGTACCGGAGGAGCACATTTATCTTTAGTGAAAGTGTTGGGGCACCACGAGAGCCAGAGGAGTACGGCAAATTCTGGCATTAGTGTAGGGTATCACCAAAGGAGCAATGTCACAACTAATGTAAGTATAGGGCACCACTAGTATCGGAGAGCACGGTCACATCTAATGTAGGTACAGGGTATCACTAGTATCGGAGGAGCACATTCACATCTAATATAAGTATTGGGTATCACTAGTACCAGCAGAGCACAGTTATCTCTCATGTAAGTGTAAGGTGCCACTAGTACCAGAGACGCGCGCTCAGGTCTAATGCTGCAAGACTGCGGTCATCTCCAACATTGCAGGATTAGTTTCCGCAACTGCACTGAGAGAGTTGGGGCACTCGGTGTGAGTCAAATGCAGCGTCAGCGTGATTACTTCAAGGGTAGCTGCCTCCACCAGTCATGTAGTTATCGGGTCAGGACCGTTACTGGGAGATTCCACTTTCCATTTGTAAAGAATGTTTTAATTGTGTAATTTCTTAAAATGTCCAATAACCGTTTCAACTATTTCTCTGAATTCAATGCCTCAGACCAAAAAATCAACTTCTCTGAGTCTATTTGTTAAATGACTGTAACTAATGCTAGTTATGGTGCAACATGATTGACTCCCTGGACGATTGATGTGTGTATAAATGTAGGAATCCCTTCCATTGCCTCAGCTGTACACTGGTCAGAGTCGTGTCAGGTCCTGGAGATTTATCTATTCTCACAGAAAATGGGGCAACCAACTATTCTGCTGATAAAACAGATTTACTACCCGATTCTCGCAGCCGTCCGTGTCCCAGGTGAGCCGTTGTAACCTGTTTCTTGTCAATCTGTGTTAACTGTATCACTGTTCTTATTGCATGATCGATAAGGTAACGTTTTTCCCAAACGTCAGCGTTTCAGTGGATTTCGTGACCGTCTTGTCTCCCCGTGCAGAGTGAGCGCTGCAGCAGCTCATTATAATGTGTGGGTCGGTTTCCAAAGGTAGTGACTCGAATATTAATCCTGCTCTCACACTGGTCCGTGTTGATAATCACACCGAATGGAGCAAAATGCTTTCAACAGGTATCTCCACATATATTTCAAACAGTGGAATATTATTTCTCTCTTCTCTCTTTCTTACAGCGAACTTGATGACAATTGTGATTCTCTCCCGAGAAAACTGCGGCCTTTCCAAGTTTATCTCTGTCTACATGGTGGCCATGGCAACAGGAGATCTACTGGTCATGATCATCAATATTATAGTTTATTATATTTTCAGTTATCACTTCCCACTTTCATTCCTCTCCAACACTCCCGTGTGTAGGTTCATTCTATACATGACTGTTATCGCCCTCGATTTGTCTGTTTGGTTCACCGTCTCCTTCACATTTGACCGTTTTGTTGCTCTCTGCTGCCAGAAGTTTAAAAACAAGTATTGCAACAAGAGAACTGCGGCCGCGGTTATAACAACGGTCTCGTTTCTGATCTTTTTAAAGGACATCCCCTTTTTTTTTGCATTTGAGCCTCACCACATAATTAACAAAGTGCAGTGGGGCTGCCGGCCAAGAGTGGCAATTTTCTCCTCCCCTCAAGGTGCAACGTACGTCTGGTTTCACGTCATCTCGCTCATTTGTCTTCCTTTTTCATTGATTGCCTTGTTTAATTATTTGACCATCAGACGGATTTTAGTGGCTAATAGAAAGCGCAGGGGTCTGCGGGGACACAGCAGTGAGAATCAGTGTGATCCAGAGATGGAGAACCGAATGAAATCCATCATTTTACTCTTCACTGTGTCGGGCAGTTTTATACTGTTGTGGCTGACAGCTCTAGTGACTTTTGTAAGCACCGGACTGTCAAACCCCAATTATTACCGAGGTGACCACACAAACCCAGGATATATCGCCACCGAAGCCGGAGCTATGCTGAAGCATTTGAGTTCCTGTCCAAACACCTGTATTTATGCAGCTACCCAGAGGAAATTGAGAGAAGAGCTGAAGAAGCTGCTGAAATCTCCCTGGACACTGATTCTAAGATTGGTTGGAACACGAACTCCGAACTAGACCTCCCTTTGGAACATTAGAATTCAGTTTTAGCACCAATTCTATCTTAGACTGGGGTTCCCTCTCCTAACAGATTATTTAATGACGGTTCTTGTAAAAACTCACAGGTACGCGATTATATTTCCTGCACTTTATAGAATCTAGCGCCAACTTTGACCGCGGGTTTCGACAGTTCATTGGCCGACTGACTCCTGACAAATAAGGACAGTCCCCCTTAAGTATGAAAAGTGTCAGTGATGTAGTGAACTTTATTAGTGGAATAGAATATTTGATCAACGAGTTTAATATCACTGTGCGAGGAATGTAATTCAATTCTACCGTGTAATTGACAGGAAGATACATCAGTTTTCGGTAAAGATTCGATCGTTTCGAATTCCTGGTGAATTTACTTTTTCTCGGAGGTTTGATGAACACGGTGCTTGGACTGACGTCAGCTGCACCGACCGCTTCATCCTTCTCCAGTGAATAAGGAGCGGAGCCGCTGTCTCGTTCGCAGTGCTGCGAGGTTTCACCATTTTTGAATGTTAACAGTTGTTGCCTTGTTCGATCTGCTTTTTCTGAAATCTCGATTAATGAGAAATATTTGAAGGCTGTCCAGCAACATTAAAAATAAAGTCTTTACCTGTTGTCACTAAATGTATCTGACTGTTACTAATCTGAATCAGCGATCCGGTAAAACTGGTAAAATAATGTAAGAACCAAGAATGTAAAATAACCTTCATAATCAGGTAATTTGTTGCATCGTTCTGCAATGAATGCTCTCATATATTGGAATGGAATAATCCGCTCTGTGTGTTGATGCACAGATGCACATGTAATATCCCCTGCCCTTGGATCAAATGGTGTTGTTTGGGCATCCCAGTGCGAGGCTGTGCATTCGGAGTTCCGACCGGTCACACTGCAGACCGGGGTTTGAGAGCGTTGCCCGGTGCAAAGGTATCAGATGAAGACTTGTGCCAATTAACTGGCAATTCGTCCGCCCGCCTGTTTCTGTGTCTCGGATGAAACTGTTTCCCGATTTATCCTAATTGGTGCAAATTTCAGGGATTCTGTGACGCGTCACCAATTCTATTCAGGAGCTCGTGCATCTTTCACTCCTTGAAGTTTGTTTGTTCAGCAGTTAGATTTTAATTTTACAGTTCAAAGATAACAAATAAATCGCTAATATTGATATTTACTATTTAATTGTTGTAGCTTTTATTAGTCTGCTGGGCGTCAGCGCTGGGCACTGATTTTCTTCCCTTTAATATAACGTAAAATTTTCCAGACTGCGCTCCGCCCAGGCGAGGTTTAAAGACCAGGTGATAAATACAAACATTTCCCCCTCCATTTTTAACCATTTTAATATTGTGGGGGAAGACTGCCCACCATATCTTCCTCACATTAAAATCATAGTATAGTAGAATCATCGTATTGTACAGCACAGGTGGATGCCGTTCGGCCCATCCTGCCGGTCCTTTGAAAGAGCTATCCAATAAGTCTCATTCCCCGGCTCTTTCCCCATACCACTGCACAATGTTCCCAGCAAGTATTTATCCAATTCCCTTTTGAAAGTTACCATTGAAGCTGTTTTCACCACCCTTTCATCCAGTGCATTCCAGATCATTACAATTCTCTGCGTAAATTTCTCATGTGTCGTCTGGTTACCCACCCTTTCCGGCCCAACGAGGAAGGAGGCATTGCTGGATCTGGTTCTGGGGAATGAGATGGGTCAAGTGGAGCAAGTGTTAGTGAGGGATCATTTAGGGAACAGTGATCATAGTATCATAAGGTTTAGATTAGTTATGGAAAAGGAAAAGGACCAATCTGGAAAAAAATACTTAATTGGAGGAGGGCAAAATTCAGTGGCTTGAGAAGGAACCTGGCCCGGGTAAATTGGAATCAAAGATTGGCAGGCAAATATGTAATCGAACAATGGGCGGCCCTTAAAGAGGAGATGATTCAGGTAGTCTAAGTACATTCCCACGAGGGGAGAAAGGTAGGGCAACTAAATCCGGAGCTCCCTGGAGGATGAATGAGATCGAGAGTAAGATGAAGCTGAAAAAAGTGGGCGTATGACAGATGTCAGGTTGATAATACAAGTGAGAACCAGGCTGAATATATAAAGTTCAGAGGAGAAGTGAAAATGGAAATAAGAGGGGCAAAGAGAGATTATGACAATAGACTGGCGGCTAACATAAAAGTGAATCCAAAAGACTTCTATCGGCATGTAAACATCAAACGGATAGTAAGAGGAGGTGTGCGGCCAATTAAGAACCAAGTCTGTACTTTCCCTTCGATTTCATGGGCTTGAATCGTAGCTAACAGTCTCTTACGTGGGACCGTATCAAATGCCTTCTGGAAGTGCATACAAATTACATCCATTGACATTCCCCTGTCCACTACTTTAGTCACCTCTTCAAAAAATTCAATCAGGTTTGTCAGGCACGATATACATTTCACAAATCCATGCTGGCTCCCTCTGATTAACTGAAAATTCTCGAGGTGTTCAGTCGCCCTATCCTTAATTTTCAACTCCGGCATTTTCCCCACAACAGATGTTAGGCTAACTGGTCTATAATTTCCTGTTTTCCCTCTCTCTCCTTTCTTAAAAACCGGAGTGACATATGCAATTTTCCAATCTAGAGGGACATTTCCTGAATCTGGAGAACTTTGAAAGATTATAGTTAGGACATCTTCAATCTGCTCACCTATTCCCTTTAAAACCCTGGGATGGAAATCATCTGGTCCTGGGGATTTGTCACTCTTTAGTGATATTATTTTCTTCATTTCTGTTGCTTTACTTATGTTAATTTTATCGAGTCCGTCTCCCCGATTCAATATAAGTTTTGTTGGGATTTCCGGCATGCTATCCTCTTTTTCTACTCTAAATACTGATGCAAAGTAATTATTCATCATGTCTGCCATTTCCCCATTGTCAATGACAATATCCCCACTTTCAATTTTTAAGGGGCCAACACTGCTCCTGATCACCTTCTTTTTCATAATGTAACTATAAAGATTCTTTGTTTTGGTTTGATATCACTTGCAAGTTTCTTTTCATACTCTCTTTTTGTAGCTCTTACCATCTGTTTTGTGGCCCTTTGTTGATCTTTGTATCTTTCCCAATCGCCAGGATCTGTGCTATTTTTTGCCATTCATATGCCCTTTCCTTATGTCTTATACTGTCCCTCACCTCTTTAGTTGCCCATGGCTGTTTTATTTTGGCAAGTAGAGTTCTTGCCCCTCAGGGGTATAAACCGATTCTGTATCACGTTAAATGTGTCTTTAAACATTTCGCACTGATCATTGGTCGTTTTACCCATTAACAGATTTGCCCAGTTTACTGTGGACAGTCTCTCTCTCATCCCATTGAAATCGGCCTTACCCAAGTCTAGAATCTGAGCAGCTGATTCACTTTTTTCCCTTTCAAACACTACCTTGAACTCGATCATGTTATGATCGCTATTGGATAGATGTTCGCGTACAGTTAAGCCGTTAACTAAATTTGGTTCATTACTCATTACTAAATCTAGCATGGCTTGCCCCCTTGTTGCCTCTAGGACATACTGCACATGCACTCCAAGGCCTCTCACTTCCTCTAACCGTCTCAATATATTCCTGTTTACTGCGTATTCCCTTTTACTGTTTGCCCTCCCTAAGTGCATTACCTCACACTTCTCCGGGTTGAACTCCATTTGCCACTTTTCCACCCACTCCACCAACCCATTAATATCTTCTTGGATTCGACAGCTATCCTCTTCACTATCAACTGCAACGCCAATTTTTGTGTCTTCTGCCAATATTCCAACCGTGTCCTCTATATTCAAACCCAATTAATTAATATGTACCACAAACAGCAAGGAACACAAAACTGAGCCCCGTGGCACACCACTGGAAACGGATTCACATTCGCAAAGACATCCATCGACTTTTACCCTTTGTTTCCTGTTACTGAGCTAATTTTGCAACCAATTTGACACGTTTCCCTGTATCCCATGGGCTTTTACCTTTCTGACCAGTCTGCCATGTGGAACCTTGTGAAATGCCTTAGTAAAATCAATGTAGACAATATCCACTATACTACCGTCATCAATCCTCCTTGTCACTTCCTCAAATAATTCAATCAGGTTTGTAAGGCATGACCTTCCCTGAACAAATCCTTGCTGACTATCCCTGATTAAACCATGCCTTTCCAAGTGACAGTTTAACCTATCTCTCAGTATTGATTCTAATCGTTTGACCACCACCGAGGTAAGACTGACCGGCCTATAATTGTTGGCCTTTCCCTTGTACCCTTTTTAAACAATGGTACTACGTTTGCAGTCTTCCAGTCCTCCGGTACCTCCCCTGTATATAGTGAGGATTGGAAAATGATGCTCAGAGCATCTTTTATTTCCTGCCTGGTTTCCTTCAATAGCCTAGGAAACAATGCACCCGGACATAGTGACTTATCAACTTGCAAGGATTCCAGTCCTTCTAGTGCTTTCTCTCTCGTTATGTTTACCTTATCCAATGTTTCATACCGCTCCTCTTTAACTTCTACGTCCGGATCATCCCTTTCTTTTGTGAATACGGAGACAAAATATTCATTTAAAACCCTGCTCACATCTTCTGCGTCTGCACATACGTTACCCTTATCATCCCTGATAAGTTCCACCTTTTCCTTAGCTATCCTCTTGTTCTTAATATACTAATACAACATCTTTGGATTTTCTTTAATCTTACTAGCTAATATTTGTTCATGCCCTCTCTTTGCATTCCTTATTTCCCTTTTTACGTCATCCCTGTATTTTCTATGCTCCTCTCGGCTTTCCGCAGTATGAAGCTGTCATAAGCTTTCTTTTTCTGCTTTATCTTGCCCCGTATGCTTCCAGACAACTACACGGCTCTAAATTTGGCAGTGCCATACCTTTTCCTTTGAGGGGACGTGTCTGCATTGTACCCGTAGAATTTCACTTTTTCGTGCCAACCACCGGCTTGCCACTGAGTTCTCCTCAAGTAGTTGTGTCCAGTCCACTTCTGCCAAATCACCTCTTAGTTCTGCAAAATTTGCCTTCCCCCCAATTTAAAACGTTTGCTTCTAATTTAACTCTGTCCTTTTCCATAATAATGCTAAAACTAACTGAATTTTCATCACTATCCCCAATATGGTCACCCAGTATCACTTCACCCACTTGCCTATCTTCATTTCACAGGATTCAATCTAGAATTGCATCCCCTCTTGTTGGGCTTGTCACGTAGTGGCTAAAAAAAGTTCTCCTGGACACATATAAAGAATTTTAGGCCCTCTGTGCCCCTCACACTGTTTGAATCCAAATTGATGTTAGGGTAGTTGAAGTCCCCTACTATTATTGCCCTCTTATTTTTGAACTCAGTAATTTGCCTATATCTTTGTTTTTCTATCTCCCTTTCGCTATTCGGGGGTTGATAGCACACTCCTAATGTTGTGACTGTAACCTTTCTTATTTCTTAGTTCAACCCATACGACCTTGATTGATGATCCATTTCGCATATCAACCCTTCTCACAACTGTAATTGAATATTTAACCAATAATGCTGCCACCCCTCCTTTTTAATACCCACTCTATCCTGCCTGAAAACTCGATATCCACAGATATTGAGCTGCCAATTATCCCCCTCTTTAAACCAGGTTATAGCAATGATATCATGCTGCCACGTGTCGATCTGTGCCCTTAGCTCGTCTGCTTTGTTTGTAATACTCATTGCATCGAAGTATATACCCTTTAACCCCGTCGAATTCCTGTGCTGAACACAATTTAAACTTTGCTTCCTCGGCCTTTCTGAGTCGCTGACGACGTCACTAACTGCTTTTCTACTGGTCTGAATTTGTCCTATTATTACCTGGCTTTGGTTCCCATCCCCCTGCTATACTAGTTTAAACCCTCCGCAAAATAAGTAACAAATGCCCCCTATAGTAACTTCACTGGTGGTGACGCGATACTAACTTCACAGTTAGTGGCCCTATACTAACTTCATTGGTGATGACCCTATACTAAGTTCGCTGTTAGGGGCCCTATACTAACTTCATTGGTGGTGACCCTATACTAAATTCGCTGTTAGGGGCCCGATACTAACATCATTGGTGGTGACCCTACATCAACTTCACTGGTGGTGACTATACTAAATTTACTGTTGGGGTCATATACTAACTTCACTGTTGGTGGCCCTATACTAACTTCATTGGTGATGACCCAATAGCAACTTCACTGGTGGTGACTCCATACAAAATTCACTGTTGGGGTCATATACTAACTTCACTGTTAGGGGCGCTATACTAACTTCACTAGTGGTGACCCTATACTATCTTCACTGGTGACCTTACACTAACTTCACTGGTGGTGACCCGATTCTAACTTCACTGGTGTTGACTCCAACGAACTTCCCTGGTGGTGATCCGATACTAACTTCCATATGGTAACCCTACATTAACTTCACTGATATTCTCACCACACCAAATTCACTGGTGGTGACGTTATACTCAATACATTGGTGGTGAAACTATACTAAAGTCACTGGTGGAGATCCAATATTAAATTCACTGGTGGTCACCCCAGCCCAACTTCACTGGTGGTGACTCTGTACTAAATTCACTGTTAGGGGCCCTATACTATCTTCACTGTTAGGGGCACTATCCCAAATTCACTGGTGGTGACCCTATACTCAATTCACTTGTGATGACCCTGCACTAAATTTACTGGTGGTGACCCGATACTCTCTTCACTGGTGGTGTCCCGATACTCTCTTCACTGGTGGTGACCGTATACTAACTTCACTGGTGGTGACCCTATACTAACTTCACTGGTGGTGACGTTCTTCAAACATTACTGTTATTATTGCTTTCTCACATTGCTGCTGATTATTCCGTATTCCCACTATATTCGTAATGACATTACTGCTGCTGATTATGATACAAGTTTCAACACCTGGTACCTCAAGCGTCCGCTGCTAAAAAAACACATAAATGCCTTTATTACTTGCTTGCTCGATTGAGACAAAGATGTCCTCGCCAACCCCCGTCACCCCATGAACTCAAGATCCTCAAAACCATTACTATTTGTAACATATTCTGGCGAAAAGTGCTCATAGTATCATAATGTCATAGTAGGTCCAGCACAGAAGGAGGCCATTCAGCCCTTCGTCCCTGTGCTGGCGCTTTGAAAAAGCTATCCAATTAATCCCATCCCTCTGATCTTTCCCCACAGCTCCGTATTTTTTTCCATTCAAGTATTTATCCAATTCCCTTTCAAAAGTTACTTCTGAATCTGTTTCCAGCACTCTTTCTGACAATGCATTCCAGATCATTACAACTTCCTGCAAAAAATATCCTCATTTCGCCTCTGGCTCTTTCACTGATCACCTTATAGCCGTGTCCTCTGTTTCCTAACCTTCTGCCACTGGAAACAGTTACACTTTATTTATTTAATCAAAACCGTTCATGATTTTGAACACCTCTACCAAATATCCCCTAACTTTCCCTGCTGTAAGGTGAGCAACCACAGATTCTCCAGTCTCCCCACATATATGAAGTCCCTCATCCCTGGAACCTTTCTTGTAAATCTCTTCTATACCCATTCCAAGGCCTGACATCTTTCCTAAAGTGTGGTACCCAAAATTGAACACAATACTCCAGCTGAGGCCTAACCAGTGTTTTATAGAGGTTTAACATAACTTCCCTGCTTTTGTACTCCATGCCTCTGTTGTTAACGTCCAGGATCCCGTATGCTTTTTAACAACCTTCTCAACTTGTCCTGCCGCGTTCAAAGATATTTATTCCCCGTTCTCTCTGCTCCTGCACCTTATTGGAGCTCCAGATTTTCACTTCGTAGGAACCTATCGACTCTGTACCCCAATCCATTCCTCCTTGAAGGCAGCCCTTTGTTCAATTGCTGCTTTGCCTCCCAATTTGTGATTCCAATCCACATCAACGAGATCGCTTTTCAACTCACTGAAATTTGTCTTCCTGCAGTTAAGTTTTTTTTTAGATTTGATTGTTCCTTGTCCTTTTCCATAACGATTCTAAACCTAAGGATATTATGATCACTGTTCCCCAAATGCTCCCCCACTGGGTTTGGCTGGAGACATATTGATCCAGAAGTTTCTCTTGTACACATTTCAGGAATTCCTCCCCCTCTTCGCCCTTTACACTTGTATTGTCCCAGTCTATAGTTGGATAATTGAAGTGCCCCATTATTATTACATAAGAACATAGCAACATAATAAATAGGAGCAGGAGTAGGCCATACGGCCCCTCAAGCCTGCTCCACAATTGAGTAAGATCATGGTTAATCTTCGACCTCAACTCCACTTTCCCGCTCGATCTCCATATCCCTTGATTCCGCTAGAGTCCAAAAAGCTATCTCGCTCAGCCTTGAATATCCGCAACGAGTGAGCATCCACAGCCCTCTGTGGTATAGAATTCCAAATGATCTCGATCCCCTGAGTGAAGAAATTGCTCCACAACTCAGTCCTAAACGTCCCACCCCTTATCTTGAGACTATGCCCTCTCGTTCTGGACTCTCCAGCCAGGGGAATCATTCTGTCTACCCTGTCAAGCTCTCTTAAAATATTATACGTTTCAAAGAGATCATTCTTCTAAACCCCAGAGAGTGTAGGCCAAATCGAGTCAATCTTTCTTCATAGGACAACACTCTCATCCCAGGAATTAATCGAGTGAACCTTCGCTGCACCGCCTCTAAGGCTTCTATCCTTCCTTAGGTAAGGAAACTAAAACTGCCTACAATACTATAGGTGTGGTCTCAACAAAGCCTTGTACAATTGCAGCAAGACCTCCTTACTATTGTACTCCAAACCCCTTGCAATAAAAGCCCACATACTATTTGCCTTCCTAATTGCGTGCTGTACCTGCATGTTAAATTTCTGTGTTTCTTGTACCAGGACACCCAAATCCCGCTCAACACCAACATTTAATACTTTTCCACCATTTAACAAATATTCAGTTTTTCTCTTCTTACTACCAAAATGAATAACCTCACATTTCTCCACATTATACTCCATCTGCCAACTTCTTGCCCACTCACTTAACCTGCCGATATCCCTTTGCAGACCATTTGCAGTCCTCCTCAAAGCTTACTTTCTCAGCTAGCTTTATATCGTCAGTAAACTTGGATACATTACTCTCGGTCCCTTTATCTGAGCTATTAATATAAATTGTAAATAGCTGAGGCCCAAGCACTGATCCCTGCAGCCACCCATTAGTTACAGCCTGCCAACCTGAGAATGACCCGTTTATTCCTACTCTCTGTTTTCTCTCCTTTAATCAATCCTCTATCCATGCTAATATATTACCCCCAGCCCCATGAGCCATTACCTTGTGTAACTACCCGTTGTGACTCACCTTATCGAATGTCTTTTGAAAATTCATGTATACTACAATGGGCCGAATGGCATTCTCCTGTTCTGTACCTACTATCACACTAAGTCACTAAAATGCATCTAGTGTAATTGTAGGGTGCCACCAGTAACGGTGGAGCGAGGTTTTCTCTAGTGTATGTGTGGTATTCCATGAGTCTCAGAGGAGCACAGTTATCTGGTGTAAGTGTGGTATACCATGAGTACCTGAGGAGCGCGGATATCTCTCGTGTAAGCATGGTATACCATGAATACCTGATGAGCGCGGTTATCTCTCGTGTGTGTGTGGTATACCATGAGTACCTGAGAAGCGCGGTTATCTCTCGTGTAAGTGTTGTATACCATGAGTACACGAGGAGCACAGTTATCACTAGTGTTTGTGTGGTATACCATGAGTACCTGAGGATCGCGGTTATCTCGAGTGTAAGTGTGGTATACCATGAGTATCTGAGGCACGCGGATATCTCTAGTGTAAGGGTTACCACAAGTACAGGAGGAGCACGGTCACATCTAATGTAAGTGTAGGGGCACCACTATTACCGGAGGAGCACGGTCACCTCTATTGTAAGTGTAGGGGACCCACTAGAACCGGAGTAGCACGGTCACCTCTATTGTAAGTGTAGGGGCACCACTAGTACAGGAGGAGCACGGTCATCTCTATTGTAAGTGTAGGGGTACCACTGGAACCGGAGGAGCACGGTCACCTCTATTGTAAGTGTAGGGGACCCACTAGTACAGGAGGAGCACAGTCACCTCTATTGTAAGTGTAGGGGACCCACTAGTACAGGAGGAGCACGGTCACCTCTATTGTAAGTGTAGGGGACCCACTAGTACAGGAGGAGCACGGTCACCTCTATTGTAAGTGTAGGGGCACCACTAGTACCGGAGAAGGGTGATCAGGTTTAATGCTGCAAGACTGAGGTCATCACCAGTATTGCAGGATTAGGTTCCGCACCTGTTGCTGGTGGAGTTGGGTCACCGGGAGTGAGTCTAAGGCAAGGTCAGGGCGATTACTTCAAATGTAGCTGCCTCCACCAGTCCTGTAGTTATAGGGTCAGGACGAGTATTGGGAGATTCACACTTTCCATTTGTAAAGAATGTTTTAAATGTGTGATTTTTTAAACTGTCCACTAATAATTCCAGACCAAAAAAGAACTTCCCTTAGTCTATTTGACTGTGAGCAATGTTAATTATGATGTAACCTGATTGACTCCCTGGTGAATTGATATGGGTATAAATATAGTGATCCCTTCTCCCGTCTCAGCCAGGCACTAGTCAGAGACATTCAGCTCCGACAGAATTCATCCATTCTCACAGAAAATGGGGCAAATAACTACACTGCTGATAAAAGAGATTTACTACCCGATTCTCGCAGCCGTCGGTGTCCCAGGTGAGCTATTTTAACCTGTTAGTTGTTATTCGCTGTTAATTGTATCACTGTTCTTACCGCATGTTGGATAAGGTAACGTATTTCCCAGATGTCAGCATTACACAGTCAGTAGTTACCGGAACCAACTCGTGAACCATGGGTCTGCAATTTCTGCGTTCCCCTTAATCTGATCATTTCACTGATGTTACAATATTCTTTGAAGCTCCAATACAAGCGTTTTAGCGGAATTACGGACCGTTTCTTCACCCCGTGCAGAGTGAGCGCTGCAGCAGCTCATTCCACTGTGTGGGTCGGTTTCCCAGGCAGTGACTCGAATATTAATCCTGCTCTCACACTGCTCCGTGTTGATAATCACACTGAATGGAGCAAAATGCTTTCAACAGGTATCTGCAAATATATTTGCAATTAGACACTGGAATATTATTTCTCTCCTCTCTCTTTCTTACAGCGAACTTGATGACAATTGTGATTCTCTCAAGAGGAAACTGCGGCCTTTCGAATTGTATCTCTGTCTACATGGTGGCCATGGCAACAGCGGATCTCCTGGTCATGATCATCAATATAATCGTGTATTATATTTTCAGTTATCACTTCCCACTTTCATTCCTCTCCCACACTCCCGTGTGTAGGTTCATTTTATACATGGCCACTGTCACCCTCGATTTGTCTGTTTGGTTCACCGTCTCTTTCACATTTGACCGTTTTGTAGCTCTCTGCTGCCGGAAGTTTAAAACCAATTATTGCACCGAGAGAACTACGGCCGCGGTTATAACAACGGTCTCTGTCCTTATTTTTTTAAAGGGCATCCCCATTTTGTTTGTATATTCACATGAACAAATAATTAACAAAGTTCAGTGGGGCTGCCGGTCTAGTGAGGCTTTTCTCTCCTCACCTCCAGCAATACCGTACGGCTGGTTTCACGGCATCTCGCTCATTTGGCTTCCTTTTACTTTAATTGCCTTGTTTAATTCTTTGACCATCAGACGGATTGCAATGGCGAATAGAACCCGCAGGAGACTCCGGGATCACAACAGTGAGAATCAGAGTGATCCAGAAATAGGGAACAGAAGTTGCAGGGCTCGTCCGCGCAGACGACTGAGAGACATTGGCGGTGTAGCCGGCTGAACCCTGGAAGGGTGCGGAGGAGAAGGTGTGGAGGGCAGTGGTGACTTTGACAGCGACAGGTAAGCAGTTGGTGCTGGGGCCAGCCAGGAGCAGCTCGGCATGAAAGAGGCTGCAGATCTCCACGACTACATGTCGAGCGAATCTGCGCCTCCTTGTGCACTGCTGCTCGGAGAGGTCCGGGGAGCTGCGCCTCGGTCTGTGGACCCTGTGGCGAGGGTAGTGCCCTCTGCGATGCGTCTCTCTCTGCGGTAACCCTCCCTCCTGCTGTGCAGGTGGGCGTGCAACAACACCGTGTTGGGGGGATCCACGTCTCTGCGGCGGACGGCGTGGACTGCGAGGCTGCTGGGGCTGGTCATGCTGTTCGTCCTCCGAGGGTGTCCACAACTACCCATTTGGCAGGTGTTGGTCTGAGGGGTTGTGCAGGGTAGGTGGGTGGTTCCTCGGACTGGGGCTGCGGTTTCGTGTCGGTCTGTCCTCTGGCTTGGCAGGGGGTGGTGGGGGCCAGGGGTTGCCCTATGTGACGCGGTGGCCTCCTGCGTGGGTGAGGGCTCTCCCCCGTGGAGTGCACCTTGGCACCTGCCACAGGCTGCTGGCTGCAATACGCCTGGTTGGAGAGAGACTGTTTCACCCAGTGTGTGAAACTCACTGCCTTGAACCTAAAATCCCACACTTCCTCTTTTGACAGCTGATTCAGCTCATTAACTGACCTCAACGAGCAAGGTAAGTACACTCAAGTGGAACCCCGCTGGCTTTAATTGCCTGCGGGATTCCCACCAGCGGGGCTTGCGCGCGCAGCCCCGCACGTCAGCGCGGTACCCGGAAGTGGCCGGGATTTCGTCGCGATCCGGTCACCTGACCGGATATCGGGATTTTCGGGGGCCCCCGCTGGAAACCCGCCGGAAACCCGACGCCAAAATCGAACCCAAAGGGATAGATTTTAAAATGGTTGCGGGACGGCAGCGGGGGGGGGGGGGGGGGCGGGGAGTGAATGGGCGCGAGGCAAACCCGAATAATAAAAACTTACCAATCCCCATGCGGTCGTGACTTAATTGGTGCCCCTTAACCTAGTTTCCGGGTTTGCCGTCCGATAGCTGTGCAGTGAACAGGTGCATAAATAATCAATGAGGCTAATGGAATGCTGGCCTTTACATCTAGAGGACGAGGGTACAAGGGGGCAGAAATTATGCTTCAGCTATACAAATTCCTGGTTATACCGCACCTGGAGTACTGTGAGCAGTTCTGGGCACGGCACCTTCGGAAGGACATATTGGCCTTGGAGGGAGTGCAGCGCAGGTTTACTGGAATGATACCCGGACTTTAAGAGTTAAGTTACAAGGAGAGATTACACAAATTGGGGTTGTGTTCTCTCGAGTTTCGAAGGTTAAGGTTTGATCTGATCGAAGTTTATAAGATATTAAGGGGAACGGATAGGGTGGATAGAGAGAAACGATTTCCGCTGGTTGGGGATTCTTGGAGTAGTGGGCACAGTCTACAAATTAGAGCCAGGCTGTTCATGAGCGAGATTAGAAAACATTTCTACACACAAAGGGTGGTAGAAGTTTGGAACTCTCTTCCGCAAACGGCAATTGATACTAGCTCAATTGCTAAATTTAAATCTGAGATAGATAGCTTTTTGGCAACCAAAGGTATTAAGGGATATGGTCCAAAGGCGGGTATATGGAGTTAGATCACAGATCAGCCATGATCTTATCAAATGGCGGAGCAGGCACGAGCGGCTGAATGACCTACTCCTGTTCCTATGTTCCAAGTGGGCGTCATGCGCACCCGCATGTCAGGCTGTCAGCTGAAGCGTCTAGATTTAAAGAGCCATTGCTGCAATGGATTTTGCTGGAGGAAAAAGCCAGAAGACCCAATGGAGCAGCAGAGGGGCAAGGCTGCTCCGAGATTCAGCGATTCCTCACTTCAGCTGCTACTAGGAACTATTTTACCCGGCCGATAGGAGGAAGCGCCCCGCCTCTGCCTACAAGGATGCTTGGCTCCAGGTGGCAGAGGAAGTCACCAGCAGCAGCAACTGTTCCGGCACCTGGATCCAGTTCAGGAAGCGTTTCAATGACCAAAGTGAGCCAATGTGAGTACACTTACTCATTCTCCTACATTCCTTATTCCACATCACCACCCCACCTACCCACCCCCCCCCACACCCCCCCACCGCAACTCATTCTGCACTGCCAAGACTACTCCATCACATCAATCCTCACGCCCAATTAAGGCTCGTCCTCAACTTACCTTCACTTCCTGAGCACTTCATCACATCCCCATTTGTGACCGCACCACTACCACTCATCCAAATCCTGATCCAATGTGATGTCTCTATCTCATACTCACCCTCTGAAGCACCTCTTGCACGAACAGCCTCACCCAAACCAATGCAATCATCGGCTGACCACTTCAACATCATTCACACGTCTGTACTTTCTCGCCTCCTAGGAGAAGAGAGCGCAAAATGAACGCGAGAGAGCGAGGACTGGAGAGGGACAACATCAAATAATGATCCTCACAGAGGTGGAGGAGGAGGCCCTGGAGATTAGCCGCACCCTCGAGTGCCTGCCTGTTGGGAACGTCGAGACTGACATCCTACAAACATCTGGTGATACAACTTTAACTTTCATCACACGCAACATGAATTGATATTAACAATGATTGGCATGTTGAACACCTCAATATGCTCATCGCAACATGACACATCTGTGATGATGCTTAATATTACCTTCTGTTCTCTTACAGGCCCTTCAACGACCGCAGTGGCAGGAGAGGCCAATCCCGCAGAGGGCGCACCATCAGATCTTAGTGAGCCCTCCACCAGCGCAGATACTCGCACCTCGGTTGGTCCTGGTAGTCAGTTAGGTTGGTTGGCACCTGGTAAGTCACCTCA
This sequence comes from Heptranchias perlo, assembly GCF_035084215.1. Taxonomy (NCBI): domain Eukaryota; kingdom Metazoa; phylum Chordata; class Chondrichthyes; order Hexanchiformes; family Hexanchidae; genus Heptranchias; species Heptranchias perlo. The sequence goes on from NW_027138483.1 coordinate 429,362, forward strand.
CAGAAGTGAGCACGAGCAGACACTGGTGGCAGGAGCGGCTGTGGAGAGTCCGCGTCGTTGGTCACACTCCTCTCCACGCTCTGTTCAGCTGGACCCAGACGCTGAACCCCAGGGCCATCCTTTAAAAAGAGAATGATCGACGGATAGCAGCACAGTTGCGAGGTACTGGAATATGTGCCACACACACTCTCCACAATCGTGCAGAGGATGGAGGAGTCCAACTCCTGCATTGGTGGAATGGTGGCACAGGTAAGTGCAGGGATCTCTGAGATAGTGTCACAGGGACGTGAGCAACTGTCTGAGATAGTGCCGCACGTAATTGCGGGAATGTCTGCAATGGAGAGAATGCTAGCCTCCGTTGAGCTTCAAGCACTGCTCACAAATGAGTCCATTCAGGCTCTGACAACGGCAGTTCGGACTCACGGGGAACAACTTCTGCCGCCTTAAACAGGTAGACTTTAAAACTTAGCTTCCAAGGCATCATACATGTCCTCGAAACTATTCTCCAGCATGGTGGTAGGAGTGCGTCGGCATGGTCCAGCTGAGGGGTGATCGTGACAGGGGGCATGGAAGCGGGGACGCCACTCAAAGTGCTCCCATGTCTCACCTGTTGTCCCCTCTCAACCACTAACTGCATTGCTGCCTCCTCTCCAGGTGGCCGAGTCTGCCCCTGCACAGGGGCAGGTGAAGCAGTCTTTGAGGGACCCTCATTGGTTGTGTGTGTGTCAACTGAGATGTGTGTGTGTGTGTGTGTTTCAACGGAGGTTGTGTGTGTGATTTAACTAAGGTTGTGTGTGTGTTTCAAACGAGGCCATATTTGTGTATTTCAACTGAGATGCGTGTGTACATGTGTGTGTTTCAACTGTGGTGTGTTTTTACATGTTCGTGTTTTAACTGAGGTTATGTGTGCGTAAGTTCATGGGCCGTGCTGTATCGTTATGTTTGTTCTGTATATCCAATTTATTTTATCCCCCTCACTTCCCCGTGAGATTCGGGAACTTCCATTGAAGGTCGGTGTGGGTGCTGTATGTCTGGATGCTCCCCAGGGGGAGAGAGAGTCAGCGAGGCGGAAGGCTGCTGAGGGCACCGTATTTCTACCTGTGATACAAACAGGTGTACTTGAGAACAACTGAGCCCAAAGACAAGGAGGCGGCTGCTCAGCACATCTGCCCTATTGGCCTGGCAGTAGTGTCCGCACAGAAACAAGGTGGCATAACGTTGTGGGGGGCAGGGGAAGGGAATAAAGTACAGAAGCCAATATAAAGTCCATTTTTTTCAGACAGCAGGGGCTGGTAATGGTTCTGCTTTTGCCATTTACACATCTTCTGCGCCCATCTTTTGTTTCTTTATTGTCCAATTGTCACCTTCCCTATTGCCTTGTATCATCGCCCCTTTTGTAATTTAATCACTCGTGCCCTCCACCCTATCAGAGACCATTTGTTCTACCCCCACCCCCACTTCCACCGCCCCCCGCCACCCACCCCCCGTTCGATGGACACTCCTTTCGCTGCTGATGCTGAAGCTTCAATTACATTATTTCCCCGCCCTGATGAACAGAAATCTGTCTCCTTCAGCCGCTTCCCTCTGCCCCCGATAGGATAATGTTCATTTTTACATCATCCAAAACTTAATACTACTGCTATTTTCCATGCACAAACAGCCTCAAACCAGACGTTTCAGTGTTGCGGTTCACTGAGGTGACTCCGGTAACACTGAGAAATAAATCCCGAGGTATTAGTTCCATCATCTCTTGTCTACTTGATACACAGAATTAATAAATCCATGGCCTGCATTTAATTTATTTTGAGAATAGAGAGAAACACTAATTGCAAAGCATCGCGTTAGAAAAAGCAAATTCTTAATCTTCTGGTTGATTTCCAATCAATTTAGCCGTAGAAAGTTCGCACCCTCACCGTGAGCACAAGTAATATTGGCCTGAGGATTCACTTTACAATGAAATTAAACCGAACAAGTTTCCCATATCACCTTATTGTGCAAGCGCTCCCTAACTCTATCCAGATTCCTAACTGTAAGGCACAGAAAAAGAATGGTGTCCAGAGTCGGCCAACTGACAATCCATTCAAATGCTTCTATGCTAATGCAAGAAATCTTAGAAATATACTGCTGGAACTGTAATCTTTCGCAGCATTAGAAAACCCAGATGTAGCAGGCGTTACTGAGACATGGCTAGATTTAAATCATGGTGCTGGATGCCATATCGCAGGGTATAACTGTTTTAGGAAAACTACAATAGGTCAGAAGGGAGGTGGTGTGACCTTATTTGTCACAGATAATCTGCCTGCTTTGGCAAGAGATATTAGCACATCCACAGTAGCTGAACCTGTTTGGATTCGATTAATCCAAGCCAATGGCCGCAAGTTTATGATTGGCACCTTTTATGGACCTCAGGACAGCGGCGCCTTGCTGATCAGGAACTTGGTTCACAAATTGCTAAGCCTTCTAGCCGGGGACCTTGAGCTGTAGTTTTAGGCCTCATTCATTATTCCTTCTCGGAACTGCCCCGACCGGTTTCGCCGCCCTCGCGGCTCATTAGGGAGAGTCAAAAACAAGCCGAATCCAAAGTGTATCACTCGTGATGTTAGGGTTAGCATTTTGGGTAGGGGGTTAGGGGGAACAGGCCCGCCCTGTGTTGTCTGCCGCTTGGGACTGCTGGCCCAAACTCTGGATTGTTCCTGCTGTCCAAATGAATGCACCTTGACCTGTAGTTTTAGGCATCATCCATTGTTCCTTCTCGGAACTGCTCCGACCGGTTTCGCCGTCCGAAAGGCTCGTCAGGGAAAGACAAAAACAAGCCGAATCCAAAGTGTGTCACGCGTAATGTCAGGGTTAGCATTTTTGGCAGACGTTAGGGTTCGGGTTATTTTTAGGGTTAGGGGTTAGCGGTTAGGATTAGGGGTTAGGGTTAGGGTTTGTTGCTGCATTAGGATTGCAGTGAAGGATGTGGTTAGGGTTAGGGTTAGGGTACTAGGATCAGGGTTATGGTTATGGTTTATGAGTTAGGATTTAGTGGTTGGGGTTATGGTTATGGTTAGGGTTTAGCGGATAGGGTTAGGGTTAACGTTTCACAGCATCAGGGTTAGGGTTAGGCTCAGGGTAACGCTTCATTAATGTTAGGGTTAACGATAGCGTTAGGATTAGGGTTATGGTTAGTGTTAGGAGTTAGTGTTAGGGTTTGGGTTATGTTACATGAGGGTTAGGGATAGAGTTATAGATAGGTTATGTTTCGGGTCAGGGTAAGGATTTGAGTTAAAGGTTTGTGTTCGAGTTCGGTTTTGCATTTTGGGCAGAGGGGAGAACAGGCCCGCCCTATGTTGTCGCCCCTTGGGACGGCTGGCCCACACTTTGGATTGTTCCTGCTGTCCAAATGAATGTACCTGTAGTTTTAGCCATCATCCTTTTTTCCTTCTCGGAACTGCTCAGGTCGGTTTCGTCGCCCTAAAGGCTCGTCAGTGAGAGACAAAAACAAGTCGAATCCAAAGTGTTGGGCTCCAAATGTTAGGGTTCGCATTTTGGGCAGAGGGTTCGGGTTGGGTTCAGGGTTAGGTTTACGGGTTAGGGATTAGGGCATTGCTGCAGGAGTTCCTCAGGGCAGTGTGCGGTGCCCAATCTTCCTCAGCTGCTTCATCAATGACCTTCCCTCCATCATAAGGTCAGAAATGGGGATGTTCGCTGATCATTGCACAGTGTTCAGTTCCATTCGCAAACCCTCAAATAATGAAGCAGTCCGAGCCCGCATGCAGCAAGACCTAGACAGCATCCAGGCTTGGGCTGATTAGTGCCATGTAATATTCGCGTCAGACAAGTCCCATCTCCAACAAGAGAGAATCTAAACACCTCCCCTAGAAATTCAACGGCATTACCATCGCCGAATCCCCCAACATCAACATCCTGGGGGTCACCATTGACCAGAAACTTCACTGGTCCAGCCATATCAATACTGTGGCTACGAGAGCAGGTCAGAGGCTGGGTATTCTGCGGCGAGTGACTCACCTCCTGACTCCCCAACGCTTTTTCCACCATCTAAAAGGCACAAGTCAGGAGTGTGATGGAATACTCTCCACTTGCATGGAGGAGTGCAGCTCCAACAACAGTCAAGAAGCTCTACACCATCCAGCACAAAGCAGCCCGCTTGATTAGCACCCCATCCACCACCCAAAACATTCACTCCCTTCACCACCGATGCACTGTGGCTGCAGTGTGTGCCATCCACAGGATGCACTGCAGCAATTCGACAAAGCTTCTTCCACAGCATCTCACAAACCCGCGATCTCTACCACCTGGAAGGACAAGACCGGCAGGTACATGGGAACAACACCACCTGCACGTCCCCCTCCAAGTCACAAACCATCCCGACTTGGAACTATATCGCCATCGTCGATGGGTCAAAATGCTGGAACTCCATTCCAGCAGGACTGTGTGCGAACTTTCACCACACGGACTACAGCGGTTCAGGAAGGCGGCTCACCACCGCCTTCTCAAGTGCAATTAGGAATGGGCAATAAATGCCGGCCTCGCCAGTGACGCCCACATTCCATAAACGAATAAAAAATAGGTAAAGAGCGCGGAGCTGAACAGATAAAAAAAGATCGCAGAGCGGAGCAGGTAAATAAAAATCGCACAGCGGAGCAGGTAAATGAAGAGCGAGGAGCGGAGCAGGTAAATAAAGAGCGAGGAGCGGAGCAGGTAAACAAAGAGTGAGGAGTGGAGCAGGTAAATAAAGAGCGCAGAGCAGAGCAGGTAAATAAAGAGCGAGGAGCGGAGCAGGTAAATAAAGAGCGAGGAGTGGAGCAGGTAAATAAAGAGTGAGGAGTGGAGCAGGTAAATAAAGAGCGCAAAGCAGAGCAGCTAAATGTGGAGCGGAGCAGATAAATGAAGAGCGAGGAGTGGAGCAGGTAAATAAAGAGCGCAGAGCAGAGCAGGTAAAAAAAGAGCGAGGAGCGGAGCAGGTAAATAAAGAGCGAGGAGTGGAGAAGGTAAATAAAGAGTGAGGAGTGGAGCAGGTAAATAAAGAGCGCAGAGCAGAGCAGGTAAATAAAGAGCGAGGAGCGGAGCAGGTAAATAAAGATCGAGGAGTGGAACAGGTAAATAAAGAGCGAGGAGCGGAGCAGCTAAATGTGGAGCGGAGCAGATGAATGTAGAACGAGGAGTGGAGTAGGTAAATAAAGAGCGAGGAGCGGAGCAGGTAAATAAAGAGCGAGGAGTGGAGCAGGTAAATAAAGAGCGCAGAGCAGAGCAGCTAAATGTGGAGCGGAGCAGATAAATGAAGAGCGAGGAGTGGAGTAGGTTAATAAAGAGCAAGGAGCGGAGCAGGGAAATAACGAGCGAAGAGCGGAGCAGGTAAATAAAGAGCGAGGAGCGGAGCAGGTAAATAAAGAGCGAGGAGTGGAGCAGGTAAATAAAGAGTGAGGAGTGGAGCAGGTAAATAAAGAGCGCAGAGCAGAGCAGGTGAATAAAGAGCGAGGAGCGGAGCAGCTAAACGTGGAGCGGAGCAGATGAATGAAGAGCGAGGAGTGGAGTAGGTAAATAAAGAGCGAGGAGTGGAGCAGGTAAATAAAGAGCGAGGAGCGGAGCAGGTAAATAACGAGCGAGGAGCGGAGCAGGTAAATAAAGAGCGAGGAGTGGAGCAGGTAAATAAAGAGCGAGGAGTGGAGCAGGTAAATAAAGAGCGAGGAGCGGAGCAGGTAAATAAAGAGCGAGGAGCGGAGCAGGTAAATAAAGAGCGAGGAGCGGAGCAGGTAAATATGGAGCGAGGAGCGGAGCAGGATAATAAAGAGTGAGGAGCTCAGCAGATGAATAAAGAGCACAAGTGGAGCAGGTAAATAAAGAACACAGAGTTGAACACGTAAATAAACAGCGTGGATCGGAGCAGGTAAATAAAGAGTCAGGAGTGGAGCAGGTCGATAAACAGCTCGGGGTGGAGCAGGTAAATAAAGAGTGAGGAGCGGAGCAGGATAAAAAGGAGTGAGGAGCTCAGGAGATGAATAAAGAGCGTGGATCGGAGCAGGTAAATAAAGAGCGAGGAGCGGAGCTGGAAAATTGAGAGCGAGGAGCGGAGCACGTAAATGAAGATAGAGGATCGGACCAGGTAAATAAAGAGCGAGGAGTCGAGCAGGAAAATAAAGAGTGAGGAGCGGAGCAGGGAAATAAAGAGTGAGGTGCAGACCAGATAAATATAGAGCTAGGAGCGGAGCAGGTAAGTAAAGAGCAAAAAGCAGAGCAGGTTAATAAAGAGTGAGAAGTGGAGCAGGTAAATAAAGAGCGAGGAGTGGAGCAGGTAAATAAAGAGCGAGCTGCAGAGCAGGTAAATAAAGAGTGAGGAGCGGATCAGGTGAATAAAAAGCGAGGAGCGGAGCAAATAAATAAAGAGCGAGGAGCGGAGCGGGTAAATAAGGAGGATGGAGCGGAGCGGGTAAATAAAGAGCAGGAAATGGAGCAGGTAAATAAAAAACAGAGCGGAGCAGGTAAATAAGAGTGAGGAGTCGAGCAGGTAAATGATGATGGAGGATCGGACCAGGTAAATGAAGAGCGAGGAGTCGAGCAGGAAAATGAAGAGTGAGGAGCGGAGCAGGTAAATAAAGAGCGAGGAGTGGAGCAGGTAAATAAAGAGCGAGGAGTGGAGCAGGTAAATAAAGAGCCAGGAGCGGAGCAGGAAATAAAGAGTGAGGAGTGGAGCAGGCAAATAAAGAGTACAGAGCTTAGCAGGTATTCTAAGAGCGCAGAGTGGTGCAGTTAAATAAAGAGCACAGACACCAGCAGGAAACTAAAGATTGAGGAGTGGAGCAGGTAAGTAAAGATCGAGGAGCTGAGCAGGTTAATAAAGAGGATGGAGCGGAGCAGGTAAATAAAGAGCGCAGAGCAGAGCAGCTAAATCAAGCGCGAGGAGAGGAGAAGTTAAATAAAGAGCGAGGAGCGGAGCAGGTAAATAAAGAGTGAGGAGCGGAACAGTTAAATAAAGAGCGAGGAGTGGATCAGGTAAATAAAGAGCGAGGAGTGGAGCAGGTAAATAAAGAGCCAGGAGCGGAGCAGGAAATAAAGAGTGAGGAGTGGAGCAGGCAAATAAAGAGTACAGAACTTAGCAGGTATTCTAAGAGCGCAGAGTGGAGCAGTTAAATAAAGCGCACAGACACCAGCAGGAAACTAATATTTGAGGAGTGGAGCAGGTAAGTAAAGATCGAGGAGCTGAGCAGGTTAATAAAGAGGATGGAGTGGAGCAGGTAAATAAAGAGCGCAGAGCAGAGCAGCTAAATCAAGCGCGAGGAGAGGAGAAGTTAAATAAAGAGCGAGGAGCGGAGCAGGTAAATAAAGAGTGAGGAGCGGAGCAGGTAAATAAAGAGCGAGGAGCGGAGCAGGTAAACAAAGAGCGAGGTGCAGAGCAGGTAAATAAAGAGCGAGGATCGGAGCAGGTAAATAAAGAGCGAGGAGCGGAGCAGGTAAATAAAGAGTGAGGAGCGGAGCAGGTAAATAAAGAGTGAGGAGAGGAGCAGGTAAATAAAGACTGCGGAGCAGAGCAGGTAAATAAAGAGCGAGGAGCGGAACATGTAAATAAAGAATGAGGAGCAGAGCAGTTAAATAAAGAGTGAGGAGCAGAGCAGGTAAATAAAGAGCGAATAGCGGAGCAAATCAATAATGAGTGAGGAGCGGAGCAGTTGAATAAATAGCGAGGAGAGGAGCAGGTAAATAAAGAGCGAGGAGCGGAGCAGGTAAATAAAGAGAGAGGAGAGGGACAGGGAAATAAAGAGCGAGCAGCGGAGCAGCTAAATAAAGAGCGAGGAGCGGAGCAGATAAATAAAGTGTGAGGAGCGGTGCAGGTAAATAAAGAGTGAGGAGCGGTGCATGCAAATAATGAGCGAAGAGCGGAGCAGGTAAATAAAGATCGAGGAGCGGAGCAATTAAATAAAGAGTGAGGAGCGGGGCAGATAATTAAAGAGCGAGAAGCGGGGCAGATAAATAAAGAGCGAGGAGCAGCGCAGGTAAATAAAGAGCCCGGTGCGGGGCATGTAAATAAAGAACTATGTGAGGAGCAGTGAAAAAAGGAGTGAGGAGCGTTGCAGTTAAATAAAGAGTGAGGAGCGTTGCAGGGAAATAAAGAGCGATGAGAGGAGCAGGTAAATAAATAGCGAGGAGCGGAGCAGGTAAATGAAGAGCGAGGAGCCGAGCAGGTAAATAAAGAATTAGGAGCAGAGCAGCGAAATAAAGAGTGAGGAGCAGTGCAGGTAAATAATGGGCGAAGAGCGGAGCAGGTAAATAAAGATCAAGGAGCGGAGCAATTAAATATCGAGCAGGAGAGGTGCAGTGAAATAAAGTGTCAGGTGCGGAGCATGTAAAAAAAGAGTGAGGAGCGGAGCGAATCAATCAAGAGCGAGGAACGGAGCAAGTAAATAAAGAGCGAAGAGCGTTGCAGGTAAATAAAGTGAGGAGCGGAGCAGGTAAATAAAGCGCGAGGAGCAGAGCATGTAAACAAAGAGCGAGGAGCGGAGCAGGTAAATAAAGATCGAGGAGAGGAGCAGGTAACGAAAGAGCGAGGAGCAGAGCAGGTAATTAAACAGCGAGGAGCGGAGCTGGTAAATAAAGAGCGAGGAGTGGAGCAGGTAAATAAAGAGTGAGGAGCGGAGCAGGTAAATAAAGAGCGAGGAGCGGAGCCGGGAATTAAGGAGTGAGGAGAGGAGCAGGTTAATAAAGAGCGAGGAGCGGAGCAGGTAAATAAAGATTCAGGAGTGCAGCAGGTAAACAAAGAGGGAGGAGCGGAGCAGGTAAATAAAGAGCGAGGAGCGGAGCAGGTAAATAAAGATTGAGGAGCGGAGCAGGTAAATAAAGATCGAGGAGAGGAGCAGGTAAATAAAGAGTGAGGAGCGGAGCAGGTAAATAAAGATCCAGGAGCTGAGCAGGTAAATAAAGAGGGAGGAGCGGAGCAGGTAAATAATGATTGAGGAGCGGAGCAGGTAAATCAAGAGCGAGGAGAGGAGCAGGTAAATAAAGAGCGAGGAGAGGAGCAGGTAAATAAAGATTGAGGAGCGGAGCAGGTAAATAAAGAGTGAGGAGTGGAGCATGTAAATAAAGAGTGAGGAGTGCAGCAGGTAAATAAAGAGCTAGGAGAGGAGCATGTAAATAAAGAATGGGGAGCAGAGCAGGTAAATAAAGAGTGAGGAGCAGAGCAAGTAAATAAAGAGCGAATAGCGGAGCAGATCAATAAAGAGTGAGGAGCGGTGCAGGTGAATAAATAGCGAGGAGAGGAGCAGGTAAATAAAGAGCGAGGAGCGGAGCATGTAAATGAAGAGAGAGGAGAGGGACAGGGAAATAAAGTGTGAGCAGCGGAGCAGCTAAGTAAAGAGCGAGGAGCGGAGCAGGTAAATAAAGATCGAGGAGCGGAGCAATTAAATAAAGAGTGAGGAGCGGGGCAAATAATTAAAGAGCGAGGAGCGGGGCAGATAAATAAAGAGCGAGGAGCAGCGTAGGTAAATAATGAGCGAAGAGCGGAGCAGGTAAATAAAGATCAAGGAGCGGAGCAATTAAATATCGAGCAGGAGCGGTGCAGTTAAATAAAGTGTCATGTGCGGAGCAGTTAAAAAAAGAGTGAGGAGCGAAGCGAATAAATAAAGAGCGAGGAACGGAGCAAGTAAATAAAGAGCGAAGAGCGTTGAGGGTAAATAAAGTGAGGAGCGGAGCAGGTAAATAATGCGCGAGGAGCAGAGCATGTAAACAAAGAGTGAGGAGCAGAGCAGCTAAATAAACAGTGAGGAGCAGTGCAGGTAAATAATGAGCGAAGAGCGGAGCAGGTAAATAAAGAGCGAGGAGCAAAGCAGATAAATAAAGAGTGAGGAGTGGAGCACATAAATGAAGAGCGAGGAGCGGAGCAGTTAAATAAGGAGCGAGTTGCCGAGCAGGTAAATAAAGAGCGAGGAGCGCAGCAGCTAAATAAAGAGTGAGGAGCGGAGCAGGTAAATAAGGAGCGAGGTGCGGAGCAGGTAAACAAAGAGTGAGGAGCGGCGCAGGTAAATAAAGAGTGAGGAGCGGACCAGGCAATTAAATAGCACGGAGCGGAGCAGGTAAATAAAGGTCGAGGAGCGGCGCGGTTCAATAAAGAGCTCAGAGCAGAGCAGGAAAATCAAAAGCGAGGAGCAAAGAAGGTAAATAAAGAGCGAGCTGCGGAGCAGGTAAATGAAGAGTAAGGAACGGAGCAGGTAAATAAAGAGTGAGGAGCGGACCAGGCAATTAAATCGCACGGAGCGGAGCAGGTAAATAAAGAGCGAGGAGCGGAGCAGGTAAATAAAGAGCGAGGAGCGGGACAAGTAAATAAAGAGCGAGGAGCGGAGCCGGGAATTAAGGAGTGAGGAGAGGAGCAGGTTAATAAAGAGTGAGGTGCGGAGCAGTTAAATAAAGAGTGAGGAGCCGAGCAGGTAAATAAAGAGTGAGGAGCGGAGCAGGTGAATAAAGAGCGAGGAGCGGAGCAGGTAAATAAAGAGTGAAGAGAGGAGCAGGTAAATAAAGAGCGAGGGTGGGAGCAGCTAAATAAATAGTTAGGAGCGGGACAGGTAAATAAAGAGCGAGGAGCGGAGCAGGTAAATAAAGATTGAGGAGTGCAGCAGGTAAATAAAGAGTGAGGAGCAGAGCAGCTAAATAAACAGTGAGGAGCAGTGCTGGTAAATAATGAGCGAAGAGCGGAGCAGGTAAATAAAGAGCGAGGAGCAAAGCAGCTAAATAAAGAGTGAGGAGTGGAGCACATAAATGAAGAGCGAGGAGCGGAGCAGTTAAATAAGGAGCGAGTTGCCGAGCAGGTAAATAAAGAGCGAGGAGCAGAGCAGGTAAATAAGGAGCGAGGTGCGGAGCAGGTAAACAAAGAGTAAGGAGCGGAGCGAATCAATCAAGAGCGAGGAACGGAGCAAGTAAATAAAGAGCGAAGAGCGTTGCAGGTAAATAAAGTGAGGAGCGGAGCAGGTAAATAAAGCGCGAGGAGCAGAGCATGTAAACAAAGAGCGAGGAGCGGAGCAGGTAAATAAAGATCGAGGAGAGGAGCAGGTAAATAAAGAGTGAGATGTGGAGCAGGTAAATAAAGAGTGAGGAGTGGAGCAGGTAAATAAAGAGTGTGTAGTGGAGGAGGTAAATAAAGAGTGAGGAGTGGATCAGGTAAATAAAGAGCGAGGAGCGGAGCAGGTAAATAAAGAGCGAAGAGCGGAGCAGGTAAATGAAGATTGAGGAGCGGAGCAAGTAAATAACGTGTGAGGAGCGGAGAAGGTAAATAAAGAGCGAGGAGCGGAGCAGGTAAATAAAGAGTGAGGAGCGGAGCAGGTGAATAAAGAGCGAGGAGCGGAGCAGGTAAATAAAGAGTGAAGAGAGGAGCAGGTAAATAAAGAGCGAGGGTGGGAGCAGCTAAATAAATAGTTAGGAGCGGGACAGGTAAATAAAGAGCGAGGAGCGGAGCAGGTAAATAAAGATTGAGGAGTGCAGCAGGTAAATAAAGAGTGAGGAGCAGAGCAGCTAAATAAACAGTGAGGAGCAGTGCTGGTAAATAATGAGCGAAGAGCGGAGCAGGTAAATAAAGAGCGAGGAGCAAAGCAGCTAAATAAAGAGTGAGGAGTGGAGCACATAAATGAAGAGCGAGGAGCGGAGCAGTTAAATAAGGAGCGAGTTGCCGAGCAGGTAAATAAAGAGCGAGGAGCGGAGCAGCTAAATAAAGAGTGAGGAGCGGAGCAGGTAAATAAGGAGCGAGGTGCGGAGCAGGTAAACAAAGAGTGAGGAGCGGCGCAGGTAAATAAAGGGTGAGGAGCGGACCAGGCAATCAAATAGCACGGAGCGGAGCAGGTAAATAAAGATCGAGGAGCGGCGCGGTTCAATAAAGAGCTCAGAGCAGAGCAGGAAAATCAAAAGCGAGGAGCAAAGAAGGTAAATAAAGAGCGAGCTGCGGAGCAGGTAAATGAAGAGTAAGGAACGGAGCAGGTAAATAAAGAGTGAGGAGCGGACCAGGCAATTAAATCGCACGGAGCGGAGCAGGTAAATAAACAGCGAGGAGCGGAGCAGGTAAATAAAGAGCGAGGAGCGGGACAAGTAAATAAAGAGCGAGGAGCGGAGCCGGGAATTAAGGAGTGAGGAGAGGAGCAGGTTAATAAAGACTGAGGAGCGGAGCAGTTAAATAAAGAGTGAGGAGCCGAGCAGGTAAATAAAGAGTGAGGAGCGGAGCAGGTGAATAAAGAGCGAGGAGCGGAGCAGGTAAATAAAGAGTGAAGAGAGGAGCAGGTAAATAAAGAGCGAGGGTGGGAGCAGCTAAATAAATAGTTAGGAGCGGGACAGGTAAATAAAGAGCGAGGAGCGGAGCAGGTAAATAAAGATTGAGGAGTGCAGCAGGTAAACAAAGAGGGAGGAGCGGAGCAGGTAAATAAAGAGCGAGGAGCGGAGCAGGTAAATAAAGATTGAGGAGCGGAGCAGGTAAATAAAGATCGAGGAGAGGAGCAGGTAAATAAAGAGCTAGGAGCGGAGCAGGTAAATAAAGATCCAGGAGCTGAGCAGGTAAATAAAGAGGGAGGAGCGGAGCAGGTAAATAATGATTGAGGAGCGGAGCAGGTAAATCAAGAGCGAGGAGAGGAGCAGGTAAATAAAGAGCGAGGAGAGGAGCAGGTAAATAAAGATTGAGGAGCGGAGCAGGTAAATAAAGAGTGAGGAGTGGAGCAGGTAAATAAAGAGCTAGGAGAGGAGCATGTAAATAAAGAATGGGGAGCAGAGCAGGTAAATAAAGAGTGAGGAGCAGAGCAAGTAAATAAAGAGCGAATAGCGGAGCAGATCAATAAAGAGTGAGGAGCGGTGCAGGTGAATAAATAGCGAGGAGAGGAGCAGGTAAATAAAGAGCGAGGAGCGGAGCATGTAAATGAAGAGAGAGGAGAGGGACAGGGAAATAAAGTGTGAGCAGCGGAGCAGCTAAGTAAAGAGCGAGGAGCGGAGCAGGTAAATAAAGATCGAGGAGCGGAGCAATTAAATAAAGAGTGAGGAGCGGGGCAAATAATTAAAGAGCGAGGAGCGGGGCAGATAAATAAAGAGCGAGGAGCAGCGTAGGTAAATAATGAGCGAAGAGCGGAGCAGGTAAATAAAGATCAAGGAGCGGAGCAATTAAATATCGAGCAGGAGCGGTGCAGTTAAATAAAGTGTCATGTGCGGAGCAGTTAAAATAAGAGTGAGGAGCGAAGCGAATAAATAAAGAGCGAGGAACGGAGCAAGTAAATAAAGAGCGAAGAGCGTTGAGGGTAAATAAAGTGAGGAGCGGAGCAGGTAAATAATGCGCGAGGAGCAGAGCATGTAAACAAATAGCGAGGAGCGGAGCAGGTAAATAAAGAGTGAGGAGCAGAGCAGGTAAATAAAGAGTGAGGAGCAGAGCAGCTAAATAAACAGTGAGGAGCAGTGCAGGTAAATAATGAGCGAAGAGCGGAGCAGGTAAATAAAGAGCGAGGAGCAAAGCAGATAAATAAAGAGTGAGGAGTGGAGCACATAAATGAAGAGCGAGGAGCGGAGCAGTTAAATAAGGAGCGAGTTGCCGAGCAGGTAAATAAAGAGCGAGGAGCGGAGCAGCTAAATAAAGAGTGAGGAGCGGAGCAGGTAAATAAGGAGCGAGGTGCGGAGCAGGTAAACAAAGAGTGAGGAGCGGCGCAGGTAAATAAAGAGTGAGGAGCGGACCAGGCAATCAAATAGCACGGAGCGGAGCAGGTAAATAAAGATCGAGGAGCGGCGCGGTTCAATAAAGAGCTCAGAGCAGAGCAGGAAAATCAAAAGCGAGGAGCAAAGAAGGTAAATAAAGAGCGAGCTGCGGAGCAGGTAAATGAAGAGTAAGGAACGGAGCAGGTAAATAAAGAGTGAGGAGCGGACCAGGCAATTAAATCGCACGGAGCGGAGCAGGTAAATAAAGAGCGAGGAGCGGAGCAGGTAAATAAAGAGCGAGGAGCGGGACAAGTAAATAAAGAGCGAGGAGCGGAGCCGGGAATTAAGGAGTGAGGAGAGGAGCAGGTTAATAAAGAGTGAGGAGCGGAGCAGTTAAATAAAGAGTGAGGAGCCGAGCAGGTAAATAAAGAGTGAGGAGCGGAGCAGGTGAATAAAGAGCGAGGAGCAAAGCAGCTAAATAAAGAGTGAGGAGTGGAGCACATAAATGAAGAGCGAGGAGCGGAGCAGTTAAATAAGGAGCGAGTTGCCGAGCAGGTAAATAAAGAGCGAGGAGCAGAGCAGGTAAATAAGGAGCGAGGTGCGGAGCAGGTAAACAAAGAGTAAGGAGCGGAGCGAATCAATCAAGAGCGAGGAACGGAGCAAGTAAATAAAGAGCGAAGAGCGTTGCAGGTAAATAAAGTGAGGAGCGGAGCAGGTAAATAAAGCGCGAGGAGCAGAGCATGTAAACAAAGAGCGAGGAGCGGAGCAGGTAAATAAAGATCGAGGAGAGGAGCAGGTAAATAAAGAGTGAGATGTGGAGCAGGTAAATAAAGAGTGAGGAGTGGAGCAGGTAAATAAAGAGTGTGTAGTGGAGGAGGTAAATAAAGAGTGAGGAGTGGATCAGGTAAATAAAGAGCGAGGAGCGGAGCAGGTAAATAAAGAGCGAAGAGCGGAGCAGGTAAATGAAGATTGAGGAGCGGAGCAAGTAAATAACGTGTGAGGAGCGGAGAAGGTAAATAAAGAGCGAGGAGCGGAGCAGGTAAATAAAGAGTGAGGAGCGGAGCAGGTGAATAAAGAGCGAGGAGCGGAGCAGGTAAATAAAGAGTGAAGAGAGGAGCAGGTAAATAAAGAGCGAGGGTGGGAGCAGCTAAATAAATAGTTAGGAGCGGGACAGGTAAATAAAGAGCGAGGAGCGGAGCAGGTAAATAAAGATTGAGGAGTGCAGCAGGTAAATAAAGAGTGAGGAGCAGAGCAGCTAAATAAACAGTGAGGAGCAGTGCTGGTAAATAATGAGCGAAGAGCGGAGCAGGTAAATAAAGAGCGAGGAGCAAAGCAGCTAAATAAAGAGTGAGGAGTGGAGCACATAAATGAAGAGCGAGGAGCGGAGCAGTTAAATAAGGAGCGAGTTGCCGAGCAGGTAAATAAAGAGCGAGGAGCGGAGCAGCTAAATAAAGAGTGAGGAGCGGAGCAGGTAAATAAGGAGCGAGGTGCGGAGCAGGTAAACAAAGAGTGAGGAGCGGCGCAGGTAAATAAAGGGTGAGGAGCGGACCAGGCAATCAAATAGCACGGAGCGGAGCAGGTAAATAAAGATCGAGGAGCGGCGCGGTTCAATAAAGAGCTCAGAGCAGAGCAGGAAAATCAAAAGCGAGGAGCAAAGAAGGTAAATAAAGAGCGAGCTGCGGAGCAGGTAAATGAAGAGTAAGGAACGGAGCAGGTAAATAAAGAGTGAGGAGCGGACCAGGCAATTAAATCGCACGGAGCGGAGCAGGTAAATAAACAGCGAGGAGCGGAGCAGGTAAATAAAGAGCGAGGAGCGGGACAAGTAAATAAAGAGCGAGGAGCGGAGCCGGGAATTAAGGAGTGAGGAGAGGAGCAGGTTAATAAAGAGTGAGGAGCGGAGCAGTTAAATAAAGAGTGAGGAGCCGAGCAGGTAAATAAAGAGTGAGGAGCGGAGCAGGTGAATAAAGAGCGAGGAGCGGAGCAGGTAAATAAAGAGTGAAGAGAGGAGCAGGTAAATAAAGAGCGAGGGTGGGAGCAGCTAAATAAATAGTTAGGAGCGGGACAGGTAAATAAAGAGCGAGGAGCGGAGCAGGTAAATAAAGATTGAGGAGTGCAGCAGGTAAACAAAGAGGGAGGAGCGGAGCAGGTAAATAAAGAGCGAGGAGCGGAGCAGGTAAATAAAGATTGAGGAGCGGAGCAGGTAAATAAAGATCGAGGAGAGGAGCAGGTAAATAAAGAGCTAGGAGCGGAGCAGGTAAATAAAGATCCAGGAGCTGAGCAGGTAAATAAAGAGGGAGGAGCGGAGCAGGTAAATAATGATTGAGGAGCGGAGCAGGTAAATCAAGAGCGAGGAGAGGAGCAGGTAAATAAAGAGCGAGGAGAGGAGCAGGTAAATAAAGATTGAGGAGCGGAGCAGGTAAATAAAGAGTGAGGAGTGGAGCAGGTAAATAAAGAGCTAGGAGAGGAGCATGTAAATAAAGAATGGGGAGCAGAGCAGGTAAAGAAAGAGTGAGGAGCAGAGCAAGTAAATAAAGAGCGAATAGCGGAGCAGATCAATAAAGAGTGAGGAGCGGTGCAGGTGAATAAATAGCGAGGAGAGGAGCAGGTAAATAAAGAGCGAGGAGCGGAGCATGTAAATGAAGAGAGAGGAGAGGGACAGGGAAATAAAGTGTGAGCAGCGGAGCAGCTAAGTAAAGAGCGAGGAGCGGAGCAGGTAAATAAAGATCGAGGAGCGGAGCAATTAAATAAAGAGTGAGGAGCGGGGCAAATAATTAAAGAGCGAGGAGCGGGGCAGATAAATAAAGAGCGAGGAGCAGCGTAGGTAAATAATGAGCGAAGAGCGGAGCAGGTAAATAAAGATCAAGGAGCGGAGCAATTAAATATCGAGCAGGAGCGGTGCAGTTAAATAAAGTGTCATGTGCGGAGCAGTTAAAATAAGAGTGAGGAGCGAAGCGAATAAATAAAGAGCGAGGAACGGAGCAAGTAAATAAAGAGCGAAGAGCGTTGAGGGTAAATAAAGTGAGGAGCGGAGCAGGTAAATAATGCGCGAGGAGCAGAGCATGTAAACAAATAGCGAGGAGCGGAGCAGGTAAATAAAGAGTGAGGAGCAGAGCAGGTAAATAAAGAGTGAGGAGCAGAGCAGCTAAATAAACAGTGAGGAGCAGTGCAGGTAAATAATGAGCGAAGAGCGGAGCAGGTAAATAAAGAGCGAGGAGCAAAGCAGATAAATAAAGAGTGAGGAGTGGAGCACATAAATGAAGAGCGAGGAGCGGAGCAGTTAAATAAGGAGCGAGTTGCCGAGCAGGTAAATAAAGAGCGAGGAGCGGAGCAGCTAAATAAAGAGTGAGGAGCGGAGCAGGTAAATAAGGAGCGAGGTGCGGAGCAGGTAAACAAAGAGTGAGGAGCGGCGCAGGTAAATAAAGAGTGAGGAGCGGACCAGGCAATCAAATAGCACGGAGCGGAGCAGGTAAATAAAGATCGAGGAGCGGCGCGGTTCAATAAAGAGCTCAGAGCAGAGCAGGAAAATCAAAAGCGAGGAGCAAAGAAGGTAAATAAAGAGCGAGCTGCGGAGCAGGTAAATGAAGAGTAAGGAACGGAGCAGGTAAATAAAGAGTGAGGAGCGGACCAGGCAATTAAATCGCACGGAGCGGAGCAGGTAAATAAAGAGCGAGGAGCGGAGCAGGTAAATAAAGAGCGAGGAGCGGGACAAGTAAATAAAGAGCGAGGAGCGGAGCCGGGAATTAAGGAGTGAGGAGAGGAGCAGGTTAATAAAGAGTGAGGAGCGGAGCAGTTAAATAAAGAGTGAGGAGCCGAGCAGGTAAATAAAGAGTGAGGAGCGGAGCAGGTGAATAAAGAGCGAGGAGCGGAGCAGGTAAATAAAGAGTGAAGAGAGGAGCAGGTAAATAAAGAGCGAGGGTGGGAGCAGCTAAATAAATAGTTAGGAGCGGGACAGGTAAATAAAGAGCGAGGAGCGGAGCAGGTAAATAAAGATTGAGGAGTGCAGCAGGTAAATAAAGAGCGAGGAGAGGAGCATGTAAATAAAGAGCGAGGAGCGAAGCAGGTAAATAAAAATTGAGGAGTGGAGCAGGTAAATAAAGAGTGAGGAGTGGAGCAAGTAAATAAAGGGTGAGTAGTGGAGCAGGTAAATAAAGAGTGAGATGTGGAGCAGGTAAATAAAGAGTGAGGAGTGGAGCAGGTAAATAAAGAGTGTGTAGTGGAGGAGGTAAATAAAGAGTGAGGAGTGGAGCAGGTAAATAAAGAGCGAGGAGCGGAGCAGGTAAATAAAGAGCGAAGAGCGGAGCAGGTAAATGAAGATTGAGGAGCGGAGCAAGTAAATAACGTGTGAGGAGCGGAGAAGGTAAATAAAGAGCGAGGAGCGGAGCAGGTAAATAAAGAGTGAGGAGCGGAGCAGGTAAATAAAGAGCGAGGAGTGGAGTAGCTAAATAAAGAGTGAGGAGCGGGGCAGGTAAATAAAGAGTGAGGAGCGGAGCAGGTAAATAAAGAGCGAGGAGTGGAGCAGGTAAATAAAGAGCGAGGAGATGAGCACGTAAATAAATAGCGAGGAGCGGCACAGCGAAATCATGAGCGAGGAGCGGTGCAGCTAAATATAGAGCGAGAAGCAGAGCAGGTAAATAAAGAGCGAGGAGTGGAGCAGAAACATAAAGAGCGAGGAGCGGAGCAGTGATATAAAGAGCGAGGAGCGGAGCAGGTAAATAAAGAGCGAGGAGATGAGCAGGTAAATAATTAGCGAGGAGCGGCGCAGCGAAATAAAGAGCGAGGAGCGGTGCAGCTAAATATAGAGCTCGGAGCACAGCAGGTAAATGAAGAGCGATGAACGGAGCAGGTAAACAAAGAGCGAGCAGTTGAGCATAAGAACATAAGAACATAAGAAATTGGAGCAGGAGTAGGCCAATCGGCCCCTCGAGCCTGCTCCGCCATTCAATAAGATCATGGCTGATCTGATCCCAACCACAAATCTAAAGAACACAAGAAGTCGGAGCAGGACCCGGCCACATAGCCCCTGGGCCCTCTCCGCCACCCACAGGGCATTGACCGATCCGAACTCAGCTTCATGTCCAATTTCCTGCCCGCTCCCCATAACCCCTAATTCCCTTTACTTCTAGGAAACTGTCTATTTCTGTTTTAAATTTATCTAATGATGTAGCTTCCACAGCTTCCTGGGGCAGCAAATTCCACAGACCTACCACCCTCTGAGTGAAGAAGTTTCTCCTCATCTCAGTTTTGAAAGAGCAGCCCCTTATTCTAAGATTATGCCCCCTAGTTCTAGTTTCACCCATCTTTGGGAACATCCTTACTGCATCCACCCGATCAAGACCCTTCACAATCTTATATGTTTCAATAAGATCGCCTCTCATTCTTCTGAACTCCAATGAGTGGAGTCCCAATCTACTCAACCTCTCCTCATATGTCCGCCCCCTCATCCCCGGGATTAACCGAGTGAACCTTCTTTGTACTGCCTCGAGAGCAAGTATGTCTTTTCTTAAGTATGGAGACCAAAACTGTATGCAGTATTCCAGGTGCGGTCTCACCAATACCTTATATAACTGCAGCAATACCTCCTTGTTTTTATATTCTATCCCCCTAGCAATAAAAGCCAACATTCCGTTGGCTTTCTTGATCACCTGCTGCACCTGCATACCAACTTTTTGATTTTCTTGCACTAGGACCCCCAGATCCCTTTGTACTGCAGTACTTTCCAGTCTCTCGCCATTAAGAAAATAACTTGCTCTCTGATTTTTCCTGCCAAAGTGCATAACCTCACATTTTCCAATATTATATTGCATCTGCCAAATCTCCGCCCACTCACCCAGCCTGTCTATATCCCCTTGCAGGTTTTTTATGTCCTCCTCACTCTCTACTTTCCCTCCCATCTTTGTATCATCTGCAAATTTTGATATGTTGCACTCGGTCCCCTCCTCCAAATCGTTAATATAGATTGTAAAGAGTTGGGGACCCAGCACCGACCCCTGTGGAACACCACTGGTTACTGGTTGCCAGTCCGAAAATGAACCATTTATCCCAACTCTCTGCTTCCTGTTCGATAACCAATCCTCCACCCATGCCAGAATATTACCCCCAATCCCGTGATTTTTTATCTTAAGTAATAATCTTTTATGTGGCACCTTGTCGAATGCCTTCTGGAAGTCTAAATACACTACGTCCACTGGTTCCCCTTTATCCACCCTATACGTTATATCCTCGAAGAACTCAAGCAAATTTGTCAGACATGACTTCCCCTTCATAAAGCCATGCTGACTTTGTCCTATTAAATTATGCTTATCTAAATGTTCCGTTACTGTCTCCTTAATAATAGACTCCAAAATTTTACCCACCACAGATGTTAAGCTAACTGGCCTATAATTTCCAGCCTTCTGCCTACTACCCTTTTTAAATAACGGTGTTACATTAGCAGTTTTCCAATCTGCCGGGACCTCTCCTGAGTCCAGGGAATTTTGGAAAACTATCACCAAAGCATCCACAATCCCTACTGCCACTTCCCTCAAGACCCTAGGATGGAAGCCATCAGGTCCAGGGGATTTATCCGCCTTGAGTCCCATTATTTTACTGAGTACCATCTCTTGAGTGATTTTAATCGTATTTAGCTCCTCCCCCCCGAGAGTCCCCTGTTTGTCCAGTGTTGGGATATTCTTAGTGTCCTCTACTGTAAAGACTGAAACAAAATATTTGTTCAGCATTTTTGCCATCTCCATGTTTCCCACCATTAATTTCCCGGTCTCATCCTCTAAGGGACCTATGTTTGCCTGAGCCACCCTTTTTCTTTTTATATAACTATAGAAACTCTTGCTATCTGTTTTTATATTTTTTGCTAATTTCTTTTCATAATCTAACTTCCCTTTCTTAATCAATCCTTTAGTTACTTTTTGCTGTCTTTTGAAGAATTCCCAATCTTCTATCCTCCCACTAAGTTTGGCTACCTTATATGTCCTTGTTTTTAGTCGGATACTATCCTTGATTTCTTTACTTAGCCACGGGTGGCTGTCATTTCTTTTACACCCTTTTTTCCTCAGTGGAATATATTTATTTTGAAAGTTGTAAAATAACTCCCTAAATGAACACCACTGCTCATGTACCGTCTTACCCTTTAATCTATTTTCCCAGTCCACTTTAATCAATTCCGCTCTCATACCATCATAGTCTCCTTTATTCAAGCTCAGTACGCTTGTTTGAGAATCAACCTTCTCACCCTCTAATTGGATATGGAATTCAACCATGTTGTGGTCGCTCGTTCCAAGGGGATCCTTAACTAGGACATTATTAATTAATCCTGACTCATTACACAGGACCAGGTCCAAGGTTGCCTGCCCCCTTGTAGGATCAGTTACATACTGCTCAAGAAATCCATCCCTGATGCACTCAATGAACTCGTCCTCAAGGCTGCTCTGCCCAATTTGATTTGTCCAGTTAATATGATAATTAAAATCCCCCATAATTATGGCTGTTCCCTTATTACATGCCCCGACTATCTCCTGATTAATACTTCTTCCAGCAGAGTTGCAACTATTAGGAGGCCGATATACTACGCCCACTAATGTTTTTTTTTCCCTTATTATTCCTTATCTCCACCCAAACTGTTTCATTATCTTGATGCTTTGTCCCAATATCATTTCTCTGTATTACAGTGATTCCTTCCTTTATTAACATAGCCACCCCACCTCCCCTTCCTTCCTGCCTGTCCTTCCTGATTGTTAAATACCCTGGCATATTTAATTCCCAGTCGTTGTCACCCTGCAGCCATGTTTCTGTAATGGCCACAAGATCATACCCATACGTAGTTATTTGTGCCGTTAACTCGTCCATTTTATTACGAATGCTACGTGCATTCAGATAAAGAACTTTCAAATCTGTTTTGTGACGCTTAGTTCCTGCTTTTTCCTTTTTTAACACTTTACCTATTACTCCATACCTTCTGTCCCTTCCTGTTAGGCTTTCCTCTCTCTCCCTGCTCAGGTTCCCAACCCCCTGCCACTTTAGTTTAAACCCTCCCCAACAGCACTAGCAAACACTCCTCCGAGGACAGCGGTCCCGGCCCTGCCCAGGTGCAGACCGTCCGGTTTGTACTGGTCCCACCTCCCCCAGAACCGTTTCCAGTGTCCCAGGAATTTGAATCCCTCCCCCTTGCACCATTCCTCTAGCCACGTATTCATTTGAAATATCCTCCTATTTCTACTCTGACTAGCACGTGGCACTGGCAGCAATCCTGAGATTACTACCTTTGAGGTCCTATTTTTTAATTTACCCCCTAACTCCCTATATTCTGCTTTTAGGACCTCATCCCCTTTTTTACCTATATCGTTGGTGCCTATGTGCACCACGACAGCTGGCTGTTCGCCCTCCCCCTCCAAAATGTTCTGTAGCCGCTCCGAGACATCCTTGATCCTTGCACCAGGGAGGCAACACACCATCCTGGAGTCTCGGTTGCGGCCGCAGAAACGCCTGTCTATTCCCCTTACAATTGAGTCCCCTATCACTATAGCTCTGCCACTCTTTTTCCTCCCAGCCTGTGCAGCAGAGCTACCCGTGGTGCCAGGAAGTTGGCTGCTGCTGCCTTCCCCTGATAAGTCATCCCCCCCAACAGCATCCAAAGTGGCATATCTGTTTGAGAGGGGGATGGACACAGGGGACCCCTGCACTACCTGCCTGCATCTCTTACTCTTCCTGGTGGTCACCCATTCACTTCCTGCCTGTATACCCTTTACCTGCGGTGTGACCAACTCGCTAAACGTGCTATCCACGAGTTTCTCTGCATCGCGGATGCTCCACAGTGAGTCCACCCGCAGCTCCAGCTCCGAGATACGATCGGTCAGTAGCTGCAGGTGGACACACTTCCCGCACACATGGTCGGCAGGGACACTGGTCGTGTCCATGACTTCCCACATCTTGCAGGAGGAGCATATCACGGGTGCGAGGTCTGCTGCCATGACTTGCCTTAGCTGAGTTACCCCTTTTAAATTACGTTGAAATTAGAAAATGTTAACTATACTAGGGACCTAGGTTCACTAAAAAAAACACTATCTGCTATAAAACCTGCAGATCTTCCCTTTCTTATTACTTTACTTACAGTAAAATGGTAGAAATACTCACCTGAACCTACTCACCAATCAGCTGCCTCCCCTGTGCCGCGTTACTTTCTGACTGGTGACGTCACCCCGAACTGCCGCTGGTCTCAGAGTCTCGCTCTCAGAGTCAGCTCTGGTCTCGCTCTCTCCGCGCTGTTCATATCTCCGCTCTGGTCTCGCTCTCTCCCGCAGATACACTCCGCTCCTCACTCTTTATGCAGATACATAAAGAGTGAGGAGCGGAGCAGGTAAATAAAGAGCGAGGAGTGGAGCGGGTAAATGAAGAGGAGGAGCGGAGCAGGTAAATAAAGAGCGAGGAGAGGAGCGGGTAAATAAAGTGCGAGGAGCGGAGCAATCAAATTAAGATCGAGGAGCGGAGCAGGTGAATAAAGAGCGAGGAGCGGAGCAGGTAAATAAAGGGCGAGGAGCCGAGCTGGGAAATAAAGAGCGAGGAGAGGAGCAGCTAAATAAAGAGCGAGGAGCGGAGCAGGTAAATAAAGTGTGAGGAGCGGGGCAGATAAATAATGAGCGAGGAGCGGAGCCGGGAATTAAAGAGTGAGGAGCGGAGCAGGTGAATAAAGAGTGAGGAGTGGAGCAGGTAAAGAAAGAGTGAAGAGCGGAGCAGGTAAATAAAGTGTGAGGAGCGGGGCAGATAAATACTGAGCGAGGAGCGGAGCCGGGAATTAAAGAGTGAGGAGCGGAGCAGGTAAATAAAGAGTGAGGAGTGGAGCAGCAAAATAAAGAGCGAGGAGCGGAGCAGCTAAATGAAGAGTGAGGAGCGGAGCAGGTAAATAAAGAGCGAGGAGCGGAGCAGGTAAATAAAGAGCGAGGAGCGGAGCAGCTAAATGAAGAGTGAGGAGCGGAGCAGCAAAATAAAGAGCGAGGAGCGGAGCAGGTAAATAAAGAGCGAGGAGCAAAGCAGATAAATAATGAGCGAAGAGCGGAGCAGGTAAATAATGATCGAGGAGAGGAGCGGGTAAATAAAGTGCGAGGGTCGGAGCAATTAAATTAAGATCGCGGAGCGGAGCAGGTGAATAAAGAGCGAGGAGCGGAGCAGGTAAATAAAGAGCGAGGGGCGGAGCAGGTAAATAAAGAGCGAGGAGAGGAGCAGCTAAATAAAGAGCGAGGAGCGGAGCAGGTAAATAAAGTGTGAGGAGCGGGGCAGATAAATAATGAGCGAGGAGCGGAGCCGGGAAATAAAGAGTGAGGAGCGGAGCAGGTAAATACAGAGTGAGGAGTGGAGCAGCAAAATAAAGAGCGAGGAGCGGAGCAGCTAAATGAAGAATGTGGATCTGAGCAGGTAAATTAAGAGCGAGGAGCGGAGCAGGGAAATAAAGAGCGAGGAGCGGAGCAGCTAAATGAAGAGTGAGGAGCGGAGCAGCTAAATGAAGAGTGAGGAGCGGAGCAGCAATATAAAGAGCGAGGAGCGGAGCAGGTAAATAAAGGGCGAGGAGCAAAGCAGATAAATAATGAGCGAAGAGCGGAGCAGGTAAATAATGATCGAGGACCGGAGCAATTAAATATAGAGCAGGAGTGGTGCAGTTAAATAAAGTGTCGTGTGCGGAGCAGGTAAATAAAGACTGAGGAGCGAGGCAGGTGAATAAAGAGCGAGGAGCTGCGCAGGTAAATAACGAGCCCGGTGCTGGGCATGTGCATACAGAGGGAGGAGTGGAGAAGGTAAATAAAGAGGATGGAGCGGAGCAGTTAAATAAAGAGCACAGACAGGAGCAGGAAACTAATGAGTGATGAGTGGAGCAGGTAACTAAAGATCGAGGAGCAGAGCAGGTAAATAAAGAGTGAGGAGTGGAGCACAGAAATGAAGAGCGAGGAGCGGAGCAGTTAAATGAGGAGCGAGTTGCCGAGTAGGTAAATAAAGAGCGAGGAGCGGAGCAGGTAAATAAAGAGCGATGGTGGGAGCAGCTAAATAAATAGTTAGGAGCGCGACAGGTAAATAAAGAGCGAGGAGCGGAGCAGGTAAATAGAGATTGAGGAGTGCAGCAGGTAAATAAAGAGCGAGGAGAGGAGCGTGTAAATAAAGAGCGAGGAGCGGAGCAGGTAAATAAAAATTGAGGAGTGGAGCAGGTAAATAAAGAGCGAGGAGCGGAGCAGGTAAATAAAGAGCGATGAACGAAGCAGGTAAACAAAGAGCGAGGAGTTGAGCAGATACATAAAGAGTGAAGAGCGGAGCAGGTAAATAAAGAGCGAGGAGGGGAGCGGGTAAATAAAGAGGAGGAGCGGAGCAGGTAAATAAAGAGCTAGGAGGGGAGCGGGTAAATGAAGAGGAGGAGCGGAGCAGGTAAATAAAGAGCGAGGAGAGGAGCGGGTAAATAAAGTGCGAGGAGCGGAGCAATCAAATTAAGATCGAGGAGCGGAGCAGGTGAATAAAGAGCGAGGAGCGGAGCAGGTAAATAAAGGGCGAGGAGCCGAGCAGGGAAATACAGAGCGAGGAGAGGAGCAGCTAAATAAAGAGCGAGGAGCGGGGCAGATAAATAATGAGCGAGGAGCGGAGCCGGGAATTAAAGAGTGAGGAGCGGAGCAGGTGAATAAAGAGTGAGGAGTGGAGCAGGTAAAGAAAGAGTGAAGAGCGGAGCAGGTAAATAAAGTGTGAGGAGCGGGGCAGATAAATACTGAGCGAGGAGCGGAGCCGGGAAATAAAGAGTGAGGAGCGGAGCAGGTAAATAAAGAGTGAGGAGTGGAGCAGCAAAATAAGGAGCGAGGAGCGGAGCAGCTAAATGAAGAGTGAGGAGCGGAGCAGGTAAATAAAGAGCGAGGAGCGGAGCAGGTAAATAAAGAGCGAGGAGCGGAGCAGCTAAATGAAGAGTGAGGAGCGGAGCAGCAAAATAAAGAGCGAGGAGCGGAGCAGGTAAATAAAGAGCGAGGAGCAAAGCAGATAAATAATGAGCGAAGAGCGGAGCAGGTAAATAATGATCGGGGAGAGGAGCGGGTAAATAAAGTGCGAGGGTCGGAGCAATTAAATTAAGATCGAGGAGCGTAGCAGGTGAATAAAGAGCGAGGAGCGGAGCAGGTAAATAAAGAGCGAGGGCGGAGCAGGTAAATAAAGAGCGAGGAGAGGAGCAGCTAAATAAAGAGCGAGGAGCGGAGCAGGTAAATAAAGTGTGAGGAGCGGGGCAGATAAATAATGAGCGAGGAGCGGAGCCGGGAAATAAAGAGTGAGGAGCGGAGCAGGTAAATACAGAGTGAGGAGTGGAGCAGCAAAATAAGGAGCGAGGAGCGGAGCAGCTAAATGAAGAGTGAGGAGCGGAGCAGGTAAATAAAGAGCGAGGAGCGGAGCAGGTAAATAAAGAGCGAGGAGCGGAGCAGCTAAATGAAGAGTGAGGAGCGGAGCAGCAAAATAAAGAGCGAGGAGCGGAGCAGGTAAATAAAGAGCGAGGAGCAAAGCAGATAAATAATGAGCGAAGAGCGGAGCAGGTAAATAATGATCGGGGAGAGGAGCGGGTAAATAAAGTGCGAGGGTCGGAGCAATTAAATTAAGATCGAGGAGCGTAGCAGGTGAATAAAGAGCGAGGAGCGGAGCAGGTAAATAAAGAGCGAGGGCGGAGCAGGTAAATAAAGAGCGAGGAGAGGAGCAGCTAAATAAAGAGCGAGGAGCGGAGCAGGTAAATAAAGTGTGAGGAGCGGGGCAGATAAATAATGAGCGAGGAGCGGAGCCGGGAAATAAAGAGTGAGGAGCGGAGCAGGTAAATACAGAGTGAGGAGTGGAGCAGCAAAATAAAGAGCGAGGAGCGGAGCAGCTAAATGAAGAGTGTGGAGCGGAGCAGGTAAATAAAGAGCGAGGAGCGGAGCAGGTAAATAAAGAGCGAGGAGCGGAGCAGCTAAATGAAGAGTGAGGAGCGGAGCAGCAATATAAAGAGCGAGGAGCGGAGCAGGTAAATAAAGGGCGAGGAGCAAAGCAGATAAATAATGAGCGAAGAGCGGAGCAGGTAAATAATGATCGAGGACCGGAGCAATTAAATATAGAGCAGGAGCGGTGCAGTTAAATAAAGATTGAGGAGTGCAGCAGGTAAATAAAGAGCGAGGAGAGCAGCGTGTAAATAAAGAGCGAGGAGCGGAGCAGGTAAATAAAAATTGAGGAGTGGAGCAGGTAAATAAAGAGCGAGGAGCGGAGCAGGTAAATAAAGAGCGATGAACGGAGCAGGTAAACAAAGAGCGAGGAGTTGAGCAGATACATAAAGAGTGAAGAGCGGAGCAGGTAAATAAAGAGCGAGGAGGGGAGCGGGTAAATAAAGAGCTAGGAGGGGAGCGGGTAAATAAAGAGGAGGAGCGGAGCAGGTAAATAAAGAGCGAGGAGAGGAGCGGTAAATAAAGTGCGAGGATCGGAGCAATTAAATTAAGATCGAGGAGCGGAGCAGGTGAATAAAGAGCGAGGAGCGGAGCAGGTAAATAAAGAGCGAGGGGCGGAGCAGGTAAATAAAGAGCGAGGAGCGGAGCCGTTAAATAAAGAGCCAGGATTTGAGCAGATAAAGAGTGAGGAGTTGAGCAGGTAAATAAAGAGCGAGGAGTGGAGCAAGTAAATAAAGAGTGAGGAGCGGACCAGGCAATTAAATAGCACGGAGCGGAGCAGGTAAATAATGATCAACGAGCGGAGCAATTAAATAAAGAGCGAGGAGCCGAGTAGGTAAATAAAGAGCGAGGAGCGGAGCAGGTAAATAAAGAGTGAGGAGCGGCGCAGGTAAATAAAGAGTGAGGAGCGGACCAGGCAATTAAATAGCACGGAGCGGAGCAGGTAAATAAAGATCTAATAGCTGCGCGGTTCAATAAAGAGCTCAGAGCAGAGCAGGTAAATCAAAAGCGAGGAGCAAAGAAGGTAAATAAAGAGCGAGCTGCGGAGCAGGTAAATGAAAAAGTAAGGAGCGGAGCAGGTAAATAAAGAGTGAGGAGCGGAGCAGGTAAATAAAGAGTGAGAAGCGGACCAGGCAATTAAATCGCACGGAGCGTAGCAGGTAAATAAAGAGCGAGGAGCGGAGCAGGTAAATAAAGAGCGAGGAGCGGGACAAGAAAATAAAGAGCGAGGAGCGGGGCAGATAAATAATGAGCGAGGAGCGGAGCCGGGAATTAAAGAGTGAGGAGCGGAGCAGGTGAATAAAGAGTGAGGAGTGGAGCAGGTAAAGAAAGAGTGAAGAGCGGAGCAGGTAAATAAAGTGTGAGGAGCGGGGCAGATAAATACTGAGCGAGGAGCGGAGCCGGGAAATAAAGAGTGAGGAGCGGAGCAGGTAAATAAAGAGTGAGGAGTGGAGCAGCAAAATAAGGAGCGAGGAGCGGAGCAGCTAAATGAAGAATGAGGAGCGGAGCAGGTAAATAAAGAGCGAGGAGCGGAGCAGGTAAATAAAGAGCGAGGAGCGGAGCAGCTAAATGAAGAGTGAGGAGCGGAGCAGCAAAATAAAGAGCGAGGAGCGGAGCAGGTAAATAAAGAGCGAGGAGCAAAGCAGATAAATAATGAGCGAAGAGCGGAGCAGGTAAATAATGATCGGGGAGAGGAGCGGGTAAATAAAGTGCGAGGGTCGGAGCAATTAAATTAAGATCGAGGAGCGTAGCAGGTGAATAAAGAGCGAGGAGCGGAGCAGGTAAATAAAGAGCGAGGGCGGAGCAGGTAAATAAAGAGCGAGGAGAGGAGCAGCTAAATAAAGAGCGAGGAGCGGAGCAGGTAAATAAAGTGTGAGGAGCGGGGCAGATAAATAAAGGGCGAGGAGCAAAGCAGATAAATAATGAGCGAAGAGCGGAGCAGGTAAATAATGATCGAGGACCGGAGCAATTAAATATAGAGCAGGAGCTGTGCAGTTAAATAAAGATTGAGGAGTGCAGCAGGTAAATAAAGAGCGAGGAGAGCAGCGTGTAAATAAAGAGCGAGGAGCGGAGCAGGTAAATAAAAATTGAGGAGTGGAGCAGGTAAATAAAGAGCGAGGAGCGGAGCAGGTAAATAAAGAGCGATGAACGGAGCAGGTAAACAAAGAGCGAGGAGTTGAGCAGATACATAAAGAGTGAAGAGCGGAGCAGGTAAATAAAGAGCGAGGAGGGGAGCGGGTAAATAAAGAGCTAGGAGGGGAGCGCGTAAATAAAGAGGAGGAGCGGAGCAGGTAAATAAAGAGCGAGGAGAGGAGCGGTAAATAAAGTGCGAGGAGTGGAGCAAGTAAATAAAGAGTGAGGAGCGGACCAGGCAATTAAATAGCACGGAGCGGAGCAGGTAAATAATGATCAACGAGCGGAGCAATTAAATAAAGAGCGAGGAGCCGAGTAGGTAAATAAAGAGCGAGGAGCGGAGCAGGTAAATAAAGAGTGAGGAGCGGAGCAGGTAAATAAGGAGCGAGGTGCGGAGTAGGTAAACAAAGAGTGAGGAGCGGCGCAGGTAAATAAAGAGTGAGGAGCGGACCAGGCAATTAAATAGCACGGAGCGGAGCAGGTAAATAAAGATCTAAGAGCTGCGCGGTTCAATAAAGAGCTCAGAGCAGAGCAGGTAAATCAAAAGCGAGGAGCAAAGAAGGTAAATAAAGAGCGAGCTGCGGAGCAGGTAAATGAAAAAGTAAGGAGCGGAGCAGGTAAATAAAGAGTGAGGAGCGGAGCAGGTAAATAAAGAGTGAGAAGCGGACCAGGCAATTAAATCGCACGGAGCGTAGCAGGTAAATAAAGAGCGAGGAGCGGAGCAGGTAAATGAAGAGCGAGGAGCGGGACAAGAAAATAAAGAGCGAGGAGCGGGGCAGATAAATAATGAGCGAGGAGCGGAGCCGGGAATTAAAGAGTGAGGAGCGGAGCAGGTGAATAAAGAGTGAGGAGTGGAGCAGGTAAAGAAAGAGTGAAGAGCGGAGCAGGTAAATAAAGTGTGAGGAGCGGGGCAGATAAATACTGAGCGAGGAGCGGAGCCGGGAAATAAAGAGTGAGGAGCGGAGCAGGTAAATAAAGAGTGAGGAGTGGAGCAGCAAAATAAGGAGCGAGGAGCGGAGCAGCTAAATGAAGAGTGAGGAGCGGAGCAGGTAAATAAAGAGCGAGGAGCGGAGCAGGTAAATAAAGAGCGAGGAGCGGAGCAGCTAAATGAAGAGTGAGGAGCGGAGCAGCAAAATAAAGAGCGAGGAGCGGAGCAGGTAAATAAAGAGCGAGGAGCAAAGCAGATAAATAATGAGCGAAGAGCGGAGCAGGTAAATAATGATCGGGGAGAGGAGCGGGTAAATAAAGTGCGAGGGTCGGAGCAATTAAATTAAGATCGAGGAGCGTAGCAGGTGAATAAAGAGCGAGGAGCGGAGCAGGTAAATAAAGAGCGAGGGCGGAGCAGGTAAATAAAGAGCGAGGAGAGGAGCAGCTAAATAAAGAGCGAGGAGCGGAGCAGGTAAATAAAGTGTGAGGAGCGGGGCAGATAAATAAAGGGCGAGGAGCAAAGCAGATAAATAATGAGCGAAGAGCGGAGCAGGTAAATAATGATCGAGGACCGGAGCAATTAAATATAGAGCAGGAGCGGTGCAGTTAAATAAAGATTGAGGAGTGCAGCAGGTAAATAAAGAGCGAGGAGAGCAGCGTGTAAATAAAGAGCGAGGAGCGGAGCAGGTAAATAAAAATTGAGGAGTGGAGCAGGTAAATAAAGAGCGAGGAGCGGAGCAGGTAAATAAAGAGCGATGAACGGAGCAGGTAAACAAAGAGCGAGGAGTTTAGCAGATACATAAAGAGTGAAGAGCGGAGCAGGTAAATAAAGAGCGAGGAGGGGAGCGGGTAAATAAAGAGCTAGGAGGGGAGCAGGTAAATAAAGAGGAGGAGCGGAGCAGGTAAATAAAGAGCGAGGAGAGGAGCGGTAAATAAAGTGCGAGGATCGGAGCAATTAAATTAAGATCGAGGAGCGGAGCAGGTGAATAAAGAGCGAGGAGCGGAGCAGGTAAATAAAGAGCGAGGGGCGGAGCAGGTAAATAAAGAGCGAGGAGCGGAGCAGTTAAATAAAGAGCCAGGATTTGAGCAGATAAAGAAAGAGTGAGGAGTTGAGCAGGTAAATAAAGAGCGAGGAGTGGAGCAAGTAAATAAAGAGTGAGGAGCGGACCAGGCAATTAAATAGCACGGAGCGGAGCAGGTAAATAATGATCAACGAGCGGAGCAATTAAATAAAGAGCGAGGAGCCGAGTAGGTAAATAAAGAGCGAGGAGCGGAGCAGGTAAATAAAGAGTGAGGAGCGGAGCAGGTAAATAAGGAGCGAGGTGCGGAGTAGGTAAACAAAGAGTGA
Source organism: Heptranchias perlo (assembly GCF_035084215.1). Taxonomy (NCBI): domain Eukaryota; kingdom Metazoa; phylum Chordata; class Chondrichthyes; order Hexanchiformes; family Hexanchidae; genus Heptranchias; species Heptranchias perlo. The sequence continues at coordinate 460,304 of NW_027138483.1, forward strand.
GGAGCGGCGCAGGTAAATAAAGAGTGAGGAGCGGACCAGGCAATTAAATAGCACGGAGCGGAGCAGGTAAATAAAGATCTAAGAGCTGCGCGGTTCAATAAAGAGCTCAGAGCAGAGCAGGTAAATCAAAAGCGAGGAGCAAAGAAGGTAAATAAAGAGCGAGCTGCGGAGCAGGTAAATGAAAAAGTAAGGAGCGGAGCAGGTAAATAAAGAGTGAGGAGCGGAGCAGGTAAATAAAGAGTGAGAAGCGGACCAGGCAATTAAATCGCACGGAGCGTAGCAGGTAAATAAAGAGCGAGGAGCGGAGCCGGGAATTAAAGAGTGAGGAGCGGAGCAGGTGAATAAAGAGTGAGGAGTGGAGCAGGTAAAGAAAGAGTGAAGAGCGGAGCAGGTAAATAAATTGTGAGGAGCGGGGCAGATAAATACTGAGCGAGGAGCGGAGCCGGGAAATAAAGAGTGAGGAGCGGAGCAGGTAAATAAAGAGTGAGGAGTGGAGCAGCAAAATAAGGAGCGAGGAGCGGAGCAGCTAAATGAAGAGTGAGGAGCGGAGCAGGTAAATAAAGAGCGAGGTGCGGAGCAGGTAAATAAAGAGCGAGGAGCGGAGCAGCTAAATGAAGAGTGAGGAGCGGAGCAGCAAAATAAAGAGCGAGGAGCGGAGCAGGTAAATAAAGAGCGAGGAGCAAAGCAGATAAATAATGAGCGAAGAGCGGAGCAGGTAAATAATGATCGGGGAGAGGAGCGGGTAAATAAAGTGCGAGGGTCGGAGCAATTAAATTAAGATCGAGGAGCGTAGCAGGTGAATAAAGAGCGAGGAGCGGAGCAGGTAAATAAAGAGCGAGGGCGGAGCAGGTAAATAAAGAGCGAGGAGAGGAGCAGCTAAATAAAGAGCGAGGAGCGGAGCAGGTAAATAAAGTGTGAGGAGCGGGGCAGATAAATAATGAGCGAGGAGCGGAGCCGGGAAATAAAGAGTGAGGAGCGGAGCAGGTAAATACAGAGTGAGGAGTGGAGCAGCAAAATAAAGATCGAGGAGCGTAGCAGGTGAATAAAGAGCGAGGAGCGGAGCAGGTAAATAAAGAGCGAGGGCGGAGCAGGTAAATAAAGAGCGAGGAGAGGAGCAGCTAAATAAAGAGCGAGGAGCGGAGCAGGTAAATAAAGTGTGAGGAGCGGGGCAGATAAATAAAGGGCGAGGAGCAAAGCAGATAAATAATGAGCGAAGAGCGGAGCAGGTAAATAATGATCGAGGACCGGAGCAATTAAATATAGAGCAGGAGCGGTGCAGTTAAATAAAGATTGAGGAGTGCAGCAGGTAAATAAAGAGCGAGGAGAGCAGCGTGTAAATAAAGAGCGAGGAGCGGAGCAGGTAAATAAAAATTGAGGAGTGGAGCAGGTAAATAAAGAGCGAGGAGCGGAGCAGGTAAATAAAGAGCGATGAACGGAGCAGGTAAACAAAGAGCGAGGAGTTGAGCAGATACATAAAGAGTGAAGAGCGGAGCAGGTAAATAAAGAGCGAGGAGGGGAGCGGGTAAATAAAGAGCTAGGAGGGGAGCAGGTAAATAAAGAGGAGGAGCGGAGCAGGTAAATAAAGAGCGAGGAGAGGAGCGGTAAATAAAGTGCGAGGATCGGAGCAATTAAATTAAGATCGAGGAGCGGAGCAGGTGAATAAAGAGCGAGGAGCGGAGCAGGTAAATAAAGAGCGAGGGGCGGAGCAGGTAAATAAAGAGCGAGGAGCGGAGCAGTTAAATAAAGAGCCAGGATTTGAGCAGATAAAGAAAGAGTGAGGAGTTGAGCAGGTAAATAAAGAGCGAGGAGTGGAGCAAGTAAATAAAGAGTGAGGAGCGGACCAGGCAATTAAATAGCACGGAGCGGAGCAGGTAAATAATGATCAACGAGCGGAGCAATTAAATAAAGAGCGAGGAGCCGAGTAGGTAAATAAAGAGCGAGGAGCGGAGCAGGTAAATAAAGAGTGAGGAGCGGAGCAGGTAAATAAGGAGCGAGGTGCGGAGTAGGTAAACAAAGAGTGAGGAGCGGCGCAGGTAAATAAAGAGTGAGGAGCGGACCAGGCAATTAAATAGCACGGAGCGGAGCAGGTAAATAAAGATCTAAGAGCTGCGCGGTTCAATAAAGAGCTCAGAGCAGAGCAGGTAAATCAAAAGCGAGGAGCAAAGAAGGTAAATAAAGAGCGAGCTGCGGAGCAGGTAAATGAAAAAGTAAGGAGCGGAGCAGGTAAATAAAGAGTGAGGAGCGGAGCAGGTAAATAAAGAGTGAGAAGCGGACCAGGCAATTAAATCGCACGGAGCGTAGCAGGTAAATAAAGAGCGAGGAGCGGAGCCGGGAATTAAAGAGTGAGGAGCGGAGCAGGTGAATAAAGAGTGAGGAGTGGAGCAGGTAAAGAAAGAGTGAAGAGCGGAGCAGGTAAATAAATTGTGAGGAGCGGGGCAGATAAATACTGAGCGAGGAGCGGAGCCGGGAAATAAAGAGTGAGGAGCGGAGCAGGTAAATAAAGAGTGAGGAGTGGAGCAGCAAAATAAGGAGCGAGGAGCGGAGCAGCTAAATGAAGAGTGAGGAGCGGAGCAGGTAAATAAAGAGCGAGGAGCGGAGCAGGTAAATAAAGAGCGAGGAGCGGAGCAGCTAAATGAAGAGTGAGGAGCGGAGCAGCAAAATAAAGAGCGAGGAGCGGAGCAGGTAAATAAAGAGCGAGGAGCAAAGCAGATAAATAATGAGCGAAGAGCGGAGCAGGTAAATAATGATCGGGGAGAGGAGCGGGTAAATAAAGTGCGAGGGTCGGAGCAATTAAATTAAGATCGAGGAGCGTAGCAGGTGAATAAAGAGCGAGGAGCGGAGCAGGTAAATAAAGAGCGAGGGCGGAGCAGGTAAATAAAGAGCGAGGAGAGGAGCAGCTAAATAAAGAGCGAGGAGCGGAGCAGGTAAATAAAGTGTGAGGAGCGGGGCAGATAAATAATGAGCGAGGAGCGGAGCCGGGAAATAAAGAGTGAGGAGCGGAGCAGGTAAATACAGAGTGAGGAGTGGAGCAGCAAAATAAAGAGCGAGGAGCGGAGCAGCTAAATGAAGAGTGTGGAGCGGAGCAGGTAAATAAAGAGCGAGGAGCGGAGCAGGTAAATAAAGAGCGAGGAGCGGAGCAGGTAAACAAAGAGCGAGGAGTTGAGCAGATACATAAAGAGTGAAGAGCGGAGCAGGTAAATAAAGAGCGAGGTGGGGAGCGGGTAAATAAAGAGCTAGGAGGGGAGCGGGTAAATGAAGAGGAGGAGCGGAGCAGGTCAATAAAGAGCGAGGGGCGGAGCAGGTAAATAAAGAGCGAGGAGCGGAGCAGTTAAATAAAGAGCCAGGATTTGAGCAGATAAAGAAAGAGTGAGGAGTTGAGCAGGTAAATAAAGAGCGAGGAGTGGAGCAAGTAAATAAAGAGTGAGGAGCGGACCAGGCAATTAAATAGCACGGAGCGGAGCAGGTAAATAATGATCAACGAGCGGAGCAATTAAATAAAGAGCGAGGAGCCGAGTAGGTAAATAAAGAGCGAGGAGCGGAGCAGGTAAATAAAGAGTGAGGAGCGGAGCAGGTAAATAAGGAGCGAGGTGCGGAGTAGGTAAACAAAGAGTGAGGAGCGGCGCAGGTAAATAAAGAGTGAGGAGCGGACCAGGCAATTAAATAGCACGGAGCGGAGCAGGTAAATAAAGATCTAAGAGCTGCGCGGTTCAATAAAGAGCTCAGAGCAGAGCAGGTAAATCAAAAGCGAGGAGCAAAGAAGGTAAATAAAGAGCGAGCTGCGGAGCAGGTAAATGAAAAAGTAAGGAGCGGAGCAGGTAAATAAAGAGTGAGGAGCGGAGCAGGTAAATAAAGAGTGAGAAGCGGACCAGGCAATTAAATCGCACGGAGCGTAGCAGGTAAATAAAGAGCGAGGAGCGGAGCAGGTAAATAAAGAGCGAGGAGCGGGACAAGAAAATAAAGAGCGAGGAGCGGAGCTGGGAATTAAAGAGTGAGGAGAGGAGCAGGTTAATAAAGAGTGAGGAGCGGAGCAGTTAAATAAAGAGTGAGGAGCCCAGCAGGTGAATAAAGAGCGAGGGTGGGAGCAGCTGAATAGATAGTGAGGAGCGGGACAGGTAAATAAAGAGCGAGGAGCGGAGCAGGTAAATAAAGAGCGAGGAGCAGCGCAGGTAAATAAAGAGTGAGGAGCGGAGCAGGTAAATAAAGAGCGAGGAACAGCGCAGGTAAATAAAGAGCGAGGAGCGGGCAGGTAGATGAAGAGCGAGGAGTGGAGCAGGTTAATAAAGAGTGAGGAGCGGAGCCGGGAATTAAAGAGTGAGGAGCGGAGCAGTTAAATAAAGAGCCAGGATTTGAGCAGATAAAGAAAGAGTGAGGAGTTGAGCAGGTAAATAAAGAGCGAGGAGTGGATCAAGTAAATAAAGAGTGAGGAGCGGACCAGGCAATTAAATAGCACGGAGCGGAGCAGGTAAATAATGATCAACGAGCGGAGCAATTAAATAAAGAGCGAGGAGCGGAGCAGGTGAATAAAGAGCGAGGAGCGGAATAGGTAAATAAAAAGCGTGGAGCGGAGCAGGTAAATAAAGAGCGAGGAGCGGAGCAGGTAGATAAAGATCGAGGACTGGAGCATTTGAATAAAGAGCGAGGAGCGGAGAAGGTCAATAAAGAGCGATGAGCGGAGCAGGTGAATAAAGAGCGAGGAGCGGAGCAGGTAAATAAAGAGCGAGGAGCGGAGCAGGTAAATAAAGAGCGAGGAGCGGAGCAGTTAAATAAATTGCGAGGACCGGAGCAGGTAAATACAGAGCAGGAGCAGGGCAGTTAAATAAAGTGTCAGGTGCGGAGCAGGTAAATAAAGAGTGAGGAGCGAGGCAGTTGAATTAGAGTGAGGAGCGAGGCAGGCAAATTAACAGTGAGGAACGGAGCAGGTAAATAAAGAGAGAGGAGAGGACAGGGAAATAAAGAGTGAGCAGAGGAGCAGCAATATAAAGAGTGAGGAGTGGGGCAGGTAAATAAAGAGCGAGTAGCGGAGCAGGTAAATAAAGAGTGAGGAGTGGAGCAGGTAAATAAAGAGCGAGGAGCGGAGCAGGTAAATATAGAACGACGTGAGGAGCGATGAAATAAAGAGTGAGGAGCGGCGCAAGTATATAAAGTTCGAGGAGCGGAACAGGTCAATAAAGAGCGAGGAGCAAGGCAGGTGAACAAAGAGCGAGGAACGGAGCAAGTAAAAAAACAGTGACGAGTGGAGCAGGTAAATAATGAACGAAGAGCGGAGCAGGTAGATAAAGATCGAGGACTGGAGCATTTAAATAAAGAGCGAGGAGCGGAGAAAGTCAATATAAAGGATGCAGCGGAGCAATTAAACAAAGAGCACAGAGAGGAGCAGGAAACTAAAGAGCGAGGAGCGGAGCAGGTGAATAAAGAGCGAGGAGCGGAGCAAGTAAAAAAACAGTGACGAGTGGAGCAGGTAAATAATGAACGAAGAGCGGAGCAGGTAGATAAAGATCGAGGACTGGAGCATTTGAATAAAGAGCGAGGAGCGGAGAAGGTCAATAAAGAGGATGCAGCGGAGCAATTAAACAAAGAGCACAGAGAGGAGCAGGAAACTAAAGAGCGAGGAGCGGAGCAGGTGAATAAAGAGCGAGGAGCGGAGCAGTTAAATAAAGAGCGAGGAGCGGAGCAGGTAAATAAAGAGCGAGGAGCGGAGCAGATAAATAAAGAGTGAGGAGCGGGGCAGATGAATAAACAGCGAGGAGCGGAGCAGGTAAATAAAGAGCGAGGAGTGGAGCAGATAAATAAAGAGCTAGGAGCGGAGCAGCTAAATAAAGAGTGAGGAGCGGAGCAGGTAAATAAAGAGCGAGGAGTGGAGCAGGTAAATAAAGAGCCAGGAGTTGAGCAGATAAATAAAGAGCGAGGAGCGGAGCAGCAAAATAAATAGTGAGGAGCGGAGCAGGTAAATAAAGAGCGAGGAGCGGAGCAGGAAAATAAAGAGCGAGGAGCGGAGCAGGTAAATAAATAGTGAGGAGCGGCGCAGGTAAATTGAAACCGAGGAACAGAACATGCAAATATAGAGTGAGGAGGAAAGCAGGTAAATAATGAGCGAAGAGCGGAGCAATTAAATATAGAGCAGGAGCCTTGTACTTAAATAAAGTGTCATGTGCGGAGCACGTAAATAAAGACTGAGGAGCGAGGCAGGTGAATAAAGAGCCCGGTGCTGGGCATGTAAATAAAGAGGATGCAGCGGAGCAGTTAAATAAAGATCACAGACAGGAGCAGGAAACTTATGAGTGATGAGTGGAGCAGGTAACTAAAGATCGAGGAGCGGAGCAGGTGAATAAAGAGCGAGGAGCGAGGCAGGTGAATTAGAGTGAGGAGCGAGGCAGGCAAATTAACAGTGAGGAACGGAGCAGGTAAATAAAGAGAGAGGAGAGGGACGGGGAAATAACGAGTGAGCAGAGGAGCAGCTAAATAAAGAGTGAGGAGTGGGGCAGGTAAATAAAGAGCGAGTAGCGGAGCAGGTAAATAAAGAGCGAAGAGCGGAGCAGGTAAATAAAGAGCGAGGAGCGGAGCAGCTAAATAAATAGTGAGGAGCGGGACAGGTAAATAAAGAGCGAGGAGGGGAGCAGGTAAATAAAGAGCGAGGAGCAGCGCAGGTAAATTAAGAGCGAGGAGCGGAGAAAATGAATAAATAGCGAGGAGCGGAGCAGGTAAATAATGTGTGAGGAGCGGAGCAGGTAAATAAAGAACGAGGAGTGGAGCAGGTAGATAAGGAGCGAGGAGTGTAGCAGGTAAATAAAGAACGAGGAGTGGAGCAGGTAAATGAAGAGCGAGGAGTGGAGCAGGTCATTTATGAGTGAGGAGAGGAGAAGGTAAATAAAGAGCGACGAGCGGTTTAGGTAAATAAAGTGCGAGGAGCCGAGCAGGTAAATAAAGAGTGAGGAGCGGCGCAGGTAAATTAAAACCGAGGAGCGGAACATGCAAATAAAGAGTGAGGAGCAAAGCAGATAAATAATGAGCGAAGAGCGGAGCAGGTAAATAAAGAGCGAGGACCGGAGCAATTAAATATAGAGCAGGAGCGGTGCAGTTAAATAAAGTGTCATGTGCGGAACAGGTAAATAAAGACTGAGGAGCGAGGCAGGTGAATAAAGGGCGAGGAGCTGCGCAGGTAAATAAAGAGCCCGGTGCTGGGCATGTGAATAAAGAGGCAGGAGTGGAGAAGGTAAATAAAGAATATGGAGCGGAGCAGTTAAATAAAGAGCACAGACAGGAGCAGGAAACTAAAGAGTGATGAGTGGAGCAGGTAACTAAAGATCGAGCAGCGGAGCAGGTAAATAAAGAGCGAGGAGCGGAGCAGCTCAATAAAGAGTGTGGAGCAGAGCAGGTAAATCAAAAGAGAGGAGCAAAGCAGGTAAATAAAGAGTGAGGAGCGGAGCACATAAATGAAGAGCGAGGAGTGGAGCAGGTAAATAAAGAGCGAGCTGCGGAGCAGATAAATGAAGAGTGAGGAGCGGGGCAGATAAATAAAGAGCGAGGAGCAGCGCAGGTAAATAAAGAGTGAGGAGAGGAGCAGGTAAATAAAGAGCGAGGAGCAGAGCAGATAAATAAAGAGCGAGGAGCGGAGCCGGGAATTAAAGAGTGAGGAGCGGAGCAGGTAAATAAAGAGCGATGAACGTCGCAGGTAAAAAAAGAGCGAGGAGTTGAGCAGATAAATAAAGAGTGAGGAGCGGAACATTTAAATAAAGAGTGAGGAGCAGAGCAGGGAAATAATGAGTGAGGAGAGGAGCAGGTAAATAAAGAGCGAGGAGCAGAGCAGATAAATAAAGAGCGAGGAGCGGAGCCGGGAATTAAAGAGTGACGAGCGGAGCTGGTAAATAAAGTTCGAGGAGCGAAGCAGGTAAATAAAGATCGAGGAGTGGAGCAGGTAAATAAAGAGTGAGGAGAGGAGCAGGTAAATAAAGAGTGAGGAGAGGAGCAAGTAAATAAAGAGTGAGGAGAGGAGCAGGTAAATAAAGAACGAGGATCTGCGCAGGTAAATAAAGAGCCCGGTGCTGGGCATGTAAATAAAGAGGGAGGAGTGGAGAAGGTAAATAAAGAGTGAGGAGCCGAGCAGGTAAATAAAGAGCGAGGAGCGGAGCAGGTAAATAAAGATCGAGGATTGGAACAGGTAAATAAAGAGCGAGGAGCTGCGCAGGTAAATAAAGAGCCCGGTGCTGGGCATGTAAATAAAGAGGGAGGAGTGGAGAAGGTAAATAAAGAGGATGGAGCGGAGCAGTTAAATAAAGAGCACAGACAGGAGCAGGAAACTAATGAGTGATGAGTGGAGCAGGTAACTAAAGATCGAGGAGCTGAGCAGCTCAATAAAGAGTGTGGAGCAGAGCAGGTACATCAAAAGCGAGGAGCAAAGCAGGTAAATAAAGAGTGAGGAGCGGAGCACATAAATGAAGAGCGAGGAGTGGATCAGGTAAATAAAGAGCGAGCTGCGAAGCAGGTAAATGAAGAGTGAGGAGCGGAGCAGGTAAATAAGGAGCGAGGTGCCGTGCAGGTAAATAAAGAGCGAGGAGCGGAGCAGGTAAATAAATTGCGAGGAGCGGAGCAGGTAAATAAAGAGTGAGGAGCGGACCAGGCAATTAAATAGCACAGAGCGGAGCAGGTAAATAAAGATCTAGGAGCGGAGCAATTAAATAAAGAGCGAGGCGCGGAGCAGGTGAGTAAAGAGCGAGGACCGGAGCAGGTGAGTAAAGAGCGAGGAGCGGAGCAGGTAAATAAAAAGCGGGGAACGGAGCAGGTAAAGATAGAGCGAGGAGCGGGGCAGGTAAATAAAGAGCGAGGAACGGAGCAGGTAAATAAAGAGCGAGGAGCGAAGCAGGTGAACAAAGAGCGAGGAACGGAGCAGGTAAATAAAGAGCGAGGAGCGGAGCAGGTAAATAAAGAGCGAGGAGCAGCGCAGGTAAATAAAGAGCGAGGAGCGGAGCAGGTAAATAAAGAGTGAGGAGAGGACCAGGTAGATAAAGAGCGAGGGGCGGAGCAGGTAAATAAAGAGCGAGGGGCGGAGCAGGTAAATAAAGAGTGAGGAGCGGAGCAGGTTAATAAAGAGTCAGGAGAGGACCAGGTAGATAAAGAGCGAGGGGCGGAGCAGGTAAATAAAGAGCGAGGGGCGGAGCAGGTTAATAAAGAGTGAGGAGCGGAGCAGGTTAATAAAGCGTGAGGAGCGGAGCAGGTAAATAAAGAGTGAGGAGCGGAGCAGGTTAATAAAGAGTGAGGAGAGGACCAGGTAGATAAAGAGCGAGGGGCGGAGCAGGTAAATAAAGAGTGAGGGGCGGAGCAGGTAAATAAAGAGCGAGGGCGGAGCAGGTAAATAAAGAGCGAGGACCGGAGCAATTAAACATAGAGCAGGAGCGGGGCAGTTAATAAAGTGTCAGGTGCGGAGCAGGTAAATAATGAGTGATGAGCGAGGCATGTGAACAAAGCGCGAGGAGTGGAACAGGAAAATAAAGAGAGAGGAGAGGCACAGGGAAAAAAAGGGTGAGCAGCGGAGCAGGTAAATAAAGAGTGAGGAGCGGTTCAGGTGAATAAAGAGCTGACTCCTGGTCTGTACAGCGTCACTGACTCCCGGTCTGGACAGAATCATTGACTCCCGGTTTTTGCAGAGCCACTAACTCCCGGTCTGTACAGATTCACTGACTCAAGATCTGTACAGTTTCACCGACTCACTGTCTGAACAGAGTCACTGATTCCGGTCCATACAGAGTCACGGACTCCCGGCCTGTACAGATTCACTGATTCCGGTCTGTACAGAGACACTGACTCCCGGCCTGTACAGTCACTGACTCCAGGTCTGTACAGCATCACTGATGCCCGGTCATACAGCGTCACTGACTCCCGGTTGGACAGAGTCACTAACACTCGGTCTGCACAGAGTTACTGACTCCCGGTCTGTAAAGACTCACTGACTCCCGGTCTGGACAGAATCACTGACTCCCGGTCTGTACAGATTCACTGACTCCACGTCTGGAGAGATTCATTGAATCCTGCTATGCACAGAGTCACTGACTCACGGTCTGGACAGAGTAACTGACTTCCGGTCTATGCAGAGTCACTGCCTTCCGGTCTGCACAAAGTCACCGACTTCAAGTCCGTACAGAATCACCGATTCCCGGTCTACACAGAGCCATTGAGTCCCGGTCTGCACAGCGACACTGAATCCAGGTCTGTACAGTCACTGACACACGGTCTGTACAGAGCCACTAATTCCAGGTCTGTGCAGATTCACTGACAAACTGTCTGCACAGGGACACTGACTCCCGGTCTGTACAGATTCACTGACTCTCGGTATGTACAGATTCACTGACTCCCTATCTGTACAGAGTCACTGATTCCGGTCTGTACAGAGTCACGAACTCTTGGTGTCAGTGACTCAGTACAGACCGGAAGGCAGTTACTCTGCAGAGAGTCACTGACGCTCCGTCTGTACAAAGTCACTGACTCCCGTTCCGTACAGAGTCACTGACTCCAGGTCTGTACAGAATCACTGACTCACCGGCCTGTACAAAGTCACTGACTTCCGGTCTGTACAGAGTCACTGACACCCGATCTTTACAGAGCCATTGACTCCAGGTCTGTGCAGATTCACTAACTCACTGTCTGTACAGAGTCACTGATTCCTGATCGATGAAGACTCGCTGACACCCGGTCTGCACAGAGCCACTGACTCCAGATCTGCGCAGATTCACTAAATCACTGTCTGTACAGAGTCACTGATTCCGGTCTGTACAGAGTCACCGACTTCCGGTCGGTACAGAATCACTGACTCCCGCTCTGTACAGAGTCGCTGACTCCAGGTCTGTACATAATCAATGATTCCGAACTGCACAGAGTCGCTGACTCCCGGCCTGTACACAGCAACTGACTCCCGTTCTGTGCAGAGTCGCTGACTACAGGTCTGTACAGCAGCACTGACACCCCGACTGCACAGTGTCACTGACTCCCGGTCTGTACAGACTGACAGACTCCGGGTCTCTACGGACTCACTGACGCCCGGTCTGTACAGTGTTACTGACTCCCTGTCTTACAGAGCCACTGAGTTCCGGTCTCGACAGAGTCACTGACATCCAGTCTGCACAGAGTCACTGACACCCGATCTGTAGAGAGCCACTGGATCCAGGTCTGCACAGGTTCACTGATTCCCGGTCATACAGCGTCACTGACTCCGGTTGGACAGAGTCACTAACACTCGGTCTGCACAGAGTTACTGACTCCCGGTCTGTAAAGACTCACTGACTCCCGGTCTGGACAGAATCACTGACTCCCGGTCTGTACAGAGTAACTGACTTCCGGTCTATGCAGAGTCACTGCCTTCCGGTCTGCACAGAGTCACCGACTTCAAGTCCGTACAGAATCACCGACTCCCGGTCTACACAGAGCCATTGAGTCCCGGTCTGCACAGGGACACTGAATCCAGGTCTGTACAGAGTCACTGACACACGGTCTGTACAGAGCCACTAATTCCAGGTCTGTACAGATTCACTGACAAACTGTCTGTACAGGGACACTGACTCCAGGTCCGTACAGAGTCAGTGACTCCCGGTCCTACAGAGTCACTGACTCCCGGTCTGTACAGATTCACTGACTCTCGGTATGTACAGATTCACTGACTCCCTGTCTGGACAGAGTCACTGATTCCGGTCTGTACAGAGTCACGAACTCTTGGTGTCAGTGACTCAGTACAGACCGGAAGGCAGTTACTCTGCAGAGAGTCACTGACGCTCCGTCTGTACAAAGTCACTGACTCCCGTTCCGTACAGAGTCACTGACTCCAGGTCTGTACAGAATCACTGACTCACCGGCCTGTACAAAGTCACTGACTTCCGGTCTGTACAGAGTCACTGACACCCGATCTTCACAGAGCCACTGACTCCAGGTCTGTGCAGATTCACTAACTCACTGTCTGTACAGAGTCACTGATTCCTGATCGATGAAGACTCGCTGACACCCGGTCTGCACAGAGCCACTGACTCCAGATCTGCGCAGATTCACTAAATCACTGTCTGTACAGCGTCACTGATTCCGGTCTGTACAGAGTCACCGACTTCCGGTCGGTACAGAATCACTGACTCCCGCTCTGTACAGAGTCGCTGACTCCAGGTCGGTACATAATCAATGATTCCGAACTGCACAGAGTCGCTGACTCCCGGCCTGTACACAGCAACTGACTCCCGTTCTGTGCAGAGTCGCTGACTCCAGGTCTGTACAGCAGCACTGACACCCCGACTGCACAGTGTCACTGACTCCCGGTCTTACAGAGCCACTGAGTTCCGGTCTCGACAGAGTCACTGACATCCGGTCTGTACAGAGTCACTGACACCCGATCTGTGGAGAGCCACTGAATCCAGGTCTGCACAGGTTCACTGATTCCCGGTCAGACAGCGTCACTAACTCCGGTTGGACAGAGTCATTAACACTCGGTCTGCGCAGAGTTACTGACTCCCGGTCTGTAAAGACTCACTGACTCCCGGTCTGGACAGAATCACTGACTCCCGGTCTGTACAGAGTAACTGACTTCCGGTCTATGCAGAGTCACTGCCTTCCGGTCTGCACAGAGTCACCGACTTCAAGTCCGTACAGAATCACCGACTCCCGGTCTACACAGAGCCATTGAGTCCCGGTCTGCACAGGGACACTGAATCCAGGTCTGTACAGAGTCACTGACACACGGTCTGTACAGAGCCACTAATTCCAGGTCTGTACAGATTCACTGACAAACTGTCTGTACAGGGACACTGACTCCAGGTCCGTACAGAGTCAGTGACTCCCGGTCCTACAGAGTCACTGACTCTCGGTATGTACAGATTCACTGACTCCCTGTCTGGACAGAGTCACTGATTCCGGTCTGTACAGAGTCACGAACTCTTGGTGTCAGTGACTCAGTACAGACCGGAAGGCAGTTACTCTGCAGAGAGTCACTGACGCTCCGTCTGTACAAAGTCACTGACTCCCGTTCCGTACAGAGTCACTGACTCCAGGTCTGTACAGAATCACTGACTCACCGGCCTGTACAAAGTCACTGACTTCCGGTCTGTACAGAGTCACTGACACCCGATCTTTACAGAGCCATTGACTCCAGGTCTGTGCAGATTCACTAACTCACTGTCTGTACAGAGTCACTGATTCCTGATCGATGAAGACTCGCTGACACCCGGTCTGCACAGAGCCACTGACTCCAGATCTGCGCAGATTCACTAAATCACTGTCTGTACAGAGTCACTGATTCCGGTCTGTACAGAGTCACCGACTTCCGGTCGGTACAGAATCACTGACTCCCGCTCTGCACAGAGACGCTGACTCCCGGCCCGTACACAGGAACTGACTCCCGTTCTGTGCAGAGTCGCTGACTACAGGTCTGTACAGCAGCACTGACACCCCGACTGCACAGTGTCACTGACTCCCGGTCTGTACAGACTGACAGACTCCGGGTCTCTACGGAGTCACTGACGCCCGGTCTGTACAGAGTTACTGACTCCCTGTCTTACAGAGCCACTGAGTTCCGGTCTCGACAGAGTCACTGTCATCCGGTATGTACAGAGTCACTGACACCCGATCTGTAGAGAGCCACTGAATCCAGGTCTGCACAGGTTCACTGACTTAATGTCTGAAAAGAGTCACTGATTCCGGCCCATACAGAGTCACGGACTCCCGGACTGTAGCGATTCACTGATTCCCTGTCTGTACAGAATCACTGATTCCGGTCTGTACAGAGTCACTGACACTAATTATTCAGACTCCGACCAGCGCGAATAACTTCTTCGAGCTGGACGTGATTTGAAATCGCAATTTTTTGATTTAGAGTCAGATACGCTACCGTTGCGCCACGATCTCTGATAAAAGAAAGGTGGATGTTTACCTTTATGAAATTTCCTCATACACCGTTTCATTTATTTCAGATGAACAAATCCCAGCCCACTCCCACCGAGTGTCAGGCAGCCTCAGAAGCAGCCTTCACCTGTCCGCGGCAGCATGAATGCAGCAAATCCAATTACACACACCCGGCACCCAGAATTATCACATCACAGGAAAAGAACTGCTCAAAATGCATAACAGGACGGGCAGCATCTGAAAAAACGTTGAGACTTTCGGTGTGTGGACTTTGTACAGGACTGCTAACAGGACGGTGTGAAAATGTGAACTATGGGTGTGTATAAATGGATGTCACGCTTCTTTATAATGTGAGTGTTTATGTCATGTGTGCCATTTATAAATTTATTTTGATTTTTTTTATACAATGATATGTCTTGTTATAAATATACATATTGCATCTGTGACACGTATAAATGCATTTGGGTATATCTGTGTGGTGGTTGTCATTATGCCTGTGTGTATCTGTGTTATGTATTTGTGTGTAATTGAAAAATAAGACATAGATAATTAAACATCCAGAAAATACATTTACAATATATACACCCCACTAAATGAATAAATAATACAGATACATGGAAATACATTTGTAAGCAGCGGTCATGAAATGCATTTGCATCGAACAAATCAGAAATATATTTTTAATCTCACACGTCAGCAGCCCAGTATATTTATAACTATGGCAAACTGAAGTTGTAACGTTCCCTGGTGGTCTAGTAGTTAGGATTCGGTGTTCTTATTATCTTAGCCCGGGTTCGATTCTTGATGAAGCAATTTGCTTTTACAAAACAGTTCACTTAATTACACAAAATAATTCAATTCTCTGACACGCCGAATGATTCTTTTAGTTACCATTAATAAACCCACAACTTTCTGTTTCGCACTGAACGAAATGCTAACAAGTCTGCCGAGTGACTGTCGAATCTACGCTAACCTTTCTGACTTTCATCCCTTCTCATTTTACGCACTTGATTTTCGGAGTCTGCTGAAAAGTGCTCAGTGGTTATGAGACCCGGAATCTGGTGCAGCCGTTGTTGAATGTGAAAGGATTGCTACCCATTTTGTACGAGAGAAAGCTCGCGCCTGGAAGTTTGTGAGGAGCAAGTTCCAGCAAATTGTTTCTGACCCGGGGATTTTTCGCGTGTGAAGCCAACATGATAACCATTACACCACGAAAACATCCACTTAGTCCAGCCCAGGTCAGATGGAAGTGTTTAGGGAGAAAGTGAACTGCTCACTCCCACTTCTGGGGGATGTCCCAAAGCGTTTAATAGAGATGTAATCAAAAACATAGAATGAAAGGAGGCCATTCGGTCCATCGTGCCAGTGCCAGCTCTTTAAATTCAATGGTGCAATTTTAAAGGGGTGCAGGAACAGAGAGACCCGGGGGTGTACGTACACAAATCTTTGAAGGTGGCAGGACAAGTTGAATAGATTGTAAAAAAAAAGTATTCGGAGTCGTTGACTTTATAAATAGTGGCATAGAGTACAAAAGCAACTAACTTATGCTAAACCTTCATAGATCACTGGTTAGGCGTGGGCTGGCCACCACACAATTCTGCCCACCACACTTTAGGAAGGATGTCAAGGCCTGAGAGAAGATGCAGAAAATATTCACCAGATTGGTTCCAGGGATGAGGGATTCAGTTACGTGGATAGACTGGAGGAGCTGGTGTTGTTCTCCTTAGAGCAGAGAAGGTAAAGAGGAGATTTGATGGACGTGTTCAAAATCATGACGCGTTAAGATAAAGTTAATAAAGAGAAATTGTTCCCATTGGCGGAAGGGTCGAGAACAAGAGGGCACAGATTTAACGTGATTGGCCAAAGAACCAAAGGGGACATGAGGGAAAAGGTTTTCATGCAGCCAGTAATTGTGGTCTGGAATGCGATGTCTTTCAGGCGTGATGGAAGCAGATTCAATTGTGGCTTTCAAAAAGGAATTCGATAAATAATTGAAGGGAAAGAAATTGTTGAGCTGTAACAATTCTGTCACTGTTGACAGAGAGAGAAAGAGAGAGTGAGACAGAGACAGAGAGAGATTGACCCAGGGGGATATAGACAGGGGGAGAGAGACAGACACAGCGAGAGAGAGAGAGAGAGATGGAGCCAGAGAGAGAGAGATGGTGAGAAAGAAAGAGGCACAGTGAGCGAGACAGGGGCAGAGGGATGTCCAGCAGAGGCGACAGAGGGGCATTCTGGGGGAAGTTGGCTCAGTCACCTCCACTGAACAGTGGGTAGCAGAAGAAACCCTTCAGTGACGACTGGCAGGAGGAAAAGCGTCCAGCAGAGGGGCATTCTGTGAGATGTCGGCACAGTCACCTCCACTGAAAAGTGGGTAGCAGAAGAAACCCTTCAGTGAAGCCAACCAGGAGGAAAAGCATCCGGCGGTGGAGACAGAGGGACATTCTGGGAGAAGTCGGCTCAGTCACCTCCACTGAACGGTGGGTCGCAGAAGAAGCCCTTCAGTGACGGATACCAGGAGGAAAAGCGTCCAGCAGAGGCGACAGAGGGGCATTCTGGGAGAAGTCGGCTCAGTAACCTGCACTGAACAGTGGGTATCAGAAGAAGCCCTTCAGTGACGACGACCAGGAGAAAAAGCATTCGACGGTGGAGACGGAGGGGCATTCTGGGAGATGTCGGCTCAGTCACCTCCACTGAACAGTGGGTAGCAGAAGACGCCCTTCAGTGAGGACTATCAGAAGTAAAAGCGTCCAGCGGAGGCGACAGAGGGGTATTCTGGGAGAAGTCTGCTCAGTCACCTCCACTGAACAGTGGTCGCAGAAGAAGCCCTTCAGTGACGACTATCAGGAGGAAAAGCGTCCAGCAGAGGCTGCAGAGGGGCATTCTTGGAGAAGTCGGCTCAGTTATCTCCACTGAACAGTGGGTAGCAGAAGAAGCCCTTCAGTGACGACTATCAGGAGGAAAAGCGTCCAGCAGAGCGGCATTCTGGGAGAAGTCGGCTCAGTCACCTCCACTGAACAGTGGGTAGCAGAAGAAGCCCTTCAGTGACGACTATCAGGAGGAAAACCGTCCAGCAGAGGCGACAGACGGGCATCCTGGGAGGAGTCGGCTTAGTCACCTCCACTGAACAGTGGGCAGCAAAAGAAGCTCTTCAGTGGCGACTACCAGGAGGGCAAGCATCCGGCGGAGGAGCATTCTGGGAGAAATCGGCTCCGTCATGTCCACTGAACGGTGGGTTGCAGAAGAAGCGCTTCAGTGACGACGACCAGGAGGGAAAGCATCCGGCGGAGGGACATTCTGGGAGAAGTCGGCTCAGTCACCTCCACTGAACAGTGGGTAGCAGAAGAAGCCCTTCAGTGACGACGATCAGGAGGAAATGTGTCCAGCAGAGGCTACAGAGGGGCATTCTGGGAGAAGTCGGCTCAGTCACCTCCACTGAACAGTGGGCAGCAAAAGAAGCCCTTCAGTGGCGACGATCAGGAGGAAATGCGTCCAGCAGAGGGGCATTCTGGTAGATGTCGGCCCAGTCACCTCCAGTGAACAGTGGGAAGCAGAAGAAACCGTTTAATGACGACGACGAAGAGGGAAATCATCCGGCGGTGGAGCATTCTGGGAGAAGTAGGTTTCGTCTCCGCTGCTGAACAGTGGGTCGCAGAAGGAGCCCTTCTGTGACGACCACCAGGAGGAAAAGCGTCCAGCAGCGGGGCATTCTGGGAGAAGTCTGCTCAGTCACCTCCACTGAAAAGTGGGGAGCAGAAAAAGCCTTTCAGTGACGACGACCAGGAAGAAAAGCATCCAGCAGAGGCGACAGAGGGGCAATTTGGGAGAAGTCGGCTCAGTCACCTCCACTGAACAGTGGGTAGCAGAAGAAGCCATTTGGAGACGACTGCCAGGAGGAAAAGCTACAAGCAGAGGGGTATTCTGGGAGAAGTTGGCTTAGTCACCTCGACTGAAACGTGGGTAGCAGAAGAAGCCCTTCAGTGACGGCTACCAGAAGGGAAAGCATCCGCTGGAGGGGCATTGTGGGAGAAGACGGCTCAGTCACCTCCACTGAACAGTGGGTTGCAGAAGAAGCCCTTCAGAGACGACGACAAGGAGGAAAAGCGTCCAGCAGAGGGGCATTCTGGGAGAAGTCGGCTCAGTCACCTCCACTGAACAGTGGGTAGCAGAAGGTGCCTTTCAGTGACGACGAACAGGAGGAAAAGCATCCAGCAGAGGCGACAGAGGGGTATTCTGGGAGAAGTCGGCTCCGTCACCTCCACTGAACAGTGGGTAACAGAAGAAGATTTTCAGTGAGGACGACTAGGAGGAAACGCATCCAACAGAGTTGACAGAGGGGAATTCATAAGAACATAAGAAATTGGAGCAGGAGCAGGCCAATCGGCCCCTCGAGCCTGCTCCGCCATTCAATAAGATCATGGCTGATCTGATCCCAACCACAAATCTAAAGAACACAAGAAGTCGGAGCAGGACCCGGCCACATAGCCCCTGGGCCCTCTCCGCCACCCACAGGGCATTGACTGATCCGAACTCAGCTTCATGTCCAATTTCCTGCCCGCTCCCCATAACCCCTAATTCCCTTTACTTCTAGGAAACTGTCTATTTCTGTTTTAAATTTATCTAATGATGTAGCTTCCACAGCTTCCTGGGGCAGCAAATTCCACAGACCGACCACCCTCTGAGTGAAGAAGTTTCTCCTCATCTCAGTTTTGAAAGAGCAGCCCCTTATTCTAAGATTATGCCCCCTAGTTCTAGTTTCACCCATCTTTGGGAACATCCTTACTGCATCCACCCGATCAAGACCCTTCACAATCTTATATGTTTCAATAAGATCGCCTCTCATTCTTCTGAACTCCAATGAGTAGAGTCCCAATCTACTCAACCTCTCCTTATATGTCCGCCCCCTCATCCCCGGGATTAACCGAGTGAACCTTCTTTGTACTGCCTCGAGAGCAAGTATGTCTTTTCTTAAGTATGGAGACCAAAACTGTATGCAGTATTCCAGGTGCGGTCTCACCAATACCTTATATAACTGCAGCAATACCTCCTTGTTTTTATATTCTATCCCCCTAGCAATAAAAGCCAACATTCCGTTGGCTTTCTTGATCACCTGCTGCACCTGCATACCAACTTTTTGATTTGCACAGTTTCACCGACTCACTGTCTGAACAGAGTCACTGATTCCGGTCCATACAGAGTCACGGACTCCCGGCCTGTACAGATTCACTGATTCCGGTCTGTACAGAGACACTGACTCCCGGCCTGTACAGTCACTGACTCCCGGTCTGTGCAGAGTCACTGACTCCAGGTCTGTACAGCATCACTGATGCCCGGTCATACAGCGTCACTGACTCCCGGTTGGACAGAGTCACTAACACTCGGTCTGCACAGAGTTACTGACTCCCGGTCTGTAAAGACTCACTGACTCCCGGTCTGGACAGAATCACTGACTCCCGGTCTGTACAGATTCACTGACTCCACGTCTGGAGAGATTCATTGAATCCTGCTATGCACAGAGTCACTGACTCACGGTCTGGACAGAGTAACTGACTTCCGGTCTATGCAGAGTCACTGCCTTCCGGTCTGCACAAAGTCACCGACTTCAAGTCCGTACAGAATCACCGATTCCCGGTCTACACAGAGCCATTGAGTCCCGGTCTGCACAGCGAAACTGAATCCAGGTCTGTACAGTCACTGACACACGGTCTGTACAGAGCCACTAATTCCAGGTCTGTGCAGATTCACTGACAAACTGTCTGTACAGGGACACTGACTCCAGGTCCGTACAGAGTCAGTGACTCCCGGTCCTACAGAGTCACTGACTCCCGGTCTGTACAGATTCACTGACTCTCGGTATGTACAGATTCACTGACTCCCTGTCTGGACAGAGTCACTGATTCCGGTCTGTACAGAGTCACGAACTCTTGGTGTCAGTGACTCAGTACAGACCGGAAGGCAGTTACTCTGCAGAGAGTCACTGACGCTCCGTCTGTACAAAGTCACTGACTCCCGTTCCGTACAGAGTCACTGACTCCAGGTCTGTACAGAATCACTGACTCACCGGCCTGTACAAAGTCACTGACTTCCGGTCTGTACAGAGTCACTGACACCCGATCTTCACAGAGCCACTGACTCCAGGTCTGTGCAGATTCACTAACTCACTGTCTGTACAGAGTCACTGATTCCTGATCGATGAAGACTCGCTGACACCCGGTCTGCACAGAGCCACTGACTCCAGATCTGCGCAGATTCACTAAATCACTGTCTGTACAGCGTCACTGATTCCGGTCTGTACAGAGTCACCGACTTCCGGTCGGTACAGAATCACTGACTCCCGCTCTGTGCAGAGTCGCTGACTCCAGGTCGGTACATAATCAATGATTCCGAACTGCACAGAGTCGCTGACTCCCGGCCTGTACACAGCAACTGACTCCCGTTCTGTGCAGAGTCGCTGACTACAGGTCTGTACAGCAGCACTGACACCCCGACTGCACAGTGTCACTGACTCCCGGTCTTACAGAGCCACTGAGTTCCGGTCTCGACAGAGTCACTGACATCCGGTCTGTACAGAGTCACTGACACCCGATCTGTGGAGAGCCACTGAATCCAGGTCTGCACAGGTTCACTGATTCCCGGTCATACAGCGTCACTAACTCCGGTTGGACAGAGTCATTAACAATCGGTCTGCGCAGAGTTACTGACTCCCGGTCTGTAAAGACTCACTGACTCCCGGTCTGGACAGAATCACTGACTCCCGGTCTGTACAGAGTAACTGACTTCCGGTCTATGCAGAGTCACTGCCTTCCGGTCTGCACAGAGTCACCGACTTCAAGTCCGTACAGAATCACCGACTCCCGGTCTACACAGAGCCATTGAGTCCCGGTCTGCACAGGGACACTGAATCCAGGTCTGTACAGAGTCACTGACACACGGTCTGTACAGAGCCACTAATTCCAGGTCTGTACAGATTCACTGACAAACTGTCTGTACAGGGACACTGACTCCAGGTCCGTACAGAGTCAGTGACTCCCGGTCCTACAGAGTCACTGACTCCCGGTCTGTACAGATTCACTGACTCTCGGTATGTACAGATTCACTGACTCCCTGTCTGGACAGAGTCACTGATTCCGGTCTGTACAGAGTCACGAACTCTTGGTGTCAGTGACTCAGTACAGACCGGAAGGCAGTTACTCTGCAGAGAGTCACTGACGCTCCGTCTGTACAAAGTCACTGACTCCCGTTCCGTACAGAGTCACTGACTCCAGGTCTGTACAGAATCACTGACTCACCGGCCTGTACAAAGTCACTGACTTCCGGTCTGTACAGAGTCACTGACACCCGATCTTTACAGAGCCATTGACTCCAGGTCTGTGCAGATTCACTAACTCACTGTCTGTACAGAGTCACTGATTCCTGATCGATGAAGACTCGCTGACACCCGGTCTGCACAGAGCCACTGACTCCAGATCTGCGCAGATTCACTAAATCACTGTCTGTACAGAGTCACTGATTCCGGTCTGTACAGAGTCACCGACTTCCGGTCGGTACAGAATCACTGACTCCCGCTCTGTACAGAGTCGCTGACTCCAGGTCTGTACATAATCAATGATTCCGAACTGCACAGAGTCGCTGACTCCCGGCCTGTACACAGCAACTGACTCCCGTTCTGTGCAGAGTCGCTGACTACAGGTCTGTACAGCAGCACTGACACCCCGACTGCACAGTGTCACTGACTCCCGGTCTGTACAGACTGACAGACTCCGGGTCTCTACGGACTCACTGACGCCCGGTCTGTACATAGTTACTGACTCCCTGTCTTACAGAGACACTGAGTTCCGGTCTCGACAGAGTCACTGACATCCGGTCTGTACAGAGTCACTGACACCCGATCTGTAGAGAGCCACTGAATCCAGGTCTGCACAGGTTCACTGATTCCCGGTCATACAGCGTCACTGGCTCCGGTTGGACAGAGTCACTAACACGCGGTCTGCACAGAGTTACTGACTCCCGGTCTGTAAAGACTCAATGACTCCCGGTCTGGACAGAATCACTGACTCCCGGCCTGTACAGAGTAACTGACTTCCGGTCTATGCAGAGTCACTACCTTCCGGTCTGCACAGAGTCACCGACTTCAAGTCCGTACAGAATCACCGACTCCCGGTCTACACAGAGCCATTGAGTCCCGGTCTGCACAGGGACACTGAATCCAGGTCTGTACAGAGTCACTGACACACGGTCTGTACAGAGCCACTAATTCCAGGTCTGTACAGATTCACTGACAAACTGTCTGTACAGGGACATTGACTCCAGGTCCGTACAGAGTCAGTGACTCCCGGTCCTACAGAGTCACTGACTCCCGGTCTGTACAGATTCACTAACTCTCGGTATGTACAGATTCACTGACTCCCTGTCTGGACAGAGTCACTGATTCCGGTCTGTACAGAGTCACGAACTCTTGGTGTCAGTGACTCAGTACAGACCGGAAGGCAGTTACTCTGCAGAGAGTCACTGACGCTCCGTCTGTACAAAGTCACTGACTCCCGTTCCGTACAGAGTCACTGACTCCAGGTCTGTACAGAATCACTGACTCACCGGCCTGTACAAAGTCACTGACTTCCGGTCTGTACAGAGTCACTGACACCCGATCTTCACAGAGCCACTGACTCCAGGTCTGTGCAGATTCACTAAATCACTGTGTGTACAGAGTCACTGATTCCTGATCGATGAAGACTCGCTGACACCCGGTCTGCACAGAGCCACTGACTCCAGTTCTGCGCAGATTCACTAAATCACTGTCTGTACAGAGTCACTGATTCCGGTCTGTACAGAGTCACCGACTTCCGGTCGGTACAGAATCACTGACTCCCGCTCTGTACAGAGTCGCTGACTCCAGGTCTGTATATAATCAATGATTCCGAACTGCACAGAGTCGCTGACTCCCGGCCTGTACACAGCAACTGACTCCCGTTCTGTGCAGAGTCGCTGACTCCAGGTCTGTACAGCAGCACTGACACCCCGACTGCACAGTGTCACTGACTCCCGGTCTGTACAGACTGACAGACTCCGGGTCTCTACGGAGTCACTGACGCCCGGTCTGTACAGAGTTACTGACTCCCTGTCTTACAGAGCCACTGAGTTCCGGTCTCGACAGAGTCACTGACATCCGGTCTGTACAGAGTCACTGACACCCGATCTGTGGAGAGCCACTGAATCCAGGTCTGCACAGGTTCACTGATTCCCGGTCATACAGCGTCACTGGCTCCGGTTGGACAGAGTCACTAACACGCGGTCTGCACAGAGTTACTGACTCCCGGTCTGTAAAGACTCACTGACTCCCGGTCTGGACAGAATCACTGACTCCCGGTCTGTACAGAGTAACTGACTTCCGGTCTATGCAGAGTCACTGCCTTCCGGTCTGCACAGAGTCACCGACTTCAAGTCCGTACAGAATCACCGACTCCCGGTCTACACAGAGCCATTGAGTCCCGGTCTGCACAGGGACACTGAATCCAGGTCTGTACAGAGTCACTGACACACGGTCTGTACAGAGCCACTAATTCCAGGTCTGTACAGATTCACTGACAAACTGTCTGTACAGGGACACTGACTCCAGGTCCGTACAGAGTCAGTGACTCCCGGTCCTACAGAGTCACTGACTCCCGGTCTGTACAGATTCACTGACTCTCGGTATGTACAGATTCACTGACTCCCTGTCTGGACAGAGTCACTGATTCCGGTCTGTACAGAGTCACGAACTCTTGGTGTCAGTGACTCAGTACAGACCGGAAGGCAGTTACTCTGCAGAGAGTCACTGACGCTCCGTCTGTACAAAGTCACTGACTCCCGTTCCGTACAGAGTCACTGACTCCAGGTCTGTACAGAATCACTGACTCACCGGCCTGTACAAAGTCACTGACTTCCGGTCTGTACAGAGTCACTGACACCCGATCTTCACAGAGCCATTGACTCCAGGTCTGTGCAGATTCACTAACTCACTGTCTGTACAGAGTCACTGATTCCTGATCGATGAAGACTCGCTGACACCCGGTCTGCACAGAGCCACTGACTCCAGATCTGCGCAGATTCACTAAATCACTGTCTGTACAGAGTCACTGATTCCGGTCTGTACAGAGTCACCGACTTCCGGTCGGTACAGAATCACTGACTCCCGCTCTGTACAGAGTCGCTGACTCCAGGTCGGTACATAATCAATGATTCCGAACTGCACAGAGTCGCTGACTCCCGGCCTGTACACAGCAACGGACTCCCGTTCTGTGCAGAGTCGCTGACTCCAGGTCTGTACAGCAGCACTGACACCCCGACTGCACAGTGTCACTGACACCCGGTCTTACAGAGCCACTGAGTTCCGGTCTCGACAGAGTCACTGACATCCGGTCTGTACAGAGTCACTGACACCCGATCTGTGGAGAGCCACTGAATCCAGGTCTGCACAGGTTCACTGATTCCCGGTCATACAGCGTCACTAACTCCGGTTGGACAGAGTCACTAACACTCGGTCTGCACAGAGTTACTGACTCCCGGTCTGTAAAGACTCACTGACTCCCGGTCTGGACAGAATCACTGACTCCCGGTCTGTACAGAGTAACTGACTTCCGGTCTATGCAGAGTCACTGCCTTCCGGTCTGCACAGAGTCACCGACTTCAAGTCCGTACAGAATCACCGACTCCCGGTCTACACAGAGCCATTGAGTCCCGGTCTGCACAGGGACACTGAATCCAGGTCTGTACAGAGTCACTGACACACGGTCTGTACAGAGCCACTAATTCCAGGTCTGTACAGATTCAATGACAAACTGTCTGTACAGGGACACTGACTCCAGGTCCGTACAGAGTCAGTGACTCCCGGTCCTACAGAGTCACTGACTCCCGGTCTGTACAGATTCACTGACTCTCGGTATGTACAGATTCACTGACTCCCTGTCTGGACAGAGTCACTGATTCCGGTCTGTACAGAGTCACGAACTCTTGGTGTCAGTGACTCAGTACAGACCGGAAGGCAGTTACTCTGCAGAGAGTCACTGACGCTCCGTCTGTACAAAGTCACTGACTCCCGTTCCGTACAGAGTCACTGACTCCAGGTCTGTACAGAATCACTGACTCACCGGCCTGTACAAAGTCACTGACTTCCGGTCTGTACAGAGTCACTGACACCCGATCTTTACAGAGCCATTGACTCCAGGTCTGTGCAGATTCACTAACTCACTGTCTGTACAGAGTCACTGATTCCTGATCGATGAAGACTCGCTGACACCCGGTCTGCACAGAGCCACTGACTCCAGATCTGCGCAGATTCACTAAATCACTGTCTGTACAGAGTCACTGATTCCGGTCTGTACAGAGTCACCGACTTCCGGTCGGTACAGAATCACTGACTCCCGCTCTGTACAGAGTCGCTGACTCCAGGTCTGTACATAATCAATGATTCCGAACTGCACAGAGTCGCTGACTCCCGGCCTGTACACAGCAACTGACTCCCGTTCTGTGCAGAGTCGCTGACTCCAGGTCTGTGCAGCAGCACTGACACCCCGACTGCACAGTGTCACTGACTCCCGGTCTGTACAGACTGACAGACTCCGGGTCTCTACGGAGTCACTGACGCCCGGTCTGTACAGAGTTACTGACTCCCTGTCTTACAGAGCCACTGAGTTCCGGTCTCGACAGAGTCACTGACATCCGATCTGTACAGAGTCACTGACACCCGATCTGTGGAGAGCCACTGAATCCAGGTCTGCACAGGTTCCCTGATTGCCGGTCATACAGCGTCACTGACTCCGGTTGGACAGAGTCACTCACACTCGGTCTGCACAGAGTTACTGACTCCCGGTCTGTAAAGACTCACTGACTCCCGATCTGGACAGAATCACTGACTCCCGGTCTGTACAGAGTAACTGACTTCCGGTCTATGCAGAGTCACTGCCTTCCGGTCTGCACAGAGTCACCGACTTCAAGTCCGTACAGAATCACCGACTCCCGGTCTACACAGAGCCATTGAGTCCCGGTCTGCACAGGGACACTGAATCCGGGTCTGTACAGAGTCACTGACACACGGTCTGTACAGAGCCACTAATTCCAGGTCTGTACAGATTCACTGACAAACTGTCTGTACAGGGACACTGACTCCAGGTCCGTACAGAGTCAGTGACTCCCGGTCCTACAGAGTCACTGACTCCCGGTCTGTACAGATTCACTGACTCTCGGTATGTACAGATTCACTGACTCCCTGTCTGGACAGAGTCACTGATTCCGGTCTGTACAGAGTCACGAACTCTTGGTGTCAGTGACTCAGTACAGACCGGAAGGCAGTTACTCTGCAGAGAGTCACTGACGCTCCGTCTGTACAAAGTCACTGACTCCCGTTCCGTACAGAGTCACTGACTCCAGGTCTGTACAGAATCACTGACTCACCGGCCTGTACAAAGTCACTGACTTCCGGTCCGTACAGAGTCACTGACACCCGATCTTTACAGAGCCATTGACTCCAGGTCTGTGCAGATTCACTAACTCACTGTCTGTACAGAGTCACTGATTCCTGATCGATGAAGACTCGCTGACACCCGGTCTGCACAGAGCCACTGACTCCAGATCTGCGCAGATTCACTGAATCACTGTCTGTACAGAGTCACTGATTCCGGTCTGTACAGAGTCACCGACTTCCGGTCGGTACAGAATCACTGACTCCCACTCTGCACAGAGTCGCTGACTCTCGGCCCGTACACAGTAACTGACTCCCGTTCTGTGCAGTGTCGCTGACTACAGGTCTGTACAGCAGCACTGACACCCCGACTGCACAGTGTCACTGACTCCCGGTCTGTACAGACTGACAGACTCCGGGTCTCTACGGAGTCACTGACGCCCGGTCTGTACAGAGTTACTGACTCCCTGTCTTACAGAGCCACTGAGTTCCGGTCTCGACAGAGTCACTGACATCCGGTATGTACAGAGTCACTGACACCCGATCTGTAGAGAGCCACTGAATCCAGGTCTGCACAGGTTCACTGACTTAATGTCTGAAAAGAGTCACTGATTCCGGCCCATACAGAGTCACGGACTCCCGGACTGTAGCGATTCACTGATTCCCTGTCTGTACAGAATCACTGATTCCGGTCTGTACAGAGTCACTGACACTAATTATTCAGACTCCGACCAGCGCGAATAAATTCTTCGAGCTGGACGTGATTTGAAATCGCAATTTTTTGATTTAGAGTCAGATACGCTACCGTTGCGCCACGATCTCTGATAAAAGAAAGGTGGATGTTTACCTTTATGAAATTTCCTCATACACCGTTTCATTTATTTCAGATGAACAAATCCCAGCCCACTCCCACCGAGTGTCAGGCAGCCTCAGAAGCAGCCTTCACCTGTCCGCGGCAGCATGAATGCAGCAAATCCAATTACACACACCCGGCACCCAGAATTATCACATCACAGGAAAAGAACTGCTCAAAATGCATAACAGGACGGGCAGCATCTGAAAAAACGTTGAGACTTTCGGTGTGTGGACTTTGTACAGGACTGCTAACAGGACGGTGTGAAAATGTGAACTATGGGTGTGTATAAATGGATGTCATGCTTCTTTATAATGTGAGTGTTTATGTCATGTGTGCCATTTATAAATTTATTTTGATTTTTTTTATACAATGATATGTCTTGTTATAAATATACATATTGCATCTGTGACACGTATAAATGCATTTGGGTATATCTGTGTGGTGGTTGTCATTATGCCTGTGTGTATCTGTGTTATGTATTTGTGTGTAATTGAAAAATAAGACATAGATAATTAAACATCCAGAAAATACATTTACAATATATACACCCCACTAAATGAATAAATAATACAGATACATGGAAATACATTTGTAAGCAGCGGTCATGAAATGCATTTGCATCGAACAAATCAGAAATATATTTTTAATCTCACACGTCAGCAGCCCAGTATATTTATAACTATGGCAAACTGAAGTTGTAACGTTCCCTGGTGGTCTAGTAGTTAGGATTCGGTGTTCTTATTATCTTAGCCTGGGTTCGATTCTTGATGAAGAAATTTGCTTTTACAAAACAGTTCACTTAATTACACAAAATAATTCAATTCTCTGACACGCCGAATGATTCTTTTAGTTACCATTAATAAACCCACAACTTTCTGTTTCGCACTGAACGAAATGCTAACAAGTCTGCCGAGTGACTGTCGAATCTACGCTAACCTTTCTGACTTTCATCCCTTCTCATTTTACGCACTTGATTTTCGGAGTCTGCTGAAAAGTGCTCAGTGGTTATGAGACCCGGAATCTGGTGCAGCCGTTGTTGAATGTGAAAGGATTGCTACCCATTTTGTACGAGAGAAAGCTCGCGCCTGGAAGTTTGTGAGGAGCAAGTTCCAGCAAATTGTTTCTGACCCGGGGATTTTTCACGTGTGAGGCCAACATGATAACCATTACACCACGAAAACATCCACTTAGTCCAGCCCAGGTCAGATGGAAGTGTTTAGGGAGAAAGTGAACTGCTCACTCCCACTTCTGGGGGATGTCCCAAAGCGTTTAATAGAGATGTAATCAAAAACATAGAATGAAAGGAGGCTATTCGGTCCATCGTGCCAGTGCCAGCTCTTTAAATTAAATGGTGCAATTTTAAAGGGGTGCAGGAACAGAGAGACCCGGGGGTGTACGTACACAAATCTTTGAAGGTGGCAGGACAAGTTGAATAGATTGTAAAAAAAAGTATTCGGAGTCGTTGACTTTATAAATAGTGGCATAGAGTACAAAACCAACTAACTTATGCTAAACCTTCATAGATCACTGGTTAGGCGTGGGCTGGCCACCACACAATTCTGCCCACCACACTTTAGGAAGGATGTCAAGGCCTGAGAGAAGATGCAGAAAATATTCACCAGATTGGTTCCAGGGATGAGGGATTCAGTTACGTGGATAGACTGGAGGAGCTGGTGTTGTTCTCCTTAGAGCAGAGAAGGTAAAGAGGAGATTTGATGGACGTGTTCAAAATCATGACGCGTTAAGATAAAGTTAATAAAGAGAAATTGTTCCCATTGGCGGAAGGGTCGAGAACAAGAGGGCACAGATTTAACGTGATTGGCCAAAGAACCAAAGGGGACATGAGGGAAAAGGTTTTCATGCAGCCAGTAATTGTGGTCTGGAATGCGATGTCTTTCAGGCGTGATGGAAGCAGATTCAATTGTGGCTTTCAAAAAGGAATTCGATAAATAATTGAAGGGAAAGAAATTGCTGAGCTGTAACAATTCTGTCACTGTTGACAGAGAGAGAAAGAGAGAGTGAGACAGAGACAGAGAGAGATTGACCCAGGGGGATATAGACAGGGGGAGAGAGACAGACACAGCGAGAGAGAGAGAGAGAGAGATGGAGCCAGAGAGAGAGAGATGGTGAGAAAGAAAGAGGCACAGTGAGCGAGACAGGGGCAGAGGGATGTCCAGCAGAGGCGACAGAGGGGCATTCTGGGGGAAGTTGGCTCAGTCACCTCCACTGAACAGTGGGTAGCAGAAGAAACCCTTCAGTGACGACTGGCAGGAGGAAAAGCGTCCAGCAGAGGGGCATTCTGTGAGATGTCGGCTCAGTCACCTCCACTGAACAGTAGGTAGCAGAAGAAACCCTTCAGTGACGGTAATCTGGAGAAAACGCGTCCAGCAGAGGCTACAGAGGGGAATTCTGGGAGAAGTCGGCTCAGTCACCTCCACTGAAAAGTGGGTAGCAGAAGAAACCCTTCAGTGAAGCCAACCAGGAGGAAAAGCATCCGGCGGTGGAGACAGAGGGACATTCTGGGAGAAGTCGGCTCAGTCACCTCCACTGAACGGTGGGTCGCAGAAGAAGCCCTTCAGTGACGGATACCAGGAGGAAAAGCGTCCAGCAGAGGCGACAGAGGGGCATTCTGGGAGAAGTCGGCTCAGTAACCTGCACTGAACAGTGGGTATCAGAAGAAGCCCTTCAGTGACGACGACAAGGAGAAAAAGCATTCGACGGTGGAGACGGAGGGGCATTCAGGGAGATGTCGGCTCAGTCACCTCCACTAAACAGCGGGTAGCAGGAGAAGCCCTTCAGTGAGGACGATCAGAAGTAAAAGCGTCCAGCAGAGGCGACAGAGGGGCATTCTGGGAGAAGTCGGCTCAGTCACCTCCACTGAACAGTGTGTAGCAGAAGACGCACTTCAGTGAGGACTATCAGAAGTAAAAGCGTCCAGCAGAGGCGACAGAGGGGTATTCTGGGAGAAGTCTGCTCAGTCACCTCCACTGAACAGTGGTCGCAGAAGAAGCCCTTCAGTGACGACTATCAGGAGGAAAAGCGTCCAGCAGAGGCTGCAGAGGGGCATTCTTGGAGAAGTCGGCTCAGTTATCTCCACTGAACAGTGGGTAGCAGAAGAAGCCCTTCAGTGACGACTATCAGGAGGAAAAGCGTCCAGCAGAGCGGCATTCTGGGAGAAGTCGGCTCAGTCACCTCCACTGAACAGTGGGCAGCAAAAGAAGCCCTTCAGTGGCGACTTCCAGGCGGGCAAGCATCCGGCGGAGGAGCATTCTGGGAGAAATCGGCTCCGTCATGTCCACTGAACGGTGGGTTGCAGAAGAAGCGCTTCAGTGACGACGACCAGGAGGGAAAGCATCCGGCGGAGGGACATTCTGGGAGAAGTCGGCTCAGTCACCTCCACTGAACAGTGGGTAGCAGAAGAAGCCCTTCAGTGACGACGATCAGGAGGAAATGCGTCCAGCAGAGGGGCATTCTGGGAGATGTCGGCCCAGTCACCTCCAGTGAACAGTGGGAAGCAGAAGAAACCGTTCAATGACGACGACGAAGAGGGAAATCATCCGGCGGTGGAGCATTCTGGGAGAAGTCGGTTCAGTCACCTCCACTGAACAGTGGGTAGCAGAAGAAGCCATTTGGAGACGACTGCCAGGAGGAAAAGCTACCAGCAGAGGGGTATTCTGGGAGAAGTTGGCTTAGTCACCTCGACTGAAACGTGGGTAGCAGAAGAAGCCCTTCAGTGACGGCTACCAGAAGGGAAAGCATCCGCTGGAGGGGCATTGTGGGAGAAGACGGCTCAGTCACCTCCACTGAACAGTGGGTTGCAGAAGAAGCCCTTCAGAGACGACGACAAGGAGGAAAAGCGTCCAGCAGAGGGGCATTCTGGGAGAAGTCGGCTCAGTCACCTCCACTGAACAGTGGGTAGCAGAAGGTGCCTTTCAGTGACGACGAACAGGAGGAAAAGCATCCAGCAGAGGCGACAGAGGGGTATTCTGGGAGAAGTCGGCTCCGTCACCTCCACTGAACAGTGGGTAACAGAAGAAGATTTTCAGTGAGGACGACTAGGAGGAAACGCATCCAGCAGAGTTGACAGAGGGGAATTCATAAGAACATAAGAAATTGGAGCAGGAGTAGGCCAATCGGCCCCTCGAGCCTGCTCCACCATTCAATAAGATCATGGCTGATCTGATCCCAACCACAAATCTAAAGAACACAAGAAGTCGGAGCAGGACCCGGCCACATAGCCCCTGGGCCCTCTCCGCCACCCACAGGGCATTGACTGATCCGAACTCAGCTTCATGTCCAATTTCCTGCCCGCTCCCCATAACCCCTAATTCCCTTTACTTCTAGGAAACTGTCTATTTCTGTTTTAAATTTATCTAATGATGTAGCTTCCACAGCTTCCTGGGGCAGCAAATTCCACAGACCGACCACCCTCTGAGTGAAGAAGTTTCTCCTCATCTCAGTTTTGAAAGAGCAGCCCCTTATTCTAAGATTATGCCCCCTAGTTCTAGTTTCACCCATCTTTGGGAACATCCTTACTGCATCCACCCGATCAAGACCCTTCACAATCTTATATGTTTCAATAAGATCGCCTCTCATTCTTCTGAACTCCAATGAGTAGAGTCCCAATCTACTCAACCTCTCCTTATATGTCCGCCCCCTCATCCCCGGGATTAACCGAGTGAACCTTCTTTGTACTGCCTCGAGAGCAAGTATGTCTTTCCTTAAGTATGGAGACCAAAACTGTATGCAGTATTCCAGGTGCGGTCTCACCAATACCTTATATAACTGCAGCAATACCTCCTTGTTTTTATATTCTATCCCCCTAGCAATAAAAGCCAACATTCCGTTGGCTTTCTTGATCACCTGCTGCACCTGCATACCAACTTTTTGATTTGCACAGTTTCACCGACTCACTGTCTGAATAGAGTCACTGATTCCGGTCCATACAGAGTCACGGACTCCCGGCCTGTACAGATTCACTGATTCCGGTCTGTACAGAGACACTGACTCCCGGCCTGTACAGTCACTGACTCCCGGTCTGTGCAGAGTCACTGACTCCAGGTCTGTACAGCATCACTGATGCCCGGTCATACAGCGTCACTGACTCCCGGTTGGACAGAGTCACTAACACTCGGTCTGCACAGAGTTACTGACTCCCGGTCTGTAAAGACTCACTGACTCCCGGTCTGGACAGAATCACTGACTCCCGGTCTGTACAGATTCACTGACTCCACGTCTGGAGAGATTCATTGAATCCTGCTATGCACAGAGTCACTGACTCACGGTCTGGACAGAGTAACTGACTTCCGGTCTATGCAGAGTCACTGCCTTCCGGTCTGCACAAAGTCACCGACTTCAAGTCCGTACAGAATCACCGATTCCCGGTCTACACAGAGCCATTGAGTCCCGGTCTGCACAGCGAAACTGAATCCAGGTCTGTACAGTCACTGACACACGGTCTGTACAGAGCCACTAATTCCAGGTCTGTGCAGATTCACTGACAAACTGTCTGTACAGGGACACTGACTCCAGGTCCGTACAGAGTCAGTGACTCCCGGTCCTACAGAGTCACTGACTCCCGGTCTGTACAGATTCACTGACTCTCGGTATGTACAGATTCACTGACTCCCTGTCTGGACAGAGTCACTGATTCCGGTCTGTACAGAGTCACGAACTCTTGGTGTCAGTGACTCAGTACAGACCGGAAGGCAGTTACTCTGCAGAGAGTCACTGACGCTCCGTCTGTACAAAGTCACTGACTCCCGTTCCGTACAGAGTCACTGACTCCAGGTCTGTACAGAATCACTGACTCACCGGCCTGTACAAAGTCACTGACTTCCGGTCTGTACAGAGTCACTGACACCCGATCTTCACAGAGCCACTGACTCCAGGTCTGTGCAGATTCACTAACTCACTGTCTGTACAGAGTCACTGATTCCTGATCGATGAAGACTCGCTGACACCCGGTCTGCACAGAGCCACTGACTCCAGATCTGCGCAGATTCACTAAATCACTGTCTGTACAGCGTCACTGATTCCGGTCTGTACAGAGTCACCGACTTCCGGTCGGTACAGAATCACTGACTCCCGCTCTGTGCAGAGTCGCTGACTCCAGGTCGGTACATAATCAATGATTCCGAACTGCACAGAGTCGCTGACTCCCGGCCTGTACACAGCAACTGACTCCCGTTCTGTGCAGAGTCGCTGACTACAGGTCTGTACAGCAGCACTGACACCCCGACTGCACAGTGTCACTGACTCCCGGTCTTACAGAGCCACTGAGTTCCGGTCTCGACAGAGTCACTGACATCCGGTCTGTACAGAGTCACTGACACCCGATCTGTGGAGAGCCACTGAATCCAGGTCTGCACAGGTTCACTGATTCCCGGTCATACAGCGTCACTAACTCCGGTTGGACAGAGTCATTAACACTCGGTCTGCGCAGAGTTACTGACTCCCGGTCTGTAAAGACTCACTGACTCCCGGTCTGGACAGAATCACTGACTCCCGGTCTGTACAGAGTAACTGACTTCCGGTCTATGCAGAGTCACTGCCTTCCGGTCTGCACAGAGTCACCGACTTCAAGTCCGTACAGAATCACCGACTCCCGGTCTACACAGAGCCATTGAGTCCCGGTCTGCACAGGGACACTGAATCCAGGTCTGTACAGAGTCACTGACACACGGTCTGTACAGAGCCACTAATTCCAGGTCTGTACAGATTCACTGACAAACTGTCTGTACAGGGACACTGACTCCAGGTCCGTACAGAGTCAGTGACTCCCGGTCCTACAGAGTCACTGACTCCCGGTCTGTACAGATTCACTGACTCTCGGTATGTACAGATTCACTGACTCCCTGTCTGGACAGAGTCACTGATTCCGGTCTGTACAGAGTCACGAACTCTTGGTGTCAGTGACTCAGTACAGACCGGAAGGCAGTTACTCTGCAGAGAGTCACTGACGCTCCGTCTGTACAAAGTCACTGACTCCCGTTCCGTACAGAGTCACTGACTCCAGGTCTGTACAGAATCACTGACTCACCGGCCTGTACAAAGTCACTGACTTCCGGTCTGTACAGAGTCACTGACACCCGATCTTTACAGAGCCATTGACTCCAGGTCTGTGCAGATTCACTAACTCACTGTCTGTACAGAGTCACTGATTCCTGATCGATGAAGACTCGCTGACACCCGGTCTGCACAGAGCCACTGACTCCAGATCTGCGCAGATTCACTAAATCACTGTCTGTACAGAGTCACTGATTCCGGTCTGTACAGAGTCACCGACTTCCGGTCGGTACAGAATCACTGACTCCCGCTCTGTACAGAGTCGCTGACTCCAGGTCTGTACATAATCAATGATTCCGAACTGCACAGAGTCGCTGACTCCCGGCCTGTACACAGCAACTGACTCCCGTTCTGTGCAGAGTCGCTGACTACAGGTCTGTACAGCAGCACTGACACCCCGACTGCACAGTGTCACTGACTCCCGGTCTGTACAGACTGACAGACTCCGGGTCTCTACGGACTCACTGACGCCCGGTCTGTACATAGTTACTGACTCCCTGTCTTACAGAGACACTGAGTTCCGGTCTCGACAGAGTCACTGACATCCGGTCTGTACAGAGTCACTGACACCCGATCTGTAGAGAGCCACTGAATCCAGGTCTGCACAGGTTCACTGATTCCCGGTCATACAGCGTCACTGGCTCCGGTTGGACAGAGTCACTAACACGCGGTCTGCACAGAGTTACTGACTCCCGGTCTGTAAAGACTCACTGACTCCCGGTCTGGACAGAATCACTGACTCCCGGCCTGTACAGAGTAACTGACTTCCGGTCTATGCAGAGTCACTATCTTCCGGTCTGCACAGAGTCACCGACTTCAAGTCCGTACAGAATCACCGACTCCCGGTCTACACAGAGCCATTGAGTCCCGGTCTGCACAGGGACACTGAATCCAGGTCTGTACAGAGTCACTGACACACGGTCTGTACAGAGCCACTAATTCCAGGTCTGTACAGATTCACTGACAAACTGTCTGTACAGGGACATTGACTCCAGGTCCGTACAGAGTCAGTGACTCCCGGTCCTACAGAGTCACTGACTCCCGGTCTGTACAGATTCACTAACTCTCGGTATGTACAGATTCACTGACTCCCTGTCTGGACAGAGTCACTGATTCCGGTCTGTACAGAGTCACGAACTCTTGGTGTCAGTGACTCAGTACAGACCGGAAGGCAGTTACTCTGCAGAGAGTCACTGACGCTCCGTCTGTACAAAGTCACTGACTCCCGTTCCGTACAGAGTCACTGACTCCAGGTCTGTACAGAATCACTGACTCACCGGCCTGTACAAAGTCACTGACTTCCGGTCTGTACAGAGTCACTGACACCCGATCTTCACAGAGCCACTGACTCCAGGTCTGTGCAGATTCACTAAATCACTGTGTGTACAGAGTCACTGATTCCTGATCGATGAAGACTCGCTGACACCCGGTCTGCACAGAGCCACTGACTCCAGTTCTGCGCAGATTCACTAAATCACTGTCTGTACAGAGTCACTGATTCCGGTCTGTACAGAGTCACCGACTTCCGGTCGGTACAGAATCACTGACTCCCGCACTGTACAGAGTCGCTGACTCCAGGTCTGTACATAATCAATGATTCCGAACTGCAGAGAGTCGCTGACTCCCGGCCTGTACACAGCAACTGACTCCCGTTCTGTGCAGAGTCGCTGACTCCAGGTCTGTACAGCAGCACTGACACCCCGACTGCACAGTGTCACTGACTCCCGGTCTGTACAGACTGACAGACTCCGGGTCTCTACGGAGTCACTGACGCCCGGTCTGTACAGAGTTACTGACTCCCTGTCTTACAGAGCCACTGAGTTCCGGTCTCGACAGAGTCACTGACATCCGGTCTGTACAGAGTCACTGACACCCGATCTGTGGAGAGCCACTGAATCCAGGTCTGCACAGGTTCACTGATTCCCGGTCATACAGCGTCACTGGCTCCGGTTGGACAGAGTCACTAACACGCGGTCTGCACAGAGTTACTGACTCCCGGTCTGTAAAGACTCACTGACTCCCGGTCTGGACAGAATCACTGACTCCCGGTCTGTACAGAGTAACTGACTTCCGGTCTATGCAGAGTCACTGCCTTCCGGTCTGCACAGAGTCACCGACTTCAAGTCCGTACAGAATCACCGACTCCCGGTCTACACAGAGCCATTGAGTCCCGGTCTGCACAGGGACACTGCATCCAGGTCTGTACAGAGTCACTGACACACGGTCTGTACAGAGCCACTAATTCCAGGTCTGTACAGATTCACTGACAAACTGTCTGTACAGGGACACTGACTCCAGGTCCGTACAGAGTCAGTGACTCCCGGTCCTACAGAGTCACTGACTCCCGGTCTGTACAGATTCACTGACTCTCGGTATGTACAGATTCACTGACTCCCTGTCTGGACAGAGTCACTGATTCCGGTCTGTACAGAGTCACGAACTCTTGGTGTCAGTGACTCAGTACAGACCGGAAGGCAGTTACTCTGCAGAGAGTCACTGACGCTCCGTCTGTACAAAGTCACTGACTCCCGTTTCGTACAGAGTCACTGACTCCAGGTCTGTACAGAATCACTGACTCACCGGCCTGTACAAAGTCACTGACTTCCGGTCTGTACAGAGTCACTGACACCCGATCTTCACAGAGCCATTGACTCCAGGTCTGTGCAGATTCACTAACTCACTGTCTGTACAGAGTCACTGATTCCTGATCGATGAAGACTCGCTGACACCCGGTCTGCACAGAGCCACTGACTCCAGATCTGCGCAGATTCACTAAATCACTGTCTGTACAGAGTCACTGATTCCGGTCTGTACAGAGTCACCGACTTCCGGTCGGTACAGAATCACTGACTCCCGCTCTGTACAGAGTCGCTGACTCCAGGTCGGTACATAATCAATGATTCCGAACTGCACAGAGTCGCTGACTCCCGGCCTGTACACAGCAACGGACTCCCGTTCTGTGCAGAGTCGCTGACTCCAGGTCTGTACAGCAGCACTGACACCCCGACTGCACAGTGTCACTGACTCCCGGTCTTACAGAGCCACTGAGTTCCGGTCTCGACAGAGTCACTGACATCCGGTCTGTACAGAGTCACTGACACCCGATCTGTGGAGAGCCACTGAATCCAGGTCTGCACAGGTTCACTGATTCCCGGTCATACAGCGTCACTAACTCCGGT
The DNA here is from genome assembly GCF_035084215.1 of Heptranchias perlo. Classification (NCBI taxonomy): domain Eukaryota; kingdom Metazoa; phylum Chordata; class Chondrichthyes; order Hexanchiformes; family Hexanchidae; genus Heptranchias; species Heptranchias perlo. Next base: position 497,700 of record NW_027138483.1, read on the forward strand.
TGGACAGAGTCACTAACACTCGGTCTGCACAGAGTTACTGACTCCCGGTCTGTAAAGACTCACTGACTCCCGGTCTGGACAGAATCACTGACTCCCGGTCTGTACAGAGTAACTGACTTCCGGTCTATGCAGAGTCACTGCCTTCCGGTCTGCACAGAGTCACCGACTTCAAGTCCGTACAGAATCACCGACTCCCGGTCTACACAGAGCCATTGAGTCCCGGTCTGCACAGGGACACTGAATCCAGGTCTGTACAGAGTCACTGACACACGGTCTGTACAGAGCCACTAATTCCAGGTCTGTACAGATTCAATGACAAACTGTCTGTACAGGGACACTGACTCCAGGTCCGTACAGAGTCAGTGACTCCCGGTCCTACAGAGTCACTGACTCCCGGTCTGTACAGATTCACTGACTCTCGGTATGTACAGATTCACTGACTCCCTGTCTGGACAGAGTCACTGATTCCGGTCTGTACAGAGTCACGAACTCTTGGTGTCAGTGACTCAGTACAGACCGGAAGGCAGTTACTCTGCAGAGAGTCACTGACGCTCCGTCTGTACAAAGTCACTGACTCCCGTTCCGTACAGAGTCACTGACTCCAGGTCTGTACAGAATCACTGACTCACCGGCCTGTACAAAGTCACTGACTTCCGGTCTGTACAGAGTCACTGACACCCGATCTTTACAGAGCCATTGACTCCAGGCCTGTGCAGATTCACTAACTCACTGTCTGTACAGAGTCACTGATTCCTGATCGATGAAGACTCGCTGACACCCGGTCTGCACAGAGCCACTGACTCCAGATCTGCGCAGATTCACTAAATCACTGTCTGTACAGAGTCACTGATTCCGGTCTGTACAGAGTCACCGACTTCCGGTCGGTACAGAATCACTGACTCCCGCTCTGTACAGAGTCGCTGACTCCAGGTCTGTACATAATCAATGATTCCGAACTGCACAGAGTCGCTGACTCCCGGCCTGTACACAGCAACTGACTCCCGTTCTGTGCAGAGTCGCTGACTCCAGGTCTGTGCAGCAGCACTGACACCCCGACTGCACAGTGTCACTGACTCCCGGTCTGTACAGACTGACAGACTCCGGGTCTCTACGGAGTCACTGACGCCCGGTCTGTACAGAGTTACTGACTCCCTGTCTTACAGAGCCACTGAGTTCCGGTCTCGACAGAGTCACTGACATCCGGTCTGTACAGAGTCACTGACACCCGATCTGTGGAGAGCCACTGAATCCAGGTCTGCACAGGTTCCCTGATTGCCGGTCATACAGCGTCACTGACTCCGGTTGGACAGAGTCACTCACACTCGGTCTGCACAGAGTTACTGACTCCCGGTCTGTAAAGACTCACTGACTCCCGATCTGGACAGAATCACTGACTCCCGGTCTGTACAGAGTAACTGACTTCCGGTCTATGCAGAGTCACTGCCTTCCGGTCTGCACAGAGTCACCGACTTCAAGTCCGTACAGAATCACCGACTCCCGGTCTACACAGAGCCATTGAGTCCCGGTCTGCACAGGGACACTGAATCCGGGTCTGTACAGAGTCACTGACACACGGTCTGTACAGAGCCACTAATTCCAGGTCTGTACAGATTCACTGACAAACTGTCTGTACAGGGACACTGACTCCAGGTCCGTACAGAGTCAGTGACTCCCGGTCCTACAGAGTCACTGACTCCCGGTCTGTACAGATTCACTGACTCTCGGTATGTACAGATTCACTGACTCCCTGTCTGGACAGAGTCACTGATTCCGGTCTGTACAGAGTCACGAACTCTTGGTGTCAGTGACTCAGTACAGACCGGAAGGCAGTTACTCTGCAGAGAGTCACTGACGCTCCGTCTGTACAAAGTCACTGACTCCCGTTCCGTACAGAGTCACTGACTCCAGGTCTGTACAGAATCACTGACTCACCGGCCTGTACAAAGTCACTGACTTCCGGTCCGTACAGAGTCACTGACACCCGATCTTTACAGAGCCATTGACTCCAGGTCTGTGCAGATTCACTAACTCACTGTCTGTACAGAGTCACTGATTCCTGATCGATGAAGACTCGCTGACACCCGGTCTGCACAGAGCCACTGACTCCAGATCTGCGCAGATTCACTAAATCACTGTCTGTACAGAGTCACTGATTCCGGTCTGTACAGAGTCACCGACTTCCGGTCGGTACAGAATCACTGACTCCCACTCTGCACAGAGTCGCTGACTCTCGGCCCGTACACAGTAACTGACTCCCGTTCTGTGCAGTGTCGCTGACTACAGGTCTGTACAGCAGCACTGACACCCCGACTGCACAGTGTCACTGACTCCCGGTCTGTACAGACTGACAGACTCCGGGTCTCTACGGAGTCACTGACGCCCGGTCTGTACAGAGTTACTGACTCCCTGTCTTACAGAGCCACTGAGTTCCGGTCTCGACAGAGTCACTGACATCCGGTATGTACAGAGTCACTGACACCCGATCTGTAGAGAGCCACTGAATCCAGGTCTGCACAGGTTCACTGACTTAATGTCTGAAAAGAGTCACTGATTCCGGCCCATACAGAGTCACGGACTCCCGGACTGTAGCGATTCACTGATTCCCTGTCTGTACAGAATCACTGATTCCGGTCTGTACAGAGTCACTGACACTAATTATTCAGACTCCGACCAGCGCGAATAAATTCTTCGAGCTGGACGTGATTTGAAATCGCAATTTTTTGATTTAGAGTCAGATACGCTACCGTTGCGCCACGATCTCTGATAAAAGAAAGGTGGATGTTTACCTTTATGAAATTTCCTCATACACCGTTTCATTTATTTCAGATGAACAAATCCCAGCCCACTCCCACCGAGTGTCAGGCAGCCTCAGAAGCAGCCTTCACCTGTCCGCGGCAGCATGAATGCAGCAAATCCAATTACACACACCCGGCACCCAGAATTATCACATCACAGGAAAAGAACTGCTCAAAATGCATAACAGGACGGGCAGCATCTGAAAAAACGTTGAGACTTTCGGTGTGTGGACTTTGTACAGGACTGCTAACAGGACGGTGTGAAAATGTGAACTATGGGTGTGTATAAATGGATGTCATGCTTCTTTATAATGTGAGTGTTTATGTCATGTGTGCCATTTATAAATTTATTTTGATTTTTTTTATACAATGATATGTCTTGTTATAAATATACATATTGCATCTGTGACACGTATAAATGCATTTGGGTATATCTGTGTGGTGGTTGTCATTATGCCTGTGTGTATCTGTGTTATGTATTTGTGTGTAATTGAAAAATAAGACATAGATAATTAAACATCCAGAAAATACATTTACAATATATACACCCCACTAAATGAATAAATAATACAGATACATGGAAATACATTTGTAAGCAGCGGTCATGAAATGCATTTGCATCGAACAAATCAGAAATATATTTTTAATCTCACACGTCAGCAGCCCAGTATATTTATAACTATGGCAAACTGAAGTTGTAACGTTCCCTGGTGGTCTAGTAGTTAGGATTCGGTGTTCTTATTATCTTAGCCTGGGTTCGATTCTTGATGAAGAAATTTGCTTTTACAAAACAGTTCACTTAATTACACAAAATAATTCAATTCTCTGACACGCCGAATGATTCTTTTAGTTACCATTAATAAACCCACAACTTTCTGTTTCGCACTGAACGAAATGCTAACAAGTCTGCCGAGTGACTGTCGAATCTACGCTAACCTTTCTGACTTTCATCCCTTCTCATTTTACGCACTTGATTTTCGGAGTCTGCTGAAAAGTGCTCAGTGGTTATGAGACCCGGAATCTGGTGCAGCCGTTGTTGAATGTGAAAGGATTGCTACCCATTTTGTACGAGAGAAAGCTCGCGCCTGGAAGTTTGTGAGGAGCAAGTTCCAGCAAATTGTTTCTGACCCGGGGATTTTTCACGTGTGAGGCCAACATGATAACCATTACACCACGAAAACATCCACTTAGTCCAGCCCAGGTCAGATGGAAGTGTTTAGGGAGAAAGTGAACTGCTCACTCCCACTTCTGGGGGATGTCCCAAAGCGTTTAATAGAGATGTAATCAAAAACATAGAATGAAAGGAGGCCATTCGGTCCATCGTGCCAGTGCCAGCTCTTTAAATTAAATGGTGCAATTTTAAAGGGGTGCAGGAACAGAGAGACCCGGGGGTGTACGTACACAAATCTTTGAAGGTGGCAGGACAAGTTGAATAGATTGTAAAAAAAAAAGTATTCGGAGTCGTTGACTTTATAAATAGTGGCATAGAGTACAAAAGCAACTAACTTATGCTAAACCTTCATAGATCACTGGTTAGGCGTGGGCTGGCCACCACACAATTCTGCCCACCACACTTTAGGAAGGATGTCAAGGCCTGAGAGAAGATGCAGAAAATATTCACCAGATTGGTTCCAGGGATGAGGGATTCAGTTACGTGGATAGACTGGATGAGCTGGTGTTGTTCTCCTTAGAGCAGAGAAGGTAAAGAGGAGATTTGATGGACGTGTTCAAAATCATGACGCGTTAAGATAAAGTTAATAAAGAGAAATTGTTCCCATTGGCGGAAGGGTCGAGAACAAGAGGGCACAGATTTAACGTGATTGGCCAAAGAACCAAAGGGGACATGAGGGAAAAGGTTTTCATGCAGCCAGTAATTGTGGTCTGGAATGCGATGTCTTTCAGGCGTGATGGAAGCAGATTCAATTGTGGCTTTCAAAAAGGAATTCGATAAATAATTGAAGGGAAAGAAATTGCTGAGCTGTAACAATTCTGTCACTGTTGACAGAGAGAGAAAGAGAGAGTGAGACAGAGACAGAGAGAGATTGACCCAGGGGGATATAGACAGGGGGAGAGAGACAGACACAGCGAGAGAGAGAGAGAGAGAGATGGAGCCAGAGAGAGAGAGATGGTGAGAAAGAAAGAGGCACAGTGAGCGAGACAGGGGCAGAGGGATGTCCAGCAGAGGCGACAGAGGGGCATTCTGGGGGAAGTTGGCTCAGTCACCTCCACTGAACAGTGGGTAGCAGAAGAAACCCTTCAGTGACGACTGGCAGGAGGAAAAGCGTCCAGCAGAGGGGCATTCTGTGAGATGTCGGCTCAGTCACCTCCACTGAACAGTAGGTAGCAGAAGAAACCCTTCAGTGACGGTAATCTGGAGAAAACGCGTCCAGCAGAGGCTACAGAGGGGAATTCTGGGAGAAGTCGGCTCAGTCACCTCCACTGAAAAGTGGGTAGCAGAAGAAACCCTTCAGTGAAGCCAACCAGGAGGAAAAGCATCCGGCGGTGGAGACAGAGGGACATTCTGGGAGAAGTCGGCTCAGTCACCTCCACTGAACGGTGGGTCGCAGAAGAAGCCCTTCAGTGACGGATACCAGGAGGAAAAGCGTCCAGCAGAGGCGACAGAGGGGCATTCTGGGAGAAGTCGGCTCAGTAACCTGCACTGAACAGTGGGTATCAGAAGAAGACCTTCAGTGACGACGACAAGGAGAAAAAGCATTCGACGGTGGAGACGGAGGGGCATTCAGGGAGATGTCGGCTCAGTCACCTCCACTAAACAGCGGGTAGCAGGAGAAGCCCTTCAGTGAGGACGATCAGAAGTAAAAGCGTCCAGCAGAGGCGACAGAGGGGCATTCTGGGAGAAGTCGGCTCAGTCACCTCCACTGAACAGTGTGTAGCAGAAGACGCACTTCAGTGAGGACTATCAGAAGTAAAAGCGTCCAGCAGAGGCGACAGAGGGGTATTCTGGGAGAAGTCTGCTCAGTCACCTCCACTGAACAGTGGTCGCAGAAGAAGCCCTTCAGTGACGACTATCAGGAGGAAAAGCGTCCAGCAGAGGCTGCAGAGGGGCATTCTTGGAGAAGTCGGCTCAGTTATCTCCACTGAACAGTGGGTAGCAGAAGAAGCCCTTCAGTGACGACTATCAGGAGGAAAAGCGTCCAGCAGAGCGGCATTCTGGGAGAAGTCGGCTCAGTCACCTCCACTGAACAGTGGGCAGCAAAAGAAGCCCTTCAGTGGCGACTTCCAGGCGGGCAAGCATCCGGCGGAGGAGCATTCTGGGAGAAATCGGCTCCGTCATGTCCACTGAACGGTGGGTTGCAGAAGAAGCGCTTCAGTGACGACGACCAGGAGGGAAAGCATCCGGCGGAGGGACATTCTGGGAGAAGTCGGCTCAGTCACCTCCACTGAACAGTGGGTAGCAGAAGAAGCCCTTCAGTGACGACGATCAGGAGGAAATGTGTCCAGCAGAGGGGCATTCTGGGAGATGTCGGCCCAGTCACCTCCAGTGAACAGTGGGAAGCAGAAGAAACCGTTCAATGACGACGACGAAGAGGGAAATCATCCGGCGGTGGAGCATTCTGGGAGAAGTCGGTTCAGTCACCTCCACTGAACAGTGGGTAGCAGAAGAAGCCATTTGGAGACGACTGCCAGGAGGAAAAGCTACCAGCAGAGGGGTATTCTGGGAGAAGTTGGCTTAGTCACCTCGACTGAAACGTGGGTAGCAGAAGAAGCCCTTCAGTGACGGCTACCAGAAGGGAAAGCATCCGCTGGAGGGGCATTGTGGGAGAAGACGGCTCAGTCACCTCCACTGAACAGTGGGTTGCAGAAGAAGCCCTTCAGAGACGACGACAAGGAGGAAAAGCGTCCAGCAGAGGGGCATTCTGGGAGAAGTCGGCTCAGTCACCTCCACTGAACAGTGGGTAGCAGAAGGTGCCTTTCAGTGACGACGAACAGGAGGAAAAGCATCCAGCAGAGGCGACAGAGGGGTATTCTGGGAGAAGTCGGCTCCGTCACCTCCACTGAACAGTGGGTAACAGAAGAAGATTTTCAGTGAGGACGACTAGGAGGAAACGCATCCAGCAGAGTTGACAGAGGGGAATTCATAAGAACATAAGAAATTGGAGCAGGAGTAGGCCAATCGGCCCCTCGAGCCTGCTCCACCATTCAATAAGATCATGGCTGATCTGATCCCAACCACAAATCTAAAGAACACAAGAAGTCGGAGCAGGACCCGGCCACATAGCCCCTGGGCCCTCTCCGCCACCCACAGGGCATTGACTGATCCGAACTCAGCTTCATGTCCAATTTCCTGCCCGCTCCCCATAACCCCTAATTCCCTTTACTTCTAGGAAACTGTCTATTTCTGTTTTAAATTTATCTAATGATGTAGCTTCCACAGCTTCCTGGGGCAGCAAATTCCACAGACCGACCACCCTCTGAGTGAAGAAGTTTCTCCTCATCTCAGTTTTGAAAGAGCAGCCCCTTATTCTAAGATTATGCCCCCTAGTTCTAGTTTCACCCATCTTTGGGAACATCCTTACTGCATCCACCCGATCAAGACCCTTCACAATCTTATATGTTTCAATAAGATCGCCTCTCATTCTTCTGAACTCCAATGAGTAGAGTCCCAATCTACTCAACCTCTCCTTATATGTCCGCCCCCTCATCCCCGGGATTAACCGAGTGAACCTTCTTTGTACTGCCTCGAGAGCAAGTATGTCTTTTCTTAAGTATGGAGACCAAAACTGTATGCAGTATTCCAGGTGCGGTCTCACCAATACCTTATATAACTGCAGCAATACCTCCTTGTTTTTATATTCTATCCCCCTAGCAATAAAAGCCAACATTCCGTTGGCTTTCTTGATCACCGGCTGCACCTGCATACCAACTTTTTGATTTGCACAGTTTCACCGACTCACTGTCTGAACAGAGTCACTGATTCCGGTCCATACAGAGTCACGGACTCCCAGCCTGTACAGATTCACTGATTCCGGTCTGTACAGAGACACTGACTCCCGGCCTGTGCAGTCACTGACTCCCGGTCTGTGCAGAGTCACTGACTCCAGGTCTGTACAGCATCACTGATGCCCGGTCATACAGCGTCACTGACTCCCGGTTGGACAGAGTCACTAACACTCGGTCTGCACAGAGTTACTGACTCCCGGTCTGTAAAGACTCACTGACTCCCGGTCTGGACAGAATCACTGACTCCCGGTCTGTACAGATTCACTGACTCCACGTCTGGAGAGATTCATTGAATCCTGCTATGCACAGAGTCACTGACTCACGGTCTGGACAGAGTAACTGACTTCCGGTCTATGCAGAGTCACTGCCTTCCGGTCTGCACAAAGTCACCGACTTCAAGTCCGTACAGAATCACCGATTCCCGGTCTACACAGAGCCATTGAGTCCCGGTCTGCACAGCGAAACTGAATCCAGGTCTGTACAGTCACTGACACACGGTCTGTACAGAGCCACTAATTCCAGGTCTGTGCAGATTCACTGACAAACTGTCTGTACAGGGACACTGACTCCCGGTCTGTACAGATTCACTGACTCTCGGTATGTACAGATTCACTGACTCCCTATCTGTACAGAGTCACTGATTCCGGTCTGTACAGAGTCACGAACTCTTGGTGTCAGTGACTCAGTACAGACCGGAAGGCAGTTACTCTGCAGAGAGTCACTGACGCTCCGTCTGTACAAAGTCACTGACTCCCGTTCCGTACAGAGTCACTGACTCCAGGTCTGTACAGAATCACTGACTCACCGGCCTGCACAAAGTCACTGACTTCCGGTCTGTACAGAGTCACTGACACCCGATCTTTACAGAGCCATTGACTCCAGGTCTGTGCAGATTCACTAACTCACTGTCTGTACAGAGTCACTGATTCCTGATCGATGAAGACTCGCTGACACCCGGTCTGCACAGAGCCACTGACTCCAGATCTGCGCAGATTCACTAAATCACTGTCTGTACAGAGTCACTGATTCCGGTCTGTACAGAGTCACCGACTTCCGGTCGGTACAGAATCACTGACTCCCGCTCTGTACAGAGTCGCTGACTCCAGGTCTGTACATAATCAATGATTCCGAACTGCACAGAGTCGCTGACTCCCGGCCTGTACACAGCAACTGACTCCCGTTCTGTGCAGAGTCGCTGACTCCAGGTCTGTACAGCAGCACTGACACCCCGACTGCACAGTGTCACTGACTCCCGGTCTGTACAGACTGACAGACTCCGGGTCTCTACGGACTCACTGACGCCCGGTCTGTACATAGTTACTGACTCCCTGTCTTACAGAGCCACTGAGTTCCGGTCTCGACAGAGTCACTGACATCCGGTCTGTACAGAGTCACTGACACCCGATCTGTAGAGAGCCACTGAATCCAGGTCTGCACAGGTTCACTGATTCCCGGTCATACAGCGTCACTGGCTCCGGTTGGACAGAGTCACTAACACGCGGTCTGCACAGAGTTACTGACTCCCGGTCTGTAAAGACTCACTGACTCCCGGTCTGGACAGAATCACTGACTCCCGGCCTGTACAGAGTAACTGACTTCCGGTCTATGCAGAGTCACTACCTTCCGGTCTGCACAGAGTCACCGACTTCAAGTCCGTACAGAATCACCGACTCCCGGTCTACACAGAGCCATTGAGTCCCGGTCTGCACAGGGACACTGAATCCAGGTCTGTACAGAGTCACTGACACACGGTCTGTACAGAGCCACTAATTCCAGGTCTGTACAGATTCACTGACAAACTGTCTGTACAGGGACACTGACTCCAGGTCCGTACAGAGTCAGTGACTCCCGGTCCTACAGAGTCACTGACTCCCGGTCTGTACAGATTCACTGACTCTCGGTATGTACAGATTCACTGACTCCCTGTCTGGACAGAGTCACTGATTCCGGTCTGTACAGAGTCACGAACTCTTGGTGTCAGTGACTCAGTACAGACCGGAAGGCAGTTACTCTGCAGAGAGTCACTGACGCTCCGTCTGTACAAAGTCACTGACTCCCGTTCCGTACAGAGTCACTGACTCCAGGTCTGTACAGAATCACTGACTCACCGGCCTGTACAAAGTCACTGACTTCCGGTCTGTACAGAGTCACTGACACCCGATCTTCACAGAGCCACTGACTCCAGGTCTGTGCAGATTCACTAAATCACTGTGTGTACAGAGTCACTGATTCCTGATCGATGAAGACTCGCTGACACCCGGTCTGCACAGAGCCACTGACTCCAGATCTGCGCAGATTCACTAAATCACTGTCTGTACAGAGTCACTGATTCCGGTCTGTACAGAGTCACCGACTTCCGGTCGGTACAGAATCACTGACTCCCGCTCTGTACAGAGTCGCTGACTCCAGGTCTGTACATAATCAATGATTCCGAACTGCACAGAGTCGCTGACTCCCGGCCTGTACACAGCAACTGACTCCCGTTCTGTGCAGAGTCGCTGACTCCAGGTCTGTACAGCAGCACTGACACCCCGACTGCACAGTGTCACTGACTCCCGGTCTGTACAGACTGACAGACTCCGGGTCTCTACGGAGTCACTGACGCCCGGTCTGTACAGAGTTACTGACTCCCTGTCTTACAGAGCCACTGAGTTCCGGTCTCGACAGAGTCACTGACATCCGGTCTGTACAGAGTCACTGACACCCGATCTGTAGAGAGCCACTGAATCCAGGTCTGCACAGGTTCACTGATTCCCGGTCATACAGCGTCACTGGCTCCGGTTGGACAGAGTCACTAACACGCGGTCTGCACAGAGTTACTGACTCCCGGTCTGTAAAGACTCACTGACTCCCGGTCTGGACAGAATCACTGACTCCCGGTCTGTACAGAGTAACTGACTTCCGGTCTATGCAGAGTCACTGCCTTCCGGTCTGCACAGAGTCACCGACTTCAAGTCCGTACAGAATCACCGACTCCCGGTCTACCGGAGCCATTGAGTCCCGGTCTGCACAGGGACACTGAATCCAGGTCTGTACAGAGTCACTGACACACGGTCTGTACAGAGCCACTAATTCCAGGTCTGTACAGATTCACTGACAAACTGTCTGTACAGGGACACTGACTCCAGGTCCGTACAGAGTCAGTGACACCCGGTCCTACAGAGTCACTGACTCCCGGTCTGTACAGATTCACTGACTCTCGGTATGTACAGATTCACTGACTCCCTGTCTGGACAGAGTCACTGATTCCGGTCTGTACAGAGTCACGAACTCTTGGTGTCAGTGACTCAGTACAGACCGGAAGGCAGTTACTCTGCAGAGAGTCACTGACGCTCCGTCTGTACAAAGTCACTGACTCCCGTTCCGTACAGAGTCACTGACTCCAGGTCTGTACAGAATCACTGACTCACCGGCCTGTACAAAGTCACTGACTTCCGGTCTGTACAGAGTCACTGACACCCGATCTTCACAGAGCCATTGACTCCAGGTCTGTGCAGATTCACTAACTCACTGTCTGTACAGAGTCACTGATTCCTGATCGATGAAGACTCGCTGACACCCGGTCTGCACAGAGCCACTGACTCCAGATCTGCGCAGATTCACTAAATCACTGTCTGTACAGAGTCACTGATTCCGGTCTGTACAGAGTCACCGACTTCCGGTCGGTACAGAATCACTGACTCCCGCTCTGTACAGAGTCGCTGACTCCAGGTCGGTACATAATCAATGATTCCGAACTGCACAGAGTCGCTGACTCCCGGCCTGTACACAGCAACGGACTCCCGTTCTGTGCAGAGTCGCTGACTCCAGGTCTGTACAGCAGCACTGACACCCCGACTGCACAGTGTCACTGACTCCCGGTCTTACAGAGCCACTGAGTTCCGGTCTCGACAGAGTCACTGACATCCGGTCTGTACAGAGTCACTGACACCCGATCTGTGGAGAGCCACTGAATCCAGGTCTGCACAGGTTCACTGATTCCCGATCATACAGCGTCACTAACTCCGGTTGGACAGAGTCACTAACACTCGGTCTGCACAGAGTTACTGACTCCCGGTCTGTAAAGACTCACTGACTCCCGGTCTGGACAGAATCACTGACTCCCGGTCTGTACAGAGTAACTGACTTCCGGTCTATGCAGAGTCACTGCCTTCCGGTCTGCACAGAGTCACCGACTTCAAGTCCGTACAGAATCACCGACTCCCGGTCTACACAGAGCCATTGAGTCCCGGTCTGCACAGGGACACTGAATCCAGGTCTGTACAGAGTCACTGACACACGGTCTGTACAGAGCCACTAATTCCAGGTCTGTACAGATTCAATGACAAACTGTCTGTACAGGGACACTGACTCCAGGTCCGTACAGAGTCAGTGACTCCCGGTCCTACAGAGTCACTGACTCCCGGTCTGTACAGATTCACTGACTCTCGGTATGTACAGATTCACTGACTCCCTGTCTGGACAGAGTCACTGATTCCGGTCTGTACAGAGTCACGAACTCTTGGTGTCAGTGACTCAGTACAGACCGGAAGGCAGTTAATCTGCAGAGAGTCACTGACGCTCCGTCTGTACAAAGTCACTGACTCCCGTTCCGTACAGAGTCACTGACTCCAGGTCTGTACAGAATCACTGACTCACCGGCCTGTACAAAGTCACTGACTTCCGGTCTGTACAGAGTCACTGACACCCGATCTTTACAGAGCCATTGACTCCAGGTCTGTGCAGATTCACTAACTCATTGTCTGTACAGAGTCACTGATTCCTGATCGATGAAGACTCGCTGACACCCGGTCTGCACAGAGCCACTGACTCCAGATCTGCGCAGATTCACTAAATCACTGTCTGTACAGAGTCACTGATTCCGGTCTGTACAGAGTCACCGACTTCCGGTCGGTACAGAATCACTGACTCCCGCTCTGTACAGAGTCGCTGACTCCAGGTCTGTACATAATCAATGATTCCGAACTGCACAGAGTCGCTGACTCCCGGCCTGTACACAGCAACTGACTCCCGTTCTGTGCAGAGTCGCTGACTCCAGGTCTGTGCAGCAGCACTGACACCCCGACTGCACAGTGTCACTGACTCCCGGTCTGTACAGACTGACAGACTCCGGGTCTCTACGGAGTCACTGACGCCCGGTCTGTACAGAGTTACTGACTCCCTGTCTTACAGAGCCACTGAGTTCCGGTCTCGACAGAGTCACTGACATCCGGTCTGTACAGAGTCACTGACACCCGATCTGTGGAGAGCCACTGAATCCAGGTCTGCACAGGTTCCCTGATTGCCGGTCATACAGCGTCACTGACTCCGGTTGGACAGAGTCACTCACACTCGGTCTGCACAGAGTTACTGACTCCCGGTCTGTAAAGACTCACTGACTCCCGATCTGGACAGAATCACTGACTCCCGGTCTGTACAGAGTAACTGACTTCCGGTCTATGCAGAGTCACTGCCTTCCGGTCTGCACAGAGTCACCGACTTCAAGTCCGTACAGAATCACCGACTCCCGGTCTACACAGAGCCATTGAGTCCCGGTCTGCACAGGGACACTGAATCCGGGTCTGTACAGAGTCACTGACACACGGTCTGTACAGAGCCACTAATTCCAGGTCTGTACAGATTCACTGACAAACTGTCTGTACAGGGACACTGACTCCAGGTCCGTACAGAGTCAGTGACTCCCGGTCCTACAGAGTCACTGACTCCCGGTCTGTACAGATTCACTGACTCTCGGTATGTACAGATTCACTGACTCCCTGTCTGGACAGAGTCACTGATTCCGGTCTGTACAGAGTCACGAACTCTTGGTGTCAGTGACTCAGTACAGACCGGAAGGCAGTTACTCTGCAGAGAGTCACTGACGCTCCGTCTGTACAAAGTCACTGACTCCCGTTCCGTACAGAGTCACTGACTCCAGGTCTGTACAGAATCACTGACTCACCGGCCTGTACAAAGTCACTGACTTCCGGTCCGTACAGAGTCACTGACACCCGATCTTTACAGAGCCATTGACTCCAGGTCTGTGCAGATTCACTAACTGTCTGTACAGAGTCACTGATTCCTGATCGATGAAGACTCGCTGACACCCGGTCTGCACAGAGCCACTGACTCCAGATCTGCGCAGATTCACTAAATCACTGTCTGTACAGAGTCACTGATTCCGGTCTGTACAGAGTCACCGACTTCCGGTCGGTACAGAATCACTGACTCCCGCTCTGCACAGAGTCGCTGACTCTCGGCCCGTACACAGTAACTGACTCCCGTTCTGTGCAGTGTCGCTGACTACAGGTCTGTACAGCAGCACTGACACCCCGACTGCACAGTGTCACTGACTCCCGGTCTGTACAGACTGACAGACTCCGGGTCTCTACGGAGTCACTGACGCCCGGTCTGTACAGAGTTACTGACTCCCTGTCTTACAGAGCCACTGAGTTCCGGTCTCGACAGAGTCACTGACATCCGGTATGTACAGAGTCACTGACACCCGATCTGTAGAGAGCCACTGAATCCAGGTCTGCACAGGTTCACTGACTTAATGTCTGAAAAGAGTCACTGATTCCGGCCCATACAGAGTCACGGACTCCCGGACTGTAGCGATTCACTGATTCCCTGTCTGTACAGAATCACTGATTCCGGTCTGTACAGAGTCACTGACACTAATTATTCAGACTCCGACCAGCGCGAATAAATTCTTCGAGCTGGACGTGATTTGAAATCGCAATTTTTTGATTTAGAGTCAGATACGCTACCGTTGCGCCACGATCTCTGATAAAAGAAAGGTGGATGTTTACCTTTATGAAATTTCCTCATACACCGTTTCATTTATTTCAGATGAACAAATCCCAGCCCACTCCCACCGAGTGTCAGGCAGCCTCAGAAGCAGCCTTCACCTGTCCGCGGCAGCATGAATGCAGCAAATCCAATTACACACACCCGGCACCCAGAATTATCACATCACAGGAAAAGAACTGCTCAAAATGCATAACAGGACGGGCAGCATCTGAAAAAACGTTGAGACTTTCGGTGTGTGGACTTTGTACAGGACTGCTAACAGGACGGTGTGAAAATGTGAACTATGGGTGTGTATAAATGGATGTCATGCTTCTTTATAATGTGAGTGTTTATGTCATGTGTGCCATTTATAAATTTATTTTGATTTTTTTTATACAATGATATGTCTTGTTATAAATATACATATTGCATCTGTGACACGTATAAATGCATTTGGGTATATCTGTGTGGTGGTTGTCATTATGCCTGTGTGTATCTGTGTTATGTATTTGTGTGTAATTGAAAAATAAGACATAGATAATTAAACATCCAGAAAATACATTTACAATATATACACCCCACTAAATGAATAAATAATACAGATACATGGAAATACATTTGTAAGCAGCGGTCATGAAATGCATTTGCATCGAACAAATCAGAAATATATTTTTAATCTCACACGTCAGCAGCCCAGTATATTTATAACTATGGCAAACTGAAGTTGTAACGTTCCCTGGTGGTCTAGTAGTTAGGATTCGGTGTTCTTATTATCTTAGCCTGGGTTCGATTCTTGATGAAGAAATTTGCTTTTACAAAACAGTTCACTTAATTACACAAAATAATTCAATTCTCTGACACGCCGAATGATTCTTTTAGTTACCATTAATAAACCCACAACTTTCTGTTTCGCACTGAACGAAATGCTAACAAGTCTGCCGAGTGACTGTCGAATCTACGCTAACCTTTCTGACTTTCATCCCTTCTCATTTTACGCACTTGATTTTCGGAGTCTGCTGAAAAGTGCTCAGTGGTTATGAGACCCGGAATCTGGTGCAGCCGTTGTTGAATGTGAAAGGATTGCTACCCATTTTGTACGAGAGAAAGCTCGCGCCTGGAAGTTTGTGAGGAGCAAGTTCCAGCAAATTGTTTCTGACCCGGGGATTTTTCACGTGTGAGGCCAACATGATAACCATTACACCACGAAAACATCCACTTAGTCCAGCCCAGGTCAGATGGAAGTGTTTAGGGAGAAAGTGAACTGCTCACTCCCACTTCTGGGGGATGTCCCAAAGCGTTTAATAGAGATGTAATCAAAAACATAGAATGAAAGGAGGCCATTCGGTCCATCGTGCCAGTGCCAGCTCTTTAAATTAAATGGTGCAATTTTAAAGGGGTGCAGGAACAGAGAGACCCGGGGGTGTACGTACACAAATCTTTGAAGGTGGCAGGACAAGTTGAATAGATTGTAAAAAAAAAGTATTCGGAGTCGTTGACTTTATAAATAGTGGCATAGAGTACAAAAGCAACTAACTTATGCTAAACCTTCATAGATCACTGGTTAGGCGTGGGCTGGCCACCACACAATTCTGCCCACCACACTTTAGGAAGGATGTCAAGGCCTGAGAGAAGATGCAGAAAATATTCACCAGATTGGTTCCAGGGATGAGGGATTCAGTTACGTGGATAGACTGGAGGAGCTGGTGTTGTTCTCCTTAGAGCAGAGAAGGTAAAGAGGAGATTTGATGGACGTGTTCAAAATCATGACGCGTTAAGATAAAGTTAATAAAGAGAAATTGTTCCCATTGGCGGAAGGGTCGAGAACAAGAGGGCACAGATTTAACGTGATTGGCCAAAGAACCAAAGGGGACATGAGGGAAAAGGTTTTCATGCAGCCAGTAATTGTGGTCTGGAATGCGATGTCTTTCAGGCGTGATGGAAGCAGATTCAATTGTGGCTTTCAAAAAGGAATTCGATAAATAATTGAAGGGAAAGAAATTGCTGAGCTGTAACAATTCTGTCACTGTTGACAGAGAGAGAAAGAGAGAGTGAGACAGAGACAGAGAGAGATTGACCCAGGGGGATATAGACAGGGGGAGAGAGAGACAGACACAGCGAGAGAGAGAGAGAGAGAGATGGAGCCAGAGAGAGAGAGATGGTGAGAAAGAAAGAGGCACAGTGAGCGAGACAGGGGCAGAGGGATGTCCAGCAGAGGCGACAGAGGGGCATTCTGGGAGAAGTCGGCTCAGTAACCTGCACTGAACAGTGGGTATCAGAAGACGCCCTTCAGTGAGGACTATCAGAAGGAAAAGCGTCCAGCAGAGGCGACAGAGGGGTATTCTGGGAGAAGTCTGCTCAGTCACCTCCACTGAACAGTGGTCGCAGAAGAAGCCCTTCAGTGACGACGACCAGGAGAAAAAGCATTCGACGGTGGAGACGGAGGGGCATTCAGGGAGAAGTCGGCTCAGTCACCTCCACTAAACAGCGGGTCGCAGGAGAAGCCCTTCAGTGAGGACGATCAGAAGTAAAAGCGTCCAGCAGAGGCGACAGAGGGGCATTCTGGGAGAAGTCGGCTCAGTCACCTCCACTGAACAGTGGTCGCAGAAGAAGCCCTTCAGTGACGACTATCAGGAGGAAAAGCGTCCAGCAGACGCTGCAGAGGGGCATTCTTGGAGAAGTCGGCTCAGTTATCTCCACTGAACAGTGGGTAGCAGAAGAAGCCCTTCAGTGACGACTATCAGGAGGAAAAGCGTCTAGCAGAGCGGCATTCTGGGAGAAGTCGGCTCAGTCACCTCCACTGAACAGTGGGTAGCAGAAGAAGCCCTTCAGTGACGACTATCAGGAGGAAAACCGTCCAGCAGAGGCGACAGACGGGCATCCTGGGAGATGTCGGCTCAGTCACCTCCACTAAACAGTGGGTAGCAGAAGAAGCCCTTCAGTGGCGACTACCAGGAGGGCAAGCATCCGGCGGAGGGACATTCTGGGAGAAGTCGGCTCAGTCATGTCCACTGAACGGTGGGTTGCAGAAGAAGCGCTTCAGTGACGACGACCAGGAGGGAAAGCATCCGGCGGAGGGACATTCTGGGAGAAGTCGGCTCAGTCACCTCCACTGAACAGTGGGTAGCAGAAGAAGCCCTTCAGTGACGACGATCAGGAGGAAATGTGTCCAGCAGAGGCTACAGAGGGGCATTCTGGGAGAAGTCGGCTCAGTCACCTCCACTGAACAGTGGGTAGCCGAAGAAGCCCTTCAGTGACGACGATCAGGAGGAAATGCGTCCAGCAGAGGGGCATTCTGGGAGATGTCGGCCCAGTCACCTCCAGTGAACAGTGGGAAGCAGAAGAAACCGTTCAATGACGACGACGAAGAGGGAAATCATCCGGCGGTGGAGCATTCTGGGAGAAGTAGGTTTCGTCTCCGCTGCTGAACAGTGGGTCGCAGAAGGAGCCCTTCTGTGACGACCACCAGGAGGAAAAGCGTCCAGCAGAGGGGCATTCTGGGAGAAGTCTGCTCAGTCACCTCCACTGAAAAGTGGGGAGCAGAAAAAGCCTTTCAGTGACGACGACCAGGAAGAAAAGCATCCAGCAGAGGCGACAGAGGGGCAATTTGGGAGAAGTCGGCTCAGTCACCTCCACTGAACAGTGGGGAGCAGAAGAAGCCATTTGGAGACGACTGCCAGGAGGAAAAGCTACCAGCAGAGGGGTATTCTGGGAGAAGTTGGCTTAGTCACCTCGACTGAAACGTGGGTAGCAGAAGAAGCCCTTCAGTGACGGCTACCAGAAGAGAAAGCATCCGCTGGAGGGGCATTGTGGGAGAAGACGGCTCAGTCACCTCCACTGAACAGTGGGTTGCAGAAGAAGCCCTTCAGAGACGACGACAAGGAGGAAAAGCGTCCAGCAGAGGGGCATTCTGGGAGAAGTCGGCTCAGTCACCTCCACTGAACAGTGGGTAGCAGAAGGTGCCTTTCAGTGACGACGAACAGGAGGAAAAGCATCCAGCAGAGGCGACAGAGGGGTATTCTGGGAGAAGTCGGCTCCGTCACCTCCATTGAACAGTGGGTAACAGAAGAAGATTTTCAGTGAGGACGACTAGGAGGAAACGCATCCAGCAGAGTTGACAGAGGGGAATTCATAAGAACATAAGAAATTGGAGCAGGAGTAGGCCAATCGGCCCCTCGAGCCTGCTCCGCCATTCAATAAGATCATGGCTGATCTGATCCCAACCACAAATCTAAAGAACACAAGAAGTCGGAGCAGGACCCGGCCACATAGCCCCTGGGCCCTCTCCGCCACCCACAGGGCATTGACCGATCCGAACTCAGCTTCATGTCCAATTTCCTGCCCGCTCCCCATAACCCCTAATTCCCTTTACTTCTAGGAAACTGTCTATTTCTGTTTTAAATTTATCTAATGATGTAGCTTCCACAGCTTCCTGGGGCAGCAAATTCCACAGACCGACCACCCTCTGAGTGAAGAAGTTTCTCCTCATCTCAGTTTTGAAAGAGCAGCCCCTTATTCTAAGATTATGCCCCCTAGTTCTAGTTTCACCCATCTTTGGGAACATCCTTACTGCATCCACCCGATCAAGACCCTTCACAATCTTATATGTTTCAATAAGATCGCCTCTCATTCTTCTGAACTCCAATGAGTAGAGTCCCAATCTACTCAACCTCTCCTCATATGTCCGCCCCCTCATCCCCGGGATTAACCGAGTGAACCTTCTTTGTACTGCCTCGAGAGCAAGTATGTCTTTTCTTAAGTATGGAGACCAAAACTGTATGCAGTATTCCAGGTGCGGTCTCACCAATACCTTATATAACTGCAGCAATACCTCCTTGTTTTTATATTCTATCCCCCTAGCAATAAAAGCCAACATTCCGTTGGCTTTCTTGATCACCTGCTGCACCTGCATACCAACTTTTTGATTTTCTTGCACTAGGACCCCCAGATCCCTTTGTACTGCAGTACTTTCCAGTCTCTCGCCATTAAGAAAATAACTTGCTCTCTGATTTTTCCTGCCAAAGTGCATAACCTCACATTTTCCAATATTATATTGCATCTGCCAAATCTCCGCCCACTCACCCAGCCTGTCTATATCCCCTTGCAGGTTTTTATGTCCTCCTCACTCTCTACTTTCCCTCCCATCTTTGTATCATCTGCAAATTTTGATATGTTGCACTCGGTCCCCTCCTCCAAATCGTTAATATAGATTGTAAAGAGTTGGGGACCCAGCACCGACCCCTGTGGAACACCACTGGTTACTGGTTGCCAGTCCGAAAATGAACCATTTATCCCAACTCTCTGCTTCCTGTTCGATAACCAATCCTCCACCCATGCCAGAATATTACCCCCAATCCCGTGATTTTTTATCTTAAGTAATAATCTTTTATGTGGCACCTTGTCGAATGCCTTCTGGAAGTCTAAATACACTACGTCCACTGGTTCCCCTTTATCCACCCTATACGTTATATCCTCGAAGAACTCAAGCAAATTTGTCAGACATGACTTCCCCTTCATAAAGCCATGCTGACTTTGTCCTATTAAATTATGCTTATCTAAATGTTCCGTTACTGTCTCCTTAATAATAGACTCCAAAATTTTACCCACCACAGATGTTAAGCTAACTGGCCTATAATTTCCAGCCTTCTGCCTACTACCCTTTTTAAATAACGGTGTTACATTAGCAGTTTTCCAATCTGCCGGGACCTCTCCTGAGTCCAGGGAATTTTGGAAAACTATCACCAAAGCATCCACAATCCCTACTGCCACTTCCCTCAAGACCCTAGGATGGAAGCCATCAGGTCCAGGGGATTTATCCGCCTTGAGTCCCATTATTTTACTGAGTACCATCTCCTGAGTGATTTTAATCGTATTTAGCTCCTCCCCCCCGAGAGTCCCCTGTTTGTCCAGTGTTGGGATATTCTTAGTGCCCTCTACTGTAAAGACTGAAACAAAATATTTGTTCAGCATTTTTGCCATCTCCATGTTTCCCACCATTAATTTCCCGGTCTCATCCTCTAAGGGACCTATGTTTGCCTTAGCCACCCTTTTTCTTTTTATATAACTATAGAAACTCTTGCTATCTGTTTTTATATTTTTTGCTAATTTCTTTTCATAATCTAACTTCCCTTTCTTAATCAATCCTTTAGTTACTTTTTGCTGTCTTTTGAAGAATTCCCAATCTTCTATCCTCCCACTAAGTTTGGCTACCTTATATGTCCTTGTTTTTAGTCGGATACTATCCTTGATTTCTTTACTTAGCCACGGATGGCTGTCATTTCTTTTACACCCTTTTTTCCTCAGTGGAATATATTTATTTTGAAAGTTGTAAAATAACTCCCTAAATGAACACCACTGCTCATGTACCGTCTTACCCTTTAATCTATTTTCCCAGTCCACTTTAATCAATTCCGCTCTCATACCATCATAGTCTCCTTTATTCAAGCTCAGTACGCTTGTTTGAGAATCAACCTTCTCACCCTCTAATTGGATATGGAATTCAACCATGTTGTGGTCGCTCGTTCCAAGGGGATCCTTAACTAGGACATTATTAATTAATCCTGACTCATTACACAGGACCAGGTCCAAGGTTGCCTGCCCCCTTGTAGGATCAGTTACATACTGCTCAAGAAATCCATCCCTGATGCACTCAATGAACTCGTCCTCAAGGCTGCTCTGCCCAATTTGATTTGTCCAGTTAATATGATAATTAAAATCCCCCATAATTATGGCTGTTCCCTTATTACATGCCCCGACTATCTCCTGATTAATACTTCTTCCAGCAGAGTTGCAACTATTAGGAGGCCTATACACTACGCCCACTAATGTTTTTTTTCCCTTATTATTCCTTATCTCCACCCAAACTGTTTCATTATCTTGATGCTTTGTCCCAATATCATTTCTCTGTATTACAGTGATTCCTTCCTTTATTAACATAGCCACCCCACCTCCCCTTCCTTCCTGCCTGTCCTTCCTGATTGTTAAATACCCTGGCATATTTAATTCCCAGTCGTTGTCACCCTGCAGCCATGTTTCTGTAATGGCCACAAGATCATACCCATACGTAGTTATTTGTGCCGTTAACTCGTCCATTTTATTACGAATGCTACGTGCATTCAGATAAAGAACTTTCAAATCTGTTTTGTGACGCTTAGTTCCTGCTTTTTCCTTTTTTAACACTTTACCTATTACTCCATACCTTCTGTCCCTTCCTGTTACGCTTTCCTCTCTCTCCCTGCTCAGGTTCCCAACCCCCTGCCACTTTAGTTTAAACCCTCCCCAACAGCACTAGCAAACACTCCTCCTAGGACAGCGGTCCCGGCCCTGCCCAGGTGCAGACCATCCGGTTTGTACTGGTCCCACCTCCCCCAGAACCGTTTCCAGTGTCCCAGGAATTTGAATCCCTCCCCCTTGCACCATTCCTCTAGCCACGTATTCATTTAAAATATCCTCCTATTTCTACTCTGACTAGCACGTGGCACTGGCAGCAATCCTGAGATTACTACCTTTGAGGTCCTATTTTTTAATTTACCTCCTAACTCCCTATATTCTGCTTTTAGGACCTCATCCCCTTTTTTACCTATATCGTTGGTGCCTATGTGCACCACGACAGCTGGCTGTTCGCCCTCCCCCTCCAAAATGTTCTGTAGCCGCTCCGAGACATCCTTGATCCTTGCACCAGGGAGGCAACACACCATCCTGGAGTCTCGGTTGCGGCCGCAGAAACGCCTGTCTATTCCCCTTACAATTGAGTCCCCTATCACTATAGCTCTGCCACTCTTTTTCCTCCCAGCCTGTGCAGCAGAGCTACCCGTGGTGCCAGGAAGTTGGCTGCTGCTGCCTTCCCCTGATAAGTCATCCCCCCCAACAGCATCCAAAGTGGCATATCTGTTTGAGAGGGGAATGGCCACAGGGGACCCCTGCACTACCTGCCTGCATCTCTTACTCTTCCTGGTGGTCACCCATTCACTTCCTGCCTGTATACCCTTTACCTGCGGTGTGACCAACTCGCTAAACGTGCTATCCACGAGTTTCTCTGCATCGCGAATGCTCCACAGTGAGTCCACCCGCAGCTCCAGCTCCGAGATACGATCGGTCAGTAGCTGCAGGTGGACACACTTCCCGCACACATGGTCGGCAGGGACACTGGTAGTGTCCATGACTTCCGGGAGATGTCGTCTCAGTCACCTCCACTGAACAGTGGGAAGCAGAAGAAGCCCTTCAGTGACGACGACAAAGTGGTAAAGCATCCGGCGGAGGAGCATTGTGGGAGAAGTTGGCTCAGTCACATCCACTGAACAGTGGGTAGCAGAAGAAGCCCTGCAGTGACGACTACCAGAAGGAAAAAGCATCCGACGGTGGAGACGGACGGGCATTCAAGGAGATGTCGGCTCAGTCACCTCCACTGAACAGTGGGTAGCAGAAGGAGCCCTTTTGTGACGACTACCGGGAGGAAAACCGCCCAGCAGAGGTGACAGAGGGGCATACTGGGAGATGTCGGCTCAGTCACCTCCAGTGAACAGTGGGAAGCAGAAGAAGCCCTTCAGTGACGACGACGAAGAGGGAAAGCATCCGGCGGGGGGGGGGCATTCTGGGAGAAGTCGGCTTCGTCACCGCCACTGAACAATGGGTTGCAGAAGAAGACTTTCAGTGACGACGACCAGGAGGAAAAGCTTCCAGCAGAGGCGACAGAGGGGTATTCTGGGAGAAGTTGGCTCAGTCACCTCGACTGAAACGTGGGTGGCAGAAGAAGCCCTTTTGTGACGACTACCGGAAGGAAAACCGTCCAGCAGAGGCGACAGACGGGGAATTTTGGGAGATGTCGGCTCCGTCACCTCCACTGAACAATGGGTAGCAGAAAAAACCGTTCAATGACGGCTACGAGGAGGGAAAGCATCCGGCGGAGGGGCATTCTGTGAGATGTCGGCTCAGTCACTTCCACTGAACAGGGGGTAGCAGAAAAAACCCTTCACTGACGATAATCAGGAGGAAAGGCGTCCAGCAGAGGGGCATTGTGGGAGAAGTTGGCTCAGTCACATCCACTGAACAGTGGGTAGCAGAAGAAGCCCTGCAGTGACGACTACCAGGAGGATAAGCATCCGACGGTGGAGACAGAGGGGCATTCAAGGGGATGTCGGCTCAGTCACCTCCACTGAACAGTGGTTATCAGAAGGAGCCCTTTTGTGACGACTACCGGGAGGAAAACCGTCCAGCAGAGGTGACAGAGGGGCATTCTGGGTGATGTCGGCTCCGTCACCTCCACTGAACAGTGGATACCAGAAGAAGCCCTTCAGTGACAACTACCAGGAGGGAAAGCGACCAGAAGAGGCGACAGAGGGGCATTCTGGGAGAAGTCGACTAAGTCACCTCCACTGAACAGTGGGTAGCAGAAGAACCCTTCAGTGACGACAACCAAGAGGATAAGCGTCGAGCAGAGGGCCATTCTGGGAGAAGTCGGCTCAGTCACCTGCACTGAACAGTCGGTAGCAGAAGAAGCCTTTCAGTGACGATTACCAGGAGGGAAAGCATCCGGCGTCTGGGCATTCTGGGATAGATTGTCTCACTCACCTCCCCTGAACGGTTAGAAGCAGAAGAAGCCCTTCAGTGACGACTACCAGGAGGAAAAGCGTCCAACAGAGGCGACAGAGGGGCATTCTAGGAAAAGTCGGCTCAGTCACCTTCACTGAACAGTGGATACGAGAAAAAGCCCTTCAGTGACGAAGAGGAAAAGCGTCCAGCAGAGGGGCATTCTGGGAGAAGTTTGCTCAGTCACATGCACTGAACAGTGGGTAGCAGAAGGAGCACTTTTGTGACGACGACCAGGAGGGAAAGCGTCCAGCAGAGGCGACAAGAGGGACATTCTGAGTGAAGTAGGCTCAGTGACCTCCAATGAACAGCGGCTAGCAGAAGAACCCCTTCAGTGACAACTATCAGGAGGAAAAATGTCCAGCAGAGGCGACAGAGGGGCTTTCTGGGAGGAGTCGGCTCAGTCACCTCCACTGAACAGTGGATACGAGAAGAACCCCTTCAGTGACGAAGAGGAAAAGTGTCCAGCAGAGGGGCATTCTGGGAGAAGTTTGCTCAGTCAACTCCACTGAACAGTGGCTAGCAGAAGAAGCCCTTCAGTGACGACTGCCAGGAGGAAAAGCGTCCAGCAGAGGCGACAGACGGGAATTCCGGGAGAAGTAGGCTCAGTGACCCTCCAATGAACAGCGGGTAGCAGAAGAACCCCTTCATTGACAACTATCAGGAGGAAAAGTGTCCAGCAGAGGCAACAGAGGGGCTTTCTGGGAGGAGTCGGCTCAGTCACCTCCACTGAACAGTGGGTAGCAGAACAAGCCCTTCAGTGACGACGACCAGGAGGGAAAGCATCCGGCGGAGGGGCATTCTGGGAATAGTCTGCTCATTCGGCTCAGTCACCTCCACTGAATGGTAGGTAGCAGAAGAAGCCCTTCAGTGACGACTACCAGGAGGGAAAGCATCCGGCGGAGGGGCATTCTCGGAGAAGTCGGCTCAGTCACCTCCAGTGAAAAGTGGGAAGCAGAAGAAGCCATTCAGTGACGACTACCAGGAAGAAAGGCGTCCAGCAGAGGCGACAGAGGGGCATTCTGGGAGAAGTCTGCTCAGTCACCTCCACTGAACAGTGGGTAGCAGAAGAAGCCCTTCAGAGACGACGACCAGGAGGAAAAGCGTCGAGCAGAGGGGCATTCTGGGAGAAGTCGGCTCAGTAACCTCCGCTGAACAGTAAGTAGCAGAAGAAGCCTTTCAGTGATGACTACCAGGAGGGAAAGCATCCGGCGCCCGGCCATTCTGGGATCGATTGTCTCACTCATCTCCCCTGTCCGGTCGGAAGCAGAAGAAGCCCTTCAGTGACGACTACCAGCAAGAAATGCGTCCAGCAGAGGCGACAGAGGGGCATTCTGGGAGACGTCTGCTCTGTCACCTCCACTGAACAGTGGGTAGCAGAAGTCCTTCAGTGACGGCTACTAGGAGGGAAAGCGTCCAGCAGAGGCGACAGAGGGGCATTCTGGGAGAAGTCGGCTCAGTCACCTGCACTGAACAGTGCGTAGCAGAAGTCCTTCAGTGACGGCGACTAGGAGGGAAAGTGTCCAGCAGAGGCGACAGAGGGGCATTCTGGGTGATGTCGGCTCCATCACCTCCACTGAACAGTGGATACCAGAAAGAAGCCCTTCAGTGACAACTACCAGGAGGGAAAGCGACCAGAAGAGGCGACAGAGGGGCATTCTGGGAGAAGTCGACTAAGTCACCTCCACTGAACAGTGGGTAGCAGAAGAACCCTTCAGTGACGACAACCAAGAGGATAAGCGTCGAGCAGAGGGGCATTCTGGGAGAAGTCGGCTCAGTCACCTGCACTGAACAGTCGGTAGCAGAAGAAGCCTTTCAGTGACGATTACCAGGAGGGAAAGCATCCGGCGTCTGGGCATTCTGGGATAGATTGTCTCACTCACCTCCCCTGAACGGTTAGAAGCAGAAGAAGCCCTTCAGTGACGACTACCAGGAGGAAAAGCGTCCAACAGAGGCGACAGAGGGGCATTCTAGGAAATGTCGGCTCAGTCACTTTCACTGAACAGTGGATACGAGAAGAAGCCCTTCAGTGACGAAGAGGAAAAGCGTCCAGCAGAGGGGCATTCTGGGAGAAGTTTGCTCAGTCACATGCACTGAACAGTGGGTAGCAGAAGGAGCACTTTTGTGACGACGACCAGGAGGGAAAGTGTCCAGCAGAGGCGACAAGAGGGACATTCTGAGTGAAGTAGGCTCAGTGACCTCCAATGAACAGCGGCTAGCAGAAGAACCCCTTCAGTGACAACTATCAGGAGGAAAAGTGTCCAGCAGAGGCGACAGACGGGAATTCTGGGAGAAGTAGGCTCAGTGACCCTCCAATAAACAGCGGGTAGCAGAAGAACCCCTTCAGTGACAACTACCAGGAGGGAAAGCGACCAGAAGAGGCGACAGAGGGGCATTCTGGGAGAAGTCGACTAAGTCACCTCCACTGAACAGTGGGTAGCAGAAGAACCCTTCAGTGACGACAACCAAGAGGATAAGCGTCGAGCAGAGGGCCATTCTGGGAGAAGTCGGCTCAGTCACCTGCACTGAACAGTCGGTAGCAGAAGAAGCCTTTCAGTGACGATTACCAGGAGGGAAAGCATCCGGCGTCTGGGCATTCTGGGATAGATTGTCTCACTCACCTCCCCTGAACGGTTAGAAGCAGAAGAAGCCCTTCAGTGACGACTACCAGGAGGAAAAGCGTCCAACAGAGGCGACAGAGGGGCATTCTAGGAAAAGTCGGCTCAGTCACCTTCACTGAACAGTGGATACGAGAAAAAGCCCTTCAGTGACGAAGAGGAAAAGCGTCCAGCAGAGGGGCATTCTGGGAGAAGTTTGCTCAGTCACATGCACTGAACAGTGGGTAGCAGAAGGAGCACTTTTGTGACGACGACCAGGAGGGAAAGCGTCCAGCAGAGGCGACAAGAGGGACATTCTGAGTGAAGTAGGCTCAGTGACCTCCAATGAACAGCGGCTAGCAGAAGAACCCCTTCAGTGACAACTATCAGGAGGAAAAATGTCCAGCAGAGGCGACAGAGGGGCTTTCTGGGAGGAGTCGGCTCAGTCACCTCCACTGAACAGTGGATACGAGAAGAACCCCTTCAGTGACGAAGAGGAAAAGTGTCCAGCAGAGGGGCATTCTGGGAGAAGTTTGCTCAGTCAACTCCACTGAACAGTGGCTAGCAGAAGAAGCCCTTCAGTGACGACTGCCAGGAGGAAAAGCGTCCAGCAGAGGCGACAGACGGGAATTCCGGGAGAAGTAGGCTCAGTGACCCTCCAATGAACAGCGGGTAGCAGAAGAACCCCTTCATTGACAACTATCAGGAGGAAAAGTGTCCAGCAGAGGCAACAGAGGGGCTTTCTGGGAGGAGTCGGCTCAGTCACCTCCACTGAACAGTGGGTAGCAGAACAAGCCCTTCAGTGACGACGACCAGGAGGGAAAGCATCCGGCGGAGGGGCATTCTGGGAATAGTCTGCTCATTCGGCTCAGTCACCTCCACTGAATGGTAGGTAGCAGAAGAAGCCCTTCAGTGACGACTACCAGGAGGGAAAGCATCCGGCGGAGGGGCATTCTCGGAGAAGTCGGCTCAGTCACCTCCAGTGAAAAGTGGGAAGCAGAAGAAGCCATTCAGTGACGACTACCAGGAAGAAAGGCGTCCAGCAGAGGCGACAGAGGGGCATTCTGGGAGAAGTCTGCTCAGTCACCTCCACTGAACAGTGGGTAGCAGAAGAAGCCCTTCAGAGACGACGACCAGGAGGAAAAGCGTCGAGCAGAGGGGCATTCTGGGAGAAGTCGGCTCAGTAACCTCCGCTGAACAGTAAGTAGCAGAAGAAGCCTTTCAGTGATGACTACCAGGAGGGAAAGCATCCGGCGCCCGGCCATTCTGGGATCGATTGTCTCACTCATCTCCCCTGTCCGGTCGGAAGCAGAAGAAGCCCTTCAGTGACGACTACCAGCAAGAAATGCGTCCAGCAGAGGCGACAGAGGGGCATTCTGGGAGACGTCTGCTCTGTCACCTCCACTGAACAGTGGGTAGCAGAAGTCCTTCAGTGACGGCTACTAGGAGGGAAAGCGTCCAGCAGAGGCGACAGAGGGGCATTCTGGGAGAAGTCGGCTCAGTCACCTGCACTGAACAGTGCGTAGCAGAAGTCCTTCAGTGACGGCGACTAGGAGGGAAAGTGTCCAGCAGAGGCGACAGAGGGGCATTCTGGGTGATGTCGGCTCCATCACCTCCACTGAACAGTGGATACCAGAAAGAAGCCCTTCAGTGACAACTACCAGGAGGGAAAGCGACCAGAAGAGGCGACAGAGGGGCATTCTGGGAGAAGTCGACTAAGTCACCTCCACTGAACAGTGGGTAGCAGAAGAACCCTTCAGTGACGACAACCAAGAGGATAAGCGTCGAGCAGAGGGGCATTCTGGGAGAAGTCGGCTCAGTCACCTGCACTGAACAGTCGGTAGCAGAAGAAGCCTTTCAGTGACGATTACCAGGAGGGAAAGCATCCGGCGTCTGGGCATTCTGGGATAGATTGTCTCACTCACCTCCCCTGAACGGTTAGAAGCAGAAGAAGCCCTTCAGTGACGACTACCAGGAGGAAAAGCGTCCAACAGAGGCGACAGAGGGGCATTCTAGGAAATGTCGGCTCAGTCACTTTCACTGAACAGTGGATACGAGAAGAAGCCCTTCAGTGACGAAGAGGAAAAGCGTCCAGCAGAGGGGCATTCTGGGAGAAGTTTGCTCAGTCACATGCACTGAACAGTGGGTAGCAGAAGGAGCACTTTTGTGACGACGACCAGGAGGGAAAGTGTCCAGCAGAGGCGACAAGAGGGACATTCTGAGTGAAGTAGGCTCAGTGACCTCCAATGAACAGCGGCTAGCAGAAGAACCCCTTCAGTGACAACTATCAGGAGGAAAAGTGTCCAGCAGAGGCGACAGACGGGAATTCTGGGAGAAGTAGGCTCAGTGACCCTCCAATAAACAGCGGGTAGCAGAAGAACCCCTTCATTGACAACTATCAGGAGGAAAAGTGTCCAGCAGAGGCAACAGAGGGGCTTTCTGGGAGGAGTCGGCTCAGTCACCTCCACTGAACAGTGGGTAGCAGAACAAGCCCTTCAGTGACGACGACCAGGAGGGAAAGCATCCGGCGGAGGGGCATTCTGGGAATAGTCTGCTCATTCGGCTCAGTCACCTCCACTGAATGGTAGGTAGCAGAAGAAGCCCTTCAGTGACGACTACCAGGAGGGAAAGCATCCGGCGGAGGGGCATTCTCGGAGAAGTCGGCTCAGTCACCTCCAGTGAAAAGTGGGAAGCAGAAGAAGCCATTCAGTGACGACTACCAGGAAGAAAGGCGTCCAGCAGAGGCGACAGAGGGGCATTCTGGGAGAAGTTGGCTCAGTCATCTCCACTGAACAGTGGGTAGCAGAAGAATCCCTTCAGTGACGACGACCAGGAGGTAAAGCGTCCAACAGAGGGGCATTCTGGGAGAAGTAGGCTCAGTCACCTCCACTGAACAGTGGATACGAGAAGAAGCCCTTCAGTGACGAAGAGGGATCGCATCCGGCGGAGGGGCATTCTGGGAGAAGTCGGCTAAGTCACCTCCTCTGAACAGTCGGGAGCAGAAGAAGCCCTTCAGTGACGACTATGAGGAGGGAAAGCATCCGGCTGAGAGGCATTCGTGGAGAAGTCGGCTCAGTCACCTCCACTAAACGGTGGATACTAGAAGAAGCCCTTCAGTGACGACTACCAGGAGGGAAAGCGACCAGAAGAGGCGACAGAGGAGCATTCTGGGAGAAGTCTGCTCAGTCACCACCACTGAACAGTGGGTCGCAGAAGAAGCCCTTCAATGACGACTACCAGGAGGAAAGGCGTCCAGCAGAGGCGATAAAGGGGCATTCTGGGAGAAGTCGGCTCAGTCACCTCCACTGAACAGTTGGTAGCAGATGAAGCCCTTCAGAGACGAGTACCAGGAGGGAAAGCATCCGGCAGAGGGGCATTCTGGGAGAAGTCGGCTCAGTCACCTCCACTGAACAATGGGTAGCAGAAGAAGCCCTTCAGTGACGACTACCAGCAGCAGCAGAAGAATTGGTGTCGAGGAGCAGTTAACAGCCAGTTGTCGTGGTACCTATAGGTATCAACGATACAGATAAAAAACGGGATGAGTTAGGAGTTAAACTAAAAAGTAGGACCTCAAACGTAGTAATCTCAGGATTGCTACCAGTGCCACGGGCTAGTCAGAGTAGGAATGACAGGATAGCTAGGATGAATACGTGGCTTGAGAGATGGTGCAAGAGGGAGGGATTCAAATTCCTGGGACATTGGAACCGGTTCTGGGGCAGGTGGGACCAGTACAAATTGGACGGTCTGCATCTGGGCAGGACACGAACCAATGTCCTCGGGTGAGTGTTTGCTAGTGCTGATGGGGAGGGTTTAAACTAATGTGGCAGGGGGATGGGAACCGATGCAGCAAGTCAGTCGGAAGTAAAGTGGTGACAGAAACAAAAGGCAGTAAGGGAGAGTGTACAAAACATGACCAGACAGATGGTCTGAGAAAGCAGGGCAAAGACAAAGGGAAGTCTAGATCAAACTGCATTTATTTCAACGCAAGAAGTCTGATGGGCAAGGCAGATGAACTCAGTGCATGGATGGTTACATGGGACAGGGATGTTATAGCTATTACTGAAACATGGCTAAGGGAGGGGCAGGACTGGCAGGTCAATATTCCAGAGTACAGATGCTATAGGAAAGATAGAGCAGGAGGTAAGAGAGGAGGGGGAGTTGCGTTCTTGATTAGGGAGAACATCAGGTCACGGAGATTTATCTACCTTGATGCGCGTTGAGACTTCCAGCACCTCCCTCTCTGTAATATGTGCACTCCTCAAGACATCACTATTTAGTTCCCCAAGTTCCCTAACATCCATGCCTTTCCCAACCGTAAATACCGATGTGAAATATTCATTTAAGATCTCACCCATCTCTTGTGGTTCCGCACATAGATGACCTCGTTGATCCTTAAGAGGCCCTACTCTCTCCCTGGTTACTCTTTTGCCCTTTATGTATTTGTAGAAGCTCTTTGGATTCTCCTTTGCCTTATCTGCCAAAGCAATCTCATGTCCCCTTTTTGCCCTCCTGATTTCTCTCTTAACTCTACTCCGGCAATCTCTATACTCTTCAAGGGATCCACTTGATCCCAGCTGACTATGCATGTCATATGCCTCCTTCTTCTTTTTGACCACGGCCTCAATCTCCCGAGTTCCCAACTTCTACCAGCCTTGCCCTTCACTTTATAAGGAATGTGCTTACCCTGAACCTTGTTGAACACACTTTTGGAAGGTTCCCACTTACCAGACGTCCCTTTGCCTGCCAACAGACTCTCCCAATCAACTTCTGAAAGTTCCTGTCGAATACCATCAAAATTGGCCGATCCCCAATTTAGAATTTTAACTTTTGGGCCAGACCTATCATTCTCCATAGCTATCTTAAAACTAATGGAATTGTGATCACTGATCCCAAAGTGTTCAGTCACGAACACTTCTGTCACCTGCCCTTCCGTATTTCCCAAGAGGAGGTCAAGTTTTGCCCCCTCTCTAGTCGGGCCATCCACATACTGAATGAGAAATTCCTCCTGAATACACTCAACAAATTTCTCTCCATCCAAGCCCCTAATGCTATGGCTGTCCCAGTCAATGTTGGGAAAGTTAAAGTCCCCCACTATTACCACCCTATTTTTCTTGCAGCTGTCTGTAATCTCCTTATATATTTGCTCCTCAATTTCGCGTTGACTATTTGGGGGTCTGTAGTACAATCCTATCAAAGTGATCTCTCCCTTCTTATTTTTCAGTTCTACCCATATAGACTCAGTGGGCGAACCCTTGGATATATCCCCTCCACCTCCTGCTCCTTCTCCACCTCCTGCTCATTCTCCTCCTCATGCGCATTCTCCACTTCCTGCTCAGCTCCCTCCTGCTCCTTCTCCACCTCATGCTCAACCTCCTCCACCTGTTCCACCTCCTCCTCCTGCTCCACCTCCTCCTCCTGCTGCTTGTCCACGTCCTGGTCAAACTCTTCCTCCTGCTCCTTCTCCTCCTCTTGCTCATTCTCCACCTCCTGCTCATTCTCCACCTCCTACTCCTTCTCCACCTCCTACTCCTTCTCCACCTCCTGCTCCTTCTCCACCTCCTGCTCCTTCTCCACCTCCTGCTCCTTCTCCACCTCCTGCTCCTTCTCCACCTCCTGCTCCTTCTCCTCCTCCTGCACATTCTCCACTTCTTGCTCATTCTCCACCTCTTGCTCATTCTCCACCTCTTGCTCATTCTCCACCGCTTGCTCATTCTCCACCTCCTGTTCCTTCTCCACCTCCTGCTCCGTCTCCACCTCCTGCTCCTTCCCCATCTACTGCTCAACCTCCTCCTGCTCCTTCTCCTACCCCTGCTCAAGCTCCTCCTCCTGCTTCTTCTCCATCTCTTTCTCCTTCTCCACCTCCAACTCCTTCTCCACCTCCTGCTCCGACTCCTCCTCCTGCTCTTTCTCCGCCTCGTGCTCCTGTTCCCCCTCCTGGTCCTTCTCCTGCACCTTGACCCCCTCCTGCTCCTTCTGCACCTCCTGCTCCTTCTCCTCCTCCTGCTCCTTCTCCTCCTCCTGCTCCTTCTCCTCCTCCTGCTCCTTCTGCACCTCCTGCTCCTCCTCCAACTCCTGCTCCTCCTCCAACTCCTGCTTAAACTCCTCCTCCTGCTTCTACTCTTACTCCTGCTCAACCTACTCCTGCTGCTTCTCCTCCTCCTGCTCAACCTGCTTCTCCTATTCCTTCTCCACCTCCAGCTCCTTCTGCACCTCATTCTCCTTCTCCACCTCCAAATCCTTCTCCACCTCCTGCTCCTTCTCCGCCTCCTGCTCATTCTCCTCCTCATGCTTATTCTCCTCCTCATGCACCGTCTCCACCTTCTGCTCAGCCTCCTCCTGCTCCTTCTCCGCCTCCTGCTCATTCTCCTCCTCATGCTTATTCTCCTCCTCATGCACCGTCTTAACCTCCTGCTCAGCCTCCTCCTGCTCCTTCTCCTCTTCCTGCTCAACCTCCACCTCGTGCTCCACCTCCTGATAAAGTTCCTCCTCCTGCTCCTTCTCCACCTCTTGCTCATTCTCCACCTCCTGCTCATTCTCCACCTCCTGCTCATTCTCCACCACATGCTCAGTCTCCACCTCCTGCTCCTTTTCCACCTCCTTCTCAACGTCCTCCTGCTCCTTCTCCTCCTCCTCGTCAAACTCATCCTCCTGCTCCTTGTCCACCTCCTGCTCCATCTCCACCTCCTCCTCAACTTCCTCCTGCTGCGACTCCTCCTCCAGCTCAACCTCCTCCTCCGACTCAACCTCCTCCTCCTGCTCCTTCTCCACCTCGTGCTCCTTCTACTCTTCCTGCTCAACCTCCTCATCCTGCTCCTTCTCGCCTCCTACTCCTTCTCCCCCTCCTGCTCCTTCTTCTCCTCCTCCTCCTCCACCCACTGTTCCTGTTCCACCTCCTGCTCCTTCTCCACCTCCTGCTCCATCTCCACATCCTTCTCAACCGCCTCCTGCTGCTACTCCTGCTCCTGATCCTTCTCCTCCACCTGCTCAAACGCCTCATCCTGCTCCTTCTCCCTCTCCTGCTCCTTCTACCCCTCCTGCTCCTTGTATCCCTACTTCTTATTCTCCCCTCCTGCTTTTTCTCCCCCTCCTGCTCCTTCTCCCCCTCCTGCTCCTTCTCCGCCTCCTTCTCCTTTTCCACCTCCTGCTCCTTTTCCACCACCTGCTCTTTCTCCACCTCCTGCTCTTTCTCCACCTCCTGCTCCTTCTCCACCTCCAACTCCTTCTCCACCTCCTGCTCCTTTTCCAACTCGTGCTCCTGTTCCCCCTCCTGGTCCTTGTCCCCCTCCTGCTCCTTGTCCCCCTCCTGCTCCTTGTCCCCCTCCTGCTCCTTGTCCCCCTCCTGCTCCTTGTCCCCCTTCTGCTCCTTCTGCACCTCCTGCTCATTGTCCCACTTCTGCTCCTTCTGCACCTCCTGCTCCTTCTCCACCTCCTGCTCCTCCTCCTCCTTCTGCACCTCCTGCTCCTGCTCGAACTCCTGCTTAACCTCCTCCTCCTTCTCCTTCAATTCCTCCTGCTCAAACTACTCCTGCTGCTTCTCCTCCTCCTGCTCAACCTGCTCGTCCTATTCCTTCTCCACCTCCAGCTCCTTCTCCACCTCCAGCTCCATCTCCACCTCATGCTCCTTCTCCACCTCCGACTCCTTCTCCAACTCCTGCTCCTTCTCCGCCTCTGCTCCTTCTCCTCCTCATGCTTATTCTCCTCCACATGCACCGTCTCCACCTTCTGCCCAGCCTCCTCCTGCTCCTTCTCCTCTTCCTGCTCAACCTCCACCTCGTGCTCCACCTCATCCTCCTGCTCCTTCTCCTCCTCCTGCTCAAACTCATCCACCTGCTCCTTGTCCACCTCCTGCTCCATCTCCACCTCCTCTTCATCTTCCTCCTGCTGCGACTCCTTCTCCAGCTCAACCTCCTCCTCCTACTCAACCTCCTCCTCCTGCTCCTTCTCCACCTCTTGCTCCTTCTTCTCTTCCTGCTCAACATCCTCATCCCGCTACTTCTCGCCTACTACACCTTCTCCCCCTGCTGCTCCTTCTTCTCCTCCTCCTCCTCCACCTCCTGCTCCTTTTCCACTACCTGCTCCTTCTGCACCTCCTGCTCCATCTTCACATCCGTCTCAACCTCCTCCTTCTGCTGCTCCTGCTCCTTCTCCTCCTCCTGCTCAAAGGCCTCATCCTGATCCTTCTCCCTCTCCTGCCCCTTCTACCCCTCCTGCTCCTTCTAAGCCTACTTCTCATTCTCCCCCTCCTGCTCCATCTCCCCCTCCTGCTCCTTCTCCTCGTCCTCCTCCTGCTGCTTGTCCACGTCCTGCTCAAACTCCTCCTCCTGCTCCTTCTCCTCCTCTTGATCATTCTCCACCTCTAGGTCCTTCTCCACCTCCTGCTCCTTCTCCACCTCCTGCTCCTTCTCCACCTCCTGCTCCTTCTCCACCTCCTGCTCCTTCTCCACCTCCTGCTCCTTCTCCACCTCCTGCTCCTTCTCCACCTCCTGCTCCTTCTCCACTTCCTGCTCAGCTCCCTCCTGCTCCTTCTCCACCTCCTGCTCAACCTCCTCCACTTGCTCCACCTCCTCCTCCTGCTCCACCTCCTCCTCCTACTGCTTGTCCACGTCCTGCTCAAACTCCTGCCCCTGCTTCTTCTCCTCCTCTTGCTCATTCTCCACCTCTAGGTCCTTCTCCACCTCCTGCTCCTTCTCCACCTCCAGCTCCTTCTCCACCTCCTGCTCCTTCTCCACCTCCTGCTCCTTCTCCACCTCCTGCTCCTTCTCCACCTCCTGCTCCTTCTCCACCTCTTGCTCATTCTCCACCTCCTGCTCCTTCTGCAACTCCTGCTCCTGCTCCAACTCCTGCTTAACCTCCTCCTCCTGCTCCTTCAATTCCTCCTGCTCAACCTACTCCTGCTTAACCTCCTCCTCCTGCTCAACCTGCTCCTCCTATTCCTTCTCCACTTCCAGCTCCTTCTCCAGCTCATGCTCCTTCTTCACCTCCGACTCCTTCTCCACCTCCTGCTCCGTCTCCTCCTCATGCACCGTCTCCACCTCCTGCTCAGCCTCCTCCTGCTCCTTCTCCTCTTCCTGCTCAACCTCCACCTGGTGCTCCACCTCCTACTCCTGCTCCTTATCCACCTCCTGCTCAAGCTGCTCCTCCTGCTCCTTCTCCACCTCCTGCTGAACCTCCTCCTCCTGCTACTTCTCCACCTCCTGCTCCTTTTCCACTTCCTGCTCAACTTCCTCCTGCTGCGACTCCTCTTCCAGCTCAACCTCCTCCTCCTACTCAACCTCCTCATCCTGCTCCTTCTCGCCTCCTACTCCTCCCCCTGCTGCTCCTTCTTCTCCTCCTCCTCCACCTCCTGTTCCTTTTCCAACTCCTGCTCCTTCTGCACCTCCTGCTCCATCTCCACGTCCTTCTCAACCTCCTCCTGCTGCTGATCCTGCTCATTCTCCGCCTCCTGCTCAAAGGACTCATCCTCATCCTTCTCCCTCTACTGCCCCTTCTACCCCTCCTGCTCCTTCTATCCCGAGTTCCTTCTCCTCCTCTTGCTCATTCTCCACCTCTTGCTCATTCTCCACCTCCTGCTCCTTCTCCACCTCCTGCTCCATCTCCACCTCCTGCTCCTTCTACACCTCCTGCTCCTTCTACACCTCCTGCTCCTTCTACACCTCCTGCTCCTTCTACACCTCCTGCTCCTTCTACACCTCCTGCTCGTTCTCCACCTCCTGCTCCTTCTCCACCTCCTCCTCCATCTCCAACTCCTTCTCAACGTCCTCGTGCTGCAAATCCTCCTCCTGCTCTTTCTCCACCTCCTGCTCCTTCTCCTCTTCCAGCTCCACCTCCTCATCCTTCTCCTTATCGCCTCCTGCTCCTTCACCCCCTCCTGCTCCTTCACCCCCTCCTGCTCCTTCGCCCCCTACTTCTCCTTCTCCCACTCCTGCTCCTTCTCCGGACCCTGCTTTTCTCCCCCTCCTTCTCCTTCTCCACCTCTTTCTCCTCATCCACCTCCTGCTCCTTTTCCACCACCTGCTCCTTTTCCACCACCTGCTAATTTTCCACTTCCAGCTCCTTCTCCACCTCCTGCTCCTTCTCCAACTCGTGCTCAACCTCCACCTCCTGCTCCTTCTCCACCTCCTGCTCCGACTCCTCCTCCTGCTATTTCTCCGCCTCGTGCACCTGTACCCCCTCCTGGTCCTACTCCGCCTCCTGCTCCTTGTCCCCCTCCTGCTCCTTATGCAATTCCAGCCCCTACTCCTCCTCCTGCTCCTTCTCCACCTCCTATTCCTTCTCCTCCTCCACCTCCTGCTCCTTTTCCACCTCCAGCTCTTTCTCCACCTCCTGCTCCTTCTCCACCTTCTGTTCCTTCTCCACCTCCTGCTCCTTCTCCAACTCGTGCTCAACCTCCTCCTGCTCCTTCTCCTACCCCTGCTCAAGCTCCTCCTCCTGCTTCTTCACCAACTCCTTGTCGTTTTCCACCTCCTGCTCCTTCTCCACCTCCTGCTCCTTCTCCACATCCTGCTCCTTCTCCACCTCCTGCTCATTCGCCAACTCATGCGCATTCTCCACTTCCTGCTCAGCTCCCTCCTGCTCCAACTCCACCTCCCGCTCAACCTCCTCCACCTGCTCAACCTCCTCCTCGTGCTCCACCTCCTACTCCTGCTGCTTGTCCACGTCCTGCTCAAACTCCTCCTCCTGCTCCTTCTCCTCCTCTTGCTCATTCTCCACCTCTTGCTCATTCTCCACCTCTTGCTCATTCTCCACCCCCTGCTCATTCTCCACCTCCTGCTCCTTCTCCACCTCCTCCTCCATCTCCAACTCCTTCACAACTTCCTCCTGCTGCTAATCCTCCTCTTGCTCTTTCTCCACCTCCTGCTCCTTCTCCTCTTCCAGCTCCATCTCATCATCCTGCTCCTTCTCGCATCCTGCTCCTTCTCCCCCTCCTACTCCTTCTTCACACCCTGCTTTTCTCCTCCTCCTGCTCCTTCTCCCCTCCTTCTCCTTCTCCACCTCCTTCTCCTCATCCACCTCCTGCTCCTTTACCACCACCTGCTTCGTTTCCACATCCAGCTCCTTCTCCACCTCCTGCTCCTTCTCCAACTCGTGCTCAACCTCCTCCTCCTGCTCCTTCTCCACCTCCTGCTGCGACTCCTCCTCCTGCTCTTTCTCCGCCGAGTGCTCCTGTACCCCCTCCTGGTCCTTCTCCGCCTCCTGCTCCTTGTCCGCCTCCTGCTCCTTCTGCACCTCGTGCTCCTACACCTCCTCCTGCTCCTTCTCCACCTCCTGCTCCTTCTCCACCTCCTGCTCCTTCTCCACCTCCTGCTCCTTCTCCACCTCCTGCTCCTTCTCCAACTCGTGCTCAGCTCAACCTCCTAATGCTCCTTCTCCTACCCCTGCTCAAGCTCTTCCTCCTGCTTCTTCTCCAACTCCCTCTCTTTTTCCACCTCCTGCTCTTTCTCCGCCTCGAGCTCCTGTTCACGCTCCTGGTCCTTCACCGCCTCCGACTTCTTGTCCCCCTCCTGCCCCTTCTGCTCCTTCTCTTCCTCCTGCTCCTTCTGCAACTCCTGCTCCTCCTCCAACTCCTGCTTAACCTCCTCCTCCTGCTCCTGCTCTTCCTCCTGCTCAACCTACTCCTACTGCTTCTCCTCCTCCTGCTCAACCTGCTCCTCCGATTCCTTCTCCACCTCCAGCTCCTTCCCCACCTCCTACTGCTTCTCCACCTCCTATGCCTTCTCCACCTCCTGCTCCTTCTCCGTCACCTGTTCGTTCTCCTCCTCATGCTTATTGTAATCCTCATGCACCGTATCCACCTCCTGCTCAGCCTCCTCCTGTTCCATCTCCTCTTCCTTCTCAACCTCCACCTCGTGCTCCACCTCCTACTCCTGCTCCTTCTCCACCTCCTGCTCAAGCTCCTCCTCCTGCTCCTTCTCCACCTCCTGCTGAACCTACTCCTCCTGCTCATTCTCCAACTCGTGCTCATTCTCCACCTCCTGCTCATTCTCTACCTCCTGCTCATTCTCCACCTCCTGCTCCTTTTCCACCTCCTGCTCAACGTCCTCCTGCTCCTTCTCCTCCTCCTGCTCAAACTCATCCTCCTGCTCCTTGTCCACCTCCTGCTCCATCTGCACTTCCTCCTCAACTTCCTCCTGCTGCGACTCCTCCTCCAGCTCAACCTCCTCCTCCTACTCAACCTCCTCCCCCTGCTCCTTCTCCACCTCTTGCTCCTTCTTCTCTTCCTGCTCAACCTCCTCATCCTGCTCCATCTCGCCTCCTACTCCTTCTCACCCTCCTGCACATTCTTTTCCTCCTCCACCTCCTGCTCCTTTTCCACCTCCTGCTCCTTCTCCACCTCCTGCTCCATCTCCACATCCTTCTCAACCTCCTCCTGCTGCTACTCCTGCTCCTGTTCCTTCTCCTCCTCCTGCTCAAACGCCTCATCCTGCTCCTTCTCCCTCTCCTGCTGCATCTACCCCTCCTGCTCCTTCTAACCCTACTTCTCATTGACCCCCTCCTGCTCCTTCTCCCCCTCCTGCTCCATCTCCCCCTCCTTCTGCTTCTCCTCATCCTCCTCGTGCTACTTGTCCACGTCCTGCTCAAAGTCCTCCTACTGCTCCTTCTCCTCCTCTTGCTCATTCTCCACCTCTTGCTCATGCTCCACCTCCTGCTCATTCTCCACCTCCTGCTCATTCTCCACCTCCTGCTCATTCTCCACTTCCTGCTCAGCCCCCTCCTGCTCCTTCTCCACCTCCTGCTCAACCTCCTCCACCTGCTCCACCTCCTCCTGCTGCTCCACCTCCTCCTCCTGCTGCTTGTCCACGTCCTGCTCAAACTCCTCCTCCTGCTCCTTCTCCACCTCTTGCTCATTCTCCATCTCTTGCTCATTCTCCACCTCTTGCTCATTCTCCACCTCTTGCTCATTCTCCACCTCCTGCTCCTTCTCCACCTCCTCCTCCATCTCCAACTCGTTCTCAACTTGCTCCTGCTGCTACTCCTGCTCTTGCTCCTTCTCCCCCACCTGCTCGTTCTCCTCTTCCAGCTCCACCTCCTCATCCTGCTCCTTCTCGCCTCCTGCTCCTTCTCCCCGTCCTGCTCCTTCTCCCCCTCCTGCTCCTTCTCCCCCTCCTGCTCCTTCTCCCCCTCCTGCTCCTTCTCCCCCTCCTGCTCCTTCTCCACATCCTGCTCCAATTCCACCTCCTGCTCCTTCTCCACCTCCTGCTCCTTCTCCACCTCCTGCTCCTTCTCCACCTCCTGCTCCTTCTCCACCTCCAGCTTCTTCTTCACCTCCTGCTCCTTCTCCTCCTCCTGCTCCTTCTCCACAACCTGCTCAACCTCCTCTTGCTCGTTCTCCTTCTCCGGATCAAACTCCTCCTCCTGCTCCTCCTCCACCTCCTGCTCCACTTCCTCCTCCTGCTGCTTGTCCACGTCCTGCTCAAACTCCTGCTCCTGCTCCTTCTCCAACTCTTGCTCATTCTCCACCTCTTACTCATTCTCCACCTCCTGCTCATTCTCCACCTCCTGTTCCTTCTCCACCTCCTCCTCCAACTCCAACTCCTTCTCAACTTGCTTCTCCTCCTCCTCCACCTCCTGCACCTATTCCACCTCCTGTTCATCCTCCCCATCCATCTTCTGCTCCTTCGCCACCTCCTTTCCTTCTTCTCCTACTGCTCCATCTCCTCATCCTGCTACTTCTGCACCTCCTACTCCTTCTCCACCTCCTGCTCATCTTCCCCTGCTCCTTCTCCTCCTCCTATTCAACCTCCTCCTCCTCCTCCTTCTCCACCTCCTGATCAACCTCCTCCTGCTCCTTCACCTCCTCCTGATCAACCTCCTCCAGCTCCATCACCTCCTCCTGCTCAACCTCCTCCTCCTGCTCCAGCTCCTCTTCCTGCTCCTTCTCCAACTCCTGCTCCACATCCTCCTCCTGCCCCTTTTCCACCTCCTGCGTCACCTGCACCTCCTTCTCCTTCTCCTCCTCCAGCTCCTTCTACTCCTACAGCTCCTTCTCCTCCTCCAGCTCCTTCTCCTCTTCCAGCTCCTTCTCCTCCTCCAGCTCCTTCTTCTCCTCCTGCTCCTTCTACTCCTCCTGCTCCTTCTCCAATCCTGCTCCATCTCCTCCTCCTGCTCCACCTCCACCTCCTCCTCCTGCCCCGTTTCCACCTCCTGCGACACCTGCTCCTCGTTCTTCTCCACCTCCGGCACCCTCTCCTCCTCCTGTTCCTTCTCCTCCTCCTGCTCCTTCTCCTTCTCCAGCTCCTTCTCCTCCTCCAGCTCCTTCTCCTCCTCCAGCTCCTTCTCCTCCTCCAGCTCCTTCTTCTCCTCCTGCTCCTTCTCCAATCCTGCTCCATCTCCTCCTCCTGCTCCACCTCCACCTCCTCCTCCTGCTCCTTCTCCACCTCCTGCTCCTTCTCCTACACGTGCTCATTCTACAGCACCTGCTCTTTCTCCAGCTACTGCTCCTTCTACTCCTCCTGCTCCTTCTCCAATCCTGCTCCATCTCCTCCTCCTGCTCCACCTCCACCTCCTCCTCCTGCCCCGTTTCCACCTCCTGCGACACCTGCTCATCGTTCTTCTCCACCTCCGGCACCCTCTCCTCCTCTTGTTCCTTCTCCTCCTCCTGCTCCTTCTCCTTCTCCAGCTCCTTCTCCTCCTCCAGCTCCTTCTCCTCCTCCAGCTCCTTCTCCTCCTCCAGCACCTTCTTCTCCTCCTGCTCCTTCTCCAATCCTGCTCCATCTCCTCCTCCTGCTCCACTTCCACCTCCTCCTCCTGCTCCTTCTCCTCCTCCTGCTCCTTCTCATCCACTTGCTCCTTCTCCTCCTCCAGCTCATTCTCGACTTCCTGCTCCTTCTCCTCCTCCTGCTCCTTCTCCTACACCTGCTCATTCTCCAGCACCTGCTCTTTCTCCAGCTACTGCTCCTTCTTCTCCTCCTCCTAAAACTACACCTTCTGCTCCTTCTCCTCCGACTACTTCTTCTGCATCTCCTGCTCAACCTCCTCCTGCTCCTTCTCCTCCACCTGCTCCACCTCCTCCTCCTGCTCCACCTCCTCCTCCTCCTCCTTCTCCACCTGCAGCTCAAACTCCTCCTGCTCCTTCACCTCCTCCTGCTCCATCTCCCCCTCTTGCTCATTCTCCAACTATTGCACATTCTCCACTCCTGCTCATTCTCCATCTCCTGCTCCTTCTCCACCTCCTGCTTCTTCTCCACCTCCTGCTCCTTTTCCACCTCCCGCTCATTCTCCTCCTCATGCACATTCTCCACCTCCTGCTCAACCTCCTCCACCTGCTCCACCTCCTCCTCCTGCTCCACCTCCTACACGTGCTGCTTGTCCACGTCCTGCTCAAACTCCTCCTCCTGCTCCTTCTCCACAACATGCTCAACCTCCTCTAGCTGCTTCTCCTCCTCCGGATCAAACTCCTCCTCCTGCTCCTCCTCCACCTCCTGCTCCACCTCCTCCACCTCCTCCTTCTCCAATTCCTGCTCATCTTCCTCCTGATCCTTCTCCTCCTGATGCTCAACCTCCTCCTCCTCCTCCTTCTCCACCTGCAGCTCAAACTCCTCCTGCTCCTTCACCTCCTCCTGCTCAACCTCCTCCTCCTGCTCCACCTCCTACTCCTGCTCCTTCTCCACCTCCTGCTCCACCTCCTCCTCCTGCTCCATTTCCACCTCCTGCTCCACCTGCTCCTCCTGCTCCTTCTCAACCTCCTGCTACTTCTCCTCCTCCTGTTCCTTCTTCTCCTCCTGCTCCTTCTCCAATCCTGATCCATCTCACCCTCCTGCTCCACCTCCTCCTCCTCCTCCTGCTCCTTCTCCACCTGCTCCACCTCCTCCTCCTGCTCCACATCCTCCTCCTTCTGCTTGTCCACGTCCTGATCAAACTCCACCTCCTGCTCCTTCTCCTCCTCTTGTTCATTCTCCACCTCTTGCTCGTTCTCCACCTCCTGCTCATTCTCCACCTCCTGCTCCATCTCCACCGACTGCTCCTTCTCCACCTCCTGCTCCTTCTCCACCTCCTGCTCCTTCTCCACCTCCTGCTCCTTCTCCACCTCCTGCTCATTCACCTCCTCGTGCACATTCTCCACTTCTTGCGCAACCTCCTCCTCCTGCTCCACGTCCTCCTCCTGCTGCTTGTCCACGTCCTGCTCAAACTCCTCCTGCTCCTTCTCCTCCTGCAGCTCAACCTCCTCCTGCTACTTCACCTCCTCCTCCTGCTCCTTCTCGACCTCCTGCTCCACCTCTTCCTCCTGCTCCATTTCCACCTCCTGCTCCACCTGCTCCACCTTCTCCTTCTCAACCTCCTGCTACTTCACCTCCTCGAGCTCCTTCTCCTCCTCGAGCTCCTTCTTCTCCTCCAGCTCCTTCTTCTCCTCCAGCTCCTTCTACTCCTCCAGCTCCTTCTTCTCATCCAGCTCCTTCTTCTCATCCCGATCCTTCTTCTCCTCCAGCTCCTTCTTCTCCTCCAGCTCCGTCTTCTCCTCCAGCTCCGTCTTCTCCTCCAGCTCCTTCTTCTCCTCCAGCTCCTTCTTCTCATCCAGCTCCTTCTTCTCCTCCTGCTCCTTCCTCTCCTCCTGCTCCTTCTCCAATCCTGATCCATCTCCCTCTCCTGCTCCACCTCCTCCTCCTCCTCCTGCTCCCACCTGATCCACCTCCTCCTCCTTCTGCTTGTCCACGTCCTGCTCAAACTCCTCCTCCTGCTCATTCTCCACCTCTTGCTCGTTCTCCACCTCCTGCTCCTTCTCCACCTCCTGCTCCTTCTCCACCTCCTGCTCCTTCTCCACCTCCTGCTCCTTCTCCACCTCCTGCTCCTTCCCCACCTCCTGCTCCTTCTCCACCTCCTGCTCCTTCTCCACCTCCTGCTCCTTCTCCACCTCCTGCTGCTTCTCCACCTCCTGCTCCTTCTCCACCTCCTGCTCCTTCTCCACCTCGTGCACATTCTCCACCTCCTGTGCAACCTCCTCCTCCTGCTCCACCTCCTCCTCCTGCTGCTTGTCCACGTCCTGCTCCAACTCCTCCTCCTGCTCCTTCTCCTCCTCTTGCTCATTCTCCACCTCTTGCTCATTCTCCACCTCCTGCTCCTTCCCAACCTCCTCCTCCATCTCCAACTCCTTCTCAACTTCCTCTTGCTGCGACTC
Source organism: Heptranchias perlo (assembly GCF_035084215.1). NCBI lineage: Eukaryota > Metazoa > Chordata > Chondrichthyes > Hexanchiformes > Hexanchidae > Heptranchias > Heptranchias perlo. The sequence continues at coordinate 541,517 of NW_027138483.1, forward strand.
CTCCTCTTGCTCCTTCTCCACCTTCTGTTCCTTCTCCTCTTTCAGCTCCACCTCCTCATCCTGCTCCTTCTCGCCTCCTGCTCCTTCTCCCCCTCCTGCTCCTTCTCCCCCTCCTGCTCCTTCTCCCCCTCCTGCTCCTTCTCCCCCTCTTGCTCCTTACTCCCCCTCCTGCTAGTTCTCCTCCTCCTGCTTCTTCCTCACCTCCTGCTCAATTTCCACCTCCTGCTCAACCTCCTCCTGCTCCTTCTCCTCCTCCTGTTCAACATCCTCCTCCATCTCCATCTGCTCCTCCTGCTCTTTCTCCTACACCTGATCAACATCCTCCTCCTGATCCTCCTCCTCCTCCTCCTTCTCCACTTCCAGCTACACCTCCTCCTCCTGCTCCACCTCCTCCTCCTGCTCCACCTCCTCCATCTGCTCGTTCTCCAACTCCTGCTCCTTCTTCAATTCCTGCTCAACTTCCTCCTGATCCTTCTCCTCCTCATTCTCAACCTCCCCCTCCTGCTCCTTCGCCACCTCCTGCTCCTTCTTCTCCTCCTGCTCCTTCTCCTAATCCTGCTAATTCTACACCTTCTACTCCTTCTCCGCCTCCTGCGCATCCTCCCACTGCTCCTTCTCCTCCTCCTACCTCCTGCTCAACCTCCTGCTTCTCCATCACCACCTCCAGCTCATCCTCCTCCTCCTGCTCCACCTCCTCCACCTGCTCCTTTTCCATCTCCTGCTCCACCTCCTCCTACTGCTCCACCTCCTCCTCCTGCGCCTTCTAATTCTCCTGTTGCTTCTCCTCCTCCTTCCCTTCCTGACCCTTCTTCACCTCTTGCTCCACCTCCTCATCCTTCTCCACCTCCTGCTCCACCTCCTCCTCCTGCTCATTCTCCGCTTCCTGCTCCACCTCCTCCTCCTGCTCCTTCTCCACCAACTGTTCCTTCTCCACCTCCTGCTCCTTCTCCACCTCCTGCTCCTTCTCCCCCTCCTGCTCGTTCTCCCCCTCTTGCTCCTTACTCCCCCTCCTGCTAGTTCTCCTCCTCCTGCTTCTTCCTCACCTCCTGCTCAATTTCCACCTCCTGCTCAACCTCCTCCTGCTCCTTCTCCTCCTCCTGTTCAACATCCTCCTCCTGCTCCATCTGCTCCTCCTGCTCTTTCTCCTACACCTTACCAACATCCTCCTCCTGATCCTTCTCGTCCTCCTCCTCCTTCTCCACTTCCAGCTACACCTCCTCCTCCTGCTCCACCTCCACCTCCTGCTCCACCTCCTCCATCTGCTCGTTCTCCAACTCCTGCTCCTTCTCCAATTCCTGCTCAACTTCCTCCTGATCCTTCTCCTCCTCATTCTCAACCTCGCCCTCCTGCTCCTTCGCCACCTCCTGCTCCTTCTTCTCCTCCTGCTCCTTCTTCTCCTCCTGCTCCTTCTCCTAATCCTGCTAATTCTACACCTCCTACTCCTTCTCCACGTCCTGCGCATCCTCCCACTGCTCCTTCTCCTACTCCTACCTCCTGCTCAACTTTCTGCTTCTCCATCACCTGCTCCAGCTCAACCTCCTCCTCCTGCTCCACCTCCTCCACCTGCTCCTTTTCCACCTCCTGCTCCACCTCCTCCTACTGCTCCACCTCCTCCCCCTGCGCCTTCTAATTCTCCTGTTCCTTCTCCTCCTCCTGCTCCTTCTCTTCCTCCTCCCCTTCCTGACCCTTCTTCACCTCCTGCTCCACCTCCTCATCCTTCTCCACCTCCTGCTCCACCTCCTCCTCCTGCTCATTCTCCGCTTCCTGCTCCACCTCCTCCTCCTGCTCCTTCTCCACCTCCTGTTCCTTCTCCACCTCCTGCTCCTTCTCCTCCTCCTGTTCCATCTCCTCCTCCCCCTCCTGCACCTTCTGCACCTCCGGCTCCTTCTCCATCTCCGGCTCCTTCTCCATCTCCGGCTCCTTCTCCATCTCCGGCTCCTTCTCCATCTCCGGCTCCTTCTCCACCCTCGGCTCCTCTACGTCCGGCTCTTTCTCCACCTCCTGCTCCATCTCCACATCCTGCTCCTTCTCCATTTCCTACTCAACTTCCTCTTGCTCCATCTCCTACTCCTTCTCCTGCTCGAGCTCCTCCTTTTGCTTCTTCTCCAACTCCTTCTCCTTTTCCACCTCCTGCTCCATCTCCACCTCCTGCTCCTTCTCCACCTCCTGCTCCATCTCCTGCTCCTGCTCTTTCTCCGCCTCATGCTCCTTCTCCACCTCCTGATCCTTCTCCACCACCTGCTCCTTCTCCACCTCCTGCTCCTTCTCCTCCTCCTGCTCCTTCTGCTCCTCCTGCTCCTTCTCCAACTCCTGCTTAACCTCCTCCTCCTGCTCCATCTCCTCCTCCTGCTCAACCTGCTCCTCCTATTCCTTCTCCACCTCCAGCTACTTCTCCACCTCCTGCTCCTTCTCCACCTCCTGCTCCTTCTCCACCTACTGCTCCTTCTCCTCCACATGATCATACTCCTCATCATGCACCGTCTCCACCTCCTGCTCAGCATCCTCCTGCTCCTTCTCCTCCTCCTGCTCAACCTGATCCTCCTGCTCCTTCTCCACCTACTGCTGAACCTCCTCCTCCTGCTCCTTCTCCAACTCTTGCTCATTCTCCACCTCCTGCTCATTCTCCACCTCCTGATCCTTCTCCACCTCCTCCTCAACATCCTCCTGCTCCTTCTCCTCCTCCTGCTCAACCTCCTCCTCCTACTCAACCTCCTCCTCCTGCTCCTTCTCCACCTCTTGCTCATCCTGCATCTCCTGCTAATTCTCCACCTCCTGCTCCATCTCCACCTCATGCTCAACGTCCTACTGCTCATTCTCCTCCTCCTGCTCAACCTCCTCCTATTACTCAACCTCCTCCTCCTGTTCCTTCTTCTCTTCCTGCTCAACCTGCTCATCCTGCTCCTTCTTGCCTCCTGATCCTTCTACCCCTCTTGCTCCTTCTTCCCCTCCTGCCACTTCTCCCTGTCCTGCTCCTTCTCCCCGTCCAGCTCCTTGTCCCCCTCCTGCTCCTCCTCCCCCTCCTGCTCCTCCTCCCCCTCCTGCTCCTCCTCCCCCTTCTGCACCTCCGGCTCCTTCTCCATCTCCGGCTCCTTCTCCATCTCCGGCTCCTTCTCCATCTCCGGCTCCTTCTCCATCTCCGGCTCCTTCTCCACCCTCGGCTCCTTCTCTCCGTCCGGCTCTTTGCCACCTCCTGCTCCTTCTCCACATCCTGCTCCTTCTCCATTTCCTACTCAACTTCCTCTTGCTCCATCTCCTACTCCTTCTCCTTCTCCTCCTCGAGCTCCTCCTTTTGCTTCTTCTCCAACTCCTTCTCCTTTTCCACCTCCTGCTCCATCTCCACCTCCTGCTCCTTCTCCTCCTCCTGCTCTTTCTCCGCCTCATGCTCCTTCTCCACCTCCTGATCCTTCTCCACCTCCTGATCCTTCTCCACCTCCTGCACCTTCTCCACCTCCTGCTCCTTCTCCTCCTCCTGCTCCTCCTGCTCCTTCTCCAACTCCTGCTTAACCTCCTCCTCCTGCTCCATCTCCTCCTCCTGCTCAACCTGCTCCTCCTATTCCTTCTCCACCTCCAGCTACTTCTCCACCTCCTGCTCCTTCTCCACCTCCTGCTCCTTCTCCACCTACTGCTCCTTCTCCTCCACATGCTCATACTCCTCATCATGCACCGTCTCCACCTCCTGCTCAGCATCCTCCTGCTCCTTCTCCTCCTCCTGCTCAACCTCATCCTCCTGCTCCTTCCCACCTACTGCTGAACCTCCACCTCCTGCTCCTTCTCCACCTCCTGCTCCTTCTCCTCCTCCTTCTCCTGCTCCTCCTCCCCCTCCTGCACCTTCTGCACCTCCGGCTCCTTCTCCATCTCCGGCTCCTTCTCCATCTCCGGCTCCTTCTCCATCTCCGGCTCCTTCTCCTCCCTCGGCTCCTTCTCCACATCCTGCTCCTTCTCCATTTCCTACTCAACTTCCTCTTGCTCCATCTCCTACTCCTTCTCCTTCTCCTGCTCGAGCTCCTCCTTTTGCTTCTTCTCCAACTCCTTCTGCTTTTCCACCTCCTGCTCCATCTCCACCTCCTGCTCCTTCTCCTCCTCCTGCTCTTTCTCCGCCTCATACTCCTTCTCCACCTCCTGATCCTTCTCCACCTCCTGCTCCTTCTCCACCTCCTGCTCCTTCTGCTCCTCCTGCTCCTTCTGCTCCTCCTGCTCCTTCTCCAACTCCTGCTTAACCTCCTCCTCCTGCTCCATCTCCTCCTCCTGCTCAACCTGCCCCTCCTATTCCTTCTCCACCTCCAGCTACTTCTCCACCTCCTGCTCCTTCTCCACCTCCTGCTCCTTCTCCACCTACTGCTCCTTCTCCTCCACATGCTCATACTCCTCATCATGCACCGTCTCCTCCTCCTGCTCAACCTCATCCTCCTGCTCCTTCTCCAACTCTTGCTCATTCTCCACCTCCTGCTCATTCTCCACCTCCTGCTCCTTCTCCACCTCCTCCTCAACATCCTCCTGCTCCTTATCCACCTCTTGCTCATCCTGCATCTCCTGCACATTCTCCACCTCCTGCTCCATCTCCACCTCATGCTCAACGTCCTACTGCTCATTCTCCTCCTCCTGCTCAACCTCCTCCTATTACTCAACCTCCTCCTCCTGTTCCTTCTTCTCTTCCTGCTCAACCTGCTCATCCTGCTCCTTCTCGCCTCCTGATCCTTCTACCCCTCTTGATCCTTCTCCCCGTCCAGCTCCTTGTCCCCCTCCTGCTCCTTGTGCCCCTCCTGTGCCTGCTCCCCCTCCTGCTCCTTCTCCACGTCCTGCTCCTTCTCCACGTCCTGCTCCTTCTCCACCTCCTGCTCCTTCTCCTCCTCCTTCTCCTGCTCCTTCTCCACCTCCTGCTCGATCTCTACATCCTTCTCTACCTCCTCCTGCTGCGACTCCTCCTCCTGCTCCTTCTCCTCCTCCTGCTCAACCCCCTCATCCTGCTCCTTCTCCCTCTCCTGCTCCTTCTCCCTCTCCTGCTCCTTCTCCCTCTCCTGCTCCTTCTCCCTCTCCTGCTCCTTCTCCCCCTCCTGCTCCTTCTCGTCATCCTCCACCTTCTCTTCGTCCTGCTCCTTCCCCGCTTCCTACTCCTTCTCCTCTTCCTCGTCCTGCTCCTTCTCCTCCCCCTGCTGCTTCTGCACCTCCTGCTCCTTCCCCAACTCCTGCTTAACCTCCTCCTCCTGATCGTTCTCTTCCTCCTGCTCAAACTAGTCCTGCTGCTTCACCTCCTCCTGCTCAAACTGCTCCTCTTATTCCTTCTCCACCTCCATCTCCATCTCCACCTCCTGCTCCTTCCCTCCCTCATGCTTCTTCACCACCTCCTGCTCCTTCTCCTCCTCATGCTCATTCTCCTCCTCATGCAACTTGTCGACTTCCTGCTCAGCCTACTCCTGCTCCTTCTCTTCCTCCTGCTCAAACTCCTCCTCCTGGCCCTTCTCCACCTTTGGCTCATTCTCCACCTCCTGCTCATTCTCCACCTCCTGCTCCTTGTCCTCCTCCTGCTCATTCTCCCCCTCCTGCTCCTCCTGCTCTTTCTCCCCCTCCATCACATTCTCCACTTCCTGCTCCTTCGCGACCTCCTGCTCCTTCGCCACCTCCTGCTCCATCTCCACCTCCTGCTCCTTCTCCACCTCCTGCTCATCCTCCTCCTGCTCCCTCTCCTCCTCCTGCTCAACTTCCTCCTGCTCCTTCTTCACAACCTGCTCAACCTCCTGTTGCTCCTTCTCCTCCACCGAATCAAACTCCTCCTCCTGTTCCTGCTCCACCTCCTCCTCCTGCTCATTCTCCAAGTTCTGCTCAACCTCCTCCTGATCCTTCTCCTCCTCATGCTCAACCTTCTACTCCTGCTCCTTCTGCCCCTCCTGCTCCTTCTCCCCCACCTGCTCCTTCTCCCCCACCTGCTCCTTCTCCATCACCTGCTCCTTCTCCACCTCCTGCTCCTTTTCCATTCCTCCTCCCCCTCCTGCTCCTTTTCCACCTCCCGTTCAACCTCCCCTACCATCTCCTGCTCCTTCGCCATCTCCTGCTCCTTCTTCTCCTCCTGCTCCTTCTCCTCATCCTGCTAATTCTACACCTACTACTGCTTCCCAACTTCTGCTCATCCTCTCCCTGCTCCTTCTCCTCCTCCAACTCTACATCCTCTTCCTCCTCCTTCACCACCGCCCGCTCAACCTCCTCCTGCTCCTTCACCTCCTCCTGCTCCACCTCCTCCTCCTGCTCCACCTCCTCCTCCTGCTCCTTCTCCACCTCCTGCTCTTTCTCCTCCTACTTTTCCTTCTCCTCCTCCTGCTCCTTCTCCTCCACTTGCCCATTCTCCTCCTCCAGCTCCGTCTCCACCTCCTGCTCCTTCTCCCCCTCCTTCTCATTCTCCCCCTCCTGCTCCTTCTTCTCATCCTGCTTCTTCTTCTCATCCTGCTTCTTCTTCTCCTCCTGTTCCTTCTCCACCTCCTGCTCCTTCTCCACCTCCTGCTGATTCTCCACCTCCTGCTCCTTCTCCACCTCCTGCTCCTTCTCCACCTCGTGCACATTCTCCACCTCCTGTGCAACCTCCTCCTCCTGCTCCACCTCCTCCTCCTGCTGCTTGTCCACGTCCTGCTCCAACTCCTCCTCCTGCTCCTTCTCCTCCTCTTGCTCATTCTCCACCTCTTGCTCATTCTCCACCTCCTGCTCCTTCCCAACCTCCTCCTCCATCTCCAACTCCTTCTCAACTTCCTCTTGCTGCTACTCCTCCTCTTGCTCCTTCTCCACCTTCTGTTCCTTCTCCTCTTTCAGCTCCACCTCCTCATCCTGCTCCTTCTCGCCTCCTCCTCCTTCTCCCCCTCCTGCTCCTTCTCCCCCTCCTGCTCCTTCTCCCCCTCTTGCTCCTTACTCCCCCTCCTGCTAGTTCTCCTCCTCCTGCTTCTTCCTCACCTCCTGCTCAATTTCCACCTCCTGCTCAACCTCCTCCTGCTCCTTCTCCTCCTCCTGTTCAACATCCTCCTCCATCTCCATCTGCTCCTCCTGCTCTTTCTCCTACACCTGATCAACATCCTCCTCCTGATCTTCCTCCTCCTCCTCCTTCTCCAGTTCCAGCTACACCTCCTCCTCCTGCTCCACCTCCTCCTCCTGCTCCACCTCCTCCATCTGCTCGTTCTCCAACTCCTGCTCCTTCTTCAATTCCTGCTCAACTTCCTCCTGATCCTTCTCCTCCTCATTCTCAACCTCCCCCTCCTGCTCCTTCGCCACCTCCTGCTCCTTCTTCTCCTCCTGCTCCTTCTCCTAATCCTGCTAATTCTACACCTTCTACTCCTTCTCCACCTCCTGCGCATCCTCCCACTGCTCCTTCTCCTCCTCCTACCTCCTGCTCAACCTCCTGCTTCTCCATCACCACCTCCAGCTCATCCTCCTCCTCCTGCTCCACCTACTCCACCTGCTCCTTTTCCACCTCCTGCTCCACCTCCTCCTACTGCTCCACCTCCTCCTCCTGCGCCTTCTAATTCTACTGTTCCTTCTCCTCCTCCTTCACTTCCTGACCCTTCTTCACCTCTTGCTCCACCTCCTCATCCTTCTCCACCTCCTGCTCCACCTCCTCCTCCTGCTCATTCTCCGCTTCCTGCTCCACCTCCTCCTCCTGCTCCTTCTCCACCAACTGTTCCTTCTCCACCTCCTGCTCCTTCTCCACCTCCTGCTCCTTCTCCCCCTCCTGCTCGTTCTCCCCCTCTTGCTCCTTACTCCCCCTCCTGCTAGTTCTCCTCCTCCTGCTTCTTCCTCACCTCCTGCTCAATTTCCACCTCCTGCTCAACCTCCTCCTGCTCCTTCTCCTCCTCCTGTTCAACATCCTCCTCCTGCTCCATCTGCTCCTCCTGCTCTTTCTCCTACACCTTACCAACATCCTCCTCCTGATCCTTCTCGTCCTCCTCCTCCTTCTCCACTTCCAGCTACACCTCCTCCTCCTGCTCCACCTCCACCTCCTGCTCCACCTCCTCCATCTGCTCGTTCTCCAACTCCTGCTCCTTCTCCAATTCCTGCTCAACTTCCTCCTGATCCTTCTCCTCCTCATTCTCAACCTCGCCCTCCTGCTCCTTCGCCACCTCCTGCTCCTTCTTCTCCTCCTGCTCCTTCTTCTCCTCCTGCTCCTTCTCCTAATCCTGCTAATTCTACACCTCCTACTCCTTCTCCACGTCCTGCGCATCCTCCCACTGCTCCTTCTCCTACTCCTACCTCCTGCTCAACTTTCTGCTTCTCCATCACCTGCTCCAGCTCAACCTCCTCCTCCTGCTCCACCTCCTCCACCTGCTCCTTTTCCACCTCCTGCTCCACCTCCTCCTACTGCTCCACCTCCTCCCCCTGCGCCTTCTAATTCTCCTGTTCCTTCTCCTCCTCCTGCTCCTTCTCTTCCTCCTCCCCTTCCTGACCCTTCTTCACCTCCTGCTCCACCTCCTCATCCTTCTCCACCTCCTGCTCCACCTCCTCCTCCTGCTCATTCTCCGCTTCCTGCTCCACCTCCTCCTCCTGCTCCTTCTCCACCTCCTGTTCCTTCTCCACCTCCTGCTCCTTCTCCTCCTCCTGTTCCATCTCCTCCTCCCCCTCCTGCACCTTCTGCACCTCCGGCTCCTTCTCCATCTCCGGCTCCTTCTCCATCTCCGGCTCCTTCTCCATCTCCGGCTCCTTCTCCATCTCCGGCTCCTTCTCCACCCTCGGCTCCTCTACGTCCGGCTCTTTCTCCACCTCCTGCTCCATCTCCACATCCTGCTCCTTCTCCATTTCCTACTCAACTTCCTCTTGCTCCATCTCCTACTCCTTCTCCTGCTCGAGCTCCTCCTTTTGCTTCTTCTCCAACTCCTTCTCCTTTTCCACCTCCTGCTCCATCTCCACCTCCTGCTCCTTCTCCACCTCCTGCTCCATCTCCTGCTCCTGCTCTTTCTCCGCCTCATGCTCCTTCTCCACCTCCTGATCCTTCTCCACCACCTGCTCCTTCTCCACCTCCTGCTCCTTCTCCTCCTCCTGCTCCTTCTGCTCCTCCTGCTCCTTCTCCAACTCCTGCTTAACCTCCTCCTCCTGCTCCATCTCCTCCTCCTGCTCAACCTGCTCCTCCTATTCCTTCTCCACCTCCAGCTACTTCTCCACCTCCTGCTCCTTCTCCACCTCCTGCTCCTTCTCCACCTACTGCTCCTTCTCCTCCACATGATCATACTCCTCATCATGCACCGTCTCCACCTCCTGCTCAGCATCCTCCTGCTCCTTCTCCTCCTCCTGCTCAACCTGATCCTCCTGCTCCTTCTCCACCTACTGCTGAACCTCCTCCTCCTGCTCCTTCTCCAACTCTTGCTCATTCTCCTCCTCCTGCTCCACCTCCTCCTACTGCTCCACCTCCTCCCCCTGCGCCTTCTAATTCTCCTGTTCCTTCTCCTCCTCCTGCTCCTTCTCTTCCTCCTCCCCTTCCTGACCCTTCTTCACCTCCTGCTCCACCTCCTCATCCTTCTCCACCTCCTGCTCCACCTCCTCCTCCTGCTCATTCTCCGCTTCCTGCTCCACCTCCTCCTCCTGCTCCTTCTCCACCTCCTGTTCCTTCTCCACCTCCTGCTCCTTCTCCTCCTCCTGTTCCATCTCCTCCTCCCCCTCCTGCACCTTCTGCACCTCCGGCTCCTTCTCCATCTCCGGCTCCTTCTCCATCTCCGGCTCCTTCTCCATCTCCGGCTCCTTCTCCATCTCCGGCTCCTTCTCCACCCTCGGCTCCTCTACGTCCGGCTCTTTCTCCACCTCCTGCTCAACTTCCTCCTGCTCCTTCTTCACAACCTGCTCAACCTCCTGTTGCTCCTTCTCCTCCACCGAATCAAACTCCTCCTCCTGTTCCTGCTCCACCTCCTCCTCCTGCTCATTCTCCAAGTTCTGCTCAACCTCCTCCTGATCCTTCTCCTCCTCATGCTCAACCTTCTACTCCTGCTCCTTCTGCCCCTCCTGCTCCTTCTCCCCCACCTGCTCCTTCTCCCCCACCTGCTCCTTCTCCATCACCTGCTCCTTCTCCACCTCCTGCTCCTTTTCCATTCCTCCTCCCCCTCCTGCTCCTTTTCCACCTCCCGTTCAACCTCCCCTACCATCTCCTGCTCCTTCGCCATCTCCTGCTCCTTCTTCTCCTCCTGCTCCTTCTCCTCATCCTGCTAATTCTACACCTACTACTGCTTCCCAACTTCTGCTCATCCTCTCCCTGCTCCTTCTCCTCCTCCAACTCTACATCCTCTTCCTCCTCCTTCACCGCCGCCCGCTCAACCACCTCCTGCTCTTTCTCCTCCTACTTTTCCTTCTCCTCCTCCTGCTCCTTCTCCTCCACTTGCCCATTCTCCTCCTCCAGCTCCGTCTCCACCTCCTGCTCCTTCTCCCCCTCCTTCTCATTCTCCCCCTCCTGCTCCTTCTTCTCATCCTGCTTCTTCTTCTCATCCTGCTTCTTCTTCTCCTCCTGTTCCTTCTCCACCTCCTGCTCCTTCTCCACCTCCTGCTGATTCTCCACCTCCTGCTCCTTCTCCACCTCCTGCTCCTTCTCCACCTCGTGCACATTCTCCACCTCCTGTGCAACCTCCTCCTCCTGCTCCACCTCCTCCTCCTGCTGCTTGTCCACGTCCTGCTCCAACTCCTCCTCCTGCTCCTTCTCCTCCTCTTGCTCATTCTCCACCTCTTGCTCATTCTCCACCTCCTGCTCCTTCCCAACCTCCTCCTCCATCTCCAACTCCTTCTCAACTTCCTCTTGCTGCTACTCCTCCTCTTGCTCCTTCTCCACCTTCTGTTCCTTCTCCTCTTTCAGCTCCACCTCCTCATCCTGCTCCTTCTCGCCTCCTCCTCCTTCTCCCCCTCCTGCTCCTTCTCCCCCTCCTGCTCCTTCTCCCCCTCTTGCTCCTTACTCCCCCTCCTGCTAGTTCTCCTCCTCCTGCTTCTTCCTCACCTCCTGCTCAATTTCCACCTCCTGCTCAACCTCCTCCTGCTCCTTCTCCTCCTCCTGTTCAACATCCTCCTCCATCTCCATCTGCTCCTCCTGCTCTTTCTCCTACACCTGATCAACATCCTCCTCCTGATCTTCCTCCTCCTCCTCCTTCTCCACTTCCAGCTACACCTCCTCCTCCTGCTCCACCTCCTCCTCCTGCTCCACCTCCTCCATCTGCTCGTTCTCCAACTCCTGCTCCTTCTTCAATTCCTGCTCAACTTCCTCCTGATCCTTCTCCTCCTCATTCTCAACCTCCCCCTCCTGCTCCTTCGCCACCTCCTGCTCCTTCTTCTCCTCCTGCTCCTTCTCCTAATCCTGCTAATTCTACACCTTCTACTCCTTCTCCACCTCCTGCGCATCCTCCCACTGCTCCTTCTCCTCCTCCTACCTCCTGCTCAACCTCCTGCTTCTCCATCACCACCTCCAGCTCATCCTCCTCCTCCTGCTCCACCTACTCCACCTGCTCCTTTTCCACCTCCTGCTCCACCTCCTCCTACTGCTCCACCTCCTCCTCCTGCGCCTTCTAATTCTACTGTTCCTTCTCCTCCTCCTTCACTTCCTGACCCTTCTTCACCTCTTGCTCCACCTCCTCATCCTTCTCCACCTCCTGCTCCACCTCCTCCTCCTGCTCATTCTCCGCTTCCTGCTCCACCTCCTCCTCCTGCTCCTTCTCCACCAACTGTTCCTTCTCCACCTCCTGCTCCTTCTCCACCTCCTGCTCCTTCTCCCCCTCCTGCTCGTTCTCCCCCTCTTGCTCCTTACTCCCCCTCCTGCTAGTTCTCCTCCTCCTGCTTCTTCCTCACCTCCTGCTCAATTTCCACCTCCTGCTCAACCTCCTCCTGCTCCTTCTCCTCCTCCTGTTCAACATCCTCCTCCTGCTCCATCTGCTCCTCCTGCTCTTTCTCCTACACCTTACCAACATCCTCCTCCTGATCCTTCTCGTCCTCCTCCTCCTTCTCCACTTCCAGCTACACCTCCTCCTCCTGCTCCACCTCCACCTCCTGCTCCACCTCCTCCATCTGCTCGTTCTCCAACTCCTGCTCCTTCTCCAATTCCTGCTCAACTTCCTCCTGATCCTTCTCCTCCTCATTCTCAACCTCGCCCTCCTGCTCCTTCGCCACCTCCTGCTCCTTCTTCTCCTCCTGCTCCTTCTTCTCCTCCTGCTCCTTCTCCTAATCCTGCTAATTCTACACCTCCTACTCCTTCTCCACGTCCTGCGCATCCTCCCACTGCTCCTTCTCCTACTCCTACCTCCTGCTCAACTTTCTGCTTCTCCATCACCTGCTCCAGCTCAACCTCCTCCTCCTGCTCCACCTCCTCCACCTGCTCCTTTTCCACCTCCTGCTCCACCTCCTCCTACTGCTCCACCTCCTCCCCCTGCGCCTTCTAATTCTCCTGTTCCTTCTCCTCCTCCTGCTCCTTCTCTTCCTCCTCCCCTTCCAGACCCTTCTTCACCTCCTGCTCCACCTCCTCATCCTTCTCCACCTCCTGCTCCACCTCCTCCTCCTGCTCATTCTCCGCTTCCTGCTCCACCTCCTCCTCCTGCTCCTTCTCCAGCTCCTGTTCCTTCTCCACCTCCTGCTCCTTCTCCTCCTCCTGTTCCATCTCCTCCTCCCCCTCCTGCACCTTCTGCACCTCCGGCTCCTTCTCCATCTCCGGCTCCTTCTCCATCTCCGGCTCCTTCTCCATCTCCGGCTCCTTCTCCATCTCCGGCTCCTTCTCCACCCTCGGCTCCTCTACGTCCGGCTCTTTCTCCACCTCCTGCTCCATCTCCACATCCTGCTCCTTCTCCATTTCCGACTCAACTTCCTCTTGCTCCATCTCCTACTCCTTCTCCTGCTCGAGCTCCTCCTTTTGCTTCTTCTCCAACTCCTTCTCCTTTTCCACCTCCTGCTCCATCTCCACCTCCTGCTCCTTCTCCACCTCCTGCTCCATCTCCTGCTCCTGCTCTTTCTCCGCCTCATGCTCCTTCTCCACCTCCTGATCCTTCTCCACCTCCTGCTCCTTCTCCACCTCCTGCTCCTTCTCCTCCTCCTGCTCCTTCTGCTCCTCCTGCTCCTTCTCCAACTCCTGCTTAACCTCCTCCTCCTGCTCCATCTCCTCCTCCTGCTCAACCTGCTCCTCCTATTCCTTCTCCACCTCCAGCTACTTCTCCACCTCCTGCTCCTTCTCCACCTCCTGCTCCTTCTCCACCTCCTGCTCCTTCTCCACCTACTGCTCCTTCTCCTCCACATGATCATACTCCTCATCATGCACCGTCTCCACCTCCTGCTCAGCATCCTCCTGCTCCTTCTCCTCCTCCTGCTCAACCTGATCCTCCTGCTCCTTCTCCACCTATTGCTGAACCTCCTCCTCCTGCTCCTTCTCCAACTCTTGCTCATTCTCCACCTCCTGCTCATTCTCCACCTCCTGCTCCTTCTCCACCTCCTCCTCAACATCCTCCAGCTCCTTCTCCTCCTCCTGCTCAACCTCCTCCTCCTACTCAACCTCCTCCTCCTGCTCCTTCTCCACCTCTTGCTCATCCTGCATCTCCTGCTAATTCTCCACCTCCTGCTCCATCTCCACCTCATGCTCAACGTCCTACTGCTCATTCTCCTCCTCCTGCTCAACCTCCTCCTATTACTCAACCTCCTCCTCCTGTTCCTTCTTCTCTTCCTGCTCAACCTGCTCATCCTGCTCCTTCTTGCCTCCTGATCCTTCTACCCCTCTTGCTCCTTCTTCCCCTCCTGCCACTTCTCCCTGTCCTGCTCCTTCTCCCCCTCCTGCTCCTCCTCCCCCTCCTGCACCTTCTGCACCTCCGGCTCCTTCTCCATCTCCGGCTCCTTCTCCATCTCCGGCTCCTTCTCCATCTCCGGCTCCTTCTCCAACCTCGGCTCCTTCTCTCCGTCCGGCTCTTTGCCACCTCCTGCTCCTTCTCCACATCCTGCTCCTTCTCCATTTCCTACTCAACTTCCTCTTGCTCCATCTCCTACTCCTTCTCCTTCTCCTCCTCGAGCTCCTCCTTTTGCTTCTTCTCCAACTCCTTCTCCTTTTCCACCTCCTGCTCCATCTCCACCTCCTGCTCCTTCTCCTCCTCCTGCTCTTTCTCCGCCTCATGCTCCTTCTCCACCTCCTGATCCTTCTCCACCTCCTGATCCTTCTCCACCTCCTGCACCTTAGCCACCTCCTGCTCCTTCTCCTCCTCCTGCTCCTCCTGCTCCTTCTCCAACTCCTGCTTAACCTCCTCCTCCTGCTCCATCTCCTCCTCCTGCTCAACCTGCTCCTCCTATTCCTTCTCCACCTCCAGCTACTTCTCCACCTCCTGCTCCTTCTCCACCTCCTGCTCCTTCTCCACCTACTGCTCCTTCTCCTCCACATGCTCATACTCCTCATCATGCACCGTCTCCACCTCCTGCTCAGCATCCTCCTGCTCCTTCTCCTCCTCCTGCTCAACCTCATCCTCCTGCTCCTTCCCACCTACTGCTGAACCTCCACCTCCTGCTCCTTCTCCACCTCCTGCTCCTTCTCCTCCTCCTTCTCCTGCTCCTCCTCCCCCTCCTGCACCTTCTGCACCTCCGGCTCCTTCTCCATCTCCGGCTCCTTCTCCATCTCCGGCTCCTTCTCCATCTCCGGCTCCTTCTCCATCTCTGGCTCCTTCTCCTCCCTCGGCTCCTTCTCCACATCCTGCTACTTCTCCATTTCCTACTCAACTTCCTCTTGCTCCATCTCCTACTCCTTCTCCTTCTCCTGCTCGAGCTCCTCCTTTTGCTTCTTCTCCAACTCCTTCTGCTTTTCCAACTCCTGCTCCATCTCCACCTCCTGCTCCTTCTCCTCCTCCTGCTCTTTCTCCGCCTCATACTCCTTCTCCACCTCCTGATCCTTCTCCACCTCCTGCTCCTTCTCCACCTCCTGCTCCTTCTGCTCCTCCTGCTCCTTCTGCTCCTCCTGCTCCTTCTCCAACTCCTGCTTAACCTCCTCCTCCTGCTCCATCTCCTCCTCCTGCTCAACCTGCCGATCCTATTCCTTCTCCACCTCCAGCTACTTCTCCACCTCCTGCTCCTTCTCCACCTCCTGCTCCTTCTCCACCTACTGCTCCTTCTCCTCCACATGCTCATACTCCTCATCGTGCACCGTCTCCTCCTCCTGCTCAACCTCATCCTCCTGCTCCTTCTCCAACTCTTGCTCATTCTCCACCTCCTGCTCATTCTCCACCTCCTGCTCCTTCTCCACCTCCTCCTCAACATCCTCCTGCTCCTTCTCCTCCTCCTGCTCAACCTCCTCCTCCTTCTCAACCTCCTCCTCCTGCTCCTTCTCCACCTCTTGCTCATCCTGCATCTCCTGCACATTCTCCACCTCCTGCTCCATCTCCACCTCATGCTCAACGTCCTACTGCTCATTCTCCTCCTCCTGCTCAACCTCCTCCTATTACTCAACCTCCTCCTCCTGTTCCTTCTTCTCTTCCTGCTCAACCTGCTCATCCTGCTCCTTCTCGCCTCCTGATCCTTCTACCCCTCTTGCTCCTTCTCCCCGTCCAGCTCCTTGTCCCCCTCCTGCTCCTTGTGCCCCTCCTGCGCCTGCTCCCCCTCCTGCTCCTTCTCCACGTCCTGCTCCTTCTCCACCTCCTGCTCCTTCTCCTCCTCCTTCTCCTGCTCCTTCTCCACCTCCTGCTCGATCTCTACATCCTTCTCTACCTCCTCCTGCTGCGACTCCTCCTCCTGCTCCTTCTCCTCCTCCTGCTCAACCCCCTCATCCTGCTCCTTCTCCCTCTCCTGCTCCTTCTCCCCCTCCTGCTCCTTCTCCTCATCCTCCACCTTCTCTTCGTCCTGCTCCTTCCCCGCTTCCTACTCCTTCTCCTCTTCCTCGTCCTGCTCCTTCTCCTCCCCCTGCTGCTTCTGCACCTCCTGCTCCTTCCCCAACTCCTGCTTAACCTCCTCCTCCTGATCGTTCTCTTCCTCCTGCTCAAACTAGTCCTGCTGCTTCACCTCCTCCTGCTCAAACTGCTCCTCTTATTCCTTCTCCACCTCCATCTCCATCTCCACCTCCTGCTCCTTCCCTCCCTCATGCTTCTTCACCACCTCCTGCTCCTTCTCCTCCTCATGCTCATTCTCCTCCTCATGCAACTTGTCGACTTCCTGCTCAGCCTACTCCTGCTCCTTCTCTTCCTCCTGCTCAAACTCCTCCTCCTGGCCCTTCTCCACCTTTGGCTCATTCTCCACCTCCTGCTCATTCTCCACCTCCTGCTCCTTGTCCTCCTCCTGCTCATTCTCCCCCTCCTGCTCCTCCTGCTCTTTCTCCCCCTCCATCACATTCTCCACTTCCTGCTCCTTCTCGACCTCCTGCTCCTTCGCCACCTCCTGCTCCATCTCCACCTCCTGCTCCTTCTCCACCTCCTGCTCATCCTCCTCCTGCTCCCTCTCCTCCTCCTGCTCAACTTCCTCCTGCTCCTTCTTCACAACCTGCTCAACCTCCTGTTGCTCCTTCTCCTCCACCGAATCAAACTCCTCCTCCTGTTCCTGCTCCACCTCCTCCTCCTGCTCATTCTCCAAGTTCTGCTCAACCTCCTCCTGATCCTTCTCCTCCTCATGCTCAACCTTCTACTCCTGCTCCTTCTGCCCCTCCTGCTCCTTCTCCCCCACCTGCTCCTTCTCCCCCACCTGCTCCTTCTCCATCACCTGCTCCTTCTCCACCTCCTGCTCCTTTTCCATTCCTCCTCCCCCTCCTGCTCCTTTTCCACCTCCCGTTCAACCTCCCCTACCATCTCCTGCTCCTTCGCCATCGCCTGCTCCTTCTTCTCCTCCTGCTCCTTCTCCTCATCCTGCTAATTCTACACCTACTACTCCTTCCCAACTTCTGCTCATCCTCTCCCTGCTCCTTCTCCTCCTCCTACTCTACATCCTCTTCCTCCTCCTTCACCACCGCCCGCTCAACCTCCTCCTGCTCCTTCACCTCCTCCTGCTCCACCTCCTCCTCCTGCTCCACCTCCTCCTCCTGCTCCTTCTCCACCTCCTGCTCCTTCTCCTCCTACTTTTCCTTCTCCTCCTCCTGCTCCTTCTCCTCCACTTGCTCATTCTCCTCCTCCAGCTCCGTCTCCACCTCCTGCTCCTTCTCCCCCTCCTTCTCATTCTCCCCCTCCTGCTCCTTCTTCTCATCCTGCTTCTTCTTCTCCTCCTGTTCCTTCTCCACCTCCTGCTCCTTCTCCACCTACTGCTGCTTCTCCACCTCCTGCTCCTTCTCCAGCTACTGCTCCATCCTTCTCCTCCAGCACCACCTCCACCTCCTGCTCAAACTCCTCCTTCTGCTACTTCTCATCTTGCTGCTCTTTCACCACCTCCTGCTCCATCTCCTCCTCCTGATCAACATCTTCCTCCTATTCCACCTGCTCCTCCTGCTCCTTCTCCACCTCCTGCTCCTTCTCTACCTCCTGCTCCTTCTCCACCTCCTGCTCCTTCTCCAGCTACTGCTCCTTCTTCTCCTGCTCCCCATCCAACTCGTGCTCAAACTCCTCCTCCTGCTCCTTCTCCTCCACCTGCTCTTTCTCCACCTCCTGCTCAACCTCCTCCTGGTCCTTCTCCTCCTCCTGATCAACATCCTCCTCCTGCTCCAACTCCTCCTCCTGTTTCTTCTCCACCTCCTGCACCACCTCCTCCTCCACCACCACCTCCTCCTGCTCCACCACCTGCTCGTTCTCCAACTGCTGCTCCTTCTCCCCCTCCTGCTACTTCTCCCCCTTCTCCACCTCCTGTTCCTTTTCCACCTCTTGTTCAAACTCCCTCTCCATCTCCTGCTCCTTCGCCACCTCCTGCTCCTTCTTCTCCTCCTGCTCCTTCTCCTCATCCTGCTTCTTCTAAACCTCCTACTCCTTCTCCACATCCTGCCCAACCACCCCCTGCTCCTTCACCTCCTCCTACACTACCTCCTCCTCCTCCTCCTCCTCCACCTCCTCCTGCTCCTTCACATCCTCCTGCACAAACTGCTCCTCCTGCTCCACCTCCTCCTCCTGTTCCATCTCCACCTCCTGCTCCACATCGTCCTCCTGCTCCTTTTCCACCTGCTTCTCCTTCTCCAGCTCCTGCTCCTCCTCCACCTCCTGTTCCTTCTCCTCCTCCACCTCCTTCTTGTCCGCCTGCTCCAACTTCTCCACCTGCTCCTTCTCCAATCCTGCTCCATCTCCACATCCTGCTCCTTCTCCTGCTCCTCCCCTCCTACCATTTCCTCACCTCCAGCACCAACTCCTCATCCTGCTCATTCTCCACTTCCTGCTCCACCTCCTCCTCCCGCTCCTTCTCCACCCCCTGCTCCTTCTTCTCCTCCAGCTCAGTCTGCACCTCCTGCTCCTTCTCCTCCTCCTACTCCTTCTCCACCTCCTGCTCCTTCTCCACCTCCTGCTCCTTCTCCACCTCCTGCTCCTTCTCCACCTCCTGCTCAACCTCCTCCTGCTCCTTCTCCTCCTCATGATCAACATTCTCCTCCTGTTCCACCTCCTCCTCCTGGTCCACATCCTCCTCCTGATCAACATCCTCCTCCTGCTCCATCTCCACCTCCTGCTCCTTCTCCAGCTACTGCTCCTTCTTCTCCTGCTGCTCTTCCTTACATCCTGCTCAAACTCCTCCTCCTGCTCCTTCTCCTCCACCTGCTCCTTCTCCACCCCCTGCTCCTTCTTCTCCTCCAGCTCCGTCTCCACCTCCTGCTCCTTCTCCTCCTCCTGCTCATTCTCCCCCTCCTGCTCCTTCTCCACCCCCTGCTCCTTCTCCTCCTGCTGCTCCTTCTCATCCTGCTGCTCCTTCTCCACCTCCTGCTCAACCTCCTCCTGCTCCTTCTCCTCCTCCTGATCAACATCCTCCTCCTGCTCCACCTCCTCCAACTGCTCCTTCTCGAGCTACTGCTCCTTCTTCTCCTCATGCTCCTCCTCCTCCTCCTTCTCAAACTCCTCATCCTGCTCCTTCTCCTCCACCTGCTCCTTCTCCACCTCCTGTTCAACCTCCTCCTGATCCTTCACCTCCTCCTGATCAACATCCTCCTCCTGCTCCAACTGCTCCTCCTGCTCCTTCTCCACCGCCTGCTCCTTCTCCTCCACCTGCTCCTTCTGGACCTCCTGCTCCTTCTCCAACTCCAGCTTAACCTCCTCCTTCTGCTCCTTCTCTTCCTCCTGCTCAACCTACTCCTGCTGCTTCTCCTCCTCCTGCTCAACCTGCTCCTGCTATTCCTTCTCCACCTCCAGCTCCTTCTCCAGCTCCTGCTCCTTTTCCACCTCCTGTTCCTTCTCCAGCTCCTGCTCCTTCTCCACCGCATGCTCCTTCTCCTCCACCTGCTCCTTCTGCACCTCCTGCTCCTTCTCCAACTCCAGCTTAACCTCCTCCTTCTGCTCCTTTTCTTCCTCCTGCTCAACCTACTCCTGCTGCTTCTCCTCCTCCTGCTCAACCTGCTCCTGCTATTCCATCTCCACCTCCAGCTCCTTCTCCAGCTCCTTCTCCAGCTCCAGCTCCTTCTCCACCTCCTGCTCCTTCTCCAGCTCCTGCTCCTTCTCCACCTCCTGCTCCTTCTCCACCTCCTGCTCCATCTCCTCCTCATGATAATTCTCCTCATCATGCACTGTCTCCACGTCCTGCTCCACCTCCTCCTCCTGCTCCACCTCCTCCTCCTGCTCCACCTCCACCTCCTGCTCCTTCTCCTCTTACTTTTCGTTCTCCTCCTCCAGCTTCGTCTCCACCTCCTGCTCCATCTCCTCCTCATGATAATTCTCCTCATCATGCACTGTCTCCACGTCCTGCTCCACCTCCTCGTCCTGCTCCACCTCCTCCTCCTGCTCCACCTCCTCCTCCTGCTCCACCTCATCCTCCTGCTCCACCTCCACCTCCTGCTCCTTCTCCTCTTACTTTTCCTTCTCCTCCTCCAGCTCCGTCTCCACCTCCTGCTCCTTCTCCTCCTCCTGCTAATTCTCCCCCTCCTGCTAATTCTCCCCCTCCTGCTCATTCTCGCCCTCCTGCTCCTTCTCCACCTCCCGCTCCTTCTTCTCCTTCTGCCCCTTTTTCTCCTCCTGCTCCGTCTCCACCTCCTGCTCCATCTACACCTCCTGCTCCTTCTCCAGCTACTGCACCTTCCTTCTCCTCGTTGAGCACCTCCACCTCCTGCTCAAATTCCTCCATCTGCTACTTCTCCTCCTCATGCTCCTTCTCCACCTCCTGCTCAACCTCCTCCTGTTCCTTCTCCCCCTCCTGATCAACATCCTCCTCCTGCTCCACCTCCGACTCCTGCTCCTTCTCCTCCTCATGATCAACATCCTCCTCCTGCTCCACCTCCATCTCCTGCTCCTTCGCCACATCCTGCTCCTTCTTCTCCTCCTGCTCCTTCTCATCATCCTGCTTCTTCTACACCTCCTACTCTTTCTCCACTTCCTGCCCATCCTCCCCTACTCCTTCTACTCCTCCTACTCTACCTCCTCTTCCTCCTCCTCCTCCACCTCCTCCTGCTCCTTCACTTCCTCCTGCTCAACCTGCTCCTCCTGCTCCACCTCATGCTCCTGCTCCTTCTCCACCTCCTGCTCCACATCGTCCTCCTGCTCATTTTTCACCTGCTTCTCCATCTCCACCTCCTGCCCCTTATTTACCTCCTGCTCCTCCTCCTCCTCCTGCTCCTTCTCTACCTCCAGCACCACTTCCTCCTCCTGCTCATTCTCCACTTCCTGCTCCACCTCCTCCTCCTGCTCCTTCTCCACCTCCTGCTCCTGCTCCTCCTCCTGTTCCTGCTCCTACTCCAGCTCCCACTTCTCCTCCTTCTCCTTCTTCTCCTCCTGCTCCTTCTCCATTCCTGCTCCATTTCCTTCTCCTGCTCCTCCTCCTCCTACCCATCCTTCCCCTTCTCCACCTCCTGCTCCTTCTCCACCTGATGCTCTGTCCCCATCACCTGCTCAACCTCCTACTGCTCATTCTCCTAATCCTGCTCAACGTCCTCCTCCTGCTCCTTCACCACCTCCACCTCCTTCTCCTCCTCCTGCTCCTTTTCCCCCTCCTGCTTCTTCTTCACCTCCTGCTCCTTCTCCTCCTCCTGCTCCTTCTCCTCCTCCGTCTCCTTCTCCACCGCCTGCTCTTTCTCCTACTCCTGCTCCTTCTGCACCTCCTGCTCCTTCTCCAACTCCTGCTGAACCTCCTCCTTCTGCTCCTTCTCTTCCTCCTGCTCAACCTACTCCTGCTGCTTCTCCTCCTCCTGCTCAACCTGCTCCTGCTATTCCATCTCCACCTCCAGCTCCTTCTCCAGCTCCTGCTCCTTCTCCACCTCCTGCTCCTTCACCAGCTCCTGCTCCTTCTCCACCTCCTGCTCCATCTCCTCCGCATGATAATTCTCCTCATCATGCACTGTCTCCACGTCCTGCTCCACCTCCTCCTCCTGCTCCTTCTCCTCTTACTTTTCCTTCTCCTCCTCCAGCTCCATCTCCACCTCCTGCTCCTTTTCCTCCTCCTGCTAATTCTCCCCCTCCTGCTCCTTCTCCTCCTCCTGTTCCTTCTCCTACTCCAGCTCCCACTTCTCCTCCTTCTCCTTCTTCTCCTCCTGCTCCTTCTCCATCACCTGCTCAACCTCCTCCTGCTCCTTCTCCTACTCCTGCTCAACCTCCAATTCCTGCGTCTTCTCCAATTCCTGCTCAACTTCCTCCTGATCCTTATCCTCCTCATGCTCAACCACCTCCTCCTGCTCATTCTCCACCTCCTGCTCCTTCTCCAACTGCTGCTCCTTCTCCCCCTCCTGCTCCTTCTACCGCTCCTCCACCTCCTGCGCCTTTTCCACCTCATGTTCAATCTCCCCCTCCATCTACTGCTCCTTCGCCACCTCCGGCTACTTCTTCTCCTTCTGCTTCTTCTCCTCAACCTGCTTCTTCTACACCTCCTACTCCTTCTCTACATCCTGCCCATCCTCCCCGTGCTCCTTCTCCACCCCCTACGCTACCTCCTCCTCCGCCACCTCCTCCTCCAACTCCATCTGCTCGTTCACCTCCTCCTGCTCAACCTGCTCCTCCTGCTCCACCTCCTCCTCCTGCTCCACCTCCTCCTCCTGCTCCTTCTCCACCTCCTGCTCCACATCGTCCTCCTGGTCCTTTTCCACCTGCTTCTCCTTCTCCACCTCCTGCTCTTCCTACACCTCCTGTTCCTTCTGCTCCTCGACCTCCTTCTTCTCCTCCTGCTCCATCTTCTGCTCCTGCTCCTTCTCCTATCCTGCTCAATCTCCACATCCAGCTCCTTCTCCTCCTCCACCCCCTCCAGCCCCTTCCTCACCTCCTGCTGCTCCGCCTCCTGCTCCTTCTCCACCTCCAGCAACACCTCCTCCGGCTGCTCATTCTCCACTTCCTGCTCCACCTCCTCCTCCTACTCCTTCTCCACCTCCTGCTCCTCCTTCTCCTCCTGCTCCTTCTCCACCTCCAGCACCACCTCCTCCTCCTGCTCCTTCTCCACCTCCTGCTCCTGCTCCGCCTCCTGTTCCTTCTCCTACTCGAGCTCCCACTTCTCCTCCTGCTCCTTCTTCTCCTCCTGCTCCTTCTCCATTCCTGCTCCATTTCCTCCTCCTTCCCCTTCTCCACCTCCTGCTCCTTCTCCACCTGATGCTCCGTCCCCATCACCTGCTCAACCTCCTACTGCTCATTCTCCTAATCCTGCTCAACCTCCTCCTCCTGCTCCTTCACCAACTCCACCTCCTTCTCCTCCTCCTGCTCCTTTTCCCCCTCCTGCTTCTTCTGCACCTCCTGCTCCTTCTCCTCCTCCTGCTCCTTCTCCTCCTCCTGCTCCTTCTCCACCGCCTGCTCTTTCTCCTCCTCCTGCTCCTTCTGCACCTCCTGCTCCTTCTCCAACTCCTGCTGAACCTCCTCCTTCTGCTCCTTCTCTTCCTCCTGCTCAACCTACTCCTGATGCTTCTCCTCCTCCTGCTCAACCTGCTCCTGCTATTCCTTCTCCACCTCCAGCTCCTTCTCCAGCTCCTGCTCCCTCTCCACCTCCTGCTCCTTCTCCATCTCCTGCTCGTTCTCCACCTCCTGCTCCTTCTCCACCTCCTGCTCCTTCTCCACCTCCTGCTCCTTCTCCTCCTCATGATAATTCTCCTCATCATGCACTGTCTCCACGTCCTGCTCCACCTCCTCCTCCTGATCAACCTGCTCCTGCTATTCCTTCTCCACCTCCAGCTCCATCTCCAGCACCAGCTCCACATCCACCTCCTGCTCCTTCTCCTCTTACTTTTCCTTCTCCTCCTCCAGCTCCGTCTTCACCTCCTGCTCCTTCTCCTCCTCCTGCGAATTCTCCCCCTCCTGCTCATTCGCCTCCTCCTGCTCCTTTTTCTCCTCCTGCTCCGTCTCCACCTCCTGCTCCTTCGACACCTCCTGCTCCTTCTCCAGCTACTGCACCTTCCTTCTCCTCGTTGAGCACCTCCACCTCCTGCTCAAACTCCTCCATCTGCTACTTCTCCTCCTCATGCTCCTTCTCCACCTCCTGCTCAACCGCCTCCTGTTCCTTCTCCCCCTCCTGATCAACATCCTCCTCCTGCTCCACCTCCTACTCCTGCTCCTTCTCCTCCTCATGATCAACATCCTCCTCCTGCTCCACCTCCATCTCCTGCTCTTTCGCCACATCCTGCTCCTTCTTCTCCTCCTGCTCTTTCTCCTCATCCTGCTTCTTCTGCACCTCCTACTCTTTCTCCACTTCCTGCCCATCCTCCCCTACTCCTTCTACTCCTCCTCCTACTCCTCCTCCTCCTCCTACTCCTCCTCCTTCTCCACCTCCTCCTGCTCCTTCACCTCCTCCTGCTCAACCTGCTCCTCCTGCTCCACCTCCCGCTCCTGCTCCTTCTACACCTCCAGCACCACTTCCTCCTCCTGCTCATTCTCCACTTTCTGCTCCACCTCCTCCTCCTGCTCCTTCTTCACTTCCTGCTCCTCCTCCTCCTCCTGTTCCTTCTACTACTCCAGCTCCCACTTCTCCTCCTTCTCCTTCTTCTCCTCCTGCTCCTTCTCCATTCCTGCTCCATTTCCTCCTCCTGCTCCTTCTCCTCCTCCTCCCCATCCTTCCCCTTCTCCACCTCCTGCTCCTTCTCCACCTGATGCTCCGTCTCCATCACCTGCTCAACCTCCAATTCCTGCGTCTTCTCCAATTCCTGCTCAACTTCCTCCTGATCCTTATCCTCCTCATGCTCAACCACCTCCTCCTGCTCCTTCTCCACCTCCTGCTCCTTCTCCAACTGCTGCTCCTTCTACCCCTCCTGCTCCTTCTACCGCTCCTCCACCTCCTGCGCCTTTTCCACCTCATGTTCAACCTCCCCCTCCATCTACTGCTCCTTCGCCACCTCCTGCTCCTTCTTCTCCTTCTGCTTCTTCTCCTCATCCTGCTTCTTCTACACCTCCTACTCCTTCTCCACATCCTGCCCATCCTCTCCCTGCTCCTACTCCTCCTCCTACGCTACCTCCTCCTCCGCCACCTCCTCCTCCAACTCCAACTGCTCGTTCACCTCCTCCTGCTCAACCTGCTCCTCCTGCTCCACCTCCTCCTCCTGCTCCACCTCCTCCTCCTGCTCCTTCTCCACCTCCAGCTCCACATCGTCCTCCTGGTCCTTTTCCACCTGCTTCTCCTTCTCCACCTCCTGCTCTTCCTACACCTCCTGTTCCTTCTGCTCCTCGACCTCCTTCTTCTCCTCCTGCTCCATCTTCTGCTCCTGCTCCTTCTCCTATCCTGCTCAATCTCCACATCCAGCTCCTTCTCCTCCTCCACCC
This sequence comes from Heptranchias perlo, assembly GCF_035084215.1. Taxonomy (NCBI): domain Eukaryota; kingdom Metazoa; phylum Chordata; class Chondrichthyes; order Hexanchiformes; family Hexanchidae; genus Heptranchias; species Heptranchias perlo. The sequence continues at coordinate 566,203 of NW_027138483.1, forward strand.
CCTCCTGCCCCTTCCTCACCTCCTGCTGCTCCACCTCCTGCTCCTTCTCCACCTCCAGCAACACCTCCTCCTCCTGCTCATTCTCCACTTCCTGCTCCACCTAATCCTCCTACTCCTTCTCCACCTCCTGCTCCTCCTTCTCCTGCTGCTCCTTCTCCACCTCCAGCACCACCTCCTCCTCCTGCTCCTTCTCCACCTCCTGCTCCTGCTCCTCCTCCTGTTCCTTCTCCTACTCCAGCTCCCACTTCTCCTCCTTCTCCTTCTTCTCCTCCTGCTCCTTCTCCATTCCTGCTCCATTTCCTCCTACTGCTCCTTCTCCTCCGCCTCCCCATCCTTCCCCTTCTCCACCTCCTGCTCCTTCTCCACCTGATGCTCCGTCCCCATCACCTGCTCAACCTCCTACTGCTCATTCTCCTAATCCTGCTCAACCTCCTCCTCCTGCTCCTTCACCACCTCCACCTCCTTCTCCTCCTCCTGCTCCTTTTCCCCCCTCCTGCTTCTTCTGCACCTCCTGCTCCTTCTCCTCCTCCTGCTCCTTCTCCTCCTCCTGCTCCTTCTCCACCGTCTGCTCTTTCTCCTCCTCCTGCTCCTTCTGCACCTCCTGCTCCTTCTCCAACTCCTGCTGAACCTCCTCCTTCTGCTCCTTCTCTTCCTCCTGCTCAACCTACTCCTGCTGCTTCTCCTCCTCCTGCTCAACCTGCTCCTGCTATTCCTTCTCCTCCTCCAGCTCCTTCTCCAGCTCCTGCTCCTTCTCCACCTCCTGCTCCTTCTCCAGCTCCTGCTCCTTCTCCACCTCCTGCTCCTTCTCCTCCTCCTGCTCCTTCTCCACCTCCTGCTCCATCTCCTCCTCATGATAATTCTCCTCATCATGCACTGTCTCCACGTCCTGCTCCACCTCCTCCTCCTGCTCCACCTCCTCCTCCTGCTCCACCTCCTCCTCCTGCTAATTCTCCCCCTCCTGCTCATTCTCCCCCTCCTGCTCCTTCTCCACCTCCCGCTCCTTCTTCTCCTTCTGCTCCATTTTCTCCTCCTGCTCCGTCTCCACCTCCTCCCCATCCTTCCCCTTCTCCACCTCCTGCTCCTTCTCCACCTGATGCTCCTTCTCCATCACCTGCTCAACCTCCTCCTGCTCCTTCTCCTACTCCTGCTCAACCTCCAACTCCTGCGTCTTCTCCAATTCCTGCTCAACTTCCTCCTGATCCTTATCCTCCTCATGCTCAACCACCTCCTCCTGCTCCTTCTCCACCTCCTGCTCCTTCTCCAACTGCTGCTCCTTCTACCCCTCCTGCTCCTTCTACCGCTCCTCCACCTCCTGCGCCTTTTCCACCTCATGTTCAACCTCCCCCTCCATCTACTGCTCCTTCGCCAACTCCTGCTCCTTCTTCTCCTTCTGCTTCTTCTCCTCATCCTGCTTCTTCTACACCTCCTACTCCTTCGCCACATCCTGCCCATCCTCCCCCTGCTCCTTCTCCTCCTCCTACGCTACCTCCTCCTCCGCCACCTCCTTCTCCAACTACACCTGCTCGTTCACCTCCTCCTGCTCAACCTGCTCCTCCTGCTCCACCTCCTCCTCCTGCTCCACCTCCTCCTCCTGCTCCTTCTCCACCTCCTGCTCCACATCGTCCTCCTGGTCCTTTTCCACCTGCTTCTCCTTCTCCACCTCCTGCTCTTCCTACACCTCCTATTCCTTCTGCTCCTCGACCTCCTTCTTCTCCTCCTGCTCCATCTTCTGCTCCTGCTCCTTCTCCTATCCTGCTCAATCTCCACATCCAGCTCCTTCTCCTCCTCCACCCCCTCCTGCCCCTTCCTCACCTCCTGCTTCTCCTCCTCCTGCTCCTTCTCCACCTCCAGCAACACCTCCTCCTGCTGCTCATTCTCCACTTCCTGCTCCACCTCCTACTCCTACTCCGTCTCCATCTCCTGCTCGTCCTTCTCCTCCTGCTCCTTCTCCACCTCCAGCACCACCTCCTCCTCCTGCTCCTTCTCCACCTCCTGCTCCTGCTCCGCCTCCTGTTCCTTCTCCTACTCCAGCTCCCACTTCTCCTCCTTCTCCTTCTTCTCCTCCTGCTCCTTCTCCATTCCTGCTCCATTTCCTCCTCCTGGTCCTTCTCCTCCTCCTCCCCATCCTTCCCCTTCTCCACCTCCTGCTCCTTCTCCACCTGATGCTCCGTCCCCATCACCTGCTCAACCTCCTACTGCTCATTCTCCTAATCCTGCTCAACCTCCTCCTCCTGCTCCATCACCACCTCCACCTCCTTCTCCTCCTCCTGCTCCTTTTCCCCCTCCTGCTTCTTCTGCACCTCCTGCTCCTTCTCCTCCTCCTGCTCCTTCTCCTCCTCCTGCTCCTTCTCCACCGCCTGCTCTTTCTCCTCCTCCTGCTCCTTCAGCACCTCCTGCTCCTTCTCCAACTCCTGCTGAACCTCCTCCTTCTGCTCCTTCTCTTCCTCCTGCTCAACCTACTCCTGCTGCTTCTCCTCCTCCTGCTCAACCTGCTCCTGCTATTCCTTCTCCACCTCCTGCTCCTTCTCCACATCCTGCTCCTTCTCCAACTCCTGCTGAACCTCCTCCTTCTGGTCCTTCTCTTCCTCCTGCTCAACCTACTCCTGCTGCTTCTCCTCCTCCTGCTCAACCAGCTCCTGCTATTCCTTCTCCACCTCCAGCTCCATCTCCAGCTCCTGCTCCACATCCACCTCCTGCTCCTTCTCCTCTTACTTTTCCTTCTCCTCCTCCAGCTCCGTCTCCACCTCCTGCTCCTTTTCCTCCTCCTGCTCATTCTCCCCCTCCTGCTCATTCTCCCCCTCCTGCTCCTTCTCCACCTCCCGCTCGTTCTTCTCCTTCTGCTCCCTTTTCTCCTCCTGCTCCATCTCCACCTTCTGCTCCTTCTACACCTCCTGCTCCTTCTCCAGCTACTGCACCTTCCTTCTCCTCGTTGAGCACCTCCACCTCCTGCTCAAACTCCTCCATCTGCTACTTCTCCTCCTCATGCTCCTTCTCCACCTCCTGCTCAACCTCCTCCTGTTCCTTCTCCCCCTCCTGATCAACATCCTCCTCCTGCTCCACCTCATACTCCTGCTCCTTCTCCTCCTCATGATCAACATCCTCCTCCTGCTCCACCTCCATCTCCTGCTCCTTCGCCACATCCTGCTCCTTCTTCTCCTCCTGCTCCTTCTCCTCATCCTGCTTCTTCTACACCTCCTACTCTTTCTCCACTTCCTGCCCATCCTCCCCTACTCCTTCTACTCCTCCTACTCTACCTCCTCCTCCTCCTCCTCCACCTCCTCCTGCTCCTTCACCTCCTCCTGCTCAACCTGCTCCTCCTGCTCCACCTCCTGCTCCTGCTCCTTCTCCACCTCCTGCTCCACATTGTCCTCCTGCTCATTTTTCACCTGCTTCTCCATCTCCACCTCCTGCCCCTTCTGCACCTCCTGCTCCTGCTCCTCCTCCTGCTCCTTCTCCACCTCCAGCACCACTTCCTCCTCCTGCTCATTCTCCACTTCCTGCTCCACCTCCTCCTCCTGCTCCTTCTCCACCTCCTGCTCCTGCTCCTCCTCCTGTTCCTTCTCCTACTCCAGCTGCCACTTCTCCTCCTTCTCCTTCTTCTCCTCCTGCTCCTTCTCCATTCCTGCTCCATTTCCTCCTCCTGCTCCTTCTCCTCCTCCTCCCCATACTTCCCCTTCTCCACCTCCTGCTCCTTCTCCACCTGATGCTCCGTCCCCATCACCTCCTCAACCTCCTACTGCTCATTCTTCTAATCCTGCTCAACCTCCTCCTCCTGCTCCTTCACCACTTCCACCTCCTTCTCCTCCTCCTGCTCCTTTTCCCCCTCCTGCTTCTTCTGCACCTCCTGCTCCTTCTCCTCCTCCTGCTCCTTCTCCTCCTCCTGCTCCTTCTCCACCGCCTGCTGTTTCTCCTCCTACTGCTCCTTCTCCAATTCCTGCTGAACCTCCTCGTTCTGCTCCTTCTCGTCCTCCAGCTCAACCTACTCCTGCTGCTGCTCCTCCTCCTGCTCAACCTGCTCCTGCTATTCCTTCTCCACCTCCAGCTCCTTCTCCAGCTCCTGCTCCTTCTCCACCTCCTGCTCCTTCTCCAGCTCCTGCTCCTTCTCCACCACCTGCTCCTTCTCCACATCCTGCTCCTTCTCCACCTCCTGCTCCTTCTCCTCCTCATGATAATTCTCCTCATCATGCACTGTCTCCACGTCCTGCTCCACCTCCTCCTCCTGCTCCACCTCCTCCTCCAGCTCCGTCTCCACCTCCTGCTCCTTCTCCTCCTCCTGCTAATTCTCCCCCTCCTGCTCATTCTCCCCCTCCTGCTCCTTCTCCCCCTCCCGCTCCTTCTTCTCCTTCTGCTCCTTTTTCTCCTCCTGCTCCGTCTCCACCTCCTGCTCCTTCTACACCTCCTGCTCCTTCTCTAGCTACTGCACCTTCCTTCTCCTCGTTGAGCACCTCCACCTCCTGCTCAAACTCCTCCATCTGCTACTTCTTCTCCTCCTGCTCCTTCTCCACCTCCTGCTCAACCTCCTCCTGTTCCTTCTCCCCCTCCTGATCAACATCCTCCTCCTGCTCCACCTCCTACTCCTGCTCCTTCTCCTCCTCATGATCAACATCCTCCTCCTGCACAACCTCCATCTCCTGCTCCTTCGCCACATCCTGCTCCTTCATCTCCTCCTGCTCCTTCTCCTCATCCTGCTTCTTCTACATCTCCTACTCTTTCTCCACTTCCTGCCCATCCTCCCCTACTCCTTCTACTCCTCCTACTCGACCTCCTCCTCCTCCTCCTCCTCCACATCCTCCTGCTCCTTCACCTCCTCCTGCTCAACCTGCTCCTCCTGCTCCACCTCCTGCTCCTGCTCCTTCTACACCTCCAGCACCACTTCCTCCTCCTGCTCATTTTTCACCTGCTTCTCCATCTCCACCTCCTGCCCCTTCTTCACCTCCTGCTACTCCGCCTCCTCCTGCTCCTTCTCCACCTCCAGCACCACTTCCTCCTCTTGCTCATTCTGCACTTCCTGCTCCACCTCCTCCTCATGCTCCTTCTCCAACTCCTGCTCCTGCTCCTGCTCCTCGTCCTGTTCCTTCTCCTACTCCAGCTCCCACTTCTCATCCTTCTCCTTCTTCTCCTCCTGCTCCTTCTCCATTCCTGCTCCATTTCCTCCTCCTGCTCCTTCTCCTCCTCCTCCCCATCCTTCCCCTTCTCCACCTCCTGCTCCTTCTCCACCTGATGCTCCGTCTCCATCACCTGCTCAACCTCCTCCTGCTCCTTCTCCTACTCCTGATCAACCTCTATCTCCTGCGTCTTCTCCAATTCCTGCTCAACTTCCTCCTGATCCTTATCCTCCTCATGCTCAACCACCTCCTCCTGCTCCTTCTCCACCTCCTGCTCCTTCTCCAACTGCTGCTCCTTCTACCCCTCCTGCTCCTTCTACCGCTCCTCCACCTCCTGCGCCTTTTCCACCTCATGTTCAACCTCCCCCTCCATCTACTGCTCCTTCGCCACCTCCTGCTCCTTCTTCTCCTTCTGCTTCTTCTCCTCATCCTGCTTCTTCTACACCTCCTACTCCTTCTCCACATCCTGCCCATCCTCCCCCTGCTCCTTCTCCTCCTCCTACGCTACCTCCTCCTCCGCCACCTCCTCCTCCAACTCCACCTGCTCGTTCAGCTCCTCCTGCTCAACCTGCTCCTCCTGCTCCACCTCCTCCTCCTGCTCCACCTCCTCCTCCTGCTCCTTCTCCACCTCCTGCTCCACATCGTCCTCCTGGTCCTTTTCCACCTGCTTCTCCTTCTCCACCTCCTGCTCTTCCGACACCTCCTGTTCCTTCTGCTCCTCGACCTCCTTCTTCTCCTCCTGCTCCATCTTCTGCTCCTGCTCCTCCTCCTATCCTGCTCAATCTCCACATCCAGCTCCTTCTCCTCCTCCACCCCCTCCTGCCCCTTCCTCACCTCCTGCTGCTCCGCCTCCTGCTCCTTCTCCACCTCCAGCAACACCTCCTCCTCCTGCTCATTCTCCACTTCCTGCTACAACTCCTCCTCCTACTCCTTCTCCACCTCCTGCTCCTCCTTCTCCTCCTGCTCCTTCTCCACCTCCAGCACCACCTCCTCCTCCTGCTCCTTCTCCACCTCCTGCTCCTGCTCCTCCTCCTGTTCCTTCTCCTACTCCAGCTTCCACTTCTCCTCCTTCTCCTTCTTCTCCTCCTGCTCCTTCTCCATTCCTGCTCCATTTCCTCCTCCTGGTCCTTCTCCTCCTCCTCCCCATCCTTCCCCTTCTCCACCTCCTGCTCCTTCTCCACCTGATGCTCCGTCTCCATCACCTGCTCAACCTCCTACTGCTCATTCTCCTAATCCTGCTCAACCTCCTCCTCCTGCTCCTTCACCACCTCCACCTCCTTCTCCTCCTGCTCCTTTTCCCCCTCCTGCTTCGTCTGCACCTCCTGCTCCTTCTCCAACTCCTGCTGAACCTCCTCCTTCTGCTCCTTCTCTTCCTCCTGCTCAACCTACTCCTGCTGCTTCTCCTCCTCCTGCTCAACCTGCTCCTGCTATTCCTTCTCCACTTCCAGCTCCTTCTCCAGATCCTGCTCCTTCTCCACCTCCTGCTCCTTCTCCTCCTCCTGCTCCTTCTCCTCCTCCTGCTCCTTCTCCACCTCCTGCTCCTTCTGCACCTCCTGCTCCTTCTCCAACTCCTGCTGAACCTCCTCCTTCTGCTCCTTCTCTTCCTCCTGCTCAACCTGCTCCTGCTATTCCTTCTCCACCTCCAGCTCCATCTCCAGCTCCTGCTCCACCTCCACCTCCTGCTCCTTCTCCTCTTACTTTTCCTTCTCCTCCTCCAGCTCCGTCTCCACCTCCTGCTACTTCTCCTACTCCTGCTAATTCTCCCCCTCCTGCTCATTCTCCCCCTCCTGCTCCTTCTCCACCTCCCGCTCCTTCTTCTCCTCCTGCTCCTTCTCCTCCTCCTGCTCCTTCTCCTCCTCCTGCTCCTTCTCCTCCTCCTGCTCCTTCTCCAACTCCTGCTCCTTCTGCACCTCCTGCTCCTTCTCCAACTCCTGCTGAACCTCCTTCTTCTGCTCCTTCTCTTCCTCCTGCTCAACCTACTCCTGCTGCTTCTCCTCCTCCTGCTCAACCTGCTCCTGCTATTCCTTCTCCACCTCCAGCTCCATCTCCAGCTCCTGCTCCACCTCCACCTCCTGCTCCTTCCCCTCTTACTTTTCCTTCTCCTCCTCCAGCTCCGTCTCCACCTCCTGCTCCTTCTCCTCCTCCTGCTAATTCTCCCCTTCCTGCTCATTCTCCCCCTCCTGCTCCTTCTCCACCTCCCGCTCCTTCTTCTCCTTCTGCTCCTTCTCCTCCTCCTGCTCCTTCTCCACCTCGTGCTCCTTCTGCACGTCCTGCTCCTTCTCCAACTCCTGCTGAACCTCCTCCTTCTGCTCCTTCTCTTCCTCCTGCTCCTCCTTCTCCTCCTGCTCCTTCTCCACCTCCAGCACCACCTCCTCCTCCTGCTCCTTCTCCACCTCCTGCTCCTGCTCCTCCTCCTGTTCCTTCTCCTACTCCAGCTCCCACTTCTCCTCCTTCTCCTTCTTCTCCTCCTGCTCCTTCTCCACCTCCCGCTCCTTCTTCTCCTTCTGCTCCTTTTTCTCCTCCTGCTCCGTCTCCACCTCCTGCTCCTTCTACACCTCCTGCTCCTTCTCCAGCTATTGCACCTTCCTTCTCCTCGTTGAGCACCTCCACCTCCTGCTCAAACTCCTCCATCTGCTACTTCTCCTGTTCCTGCTCCTTCTCCACCTCCTGCTCAAACTCCTCCTGTTCCTTCTCCCCCTCCTGATCAACATCCTCCTCCTGCTCCACCTCCTACTCCTGCTCCTTCTCCTCCTCATGATCAACATCCTCCTCCTACTCCACCTCCATCTCCTGCTCCTTCGTCACATCCCGCTCCTTCTTCTCCTCCTGCTCCTTCTCCTCATCCTGCTTCTTCTACACCTCCTACTCTTTCTCCACTTCCTGCCCATCCTCCCCTACTCCTTCTACTCCTCCTACTCTACCTCCTCCTCCTCCTCCTCCACCTCCTCCTGCTCCTTCACCTCCTCCAGCTCAACCTGCTCCTCCTGCTCCACCTCCTGCTCCTGCTCCTTCTCCACCTCCTGCTCCACATCGTCCTCCTGCTCATTTTTCACCTGCTTCTCCATCTCCACCTCCTGCCCCTTCTGCACCTCCTGCTCCTCCTCATCCTCCTGCTCCTTCTCCACCTCCAGCACCACTTCCTCCTCCTGCTCATTCTCCACTTCCTGCTCCACCTCCTCCTCCTGCTCCTTCTCCACCTCCTGCTCCTGCTCCTCCTCCTGTTCCTTCTCCTACTCCAGCTCCCACTTCTCCTCCTTCTCCTTCTTCTCCTCCTGCTCCTTCTCCATTCCTGCTCCATTTCCTCCTCCTGCTCCTTCTCCTCCTCCTCCCCATCCTTCCCCTTCTCCAACTCCTGCTCCTTCTCCACCTGATGCTCCGTCTCCATCACCTGCTCAACCTCCTCCTGCTCCTTCTCCTTCTCCTGCTCAACCTCCATCTCCTGCGTCTTCTCCAATTCCTGCTCAACGTCCTCCTGCTCCTTCTCCACCTCCTGCTCCTTCTCCAACTGCTGCTCCTTGTCCCCCTCCTGCTCCTTCTACCTCTCCTCCACCTCCTGCGCCTTTTCCACCTCATGTTCAACCTCCCCCTCCATCCTCTGCTCCTTCGCCACCTCCTGCTCCTTCTTCTCCTTCTGCTTCTTCTCCTCATCCTGCTTCTTCTACACCTCCTACTCCTTCTCCACATCCTGCCCATCCTCCCCCTGCTCCTTCTCCTCCTCCTACGCTACCTCCTCCTCCGCCACCTCCTCCTCCAACTCCACCTGCTCGTTCACCTCCTCCTGCTCAACCTGCTCCTCCTGCTCCACCTCCTCCTGCTGCTCCACCTCCTCCTCCTGCTTCACCTCCTCCTCCTGCTCCTTCTCCACCTCCTGCTCCACATCGTCCTCCTGGTCCTTTTCCACCTGCTTCTCCTTCTCCACCTCCTGCTCCTCCTACACCTCCTGTTCCTTCTGCTCCTCCACCTCCTTCATCTCCTCATGCTCCATCTTCTGCTCCTGCTCCTTCTCCTATCCTGCTCAATCTCCACATCCAGCTCCTTCTCCTCCTCCACCCCCTCCTGCCCCTTCCTCACCTCCTGCTGCTCCACCTCCTGCGCCTTTTCCACCTCATGTTCAACCTCCCCCTCCATCTACTGCTCCTTCGCCACCTCCTGCTCCTTCTTCTCCTTCTGCTTCTTCTCCTCATCCTGCTTCTTCTACACCTCCTACTCCTTCTCCACATCCTGCCCATCCTCCCCCTGCTCCTTCTCCTCCTCCTACGCTACCTCCTCCTCCGCCACCTCCTCCTCCAACTCCACCTGCTCGTTCAGCTCCTCCTGCTCAACCTGCTCCTCCTGCTCCACCTCCTCCTCCTGCTCCACCTCCTCCTCCTGCTCCTTCTCCACCTCCTGCTCCACATCGTCCTCCTGGTCCTTTTCCACCTGATTCTCCTTCTCCACCTCCTGCTCTTCCGACACCTCCTGTTCCTTCTGCTCCTCGACCTCCTTCTTCTCCTCCTGCTCCATCTTCTGCTCCTGCTCCTCCTCCTATCCTGCTCAATCTCCACATCCAGCTCCTTCTCCTCCTCCACCCCCTCCTGCCCCTTCCTCACCTCCTGCTGCTCCGCCTCCTGCTCCTTCTCCACCTCCAGCAACACCTCCTCCTCCTGCTCATTCTCCACTTCCTGCTACAACTCCTCCTCCTACTCCTTCTCCACCTCCTGCTCCTCCTTCTCCTCCTGCTCCTTCTCCACCTCCAGCACCACCTCCTCCTCCTGCTCCTTCTCCACCTCCTGCTCCTGCTCCTCCTCCTGTTCCTTCTCCTACTCCAGCTTCCACTTCTCCTCCTTCTCCTTCTTCTCCTCCTGCTCCTTCTCCATTCCTGCTCCATTTCCTCCTCCTGGTCCTTCTCCTCCTCCTCCCCATCCTTCCCCTTCTCCACCTCCTGCTCCTTCTCCACCTGATGCTCCGTCTCCATCACCTGCTCAACCTCCTACTGCTCATTCTCCTAATCCTGCTCAACCTCCTCCTCCTGCTCCTTCACCACCTCCACCTCCTTCTCCTCCTGCTCCTTTTCCCCCTCCTGCTTCGTCTGCACCTCCTGCTCCTTCTCCAACTCCTGCTGAACCTCCTCCTTCTGCTCCTTCTCTTCCTCCTGCTCAACCTACTCCTGCTGCTTCTCCTCCTCCTGCTCAACCTGCTCCTGCTATTCCTTCTCCACTTCCAGCTCCTTCTCCAGATCCTGCTCCTTCTCCACCTCCTGCTCCTTCTCCTCCTCCTGCTCCTTCTCCTCCTCCTGCTCCTTCTCCACCTCCTGCTCCTTCTGCACCTCCTGCTCCTTCTCCAACTCCTGCTGAACCTCCTCCTTCTGCTCCTTCTCTTCCTCCTGCTCAACCTGCTCCTGCTATTCCTTCTCCACCTCCAGCTCCATCTCCAGCTCCTGCTCCACCTCCACCTCCTGCTCCTTCTCCTCTTACTTTTCCTTCTCCTCCTCCAGCTCCGTCTCCACCTCCTGCTACTTCTCCTACTCCTGCTAATTCTCCCCCTCCTGCTCATTCTCCCCCTCCTGCTCCTTCTCCACCTCCCGCTCCTTCTTCTCCTCCTGCTCCTTCTCCTCCTCCTGCTCCTTCTCCTCCTCCTGCTCCTTCTCCTCCTCCTGCTCCTTCTCCAACTCCTGCTCCTTCTGCACCTCCTGCTCCTTCTCCAACTCCTGCTGAACCTCCTTCTTCTGCTCCTTCTCTTCCTCCTGCTCAACCTACTCCTGCTGCTTCTCCTCCTCCTGCTCAACCTGCTCCTGCTATTCCTTCTCCACCTCCAGCTCCATCTCCAGCTCCTGCTCCACCTCCACCTCCTGCTCCTTCTCCTCTTACTTTTCCTTCTCCTCCTCCAGCTCCGTCTCCACCTCCTGCTCCTTCTCCTCCTCCTGCTAATTCTCCCCTTCCTGCTCATTCTCCCCCTCCTGCTCCTTCTCCACCTCCCGCTCCTTCTTCTCCTTCTGCTCCTTCTCCTCCTCCTGCTCCTTCTCCACCTCGTGCTCCTTCTGCACGTCCTGCTCCTTCTCCAACTCCTGCTGAACCTCCTCCTTCTGCTCCTTCTCTTCCTCCTGCTCCTCCTTCTCCTCCTGCTCCTTCTCCACCTCCAGCACCACCTCCTCCTCCTGCTCCTTCTCCACCTCCTGCTCCTGCTCCTCCTCCTGTTCCTTCTCCTACTCCAGCTCCCACTTCTCCTCCTTCTCCTTCTTCTCCTCCTGCTCCTTCTCCACCTCCCGCTCCTTCTTCTCCTTCTGCTCCCTTTTCTCCTCCTGCTCCGTCTCCACCTCCTGCTCCTTCTACACCTCCTGCTCCTTCTCCAGCTATTGCACCTTCCTTCTCCTCGTTGAGCACCTCCACCTCCTGCTCAAACTCCTCCATCTGCATATGAGATTGCTTTGGCAGATCAGGCAAAGGTGAATCCAAAGAGCTTCTACAAATACATAAAGGGCAAAAGGGTAACTAGGGAGAGAGTAGGGCCTCTTAAGGATCAACAAGGTCATCTATGTGCGGAACCACAAGAGATGGGTGAGATCCTGAATGAATATTTCACATCGGTATTTACGGTTGAGAAAGGCATGGATGTTAGGGAACTTGGGGAAATAAATAGTGATGTCTTGAGGAGTGTACATATTACAGAGAGGGAGGTGCTGGAAGTCTTAACGCGCATCAAGGTAGATAAATCTCCGGGACCTGATGAAATGTATCCCAGGACGTTATGGGAGGTTAGGGAGGAAATTGCGGGTCCCCTAGCAGAGATATTTGAATCATCCACCGCTACAGGTGAGGTGCCTGAAGATTGGAGGGTAGCAAATGTTGTGCCTTTGTTTAAGAAGGGCGGCAGGGAAAAGCCTGGGAACTACAGACCAGTGAGCCTGACATCTGTAGTGGGTAAGTTGTTAGAGGGTATTCTGAGGGACAGAATCTACAGGCATTTGGAGAGGCAGGGACTAATTAGGAACAGTCAGCATGGTTTTGTGAGAGGAAAATCATGTCTCACGAATTTGATTGAGTTTTTTGAAGGGGTAACCAAGAAGATAGATGAGGGCTGTGCAGTAGACGTGGTCTACATGGACTTCAGCAAAGCATTTGACAAGGTACCGCATGGTAGGTTGTTACATAAGGTTAAATCTCATGGGATCCAAGGTGAGGTAGCCAATTGGATACAAAATTGGCTTGACGACAGAAGACAGAGGGTGGTTGTCGAGGGTTGTTTTTCAAACTGGATGCCTGTGTCCAGCGGTGTGCCTCAGGGATCGGTGCTGGGCCCGCTGTTATTTGTTATTTATATTAATGATTTGGATGAGAATTTAGGAGGCATGGTTAGTAAGTTTGCAGATGACACCAAGATTGGTGGCATTGTGAACAGTGAAGAAGGTTATCTAGGATTGCAACGGGATCTTGATAAATTGGGCCAGTGGGCCGATGAATGGCAGATGGAGTTTAATTTAGATAAATGTGAGGTGATGCATTTTGGTAGATCGAATCGGGCCAGGACCTACTCCGTTAATGGTAGGGCGTTGGGGAGAGTTATAGAACAAAGAGATCTAGGAGTACAGATTCATAGCTCCTTGAAAGTGGAGTCACAGGTGGATAGGGTGGTGAAGAAGGCATTCAGCATGCTTGGTTTCATTGGTCAGAACATTGAATGCAGGAGTTGGGATGTCTTGTTGAAGTTGTACAGGGCATTGGTGAGGCCACACTTGGAGTACTGTGTACAGTTCTGGTCACCCTATTATAGAAAGGATATTATTAAACTAGAAAGAGTGCAGAAAAGATTTACTAGGATGCTACCGGGACTTGATGGTTTGACTTACAGGGAGAGGTTAGACAGACTGGGACTTTTTTCCCTGGAGAGTAGGAGGTTAAGGGGTGATCTTATAGAAGTCTATAAAATAATGAGGGGCATAGATAAGGTCGATAGTCAAAATCTTTTCCCAAAGGTAGGGGAGTCTATAACGAGGGGGCACAGATTTAAGGTGAGAGGGGAGAGATACAAAAGGATCCAGAGGGGCAATTTTTTCACTCAAAGGGTGGTGAGTGTCTGGAACGAGCTGCCAGAGGCAGTAGTAGAGGCGGGTACAATTTTGTCTTTTAAAAAGCATTTGGACAGTTACATGGGGAAGATGGGTATCGAGGGATATGGGCCAAGTGCAGGCAATTGGGACTAGCTTAGTGGTATAAACTGGGCGACATGGACATGTTGGGCCGAAGGGCCTGTTTCCATGTTGTAACTTCTATGATTCTATGATTCTCCTGTTCCTGCTCCTTCTCCACCTCCTGCTCAAACTCCTCCTGTTCCTTCTCCCCCTCCTGATCAACATCCTCCTCCTGCTCCACCTCCTACTCCTGCTCCTTCTCCTCCTCATGATCAACATCCTCCTCCTACTCCACCTCCATCTCCTGCTCCTTCGTCACATCCCGCTCCTTCTTCTCCTCCTGCTCCTTCTCCTCATCCTGCTTCTTCTACACCTCCTACTCTTTCTCCACTTCCTGCCCATCCTCCCCTACTCCTTCTACTCCTCCTACTCTACCTCCTCCTCCTCCTCCTCCACCTCCTCCTGCTCCTTCACCTCCTCCAGCTCAACCTGCTCCTCCTGCTCCACCTCCTGCTCCTGCTCCTTCTCCACCTCCTGCTCCACATCGTCCTCCTGCTCATTTTTCACCTGCTTCTCCATCTCCACCTCCTGCCCCTTCTGCACCTCCTGCTCCTCCTCATCCTCCTGCTCCTTCTCCACCTCCAGCACCACTTCCTCCTCCTGCTCATTCTCCACTTCCTGCTCCACCTCCTCCTCCTGCTCCTTCTCCACCTCCTGCTCCTGCTCCTCCTCCTGTTCCTTCTCCTACTCCAGCTCCCACTTCTCCTCCTTCTCCTTCTTCTCCTCCTGCTCCTTCTCCATTCCTGCTCCATTTCCTCCTCCTGCTCCTTCTCCTCCTCCTCCCCATCCTTCCCCTTCTCCAACTCCTGCTCCTTCTCCACCTGATGCTCCGTCTCCATCACCTGCTCAACCTCCTCCTGCTCCTTCTCCTTCTCCTGCTCAACCTCCATCTCCTGCGTCTTCTCCAATTCCTGCTCAACGTCCTCCTGCTCCTTCTCCACCTCCTGCTCCTTCTCCAACTGCTGCTCCTTGTCCCCCTCCTGCTCCTTCTACCTCTCCTCCACCTCCTGCGCCTTTTCCACCTCATGTTCAACCTCCCCCTCCATCCTCTGCTCCTTCGCCACCTCCTGCTCCTTCTTCTCCTTCTGCTTCTTCTCCTCATCCTGCTTCTTCTACACCTCCTACTCCTTCTCCACATCCTGCCCATCCTCCCCCTGCTCCTTCTCCTCCTCCTACGCTACCTCCTCCTCCGCCACCTCCTCCTCCAACTCCACCTGCTCGTTCACCTCCTCCTGCTCAACCTGCTCCTCCTGCTCCACCTCCTCCTGCTGCTCCACCTCCTCCTCCTGCTTCACCTCCTCCTCCTGCTCCTTCTCCACCTCCTGCTCCACATCGTCCTCCTGGTCCTTTTCCACCTGCTTCTCCTTCTCCACCTCCTGCTCCTCCTACACCTCCTGTTCCTTCTGCTCCTCCACCTCCTTCATCTCCTCATGCTCCATCTTCTGCTCCTGCTCCTTCTCCTATCCTGCTCAATCTCCACATCCAGCTCCTTCTCCTCCTCCACCCCCTCCTGCCCCTTCCTCACCTCCTGCTGCTCCTCCTCCTGCTCCTTCTCCACCTCCAGCAACACCTCCTCCTGCTGCTCATTCTCCACTTCCTGCTCCACCTCCTCCTCCTACTCCTTCTCCACCTCCTGCTCCTCCTTCTCCTCATGCTCCTTCTCCACCTCCAGCAGCACCTCCTCCTCCTGCTCCTTCTCCACCTCCTGCTCCTGCTTCTCCTCCTGTTCCTTCTCCTACTCCAGCTCCCACTTCTCCTCCTTCTCCTTCTTCTCCTCCTGCTCCTTCTCCATTCCTGCTCCATTTCCTCCTCCTGCTCCTTGTCCTCCTCCTCCCCATCCTTCCTTCTCCACCTCCTGCTCCTTCTCCACCTGATGCTCCGTCCCCATCAACTGCTCAACCTTCTACTGCTCATTCTCCGAATCCTGCTCAACCTCCTCCTCCTGCTCCTTCACCACCTCCACCTCCTTCTCCTCCTCCTGCTCCTTTTCCCCCTCCTGCTTCTTCTGCACATCCTGCTCCTTCTCCTCCTCCTGCTCCTTCTCCTCCTCCTGCTCCTTCTCCACCGCCTGCTCTTTCCCCTCCTCCTGCTCCTTCTGCACCTCCTGCTCCTTCTCCAACTCCTGCTGAACCTCCTCCTTCTGCTCCTTCTCTTCCTCCTGCTCAACCTACTCCTGCTGCTTCTCCTCCTCCTGCTCAACCTGCTCCTGCTATTCCTTCTCCACCTCCTGCTTCTTCTGCACATCCTGCTCCTTCTCCAGCTCCTGCTCCTTCTCCACCTCCTGCTCCTTCTCGCCCTCCTGCTCCTTTTTCTACTCCTCCTGCTCCTTCGCCACTCCTGCTCCATCTCCACCTCCTGCAACTTCTCCACCTCCTGCACCTTCTCCTCCTCCTAATCATTCTTCTCCTCCTGCTCCTGCTCCTCCTCCTGCTTCTTCTCCATCTCCTTCTCCTACTCACCCTCCCTGTCCTTCTCCGCCTCCTGCTCCTTCTCGACCTATTGCTTCTTCTCCACCTCCTGTTCCTTCTCCTCCTCCTGCTCCTTGTCCACCTCCTGCTCCTTCTCCTCCTACTACTCCTACTCCTCCTCCTGCTCCTGCTTCTTCTCCATCTCCTTCTCCACTCCTGCTCCATCTCCACCTTCTGCTCCTTCTCCTCCTCCTGCTCCTTCTCCTCCTCCTGCTCCTTCTCCACCAACTGCTCCTTCTCCTTCTCCTTCTCCTGCTCCTTCTCCACCTCCTGCTCCATCTCCTCATTTTGCTCCTTATCTACCTACTGCTCCTTCTCCTCCTCCTGCTCGTACTCCTCCTCCTGCTCCTTCTTTTTCTCCTTCTCTTTCTCCACTCCTGCTCCATCGACACTTTCTGCACGTTCTCCTCCTCCAGCTCCCGCTCCATCTCCTCTTCCTCCCGCTCCTGCTCCTTCTACACCTCTGGCTCCTTCTCCCCCTCCTGCTCCTTCTCCACCTACTGCTCTTTCTCAACCTGCTGCTCAACCTCCACCTGCTCGTTCTCCTCCTCCTCCTCCTGCTCCTTCAGCTCCTCCAGATTACCCTCCTCCTCTTGCTCAATCTCCTCCTCCTCCTTGTTCTCCACCCCTGCTCCTTCTCCACTCCTGCTAATTCACCACCTCCTGCTCCTTCTTCTCCTTCTCCTCCTACTGCTCCTTCTCCACCACCTGCTGCTTGTCTCACTCCTGCTCATTGTCTCCCTCCTACTCCTTCTCCACCTCCTGCTCCTTCTCGTTCTCCTGCTCCTTCTTCACCTCCTGCTACTTCTCCTCATCTTGCGCCTTCTCCACCTCCTACTTCTTCTCCTCCTCCTGCTTCAACTCCTCCTCTTGCTCTTTTTTCTTATCCTGCTCCTTCGCCACTCCTGCTCCATCTCCACCTCCTGCTACATCTCCACCTCCTGCACCTTCTCCTCCTCCTGATCCTTCTTCTCATCCTGCTCCTGCTCCTCCTCCTGCTTCTTCTCCATCTCCTTCTCCTACTCCCCCTCCTGGTCCTTCTCTGCCTCCTGCTCCTTCTCGACCTATTGCTTCTTCTCCACCTCGTGTTCCTTCTCCTCCTCCTGCTCCTTGTCCACCTCCTCCTCCTTCTCCTCCTACAACTCAAACTCCTCCTCCTGCTCCTGCTTCTTCTCCATCTCCTTCTCCACTCCTGCTCCATCTCCACCTTCTGCTCCTTCTCCTCCTCCTGCTACTTCTCCTCCTCCTGCTCCTTCTCCACCAACTGCTCCTTCTCCTTCTCCTTCTCCTGCTCCTTCTCCACCTCCTGCTCCATCTCCTCATCTTGCGCCTTATCCACCTACTGCTCCTTCTCCTCCTCCTGCTCGTAATCCTCCTCCTGCTCCTTCTTTTTCTCCTGCTCTTTCTCCACTCCTGCTCCATCGACACTTTCTGCACGTTCTCCTCCTCCAGCTCCTGCTCCATCTCCTCTTCCTCCCGCTCCTGCTCCTTCTCCACCTCTGGCTCCTTCTCCCCCTCCTGCTCCTTCTCCACCTATTGCTCCTTCTCAACCTGCTGCTCAACCTCCACCTGCTCGTTCTCCTCCTCCTCCTGCTCCTTCAGCTTCTCCAGTTTACCCTCCTCCTCTTGCTCAATCTCCTCCTCCACCTTGTTCTCCACCCCTGCTCCTTCTCCACTCCTGCTAATTCACCACCTCCTGCTCCTTCTTCTCCTTCTCCTCCTACTGCTCCTTCTCCACCTCCTGCTGCTTGTCTCACTCCTGCTCCTTGTCTCCCTCCTACTCCTTCTCCACCTCCTGCTCCTTCTCGTTCTCCTGCTCCTTCTTCACCTCCTGCTACTTCTCCTCATCTTGCGCCTTCTCCACCTCCTACTTCTTCTCCTCCTCCTGCTTCAACTCCTCCTCTTGCTCCTTTTTCTTATCCTGCTCCTTCGCCACTCCTGCTCCATCTCCACCTCCTGCTTCTTCTCCACCTCCTGCACCTTCTCCTCCTCCTGATCCTTCTTCTCCTCCTGCTCCTGCTCCTCCTCCTGCTTCTTCTCCATCTCCTTCTCCTACTCCCCCTCCTGGTCCTTCTCCACCTCCTGCTCCTTCTCGACCTATTGCTTCTTCTCCACCTCCTGCTCCTTCTCCTCCTCCTTCTCCTTCTCCACCTTCTGCTCAATCTCCTCACCTTGCGCCTTATCCACCTACTGCTCCTTCTCCTCCTCCTGCTCGTACTCCTCCTCCTGCTCCTTCTTCTTCTCCTGCTCCTTCTCCACTCCTGCTCCATCGCCACTTTCTGCACGTTCTCCTCCTCCAGCTCCTGCTCCATCTCCTCTTCCTCCCCCTCCTGCTCCTTCTCCACCTGTGGCTCCTTCTGGCCCTCCTGCTCCTTCTCCACCTCCTGCTCCTTCTCAACCTGCTGCTCAACCTCCACCTGCTCGTTCTCCTCCCCCTCCTCCTGCTACTTAAACTCCTCCAGCTTACCCTCCTCCTCTTGCTCAATCTCCTCCTCCTCCTTGCTCTCCACCCCTGCTCCTTCTCCACCTCCTCATCATTCTCCACCTCCTGCTCCTTCTCCACTTTTGCTCACCCTCCTCCTCCTGCTCCTTCTCCACTTCATGCTCCTTCTCCCGCTCCTGCTCCGACTCCCGCTTCTCCTCCTTCTCCCGCTTCTGCTCCGTCTCCTCCTGCTGCTTCTTCTGTTCCTGCTGCTAATTCCCCACCTCCTTCTCCTGCTCCTTCTCCACCTACTGCTCCTTCTCCTCTCCTGCTCATTCAACACCTCCTGTTCCTTCTTCTCCTCCTTCTCCTCCTCCTGCTCCTTCTCCACTTCCTGCTCTTTCTCCTTCTCCTGCACCTTCTCCACCTCCTGTTCCTTCTCCACCTCCTGCTCCTTCTCCTCATCTTGCGCCTTCTCCACCTCCTGCTCCCTCTCCTCCTCCTGCTCCTTCTTCTTCTCCTGCTCCTTCTCCACTCCTGCTACTTCGCCTCCTCATGCTCCGTCTCCACCTCCTGCTCCTTCTCCACCTCCGGCTCCTTCTTCTCCAACTGCTCCTGCTACTCCGAATGCTTCATCTCCAACTCCTTCTCCGACTCCCCCTCCTGGTCCTTCTCCCCCTCCAGCTCCTTCACCACCTATTGCTTCTGCTCCACCTCCTTTTCCTTCTCCTCGTCCGGCTCCTTCTCCACCTCCTCCTCCTCCTCCACATCCTTCTGCTCCTCCCGTTCCTTGTCTCCCTCCTGCTCCTTCTCCACCTCCTGCTCCTTCTCCACCTCTTGCTCCTTCGCCGCCTCCTGCTCCTTCTCCACCTCCTGCTCCTTCTCCACCTCCTGCTCCTTCTGCTCGTCTTGCGCCTTCTCCACCTCCTGCTCCATCTCCTCCTCCTGCTCCTGCTCCTGCTCCTCCTCCTGCTCCTTTTCTTCCTCCTGATCCTTCTCCTGCTCCTTCTTCTTCTCCTGCTCCTTCTCGCCCTCCTGCTCCTTTTTCTCCTCCTCCTGCTCCTTCGCCACTCCTGCTCCATCTCCACCTCCTGCAACTTCTCCACCTCCTGCACCTTCTCCTCCTCCTAATCATTCTTCTCCTCCTGCTCCTGCTCCTCCTCCTGCTTCTTCTCCATCTCCTTCTCCTACTCACCCTCCCTGTCCTTCTCCGCCTCCTGCTCCTTCTCGACCTATTGCTTCTTCTCCACCTCCTGTTCCTTCTCCTCCTCCTGCTCCTTGTCCACCTCCTGCTCCTTCTCCTCCTACTACTCCTACTCCTCCTCCTGCTCCTGCTTCTTCTCCATCTCCTTCTCCACTCCTGCTCCATCTCCACCTTCTGCTCCTTCTCCTCCTCCTGCTCCTTCTCCTCCTCCTGCTCCTTCTCCACCAACTGCTCCTTCTCCTTCTCCTTCTCCTGCTCCTTCTCCACCTCCTGCTCCATCTCCTCATTTTGCTCCTTATCTACCTACTGCTCCTTCTCCTCCTCCTGCTCGTACTCCTCCTCCTGCTCCTTCTTTTTCTCCTTCTCTTTCTCCACTCCTGCTCCATCGACACTTTCTGCACGTTCTCCTCCTCCAGCTCCCGCTCCATCTCCTCTTCCTCCCGCTCCTGCTCCTTCTACACCTCTGGCTCCTTCTCCCCCTCCTGCTCCTTCTCCACCTACTGCTCTTTCTCAACCTGCTGCTCAACCTCCACCTGCTCGTTCTCCTCCTCCTCCTCCTGCTCCTTCAGCTCCTCCAGATTACCCTCCTCCTCTTGCTCAATCTCCTCCTCCTCCTTGTTCTCCACCCCTGCTCCTTCTCCACTCCTGCTAATTCACCACCTCCTGCTCCTTCTTCTCCTTCTCCTCCTACTGCTCCTTCTCCACCACCTGCTGCTTGTCTCACTCCTGCTCATTGTCTCCCTCCTACTCCTTCTCCACCTCCTGCTCCTTCTCGTTCTCCTGCTCCTTCTTCACCTCCTGCTACTTCTCCTCATCTTGCGCCTTCTCCACCTCCTACTTCTTCTCCTCCTCCTGCTTCAACTCCTCCTCTTGCTCTTTTTTCTTATCCTGCTCCTTCGCCACTCCTGCTCCATCTCCACCTCCTGCTACATCTCCACCTCCTGCACCTTCTCCTCCTCCTGATCCTTCTTCTCATCCTGCTCCTGCTCCTCCTCCTGCTTCTTCTCCATCTCCTTCTCCTACTCCCCCTCCTGGTCCTTCTCTGCCTCCTGCTCCTTCTCGACCTATTGCTTCTTCTCCACCTCGTGTTCCTTCTCCTCCTCCTGCTCCTTGTCCACCTCCTCCTCCTTCTCCTCCTACTACTCAAACTCCTCCTCCTGCTCCTGCTTCTTCTCCATCTCCTTCTCCACTCCTGCTCCATCTCCACCTTCTGCTCCTTCTCCTCCTCCTGCTACTTCTCCTCCTCCTGCTCCTTCTCCACCAACTGCTCCTTCTCCTTCTCCTTCTCCTGCTCCTTCTCCACCTCCTGCTCCATCTCCTCATCTTGCGCCTTATCCACCTACTGCTCCTTCTCCTCCTCCTGCTCGTAATCCTCCTCCTGCTCCTTCTTTTTCTCCTGCTCTTTCTCCACTCCTGCTCCATCGACACTTTCTGCACGTTCTCCTCCTCCAGCTCCTGCTCCATCTCCTCTTCCTCCCGCTCCTGCTCCTTCTCCACCTCTGGCTCCTTCTCCCCCTCCTGCTCCTTCTCCACCTATTGCTCCTTCTCAACCTGCTGCTCAACCTCCACCTGCTAGTTCTCCTCCTCCTCCTGCTCCTTCAGCTTCTCCAGTTTACCCTCCTCCTCTTGCTCAATCTCCTCCTCCACCTTGTTCTCCACCCCTGCTCCTTCTCCACTCCTGCTAATTCACCACCTCCTGCTCCTTCTTCTCCTTCTCCTCCTACTGCTCCTTCTCCACCTCCTGCTGCTTGTCTCACTCCTGCTCCTTGTCTCCCTCCTACTCCTTCTCCACCTCCTGCTCCTTCTCGTTCTCCTGCTCCTTCTTCACCTCCTGCTACTTCTCCTCATCTTGCGCCTTCTCCACCTCCTACTTCTTCTCCTCCTCCTGCTTCAACTCCTCCTCTTGCTCCTTTTTCTTATCCTGCTCCTTCGCCACTCCTGCTCCATCTCCACCTCCTGCTTCTTCTCCACCTCCTGCACCTTCTCCTCCTCCTGATCCTTCTTCTCCTCCTGCTCCTGCTCCTCCTCCTGCTTCTTCTCCATCTCCTTCTCCTACTCCCCCTCCTGGTCCTTCTCCACCTCCTGCTCCTTCTCGACCTATTGCTTCTTCTCCACCTCCTGCTCCTTCTCCTCCTCCTTCTCCTTCTCCACCTTCTGCTCAATCTCCTCACCTTGCGCCTTATCCACCTACTGCTCCTTCTCCTCCTCCTGCTCGTACTCCTCCTCCTGCTCCTTCTTCTTCTCCTGCTCCTTCTCCACTCCTGCTCCATCGCCACTTTCTGCACGTTCTCCTCCTCCAGCTCCTGCTCCATCTCCTCTTCCTCCCCCTCCTGCTCCTTCTCCACCTGTGGCTCCTTCTGGCCCTCCTGCTCCTTCTCCACCTCCTGCTCCTTCTCAACCTGCTGCTCAACCTCCACCTGCTCGTTCTCCTCCCCCTCCTCCTGCTACTTAAACTCCTCCAGCTTACCCTCCTCCTCTTGCTCAATCTCCTCCTCCTCCTTGCTCTCCACCCCTGCTCCTTCTCCACCTCCTCATCATTCTCCACCTCCTGCTCCTTCTCCACTTTTGCTCACCCTCCTCCTCCTGCTCCTTCTCCACTTCATGCTCCTTCTCCCGCTCCTGCTCCGACTCCCGCTTCTCCTCCTTCTCCCGCTTCTGCTCCGTCTCCTCCTGCTGCTTCTTCTGTTCCTGCTGCTAATTCCCCACCTCCTTCTCCTGCTCCTTCTCCACCTACTGCTCCTTCTCCTCTCCTGCTCATTCAACACCTCCTGTTCCTTCTTCTCCTCCTTCTCCTCCTCCTGCTCCTTCTCCACTTCCTGCTCTTTCTCCTTCTCCTGCACCTTCTCCACCTCCTGTTCCTTCTCCACCTCCTGCTCCTTCTCCTCATCTTGCGCCTTCTCCACCTCCTGCTCCCTCTCCTCCTCCTGCTCCTTCTTCTTCTCCTGCTCCTTCTCCACTCCTGCTACTTCGCCTCCTCATGCTCCGTCTCCACCTCCTGCTCCTTCTCCACCTCCGGCTCCTTCTTCTCCAACTGCTCCTGCTACTCCGAATGCTTCATCTCCAACTCCTTCTCCGACTCCCCCTCCTGGTCCTTCTCCCCCTCCTGCTCCTTCACCACCTATTGCTTCTGCTCCACCTCCTTTTCCTTCTCCTCGTCCGGCTCCTTCTCCACCTCCTCCTCCTCCTCCACATCCTTCTGCTCCTCCCGTTCCTTGTCTCCCTCCTGCTCCTTCTCCACCTCCTGCTCCTTCTCCACCTCTTGCTCCTTCGCCGCCTCCTGCTCCTTCTCCACCTCCTGCTCCTTCTCCACCTCCTGCTCCTTCTGCTCGTCTTGCGCCTTCTCCACCTCCTGCTCCATCTCCTCCTCCTGCTCCTGCTCCTGCTCCTCCTCCTGCTCCTTTTCTTCCTCCTGATCCTTCTCCTGCTCCTTCTTCTTCTCCTGCTCCTTCTCCACTCCTGCTCCATCTCCTCCTCCTGCTCCTTCTCCTTCTCCTGCTCCTTCTCCTTCTCCTGCTCCTTCTTCTCCGCCTGCTCCTTGTCCACCTCCTGCTCCTTGTCCACCTCCTGCTCCTTCTCGCCCTCCTTCTCCTTCCTGCCGTCTTGCTCCTTCTCCACCTCCTGCCTCCTTCTCCGCACCTGCACATTCACCACCTCCTGCTCCTTCTTCTCCTCCTTCTACTCCTCCTGCTCCTTCTCCACCTCCTGCTCCTTCTCCAACTTCTACTCCTTCTCCTCCTCCTGCGCCTTCTCCTCCTCCTGATCCTTGTGCACCTCCTGCTCCTTCTCCACCTCCTGCTCCTTCTCCACCTCCTGCTCCTTCTCCACTCCTGCTCATTCACCACCTCCTGCTCCTTCTCCTTCTGGTGCTCCTTCTCCACCTCATTTTCCTTCTCAACCTCATGCTCCTTGTCATCCTCCTGATCCTCATCTCCCTCCTGCTTCTTCTCCACCTCCTGCTCCTTCTGCACCTCCTACTCCTTCTCCACCTCCTGCTCCTTCTCCTTCTCCTGCTCCTTCTCCACCTCTTTTTCCTTCTCCACCTCCTGCTCTTTCTCCTCATCTTGCGCCTTGTCCACCTCCTGCTCCTCCTCCTGCTCCTTCTCCTCCTCCTGCTACTTCTCCTCCTCCTGCTCCTTCTCCTCCTCCTGCTCCTTCTCCACTTCCTGTTCCTTCTCCTCCTCCTGCTCCTTCTCGCCCTCCTGCTCCTTCTCGCCCTCATGCTCCTTCTCGCCCTCCTGCTCCTTCACCACCTCCTGCTCCTTCTCCACTTGCTGCTCCTTCGCCACTCCTGCTCATTCACCATCTCCTGCTCCTTCTTCTCCTCCTGCTCCTTCTACAACTACTGCTCCTTCTCCATCTCCTGCTCCTTCTCCTGTTCCTTCTTCTCCGCCTGCTCCTTCTCCACCTCCTGTTCCTTGTCTCCCTCCTGCTCCTTTTCTCCCTCCCGCTCCTTCTCCACCTCCTGCTGCTCCTCCACCTCCTGCTTCGTCTCCATCTCCTGCTCCTTCTCCAACTCCTCCTTCTCCTTCTCCTCCTGCTGCTGCTCCTCCTCCTGCTTCTTCTCCAACTCATTCTGCTACTCCCCCTCCTGGTCCTTCTCCGTCTCCTGCTCCTGCTCCACCCATTGCTTCTTCTCCACCTCCCGTTCCTTCTCCTCATTCTGCTCCTTCTCCACCTCCTTCTCCTCCTCCACCTCCTTCTCCTCCTCCTGCTCCTTGTCCACCTTCTGCTCCTTGTCTACCTCCTACTGCTTCTCCACCTTTTTTTTTAATTCGTTCACGGGATGTGGGCGTCTCTGGCAAGGCCGGCATTTATTGCCCATCCCTAATTGCCCTCGAGAAGGTGGTGGTGAGCCGCCTTCTTGAACCGCTGCAGTCCGTGTGGTGACGGTTCTCCCACAGTGCTTTTAGGAAGGGAGTTCCAGGATTTTGACCCAGCGACAATGAAGGAACGGCGATATATTTCCAAGTTGGGATGGTGTGTGACTTGGAGGGGAACGTGCAGGTGGTGTTGTTCCCATGCGCCTGCTGCTCTTGTCCTTCTAGGTGGTAGAGGTCGCGGGTTTGGGAGGTGCTGTCGAAGAAGCCTTGGCGAGTTGCTGCAGTGCATCCTGTGGATGGTGCACACAGCAGCCACAGTGCGCCGGTGGTGAAGGGAGTGAATGTTTAGGGTGGTGGATGGGGTGCCAATCAAGCGGGCTACTTTATCTTGGATGGTGTCGAGCTTCTTGAGTGTTGTTGGAGCTGCACTCATCCAGGCAAGTGGAGAGTATTCCATCACACTCCTGACTTATGCCTTTTAGATGGTGGAAAGGCTTTGGGGAGTCAGGAGGTGAGTCACTCGCCGCAGAATACCCAGCCTCTGACCTGCTCTCGTAGCCACAGTATTTATATGGCTGGTCCAGTTAAGTTTCTGGTCAATGGTGACCCCCAGGATGTTGATGGTGGGGGATTCTGGGATGGTAATGCCGTTGAATGTCAAGGGGAGGTGGTTAGACTCTCTCTTGTTGGAGATGGTCATTGCCTGGCACTTATCTGGCTCGAATGTTACTTGCCACTTATGAGCCCAAGCCTGGATGTTGTCCAGGTCTTGCTGCATGCAGGCTCGGACTGCTTCATTATCTGAGGGGTTGCGAATGGAACTGAACACTGTGCAGTCATCCACGTCCTGCTCTTTCTCCTCCTCCTGTTCGTTCTCCTCCTCCTGCTCCTTCTCCTCCCCCTGCTCCGTCTCCACCTCCTGCTCCTTCTCCTCCTCCTGCTCCGTCTCCACCTCCTGCTCCTTCTCTACCTCCTGCTCCTTCTCCTCCTCCTGCTCCTACTCCCCTTCCTGTTCCTTCTTCTACTCCTGCTCCTTCTCCACACCTGCTGCTTCTCCTCCTGCTGCTCCTTCTCTACCTCAGGCTTCATCTCCTCCTCCTGCTCCTTCTCCACCTCTTGCTCCTTCTCCACCTCCTGCTGCTTCTACTCCTCCTGCTCCTGCTCCTCGTCCTGATTCTTCTCCACCTCCTGTTCCTTCTCCACCTCCTGCTCCTTCTCCACCTCCTTCTCCTCCTCCACATACTTCACCTCCTCCTGCTCCTTATCCACCTCCCGCTCCTTCTTCACCTCTTGCTCCTTCTCGCCCTTCTGCTCCTTCTAGCCCTCCTGCTCCTTCTCGCCCTCCAGCTCCTTCTCCACTCCTGCTCCTTCTCCAGCTCCTGCTCCTTCTCCACCTCCTGCTCCTTCTCCTCATCTTTCGCCTTCTCCACCTTCTGCTCCTTCTACACCTCCTGCTCCTACACCGCCTCCTCCTCCTCCTCCTCATCCTGCTCCTGCTCCTTCTCCACCTCCTGCTCCATCTCCAGCTCCTGCTCTCCTTCCTCCTCCTCCTCCTCCCCCTCCTGCTCCTTCTCCCCCTCCTGCTTCTTCTCACCCTCCTGCTCCTTCTCCCCCTCCATATCCATCTCCTCCTCCTGCTAAAACTCCTCCTCCTGCTCGTTCTCCTCCTCCTCCTCCTGCTGTTTCAGCGCCTCCAGCTCACCCTCCTGCTGTTGCTCACTCTCCTGCTGCTGCTCAGACCCCACCTCCTGCTCAATCTCCTCCTCCTTCTTGTTCTCCACCCCTGTCATTCTCCACCTCCTCATCATTCTCCACCTCCTGCTCCTTCTCCACCTCCTGCTCAACCTCCTCCTCCTGCTCCTTCTCCACTTAATGCTGCTTCTCCCGCTCCTGCTCCTACTCCCGCATCTGCTCCATCTCCCGCTTCCTCTCCTTCTCCCGCTTCTGCTCCTGCTCCTCCTGCTGCTACTTCGCCTACTGCTGCTTATTCTCCTCCTGCTGCAAATTCTGCACCTCCTCCTCGTGCTCCTTCTCCTCCCCCTGCTTCTTCTCCTCCTCCTGCTCCTTCTCCTCCTCCTGCTCCTTCTCTACCTCCTGCTCATTCTCCACCTCCTGCTCTTTCTCCACCTACTGCTTCTTCTCCCCCTCCTGCTCCTTCTCCCCCTCCATCTCCATCTCCTCCTCCTGCTCAAACTCCTCCTCCTGCTCCTTCTCCTCCTCCTCCTCCTGCTGTTTCAGCGCCTCCAGCTCACCCTCCTGCTGTTGCTCACTCTCCTGCTGCTGCTATGACCCCACCTCCTGCTCAATCTCCTCCTCCTTCTTGTTCTCCACCGCTGCACCTTCTCCACCTCCTCATCATTCTCCACCTCCTGCTCCTTCTCCACCTCCTGCTCAACCTCCTCCTGCAGGACGATATAGATGGGTTGGTCAGATGGGCGGAACAGTGGCAAATGGAATTTAACCCGGAAAAGTGCGAGGTGATGCACTTTGGAGGGACTAACAAGGCAAGGGAATATACAATGAATGGGAAGACCCGAGGCAAGACGGAGGGTCAGAGGGATCTTGGTGTGCAAGTTCACAGATCCCTGAAGGCGGCGGAACAGGTAGATAAGGTGGTAAAGAAGGCATATGGGATACTTGCCTTTATTAGCCGAGGCATAGAATATAAGAGCAAGGAGGTTATGATGGAGCTGTATAAAACACTGGTTAGGCCACAGCTAGAGGACTGTGTGCAGTTCTGGTCGCCGCACTACAGGAAGGATGTGATCGCTTTGGAGAGGGTGCAGAGGAGATTCACCAGGATGTTACCAGGGCTGGAGCGCTTCAGCTATGAAGAGAGACTGGGAAGATTGGGTTTGTTTTCCTTGGAGCAGAGGAGGCTGAGGGGGGATATGATTGAGGTGTACAAAATTATCAGGGGCATAGATAGGATGGATACTAAGGAGCTTTTTCCCTTCGTTGAGGGTTCTATAACAAGGGGGCATAGATTCAAGGTAAAAGGCGGGAGGTTTAGAGGGGATTTGAGAAAGAACTTTTTCACCCAGAGGGTGGTTGGAGTCTGGAACTCACTGCCTGAGAGGGTTGTGGAGGCAGGAACCCTCACAACATTCAAGAAGCATTTGGATGAGCACTTGAAATGCCATAGCATACAAGGCTACGGACCAAATGCTGGAATATGGGATTAGATTAGACTGGGCTTGATGGCCGGCGCGGACACGATGGGCCGAAGGGCCTCTATCCGTGCTGTATAACTCTATGACTCTATGACTCTATGACCTCCTGCTCAACCACCTCCTCCTATTCCTTCTCCACATCCAGCTCCTAATCCACCTACTGATCCTTCTCCTCCTCCTCTTCATTCTCCACCTCCTACTCCTGCTCCTTCTCAACCTCCTCCAACAGCTCCTTCTCCACCTCCTCCTCCTGTTCCTTCTTCTCCTCCTGCTCCTCCTCCATCTCCAACTCGTACTCCTTCGCCTCGCCTCCTCCAGCTACATCTTCACCTCCTACTCCTTCTCCACATCCTGCTCCTTCTCCTCACCTTGTGCTTTCTCCACCTCCTGCTCCTTCTTCTCCTCGTGCTCCTACTCCTCCTCCAGCTCCTTCTTCTCCTGCTGCTCCTTCTGCACTCCGGCTCCTTCTCGTCCTCCTGCTCCTCCTCCACCTCCTGTTCCCTTTCTCCCTCCTGCTCCTTGTCTCCCTCCCGCTCCTTCTTCACCTCCTGCTGCTCCTCCACCTCCTGCTCCTTCTCCACCTCCTGCTCCTTCTTCTCCTCCTGCTCCTGCTCCTCATCCTGCTTCTTCTCCAACTCCTTCTCCTACTCCCCCTCCTGGTCCTCCTCCGCCTCCTGCTCCTTCTCCACCTATTGCTTCTTCTCCACCTCCTGTTCCTTCTCCTCCTCCTGCTCCTTCTATACCTCCTTCTCCTCCTACACCTCATTCTCCTCCTCCTGCTCCTTGTCCAACTCATGCTCCTTGTCCACCTCCTGCTCCTTGTCCACATACTGCTCCTTGTCCACCTCCTGCTCCTTGTCCGCCTCCTGCTCCTTGTCCACCTCCTGCCCCTTCTCGCCCTTCTGCTACTTCCTGCCCTCCTGCTCCTTCTCCACCTCCTGCTCCTTCTCCACCTCCTGCTCCTTCTCCACCTCCTGCTCCTTCTCCACCTCCTGCTCAACCACCTCCTCCTATTCCTTCTCCACATCCAGCTCCTAATCCACCTACCGATCCTTCTCCTCCTCCTGCTCTTTCTCCACCTCCTACTCCTGCTCCTTCTCCACCTCCTGCTCAACCTCCTCCAACTGCTCCTTCTCCACCTGCTCCTCCTGCTCCTTCTTCTCCTCCTGCTACTGCTCCATCTCCAACTCCTACTCCTTCGCCTACTCCAACTACATCTTCACCTTCTTCTCCACACCCTGCTCCTTCTCATCTTGTGCTTTCTCCACCTCCTGCTCCTTCTCCTCCTCCTGCTCCTACTCCTCCTTCTGCTTATTCTTCTTATCCTGCTCCTTCTCCACTCCTGCTTCTTCTCCACCTCCTGCTCCTTCTCCTCCTCCTGCTCATTCTCCTCCTCCTGCTACTCCTCCACCTCCTGCTCCTTCTCCATCTCCTGCTCCTTCTCCACCTCCTGCCAGTTCTTCTCCTCCTGCTTCTGCTCCTCATACTGCTTCTTCTCCAACTCCTTCTTCTACTCCCCCTCCTGGTCCTCCTCCGCCTCCTGCTCCTTCTCCACCTATTGCTTCTTCTCCACCTCCTGTTCCTTCTCCTCCTCCTGCTCCTTGTCCACCTCCTGCTCCTTGTCCACCTCCTGCTCCTTGTCCACCTCCTGCTCCTTGTCCACCTCCTGCTCCTTGTCCGCCTCCTGCTCCTTGTCCACCTCCTGCCCCTTCTCGCCCTCCTGCTACTTCCTGCCCTCCTGGTCATTCTCCACATCCTGCTCCTTCTCCACTCCTGCTCATTCACCAACTCGTGCTCCTTCTTCTCCTACTTCTCCTCCTCCGGTTCCTTGTCATCCTCCTGCTCTTTGTCTCCCTCCTGCTCCTTCTGCACCTCCTGCTGCTTCTTCACCTCCTGCTCCTTCTCCACATCCTGCTCCTTCTCCTTCTCCAGCTCCTTCTCCTTGTCCTCATCTTGCACCATCTCCACCTCCTGCTCCTTCTCCTCCTCCTGCTCCTCCTCCTCCTCCTGCTCCTTCTTGTTCTGCCGCTCCTTCTCAACTCCTGCTCCTTCTCCTCCTCCTTCTCCTTCTCCTCCTCCTGCTCCTTCTCCCCCTCCTGCTCCTTCTTCATCTCCAGCTCCTTCTCCACCTCCTGCTCCTTCTTCTCCTTCTGCTCCTGCTCTTCCTCCTGTTTCTTCTCCAACTCCTTCTCCTACTCCCCCTCCTGTTCCTTCTCCGCCTCCTGCTCCTGCTCCACCTATTGATTCTTCTCCGCCTCCTGTTCCTTCTCCTCCTCCTGCTCCTTCTTCACCTCCTTCTCCTCCTACACCTCCTTCTCCTCCTCCTGCTCCTTGTCCAACTCATGCTCCTTGTCCACTTCCTGCTCGTTGTCCACATCCTGCTCCTTGTCCACGTCCTGCTCCTTGTCCGCCTCCTGCTCCTTGCCCACCTCCTGCCCCTTCTCACCCTCCTGCTACTTCCTGCCCTCCTTCTCCACATCCTGCTCCTTCTCCACCTCCTGCTCCTTCTCCACCTCCTGCTCCTTCTCCACCTCCTGCTCCTTCTCCACCGCCTGCTCAACCACCTCCTCCTATTCCTTCTCCACATCCAGCTCCTAATCCACCTACCGATCCTTCTCCTCCTCCTGCTCTTTCTCCACCTCCTACTTCTGCTCCTTCTCCACCTCCTGCTCAACCTCCTCCAACTGCTCCTTCTCCACCTGCTCCTCCTGCTCCTTCTTCTCCTCCTGCTCCTGCTTCATCTCCAACTCCTACTCCTTCGCCTCCTCCAGCTACATCTTCACCACCTACTCCTTCTCCACATCTTGCTCCTTCTCATCTTGTGCTTTCTCCACCTCCTGCTCCTTCTCCTCCTCCTGCTCCTACTCCTCCTTCTGCTTATTCTTCTTCTCCTGCTTCTTCTCCACTCCTGCTTCTTCTCCACCTCCTGCTCCTTCTCCTCCTCCTGCTCATTCTCCTCCTGCTGCTCCTACTACACCTCCTGCTCCATCTTCATCTCCTGCTCCTTCTCCTTCTCCTGTTCATTCTTCTCCGCCTGCTCCTTCTCCACCTCCTGTTCCTTTTCTCCCTCCTGCTCCTTCTCCTCCTCCTGCTCATTCTCCTCCTGCTGCTCCTACTACACCTCCTGCTCCTTCTTCACCTCCTGCTACTCCTCCACCTCCTGCTCCTTCTCCACCTCCTGCTCCTTCTCCACCTATTGCTTCTTCTCCACCTCCTGTTCCTTCTCCTCATCCTGCTCCTTCTCCACCTCCTTCTCCTCCTACACCTCCTTCTCCTCCTCCTGCTCCTTATCCACCTCCTGCTCCTTGTCCACCTCCTGCTCCTTGTCCGCCTCCTGCTCCTTGTCCACCTCCTGCCCCTTCTCGCCCTCCTGCTACTTCCTGCCCTCCTGGTCCTTCTCCACATCCTGCTCCTTCTCCACTCCTGCTCATTCACCAACTCGTGCTCCTTCTTCTCCTACTTCTCCTCCTGTCATCCTCCTGCTCCTTGTCTCCCTCCTGCTCCTTCTCCACCGGCTGCTGCTTCTTCACCTCCTGCTCCTTCTCCTTCTCCAGCTCCTTCTCATAGAGTCATAGTCATAGAGTCATAGAGTTATACAGCACGGATAGAGGCCCTTCGGCCCATCGTGTCCGCGCCGGCCATCAGCCCTGTCTACTCTAATCCCATATTCCAGCATTTGGTCCGTAGCCTTGTATGCTATGGCATTTCAAGTGCTCATCCAAATGCTTCTTGAATGTTGTGAGGGTTCCTGCCTCCACAACCCTTTCAGGCAGTGAGTTCCAGACTCCAACCACCCTCTGGGTGAAAAAGTTCTTTCTCAAATCCCCTCTAAACCTCCCGCCTTTTACCTTGAATCTATGTCCCCTTGTTATAGAACCCTCAACGAAGGGAAAAAGCTCCTTAGTATCCATCCTATCTGTGCCCCTCATAATTTTGTACACCTCAATCATGCCCCCCTCAGCCTCCTCTGCTCCAAGGAAAACAAACCCAATCTTCCCAGTCTCTCTTCATAGCTGAAGCGCTCCAGCCCTGGTAACATCCTGGTGAATCTCCTCTGCACCCTCTCCAAAGCGATCACATCCTTCCTGTAGTGTGGCGACCAGAACTGCACACAGTACTCCAGCTGTGGCCTAACCAGTGTTTTATACAGCTCCATCATAACCTCCTTGCTCTTATATTCTATGCCTCGGCTAATAAAGGCAAGTATCCCATATGCCTTCTTTACCACCTTATCTACCTGTTCCGCCGCCTTCAGGGATCTGTGAACTTGCACACCAAGATCCCTCTGACCCTCTGTCTTGCCTAGGGTCCTCCCATTCATTGTGTATTCCCTTGCCTTGTTAGTCCCTCCAAAGTGCATCACCTCGCACTTTTCCGGGTTAAATTCCATTTGTCACTGTTCCGCCCATCTGACCAACCCATCTATATCGTCCTGCAGACTGAGGCTATCCTCCTCGCTATTTACCACCCTACCAATTTTTGTATCATCAGCGAACTTACTGATCATACCTTTTACATTCATATCCAAGTCGTTAATGTAGACCACAAACAGCAAGGGACCCAGCACCGATCCCTGTGGTACCCCACTGGCCACAGGCTTCCAGTCACAAAAACAACCTTCGACCATCACCCTCTGCCTTCTGCCACTAAGCCAGTTTTGTATCCAAAGTGCCAAGGCACCCTGGATTCCATGGGCTCGTACCTTCTTGACCAGCCTCCCGTGGGGGACTTTATCGAAGGCCTTACTGAAATCCATGTATACCACATCCACTGCGTTACCCTCATGCACACGCCCAGTCACCCCCTCAAAAAAATCAATCAAATTGGTCAGACATGATCTTCCCTTGACAAAGCCATGTTGACTATCCCTGATTAATCCTTGCTTCTCCAAGTGGAGACTAATTTTGTCCTTCAGAATTTTTTCCAATAATTTTCCTACCACTGATGTTAGGCTCACTGGCCTGCAGTCCCCCGGTTTTTCCCAACTCCCCTTCTTGAATAATGGTATTACATTAGCGGTTCTCCAGTCCTCTGGCACATCCCCTGTGGCCAGAGAGGTTCTGAATATATGTGTCAGAGCCCCCGCAATCTCCTCCTTTGCCTCACACAGTAGCCACCTCCTTCTCCTTGTCCTCATCTTGCGCCTTCTCCACCTCCTGCTCCTTCTCCTCCTCCTGCTCCTCCTCCTCCTCCTGCTCCTTCTTCTTCTCCCGCTCCTTCTCAACTCCTGCTCCTTCTCCTCCTCCCTCTCCTTCTCCTCCTCCTGCTGCTTCTCCCCCTCCTGCTCCTTTTCATCTACTGCTCCTTCTCCACCTCCTGCTCCTTCTTCTCCTTCTGCTCCTGCTCCTCCTCCTGTTTCTTCTCCAACTCCTTCTCCTACTCCCCGTCCTGGTCCTTATCCGCCTCCTGCTCCTGCTCCACCAATTGATTCTTCTTCGCCTCCTGTTCCTTCTCCTCCTCCTGCTCCATCTCCACATCCTTCTCATCCTCCTCATCCTTGTCCACCTTCTGTTCTTTGTCCACCTCCTGCACATTGTCCACCTCCTGCACATTGTCCACCTCCTGCACATTGTCCACCTCCTGCACATTGTCCACCTCCTGCACATTGTCCACCTCCTGCTCCTTGTCCACCTCCTGCTACTTGTCCACCTCCTGCTCCGTGTCCACCACCTGATCCTTGTCCACCTCCTGCTCCTTTTCCACCTAGTGCCCCTTCTCGCCGTCCTGCTCCTTCTCGCCCTCCTGCTCCTTGTCTCCATCCTGCTCCTTGTCTCCCTCCTGCTCCTTCTCCACCTGCTGCTCCTTCTCCACCTCCTGCTCCTTCTCCACCTGCTGCTCCTTCTCCACCACCTGCTCCTTCTCCTCATCGTGCACCTTCTCCACCTCCTGCTCCTTCTACTCCTCCTGCTCCTACTCCTCCTCCTGCTCCTCCTCCTGCTCCTTCTTCTTCTCCAGCTCCTTCTCCACTCCTGCAACATCTCCACCTCCTGCTCCTTCTCGTCCTCCTGATTCTTTTCCTCCTCCTGCTCCTTCTCCTCCTCCTGCTCCTTCTCCCCCTCCTGCTCCATCTCCTTCTCCTGCTCCTTCTGCTTCTCATGCTCCATCTTATCCGCCTGCCCCTACTTCTCCTCTTGCTCCTTCTCAATTTCTGCTCCATCTCCAGCTACTGCTCCTTCTCCTCCTTGTCCGCCTCCTCCCCCTCCTGCTCCTTGTCCACCCCCCGCTACTTCTCCCCCTCCTGCTCCTTCTCTCCCTCCTGCTCCTTCTCTCCCTCCTGCTCCTTCTCCCTGTCCTGCTCCTTCTCCCTCTCCTGCTCCTTCTCCCCCTCCTGTTCTTTCTCCCCCTCCTTCTCCTCATCCACCTCCTTCTCCTCCTCCTGCTCCTTGTCCACTTCCTGCTCCTTCTCCCTGTCCTGCTCCTTCTCCCTCTCCTGCTCCTTCTCCCCCTCCTGTTCTTTCTCCCCCTCCTTCTCCTCATCCACCTCCTTCTCCACCTCCTGCTCCTTGTCCACCTCCTGCTCCTTCTCGCCCTCCGGCTCCTTCCTGCACTCCTGCCGCTTCTGCTCCATCTCCCGCTTCTGCTCCATCTCCCGCTTGTGCTCATTCTCCCGCTTCTGCTCCTTCTCCTCCTGCTGCGACTTATCCTCCTGCTGCTTCTTCTCCTCCTGCTGCAACCTCTCCACCTCCTTCTCCTGCTCCTTCTCCACCTCCTGCTAAACCTCTTCCTATTCCATCTCGTCCTCCGGCTCAACCTCCTCCCCCTGCTCCTTCTCGACCTCCACAACCTTCTCCAACTGCTCCTTCACAACCTGCTCCGCCTGCTAATTCTTCTCCACCTGCTCCTGCTCCTTCTCCACCTCCTGCTCCTTCTCCACCTCCTGCTCCTTCTCCTCTCCCTGCTCCTTCTCCACCTCCTGCTGCTTCTCCCCCTCCTGCTCCTTCTCCACCTACTGCTCCTTCTCCACCTCGTGCTCCTTTTCCTGCTCCTGCTCCTACTCCTCTTCCTGCTCCTTCTTCTTCTCCTGCTCCTTCTCCACTCCTGCTCCTAATCCTCATCCTGCTCCTTCTCCTCCTCCTGCTCCTTCTCCTCCTCCTGCTCCTTCTCCTCCTGCTGCTCCTTCAGCACCGGCTGCTCCTTCTCCTCCTCCTGCTCCTTCTTCACCTCCTGCTCCTTCTGCACCTCCTGCTGCTTCTTCTCCTCCTGCTCCTGCTCCTCCTCCTGCTTCTTCTCCAACTCCTTCTGCTACTCCCCCTCCTGGTCCTTCTCCATCTCCTGCTCCTTCTCCACCTATTGCTTCTTCTCCACCTCCTGTTCCTTCTCATCCTCCTGCACCTTCTCCAAATCCTTCTCCTCCTCCCACCTACTACTCCTCCTCCTGCTCCTCCTCCACCTCCTGCTCCTTCTCCACCTCCTGCTCCTTGCCCACCTCCTGCTCCTTGCCCACCTCCTGCTCCTTGTCCACCTCCTGTTCCTTGTCAAGCTCCTGCTCCGTGTCCAACTCCTCCTCAGTGTCCTCCTTCTGATTCTTGTCCCCCTCCTGCTCCTTCTCCCCCTCCTGCTACTTCTCCCCCTCCTGCTACTTCTCCCCCTCCCGCTCCTTCTGCCTGTCCTGCTCCTTCTCCCTCTCCTGCTCCATCTCCCCCTCCTGCTCTTTCTCCCCCTTCTTCTCCTCATCCTCCTCCTTCTCCTCCTCCTGCTCCTTGTCCACTTCCTGCTCCTTGTCCACCTCCTGCTCCTTGTCCACCTCCTGCTCCTTCTCGCCCTCCGGCTCCTTCCTGCACTCCTGCCGCTTCTGCTCCATCTCCCGCTTCTGCTCATTCTCCCGCTTCTGCTCCTTCTCCTCCTGCTGCGACTTATCCTCCTGCTGCTTCTTCTCCTCCTGCTGCAACCTCTCCACCTCCTTGTCCTGCTCCTTCTCCACCTCCTGCTCAACCTTCTCCTATTCCATCTCGTCCTCCTGCTCAACCTCCTCCTCCTGCTCCTTCTCGACCTCCACAACCTTCTCCAACTGCTCCTTCACAACCTGCTCCGCCTGCTCCTTCTTCTCCACCTGCTGCTGCTCCTTCTCCACCTCCTGCTCCTTTTCCTCTCCCTGCTCCTTCTCCACCTCCTGCTGCTTCTCCCCCTCCTGCTCCTTCTCCACCTTCTGCTCCTTCTCCACGTCGTGCTCCTTCTCCTCCTCCTGCTCCTACTCCTCTTCCTGCTCCTTCTTCTTCTCCTGCTCCTTCTTCACTCCTGCTCCTTCTCCTCATCCTGCTCCTTCTCCTCATCCTGCTACTTCTCCTCCTCCTGCTCCTTCTCCTCCTCCTGCTCCTTGAGCACCGGCTGCTCTTTCTCCACCTACTGCTCCTTCTCCACCTCCTGCTCCTTCTGCACCTCCTGCTCCTTCTTCTCGTTCTGCTCCTGCTCCTCCTCCTGCTTCTTCTCCAACTCCATCTGCTACTCCCCCTTCTGGTCCTTCTCCGTCTCCTGCTCCTTCTCCACCTATTGCTTCTTCTCCACCTCCTGTTCCTTCTCATCCTCCTGCACCTTCTCGAAATCCTTCTCCTCCTCCACCTACTTCTCCTCCTCCTGCTCCTTTTCCACCTACTGCTCCTTCTCGCCCTCCCGCACCTTCTCGCCCTCCTGCTCCTTCTCGCCCTCCTGCTCCTTCTCGCCCTCCTGCTTGTTCTCGCCCTCCTGCTCCTTCTCGCCCTTCTGCTCCTTCTCCACCTCCTGCTCGTTCTCGCCCTCCTGCTCCGTCCTGCACTCCTGCCGCTTCTGCTCCATCTCCCGCTTCTGCTCATTCTCCCGCTTCTGCTCCTTCTCCTCCTGCTGCGACTTCTCATCCTGCTGCTTCTTCTCCTCCTGCTGCAACTTTTCCACCTCCTCCCCCTGCTCCTTCTCCACCTCCACAACCTTCTCCAACTGCTACTTCACAACCTGATCCGCCTGCTCCTTCTTGTCCTCCTGCTCCTGCTCCTTCTCCACCTCCTGCTCCTTCTCCTCTCCCTGCTCCTTCTCTACATCCTGCTGCTTCTCCTCCTCCTGCTCATTCTCCACCGCCTGCTCCTTCTCCACCTCGTGCTCCTTCTCCTCTTCCTGCTCCTACTTCTCTTCCTGCTCCTTCTTCTCCTCCTGCTCATGCTCCTTCTCCACCTACTGCTCCTTCTCCTCTCCCTGCTCCTTCTCCACCGCCTGCTCCTTCTCCACCTCCTGCTCCTTCTCCACCTCCTGCTCCTTGCCCACCTCCTGCACCTTGTCAACCTCCTGCTCTGTGTAAACCCCCTGCTGAGTGTCCACCTTCTGATTCTTGTCCACCTCCTGCTCATTGCCCACCTTCTGCTCCTTTTCCACCTACTGCTCCTTCTCGCCCTCCTGCACCTTCTCGCCCGCCTGCTCCTTCTCGCCCTCCTGCTCCTTCTCGCCCTCCTGCTTGATCTCCCCCTCCTGCTCCTTCTCGCCCTTCTGCTCCTTCTCCACCTCCTGCTCCTTCTCCACATGCTGCTCCTTCTCCACTCCTGCTCATTCACGACCTCCTGCTCCTTCATCTCCTCCTCCTGCACCTTGTCTCCTTCCTGCTCCTTCTCCACCTTCTGCTCCTTCTACACCTCCTGCTCCTTCTCCACCTCCTGCTCCTTCTCCTCATCTTGCGCCTTCTCCTCATCTTGCGCCTTCTCCTCATCTTGCGCCATCTCCACCTCCTGCTCCTTCTCCACCTCCTTCTCCTTCTCCACCTGCTGCTCCTTCTCCACTCCTGCTCATTCATCACCTCCTGCTCCTTCTTCGCCTCCTTCTCCTCCTCCTGCTCCTTGTCTCCCTCCTGCTCCTTCTCCAACTCCTGCTCCTTCTCCACCTCCTCCTCCTTCTCCATCTCCTCATCTTGCGCCATCTCCACGTCCTGCTCATTCTCCTCCTCGTGCTACTACTCCTCCTCCTGCTCCTGCTCCTACTACTGCTCCTTCTTCTTCTGCTGCTCCTTCTCCTCCTCCTGCTGCTTCTCCACCTCCTGCTCCTTCTCCTTCACCGGCTCCATCTCCTTCTCCTCCTCCTTCTTCTCCGCCTACTCCTTCTTCTCCTCCTGCTCCTTCTCAATTCCTGCTCCATCTACAGCTCCTGCTCCTTCTCCTCCTCCTCCTCCTCCTCCTCAACCTCCTGCTCTTTCTTCACCTCCTGCTCCTTCTCCCCCTCCTGCTCCTTCTCCCCCTCCTGCTCCTTCACCCCTCCTGCTCCTTCTCCTCCTCATTCTTGTTCTCCATCCCTGCTCCTTCTCCACCACCTCATCATTCTCCACCTCCTGATCCTTCTCCACCTCCTGCCCAACCTCCTCCTCCTTCTCCTTCGTCACTTCATGCTCCTTCTCCAGCTCCTGCTCCTACTCCCACATTTGCTCCATCACCCGCTTCTGCTCCTTCTCCCGCTTCTGCTCCTTCTCCTCCTGCTGCTACTTCTCCTCCTGCTGCTTCTTCTCCTCCTGCTGCAACCTCTCCACCTCCTCCTCCT
The DNA here is from genome assembly GCF_035084215.1 of Heptranchias perlo. Lineage (NCBI taxonomy): Eukaryota > Metazoa > Chordata > Chondrichthyes > Hexanchiformes > Hexanchidae > Heptranchias > Heptranchias perlo. Next base: position 604,041 of record NW_027138483.1, read on the forward strand.
GCTCCGTCTCCTCCCCCTGCTCCTTCTTCACCTCCTGCTCCTTCTCCACCTCCTGCTCCTTCTCCACCCCCTGCTCCTTCTCCACCTCCTGCTCCTTCTCCTCATCTTGCGCCTTCTCCTCATCTTGCGCCTTTCTCCACCTGCTGCTCCTTCTCCACTCCTGCTCATTCATCACCTAATGCTCCTTCTTCGCCTCCTTCTCCACCTCCTGCTCCTTCTCCTCATCGTGCTCCTACTCCTCCTCCTCCTCCTGCTCCTGCTCCTCCTCCTGCTCCGTGTTCTTCTGCTGCTCCTTCTCCACTCCTGCTCCATCTCCACCTCCTGCTCCTTCTCCTCCTCCTGCTCCTTCTCCTCCTCCTGCTGCTTCTCCACCTCCTGCTCCTTCTCCTACACCTGATCCTTCTCCTTCTCCTCCTCCTTCTTCTCCGCCTGCTCCTTCTTCTCCTCCTGCTACATCTCAATTCCTGCTCCATCTCCAGCTCCTGCCCCATCTCCACCTCCTTCTCCTTCTCCCCCTCTTGCTCCTTCCCCCCTCCTACTCCTTCCCCCCTCCTGCTCCTTCTCCTCCTCATGCTCAAACTCCTCCTCCTGCTCCTTCTCCTCCTCCTCCTTCTGATCCTTAAGTTCCTCCAGCTCATCCTCCAGCTGTTGCTCACTCTCCTGCTGCTGCTCCTACACCACCTCCTCCTCATCTTGCGCCTTCTCCTCATCTTGCGCCTTTCTCCACCTGCTGCTCCTTCTCCACTCCTGCTCATTCATCACCTAATGCTCCTTCTTCGCCTCCTTCTCCACCTCCTGCTCCTTCTCCTCATCGTGCTCCTACTCCTCCTCCTGCTCCTGCTCCTCCTCCTGCTCCGTGTTCTTCTGCTGCTCCTTCTCCACTCCTGCTCCATCTCCACCTCCTGCTCCTTCTCCTCCTCCTGCTCCTTCTCCTCCTCCTGCTGCTTCTCCACCTCCTGCTCCTTCTCCTACACCTGATCCTTCTCCTTCTCCTCCTCCTTCTCCGCCTGCTCCTTCTTCTCCTCCTGCTACATCTCAATTCCTGCTCCATCTCCAGCTCCTGCCCCATCTCCACCTCCTTCTCCTTCTCCCCCTCTTGCTCCTTCCCCCCTCCTACTCCTTCCCCCCTCCTGCTCCTTCTCCTCCTCATGCTCAAACTCATCCTCCTGCTCCTTCTCCTCCTCCTCCTTCTGATCCTTCAGTTCCTCCAGCTCATCCTCCAGCTGTTGCTCACTCTCCTGCTGCTGCTCCTACACCACCTCCTCCTCATCTTGCGCCTTCTCCTCATCTTGCGCCTTTCTCCACCTGCTGCTCCTTCTCCACTCCTGCTCATTCATCACCTAATGCTCCTTCTTCGCCTCCTTCTCCACCTCCTGCTCCTTCTCCTCATCGTGCTCCTACTCCTCCTCCTGCTCCTGCTCCTCCTCCTGCTCCGTGTTCTTCTGCTGCTCCTTCTCCACTCCTGCTCCATCTCCACCTCCTGCTCCTTCTTCTCCTCCTGCTCCTTCTCCTCCTCCTGCTGCTTCTCCACCGTAAGATTTTATCTTCAAATACAAGAACTTTTCGTGGTTCTTGTCAATTTTTGTTGGTTTTCATCTGATGAACTTATTTCAGTCAGTTCGATCTTTCTTCTTCAAAGCAAAAAGATTTTATCTTCAAATACGAGAACTTTTCGTGGTGTTGTTGGTTTTCAGCAAGTGAACATATTTCAGCGAGCTAGAAGTTTTTTCTTCAATAGGGTAAGATTTTATCTTCAAATACAAGAACTTTTCGTGGTTCTTGTCAATTTTTGTAGGTTTTCATCTAATGAACTTATTTCAGTCAGCCAGATCTTTCTTCTTTAATGCAAAAAGATTTTATCTTCAAATGCAAGAACTTTTCATGGTTTTGTTGGTTTTCAGCAAATGAACATATTTCAGCGAGCTGGAAGTTTTTTCTTTAATACCGTCAGATCTTATCTTAAAATACAAGAACATTTCGTGGTTCTTGTCAATTTTTGTTGGTTTTCATCTCATGAACTTATTTCAGTCAGCCAGATCTTTCTTCTTCAAAGCAAAAAGATTTTATCTCCAAATACAAGAACTTTTCGTGGTTTTGTTGGTTTTCAGCAAATGAACATATTTCAGCGAGCAAGAAGTTTTTTCTTCAATAGCATAAGATTTTATCTTAAAATACAAGAACTTTTCGTGGTTCTTGTCAATTTTTGTTGGTTTTCATCCAATGAACTTATTTCAGTCAGCTCGATCTTTCTTCTTCAAAGCAAAAAGATTTTATCTCCAAATACAAGAACTTTTCGTGGTTTTGTTAGTTTTCAGCAAATGAGCATATTTCAGCGAGTGAGAAGTTTTTTCTTTAATAGCGTAAGATTTTATCTTAAAATACAAGAACTTTTCGTGGTTCTTGTCAATTTTTGTTGGTTTTCATCTCATGAACTTATTTCAGTCAGCTCGATCTTTCTTCTTCAAAGCAAAAAGATTTTATCTCCAAATGCAAGAACTTTTCGTGGTTTTGTTGGTTTTCAGCAAATGAACATATTTCAGCGAGCGAGAAGTTTTTTCTTCAATAGCGTAAGATTTTATCTTCAAATACAAGAACTTTTCGTGGTTCTTGTCAATTTTTGTTGGTTTTCATCTGATGAACTTATTTCAGTCAGTTCGATCTTTCTTCTTCAAAGCAAAAAGATTTTATCTTCAAATACGAGAACTTTTCGTGGTGTTGTTGGTTTTCAGCAAATGAACATATTTCAGCGAGCTAGAAGTTTTTTCTTTAATAGGGTAAGATTTTATCTTAAAATACAAGAACTTTTCGTGGTTCTTGTCAATTTTTGTTGGTTTTCATCGAATGAACTTATTTCAGTCAACTGGATCTTTCTTCTTCAAAGCAAAAAGATTTTATCTTCAAATACAAGAACTTTTCGTGGTTTTGTTGGTTTTCAGCAAATGAGCATATTTCAGCGAGTGAGAAGTTTTTTCTTTAAAGCGTAAGATTTTATCTTAAAATACAAGAACTTTTCGTGGTTCTTGTCAATTTTTGTTGGTTTTCATCCAATGAACTTATTTCAGTCAGCTCGATCTTTCTTCTTCAAAGCAAAAAGATTTTATCTTCAAATACAAGAACTTTTCGTGGTTTTGTTGGTTTTCAGCAAATGAGCATATTTCAGCGAGTGAGAAGTTTTTTCTTTAATAGCATAAGATTTTATCTTAAAACACAAGAACTTTTCGTGGTTCTTGTCAATTTTTGTTGGTTTTCATCCAATGAACTTATTTCAGTCAGCTGGATCTTTCTTCTTCAAAGCAAAAAGATTTTATCTTCGAATACAAGAACTTTTCATGGTTTTGTTGGTTTTCAGCAAATGAACATATTTCAGCGAGCTGGAAGTTTTTTCTTTAATAGCGTCATATTTTATCTTAAAACACAAGAACTTTTCGTGGTTCTTGTCAATTTTTGTTGGTTTTGATCAGATGAACTTATTTCAGTCAGCTAGATCTTTCTTCCTCAAAGCAAAAAGATTTTATCTTCAAATACAAGAACTTTTCGTGGTTTTGTTGGTTTTCAGCAAATGAACATATTTCAGCGAGCTGGAAGTTTTTTCTTTAATAGCGCAAGATTTTATCTTAAAATACAAGAACATTTCGTGGTTCTTGTCAATTTTTGTTGGTTTTCATCAAATGAACTTATTTCAGTCAGCTAGATCTTTCTTCTTCAAAGCAAAAAGATTTTATCTTCAAATACAAGAACTTTTCGTGGTTTTGTTGGTTTTCAGCAAATGAGCATATTTCAGCGAGTGAGAAGTTTTTTCTTCAATAGCGTAAGATTTTATCTTAAAATACAAGAACTTTTCGTGGTTCTTGTCAATTTTTGTTGGTTTTCATCCAATGAACTTATTTCAGTCAGCTAGATCTTTCTTCTTCAAAGCAAAAAGATGTTATCTTAAAATACAAGAACTTTTCGTGGTTCTTGTCAATTTTTGTTGGTTTTCATCCAATGAACTTATTTCAGTCAGCTCGATCTTTCTTCTTCAAAGCAAAAAGATTTTATCTCCAACTGCAAGAACTTTTCGTGGTTTTGTTGGTTTTCAGCAAATGAGCATATTTCAGCGAGTGAGGAGTTTTTTCTTTCATTGCGTCAGATTTTATCATGAAATACAAGAACTTTTCGTGGTTCTTGTGAATTTTTGTAGGTTTTCATCTTGTGAACTTATTTCAGTCAGCTAGATCATTCTTCTTCAAAGCAAAAAGATTTTATCTTCAAATACAAGAACTTTTCGTGGTTCTTGTCAATTTTTGTTGGTTTTCATCCAATGAACTTATTTCAGTCAGCTCGATCTTTCTTCTTCAAAGCAAAAAGATTTTATCTCCAAATACAAGAACTTTTCGTAGTTTTGTTGGTTTTCAGCAAATGAACATAATTCAGCGAGCAAGAAGTTTTTTCTTCAATAGCATAAGATTTTATCTTAAAATACAAGAACTTTTCGTGGTTCTTGTCAATTTTTGTTGGTTTTCATCCAATGAACTTATTTCAGTCAGCTAGATCTTTCTTCTTCAAAGCAAAAAGATTTTATCTTCAAATACAAGAACTTTTCGTGGTTTTGTTGGTTTTCAGCAAATGAGCATATTTCAGCGAGTGAGATGTTTTTTCTTTAATAGGTTAAGATTTTATCTTAAAACACAAGAACTTTTCGTGGTTCTTGTCAATTTTTGTTGGTTTTCATCCAATGAACTTATTGCAGTCAACCAGATCTTTCTTCTTCAAAGCAAAAAGATTTTATCTTCAAATACAAGAACTTTTCGTGGTTTTGTTGGTTTTCAGCAAATGAGCATATTTCAGCGAGTGAGAAGTTTTTTTCTTTAAAGCGTAAGATTTTATCTTAAAATACAAGAACTTTTCGTGGTTCTTGTCAATTTTTGTTGGTTTTCATCCAATGAACTTATTTCAGTCAGCTCGATCTTTCTTCTTCAAAGCAAAAAGATTTTATCTCCAAATACAAGAACTTTTCGTGGTTTTGTTGGTTTTCAGCAAATGAACATATTTCAGCGAGCAAGAAGTTTTTTCTTCAATAGCATAAGATTTTATCTTAAAATACAAGAACTTTTCGTGGTTTTTGTCAATTTTTGTTGGTTTTCATCCAATGAACTTATTTCAGTCAGCTAGACCTTTCTTCTTCAAAGCAAAAAGATTTTATCTTCAAATGCAAGAACTTTTCGTGGTTTTGTTGGTTTTCAGCAAATGAACATATTTCAGCGAGCGAGAAGTTTTTTCTTCAATAGCATAAGATTTTATCTTCAAATACAATAACCTTTCGTGGTTCTTGTCAATTTTTGTTGGTTTTCATCTGATGAACGGATTTCAGTCAGTTCGATCTTTCTTCTTCAAAGCAAAAAGATTTTATCTTCAAATACGAGAACTTTTCGTGGTGTTGTTGGTTTTCAGCAAGTGAACATATTTCAGCGAGCTAGAAGTTTTTTCTTTAATAGGGTAAGATTTTATCTTAAAATACAAGAACTTTTCGTGGTTCTTGTCAATTTTTGTTGGTTTTCATCGAATGAACTTATTTCAGTCAACTAGATCTTTCTTCTTCAAAGCAAAAAGATTTTATCTTCAAATACAAGAACTTTTCGTGGTTTTGTTGGTTTTCAGCAAATGAGCATATTTCAGCGAGTGAGAAGTTTTTTCTTTAAAGCGTAAGATTTTATCTTAAAATACAAGAACTTTTCGTGGTTCTTGTCAATTTTTGTTGGTTTTCATCCAATGAACTTATTTCAGTCAGCTCGATCTTTCTTCTTCAAAGCAAAAAGATTTTATCTTCAAATACAAGAACTTTTCGTGGTTTTGTTGGTTTTCAGCAAATGAGCATATTTCAGCGAGTGAGAAGTTTTTTCTTTAATAGCATAAGATTTTATCTTAAAACACAAGAACTTTTCGTGGTTCTTGTCAATTTTTGTTGGTTTTCATCCAATGAACTTATTTCAGTCAGCTGGATCTTTCTTCTTCAAAGCAAAAAGATTTTATCTTCGAATACAAGAACTTTTCATGGTTTTGTTGGTTTTCAGCAAATGAACATATTTCAGCGAGCTGGAAGTTTTTTCTTTAATAGCGTCATATTTTATCTTAAAACACAAGAACTTTTCGTGGTTCTTGTCAATTTTTGTTGGTTTTGATCAGATGAACTTATTTCAGTCAGCTAGATCTTTCTTCCTCAAAGCAAAAAGATTTTATCTTCAAATACAAGAACTTTTCGTGGTTTTGTTGGTTTTCAGCAAATGAACATATTTCAGCGAGCTGGAAGTTTTTTCTTTAATAGCGCAAGATTTTATCTTAAAATACAAGAACATTTTGTGGTTCTTGTCAATTTTTGTTGGTTTTCATCAAATGAACTTATTTCAGTCAGCTAGATCTTTCTTCTTCAAAGCAAAAAGATTTTATCTTCAAATACAAGAACTTTTCGTGGTTTTGTTGGTTTTCAGCAAATGAGCATATTTCAGCGAGTGAGAAGTTTTTTCTTCAATAGCGTAAGATTTTATCTTAAAATACAAGAACTTTTCGTGGTTCTTGTCAATTTTTGTTGGTTTTCATCCAATAAACTTATTTCAGTCAGCTCGATCTTTCTTCTTCAAAGCAAAAAGATGTTATCTTAAAATACAAGAACTTTTCGTGGTTCTTGTCAATTTTTGTTGGTTTTCATCCAATGAACTTATTTCAGTCAGCTCGATCTTTCTTCTTCAAAGCAAAAAGATTTTATCTCCAACTGCAAGAACTTTTCGTGGTTTTGTTGGTTTTCAGCAAATGAGCATATTTCAGCGAGTGAGGAGTTTTTTCTTTCATTGCATCAGATTTTAGCATGAAATACAAGAACTTTTCGTGGTTCTTGTCAATTTTTGTAGGTTTTCATCTTGTGAACTTATTTCAGTCAGCTAGATCATTCTTCTTCAAAGCAAAAAGATTTTATCTTCAGATACAAGAACTTTTCGTGGTTTTGTTGGTTTTCAGCAAATGAGCATATTTCAGCGAGTGAGAAGTTTTTTCTTTAATAGGGTAAGATTTTATCTTAAAACACAAGAACTTTTCGTGGTTCTTGTCAATTTTTGTTGGTTTTCATCCAATGAACTTATTTCAGTCAGCTCGATCTTTCTTCTTCAAAGCAAAAAGATTTTATCTTCGAATACAAGAACTTTTCATGGTTTTGTTGGTTTTCAGAAAATGAACATATTTCAGCGAGCTGGAAATTTTTTCTTTAATAGTGTCATATTTTATCTTAAAACACAAGAACTTTTCGTGGTTCTTGTCAATTTTTGTTGGTTTTGATCTGATGAACTTATTTCAGTCAGCTCGATCTTTCTTCTTCAAAGCAAAAAGATTTTATCTTCAAATACAAGAACTTTTCGTGGTTTTGTTGGTTTTCAGCAAATGAACATATTTCAGCGAGCTGGAAGTTTTTTCTTTAATAGTGTCATATTTTATCTTAAAACACAAGAACTTTTCGTGGTTCTTGTCAATTTTTGTTGGTTTTCATCCAATAAACTTATTTCAGTCAGCTCGATCTTTCTTCTTCAAAGCAAAAAGATTTTATCTTAAAATACAAGAACATTTCGTGGTTCTTGTCAATTTTTGTTGGTTTTCATCGAATGAACTTATTTCAGTCAGCCAGATCTTTCTTCTTCAAAGCAAAAAGATTTTATCTTCGAATACAAGAACTTTTCATGGTTTTGTTGGTTTTCAGCAAATGAACATATTTCAGCGAGCTGGAAGTTTTTTCTTTAATAGCGTCATATTTTATCTTAAAACACAAGAACTTTTCGTGGTTCTTGTCAATTTTTGTTGGTTTTCATCGAATGAACTTATTTCAGTCAACTGGATCTTTCTTCTTCAAAGCAAAAAGATTTTATCTTCAAATACAAGAACTTTTCGTGGTTTTGTTGGTTTTCAGCAAATGAGCATATTTCAGCGAGTGAGAAGTTTTTTCTTTAAAGCGTAAGATTTTATCTTAAAATACAAGAACTTTTCGTGGTTCTTGTCAATTTTTGTTGGTTTTCATCCAATGAACTTATTTCAGTCAGCTCGATCTTTCTTCTTCAAAGCAAAAAGATTTTATCTTCAAATACAAGAACTTTTCGTGGTTTTGTTGGTTTTCAGCAAATGAGCATATTTCAGCGAGTGAGAAGTTTTTTCTTTAATAGCATAAGATTTTATCTTAAAACACAAGAACTTTTCGTGGTTCTTGTCAATTTTTGTTGGTTTTCATCCAATGAACTTATTTCAGTCAGCTGGATCTTTCTTCTTCAAAGCAAAAAGATTTTATCTTCGAATACAAGAACTTTTCATGGTTTTGTTGGTTTTCAGCAAATGAACATATTTCAGCGAGCTGGAAGTTTTTTCTTTAATAGCGTCATATTTTATCTTAAAACACAAGAACTTTTCGTGGTTCTTGTCAATTTTTGTTGGTTTTGATCAGATGAACTTATTTCAGTCAGCTAGATCTTTCTTCCTCAAAGCAAAAAGATTTTATCTTCAAATACAAGAACTTTTCGTGGTTTTGTTGGTTTTCAGCAAATGAACATATTTCAGCGAGCTGGAAGTTTTTTCTTTAATAGCGCAAGATTTTATCTTAAAATACAAGAACATTTCGTGGTTCTTGTCAATTTTTGTTGGTTTTCATCAAATGAACTTATTTCAGTCAGCTAGATCTTTCTTCTTCAAAGCAAAAAGATTTTATCTTCAAATACAAGAACTTTTCGTGGTTTTGTTGGTTTTCAGCAAATGAGCATATTTCAGCGAGTGAGAAGTTTTTTCTTCAATAGCGTAAGATTTTATCTTAAAATACAAGAACTTTTCGTGGTTCTTGTCAATTTTTGTTGGTTTTCATCCAATGAACTTATTTCAGTCAGCTAGATCTTTCTTCTTCAAAGCAAAAAGATGTTATCTTAAAATACAAGAACTTTTCGTGGTTCTTGTCAATTTTTGTTGGTTTTCATCCAATGAACTTATTTCAGTCAGCTCGATCTTTCTTCTTCAAAGCAAAAAGATTTTATCTCCAACTGCAAGAACTTTTCGTGGTTTTGTTGGTTTTCAGCAAATGAGCATATTTCAGCGAGTGAGGAGTTTTTTCTTTCATTGCGTCAGATTTTATCATGAAATACAAGAACTTTTCGTGGTTCTTGTGAATTTTTGTAGGTTTTCATCTTGTGAACTTATTTCAGTCAGCTAGATCATTCTTCTTCAAAGCAAAAAGATTTTATCTTCAAATACAAGAACTTTTCGTGGTTCTTGTCAATTTTTGTTGGTTTTCATCCAATGAACTTATTTCAGTCAGCTCGATCTTTCTTCTTCAAAGCAAAAAGATTTTATCTCCAAATACAAGAACTTTTCGTAGTTTTGTTGGTTTTCAGCAAATGAACATAATTCAGCGAGCAAGAAGTTTTTTCTTCAATAGCATAAGATTTTATCTTAAAATACAAGAACTTTTCGTGGTTCTTGTCAATTTTTGTTGGTTTTCATCCAATGAACTTATTTCAGTCAGCTAGATCTTTCTTCTTCAAAGCAAAAAGATTTTATCTTCAAATACAAGAACTTTTCGTGGTTTTGTTGGTTTTCAGCAAATGAGCATATTTCAGCGAGTGAGATGTTTTTTCTTTAATAGGTTAAGATTTTATCTTAAAACACAAGAACTTTTCGTGGTTCTTGTCAATTTTTGTTGGTTTTCATCCAATGAACTTATTGCAGTCAACCAGATCTTTCTTCTTCAAAGCAAAAAGATTTTATCTTCAAATACAAGAACTTTTCGTGGTTTTGTTGGTTTTCAGCAAATGAGCATATTTCAGCGAGTGAGAAGTTTTTTTCTTTAAAGCGTAAGATTTTATCTTAAAATACAAGAACTTTTCGTGGTTCTTGTCAATTTTTGTTGGTTTTCATCCAATGAACTTATTTCAGTCAGCTCGATCTTTCTTCTTCAAAGCAAAAAGATTTTATCTCCAAATACAAGAACTTTTCGTGGTTTTGTTGGTTTTCAGCAAATGAACATATTTCAGCGAGCAAGAAGTTTTTTCTTCAATAGCATAAGATTTTATCTTAAAATACAAGAACTTTTCGTGGTTTTTGTCAATTTTTGTTGGTTTTCATCCAATGAACTTATTTCAGTCAGCTAGACCTTTCTTCTTCAAAGCAAAAAGATTTTATCTTCAAATGCAAGAACTTTTCGTGGTTTTGTTGGTTTTCAGCAAATGAACATATTTCAGCGAGCGAGAAGTTTTTTCTTCAATAGCATAAGATTTTATCTTCAAATACAATAACCTTTCGTGGTTCTTGTCAATTTTTGTTGGTTTTCATCTGATGAACGGATTTCAGTCAGTTCGATCTTTCTTCTTCAAAGCAAAAAGATTTTATCTTCAAATACGAGAACTTTTCGTGGTGTTGTTGGTTTTCAGCAAGTGAACATATTTCAGCGAGCTAGAAGTTTTTTCTTTAATAGGGTAAGATTTTATCTTAAAATACAAGAACTTTTCGTGGTTCTTGTCAATTTTTGTTGGTTTTCATCGAATGAACTTATTTCAGTCAACTAGATCTTTCTTCTTCAAAGCAAAAAGATTTTATCTTCAAATACAAGAACTTTTCGTGGTTTTGTTGGTTTTCAGCAAATGAGCATATTTCAGCGAGTGAGAAGTTTTTTCTTTAAAGCGTAAGATTTTATCTTAAAATACAAGAACTTTTCGTGGTTCTTGTCAATTTTTGTTGGTTTTCATCCAATGAACTTATTTCAGTCAGCTCGATCTTTCTTCTTCAAAGCAAAAAGATTTTATCTTCAAATACAAGAACTTTTCGTGGTTTTGTTGGTTTTCAGCAAATGAGCATATTTCAGCGAGTGAGAAGTTTTTTCTTTAATAGCATAAGATTTTATCTTAAAACACAAGAACTTTTCGTGGTTCTTGTCAATTTTTGTTGGTTTTCATCCAATGAACTTATTTCAGTCAGCTGGATCTTTCTTCTTCAAAGCAAAAAGATTTTATCTTCGAATACAAGAACTTTTCATGGTTTTGTTGGTTTTCAGCAAATGAACATATTTCAGCGAGCTGGAAGTTTTTTCTTTAATAGCGTCATATTTTATCTTAAAACACAAGAACTTTTCGTGGTTCTTGTCAATTTTTGTTGGTTTTGATCAGATGAACTTATTTCAGTCAGCTAGATCTTTCTTCCTCAAAGCAAAAAGATTTTATCTTCAAATACAAGAACTTTTCGTGGTTTTGTTGGTTTTCAGCAAATGAACATATTTCAGCGAGCTGGAAGTTTTTTCTTTAATAGCGCAAGATTTTATCTTAAAATACAAGAACATTTTGTGGTTCTTGTCAATTTTTGTTGGTTTTCATCAAATGAACTTATTTCAGTCAGCTAGATCTTTCTTCTTCAAAGCAAAAAGATTTTATCTTCAAATACAAGAACTTTTCGTGGTTTTGTTGGTTTTCAGCAAATGAGCATATTTCAGCGAGTGAGAAGTTTTTTCTTCAATAGCGTAAGATTTTATCTTAAAATACAAGAACTTTTCGTGGTTCTTGTCAATTTTTGTTGGTTTTCATCCAATAAACTTATTTCAGTCAGCTCGATCTTTCTTCTTCAAAGCAAAAAGATGTTATCTTAAAATACAAGAACTTTTCGTGGTTCTTGTCAATTTTTGTTGGTTTTCATCCAATGAACTTATTTCAGTCAGCTCGATCTTTCTTCTTCAAAGCAAAAAGATTTTATCTCCAACTGCAAGAACTTTTCGTGGTTTTGTTGGTTTTCAGCAAATGAGCATATTTCAGCGAGTGAGGAGTTTTTTCTTTCATTGCATCAGATTTTAGCATGAAATACAAGAACTTTTCGTGGTTCTTGTCAATTTTTGTAGGTTTTCATCTTGTGAACTTATTTCAGTCAGCTAGATCATTCTTCTTCAAAGCAAAAAGATTTTATCTTCAGATACAAGAACTTTTCGTGGTTTTGTTGGTTTTCAGCAAATGAGCATATTTCAGCGAGTGAGAAGTTTTTTCTTTAATAGGGTAAGATTTTATCTTAAAACACAAGAACTTTTCGTGGTTCTTGTCAATTTTTGTTGGTTTTCATCCAATGAACTTATTTCAGTCAGCTCGATCTTTCTTCTTCAAAGCAAAAAGATTTTATCTTCGAATACAAGAACTTTTCATGGTTTTGTTGGTTTTCAGAAAATGAACATATTTCAGCGAGCTGGAAATTTTTTCTTTAATAGTGTCATATTTTATCTTAAAACACAAGAACTTTTCGTGGTTCTTGTCAATTTTTGTTGGTTTTGATCTGATGAACTTATTTCAGTCAGCTCGATCTTTCTTCTTCAAAGCAAAAAGATTTTATCTTCAAATACAAGAACTTTTCGTGGTTTTGTTGGTTTTCAGCAAATGAACATATTTCAGCGAGCTGGAAGTTTTTTCTTTAATAGTGTCATATTTTATCTTAAAACACAAGAACTTTTCGTGGTTCTTGTCAATTTTTGTTGGTTTTCATCCAATAAACTTATTTCAGTCAGCTCGATCTTTCTTCTTCAAAGCAAAAAGATTTTATCTTAAAATACAAGAACATTTCGTGGTTCTTGTCAATTTTTGTTGGTTTTCATCGAATGAACTTATTTCAGTCAGCCAGATCTTTCTTCTTCAAAGCAAAAAGATTTTATCTTCAAATACAAGAAATTTTCGTGATTTTGTTGGTTTTCAGCAAATGAGCATATTTCAGCGAGTGAGAAGTTTTTTTCTTTAACAGAGTAAGATTTTATCTTAAAATACAAGAACTTTTCGTGGTTCTTGTCAATTTTTGTTGGTTTTCATGGAATGAACTTATTTCAGTCAGCTAGATCTTTCTTCTTCAAAGCAAAAAGATTTTATCTTCAAATAGAAGAACTTTTCGTGATTTTGTTGGTTTTCAGCAAATGAACATATTTCAGTGAGCTGGAAGTTTTTTTTCAATAGCGTCAGATTTTATCTTAAAACACAAGAACATTTCGTGGTTCTTGTCAATTTTTGTTGGTTTTGATCTGATGAACTTATTTCAGTCAGCTCGATCTTTCTTCTTCAAAGCAAAAAGATTTTATCTTCAAATACAATAAATTTTCGTGATTTTGTTGGTTTTGAGCAAATGAACATATTTCAGCGAGCTGGAATTTTTTTCTTAAATAGCGTCAGATTTTATCTTAAAATACAAGAACTTTTCGTGGTTCTTGTCAATTTTTGTTGGTTTTCATCGAATGAACTTATTTCAGTCAGCTAGATCTTTCTTCTTCAAAGCAAAAAGATTTTATCTTCAAATACAAGAAATTTTCGTGATTTTGTTGGTTTTCAGCAAATGAACATATTTCAGCGAGCTGGAAGTTTTTTCTTTGATAGCGTCAGATCTTATCTTAAAATACAAGAACATTTCGTGGTTCTTGTCAATTTTTGTTGGTTTTCATCTCATGAACTTATTTCAGTTACCCAGATCTTTCTTCTTCAAAGCAAAAAGATTTTATCTTCAAATACAAGAACTTTTCGTGGTTTTGTTGGTTTTCAGCAAATGAGCATATTTCAGCGAGTGAGAATTTTTTTTCTTTAATAGTGTAAGATTTTATCTTAAAATACAAGAACTTTTCGTGGTTCTTGTCAATTTTTGTTGGTTTTCATCTAATGAACTTATTTCAGTCAGCCAGATCTTTCTTCTTGAATGCAAAAAGATTTTATCTTCAAATGCAAGAACTTTTCATGGTTTTGTTGGTTTTCAGCAAATGAACATATTTCAGCGAGCTGGAAGTTTTTTCTTTAATAGCGTCAGATCTTATCTTAAAATACAAGAACATTTCGTGGTTCTTGTCAATTTTTGTTGGTTTTCATCTCATGAACTTATTTCAGTCAGCCAGATCTTTCTTATTCAAAGCAAAAAGATTTTATCTTCGAATACAAGAACTTTTCGTGGTTTTGTTGGTTTTCAGCCAATGAGCATATTTCAGCGAGTGAGATGTTTTTTCTTTAATATCGCAAGATTTTATCTTAAAATACAAGAACTTTTCGTGGTTCTTGTCAATTTTTGTTGGTTTTCATCAAATGAACTTATTTCAGTCAGCAAGATCTTTCTTCTTCAAAGCAAAAATATTTCATCTTCAAATACAAGAACTTTTCGTGGTTTTGTTGGTTTTCAGCAAATGAACATATTTCAGCGAGCTGGAAGTTTTTTCTTTAATAGCGTCAGATTTTTTCTTAAAATACAAGAACTTTTCGTGGTTCTTGTCAATTTTTGTTGGTTTTCATCGAATGAACTTATTTCAATCAGCTAGATCTTTCTTCTTCAAAGCAAAAAGATTTTATCTTCAAATACAAAAACTTTTCGTGGTTTTGTTGGTTTTCATCCAATGAGCATATTTCAGCGAGTGAGAAATTTTATTCTTTAATAGTGTAAGATTTTATCTTAAAATACAAGAACTTTTCGTGGTTCTTGTCAATTTTTGTTGGTTTTCATCCAATGAACTTATTTCAGTCAGCTCGATCTTTCTTCTTCAAAGCAAAAAGATTTTATCTTCAAATACAAGAAATTTTCGTGATTTTGTTGGTTTTCAGCAAATGAACATATTTCAGCGAGCTGGAAGTTTTTTCTTAAATAGCGTCAGATTTTATCTTAAAATACAAGAACTTTTCGTGGTTCTTGTCAATTTTTGTTGGTTTTCATCGAATGAACTTATTTCAATCAGCAAGATCTTTCTTCTTCAAAGCAAAAAGATTTTATCTTCAAATACAAAAACTTTTCGTGGTTTTGTTGGATTTCAGCAAATGAGCATATTTCAGCGAGTGAGAAATTTTTTTCTTTAATAGTGTAAGTTTTTATCTTAAAATACAAGAACTTTTCGTGGTTCTTGTCAATTTTTGTTGGTTTTCATCCAATGAACTTATTTCAGTCAGCTCGATCTTTCTTCTTCAAAGCAAAAAGATTTTATCTTCAAATACAAGAAATTTTCGTGATTTTGTTGGTTTTCAGCAAATGAATATATTTCCGCGAGCTGGAAGTTTTTTCTTAAATAGCGTCAGATTTTATCTTAAAATACAAGAACTTTTCGTGGTTCTTGTCAATTTTTGTTGGTTTTCATCGAATGAACTTCTTTCAATCAGCTAGATCTTTCTTCTTCAAAGCAAAAAGATTTTATCTTCAAATACAAGAACTTTTCGTGGTTTTGTTGGATTTCAGCAAATGAGCATATTTCAGCGAGTGAGAAATTTTATTCTTTAATAGTGTAAGATTTTATCTTAAAATACAAGAACTTTTCGTGGTTCTTGTCAATTTTTGTTGGTTTTCATCCAATGAACTTCTTTCAGTCAGCGAGATCTTTCTTCTTTAAAGCAAAAAGATTTTATCTTAAAACACAACAACTTTTCATGGTTCTTGTCAATTTTTGTTGGTTTTGATCTGATGAACTTATTTCAGTCAGCCAGATCTTTCTTCTTCAAAGCAAAAAGATTTTATCTTCAAATACAAGAACTTTTCGTGGTTTTGTTGGTTTTCAGCAATTGAACATATTTCAGCGAGCTGGAAGTTTTTTCTTTAATAGCGTCAGATTTTATCTTAAAATACAAGAACTTTTCGTGGTTCTTGTCAATTTTTGTTGGTTTTCATCGAATGAACTTATTTCAGTCAGCTGGATCTTTCTTCTTCAAAGCAAAAAGATTTTATCTTCAAATAGAAGAACTTTTCGTGATTTTGTTGGTTTTCAGCAAATGAACATATTTCAGTGAGCTGGAAGTTTTTTTTCAATAGCGTCAGATCTTATCTTAAAATACAAGAACATTTCGTGGTTCTTGTCAATTTTTGTTGGTTTTCATCTCATGAACTTATTTCAGTTACCCAGATCTTTCTTCTTCAAAGCAAAAAGATTTTATCTTCAAATACAAGAACTTTTCGTGGTTTTGTTGGTTTTCAGCAAATGAGCATATTTCAGCGAGTGAGAATTTTTTTTCTTTAATAGTGTAAGATTTTATCTTAAAATACAAGAACTTTTCGTGGTTCTTGTCAATTTTTGTTGGTTTTCATCTAATGAACTTATTTCAGTCAGCCAGATCTTTCTTCTTGAATGCAAAAAGATTTTATCTTCAAATGCAAGAACTTTTCATGGTTTTGTTGGTTTTCAGCAAATGAACATATTTCAGCGAGCTGGAAGTTTTTTCTTTAATAGCGTCAGATCTTATCTTAAAATACAAGAACATTTCGTGGTTCTTGTCAATTTTTGTTGGTTTTCATCTCATGAACTTATTTCAGTCAGCCAGATCTTTCTTCTTCAAAGCAAAAAGATTTTATCTTCAAATACAAGAACTTTTCGTGGTTTTGTTGGTTTTCAGCAAATGAGCATATTTCAGCGAGTGAGAAATGTTTTTCTTTAATAGTGTAAGATTTTGTCTTAAAATACAAGAACTTTTCGTGGTTCTTGTCAATTTTTGTTGGTTTTCATCGAATGAACTTATTTCAGTCAGCTCGATCTTTCTTCTTCAAAGCAAAAAGATTTTATCTTCGAATACAAGAACTTTTCGTGGTTTTGTTGGTTTTCAGCAAATGAGCATATTTCAGCGAGTGAGATGTTTTTTCTTTAATATCGCAAGATTTTATCTTAAAATACAAGAACTTTTCGTGGTTCTTGTCAATTTTTGTTGGTTTTCATCGAATGAACTTATTTCAATCAGCTAGATCTTTCTTCTTCAAAGCAAAAAGATTTTATCTTCAAATACAAAAACTTTTCGTGGTTTTGTTGGTTTTCATCCAATGAGCATATTTCAGCGAGTGAGAAATTTTATTCTTTAATAGTGTAAGATTTTATCTTAAAATACAAGAACTTTTCGTGGTTCTTGTCAATTTTTGTTGGTTTTCATCCAATGAACTTATTTCAGTCAGCTCGATCTTTCTTCTTCAAAGCAAAAAGATTTTATCTTCAAATACAAGAAATTTTCGTGATTTTGTTGGTTTTCAGCAAATGAACATATTTCAGCGAGCTGGAAGTTTTTTCTTAAATAGCGTCAGATTTTATCTTAAAATACAAGAACTTTTCGTGGTTCTTGTCAATTTTTGTTGGTTTTCATCGAATGAACTTATTTCAATCAGCAAGATCTTTCTTCTTCAAAGCAAAAAGATTTTATCTTCAAATACAAAAACTTTTCGTGGTTTTGTTGGATTTCAGCAAATGAGCATATTTCAGCGAGTGAGAAATTTTTTTCTTTAATAGTGTAAGTTTTTATCTTAAAATACAAGAACTTTTCGTGGTTCTTGTCAATTTTTGTTGGTTTTCATCCAATGAACTTATTTCAGTCAGCTCGATCTTTCTTCTTCAAAGCAAAAAGATTTTATCTTCAAATACAAGAAATTTTCGTGATTTTGTTGGTTTTCAGCAAATGAATATATTTCCGCGAGCTGGAAGTTTTTTCTTAAATAGCGTCAGATTTTATCTTAAAATACAAGAACTTTTCGTGGTTCTTGTCAATTTTTGTTGGTTTTCATCGAATGAACTTATTTCAATCAGCTAGATCTTTCTTCTTCAAAGCAAAAAGATTTTATCTTCAAATACAAGAACTTTTCGTGGTTTTGTTGGATTTCAGCAAATGAGCATATTTCAGCGAGTGAGAAATTTTATTCTTTAATAGTGTAAGATTTTATCTTAAAATACAAGAACTTTTCGTGGTTCTTGTCAATTTTTGTTGGTTTTCATCCAATGAACTTATTTCAGTCAGCGAGATCTTTCTTCTTTAAAGCAAAAAGATTTTATCTTAAAACACAACAACTTTTCATGGTTCTTGTCAATTTTTGTTGGTTTTGATCTGATGAACTTATTTCAGTCAGCCAGATCTTTCTTCTTCAAAGCAAAAAGATTTTATCTTCAAATACAAGAACTTTTCGTGGTTTTGTTGGTTTTCAGCAATTGAACATATTTCAGCGAGCTGGAAGTTTTTTCTTTAATAGCGTCAGATTTTATCTTAAAATACAAGAACTTTTCGTGGTTCTTGTCAATTTTTGTTGGTTTTCATCTAATGAACTTATTTCAGTCAGCTAGATCTTTCTTCTTTAATGCAAAAAGATGTTATCTTAAAATACAAGAACTTTTCGTGGTTCTTGTCAATTTTTGTTGGTTTTCATCGAATGAACTTATTTCAGTCAGCCAGATCTTTCTTCTTTAATGCAAAAAGATTTTATCTTCAAATGCAAGAACTTTTCATGGTTTTGTTGGTTTTCAGCAAATAAACATATTTCAGCGAGCTGGAAGTTTTTTCTTTAATAGCGTCAGATCTTATCTTAAAATACAAGAACATTTCGTGGTTCTTGTCAATTTTTGTTGGTTTTCATCGAAAGAACTTATTTCAGTCAGCCAGATCTTTCTTCTTCAAAGTAAAAAGATTTTATCTTCAAATACAAGAACTTTTCGTGGTTTTGTTGGTTTTCAGCAAATGAGCATATTTCAGCGAGTGAGAAATTTTTTTCTTCAATAGTGTAAGATTTTATCTTAAAATACAAGAACGTTTCGTGGTTCTTGTCAATTTTTGTTGGTTTTCATCAAATGAACTTATTTCAGTCAGGTAGATCTTTCTTCTTCAAAGCAAAAAGATTTCATCTTCGAATACAAGAACTTTTCGTGGTTTTGTTGGTTTTCAGCAAATGAGCATATTTCAGCGAGTGAGAAGTTTTTTCTTTAATAGCGCAAGATTTTATCTTAAAATACAAGAACTTTTCGTGGTTCTTGTCAATTTTTGTTGGTTTTGATCTGATGAACTTGTTTCAGTCAGCTAGATCTTTCTTCTTCAAAGCAAAAAGATTTTATCTTCAAATACATGAACTTTTCGTGGTTTTGTTGGTTTTCAGCAAATGAACATATTTCAGCGAGCTGGAAGTTTTTTCTTTAGTAGCGTCAGATTTTCTCTTAAAATACAAGAACTTTTCGTGGTTCTTGTCAATTTTTGTTGGTTTTCATCTGATGAACTTATTTCGGTCAGCTAGATCTTTCTTCTTTAATGCAAAAAAATTTTATCTTAAAATACAAGAACTTTTCGTGGTTCTTGTCAATTTTTGTTGGTTTTCTTCGAATGAACTTATTTCAGTCAGCTAGATCTTTCTTCTTCAAAGCAAAAAGATTTTATCTTCAAATACAAGAAATTTTCGTGATTTTGTTGGTTTTCAGCAAATGAGCATATTTCAGCGAGTGAGAAATTTTTTTCTTTAATAGAGTAAGATTTTATCTTAAAATACAAGAACTTTTCGTGGTTCTTGTCAATTTTTGTTGGTTTTGATCTGATGAACTTATTTCAGTCAGCTCGATCTTTCTTCATCAAAGAAAAAAGATTTTATCTTCAAATACAAGAAATTTTCGTGATTTTGCTGGTTTTCAGCAAATGAACATATTTCAGCGAGCTGGAAGTTTTTTCTTTAATAGCGTCAGATCTTATCTTAAAATACAACAACATTTCGTGGTTCTTGTCAATTTTTGTTGGTTTTCATCCAATGAACTTATTTCAGTCAGCGAGATCTTTCTTCTTCAAAGCAAAAAGATTTTATCTTCAACGACAAAACTTTTCGTGGTTTTGTTGGTTTTCAGCAAATGAGCATATTTCAGCGAGTGAGAAATTTTTTTCTTTAATAGTGTAAGATTTTATCTTAAAATACAAGAACTTTTCGTGGTTCTTGTCAATTTTTGTTGGTTTTCATCCAATGAACTTATTTCAGTCAGCTGGATCTTTCTTCTTCAAAGCAAAAAGATTTTATCTTCGAATACAAGAACTTTTCGTGGTTTTGTTGGTTTTCAGCAAATGAACATATTTCAGCGAGCTGGAATTTTTTTCTTTAATAGTGTAAGATTTTATCTTAAAATACAAGAACTTTTCGTGGTTCTTGTCAATTTTTGTTGGTTTTCATCCAATGAACTTATTTCAGTCAGCTGGATCTTTCTTCTTCAAAGCAAACAGATTTTATCTTCGAATACAAGAACTTTTCGTGATTTTGCTGGTTTTCAGCAAATGAACATATTTCAGCGAGCTGGAAGTTTTTTCTTTAATAGCGTCAGATCTTATCTTAAAATACAACAACATTTCGTGGTTCTTGTCAATTTTTGTTGGTTTTCATCTAATGAACTTATTTCAGTCAGCCAGATCTTTCTTCTTCAAAGCAAAAAGATTTTATCTTCAAAGACAAAACTTTTCGTGGTTTTTTTGGTTTTCAGCAAATGAGCATATTTCAGCGAGTGAGAAATTTTTTTCTTTAATAGTGTAAGATTTTATCTTAAAATACAAGAACTTTTCGTGGTTCTTGTCAATTTTTGTTGGTTTTCATCCAATGAACTTATTTCAGTCAGCTGGATCTTTCTTCTTCAAAGCAAAAAGATTTTATCTTCGAATACAAGAACTTTTCGTGGTTTTGTTGGTTTTCAGCAAATGAACATATTTCAGCGAGCTGGAATTTTTTTCTTTAATAGTGTAAGATTTTATCTTAAAATACAAGAACTTTTCGTGGTTCTTGTCAATTTTTGTTGGTTTTCATCCAATGAACTTATTTCAGTCAGCTGGATCTTTCTTCTTCAAAGCAAAAAGATTTTATCTTCGAATACAAGAACTTTTCATGGTTTTGTTGGTTTTCAGCAAATGAACATATTTCAGCGAGCTGGAAGTTTTTTCTTTAATAGCGTCAGATTTTATCTTAAAACACAAGAACTTTTCGTGGTTCTTGTCAATTTTTGTTGGTTTTGATCTGATGAACTTATTTCAGTCAGCTAGATCTTTCTTCTTCAAAGCAAAAAGATTTTATCTTCAAATACAAGAACTTTTCGTGGTTTTGTTGGTTTTCAGCAAATGAACATATTTCAGCGAGCTGGAAGTTTTTTCTTTAATCGTGTCAGATCTTATCTTAAAATACAAGAACATTTCGTGGTTCTTGTCAATTTTTGTTGGTTTTCATCGAATGAACTTATTTCAGTCAGCGAGATCTTTCTTCTTCAAAGCAAAAAGATTTTATCTTCAAATACAAGAACTTTTCGTGATTTTGTTGGTTTTCAGCAAATGAGCATATTTCAACGAGTGAGAATTTTTTTTCTTTAATAGAGTAAGATTTTATCTTAAAATACAAGAACTTTTCGTGGTTCTTGTCAATTTTTGTTGGTTTTCATCGAATGAACTTATTTCAGTCAGCTAGATCTTTCTTCTTCAAAGCAAAAAGATTTTATCTTCAAATACAAGAACTTTTCGTGATTTTGTTGGTTTTCAGCAAATGAACATATTTCAGCGAGCTGGAAGTTTTTTCTTAAATAGCGTCAGATTTTGTCTTAAATTACAAGAACTTTTCGTGGTTCATGTCAATTTTTGTTGGTTTTCATCTAATGAACATATTTCAGTCAGCCAGATCTTTCTTCTTTAATGCAAGAAGATTTTATCTTAAAATACAAGAACATTTCGTGGTTCTTGTCAATTTTTGTTGGTTTTCATCCAATGAACTTATTTCAGTCAGCTGGATCTTTCTTCTTCAAAGCAAAAAGATTTTATCTTCGAATACAAGAACTTTTCATGGTTTTGTTGGTTTTCAGCAAATGAACATATTTCAGCGAGCTGGAAGTTTTTTCTTTAATAGCGTCAGATTTTATCTTAAAACACAAGAACTTTTCGTGGTTCTTGTCAATTTTTGTTGGTTTTGATCTGATGAACTTATTTCAGTCAGCTCGATCTTTCTTCTTCAAAGCAAAAAGATTTTATCTTCAAATACAAGAACTTTTCGTGGTTTTGTTGGTTTTCAGCAAATGAACATATTTCAGCGAGCTGGAAGTTTTTTCTTTAACAGCGTCAGATTTTATCTTAAAATACAAGAACATTTCGTGGTTCTTGTCAATTTTTGTTGGTTTTCATCGAATGAACTTATTTCAATCAGCGAGATCTTTCTTCTTCAAAGCAAAAAGATTTTATCTTCAAATACAAAAACTTTTCGTGGTTTTGTTGGTTTTCATCCAATGAGCATATTTCAGCGAGTGAGAAATTTTATTCTTTAATAGTGTAAGATTTTATCTTAAAATACAAGAACTTTTCGTGGTTCTTGTCAATTTTTGTTGGTTTTCATCCAATGAACTTATTTCAGTCAGCTCGATCTTTCTTCTTCAAAGCAAAAAGATTTTATCTTCAAATACAAGAAATTTTCGTGATTTTGTTGGTTTTCAGCAAATGAACATATTTCAGCGAGCTGGAAGTTTTTTCTTAAATAGCGTCACATTTTATCTTAAAATACAAGAACTTTTCGTGGTTCTTGTCAATTTTTGTTGGTTTTCATCGAATGAACTTATTTCAATCAGCTAGATCTTTCTTCTTCAAAGCAAAAAGATTTTATCTTCAAATACAAGAACTTTTCGTGGTTTTGTTGGTTTTCAGCAAATGAACATATTTCAGCGAGCTGGAAGTTTTTTCTTTAATCGCGTCAGATCTTATCTTAAAATACAAGAACATTTCGTGGTTCTTGTCAATTTTTGTTGGTTTTCATCCAATGAACTTATTTCAGTCAGCTGGATCTTTCTTCTTCAAAGCAAACAGATTTTATCTTCGAATACAAGAACTTTTCATGGTTTTGTTGGTTTTCAGCAAATGAACATATTTCAGCGAGCTGGAAGTTTTTTCTTTAATAGCGTCAGATTTTATCTTAAAACACAAGAACTTTTCGTGGTTCTTGTCAATTTATGTTGGTTTTGATCTGATGAACTTATTTCAGTCAGCTAGATCTTTCTTCTTCAAAGCAAAAAGATTTTATCTTCAAATACAAGAACTTTTCGTGGTTTTGTTGGTTTTCAGCAAATGAACATATTTCAGCGAGCTGGAAGTTTTTTCTTTAATCGCGTCAGATCTTATCTTAAAATACAAGAACATTTCGTGGTTCTTGTCAATTTTTGTTGGTTTTCATCGAATGAACTTATTTCAGTCAGCGAGATCTTTCTTCTTCAAAGCAAAAAGATTTTATCTTCAAATACAAGAACTTTTCGTGATTTTGTTGGTTTTCAGCAAATGAGCATATTTCAACGAGTGAGAATTTTTTTTCTTTAATAGAGTAAGATTTTATCTTAAAATACAAGAACTTTTCGTGGTTCTTGTCAATTTTTGTTGGTTTTCATCGAATGAACTTATTTCAGTCAGCTAGATCTTTCTTCTTCAAAGCAAAAAGATTTTATCTTCAAATACAAGAACTTTTCGTGATTTTGTTGGTTTTCAGCAAATGAACATATTTCAGCGAGCTGGAAGTTTTTTCTTAAATAGCGTCAGATTTTATCTTAAATTACAAGAACTTTTCGTGGTTCATGTCAATTTTTGTTGGTTTTCATCTAATGAACATATTTCAGTCAGCCAGATCTTTCTTCTTTAATGCAAGAAGATTTTATCTTAAAATACAAGAACATTTCGTGGTTCTTGTCAATTTTTGTTGGTTTTCATCCAATGAACTTATTTCAGTCAGCTGGATCTTTCTTCTTCAAAGCAAAAAGATTTTATCTTCGAATACAAGAACTTTTCATGGTTTTGTTGGTTTTCAGCAAATGAACATATTTCAGCGAGCTGGAAGTTTTTTCTTTAATAGCGTCAGATTTTATCTTAAAACACAAGAACTTTTCGTGGTTCTTGTCAATTTTTGTTGGTTTTGATCTGATGAACTTATTTCAGTCAGCTCGATCTTTCTTCTTCAAAGCAAAAAGATTTTATCTTCAAATACAAGAACTTTTCGTGGTTTTGTTGGTTTTCAGCAAATGAACATATTTCAGCGAGCTGGAAGTTTTTTCTTTAACAGCGTCAGATTTTATCTTAAAATACAAGAACATTTCGTGGTTCTTGTCAATTTTTGTTGGTTTTCATCGAATGAACTTATTTCAATCAGCGAGATCTTTCTTCTTCAAAGCAAAAAGATTTTATCTTCAAATACAAAAACTTTTCGTGGTTTTGTTGGTTTTCATCCAATGAGCATATTTCAGCGAGTGAGAAATTTTATTCTTTAATAGTGTAAGATTTTATCTTAAAATACAAGAACTTTTCGTGGTTCTTGTCAATTTTTGTTGGTTTTCATCCAATGAACTTATTTCAGTCAGCTCGATCTTTCTTCTTCAAAGCAAAAAGATTTTATCTTCAAATACAAGAAATTTTCGTGATTTTGTTGGTTTTCAGCAAATGAACATATTTCAGCGAGCTGGAAGTTTTTTCTTAAATAGCGTCACATTTTATCTTAAAATACAAGAACTTTTCGTGGTTCTTGTCAATTTTTGTTGGTTTTCATCGAATGAACTTATTTCAATCAGCTAGATCTTTCTTCTTCAAAGCAAAAAGATTTTATCTTCAAATACAAGAACTTTTCGTGGTTTTGTTGGATTTCAGCAAATGAGCATATTTCAGCGAGGGAGAAATTTTATTCTTTAATAGTGTAAGATTTTATCTTAAAATACAAGAACTTTTCGTGGTTCTTGTCAATTTTTGTTGGTTTTCATCCAATGAACTTATTTCAGTCAGCTAGATCTTTCTTCTTCAAAGCAAAAAGATTTTATCTTCAAATACAAGAACTTTTCGTGATTTTGTTGGTTTTCAGCAAATGAACATATTTCAGCGAGCTGGAAGTTTTTTCTTCACTAGCGTCAGATTTTATCTTAAAACACAAGAACATTTCGTGGTTCTTGTCAATTTTTGTTGGTTTTGATCTGATGAACTTATTTCAGTCAGCTCGATCTTTCTTCATCAAAGAAAAAAGATTTTATCTTCAAATACAAGAAATTTTCGTGATTTTGTTGATTTTCAGCAAATGAACATATTTCAGCGAGCTGGAAGTTTTTTCTTAAATAGCGTCAGATTTTATCTTAAAATAAAAGAACTTTTCGTGGTTCATGTCAATTTTTGTTGGTTTTCATCGAATGAACTTATTTCAGTCAGTTAGATCTTTCTTCTTCAAAGCAAAAAGATTTTATCTTCAAATACAAGAAATTTTCGTGATTTTGCTGGTTTTCAGCAAATGAACATATTTCAGCGAGCTGGAAGTTTTTTCTTTAATAGCGTCAGATCTTATCTTAAAATACAACAACATTTCGTGGTTCTTGTCAATTTTTGTTGGTTTTCATCTAATGAACTTATTTCAGTCAGCCAGATCTTTCTTCTTCAAAGCAAAAAGATTTTATCTTCAAAGACAAGAACTTTTCGTGGTTTTGTTGGTTTTCAGCAAATGAGCATATTTCAGCGAGTGAGAAATTTTTTTCTTTAATAGTGTAAGATTTTATCTTAAAATACAAGAACTTTTCGTGGTTCTTGTCAATTTTTGTTGGTTTTCATCCAATGAACTTATTTCAGTCAGCTGGATCTTTCTTCTTCAAAGCAAAAAGATTT
Organism: Heptranchias perlo; assembly: GCF_035084215.1. Taxonomy (NCBI): domain Eukaryota; kingdom Metazoa; phylum Chordata; class Chondrichthyes; order Hexanchiformes; family Hexanchidae; genus Heptranchias; species Heptranchias perlo. The sequence continues at coordinate 629,378 of NW_027138483.1, forward strand.
TATCTTCGAATACAAGAACTTTTCGTGGTTTTGTTGGTTTTCAGCAAATGAACATATTTCAGCGAGCTGGAATTTTTTTCTTTAATAGTGTAAGATTTTATCTTAAAATACAAGAACTTTTCGTGGTTCTTGTCAATTTTTGTTGGTTTTCAACCAATGAACTTATTTCAGTCAGCTGGATCTTTCTTCTTCAAAGCAAAAAGATTTTATCTTCGAATACAAGAACTTTTCATGGTTTTGTTGGTTTTCAGCAAATGAACATATTTCAGCGAGCTGGAAGTTTTTTCTTTGATAGCGTCAGATTTTATCTTAAAACACAAGAACTTTTCGTGGTTCTTGTCAATTTTTGTTGGTTTTGATCTGATGAACTTATTTCAGTCAGCTAGATCTTTCTTCTTCAAAGCAAAAAGATTTTATCTTCAAATACAAGAACTTTTCGTGGTTTTGTTGGTTTTCAGCAAATGAACATATTTCAGCGAGCTGGAAGTTTTTTCTTTAACAGCGTCAGATTTTATCTTAAAATACAAGAACATTTCGTGGTTCTTGTCAATTTTTGTTGGTTTTCATCGAATGAACTTATTTCAGTCAGCTGGATCTTTCTTCTTTAATGCAAAAGGATTTTATCTTAAAATACAAGAACTTTTCGTGGTTCTTGTCAATTTTTGTTGGTTTTCATCGAATGAACTTATTTCAGTCAGCGAGATCTTTCTTCTTCAAAGCAAAAAGATTTTATCTTCAAATACAAGAACTTTTCGTGATTTTGTTGGTTTTCAGCAAATGAGCATATTTCAGCGAGTGAGAATTTTTTTTCTTTAATAGAGTAAGATTTTATCTTAAAATACAAGAACTTTTCGTGGTTCTTGTCAATTTTTGTTGGTTTTCATCGAATGAACTTATTTCAGTCAGCTAGATCTTTCTTCTTCAAAGCAAAAAGATTTTATCTTCAAATACAAGAACTTTTCGTGATTTTGTTGGTTTTCAGCAAATGAACATATTTCAGCGAGCTGGAAGTTTTTTCTTAAATAGCGTCAGATTTTATCTTAAATTACAAGAACTTTTCGTGGTTCTTGTCAATTTTTGTTGGTTTTCATCTAATGAACATATTTCAGTCAGCCAGATCTTTCTTCTTTAATGCAAGAAGATTTTATCTTAAAATACAAGAACATTTCGTGGTTCTTGTCAATTTTTGTTGGTTTTCATCCAATGAACTTACTTCAGTCAGCTAGATCTTTCTTCTTCAAAGCAAAAAGATTTTATCTTCAAATACAAGAAATTTTCGTGGTTTTGTTGGTTTTCAGCAAATGAGCATATTTCAGCGAGGGAGAATTTTTTTTCTTTAATAGTGCAAGATTTTATCTTAAAATACAAGAACTTTTCGTGGTTCTTGTCAATTTTTGTTGGTTTTCACACAATGAACTTATTTCAGTCAGCTGGATCTTTCTTCTTCAAAGCAAAAAGATTTTATCTTCGAATACAAGAACTTTTCATGGTTTTGTTGGTTTTCAGCAAATGAACATATTTCAGCGAGCTGGAAGTTTTTTCTTTAATAGCGTCAGATTTTATCTTAAAACACAAGAACTTTTCGTGGTTCTTGTCAATTTAAGTTGGTTTTGATCTGATGAACTTATTTCAGTCAGCTAGATCTTTCTTCTTTCAAGCAAAAAGATTTTATCTTAAAACACAAGAACTTTTCGTGGTTCTTGTCAATTTTTGTTGGTTTTCATCGAATGAACTTATTTCAGTCAGCCAGATCTTTCTTCTTTAATGCCAAAAGATTTTATCTTCAAACACAAGAAATTTTCGTGATTTTGTTGGTATTCAGCAAATGAGCATATTTCAGCGAGTGAGAATTTTTTTTTTTAATAGAGTAAGATTTTATCTTAAAATACAAGAACTTTTCGTGGTTCTTGTCAATTTTTGTTGGTTTTCATCGAATGAACTTATTTCAGTCAGCTAGATCTTTCTTCTTCAAAGCAAAAAGAGTTTATCTTCAAATCCAAGAACTTTTAGTGATTTTGTTGGTTTTCAGCAAATGAACATATTTCAGCAACCTGGAAGTTTTTTCTTAAATAGCGTCAGATTTTATCTTAAAACACAAGAACATTTCGTGGTTCTTGTAAATTTTTGTTGGTTTTGATCTGATGAACTTATTTCAGTCAGCTCGATCTTTCTTCTTCAAAGCAAAAACATTTGATCTTCAAATACAAGAACTTTTCGTGATTTTGTTGGTTTTCAGCAAATGAACATATTTCGGCGAGCTGGAAGTTTTTTCTTTAATAGCGTCAGATTTTATCTTGAAACACAAGAACTTTTCGTGGTTCTTGTCAATTTTTGTTGGTTTTGATCTGATGAACTTATTTCAGTCAGCGAGATCTTTCATCTTCAAAGCAAAAAGATTTCATCTTCAAATACAAGAACTTTTCGTGATTTTGTTGGTTTTCAGCAAATGAACATATTTCAGCGAGCGAGAAGTTTTTTCTTTAATAGCGTCAGATTTTATCTTAAAATGCAAGAACTTTTCGTGGTTCTTGTCAATTTTTGTTGGTTTTCATCCAATGAACTTATTTCAGTCAGCCAGATCTTTCTTCTTTATTGCAAAAAGATTTCATCTTCAAATACAAGAACTTTTTGTGGTTTTGTTGGTTTTCAGCAAAAGAACATATTTCAACGAGCTAGAAGTTTTTTCTTTAATAGCGTAACATTTTATCTTAAAATACAAGAACTTTTCGTGGTTCTTGTCAATTTTTGTAGGTTTTCATCGAATGAACTTATTTCAGTCAGCTGGATCTTTCTTCTTCAAAGCAAAAAGATTTTATCTTCGAATACAAGAACTTTTCATGGTTTTGTTGGTTTTCAGCAAATGAACATATTTCAGCGAGCTGGAAGTTTTTTCTTTAATAGCGTCAGATTTTATCTTCAAACACAAGAACTTTTCGTGGTTCTTGTCAATTTAAGTTGGTTTTGATCTGATGAACTTATTTCAGTCAGCTAGATCTTTCATCTTTCAAGCAAAAAGATTTTATCTTAAAACACAAGAACTTTTCGTGGTTCTTGTCAATTTTTGTTGATTTTCATCGAATGAACTTATTTCAGTCAGCTAGATCTTTCTTCTTCAAAGCAAAAAGATTTTATCTTCAAATACAAGAAATTTTCGTGATTTTGTTGGTATTCATCAAATGAGCATATTTCAGCGAGTGAGAAATTTTTTTTTTAATAGAGTAAGATTTTATCTTAAAATACAAGAATTTTTCGTGGTTCTTGTCAATTTTTGTTGGTTTTCATCGAATGAACTTATTTCAGTCAGCCAGATCTTTCTTCTTCAAAGCAAAAAGATTTTATCTTCAAATACAAGAACTTTTCGTGATTTAGTTGGTTTTCAGCAAATGAACATATTTCAGCGAGCTGGAAGTTTTTTCTTCAATAGCGTCAGATTTTATCTGAAAACACAAGAACATTTCGTGGTTCTTGTCAATTTTTGTTGGTTTTGATCTGATGAACTTATTTCAGTCAGCTCGATCTTTCTTCTTCAAAGCAAAAAGATTTTATCTTCAAATACAAGACATTTTCGTAATTTTGTTGGTTTTCAGCAAATAAACATATTTCGGCGAGCTGGAAGTTTTTTCTTTAATAGCGTCAGATTTTATCTTGAAACACAAGAACTTTTAGTGGTTCTTGTCAATTTTTGTTGGTTTTGATCTGATGAACTTATTTCAGTCGGCTAGATCTTTCTTCTTCAAAGCAAAAAGATTTTATCTTCAAATACAAGAACTTTTCGTGATTTTGTTGGTTTTCAGCAAATGAACATATTTCAGCGAGCGAGAAGTTTTTTCTTTAATAGCGTCAGATTTTATCTTAAAATGCAAGAACTTTTCTTGGTTCTTGTCAATTTTTGTTGGTTTTCATCCAATGAACTTATTTCAGTCAGCCAGATCTTTCTTCTTTATTGCAAAAAGATTTCATCTTCAAATACAAGAACTTTTCGTGGTTTTGTTGGTTTTCAGCAAAAGAACATATTTCAACGAGCTAGAAGTTTTTTCTTTAATAGCGTAACATTTTATCTTAAAATACAAGAACTTTTCGTGGTTCTTGTCAATTTTTGTAGGTTTTCATCGAATGAACTTATTTCAGTCAGCTGGATCTATCTTCTTCAAAGCAAAAAGATTTTATCTTCAAATACAAGAACTTTTCGTGGTTTTGTTGGTTTTCAGCAAATGAACATATTTCAGCGAGCGAGAAGATTTTTCTTTAATAGCGTCAGATTTTATCTTAAAATACAAGAACTTTTCGTGGTTCTTGTCAATTTTTGTTGGTTTTCATCCAATGAACTTATTTCAGTCAGCCAGATCTTTCTTCTTTACTGCAAAAAGATTTCATCTGCAAATACAAGAACTTTTCGTGGTTTTGTTGGTTTTCAGCAAAAGAACATATTTCAGCGAGCTCGAAGTTTTTTCTTTAATAGCGTAACATTTTATCTTAAAATACAAGAACTTTTCGTGGTTCTTGTGAATTTTTGTTGGTTTTCATCGAATGAACTTACTTCAGTCAGCTCGATCTTTCTTCTTCAAAGCAAAAAGATTTTATCTCCAAATGCAAGAACTTTTCGTGGTTTTGTTGGTTTTCAGCAAATGAACATATTTCAGCGAGCGAGAAGTTTTTTCTTCAATGGCGTAAGATTTTTTCTTCAAATACAAGAACTTTTCGTGGTTCTTGTCAATTTTTGTTGGTTTTCATCTGATGAACTTATTTCAGTCAGCTAGATCTTTCTTCTTCAAAGCAAAAAGATTTTATCTTCAAATACAAGAACTTTTCGTGGTTTTGTTGGTTTTCAGCAAATGAACAGATTTCATCGAGCGAGAAGTTTTTTCTTTAATAGCGTCAGATTTTATCTTAAAATACAAGAACTTTTCGTGGTTCTTGTCAATTTTTGTTGGTTTTCATCGAATGAACTTATTTCAGTCAGCCAGATCTTTCTTTAATGCAAAAAGATTTTATCTTCAAATACAAGAACTTTTCGTGGTTTTGTTGGTTTTCAGCAAATGAACATATTTCAGCGAGCCAGAAGATTTTTCTTTAATAGCGTAAGATTTTATCTTAAAATACAAGAATTTTCCTGGTTCTTGTCAATTTTTGTTGGTTTTGATCTGATGAACTTATTTCAGTCAGCTAGATCTTTCTTCTTCAAAGCAAAAAGATTTTCTCTTCAAATACAAGAACTTTTCGTGGTTTTGTTGGTTTTCAGCAAATGAACATATTTCAGCGAGCTGGAAGTTTTTTCTTTAATAGCGTCAGATTTTATCTTAAAAGACAAGAACATTTCGTGGTTCTTGTCAATTTTTTTTGGTTTTCATCTGATGAACTTATTTCAGTCAGCTAGATCTTTCTTCTTTAATGCCAAAGGATTTTATCTTAAAATACAAGAACTTTTCGTGGTTCTTGTCAATTTTTGTTGGTTTTGATCTGATGAACTTATTTCAGTCAGCTAGATCTTTCTTCTTCAAAGCAAAAAGATTTTCTCTTCAAATACAAGAACTTTTCGTGGTTTTGTTGGTTTTCAGCAAATGAACATATTTCAGCGAGCTGGAAGTTTTTTCTTTAATAGCGTCAGATTTTATCTTAAAAGACAAGAACATTTCGTGGTTCTTGTCAATTTTTTTTGGTTTTCATCTGATGAACTTATTTCAGTCAGCTAGATCTTTCTTCTTTAATGCAAAAGGATTTTATCTTAAAATACAAGAACTTTTCGTGGTTCTTGTCAATTTTTGTTGGTTTTCATCTAATGAACTTATTTCAGTCAGCTAGATCTTTCTTCTTCAAAGCAAAAAGATTTTATCTTCAAATACAAGAACTTTTCGTGGTTTTGTTGGTTTTCAGCAAATGAGCATATTTCAGCGAGTGAGAATTTTTTTTCTTTAATAGAGTAAGATTTTATCTTAAAATACAAGAACTTTTCGTGGTTCTTGTCAATTTTTGTTGGTTTTCATCGAATGAACTTATTTCAGTCAGCTAGATCTTTCTTCTTCAAAGCAAAAAGATTTTATCTTCAAATACAAGAACTTTTCGTGGTTTTGTGGGTTTTCAGCAAATGAGCATATTTCAGCGAGTGAGAAATTTTTTTCTTGAATAGTGCAAGATTTGATCTTAAAATACAAGAACTTTTCGTGGTTCTTGTCAATTTTTGTTGGTTTTCATACAATGAACTTATTTCAGTCAGCTGGATCTTTCTTCTTCAAAGCAAAAAGATTTAATCTTCGAATACAAGAACTTTTCATGGTTTTGTTGGTTTTCAGCAAATGAACATATTTCAGCGAGCTGGAAGTTTTTTCTTTAATAGCGTCAGATTTTATCTTAAAACACAAGAACTTTTCGTGTTTCTTGTCAATTTAAGTTGGTTTTGATCGAATGAACTTATTTCAGTCAGCTGGATCTTTCTTCTTTCAAGCAAAAAGATTTTATCTTAAAACACAAGAACTTTTCGTGGTTCTTGTCAATTTTTGTTGGTTTTCATCGAATGAACTTATTTCAGTCAGCTAGATCTTTCTTCTTCAAAGCAAAAAGATTTTATCTTCAAATACAAGAAATTTTCGTGATTTTGTTGGTATTCAGCAAATGAGCATATTTCAGCGAGTGAGAATTTTTTTTTTTAATAGAGTAAGATTTTATCTTAAAATACAAGAACTTTTCGTGGTTCTTGTCAATTTTTGTTGGTTTTCATCGAATGAACTTATTTCAGTCAGCTAGATCTTTCTTCTTCAAAGCAAAAAGATTTTATCTTCAAATCCAAGAACTTTTCGTGATTTTGTTGGTTTTCAGCAAATGAACATATTTCAGCGAGCTGGAAGTTTTTTCTGAAATAGCGTCAGATTTTATCTTAAAACACAAGAACATTTCGTGGTTCTTGTCAATTTTTGTTGGTTTTCATCGAATGAACTTATTTCAGTCAGCTCGATCTTTCTTCTTCAAAGCAAAAAGATTTTATCTTCAAATACAAGAAATTTTCGTGATTTTGTTGGTTTTAAGCAAATGAACATATTTCAGCGAGCTGGAAGTTTTTTCTTCAATAGCGTCAGATTTTATCTTAAAACACAAGAACATTTCGTGGTTCTTGTCAATTTTTGTTGGTTTTGATCTGATGAACTTATTTCAGTCAGCTCGATCTTTCTTCTTCAAAACAAAAAGATTTTATCTTCAAATACAAGACATTTTCGTAATTTTGTTGGTTTTCAGCAAATGAACATATTTCAGCGAGCTGGAATTTTTTTCTTTAATAGTGTAAGATTTTATCTTAAAATACAAGAACTTTTCGTGGTTCTTGTCAATTTTTGTTGGTTTTCAACCAATGAACTTATTTCAGTCAGCTGGATCTTTCTTCTTCAAAGCAAAAAGATTTTATCTTCGAATACAAGAACTTTTCATGGTTTTGTTGGTTTTCAGCAAATGAACATATTTCAGCGAGCTGGAAGTTTTTTCTTTGATAGCGTCAGATTTTATCTTAAAACACAAGAACTTTTCGTGGTTCTTGTCAATTTTTGTTGGTTTTGATCTGATGAACTTATTTCAGTCAGCTAGATCTTTCTTCTTCAAAGCAAAAAGATTTTATCTTCAAATACAAGAACTTTTCGTGGTTTTGTTGGTTTTCAGCAAATGAACATATTTCAGCGAGCTGGAAGTTTTTTCTTTAACAGCGTCAGATTTTATCTTAAAATACAAGAACATTTCGTGGTTCTTGTCAATTTTTGTTGGTTTTCATCGAATGAACTTATTTCAGTCAGCTGGATCTTTCTTCTTTAATGCAAAAGGATTTTATCTTAAAATACAAGAACTTTTCGTGGTTCTTGTCAATTTTTGTTGGTTTTCATCGAATGAACTTATTTCAGTCAGCGAGATCTTTCTTCTTCAAAGCAAAAAGATTTTATCTTCAAATACAAGAACTTTTCGTGATTTTGTTGGTTTTCAGCAAATGAGCATATTTCAGCGAGTGAGAATTTTTTTTCTTTAATAGAGTAAGATTTTATCTTAAAATACAAGAACTTTTCGTGGTTCTTGTCAATTTTTGTTGGTTTTCATCGAATGAACTTATTTCAGTCAGCTAGATCTTTCTTCTTCAAAGCAAAAAGATTTTATCTTCAAATACAAGAACTTTTCGTGATTTTGTTGGTTTTCAGCAAATGAACATATTTCAGCGAGCTGGAAGTTTTTTCTTAAATAGCGTCAGATTTTATCTTAAATTACAAGAACTTTTCGTGGTTCTTGTCAATTTTTGTTGGTTTTCATCTAATGAACATATTTCAGTCAGCCAGATCTTTCTTCTTTAATGCAAGAAGATTTTATCTTAAAATACAAGAACATTTCGTGGTTCTTGTCAATTTTTGTTGGTTTTCATCCAATGAACTTACTTCAGTCAGCTAGATCTTTCTTCTTCAAAGCAAAAAGATTTTATCTTCAAATACAAGAAATTTTCGTGGTTTTGTTGGTTTTCAGCAAATGAGCATATTTCAGCGAGGGAGAATTTTTTTTCTTTAATAGTGCAAGATTTTATCTTAAAATACAAGAACTTTTCGTGGTTCTTGTCAATTTTTGTTGGTTTTCACACAATGAACTTATTTCAGTCAGCTGGATCTTTCTTCTTCAAAGCAAAAAGATTTTATCTTCGAATACAAGAACTTTTCATGGTTTTGTTGGTTTTCAGCAAATGAACATATTTCAGCGAGCTGGAAGTTTTTTCTTTAATAGCGTCAGATTTTATCTTAAAACACAAGAACTTTTCGTGGTTCTTGTCAATTTAAGTTGGTTTTGATCTGATGAACTTATTTCAGTCAGCTAGATCTTTCTTCTTTCAAGCAAAAAGATTTTATCTTAAAACACAAGAACTTTTCGTGGTTCTTGTCAATTTTTGTTGGTTTTCATCGAATGAACTTATTTCAGTCAGCCAGATCTTTCTTCTTTAATGCCAAAAGATTTTATCTTCAAACACAAGAAATTTTCGTGATTTTGTTGGTATTCAGCAAATGAGCATATTTCAGCGAGTGAGAATTTTTTTTTTTAATAGAGTAAGATTTTATCTTAAAATACAAGAACTTTTCGTGGTTCTTGTCAATTTTTGTTGGTTTTCATCGAATGAACTTATTTCAGTCAGCTAGATCTTTCTTCTTCAAAGCAAAAAGAGTTTATCTTCAAATCCAAGAACTTTTAGTGATTTTGTTGGTTTTCAGCAAATGAACATATTTCAGCAACCTGGAAGTTTTTTCTTAAATAGCGTCAGATTTTATCTTAAAACACAAGAACATTTCGTGGTTCTTGTAAATTTTTGTTGGTTTTGATCTGATGAACTTATTTCAGTCAGCTCGATCTTTCTTCTTCAAAGCAAAAACATTTGATCTTCAAATACAAGAACTTTTCGTGATTTTGTTGGTTTTCAGCAAATGAACATATTTCGGCGAGCTGGAAGTTTTTTCTTTAATAGCGTCAGATTTTATCTTGAAACACAAGAACTTTTCGTGGTTCTTGTCAATTTTTGTTGGTTTTGATCTGATGAACTTATTTCAGTCAGCGAGATCTTTCATCTTCAAAGCAAAAAGATTTCATCTTCAAATACAAGAACTTTTCGTGATTTTGTTGGTTTTCAGCAAATGAACATATTTCAGCGAGCGAGAAGTTTTTTCTTTAATAGCGTCAGATTTTATCTTAAAATGCAAGAACTTTTCGTGGTTCTTGTCAATTTTTGTTGGTTTTCATCCAATGAACTTATTTCAGTCAGCCAGATCTTTCTTCTTTATTGCAAAAAGATTTCATCTTCAAATACAAGAACTTTTTGTGGTTTTGTTGGTTTTCAGCAAAAGAACATATTTCAACGAGCTAGAAGTTTTTTCTTTAATAGCGTAACATTTTATCTTAAAATACAAGAACTTTTCGTGGTTCTTGTCAATTTTTGTAGGTTTTCATCGAATGAACTTATTTCAGTCAGCTGGATCTTTCTTCTTCAAAGCAAAAAGATTTTATCTTCGAATACAAGAACTTTTCATGGTTTTGTTGGTTTTCAGCAAATGAACATATTTCAGCGAGCTGGAAGTTTTTTCTTTAATAGCGTCAGATTTTATCTTCAAACACAAGAACTTTTCGTGGTTCTTGTCAATTTAAGTTGGTTTTGATCTGATGAACTTATTTCAGTCAGCTAGATCTTTCATCTTTCAAGCAAAAAGATTTTATCTTAAAACACAAGAACTTTTCGTGGTTCTTGTCAATTTTTGTTGATTTTCATCGAATGAACTTATTTCAGTCAGCTAGATCTTTCTTCTTCAAAGCAAAAAGATTTTATCTTCAAATACAAGAAATTTTCGTGATTTTGTTGGTATTCATCAAATGAGCATATTTCAGCGAGTGAGAAATTTTTTTTTTAATAGAGTAAGATTTTATCTTAAAATACAAGAATTTTTCGTGGTTCTTGTCAATTTTTGTTGGTTTTCATCGAATGAACTTATTTCAGTCAGCCAGATCTTTCTTCTTCAAAGCAAAAAGATTTTATCTTCAAATACAAGAACTTTTCGTGATTTAGTTGGTTTTCAGCAAATGAACATATTTCAGCGAGCTGGAAGTTTTTTCTTCAATAGCGTCAGATTTTATCTGAAAACACAAGAACATTTCGTGGTTCTTGTCAATTTTTGTTGGTTTTGATCTGATGAACTTATTTCAGTCAGCTCGATCTTTCTTCTTCAAAGCAAAAAGATTTTATCTTCAAATACAAGACATTTTCGTAATTTTGTTGGTTTTCAGCAAATAAACATATTTCGGCGAGCTGGAAGTTTTTTCTTTAATAGCGTCAGATTTTATCTTGAAACACAAGAACTTTTAGTGGTTCTTGTCAATTTTTGTTGGTTTTGATCTGATGAACTTATTTCAGTCGGCTAGATCTTTCTTCTTCAAAGCAAAAAGATTTTATCTTCAAATACAAGAACTTTTCGTGATTTTGTTGGTTTTCAGCAAATGAACATATTTCAGCGAGCGAGAAGTTTTTTCTTTAATAGCGTCAGATTTTATCTTAAAATGCAAGAACTTTTCTTGGTTCTTGTCAATTTTTGTTGGTTTTCATCCAATGAACTTATTTCAGTCAGCCAGATCTTTCTTCTTTATTGCAAAAAGATTTCATCTTCAAATACAAGAACTTTTCGTGGTTTTGTTGGTTTTCAGCAAAAGAACATATTTCAACGAGCTAGAAGTTTTTTCTTTAATAGCGTAACATTTTATCTTAAAATACAAGAACTTTTCGTGGTTCTTGTCAATTTTTGTAGGTTTTCATCGAATGAACTTATTTCAGTCAGCTGGATCTATCTTCTTCAAAGCAAAAAGATTTTATCTTCAAATACAAGAACTTTTCGTGGTTTTGTTGGTTTTCAGCAAATGAACATATTTCAGCGAGCGAGAAGATTTTTCTTTAATAGCGTCAGATTTTATCTTAAAATACAAGAACTTTTCGTGGTTCTTGTCAATTTTTGTTGGTTTTCATCCAATGAACTTATTTCAGTCAGCCAGATCTTTCTTCTTTACTGCAAAAAGATTTCATCTGCAAATACAAGAACTTTTCGTGGTTTTGTTGGTTTTCAGCAAAAGAACATATTTCAGCGAGCTCGAAGTTTTTTCTTTAATAGCGTAACATTTTATCTTAAAATACAAGAACTTTTCGTGGTTCTTGTGAATTTTTGTTGGTTTTCATCGAATGAACTTACTTCAGTCAGCTCGATCTTTCTTCTTCAAAGCAAAAAGATTTTATCTCCAAATGCAAGAACTTTTCGTGGTTTTGTTGGTTTTCAGCAAATGAACATATTTCAGCGAGCGAGAAGTTTTTTCTTCAATGGCGTAAGATTTTTTCTTCAAATACAAGAACTTTTCGTGGTTCTTGTCAATTTTTGTTGGTTTTCATCTGATGAACTTATTTCAGTCAGCTAGATCTTTCTTCTTCAAAGCAAAAAGATTTTATCTTCAAATACAAGAACTTTTCGTGGTTTTGTTGGTTTTCAGCAAATGAACAGATTTCATCGAGCGAGAAGTTTTTTCTTTAATAGCGTCAGATTTTATCTTAAAATACAAGAACTTTTCGTGGTTCTTGTCAATTTTTGTTGGTTTTCATCGAATGAACTTATTTCAGTCAGCCAGATCTTTCTTTAATGCAAAAAGATTTTATCTTCAAATACAAGAACTTTTCGTGGTTTTGTTGGTTTTCAGCAAATGAACATATTTCAGCGAGCCAGAAGATTTTTCTTTAATAGCGTAAGATTTTATCTTAAAATACAAGAATTTTCCTGGTTCTTGTCAATTTTTGTTGGTTTTGATCTGATGAACTTATTTCAGTCAGCTAGATCTTTCTTCTTCAAAGCAAAAAGATTTTCTCTTCAAATACAAGAACTTTTCGTGGTTTTGTTGGTTTTCAGCAAATGAACATATTTCAGCGAGCTGGAAGTTTTTTCTTTAATAGCGTCAGATTTTATCTTAAAAGACAAGAACATTTCGTGGTTCTTGTCAATTTTTTTTGGTTTTCATCTGATGAACTTATTTCAGTCAGCTAGATCTTTCTTCTTTAATGCCAAAGGATTTTATCTTAAAATACAAGAACTTTTCGTGGTTCTTGTCAATTTTTGTTGGTTTTGATCTGATGAACTTATTTCAGTCAGCTAGATCTTTCTTCTTCAAAGCAAAAAGATTTTCTCTTCAAATACAAGAACTTTTCGTGGTTTTGTTGGTTTTCAGCAAATGAACATATTTCAGCGAGCTGGAAGTTTTTTCTTTAATAGCGTCAGATTTTATCTTAAAAGACAAGAACATTTCGTGGTTCTTGTCAATTTTTTTTGGTTTTCATCTGATGAACTTATTTCAGTCAGCGAGATCTTTCTTCTTTAATGCAAAAGGATTTTATCTTAAAATACAAGAACTTTTCGTGGTTCTTGTCAATTTTTGTTGGTTTTCATCTAATGAACTTATTTCAGTCAGCTAGATCTTTCTTCTTCAAAGCAAAAAGATTTTATCTTCAAATACAAGAACTTTTCGTGGTTTTGTTGGTTTTCAGCAAATGAGCATATTTCAGCGAGTGAGAATTTTTTTTCTTTAATAGAGTAAGATTTTATCTTAAAATACAAGAACTTTTCGTGGTTCTTGTCAATTTTTGTTGGTTTTCATCGAATGAACTTATTTCAGTCAGCTAGATCTTTCTTCTTCAAAGCAAAAAGATTTTATCTTCAAATACAAGAACTTTTCGTGGTTTTGTGGGTTTTCAGCAAATGAGCATATTTCAGCGAGTGAGAAATTTTTTTCTTGAATAGTGCAAGATTTGATCTTAAAATACAAGAACTTTTCGTGGTTCTTGTCAATTTTTGTTGGTTTTCATACAATGAACTTATTTCAGTCAGCTGGATCTTTCTTCTTCAAAGCAAAAAGATTTAATCTTCGAATACAAGAACTTTTCATGGTTTTGTTGGTTTTCAGCAAATGAACATATTTCAGCGAGCTGGAAGTTTTTTCTTTAATAGCGTCAGATTTTATCTTAAAACACAAGAACTTTTCGTGTTTCTTGTCAATTTAAGTTGGTTTTGATCGAATGAACTTATTTCAGTCAGCTGGATCTTTCTTCTTTCAAGCAAAAAGATTTTATCTTAAAACACAAGAACTTTTCGTGGTTCTTGTCAATTTTTGTTGGTTTTCATCGAATGAACTTATTTCAGTCAGCTAGATCTTTCTTCTTCAAAGCAAAAAGATTTTATCTTCAAATACAAGAAATTTTCGTGATTTTGTTGGTATTCAGCAAATGAGCATATTTCAGCGAGTGAGAATTTTTTTTTTTAATAGAGTAAGATTTTATCTTAAAATACAAGAACTTTTCGTGGTTCTTGTCAATTTTTGTTGGTTTTCATCGAATGAACTTATTTCAGTCAGCTAGATCTTTCTTCTTCAAAGCAAAAAGATTTTATCTTCAAATCCAAGAACTTTTCGTGATTTTGTTGGTTTTCAGCAAATGAACATATTTCAGCGAGCTGGAAGTTTTTTCTGAAATAGCGTCAGATTTTATCTTAAAACACAAGAACATTTCGTGGTTCTTGTCAATTTTTGTTGGTTTTCATCGAATGAACTTATTTCAGTCAGCTCGATCTTTCTTCTTCAAAGCAAAAAGATTTTATCTTCAAATACAAGAAATTTTCGTGATTTTGTTGGTTTTAAGCAAATGAACATATTTCAGCGAGCTGGAAGTTTTTTCTTCAATAGCGTCAGATTTTATCTTAAAACACAAGAACATTTCGTGGTTCTTGTCAATTTTTGTTGGTTTTGATCTGATGAACTTATTTCAGTCAGCTCGATCTTTCTTCTTCAAAACAAAAAGATTTTATCTTCAAATACAAGACATTTTCGTAATTTTGTTGGTTTTCAGCAAATGCACATATTTCGGCGAGCTGGAAGTTTTTTCTTTAATAGCGTCAGATTTTATCTTAAAATGCAAGAACTTTTCGTGGTTCTTGTCAATTTTTGTTGGTTTTCATCGAATGAACTTATTTCAGTCAGCCAGATCTTTCTTCTTTATTGCAAAAAGATTTCATCTTCAAATACAAGAACTTTTCGTGGTTTTGTTGGTTTTCAGCAAAAGAACATATTTCAACGCGCTAGAAGTTTTTTCTTGAATAGCGTAACATTTTATCTTAAAATACAAGAACTTTTCGTGGTTCTTGTCAATTTTTGTAGGTTTTCATCGAATGAACTTATTTCAGTCAGCTGGATCGTTCTTCTTCAAAGCAAAAAGATTTTATCTTCAAATACAAGAACTTTTCGTGGTTTTGTTGGTTTTCAGCAAATGAACATATTTCAGCTAGCTCGAAGTTTTTTCTTTAATAGCGTAACATTTTATCTTAAAATACAAGAACTTTTCGTGGTTCTTGTGAATTTTTGTTGGTTTTCATCGAATGAACTTACTTCAGTCAGCTCGATCTTTCTTCTTCAACGCAAAAAGATTTTATCTTCAAATCCAAGAACTTTTCGTGGTTTTGTTGGTTTTCAGCAAATGAACATATTTCAGCGAGCTAGAAGTTTTTTCTTTAATAGCGTCAGATTTTATCTTAAAATACTAGAACATTTCGTGGTTCTTGTCAATTTTTGTTGGTTTTCATCGAATGAACTTATTTCAGTCAGCCAGATCTTTCTTTAATGCAAAAAGATTTTATCTTCAAATACAAGAACTTTTCGTGGTTTTGTTGGTTTTCAGCAAATGAACATATTTCAGCGAGCCAGAAGGTTTTTCTTTAATAGCGTAAGATTTCATCTTAAAATACAAGAACTTTTCGTGGTTCTTGTCAATTTTTGTTGGTTTTCATCCAATGAACTTATTTCAGTCAGCTGGATCTTTCTTCTTCAAAGCAAGAAGATTTTATCTTCAAATACAAGAAATTTTCGTGATTTTGTTGGTTTTCAGCAAATGAGCATATTTCAGCGAGTGAGAAATTTATTTCTTTAATAGAGTAAGATTTTATCTTAAAATACAAGAACTTTTCGTGGTTCTTGTCAATTTTTGTTGGTTTTCATCCAATGAACTTATTTCAGTCAGCCAGATCTTTCTTCTTCAAAGCAAAAAGATTTTATCTTCAAATACAAGAACTTTTCGTGGTTCTTGTCAATTTTTGTTGGTTTTCATCTGATGAACTTATTTCAGTCAGCGAGATCTTTCTTCTTCAAAGCAAAAAGATTTTCTCTTCAAATACAAGAAATTTTCGTGGTTCTTGTCAATTTTTGTTGGTTTTCATCCAATGAACTTATTTCAGTCAGCAAGATCTTTCTTCTTCAAAGCAAAAAGATTTTATCTTCGAATGCAAGAACTTTTCATGGTTTTGTTGGTTTTCAGCAAATGAACATATTTCAGCGAGCTGGAAGTTTTTTCTTAAATAGTGTCAGATTTTATCTTAAAATACAAGAACTTTTCGTGGTTCTTGTCAATTTTTGTTGGTTTTCATCCAATGAACTTATTTCAGTCAGCCAGATCTTTCTTCTTCAAAGCAAAAAGATTTTATCTTCAAATACAAGAAATTTTCGTGGTTCTTGTCAATTTTTGTTGGTTTTCATCCAATGAACTTATTTCAGTCAGCTGGATCTTTCTTCTTCAAAGCAAGAAGATTTTATCTTCGAATACAAGTACTTTTCATGGTTTTGTTGGTTTTCAGCAAATGAACATATTTCAGCGAGCTGGAAGTTTTTTCTTTAATAGCGTCAGATTTTATCTTAAAACACAAGAACTTTTCGTGGTTCTTGTCAATTTTTGTTGGTTTTTTTCTGATGAACTTATTTCAGTCAGCTCGATCTTTCTTCTTCAAAGCAAAAAGATTTTATCTTCAAACACAAGAACTTTTCGTGGTTTTGTTGGTTTTCAGCAAATGAACATATTTCAGCGAGCTGGAAGTTTTTTCTTTAGTAGCGCAAGATTTTATCTTAAAATACAAGAACATTTCGTGGTTCTTGTCAATTTTTGTTGGTTTTCATCGAATGAACTTATTTCAGTCAGCTAGATCTTTCTTCTTTCATGCAAAAGGATTTTATCTTAAAATACAAGAACTTTTCGTGGTTCTTGTCAATTTTTGTTGGTTTTCATCGAATGAACTTATTTCAGTCAGCGAGATCTTTCTTCTTCAAAGCAAAAAGATTTTATCTTCAAATACATGAAATTTTCGTGATTTTGTTGGTTTTCAGCAAATGAGCATATTTCAGCAAGTGAGAAATTTTTTTCTTTAATAGAGTAAGATTTTATCTTAAAATACAAGAACTTTTCGTGGTTCTTATCAATTTTTGTTGGTTTTCATCGAATGAACTTATTTCAGTCAGCTAGATCTTTCTTCTTTAATGCAAAAAGATTTTATCTTAAAATACAAGAACTTTTCGTGCATCATGTCAATTTTTGTTGGTTTTCATCGAATGAACTTATTTCAGTCAGCTCGATCTTTCTTCTTCAAAGCAAAAAGATTTTATCTTCAAATACAAGAAATTTTCGTGATTTTGTTGGTTTTCAGCAAATGAACATATTTCAGTGAGCTGGAAGTTTTTTCTTAAATAGCGTCAGATTTTATCTTAAAATACAAGAACTTTTCGTGGTTCTTGTCAATTTTTGTTGGTTTTCATCGAATGAACTTATTTCAGTCAGCGAGATCTTTCTTCTTCAAAGCAAAAAGATTTTATCTTCAAATACAAGAAATTTTCGTGATTTTGTTGGTTTTCAGCAAATGAACATATTTCAGCGAGCTGGAAGTTTTTTCTTTAATAGCGTCAGATTTTATCTTAAAACACAAGAACTTTTCGTGGTTCTTGTCAATTTTTGTTGGTTTTGATCTGATGAACTTATTTCAGTCAGCTAGATCTTTCTTCTTCAAGGCAAAAAGATTTTATCTTCAAATACAAGAAATTTTCGTGATTTTGTTGGTTTTCAGCAAATGAACATATTTCAGCGAGCTGGAAGTTTTTTCTTAAATAGCGTCAGATTTTATCTTAAAACACAAGAACATTTCGTGATTCATGTCAATTTTTGTTGGTTTTCATCTAATGAACTTATTTCAGTCAGCTAGATCTTTCTTCTTTAATGCAAAAATATTTTATCTTAAAATACAAGAACTTTTCGTGGTTCTTGTCAATTTTTGTTGGTTTTCATCGAATGAACTTATTTCAGTCAGCGAGATCTTTCTTCTTCAAAGCAAAAAGATTTTATCTTCAAATACAAGAAATTTTTGTGATTTTGTTGGTTTTAAGCAAATGAACATATTTCAGCGAGCTGGAAGTTTTTTCTTAAACAGCGTCAGATTTTATCTTAAAATACAAGAACTTTTCGTGGTTCATGTCAATTTTTGTTGGTTTTCATCTAATGAACTTATTTCAGTCAGCCAGATCTTTCTTCTTTAATGCAAAAAGATTTTATCTTCAAATGCAAGAACTTTTCATGGTTTTGTTGGTTTTCAGCAAATGAACATATTTCAGCGAGCTGGAAGTCTTTTCTTTAATAGCGTCAGATCTTATCTTAAAATACAAGAACATTTCGTGGTTCTTGTCAATTTTTGTTGGTTTTCATCTAATGAACTTATTTCAGTCAACCAGATCTTTCTTCTTCAAAGCAAAAAGATTTTATCTTCAAATACAAGAACTTTTCGTGGTTTTGTTGGTTTTCAGCAAATGAGCACATTTCAGCGAGTGAGAAATTTTTTTCTTTAATCGTGTAAGATTTTATCTTAAAATACAAGAACTTTTCGTGGTTCTTGTCAACTTTTGTTGGTTTTCATCCAATGAACTTATTTCAGTCAGTTAGATCTTTCTTCTTCAAGGCGAAAAGATTTTATCTTCAAATACATGAAATTTTCGTGATTTTGTTGGTTTTCAGCAAATGAGCATATTTCAGCAAGTGAGAATTTTTTTTTCTTTAATAGAGTAAGATTTTACCTTAAAATACAAGAACTTTTCGTGGTTCTTCTCAATTTTTGTTGGTTTTCATCGAATGAACTTATTTCAGTCAGCTAGATCTTTCTTCTTTAATGCAAAAAGATTTTATCTTAAAATACAAGAACTTTTCGTGCATCTTGTCAATTTTTGTTGGTTTTCATCGAATGAACTTATTTCAGTCAGCTAGATCTTTCTTCTTCAAAGCAAAAAGATTTTATCTTCAAATACAAGAAATTTTCGTGATTTTGTTGGTTTTCAGCAAATGAACATATTTCAGCGAGCTGGAAGTTTTTTCTTTAATAGCGTCAGATTTTATCTTAAAACACAAGAACTTTTCGTGGTTCTTGTCAATTTTTGTTGGTTTTGATCTGATGAACTTATTTCAGTCAGCTAGATCTTTCTTCTTCAAGGCAAAAAGATTTTATCTTCAAATACAAGAAATTTTCGTGATTTTGTTGGTTTTCAGCAAATGAACATATTTCAGCGAGCTGGAAGTTTTTTCTTAAATAGCGTCAGATTTTATCTTAAAACACAAGAACTTTTCGTGATTCATGTCAATTTTTGTTGGTTTTCATCTAATGAACTTATTTCAGTCAGCCAGATCTTTCTTCTTTAATGCAAAAAGATTTTATCTTAAAATACAAGAACTTTTCGTGGTTCTTGTCAATTTTTGTTGGTTTTCATCGAATGAACTTATTTCAGTCAGCGAGATCTTTCTTCTTCAAAGCAAAAAGATTTTATCTTCAAATACAAGAAATTTTCGTGATTTTGTTGGTTTTCAGCAAATGAACATATTTCAGCGAGCTGGAAGTTTTTTCTTTAATAGCGTCAGATTTTATCTTAAAACACAAGAACTTTTCGTGGTTCTTGTCAATTTTTGTTGGTTTTGATCTGATGAACTTATTTCAGTCAGCTAGATCTTTCTTCTTCAAGGCAAAAAGATTTTATCTTCAAATACAAGAAATTTTCGTGATTTTGTTGGTTTTCAGCAAATGAACATATTTCAGCGAGCTGGAAGTTTTTTCTTAAATAGCGTCAGATTTTATCTTAAAACACAAGAACATTTCGTGATTCATGTCAATTTTTGTTGGTTTTCATCTAATGAACTTATTTCAGTCAGCTAGATCTTTCTTCTTTAATGCAAAAATATTTTATCTTAAAATACAAGAACTTTTCGTGGTTCTTGTCAATTTTTGTTGGTTTTCATCGAATGAACTTATTTCAGTCAGCGAGATCTTTCTTCTTCAAAGCAAAAAGATTTTATCTTCAAATACAAGAAATTTTTGTGATTTTGTTGGTTTTAAGCAAATGAACATATTTCAGCGAGCTGGAAGTTTTTTCTTAAACAGCGTCAGATTTTATCTTAAAATACAAGAACTTTTCGTGGTTCATGTCAATTTTTGTTGGTTTTCATCTAATGAACTTATTTCAGTCAGCCAGATCTTTCTTCTTTAATGCAAAAAGATTTTATCTTCAAATGCAAGAACTTTTCATGGTTTTGTTGGTTTTCAGCAAATGAACATATTTCAGCGAGCTGGAAGTCTTTTCTTTAATAGCGTCAGATCTTATCTTAAAATACAAGAACATTTCGTGGTTCTTGTCAATTTTTGTTGGTTTTCATCTAATGAACTTATTTCAGTCAACCAGATCTTTCTTCTTCAAAGCAAAAAGATTTTATCTTCAAATACAAGAACTTTTCGTGGTTTTGTTGGTTTTCAGCAAATGAGCACATTTCAGCGAGTGAGAAATTTTTTTCTTTAATCGTGTAAGATTTTATCTTAAAATACAAGAACTTTTCGTGGTTCTTGTCAACTTTTGTTGGTTTTCATCCAATGAACTTATTTCAGTCAGTTAGATCTTTCTTCTTCAAGGCGAAAAGATTTTATCTTCAAATACATGAAATTTTCGTGATTTTGTTGGTTTTCAGCAAATGAGCATATTTCAGCAAGTGAGAATTTTTTTTTCTTTAATAGAGTAAGATTTTACCTTAAAATACAAGAACTTTTCGTGGTTCTTCTCAATTTTTGTTGGTTTTCATCGAATGAACTTATTTCAGTCAGCTAGATCTTTCTTCTTTAATGCAAAAAGATTTTATCTTAAAATACAAGAACTTTTCGTGCATCTTGTCAATTTTTGTTGGTTTTCATCGAATGAACTTATTTCAGTCAGCTAGATCTTTCTTCTTCAAAGCAAAAAGATTTTATCTTCAAATACAAGAAATTTTCGTGATTTTGTTGGTTTTCAGCAAATGAACATATTTCAGCGAGCTGGAAGTTTTTTCTTTAATAGCGTCAGATTTTATCTTAAAACACAAGAACTTTTCGTGGTTCTTGTCAATTTTTGTTGGTTTTGATCTGATGAACTTATTTCAGTCAGCTAGATCTTTCTTCTTCAAGGCAAAAAGATTTTATCTTCAAATACAAGAAATTTTCGTGATTTTGTTGGTTTTCAGCAAATGAACATATTTCAGCGAGCTGGAAGTTTTTTCTAAAATAGCGTCAGATTTTATCTTAAAACACAAGAACTTTTCGTGGTTCATGTCAATTTTTGTTGGTTTTCATCTGATGAACTTATTTCAGTCAGCTAGATCTTTCTTCTTTAATGCAAAAAGATTTTATCTTAAAATACAAGAACTTTTCGTGGTTCTTGTCAATTTTTGTTGGTTTTCATCGAATGAACTTATTTCAGTCAGCTAGATCTTTCTTCTTCAAAGCAAAACGATTTTATCTTCAAATACAAGAAATTTTCGTGATTTTGTTGGTTTTAAGCAAATTAACATATTTCAGCGAGCTGGAAGTTTTTTCTTAAAGAGCGTCAGACTTTATCTTAAAATACAAGAACTTTTCGTGGTTCTTGTCAATTTTAGTTGGTTTTCATCTAATGAACTTATTTCAGTCAGCCAGATCTTTCTTCTTCAAAGCAAAAAGATTTTATCTTCAAATACAACAACTTTTCGTGGTTTTGTTGGTTTTCAGCAAATGAGCACATTTCAGCGAGTGAGAAATTTTTTTCTTTAATAGTGTAAGATTTTATCTTAAAATACAAGAACTTTTCGTGGTTCTTGTCAATTTTTGTTGGTTTTCATCCAATGAACTTATTTCAGTCAGCCAGATCTTTTTTCTTCAAAGCAAAAAGATTTTATCTTCGAAGACAAGAACTTTTCATGGTTTTGTTGGTTTTCAGCAAATGAACATATTTCAGCGAGCTGGAAGTTTTTTCTTTCATAGCGCAAGATTTTATCTTAAAACACAAGAACTTTTCGTGGTTCTTGTCAATTTTTGTTGGTTTTGATCTGATGAACTTAATTCAGTCAGCTAGATCTTTCTTCTTCAAAGCAAAAAGATTTTATCTTCAAATACAAGAAATTTTCGTGATTTTGTTGGTTTTCAGCAAATGAGCATACTTCAGCGAGTGTGAAATTTTTTTCTTTAATAGAGTAAGATTTTATCTTAAAATACAAGAACTTTTCGTGGTTCTTGTCAATTTTTGTTGGTTTTCATCGAATGAACTTATTTCAGTCAGCGAGATCTTTCTTCTTCAAAGCAAAAAGATTTTATCTTCAAATACAAGAACTTTTCGTGATTTTGTTGGTTTTCAGCAAATGAACATATTTCAGCGAGCTGGATGTTTTTTCTTCAATAGCGTCAGATTTTATCTTAAAACACAAGAACATTTCGTGGTTCTTGTCAATTTTTGTTGGTTTTGATCTGATGAACTTATTTCAGTCAGCTAGATCTATCTTCAAAGAGCAAAAAGATTTTATGTTCAAACACAAGAAATTTTCGTGGTTTTGTTGGTTTTCAGCAAATGAGCATATTTCAGCGAGTGAGAAGTTTTTTCTTTAATAGCGCAAGATTTTATCTTAAAATACAAGAACTTTTCGTGATTCTTCTCAATTTTTGTTGGTTTTCATCTCATGAACTTATTTCAGTCAGCAAGATCTTTCTTCTTCAAAGCAAAAAGATTTTTATCTTAAAACACAAGAACTTTTCGTGGTTCTTGTCAATTTTTGTTGGTTTTGATCTGATGAACTTATTTCAGTCAGCTGGATCTTTCTTCTTCAAAGCAAAAAGATTTTATCTTCAAATACAAGAACTTTTCGTGGTTTTGTTGGTTTTCAGCAAATGAACATATTTCAGCGAGCTGGAAGATTTTTCTTTAACAGTGTCAGATTTTATCTTAAAATACAAGAACTTTTCGTGGTTCTTGTCAATTTTTGTTGGTTTTCATCTAATGAACTTATTTCAGTCAGCTAGATCTTTCTTCTTTCTTGCAAAAAGATTTTATCTTAAAATACAAGAACTTTTCGTGGTTCTTGTCAATTTTTGTTGGTTTTCATCGAATGAACTTATTTCAGTCAGCTAGATCTTTCTTCTTCAAAGCAAAAAGATTTTATCTTCAAATACAAGAAATTTCAAAGCAAAAACATTTTATCTTCAAATACAAGAAATTTTCGTGATTTTGTTGGTTTTCAGCAAATGAACATATTTCAGCGAGCTGGAAGTTTTTTCTTTAATAGCGTCAGATTTTATCTTAAAATACAAGAACATTTCGTGGTTCATGTCAATTTTTGTTGGTTTTCATCTGATGAACTTATTTCAGTCAGCCAGATCTTTCTTCTTTAATGCAAAAAGATTTTATCTTCAAATGCAAGAACTTTTCATGGTTTTGTTGGTTTTCAGCAAATGTACATATTTCAGCGAGCTGGAAGTTTTTTCTTTAATTGCGTCAGATCTTATCTTAAAATGCAAGAACATTTCGTGGTTCTTGTCAATTTTTGTTGGTTTTCATGTCATGAACTTATTTCAGTCAGCCGGATCTTTCTTGTTCAAAGCAAAAAGATTTTATCTTCAAATACAAGAACTTTTCGTGGTTTTGTTGGTTTTCAGCAAATGAGCATATTTCAGCGAGTGAGAATTTTTTTTCTTTAATAGTGTAAGATTTTATCTTAAAATACAAGAACTTTTCGAGGTTCTGGTCAATTTTTGTTGGTTTTCATCCAATGAACTTATTTCAGTCAGCTAGATCTTTCTTCTAAAATGCAAAAAGATTTTATCTTCAAATACAAGAACTTTTCATGGTTTTGTTGGTTTTCAGCAAATGAACATATTTCAGCGAGCTGGAAGTTTTTTCTTCAATAGCGTCAGATTTTATCTTAAAACACAAGAACTTTTCGTGGTTCTTGTCAATTTTTGTTGGTTTTGATCTGATGAACTTATTTCAGTCAGCTCGATCTTTCTTCTTCAAAGCAAAAAGATTTTATCTTCAAATACAAGAATTTTTCGTGGTTTTGTTGGTTTTCAGCAAATGAACATATTTCAGCGAGCTGGAAGATAAAATCTTTTTGCATGAAAGAAGAAAGATCTGGCTGACTAAAATAAGTTCATTCGATGAAAACCAGCAAAAATTGACATGAACCACGAAAAGTTCTTGTATTTTAAGATAAAATCTGACGCTATTTCAGAAAAAACTTCCAGCTCGCTGAAATATGTTCATTTGCTGAAAACCAACAAAACCACGAAAAGTTCTTGTATTTGAAGATAAAATGTTTTGCTTTGAAGAAGAAAGATCCAGCTGAATGAAATAAGTTCATTCGATGAAAACCAACAAAAATTGACAAGAACCACGAAAAGTTCTTGTATTTTAAGATAAAATCTGACGCTATTAAAGAAAAAACATCTCACTCGCTGAAATATGCTCATTTGCTGAAAACCAACAAAACCACGAAAAGTTCTTGTATTTGAAGATAAAATCTTTTTGCTTTGAAGAAGAAAGATCTCGCTGACTGAAATAAGTTCATTCGATGAAAACCAACAAAAATTGACAAGAACCACGAAAAGTTCTTGTATTTTAAGATAAAATCTGACGCTATTAAAGAAAAAACTTCTAGCTCGCTGAAATATGTTCATTTGCTGAAAACCAACAAAACCACGAAAAGTTCTTGTATTTGAAGATAAAATCTTTTTGCTTTGAAGAAGAAAGATCTAGCTGACTGAAATAAGTTCATTCGATGAAAACCTACAAAAATTGACAAGAACCACGAAAAGTTCTTGTATTTTATGATAAAATCTTAAGCTATTAAAGAAAAAACTTCTCACTCGCTGAAATATGCTCATTTGCTGAAAACCAACAAAATCACGAAAATTGCTTGTATTTGAAGATAAAATCTTTTTGATTTGAAGAAGAAAGATCTGGCTGACTGAAATAAGTTCATTCGATGAAAACCAACAAAAATTGACAAGAACCACGAAATGTTCTTGTATTTTAAGATAAGATCTGACGCTATTAAAGAAAAAACTTCCAGCTCGCTGAAATATGTTCATTTGCTGAAAACCAACAAACCCATGAAAAGTTCTTGCATTTGAAGATAAAATCTTTTTGCTTTGAAGAAGAAAGATCTAGCTAACTGAAATAAGTTCATTGGATGAAAACCAACAAAAATTGACAAGAACCACGAAAAGTTCTTGTATTTTAAGATAAAATCTGACGCTATTAAAGAAAAAACTTCTCGCTCGCTGAAATATGTTCATTTGCTGAAAACCAACAAAACCACGAAAAGTTCTTGTATTTGAACATAAAATCTTTTTGCTTTGAAGAAGAAAGATCGAGCTGACTGAAAGAAGTTCATCAGATCAAAACCAACAAAAATTGACAAGAACCACGAAAAGTTCTTGTGTTTTAAGATAAAATCTGACGCTATTAAAGAAAAAACTTCCAGCTTGCTGAAATATGTTCATTTGCTGAAAACCAACAAAACCATGAAAAGTTCTTGCAATTGAAGATAAAATCTTTTTGCTTTGAAGAAGAAAGATCTCGCTGACTGAAATAAGTTCATCAGATGAAAACCAACAAAAATTGACAAGAACCACGAAAAGTTCTTGTATTTTATGATAAAATCTTAAGCTGTAAAAGAAAAAACTTCTCACTCGCTGAAATATGCTCATTTGCTGAAAACCAACAAAATCACGAAAATTTCTTGTATTTGAAGATAAAATCTTTTTGATTTGAAGAAGAAAGATCCAGCTGACTGAAATAAGTTCATTGGATGAAAACCAACAAAAATTGACAAGAACCACGAAAAGTTCTTGTATTTTAAGATAAAATCTGACGCTATTAAAGAAAAAACTTCTCGCTCGCTGAAATATGTTCATTTGCTGAAAACCAACAAAACCACGAAAAGTTCTTGTATTTGAAGATAAAATCTTTTTGCTTTGAAGAAGAAAGATCTAGCTGACTGAAATAAGTTCATTAGATGAAAACCAACAAAAATTGACATGAACCACGAAAAGTTCTTGTATTTTAAGATAAAATCTGACGCTATTTAAGAAAAAACTTCCAGCTCGCTGAAATATGTTCATTTGCTGAAAACCAACAAAATCACGAAAATTTCTTGTATTTGAAGATAAAATCTTTTTGCTTTGAAGAAGAAAGATCTAGCTAACTGAAATAAGTTCATTCGATGAAAACCAACAAAAATTGACAAGAACCGCGAAAAGTTCTTGTATTTTAAGGTAAAATCTCTTTGCTTTAAAGAAGAAAGAGCCAGCTGACTGAAATAAGTTCATTAGATGAAAACCAACAAAAATTGACAAGAACCACGAAAAGTTCTTGTATTTTAAGATAAAATCTGACGTTATTAAAGAAAAAACTTCTCGCTCGCTGAAATATGTTCATTTGCTGAAAACCAACAAAACCACGAAAAGTTCTTGTATTTGAACAGAAAATCTTTTTGCTTTGAAGAAGAAAGATCGAGCTGACTGAAATAAGTTCATCAGATCAAAACCAACAAAAATTGACAAGAACCACGAAAAGTTCTTGTGTTTTAAGATAAAATCTGACGCTATTAAAGAAAAAACTTCCAGCTTGCTGAAATATGTTCATTTGCTGAAAACCAACAAAACCATGAAAAGTTCTTGCAATTGAAGATAAAATCTTTTTGCTTTGAAGAAGAAAGATCTAGCTGAATGAAGTAAGTTCATTGGATGAAAACCAACAAAAATTGACAAGAACCACGAAAAGTTCTTGTATTTTAAGATAAAATCTTACACTATTAAAGAAAAAAATTTCTCACTCGCTGAAATATGTTCATTTGCAGAAAACCAAGAAAACCACGAAAAATTCTTGTATTTGAAGATAAAATCTTTTTGCTTTGAAGAAGAAAGATCTGGCTGACTGAAATAAGTTCAGTAGATGAAAACCAACAAAAATTGACAAGAACCACAAAATGTTCTTGTATTTTAAGATAAGATCTGACGCTATTAAAGAAAAAACTTCCAGCTCGCTGAAATATGTTCATTTGCTGAAAACCAACAAAATCACGAAAATTTCTTGTATTTGAAGATAAAATCTTTTTGATTTGAAGAAGAAAGATCGAGGTGACTGAAATAAGTTCATCAGATCAAAACCAACAAAAATTGACAAGAACCACGAAAAGTTCTTGTGTTTTAAGATAAAATCTTACTCGATGAAAGAAAAAAAATTCTCACTCGCTGAAATATGCTCATTTGCTGAAAACCAACAAAATCACGAAAATTTCTTGTATTTGAAGATAAAATCTTTTTGCTTTGAAGAAGAAAGATCTCGCTGACTGAAATAAGTTCATTCGATGAAAACCAACAAAAATTGACAAGAACCACGAAAAGTTCTTGTATTTTAAGATAAAATCTTACACTATTAAAGAAAAAAATATCTCACTCGCTGAAAAATGCTCATTTGCTGAAAACCAACAAAACCACGAAAAGTTCTTGTATTTGAAGATAAAATCTTTTTGCTTTGAAGAAGAAAGATCTGGCTGACTGAAATAAGTTCATTGGATGAAAACCAACAAAAATTGACAAGAACCACGAAATGTTCTTGTATTTTAAGATAAGATCTGACGCTATTCAAGAAAAAACTTCCAGCTCGCTGAAATATGTTCATTTGCTGAAAACCAACAAACCCATGAAAAGTTCTTGCATTTGAAGATAAAATGTTTTTGCATTAAAGAAGAAAGATCTGGCTGACTGAAATAAGTTCATTCGATGAAAACCAACAACAATTGACATGAACCACGAAAAGTTCTTGTATTTTAAGATAAAATCTGACGCTGTTTAAGAAAAAACTTCCAGCTCGCTGAAATATGTTCATTTGCTGAAAACCAACAAAATCACGAAAATTTCTTGTATTTGAAGATAAAATCTTTTTGCTTTGAAGAAGAAACATCTAGCTGACTGAAATAAGTTCATTCGATGAAAACCTACAAAAATTGACAAGAACCACGAAAAGTTCTTGTATTTTATGATAAAATCTTAAGCTATTAAAGAAAAAACTTCTCACTCGCTGAAATATGCTCATTTGCTGAAAACCAACAAAATCACGAAAATTGCTTGTATTTGAAGATAAAATCTTTTTGATTTGAAGAAGAAAGATCTGGCTGACTGAAATAAGTTCATTCGATGAAAACCAACAAAAATTGACAAGAACCACGAAATGTTCTTGTATTTTAAGATAAGATCTGACGCTATTAAAGAAAAAACTTCCAGCTCGCTGAAATATGTTCATTTGCTGAAAACCAACAAACCCATGAAAAGTTCTTGCATTTGAAGATAAAATCTTTTTGCTTTGAAGAAGAAAGATCTAGCTAACTGAAATAAGTTCATTGGATGAAAACCAACAAAAATTGACAAGAACCACGAAAAGTTCTTGTATTTTAAGATAAAATCTGACGCTATTAAAGAAAAAACTTCTCGCTCGCTGAAATATGTTCATTTGCTGAAAACCAACAAAACCACGAAAAGTTCTTGTATTTGAACATAAAATCTTTTTGCTTTGAAGAAGAAAGATCGAGCTGACTGAAATAAGTTCATCAGATCAAAACCAACAAAAATTGACAAGAACCACGAAAAGTTCTTGTGTTTTAAGATAAAATCTGACGCTATTAAAGAAAAAACTTCTCACTCGCTGAAATATGCTCATTTGCTGAAAACCAACAAAATCACGAAAATTTCTTGTATTTGAAGATAAAATCTTTTTGATTTGAAGAAGAAAGATCCAGCTGACTGAAATAAGTTCATTAGATGAAAACCAACAAAAATTGACAAGAACCACGAAAAGTTCTTGTATTTTAAGATAAAATCTGACGCTATTAAAGAAAAAACTTCTCGCTCGCTGAAATATGTTCATTTGCTGAAAACCAACAAAACCACGAAAAGTTCTTGTATTTGAAGATAAAATCTTTTTGCTTTGAAGAAGAAAGATCTAGCTGACTGAAATAAGTTCATTAGATGAAAACCAACAAAAATTGACATGAACCACGAAAAGTTCTTGTATTTTAAGATAAAATCTGACGCTATTTAAGAAAAAACTTCCAGCTCGCTGAAATATGTTCATTTGCTGAAAACCAACAAAATCACGAAAATTTCTTGTATTTGAAGATAAAATCTTTTTGCTTTGAAGAAGAAAGATCTAGCTAACTGAAATAAGTTCATTCGATGAAAACCAACAAAAATTGACAAGAACCACGAAAAGTTCTTGTATTTTAAGGTAAAATCTCTTTGCTTTAAAGAAGAAAGAGCCAGCTGACTGAAATAAGTTCATTAGATGAAAACCAACAAAAATTGACAAGAACCACGAAAAGTTCTTGTATTTTAAGATAAAATCTGACGTTATTAAAGAAAAAACTTCTCGCTCGCTGAAATATGTTCATTTGCTGAAAACCAACAAAACCACGAAAAGTTCTTGTATTTGAACATAAAATCTTTTTGCTTTGAAGAAGAAAGATCGAGCTGACTGAAATAAGTTCATCAGATCAAAACCAACAAAAATTGACAAGAACCACGAAAAGTTCTTGTGTTTTAAGATAAAATCTGACGCTATTAAAGAAAAAACTTCCAGCTTGCTGAAATATGTTCATTTGCTGAAAACCAACAAAACCATGAAAAGTTCTTGCAATTGAAGATAAAATCTTTTTGCTTTGAAGAAGAAAGATCTAGCTGAATGAAGTAAGTTCATTGGATGAAAACCAACAAAAATTGACAAGAACCACGAAAAGTTCTTGTATTTTAAGTTAAAATCTTACACTATTAAAGAAAAAAATTTCTCACTCGCTGAAATATGTTCATTTGCAGAAAACCAAGAAAACCACGAAAAATTCTTGTATTTGAAGATAAAATCTTTTTGCTTTGAAGAAGAAAGATCTGGCTGACTGAAATAAGTTCAGTAGATGAAAACCAACAAAAATTGACAAGAACCACAAAATGTTCTTGTATTTTAAGATAAGATCTGACGCTATTAAAGAAAAAACTTCCAGCTCGCTGAAATATGTTCATTTGCTGAAAACCAACAAAATCACGAAAATTTCTTGTATTTGAAGATAAAATCTTTTTGATTTGAAGAAGAAAGATCGAGGTGACTGAAATAAGTTCATTCGATGAAAACCAACAAAAATTGACAAGAACCACGAAAAGTTCTTGTATTTTAAGGTAAAATCTCTTTGCTTTAAAGAAGAAAGAGCCAGCTGACTGAAATAAGTTCATTAGATGAAAACCAACAAAAATTGACAAGAACCACGAAAAGTTCTTGTATTTTAAGATAAAATCTGACGTTATTAAAGAAAAAACTTCTCGCTCGCTGAAATATGTTCATTTGCTGAAAACCAACAAAATCACGAAAATTTCTTGTATTTGAAGATAAAATCTTTTTGATTTGAAGAAGAAAGATCGAGGTGACTGAAATAAGTTCATCAGATCAAAACCAACAAAAATTGACAAGAACCACGAAAAGTTCTTGTGTTTTAAGATAAAATCTTACTCGATGAAAGAAAAAAAATTCTCACTCGCTGAAATATGCTCATTTGCTGAAAACCAACAAAATCACGAAAATTTCTTGTATTTGAAGATAAAATCTTTTTGCTTTGAAGAAGAAAGATCTGGCTGACTGAAATAAGTTCATTGGATGAAAACCAACAAAAATTGACAAGAACCACGAAATGTTCTTGTATTTTAAGATAAGATCTGACGCTATTCAAGAAAAAACTTCCAGCTCGCTGAAATATGTTCATTTGCTGAAAACCAACAAACCCATGAAAAGTTCTTGCATTTGAAGATAAAATGTTTTTGCATTAAAGAAGAAAGATCTGGCTGACTGAAATAAGTTCATTCGATGAAAACCAACAACAATTGACATGAACCACGAAAAGTTCTTGTATTTTAAGATAAAATCTGACGCTGTTTAAGAAAAAACTTCCAGCTCGCTGAAATATGTTCATTTGCTGAAAACCAACAAAATCACGAAAATTTCTTGTATTTGAAGATAAAATCTTTTTGCTTTGAAGAAGAAACATCTAGCTGACTGAAATAAGTTAATTCGATGAAAACCAACAAAAATTGACAAGAACCACGAAAAGTTCTTGTATTTTAAGATAAAATCTTTTTGCATTAAAGAAGAAAGATCTCGCTGACTGAAATAAGTTCATTCGATGAAAACCAACAAAAATTGACAAGAACCACGAAAAGTTCTTGTATTTTCAGATAAAATCTTACTCTGTTAAAGAAAAAAATTTCTCACTCGCTGAAATATGCTCATTTGCTGAAAACCAACAAAGTCACGAAAATTTCTTGTATTTGAAGATAAAATCTTTTTGCTTTGAAGAAGAAAGATCTAGCTGACTGAAATAAGTTCATCAGATCAAAACCAACAAAAAATTGACAAGAACCACGAAAAGTTCTTGTGTTTTAAGATAAAATCTTACTCGATGAAAGAAAAAAAATTCTCACTCGCTGAAATATGCTCATTTGCTGAAAACCAACAAAATCACGAAAATTTCTTGTATTTGAAGATAAAATCTTTTTGCTTTGAAGAAGAAAGATCCAGCTGACTGAAATAAGTTCATTCGATGAAAACCAACAAAAATTGACAAGAACCACGAAAAGTTCTTGTATTTTAAGATAAAATCTTTTTGCTTTAAAGAAGAAAGATCTAGCTGACTGAAATAAGTTCATTGGATGAAAACCAACAAAAATTGACAAGAACCACGAAAAGTTCTTGTATTTTAATATAAAATCTTACAGTATTGAAGAAAAAAATATCTCACTCGCTGAAAAATGCTCATTTGCTGAAAACCAACAAAACCACGAAAAGTTCTTGCATTTGAAGATAAAATCTTTTTGCATTAAAGAAGAAAGATCTGGCTGACTGAAATAAGTTCATTCGATGAAAACCAACAAAAATTGACATGAACCACGAAAAGTTCTTCTATTTTAAGATAAAATCTGACGCTATTTAAGAAAAAACTTCCAGCTCGCTGAAATATGTTCATTTGCTGAAAACCAACAAAATCACGAAAATTTCTTGTATTTGAAGATAAAATCTTTTTGCTTTGAAGAAGAAACATCTCGCTGAGTGAAATAAGTTAATTCGATGAAAACCAACAAAAATTGACAAGAACCACGAAAAGTTCTTGTATTTTAAGATAAAATCTTTTTGCATTAAAGAAGAAAGATCTAGCTGACTGAAATAAGTTCATTCAATGAAAACCAACAAAAATTGACAAGAATCACGAAAAGTTCTTGTATTTTAAGATAAAATCTTACTCAATTAAAGAAAAAAATTTCTCACTCGCTGAAATATGCTCATTTGCTGAAAACCAACAAAATCACGAAAACTTATTGTATTTTAAGATAAAATCTTTTTGCATTAAAGAAGAAAGATCCAGCTGACTGAAATAACTTCATGAGATGAAAACCAACAAAAATTGACATGAACCACGAAAAGTTCTTGTATTTTAAGATAAAATCTTACACTATTAAAGAAAAAAATATCTCACTCGCTGAAAAATGCTCATTTGCTGAAAACCAACAAAACCACGAAAAGTTCTTGTATTTGAAGATAAAATCTTTTTGCTTTGAAGAAGAAAGATCTGGCTGACTGAAATAAGTTCATTAGATGAAAACCAACAAAAATTGACAAGAACCACGAAATGTTCTTGTATTTTAAGATAAGATCTGACGCTATTAAAGAAAAAACTTCCAGCTCGCTGAAATATGTTCATTTGCTGAAAACCAACAAACCCATGAA
This sequence comes from Heptranchias perlo, assembly GCF_035084215.1. Lineage (NCBI taxonomy): Eukaryota > Metazoa > Chordata > Chondrichthyes > Hexanchiformes > Hexanchidae > Heptranchias > Heptranchias perlo. Next base: position 661,859 of record NW_027138483.1, read on the forward strand.
AAGTTCTTGCATTTGAAGATAAAATCTTTTTGCATTAAAGAAGAAAGATCTGGCTGACTGAAATAAGTTCATTCGATGAAAACCAACAACAATTGACATGAACCACGAAAAGTTCTTGTATTTTAAGATAAAATCTGACACTATTTAAGAAAAAACGTCCAGCTCGCTGAAATATGTTCATTTGCTGAAAACCAACAAAATCACGAAAATTTCTTGTATTTGAAGATAAAATCTTTTTGCTTTGAAGAAGAAAGATCCAGCTGACTGAAATAAGTTCATCAGATCAAAACCAACAAAAATTGACAAGAACCACGAAATGTTCTTGTGTTTTAAGATAAAATCTGACGCGATTAAAGAAAAAACTTCCAGCTCGCTGAAATATGTTCATTTGCTGAAAACCAACAAAATCACGAACATTTCTTGTATTTGAAGATAAAATCTTTTTGCTTTGAAGAAGAAAGATCTCGCTAACTGAAATAAGTTCATTCGATGAAGACCAACAAAAATTGACAAGAACCACGAAAAGTTCTTGTATTTTAAGATAAAATCTTTTTGCATTAAAGAAGAAAGATCTTGCTGACTGAAATAAGTTCATTCGATGAAAACCAACAAAAATTGACAAGAACCACGAAAAGTTCTTGTATTTTCAGATAAAATCTTACTCTGTTAAAGAAAAAAATTTCTCACTCGCTGAAATATGCTCATTTGCTGAAAACCAACAAAGTCACGAAAATTTCTTGTATTTGAAGATAAAATCTTTTTGCTTTGAAGAAGAAAGATCTAGCTGACTGAAATAAGTTCATCAGATCAAAACCAACAAAAAATTGACAAGAACCACGAAAAGTTCTTGTGTTTTAAGATAAAATCTTACTCGATGAAAGAAAAAAATTTCTCACTCGCTGAAATATGCTCATTTGCTGAAAACCAACAAAATCACGAAAATTTCTTGTATTTGAAGATAAAATCTTTTTGCTTTGAAGAAGAAAGATCCAGCTGACTGAAACAAGTTCATTCGATGAAAACCAACAAAAATTGACAAGAACCAGGAAAAGTTCTTGTATTTTAAGATAAAATCTTTTTGCTTTAAAGAAGAAAGATCTAGCTGACTGAAATAAGTTCATTGGATGAAAACCAACAAAAATTGACCAGAACCACGAAAAGTTCTTGTATTTTAATATAAAATCTTACACTATTGAAGAAAAAAATATCTCACTCGCTGAAAAATGCTCATTTGCTGAAAACCAACAAAACCACGAAAAGTTCTTGCATTTGAAGATAAAATCTTTTTGCATTAAAGAAGAAAGATCTGGCTGACTGAAATAAGTTCATTCGATGAAAACCAACAAAAATTGACATGAACCACGAAAAGTTCTTGTATTTTAAGATAAAATGTGACGCTATTTCAGAAAAAACTTCCAGCTCGCTGAAATATGTTCATTTGCTGAAAACCAACAAAATCACGAAAATTTCTTGTATTTGAAGATAAAATCTTTTTGCTTTGAAGAAGAAACATCTAGCTGACTGAAATAAGTTAATTCGATGAAAACCAACAAAAATTGACAAGAACCACGAAAAGTTCTTGTATTTTAAGATAAAATCTTTTTGCATTAAAGAAGAAAGATCTCGCTGACTGAAATAAGTTCATTCGATGAAAACCAACAAAAATTGACAAGAACCACGAAAAGTTCTTGTATTTTCAGATAAAATCTTACTCTGTTAAAGAAAAAAATTTCTCACTCGCTGAAATATGCTCATTTGCTGAAAACCAACAAAGTCACGAAAATTTCTTGTATTTGAAGATAAAATCTTTTTGCTTTGAAGAAGAAAGATCTAGCTGACTGAAATAAGTTCATCAGATCAAAACCAACAAAAAATTGACAAGAACCACGAAAAGTTCTTGTGTTTTAAGATAAAATCTTACTCGATGAAAGAAAAAAAATTCTCACTCGCTGAAATATGCTCATTTGCTGAAAACCAACAAAATCACGAAAATTTCTTGTATTTGAAGATAAAATCTTTTTGCTTTGAAGAAGAAAGATCCAGCTGACTGAAATAAGTTCATTCGATGAAAACCAACAAAAATTGACAAGAACCACGAAAAGTTCTTGTATTTTAAGATAAAATCTTTTTGCTTTAAAGAAGAAAGATCTAGCTGACTGAAATAAGTTCATTGGATGAAAACCAACAAAAATTGACAAGAACCACGAAAAGTTCTTGTATTTTAATATAAAATCTTACAGTATTGAAGAAAAAAATATCTCACTCGCTGAAAAATGCTCATTTGCTGAAAACCAACAAAACCACGAAAAGTTCTTGCATTTGAAGATAAAATCTTTTTGCATTAAAGAAGAAAGATCTGGCTGACTGAAATAAGTTCATTCGATGAAAACCAACAAAAATTGACATGAACCACGAAAAGTTCTTCTATTTTAAGATAAAATCTGACGCTATTTAAGAAAAAACTTCCAGCTCGCTGAAATATGTTCATTTGCTGAAAACCAACAAAATCACGAAAATTTCTTGTATTTGAAGATAAAATCTTTTTGCTTTGAAGAAGAAACATCTCGCTGAGTGAAATAAGTTAATTCGATGAAAACCAACAAAAATTGACAAGAACCACGAAAAGTTCTTGTATTTTAAGATAAAATCTTTTTGCATTAAAGAAGAAAGATCTAGCTGACTGAAATAAGTTCATTCAATGAAAACCAACAAAAATTGACAAGAATCACGAAAAGTTCTTGTATTTTAAGATAAAATCTTACTCAATTAAAGAAAAAAATTTCTCACTCGCTGAAATATGCTCATTTGCTGAAAACCAACAAAATCACGAAAACTTATTGTATTTTAAGATAAAATCTTTTTGCATTAAAGAAGAAAGATCCAGCTGACTGAAATAACTTCATGAGATGAAAACCAACAAAAATTGACATGAACCACGAAAAGTTCTTGTATTTTAAGATAAAATCTTACACTATTAAAGAAAAAAATATCTCACTCGCTGAAAAATGCTCATTTGCTGAAAACCAACAAAACCACGAAAAGTTCTTGTATTTGAAGATAAAATCTTTTTGCTTTGAAGAAGAAAGATCTGGCTGACTGAAATAAGTTCATTAGATGAAAACCAACAAAAATTGACAAGAACCACGAAATGTTCTTGTATTTTAAGATAAGATCTGACGCTATTAAAGAAAAAACTTCCAGCTCGCTGAAATATGTTCATTTGCTGAAAACCAACAAACCCATGAAAAGTTCTTGCATTTGAAGATAAAATCTTTTTGCATTAAAGAAGAAAGATCTGGCTGACTGAAATAAGTTCATTCGATGAAAACCAACAACAATTGACATGAACCACGAAAAGTTCTTGTATTTTAAGATAAAATCTGACACTATTTAAGAAAAAACGTCCAGCTCGCTGAAATATGTTCATTTGCTGAAAACCAACAAAATCACGAAAATTTCTTGTATTTGAAGATAAAATCTTTTTGCTTTGAAGAAGAAAGATCTAGCTGACTGAAATAAGTTCATCAGATCAAAACCAACAAAAATTGACAAGAACCACGAAATGTTCTTGTGTTTTAAGATAAAATCTGACGCGATTAAAGAAAAAACTTCCAGCTCGCTGAAATATGTTCATTTGCTGAAAACCAACAAAATCACGAACATTTCTTGTATTTGAAGATAAAATATTTTTGCTTTGAAGAAGAAAGATCTCGCTAACTGAAATAAGTTCATTCGATGAAGACCAACAAAAATTGACAAGAACCACGAAAAGTTCTTGTATTTTAAGATAAAATCTTTTTGCATTAAAGAAGAAAGATCTTGCTGACTGAAATAAGTTCATTCGATGAAAACCAACAAAAATTGACAAGAACCACGAAAAGTTCTTGTATTTTCAGATAAAATCTTACTCTGTTAAAGAAAAAAATTTCTCACTCGCTGAAATATGCTCATTTGCTGAAAACCAACAAAGTCACGAAAATTTCTTGTATTTGAAGATAAAATCTTTTTGCTTTGAAGAAGAAAGATCTAGCTGACTGAAATAAGTTCATCAGATCAAAACCAACAAAAAATTGACAAGAACCACGAAAAGTTCTTGTGTTTTAAGATAAAATCTTACTCGATGAAAGAAAAAAATTTCTCACTCGCTGAAATATGCTCATTTGCTGAAAACCAACAAAATCACGAAAATTTCTTGTATTTGAAGATAAAATCTTTTTGCTTTGAAGAAGAAAGATCCAGCTGACTGAAACAAGTTCATTCGATGAAAACCAACAAAAATTGACAAGAACCAGGAAAAGTTCTTGTATTTTAAGATAAAATCTTTTTGCTTTAAAGAAGAAAGATCTAGCTGACTGAAATAAGTTCATTGGATGAAAACCAACAAAAATTGACCAGAACCACGAAAAGTTCTTGTATTTTAATATAAAATCTTACACTATTGAAGAAAAAAATATCTCACTCGCTGAAAAATGCTCATTTGCTGAAAACCAACAAAACCACGAAAAGTTCTTGCATTTGAAGATAAAATCTTTTTGCATTAAAGAAGAAAGATCTGGCTGACTGAAATAAGTTCATTCGATGAAAACCAACAAAAATTGACATGAACCACGAAAAGTTCTTGTATTTTAAGATAAAATGTGACGCTATTTCAGAAAAAACTTCCAGCTCGCTGAAATATGTTCATTTGCTGAAAACCAACAAAATCACGAAAATTTCTTGTATTTGAAGATAAAATCTTTTTGCTTTGAAGAAGAAACATCTAGCTGACTGAAATAAGTTAATTCGATGAAAACCAACAAAAATTGACAAGAACCACGAAAAGTTCTTGTATTTTAAGATAAAATCTTTTTGCATTAAAGAAGAAAGATCTAGCTGACTGAAATAAGTTCATTCAATGAAAACCAACAAAAATTGACAAGAATCACGAAAAGTTCTTGTATTTTAAGATAAAATCTTACTCAATTAAAGAAAAAAATTTCTCACTCGCTGAAATATGCTCATTTGCTGAAAACCAACAAAATCACGAAAACTTATTGTATTTTAAGATAAAATCTTTTTGCATTAAAGAAGAAAGATCTAGCTGACTGAAATAACTTCATGAGATGAAAACCAACAAAAATTGACATGAACCACGAAAAGTTCTTGTATTTTAAGATAAAATCTGACACTTTTTAAGAAAAAACTTCCAGCTCGCTGAAATATGTTCATTTGCTGAAAACCAACAAAATCATGAAAATTTCTTGTATTTGAAGATAAAATCTTTTTGCTTTGAAGAAGAAAGATCTAGCCGACTGAAATAAGTTCATCAGATCAAAACCAACAAAAATTGACAAGAACCACGAAATGTTCTTGTGTTTTAAGATAAAATCTGACGCGATTAAAGAAAAAACTTCCAGCTCGCTGAAATATGTTCATTTGCTGAAAACCAACAAAATCACGAAAATTTCTTGTATTTGAAGATAAAATCTTTTTGCTTTGAAGAAGAAAGATCTAACTAACTGAAATAAGTTCATTCGATGAAAACCAACAAAAATTGACAAGAACCACGAAAAGTTCTTGTATTTTAAGATAAAATCTTTTTGCATTAAAGAAGAAAGATCTAGCTGACTGAAATAAGTTCATTCGATGAAAACCAACAAAAATTGACAAGAACCACGAAAAGTTCTTGTATTTTCAGATAAAATCTTACTCTGTTAAAGAAAAAAATTTCTCACTCGCTGAAATATGCTCATTTGCTGAAAACCAACAAAATCACGAAAATTTCTTGTATTTGAAGATAAAATCTTTTTGCTTTGAAGAAGAAAGATCTAGCTGACTGAAATAAGTTCATCAGATCAAAACCAACAAAAATTGACAAGAACCACGAAAAGTTCTTGTGTTTTAAGATAAAATCTTACTCGATGAAAGAAAAAAAATTCTCACTCGCTGAAATATGCTCATTTGCTGAAAACCAACAAAATCACGAAAATTTCTTGTATTTGAAGATAAAATCTTTTTGCTTTGAAGAAGAAAGATCCAGCTGACTGAAATAAGTTCATTCGATGAAAACCAACAAAAATTGACAAGAACCACGAAAAGTTCTTGTATTTTAAGATAAAATCTTTTTGCATTAAAGAAGAAAGATCTAGCTGACTGAAATAAGTTCATTGGATGAAAACCAACAAAAATTGACAAGAACCACGAAAAGTTCTTGTATTTTAATATAAAATCTTACACTATTAAAGAAAAAAATATCTCACTCGCTGAAAAATGCTCATTTGCTGAAAACCAACAAAACCATGAAAAGTTCTTGTATTTGAAGATAAAATCTTTTTGCTTTGAAGAAGAAAGATCTGGCTGACTGAAATAAGTTCATGAGATGAAAACCAACAAAAATTGACAAGAACCACGAAATGTTCTTGTATTTTAAGATAAGATCTGACGCTATGAAAGAAAAAACTTCAAGCTCGCTGAAATATGTTCATTTGCTGAAAACCAACAAACCCATGAAAAGTTCTTGTATTTTCAGATAAAATCTTACTCTGTTAAAGAAAAAAATTTCTCACTCGCTGAAATATGCTCATTTGCTGAAAACCAACAAAGTCACGAAAATTTCTTGTATTTGAAGATAAAATCTTTTTGCTTTGAAGAAGAAAGATCTAGCTGACTGAAATAAGTTCATCAGATCAAAACCAACAAAAAATTGACAAGAACCACGAAAGGTTCTTGTGTTTTAAGATAAAATCTTACTCGATGAAAGAAAAAAATTTCTCACTCGCTGAAATATGCTCATTTGCTGAAAACCAACAAAATCACGAAAATTTCTTGTATTTGAAGATAAAATCTTTTTGCTTTGAAGAAGAAAGATCCAGCTGACTGAAATAAGTTCATTCGATGAAAACCAACAAAAATTGACAAGAACCAGGAAAAGTTCTTGTATTTTAAGATAAAATCTTTTTGCTTTAAAGAAGAAAGATCTAGCTGACTGAAATAAGTTCATTGGATGAAAACCAACAAAAATTGACAAGAACCACGAAAAGTTCTTGTATTTTAATATAAAATCTTACACTATTGAAGAAAAAAATATCTCACTCGCTGAAAAATGCTCATTTGCTGAAAACCAACAAAACCACGAAATGTTCTTGCATTTGAAGATAAAATCTTTTTGCATTAAAGAAGAAAGATCTGGCTGACTGAAATAAGTTCATTCGATGAAAACCAACAAAAATTGACATGAACCACGAAAAGTTCTTGTATTTTAAGATAAAATCTGACGCTATTTCAGAAAAAACTTCCAGCTCGCTGAAATATGTTCATTTGCTGAAAACCAACAAAATCACGAAAATTTCTTGTATTTGAAGATAAAATCTTTTTGCTTTGAAGAAGAAACATCTAGCTGACTGAAATAAGTTAATTCGATGAAAACCAACATAAATTGACAAGAACCACGAAAAGTTCTTGTATTTTAAGATAAAATCTTTTTGCATTAAAGAAGAAAGATCTAGCTGACTGAAATAAGTTCATTCAATGAAAACCAACAAAAATTGACAAGAATCACGAAAAGTTCTTGTATTTTAAGTTAAAATCTTACTCAATTAAAGAAAAAAATTTCTCACTCGCTGAAATATGCTCATTTGCTGAAAACCAACAAAATCACGAAAACTTATTGTATTTTAAGATAAAATCTTTTTGCATTAAAGAAGAAAGATCTAGCTGACTGAAATAACTTCATGAGATGAAAACCAACAAAAATTGACATGAACCACGAAAAGTTCTTGTATTTTAAGATAAAATCTGACACTATTTAAGAAAAAACTTCCAGCTCGCTGAAATATGTTCATTTGCTGAAAACCAACAAAATCATGAAAATTTCTTGTATTTGAAGATAAAATCTTTTTGCTTTGAAGAAGAAAGATCTAGCCGACTGAAATAAGTTCATCAGATCAAAACCAACAAAAATTGACAAGAACCACGAAATGTTCTTGTGTTTTAAGATAAAATCTGACGCGATTAAAGAAAAAACTTCCAGCTCGCTGAAATATGTTCATTTGCTGAAAACCAACAAAATCACGAAAATTTCTTGTATTTGAAGATAAAATCTTTTTGCTTTGAAGAAGAAAGATCTAACTAATTGAAATAAGTTCATTCGATGAAAACCAACAAAAATTGACAAGAACCACGAAAAGTTCTTGTATTTTAAGATAAAATCTTTTTGCATTAAAGAAGAAAGATCTAGCTGACTGAAATAAGTTCATTCGATGAAAACCAACAAAAATTGACAAGAACCACGAAAAGTTCTTGTATTTTCAGATAAAATCTTACTCTGTTAAAGAAAAAAATTTCTCACTCGCTGAAATATGCTCATTTGCTGAAAACCAACAAAATCACGAAAATTTCTTGTATTTGAAGATAAAATCTTTTTGCTTTGAAGAAGAAAGATCGAGCTGACTGAAATAAGTTCATCAGATCAAAACCAACAAAAATTGACAAGAACCACGAAAAGTTCTTGTGTTTTAAGATAAAATCTTACTCGATGAAAGAAAAAAATTTCTCACTCGCTGAAATATGCTCATTTGCTGAAAACCAACAAAATCACGAAAATTTCTTGTATTTGAAGATAAAATCATTTTGCTTTGAAGAAGAAAGATCCAGCTGACTGAAATAAGTTCATTCGATGAAAACCAACAAAAATTGACAAGAACCACGAAAAGTTCTTGTATTTTAAGATAAAATCTTTTTGCATTAAAGAAGAAAGATCGAGCTGACTGAAATAAGTTCATTGGATGAAAACCAACAAAAATTGACAAGAACCACGAAAAGTTCTTGTATTTTAATATAAAATCTTACACTATTAAAGAAAAAAATATCTCACTCGCTGAAAAATGCTCATTTGCTGAAAACCAACAAAACCACGAAAAGTTCTTGTATTTGAAGATAAAATCTTTTTGCTTTGAAGAAGAAAGATCTGGCTGACTGAAATAAGTTCATGAGATGAAAACCAACAAAAATTGACAAGAACCACGAAATGTTCTTGTATTTTAAGATAAGATCTGACGCTATGAAAGAAAAAACTTCCAGCTCGCTGAAATATGTTCATTTGCTGAAAACCAACAAACCCATGAAAAGTTCTTGCATTTGAAGATAAAATCTTTTTGCATTAAAGAAGAAAGATCTGGCTGACTGAAATAAGTTCATTCAATGAAAACCAACAAAAATTGACATGAACCACGAAAAGTTCTTGTATTTTAAGATAAAATCTGACGCTATTTAAGAAAAAACTTCCAGCTCGCTGAAATATGTTCATTTGCTGAAAACCAACAAAATCACGAAAATTTCTTGTATTTGAAGATAAAATCTTTTTGCTTTGAAGAAGAAACATCTAGCTGACTGAAATAAGTTAATTCGATGAAAACCAACAAAAATTGACAAGAACCACGAAAAGTTCTTGTATTTTAAGATAAAATCTTTTTGCATTGAAGAAGAAAGATCTAGCTGACTGAAATAAGTTCATTCGATGAAAACCAACAAAAATTGGCAAGAATCACGAAAAGTTCTTGTATTTTAAGATAAAATCTTACTCAATTAAAGAAAAAAATTTCTCACTCGCTGAAATATGCTCATTTGCTGAAAACCAACAAAATCACGAAAACTTATTGTATTTTAAGATAAAATCTTTTTGCATTAAAGAAGAAAGATCTAGCTGACTGAAATAACTTCATCAGATGAAAACCAACAAAAACTGACATGAACCACGAAAAGTTCTTGTATTTTAAGTTAAAATCTGACACTATTTAAGAAAAAACTTCCAGCTCGCTGAAATATGTTCATTTGCTGAAAACCAACAAAATCACGAAAAGTTCTTGTATTTGAAGGTAAAATCTTTTTGCTTTGAAGAAGAAAGATCTAGCTGACTGAAATAAGTTCATTCGATGAAAACCAACAAAAATTGACAAGAACCACGAAAAGTTCTTGTGTTTTAAGATACAATCTTACTCTATTAAAGAAAAAAATTTCTCACTCGCCGAAATATGCTAATTTGCTGAAAACCAAAAAAATCACGAAAATTTCTTGTATTTGAAGATAAAATCTTTTTGCTTTGAAGAAGAAAGATCTCGCTGACTGAAATAAGTTCATTCGATGAAAACCAACAAAAATTGACAAGAACCACGAAAAGTTCTTGTATTTTAAGATAAAATCTGACGCTATTAAAGAAAAAACTTCCAGCTCGCTGAAATATGTTCATTTGCTGAAAACCAACAAAACCACGAAAAGTTCTTGTATTTGAAGATAAAATCTTTTTGCTTTGAAGAAGTCAGATCTAGCTGACTGAAATATGTTCATCAGATCAAAACCAACAAAAATTGACAAGAACCACGAAAAGTTCTTGTGTTTTAAGATAAAATCTGACGCTATTAAAGAAAAAACTTCCAGCTCGCTGAAATATGTTCATTTTCTTGAATCCAACAAAACCATGAAAAGTTCTTGTATTCGAAGATAAAATCTTTTTGCTTTGAAGAAGTCAGATCTAGCTGACTGAAATATGTTCATCAGATCAAAACCAACAAAAATTGACATGAACCACGAAAAGTTCTTGTATTTTAAGATAAAATCTGACACTATTTAAGAAAAAACTTCCAGCTCGCTGAAATATGTTCATTTGCTGAAAACCAACAAAATCATGAAAATTTCTTGTATTTGAAGATAAAATCTTTTTGCTTTGAAGAAGAAAGATCTAGCCGACTGAAATAAGTTCATCAGATCAAAACCAACAAAAATTGACAAGAACCACGAAATGTTCTTGTGTTTTAAGATAAAATCTGACGCGATTAAAGAAAAAACTTCCAGCTCGCTGAAATATGTTCATTTGCTGAAAACCAACAAAATCACGAAAATTTCTTGTATTTGAAGATAAAATCTTTTTGCTTTGAAGAAGAAAGATCTAACTAATTGAAATAAGTTCATTCGATGAAAACCAACAAAAATTGACAAGAACCACGAAAAGTTCTTGTATTTTCAGATAAAATCTTACTCTGTTAAAGAAAAAAATTTCTCACTCGCTGAAATATGCTCATTTGCTGAAAACCAACAAAATCACGAAAATTTCTTGTATTTGAAGATAAAATCTTTTTGCTTTGAAGAAGAAAGATCGAGCTGACTGAAATAAGTTCATCAGATCAAAACCAACAAAAATTGACAAGAACCACGAAAAGTTCTTGTGTTTTAAGATAAAATCTTACTCGATGAAAGAAAAAAATTTCTCACTCGCTGAAATATGCTCATTTGCTGAAAACCAACAAAATCACGAAAATTTCTTGTATTTGAAGATAAAATCATTTTGCTTTGAAGAAGAAAGATCCAGCTGACTGAAATAAGTTCATTCGATGAAAACCAACAAAAATTGACAAGAACCACGAAAAGTTCTTGTATTTTAAGATAAAATCTTTTTGCATTAAAGAAGAAAGATCTGGCTGACTGAAATATGTTCATGAGATGAAAACCAACAAAAATTGACAAGAACCACGAAATGTTCTTGTATTTTAAGATAAGATCTGACGCTATGAAAGAAAAAACTTCCAGCTCGCTGAAATATGTTCATTTGCTGAAAACCAACAAACCCATGAAAAGTTCTTGCATTTGAAGATAAAATCTTTTTGCATTAAGGAAGAAAGATCTGGCTGACTGAAATAAGTTCATTCGATGAAAACCAACAAAAATTGACATGAACCACGAAAAGTTCTTGTATTTTAAGATAAAATCTGACGCTATTTAAGAAAAAACTTCCAGCTCGCTGAAATATGTTCATTTGCTGAAAACCAACAAAATCACGAAAATTTCTTGTATTTGAAGATAAAATCTTTTTGCTTTGAAGAAGAAACATCTAGCTGACTGAAATAAGTTAATTCGATGAAAACCAACAAAAATTGACAAGAACCACGAAAAGTTCTTGTATTTTAAGATAAAATCTTTTTGCATTGAAGAAGAAAGATCTAGCTGACTGAAATAAGTTCATTCGATGAAAACCAACAAAAATTGGCAAGAATCACGAAAAGTTCTTGTATTTTAAGATAAAATCTTACTCAATTAAAGAAAAAAATTTCTCACTCGCTGAAATATGCTCATTTGCTGAAAACCAACAAAATCACGAAAACTTATTGTATTTTAAGATAAAATCTTTTTGCATTAAAGAAGAAAGATCTAGCTGACTGAAATAACTTCATCAGATGAAAACCAACAAAAACTGACATGAACCACGAAAAGTTCTTGTATTTTAAGTTAAAATCTGACACTATTTAAGAAAAAACTTCCAGCTCGCTGAAATATGTTCATTTGCTGAAAACCAACAAAATCACAAAAATTTCTTGTATTTGAAGATAAAATCTTTTTGCTTTGAAGAAGAAAGATCTAGCTGACTGAAATAAGTTCATCAGATCAAAACCAACAAAAATTGACAAGAACCACGAAATGTTCTTGTGTTTTAAGATAAAATCTGACGCGATTAAAGAAAAAACTTCCAGCTCGCTGAAATATGTTCATTTGCTGAAAACCAACAAAATCACGAAAAGTTCTTGTATTTGAAGGTAAAATCTTTTTGCTTTGAAGAAGAAAGATCTAGCTGACTGAAATAAGTTCATTCGATGAAAACCAACAAAAATTGACAAGAACCACGAAAAGTTCTTGTGTTTTAAGATACAATCTTACTCTATTAAAGAAAAAAATTTCTCACTCGCCGAAATATGCTAATTTGCTGAAAACCAAAAAAATCACGAAAATTTCTTGTATTTGAAGATAAAATCTTTTTGCTTTGAAGAAGAAAGATCTCGCTGACTGAAATAAGTTCATTCGATGAAAACCAACAAAAATTGACAAGAACCACGAAAAGTTCTTGTATTTTAAGATAAAATCTGACGCTATTAAAGAAAAAACTTCCAGCTCGCTGAAATATGTTCATTTGCTGAAAACCAACAAAACCACGAAAAGTTCTTGTATTTGAAGATAAAATCTTTTTGCTTTGAAGAAGTCAGATCTAGCTGACTGAAATATGTTCATCAGATCAAAACCAACAAAAATTGACAAGAACCACGAAAAGTTCTTGTGTTTTAAGATAAAATCTGACGCTATTAAAGAAAAAACTTCCAGCTCGCTGAAATATGTTCATTTTCTTGAATCCAACAAAACCATGAAAAGTTCTTGTATTCGAAGATAAAATCTTTTTGCTTTGAAGAAGAAAGATCTAGCTGACTGAAATAAGTTCATTGGATGAAAACCAACAAAAATTGACAAGAACCCCGAAAAGTTCTTGTATTTTAAGATAAAATCTTACACTATGAAAGAAAAAAATTTCTCACTCGCTGAAATATACTCATTTGCTGAAAACCAACAAAACTACGAAAAGTTCTTGTATTTGAAGATAAAATCTTTTTGCATTAAAGAAGAAAGATCTGGCTGACTGAAATAAGTTCATCAGATGAAAACCAACAAAAATTGACAAGAACCACGAAATGTTCTTGTATTTTAAGATAAGATCTGACGCTATTAAAGAAAAAACTTCCAGCTCGCTGAAATATGTTCATTTGCTGAAAACCAACAAAACCATGAAAAGTTCTTGCATTTGAAGATAAAATCTTTTTGCATGAAAGAAGAAAGATCTGGCTGACTGAAATAAGTTCATTTGATGAAAACCAAAAAAATTGACATGAACCACGAAAAGTTCTTGTATTTTAAGATAAAATCTGACGCTATTTCAGAAAAAACTTCCAGCTCGCTGAAATATGTTCATTTGCTGAAAACCAACAAAATCACGAAAATTTCTTGTATTTGAAGATAAAATCTTTTTGCTTTGAAGAAGAAAGATCCAGCTGACTGAAATAAGTTCATTCGATGAAAACCAACAAAAATTGAAAAGAACCACGAAAAGTTCTTGTATTTTAAGATAAAATCTTTCTGCATTAAAGAAGAAAGATCTAGCTGACTGAAATAAGTTCATGAGATGAAAACCAACAAAAATTGACATGAACCACGAAAAGTTCTTCTATTTTAAGATAAGATCTGACGCTATTAAAGAAAAAACTTCCAGCTCGCTGAAATATGTTCATTTGCTGAAAACCAACAAAATCACGAAAATTTCTTGCATTTGAAGATAAAATCTTTTTGCTTTGAAGAAGAAAGATCCAGCTGACTGAAATAAGTTCATTCGATGAAAACCAACAAAAATTGACAAGATGCACGAAAAGTTCTTGTAGTTTAAGATAAAATCTTTTTGCTTTAAAGCAGAAGGATCTAGCTGACTGAAATAAGTTCATTTGATGAAAACCAACAAAACCACGAAAAGTTCTTGGATTCGAAGATAAAATATTTTTGCTTTGAAGAAGAAAGATCCAGCTGACTGAAATGAGTTCATTGGTTGAAAACCAACAAAAATTGACAAGAACCACGAAAAGTTCTTGTATTTTAAGATAAAATCTTACACTATTAAAGAAAAAAATTTCTCACTCGCTGAAATATGCTCATTTGCTGAAAACCAACAAAACCACGAAAAGTTCTTGTATTTGATGATAAAATCTTTTTGCTTTGAAGAAGAAAGATCTGGCTGACTGAAATAAGTTCATTAGATGAAAACCAACAAAAGTTGACAAGAACCACGAAATGTTCTTGTATTTTAAGATAAGATCTGACGCTATTAAAGAAAAAACTTCCAGCTCGCTGAAATATGTTAATTTGCTGAAAACCAACAAAACCATGAAAAGTTCTTGCATTTGAAGATAAAATCTTTTTGCATTAAAGAAGAAAGATCTGGCTGACTGAAATAAGTTCATTCGATGAAAACCAACAAAAATTGACATGAACCACGAAAAGTTCTTGCATTTTAAGATAAAATCTTTTTGCATGAAAGAAGAAAGATCTAGCTGACTGAAATAAGTTCATTCGATGAAAACCAACAAAAATTGACAAGAACCATGAAAAGTTCTTGTATTTTAAGATAAAATCTTGCGCTATTAAAGAAAAAACTTCTCACTCGCTGAAATATGCTCATTTGCTGAAAACCAACAAAACCACGAAAAGTTCTTGGATTCGAAGATAAAATCTTTTTGCTTTGAAGAAGAAAGATCTAGCTGACTGAAATAAGTTCATTGGTTGAAAACCAACAAAAGTTAACAAGAACCACGAAATGTTCTTGTATTTTAAGATAAGATCTGACGCTATTAAAGAAAAAACTTCCAGCTCGCTGAAATATGTTCATTTGCTGAAAACCAACAAAACCATGAAAAGTTCTTGCATTTGAAGATAAAATCTTTTTGCATTAAAGAAGAAAGATCTGGCTGACTGAATTAAGTTCATTCGATGAAAACCAACAAAAATTGACATGAACCACGAAAAGTTCTTGTGTTTTAAGATAAAATCTGACGCTATTGAAGAAAAAACTTCCAGCTCGCTGAAATATGTTCATTTGCTGAAAACCAACAAAATCACGAAAATTTCTTGTCTTTGAAGATAAAATCTTTTTGCTTTGAAGAAGAAAGATCCAGCTGACTGAAATAAGTTCATTCGATGAAAACAAACAAAAATTGACAAGAACCACGAAAAGTTCTTGTATTTTAAGATAAAATCTTTTTGCATTAAAGAAGAAAGATCTAGCTGACTGAAATAAGTTCATTTGATGAAAACTAACAAAAATTGACAAGAACCACGAAAAGTTCTTGTATTTTAAGATAAAATGTGACGCTATTAAAGAAAAAACTTCCAGCTCGCTGAAATATGTTCATTTGCTGAAAACCAACAAAACCACGAAAAGTTCTTGTATTTGAAGATAAAATCTTCTTGCTTTGAAGTAGAAAGATCTCGCTGACTGAAATAAGTTCATCAGATCAAAACCAACAAAAATTGACAAGAACCACGAAAAGTTCTTGTGTTTTAAGATAAAATCTGACGCTATCAAAGAAAAAACTTCCAGCTCGCTGAAATATGTTCATTTACTTGAAACCAACAAAACCATGAAAAGTTCTTGTATTCGAAGATAAAATCTTTTTGCTTTGAAGAAGAAAGATCGAGCTGACTGAAATAAGTTCATTGGATGAAAACCAACAAAAATTGACAAGAACCACGAAAAGTTCTTGTATTTTAAGATAAAATCTGACGCTATTTAAGAAAAAACTTCCAGCTGGCTGAAATATGTTCATTTGCTGAAAACCAACAAAATCACGAAAATTTCTTGTATTTGAAGATAAAATCTTTTTGCTTTGAAGAAGAAACATCTAGCTGACTGAAATAAGTTCATTCGATGAAAACCAACAAAAATTGAAAAGAACCACGAAAAGTTCTTGTATTTTAAGATAAAATCTTTTTGCATTGAAGAAGAAAGATCTGGCTGACTGAAATAAGTTCATTTGATGAAAACCAACAAAAATTGACAAGAACCACGAAAAGTTCTTGTATTTTAAGATAAAATCTTGCGCTATTAAAGAAAAAACTTCTCAATCACTGAAATATGCTCATTTGCTGAAAACCAACAAAACCACGAAAAGTTCTTGGATTCGAAGATAAAATATTTTTGCTTTGAAGAAGAAAGATCTAGCTGACTGAAATAAGTTCATTGGTTGAAAACCAACAAAAATTGACAAGAACCACGAAAGGTTCTTGTATTTTAAGATAAAATCTTACACTATTAAAGAAAAAAATTTCTCACTCGCTGAAATATGCTCATTTGCTGAAAACCAACAAAACCACGAAAAGTTCTTGTATTTGATGATAAAATCTTTTTGCTTTGAAGAAGAAAGATCTGGCTGACTGAAATAAGTTCATGAGATGAAAACCAACAAAAGTTGACAAGAACCACGAAATGTTCTTGTATTTTAAGATAAGATCTGACGCTTTGAAAGAAAAAACTTCCAGCTTGCTGAAATATGTTAATTTGCTGAAAACCAACAAAACCATGAAAAGTTCTTGCATTTGAAGATGAAATCTTTTTGCATTAAAGAAGAAAGATCTGGCTGACTGAAATAAGTTCATTAGATGAAAACCAACAAAAATTGACATGAACCACGAAAAGTTCTTGTATTTTAAGATAAAATCTTTTTGCTTTGAAGAAGAAGGATCTGGCTGACTGAAATAAGTTCATTTGATGAAAACCAACAAAAATTGACAAGAACCACGAAAAGTTCTTGTATTTTAAGATAAAATCTTGCGCTATTAAAGAAAAAACTTCTCACTCGCTGAAATATGCTCATTTGCTGAAAACCAACAAAACCACGAAAAGTTCTTGGATTCGAAGATAAAATCTTTTTTCTATGAAGAAGAAAGATCTAGCTGACTGAAATAAGTTCATTGGTTGAAAACCAACAAAAATTGACAAGAACCACGAAAGGTTCTTGTATTTTAAGATAAAATCTTACACTATTAAAGAAAAAAATTTCTCACTCGCTGAAATATGCTCATTTGCTGAAAACCAACAAAAACACGAAAAGTTCTTGTATTTGATGATAAAATCTTTTTGCTTAGAAGAAGAAAGATCTGGCTGACTGAAATAAGTTCATTAGATGAAAACCAACAAAAGTTGACAAGAACCACGAAATGTTCTTGTATTTTAAGATAATATCTGACGCTATTAAAGAAAAAACTTCCAGCTCGCTGAAATATGTTAATTTGCTGAAAACCAACAAAACCATGAAAAGTTCTTGCATTTGAAGATGAAATCTTTTTGCATTAAAGAAGAAAGATCTGGCTGACTGAAATAAGTTCATGAGATGAAAACCAACAAAAATTGACATGAACCACGAAAAGTTCTTGTATTTTAAGATAAAATCTTTTTGCTTCAAAGAAGAAGGATCTGGCTGACTGAAATAAGTTCATTTGATGAAAACCAACAAAAATTGACAAGAACCACGAAAAGTTCTTGTATTTTAAGATAAAATCTTGCGCTATTGAAGAAAAAACTTCTCACTCACTGAAATATGCTCATTTGCTGAAAACCAACAAAACCACGAAAAGTTCTTGGATTCGAAGATAAAATCTTTTTGCTTTGAAGAAGAAAGATCTTGCTGACTGAAATAAGTTCATTGGTTGAAAACCAACAAAAATTGACAAGAACCACGAAAAGTTCTTGTATTTTAAGATAAAATCTTACACTATTAAAGAAAAAAATTTCTCACTCGCTGAAATATGCTCATTTGCTGAAAACCAACAAAAACACGAAAAGTTCTTGTATTTGATGATAAAATCTTTTTGCTTAGAAGAAGAAAGATCTGGCTGACTGAAATAAGTTCATGAGATGAAAACCAACAAAAGTTGACAAGAACCACGAAATGTTCTTGTATTTTAAGATAATATCTGACGCTATGAAAGAAAAAACTTCCAGCTCGCTGAAATATGTTCATTTGCTGAAAACCAACAAAACCATGAAAAGTTCTTGCATTTGAAGATAAAATCTTTTTGCATTAAAGAAGAAAGATCTGGCTGACTGAAATAAGTTCATGAGATGAAAACCAACAAAAATTGACATGAACCACGAAAAGTTCTTGTGTTTTAAGATAAAATCTGACGCTATTAAAGAAAAAACTTCCAGCTCGCTGAAATATGTTCATTTGCTGAAAACCAACAAAATCACGAAAATTTCTTGTATTTGAAGATAAAATCTTTTTGCTTTGAAGAAGAAAGATCCAGCTGACTGAAATAAGTTCATTTGATGAAAACCAACAAAAATTGACAAGAACCACATCAAGTTCTTGCATTTTAAGATAAAATCTGACGCTATTCAAGAAAAAACTTCCAGCTCGCTGAAATATGTTCATTTGCTGAAAACCAACAAAACCACGAATATTTCTTGTATTTGAAGATAAAATCTTCTTGCTTTGAAGAAGAAAGATCTAGCTGACTGAAATAAGTTCATCAGATCAAAACCAACAAAAATTGACAAGAACCACGAAAAGTTCTTGTGTTTTAAGATAAAATCTGACGCTATTAAAGAAAAAACTTCCAGCTCGCTGAAATATGTTCATTTACTTGAAACCAACAAAACCATGAAAAGTTCTTGTATTCGAAGATAAAATCTTTTTGCTTTGAAGAAAGATCTAGCTGACTGAAATAAGTTCAGTGGATGAAAACCAACAAAAATTGACAAGAACCACGAAAAGTTCTTGTATTTTAAGATAAAATCTTACAGTATTAAAGAAAAAAAATTCTCACTCGCTGAAATATGCTCATTTGCTGAAAACCAACAAAACTACGAAAAGTTCTTGTATTTGAAGATAAAATCTTTTTGCTTTGAAGAAGAAAGATCTGGCTGACTGAAATAAGTTCATCAGATGAAAACCAACAAAAATTGACAAGAACCACGAAATGTTCTTGTATTTTAAGATAAGATCTGACGCTATTAAAGAAAAAACTTCCAGCTCGCTGAAATATGTTCATTTGCTGAAAACCAACAAAACCATGAAAAGTTCTTGCATTTGTAGATAAAATCTTTTTGCATTAAAGAAGAATGATCTGGCTGACTGAAATAAGTTCATTAGATGAAAACCAACAAAAATTGACATGAACCACGAAAAGTTCTTGTACTTTAAGATAAAATCTGACGCTATTTAAGAAAAAACCTCCAGCTCGCTGAAATATGTTCATTTGCTGAAAACCAACAAAATCACGAAAATTTCTTGTATTTGAAGATAAAATCTTTTTGCTTTGAAGAAGAAACATCTAGCTGACTGAAATAAGTTCATTCGATGAAAACCAACAAAAATTGACAAGAACCACGAAAAGTTCTTGTATTTTAAGATAAAATCTTTTTGCATTAAAGAAGAAAGATCTAGCTGACTGAAATAAGTTCATTCGATGAAAACCAACAAAAATTGACATGAACCACGAAAAGTTCTTGTATTTTAAGATAAAATCTGACGCTATTTCAGAAAAAACTTCCAGCTCGCTGAAATATGTTCATTTGCTGAAAACCAACAAAATCACGAAAATTTCTTGCATTTGAAGATAAAATCTTTTTGCTTTAAAGAAGAAAGATCTAGCTGACTGAAATAAGTTCATCAGATCAAAACCAACAAAAATTGACAAGAACCACGAAAAGTTCTTGTGTTTTAAGATAAAATCTGACGCTATTAAAGAAAAAACTTCCAGCTCGCTGAAATATGTTCATTTGCTGAAAACCAACAAAATCACGAAAATTTCTTGTATTTGAAGATAAAATCTTTTTGCTCTGAAGAAGAAAGATCCAGCTGACTGAAATAAGTTCATTCGATGAAAACCAACAAAAATTGACAAGATGCACGAAAAGTTCTTGTATTTTAAGATAAAATCTTTTTGCTTTAAAGAAGAAGGATCTAGCTGACTGAAATAAGTTCATTTGATGAAAACCAACAAAAATTGACAAGAACCACGAAAAGTTCTTGTATTTTAAGATAAAATCTTGCGCTATTAAAGAAAAAACTTCTCACTCGCTGAAATATGCTCATTTGCTGAAAACCAACAAAACCACGAAAAGTTCTTGTATTTGATGATAAAATCTTTTTGCATGAAAGAAGAAAGATCTAGCTGACAGAAATAAGTTCATTGGATGAAAACCAACAAAAATTGACAAGAACCACGAAAAGTTCTTGTATTTTAAGATAAAATCTGACGCTATTGAAGAAAAAACTTCCAGCTCGCTGAAATATGTTCATTTGCTGAAATCCAACAAAACCACGAAAAGTTCTTGTATTTTAAGATAAAATCTTTTTGCATTAAAGAAGAAAGATCTCGCTGACTGAAATAACTTCATTAGATGAAAACCAACAAAAATTGACATGAACCACGAAAAGTTCTTGTATTTTAAGATAAAATCTGACGCTATTTCAGAAAAAACTTCCAGCTCGCTGAAATATGTTCATTTGCTGAAAACCAACAAAACCACGAAAAGTTCTTGTATTTGAAGATAAAATCTTTTTGCTTTGAAGAAGAAAGATCTAGCTGACTGAAATAAGTTCATTCGATGAAAACCAACAAAAATTGACAAGAACCACGAAAAGTTCTTGTATTTTAAGATAAAATCTGACGCTGTTAAAGAAAAAACTTCGAGCTCGCTGAAATATGTTCATTTGCTGAAAACCAACAAAACCACGAAAAGTTCTTGTATTTGAAGATAAAATCTTTTTGCTTTGAAGAAGAAAGATCTAGCTGACTGAAATAAGTTCATCAGATGAAAACCAACAAAAATTGACAAGAACCACGAAAAGTTCTTGTATTTTATGATAAAATCTGACGCTATTAAAGAAAAAACTCCTCACTCGCTGAAATATGCTCATTTGCTGAAAACCAACAAAACCACGAAAAGTTCTTGTATTTGAAGATAAAATCTTTTTGCTTTGAAGAAGAAAGATCTAGCTGACTGAAATAAGTTCATGAGATGAAAACCAACAAAAATTGACAAGAACCACGAAATGTTCTTGTATTTTAAGATAAAATCTGACGCTATTAAAGAAAAAACTTCCAGCTCGCTGAAATATGTTCATTTGCTGAAAACCAACAAAACCACGAAAGGTTCTTGTATTTGAAGATAAAATCTTTTTGCTTTGAAGAAGAAAGATCTAGCTGACTGAAATAAGTTCATTAGATGAAAACCAACAAAAATTGACAAGAACCACGAAATGTTCTTGTATTTTAAGATAAAATCTGACGCTATTAAAGAAAAAACTTCTCGCTCGCTGAAATATGTTCATTTGCTGAAAACCAACAAAACCACGAAAAGTTCTTGTATTTGAAGATAAAATCTTTTTGCTTTGAAGAAGAAAGATCTCGCTGACTGAAATAAGTTCATCAGATGAAAACCAACAAAAATTGACAAGAACCACGAAAGGTTCTTGTATTTGAAGGTAAAATCTTACGCTATTGAAGAAAAAACTTCTCGATCGCTGAAATATGTTCATTTGCTGAAAACCAACAAAACCACGAAAAGTTCTTGTATTTGAAGATGAAATCTTTTTGCATCAAAGAAGAAAGATCTGGCTGACTGAAATAAGTTCATTCGATGAAAACCAACAAAAATTGACAAGAACCACGAAAAGTTCTTGCATTTTAAGATAAAATCTGATGCTATTAAAGAAAAAACTTCTCGCTCGCTGAAATATGTTCAGTTGCTGAAAACCAACAAAACCACGAAAGGTTCTTGTATTTGAAGATAAAATCTTTTTGCTTTGAAGAAGAAAGATCTAGCTGACTGAAATAAGTTCATGAGATGAAAACCAACAAAAATTGACAAGAACCACGAAATGTTCTTGTATTTTAAGATAAAATCTGACGCTATTAAAGAAAAAACTTCTCGCTCGCTGAAATATGTTCATTTGCTGAAAACCAACAAAACCACGAAAAGTTCTTGTATTTGAAGATAAAATCTATTTGCATTGAAGAAGAAAGATCCAGCTTTCTGAAATAAGTTCATTAGATGAAAACCAACAAAAATTGACAAGAACCACGAAATGTTCTTGTATTTTAAGATAAAATCTGACGCTATTAAAGAAAAAACATCCAGCTCGCTGAAATATGTTCATTTGCTGAAAACCAACAAAACCACGAAAAGTTCTTGTATTTGAAGATAAAATCTTTTTGCTTTGAGGAAGAAAGATCTCGCTGACTGAAATAAGTTCATTCGATGAAAACGAACAAAAATTGACAAGAACCACGAAAAGTTCTTGTATTTGAAGATAAAATCTTACGCTATTAAAGAAAAAACTTCCAGCTCGCTGAAATATGTTCTTTTGCTGAAAACCAACAAAACCACGAAAAGTTCTTGTATTTGAAGATGAAATCTTTTTGCATCAAAGAAGAAAGATCTGGCTGACTGAAATAAGTTCATTGGATGAAAACCAACAAAAATTGACAAGAACCACGAAAAGTTCTTGCATTTTAAGATAAAATCTGACGCTATTAAAGAAAAAACTTCGAGCTCGCTGAAATATGTTCACTTGCTGAAAACCAACAAAACCACGAAAAGTTCTTGTATTTGAAGATAAAATCTTTTTGCTTTGAGGAAGAAAGATCTTGCTGACTGAAATAAGTTCATTCGATGAAAACGAACAAAAATTGACAAGAACCACGAAAAGTTCTTGTATTTTAAGATAAAATCTTACGCTATTAAAGAAAAAACTTCTCACTCGCTGAAATATGTTCATTTGCGGAAAACCAACAAAACCACGAAAAGTTCTTGTATTTGAAGATAAAATCTTTTTGCTTTGAAGAAGAAAGATCCAGCTGACTGAAATAAGTTCATTGGATGAAAACCAACAAAAATTGACAAGAACCACGAAAAGTTCTTGTATTTTAAGATAAAATCTGACGCTATTAAAGAAAAAACTTCGAGCTCGCTGAAATATGTTCATTTGCTGAAAACCAACAAAACCACGAAAAGTTCTTGTATTTGAAGATAAAATCTTTTTGCTTTGAAGAAGAAAGATCTAGCTGACTGAAATAAGTTCATTCGATGAAAACCAACAAAAATTGACATGAACCACGAAATGTTCTTGTATTTTAAGATAAAATCTGACGCTATTAAAGAAAAAACTTCTCGCTCGCTGAAATATGTTCATTTGCTGAAAACCAACAAAACCACGAAAAGTTCTTGTATTTGAAGATAAAATCTTTTTGCTTTGAAGAAGAAAGATCTCGCTGACTGAAATAAGTTCATCAGATGAAAACCAACAAAAATTGACAAGAACCACGAAAGGTTCTTGTATTTGAAGGTAAAATCTTACGCTATTGAAGAAAAAACTTCTCGCTCGCTGAAATATGTTCATTTGCTGAAAACCAACAAAACCACGAAAAGTTCTTGTATTTGAAGATGAAATCTTTTTGCATCAAAGAAGAAAGATCTGGCTGACTGAAATAAGTTCATTCGATGAAAACCAACAAAAATTGACAAGAACCACGAAAAGTTCTTGCATTTTAAGATAAAATCTGATGCGATTGAAGAAAAAACTTCTCGCTCGCTGAAATATGTTCACTTGCTGAAAACCAACAAAACCACGAAAAGTTCTTGCATTTGAAGATAAAATCTTTTTGCATTAAAGAAGAAAGATCTGGCTGACTGAAATAAGTTCATGAGATGAAAACCAACAAAAATTGACAAGAACCACGAAAAGTTCTTGTATTTTAAGATAAAATCTGATGCTATTAAGGAAAAAACTTCTAGCTCGCTGAAATATGTTCATTTGCTGAAAACCAACAAAACCACGAAAAGTTCTTGTATTTGAAGATAAAATCTTTTTGCTTTGAAGAAGAAAGATCTAGCTGACTGAAATAAGTTCATTAGATGAAAACCAACAAAAATTGACAAGAACCACGAAATGTTCTTGTATTTGAAGAAAAAATCTGACGCTATTAAAGAAAAAACTCCTCACTCGCTGAAATATGCTCATTTGTTGAAAACCAACAAAACCACGAAAAGTTCTTGTATTTGAAGATAAAATCTTTTTGCTTTGAAGAAGAAAGATCTAGCTGACTGAAATAAGTTCATGAGATGAAAACCAACAAAAATTGACAAGAACCACGAAATGTTCTTGTATTTTAAGATAAAATCTGACGCTATTGAAGAAAAAACTTCCAGCTCGCTGAAATATGTTCATTTGCTGAAAACCAACAAAACCACGAAAGGTTCTTGTATTTGAAGATAAAATCTTTTTGCTTTGAAGAAGAAAGATCTAGCTGACTGAAATAAGTTCATTAGATGAAAACCAACAAAAATTGACAAGAACCACGAAATGTTCTTGTATTTTAAGATCAAATCTGACGCTATTAAAGAAAAAACTTCTCGCTCGCTGAAATATGTTCATTTGCTGAAAACCAACAAAACCACGAAAAGTTCTTGTATTCGAAGATAAAATCTTTTTGCTTTGAAGAAGAAAGATCTCGCTGACTGAAATAAGTTCATCAGATGAAAACCAACAAAAATTGACAAGAACCACGAAAGGTTCTTGTATTTTAAGGTAAAATCTTACGCTATTGAAGAAAAAACTTCTCGCTCGCTGAAATATGTTCATTTGCTGAAAACCAACAAAACCACGAAAAGTTCTTGTATTTGAAGATGAAATCTTTTTGCATCAAAGAAGAAAGATCTGGCTGACTGAAATAAGTTCATTCGATGAAAACCAACAAAAATTGACAAGAACCACGAAAAGTTCTTGCATTTTAAGATAAAATCTGATGCTATTAAAGAAAAAACTTCTCGCTCGCTGAAATATGTTCAGTTGCTGAAAACCAACAAAACCACGAAAAGTTCTTGCATTTGAAGATAAAATCTTTTTGCATTAAAGAAGAAAGATCTGGCTGACTGAAATAAGTTCATTAGATGAAAACCAACAAAAATTGACAAGAACCACGAAATGTTCTTGTATTTTAAGATAAAATCTGACGCTATGAAGGAAAAAACTTCCAGCTCGCTGAAATATGTTCATTTGCTGAAAACCAACAAAACCACGAAAAGTTATTGTGTTTGAAGATAAAATCTTTTTGCTTTGAAGAAGAAAGATCTAGCTGACTGAAATAAGTTCATTGGATGAAAACCAACAAAAATTGACAAGAACCACGAAGTGTTCTTGTATTTTAAGATAAAATCTTACGCTATTAAAGAAAAACCTTCTGGCTCGCTGAAATATGTTCATTTGCTGAAAACCAACAAAACCACGAAAAGTTCTTGTATTTGAAGATAAAATCTTTTTGCATGAAAGAAGAAAGATCTGGCTGACTGAAATAAGTTCATTCGATGAAAACCAACAAAAATTGACAAGAACCACGAAAAGTTCTTGTATTTTATGATAAAATCTGACGCTATTATAGAAAAAACTTCTCATTCGCTGAAATATGTTCATTTGCTGAAAACCAACAAAACCACGAAAAGTTCTTGTATTTGAAGATAAAATCTTTTTGCTTTGAAGAAGAAAGATCGAGCTGACTGAAATAAGTTCATGAGATGAAAACCAACAAAAATTGACAAGAACCACGAAATGTTCTTGTATTTTAAGATAAAATCTGACGCTATTAAAGAAAAAACTTCTCGCTCGCTGAAATATGTTCATTTGCTGAAAACCAACAAAACCACGAAAAGTTCTTGTATTTGAAGATAAAATCTATTTGCATTGAAGAAGAAAGATCCAGCTTTCTGAAATAAGTTCATCAGATGAAAACCAACAAAAATTGACAAGAACCACGAAATGTTCTTGTATTTTAAGATAAAATCTGACGCTATTAAAGAAAAAACATCCAGCTCGCTGAAATATGTTCATTTGCTGAAAACCAACAAAACCACGAAAAGTTCTTGTATTTGAAGATAAAATCTTTTTGCATGAAAGAAGAAAGATCTGGCTGACTGAAATAAGTTCATTTGATGAAAACCAACAAAAATTGACAAGAACCACGAAAAGTTCTTGTATTTTATGATAAAATCTGACGCTATTAAAGAAAGAACTTCTCATTCGCTGAAATATGTTCATTTGCTGAAAACCAACAAAACCACGAAAAGTTCTTGTATTTGAAGATAAAATCTTTTTGCTTTGAAGAAGAAAGATCTAGCTGACTGAAATAAGTTCATGAGATGAAAACCAACAAAAATTGACAAGAACCACGAAATGTTCTTGTATTTTAAGATAAAATCTGACGCTATTAAAGAAAAAACTTCTAGCTCGCTGAAATATGTTCATTTGCTGAAAACCAACAAAACCACGAAAAGTTCTTGTATTTGAAGATAAAATCTTTTTGCTTTGAGGAAGAAAGATCTCGCTGACTGAAATAAGTTCATTCGATGAAAACGAACAAAAATTGACAAGAACCACGAAAAGTTCTTGTATTTGAAGATAAAATCTTACGCTATTAAAGAAAAAACTTCCAGCTCGCTGAAATATGTTCTTTTGCTGAAAACCAACAAAACCACGAAAAGTTCTTGTATTTGAAGATGAAATCTTTTTGCTTCAAAGAAGAAAGATCTGGCTGACTGAAATAAGTTCATTCGATGAAAACCAACAAAAATTGACAAGAACCACGAAATGTTCTTGTATTTTAAGATAAAATCTGACGCTATTGAAGAAAAAACTTCCAGCTCGCTGAAATATGTTCATTTGCTGAAAACCAACAAAACCACGAAAGGTTCTTGTATTTGAAGATAAAATCTTTTTGCTTTGAAGAAGAAAGATCTAGCTGACTGAAATAAGTTAATTCGATGAAAACCAACAAAAATTGACAAGAACCACGAAATGTTCTTGTATTTTAAGATAAAATCTGACGCTATTAAAGAAAAAACTTCCAGCTCGCTGAAATATGTTCATTTGCTGAAAACCAACAAAACCACGAAAAGTTCTTGTATTTGAAGATAAAATCTTTTTGCTTTGAAGAAGAAAGATCTCGCTGACTGAAATAAGTTCATCAGATGAAAAGCAACAAAAATTGACAAGAACCACGAAAGGTTCTTGTATTTGAAGGTAAAATCTTACGCTATTGAAGAAAAAACTTCTCGCTCGCTGAAATATGTTCATTTGCTGAAAACCAACAAAACCACGAAAAGTTCTTGTATTTGAAGATGAAATCTTTTTGCATCAAAGAAGAAAGATCTGGCTGACTGAAATAAGTTCATTCGATGAAAACCAACAAAAATTGACAAGAACCACGAAAAGTTCTTGCATTTTAAGATAAAATCTGATGCTATTAAAGAAAAAACTTCTCGCTCGCTGAAATATGTTCACTTGCTGAAAACCAACAAAACCACGAAAAGTTCTTGCATTTGAAGATAAAATCTTTTTGCATTAAAGAAGAAAGATCTGGCTGACTGAAATAAGTTCATTAGATGAAAACCAACAAAAATTGACAAGAACCACGAAAAGTTCTTGTATTTTAAGATAAAGTCTGACGCTATTAAGGAAAAAACTTCTCGCTCGCTGAAATATGTTCATTTGCTGAAAACCAACAAAACCACGAAAAGTTCTTGTATTTGAAGATAAAATCTTTTTGCTTTGAAGAAGAAAGATCTAGCTGACTGAAATAAGTTCATTAGATGAAAACCAACAAAAATTGACAAGAACCACGAAATGTTCTTGTATTTTAAGAAAAAATCTGACGCTATTAAAGAAAAAACTTCTAGCTCGCTGAAATATGTTCATTTGCTGAAAACCAACAAAACCACGAAAAGTTCTTGTATTTGAAGATAAAATCTTTTTGCATTGAAGAAGAAAGATCCAGCTGACTGAAATAAGTTCATTAGATGAAAACCAACAAAAATTGACAAGAACCACGAAATGTTCTTGTATTTTAAGAAAAAATCTGACGCTATTAAAGAAAAAACTTCTAGCTCGCTGAAATATGTTCATTTGCTGAAAACCAACAAAACCACGAAAAGTTCTTGTATTTGAAGATAAAATCTTTTTGCTTTGAGGAAGAAAGATCTTGCTGACTGAAATAAGTTCATTCGATGAAAACGAACAAAAATTGACAAGAACCACGAAAAGTTCTTGTATTTTAAGATAAAATCTTACGCTATTAAAGAAAAAACTTCTCACTCGCTGAAATATGTTCATTTGCTGAAAACCAACAAAACCACGAAAAGTTCTTGTATTTGAAGATAAAATCTTTTTGCTTTGAAGAAGAAAGATCTAGCTGACTGAAATAAGTTCATTAGATGAAAACCAACAAAAATTGACAAGAACCACGAAAAGTTCTTGTATTTTAAGATAAAATCTGACGCTGTTAAAGAAAAAACTTCGAGCTCGCTGAAATATGTTCATTTGCTGAAAACCAACAAAACCACGAAAAGTTCTTGTATTTGAAGATAAAATCTTTTTGCTTTGAAGAAGAAAGATCTAGCTGACTGAAATAAGTTCATCAGATGAAAACCAACAAAAATTGACAAGAACCACGAAAAGTTCTTGTATTTTAAGATAAAGTCTGACGCTATTAAGGAAAAAACTTCTCGCTCGCTGAAATATGTTCATTTGCTGAAAACCAACAAAACCACGAAAAGTTCTTGTATTTGAAGATAAAATCTTTTTGCTTTGAAGAAGAAAGATCTAGCTGACTGAAATAAGTTCATTAGATGAAAACCAACAAAAATTGACAAGAACCACGAAATGTTCTTGTATTTTAAGAAAAAATCTGACGCTATTAAAGAAAAAACTTCTAGCTCGCTGAAATATATTCATTTGCTGAAAACCAACAAAACCACGAAAAGTTCTTGTATTTGAAGATAAAATCTTTTTGCATTGAAGAAGAAAGATCCAGCTGACTGAAATAAGTTCATTAGATGAAAACCAACAAAAATTGACAAGAACCACGAAATGTTCTTGTATTTTAAGAAAAAATCTGACGCTATTAAAGAAAAAACTTCTAGCTCGCTGAAATATGTTCATTTGCTGAAAACCAACAAAACCACGAAAAGTTCTTGTATTTGAAGATAAAATCTTTTTGCTTTGAGGAAGAAAGATCTTGCTGACTGAAATAAGTTCATTCGATGAAAACGAACAAAAATTGACAAGAACCACGAAAAGTTCTTGTATTTTAAGATAAAATCTGACGCTATTAAAGAAAAAACTTCTCACTCGCTGAAATATGTTCATTTGCTGAAAACCAACAAAACCACGAAAAGTTCTTGTATTTGAAGATAAAATCTTTTTGCTTTGAAGAAGAAAGATCTAGCTGACTGAAATAAGTTCATTAGATGAAAACCAACAAAAATTGACAAGAACCACGAAAAGTTCTTGTATTTTAAGATAAAATCTGACGCTGTTAAAGAAAAAACTTCGAGCTCGCTGAAATATGTTCATTTGCTGAAAACCAACAAAACCACGAAAAGTTCTTGTATTTGAAGATAAAATCTTTTTGCTTTGAAGAAGAAAGATCTAGCTGACTGAAATAAGTTCATCAGATGAAAACCAACAAAAATTGACAAGAACCACGAAAAGTTCTTGTATTTTATGATAAAATCTGACGCTATTAAAGAAAAAACTCCTCACTCGCTGAAATATGCTCATTTGCTGAAACCCAACAAAACCACGAAAAGTTCTTGTATTTGAAGATAAAATCTATTTGCATTGAAGAAGAAAGATCCAGCTTTCTGAAATAAGTTCATTAGATGAAAACCAACAAAAATTGACAAGAACCACGAAATGTTCTTGTATTTTAAGATAAAATCTGACGCTATTAAAGAAAAAACATCCAGCTCGCTGAAATATGTTCATTTGCTGAAAACCAACAAAACCACGAAAAGTTCTTGTATTTGAAGATAAAATCTTTTTGCTTTGAGGAAGAAAGATCTCGCTGACTGAAATAAGTTCATTCGATGAAAACGAACAAAAATTGACAAGAACCACGCAAAGTTCTTGTATTTGAAGATAAAATCTTACGCTATTAAAGAAAAAACTTCCAGCTCGCTGAAATATGTTCTTTTGCTGAAAACCAACAAAACCACGAAAAGTTCTTGTATTTGAAGATGAAATCTTTTTGCATCAAAGAAGAAAGATCTGGCTGACTGAAATAAGTTCATTGGATGAAAACCAACAAAAATTGACAAGAACCACGAAAAGTTCTTGCATTTTAAGATAAAATCTGACGCTATTAAAGAAAAAACTTCGAGCTCGCTGAAATATGTTCACTTGCTGAAAACCAACAAAACCACGAAAAGTTCTTGTATTTGAAGATAAAATCTTTTTGCATTAAAGAAGAAAGATCTGGCTGACTGAAATAAGTTCATTCGATGAAAACCAACAAAAATTGACAAGAACCACGAAATGTTCTTGTATTTTAAGATAAAATCTGACGCTATTAAGGAAAAAACTTCCAGCTCGCTGAAATATGTTCATTTGCTGAAAACCAACAAAACCACGAAAAGTTCTTGTGTTTGAAGATAAAATCTGTTTGCTTTGAAGAAGAAAGATCTAGCTGACTGAAATAAGTTCATTGGATGAAAACCAACAAAAATTGACAAGAACCACGAAGTGTTCTTGTATTTTAAGATAAAATCTTACGCTATGAAAGAAAAACCTTCTGGCTCGCTGAAATATGTTCATTTGCTGAAAACCAACAAAACCACGAAAAGTTCTTGTATTTGAAGATAAAATCTTTTTGCATGAAAGAAGAAAGATCTGGCTGACTGAAATAAGTTCATTGGATGAAAACCAACAAAAATTGACAAGAACCACGAAAAGTTCTTGTATTTTATGATAAAATCTGACGCTATTAAAGAAAAAACTTCTCATTCGCTGAAATATGTTCATTTGCTGAAAACCAACAAAACCACGAAAAGTTCTTGTATTTGAAGATAAAATCTTTTTGCTTTGAAGAAGAAAGATCTTGCTGACTGAAATAAGTTCATGAGATGAAAACCAACAAAAATTGACAAGAACCACGAAATGTTCTTGTATTTTAAGATAAAATCTGACGCTATTAAAGAAAAAACTTCTAGCTCGCTGAAATATGTTCATTTGCTGAAAACCAACAAAACCACGAAAAGTTCTTGTATTTGAAGATAAAATCTATTTGCATTGAAGAAGAAAGATCCAGCTTTCTGAAATAAGTTCATCAGATGAAAACCAACAAAAATTGACAAGAACCACGAAATGTTCTTGTATTTTAAGATAAAATCTGACGCTATTAAAGAAAAAACATCCAGCTCGCTGAAATATGTTCATTTGCTGAAAACCAACAAAACCACGAAAAGTTCTTGTATTTGAAGATAAAATCTTTTTGCTTTGAGGAAGAAAGATCTCGCTGACTGAAATAAGTTCATTCGATGAAAACGAACAAAAATTGACAAGAACCACGCAAAGTTCTTGTATTTGAAGATAAAATCTTACGCTATTAAAGAAAAAACTTCCAGCTCGCTGAAATATGTTCTTTTGCTGAAAACCAACAAAACCACGAAAAGTTCTTGTATTTGAAGATGAAATCTTTTTGCATCAAAGAAGAAAGATCTGGCTGACTGAAATAAGTTCATTGGATGAAAACCAACAAAAATTGACAAGAACCACGAAAAGTTCTTGCATTTTAAGATAAAATCTGACGCTATTAAAGAAAAAACTTCGAGCTCGCTGAAATATGTTCACTTGCTGAAAACCAACAAAACCACGAAAAGTTCTTGTATTTGAAGATAAAATCTTTTTGCATTAAAGAAGAAAGATCTGGCTGACTGAAATAAGTTCATTCGATGAAAACCAACAAAAATTGACAAGAACCACGAAATGTTCTTGTATTTTAAGATAAAATCTGACGCTATTAAGGAAAAAACTTCCAGCTCGCTGAAATATGTTCATTTGCTGAAAACCAACAAAACCACGAAAAGTTCTTGTGTTTGAAGATAAAATCTGTTTGCTTTGAAGAAGAAAGATCTAGCTGACTGAAATAAGTTCATTGGATGAAAACCAACAAAAATTGACAAGAACCACGAAGTGTTCTTGTATTTTAAGATAAAATCTTACGCTATGAAAGAAAAACCTTCTGGCTCGCTGAAATATGTTCATTTGCTGAAAACCAACAAAACCACGAAAAGTTCTTGTATTTGAAGATAAAATCTTTTTGCATGAAAGAAGAAAGATCTGGCTGACTGAAATAAGTTCATTGGATGAAAACCAACAAAAATTGACAAGAACCACGAAAAGTTCTTGTATTTTATGATAAAATCTGACGCTATTAAAGAAAAAACTTCTCATTCGCTGAAATATGTTCATTTGCTGAAAACCAACAAAACCACGAAAAGTTCTTGTATTTGAAGATAAAATCTTTTTGCTTTGAAGAAGAAAGATCTTGCTGACTGAAATAAGTTCATGAGATGAAAACCAACAAAAATTGACAAGAACCACGAAATGTTCTTGTATTTTAAGATAAAATCTGACGCTATTAAAGAAAAAACTTCTAGCTCGCTGAAATATGTTCATTTGCTGAAAACCAACAAAACCACGAAAAGTTCTTGTATTTGAAGATAAAATCTATTTGCATTGAAGAAGAAAGATCCAGCTTTCTGAAATAAGTTCATCAGATGAAAACCAACAAAAATTGACAAGAACCACGAAATGTTCTTGTATTTTAAGATAAAATCTGACGCTATTAAAGAAAAAACATCCAGCTCGCTGAAATATGTTCATTTGCTGAAAACCAACAAAACCACGAAAAGTTCTTGTATTTGAAGATAAAATCTTTTTGCTTTGAGGAAGAAAGATCTCGCTGACTGAAATAAGTTCATTCGATGAAAACGAACAAAAATTGACAAGAACCACGAAAAGTTCTTGTATTTGAAGATAAAATCTTACGCTATTAAAGAAAAAACTTCCAGCTCGCTGAAATATGTTCTTTTGCTGAAAACCAACAAAACCACGAAAAGTTCTTGTATTTGAAGATGAAATCTTTTTGCATCAAAGAAGAAAGATCTGGCTGACTGAAATAAGTTCATTCGATGAAAACCAACAAAAATTGACAAGAACCACGAAAAGTTCTTGCATTTTAAGATAAAATCTGATGCTATTAAAGAAAAAACTTCTCGCTCGCTGAAATATGTTCACTTGCTGAAAACCAACAAAACCACGAAAAGTTCTTGCATTTGAAGATAAAATCTTTTTGCCTTAAAGAAGAAAGATCTGGCTGACTGAAATAAGTTCATTAGATGAAAACCAACAAAAATTGACAAGAACCACGAAATGTTCTTGTATTTTAAGATAAAATCTGACGCTATTAAGGAAAAAACTTCCAGCTCGCTGAAATATGTTCATTTGCTGAAAACCAACAAAACCACGAAAAGTTCTTGTATTTGAAGATAAAATCTTTTTGCATCAAAGAATAAAGATCTGGCTGACTGCAATAAGTTCATTGGATGAAAACCAACAAAAATTGACAAGAACCACGAAAAGTTCTTGCATTTTAAGATAAAATCTGACGCTATTAAAGAAAAAACTTCGAGCTCGCTGAAATATGTTCACTTGCTGAAAACCAACAAAACCACGAAAAGTTCTTGTATTTGAAGATAAAATCTTTTTGCATTAAAGAAGAAAGATCTGGCTGACTGAAATAAGTTCATTAGATGAAAACCAACAAAAATTGACAAGAACCACGAAATGTTCTTGTATTTTAAGATAAAATCTGACGCTATTGAGGAAAAAACTTCCAGCTCGCTGAAATATGTTCATTTGCTGAAAACCAACAAAACCACGAAAAGTTCTTGTGTTTGAAGATAAAATCTTTTTGCTTTGAAGAAGAAAGATCTAGCTGACTGAAATAAGTTCATTGGATGAAAACCAACAAAAATTGACAAGAACCACGAAGTGTTCTTGTATTTTAAGATAAAATCTTACGCTATTAAAGAAAAACCTTCTGGCTCGCTGAAATATGTTCATTTGCTGAAAACCAACAAAACCACGAAAAGTTCTTGTATTTGAAGATAAAATCTTTTTGCATGAAAGAAGAAAGATCTGGCTGACTGAAATAAGTTCATTCGATGAAAACCAACAAAAATTGACAAGAACCACGAAAAGTTCTTGTATTTTATGATAAAATCTGACGCTATTAAAGAAAAAACTTCTCATTCGCTGAAATATGTTCATTTGCTGAAAACCAACAAAACCACGAAAAGTTCTTGTATTTGAAGATAAAATCTTTTTGCTTTGAAGAAGAAAGATCTAGCTGACTGAAATAAGTTCATGAGATGAAAACCAACAAAAATTGACAAGAACCACGAAATGTTCTTGTATTTTAAGATAAAATCTGACGCTATTAAAGAAAAAACTTCTAGCTCGCTGAAATATGTTCATTTGCTGAAAACCAACAAAACCACGAAAAGTTCTTGTATTTGAAGATAAAATCTATTTGCATTGAAGAAGAAAGATCCAGCTTTCTGAAATAAGTTCATTAGATGAAAACCAACAAAAATTGACAAGAACCACGAAATGTTCTTGTATTTTAAGATAAAATCTGACGCTGTTAAAGAAAAAACATCCAGCTCGCTGAAATATGTTCATTTGCTGAAAACCAACAAAACCACGAAAAGTTCTTGTATTTGAAGATAAAATCTTTTTGCTTTGAGGAAGAAAGATCTCGCTGACTGAAATAAGTTCATTCGATGAAAACGAACAAAAATTGACAAGAACCACGAAAAGTTCTTGTATTTGAAGATAAAATCTTACGCTATTAAAGAAAAAACTTCCAGCTCGCTGAAATATGTTCTTTTGCTGAAAACCAACAAAACCACGAAAAGTTCTTGTATTTGAAGATGAAATCTTTTTGCATCAAAGAAGAAAGATCTGGCTGACTGAAATAAGTTCATTGGATGAAAACCAACAAAAATTGACAAGAACCACGAAAACTTCTTGCATTTTAAGATAAAATCTGACGCTATTAAGGAAAAAACTTCGAGCTCGCTGAAATATGTTCACTTGCTGAAAACCAACAAAACCACGAAAAGTTCTTGTATTTGAAGATAAAATCTTTTTGCATTAAAGAAGAAAGATCTGGCTGACTGAAATAAGTTCATTAGATGAAAACCAACAAAAATTGACAAGAACCACGAAATGTTCTTGTATTTTAAGATAAAATCTGACGCTATTAAGGAAAAAACTTCCAGCTCGCTGAAATATGTTCATTTGCTGAAAACCAACAAAACCACGAAAAGTTCTTGTGTTTGAAGATAAAATCTTTTTGCTTTGAAGAAGAAAGATCTAGCTGACTGAAATAAGTTCATTGGATGAAAACCAACAAAAATTGACAAGAACCACGAAATGTTCTTGTATTTTAAGATAAAATCTGACGCTATTGAAGAAAAAACTTCTAGCTCGCTGAAATATGTTCATTTGCTGAAAACCAACAAAACCACGAAAAGTTCTTTTATTTGAATATAAAATCTATTTGCATTGAAGAAGAAAGATCCAGCTGACTGAAATAAGTTCATCAGATGAAAACCAACAAAAATTGACAAGAACCACGAAAAGTTCTTGTATTTTAAGATAAAATCTTACGCTATTAAAGAAAAAACTTCTCACTCGCTGAAATATGCTCATTTGCTGAAAACCAACAAAACCACGAAAAGTTCTTGTATTTGAAGATAAAATCTTTTTGCTTTGAAGAAGAAAGATCTAGCTGACTGAAATAAGTTCATTGGATGAAAACCAACAAAAATTGACAAGAACCACGAAATGTTCTTGTATTTTAGGATAAAATCTGACGCTATTAAAGAAAAAACTTCTCGCCTGCTGAAATATGTTCATTTGCTGAAAACCAACAAAACCACGAAAAGTTCTTGTATTTGAAGATAAAATCTTTTTGCATTGAAGAAGAAAGATCCAGCTGACTGAAATAAGTTCATTAGATGAAAACCAACAAAAATTGACAAGAACCACGAAATGTTCTTGTATTTTAAGATAAAATCTGACGCTATTAAAGAAAAAACTTCCAGCTCGCTGAATTATGTTCATTTGCTGAAAACCAACAAAACCACGAAAAGTTCTTGTATTTGAAGATAAAATCTTTTTGCTTTGAGGAAGAAAGATCTCGCTGACTGAAATAAGTTCATTCGATGAAAACGAACAAAAATTGACAAGAACCACGAAAAGTTCTTGTATTTGAAGATAAAATCTTACGCTATTAAAGAAAAAACTTCCAGCTCGCTGAAATATGTTCTTTTGCTGAAAACCAACAAAACCACGAAAAGTTCTTGTATTTGAAGATGAAATCTTTTTGCATCAAAGAAGAAAGATCTGGCTGACTGAAATAAGTTCATTGGATGAAAACCAACAAAAATTGACAAGAACCACGAAAAGTTCTTGCATTTTAAGATAAAATCTGACGCTATTAAAGAAAAAACTTCGAGCTCGCTGAAATATGTTCACTTGCTGAAAACCAACAAAACCACGAAAAGTTCTTGTATTTGAAGATAAAATCTTTTTGCATTAAAGAAGAAAGATCTCGCTGACTGAAATAAGTTCATTGGATGAAAACCAACAAAAATTGAGAAGAACCACGAAATGTTCTTGTATTTTAGGATAAAATCTGACGCTATTAAAGAAAAAACTTCTCGCTCGCTGAAATATGTTCATTTGCTGAAAACCAACAAAAGCACGAAAAGTTCTTGTGTTTGAAGATAAAATCTATTTGCATTGAAGAAGAAAGATCCAGCTGACTGAAATAAGTTCATCAGATGAAAACCAACAAAAATTGACAAGAACCACGAAA
The DNA here is from genome assembly GCF_035084215.1 of Heptranchias perlo. Classification (NCBI taxonomy): domain Eukaryota; kingdom Metazoa; phylum Chordata; class Chondrichthyes; order Hexanchiformes; family Hexanchidae; genus Heptranchias; species Heptranchias perlo. The sequence goes on from NW_027138483.1 coordinate 698,981, forward strand.
TGTTCTTGTATTTTAAGATAAAATCTGACGCTATTAAAGAAAAAACTTCCAGCTCGCTGAATTATGTTCATTTGCTGAAAACCAACAAAACCACGAAAAGTTCTTGTATTTGAAGATAAAATCTTTTTGCTTTGAGGAAGAAAGATCTCGCTGACTGAAATAAGTTCATTCGATGAAAACGAACAAAAATTGACAAGAACCACGAAAAGTTCTTGTATTTTATGATAAAATCTGACGCTATTAAAGAAAAAACTTCTCATTCGCTGAAATATGTTCATTTGCTGAAAACCAACAAAACCACGAAAAGTTCTTGTATTTGAAGATAAAATCTTTTTGCTTTGAAGAAGAAAGATCGAGCTGACTGAAATAAGTTCATGAGATGAAAACCAACAAAAATTGACAAGAACCACGAAATGTTCTTGTATTTTAAGATAAAATCTGACGCTATTAAAGAAAAAACTTCTAGCTCGCTGAAATATGTTCATTTGCTGAAAACCAACAAAACCACGAAAAGTTCTTCCATTTGAAGATAAAATCTATTTGCATTGAAGAAGAAAGATCCAGCTTTCTGAAATAAGTTCATTAGATGAAAACCAACAAAAATTGACAAGAACCACGAAATGTTCTTGTATTTTAAGATAAAATCTGACGCTATTAAAGAAAAAACATCTAGCTCGCTGAAATATGTTCATTTGCTGAAAACCAACAAAACCACGAAAAGTTCTTGTATTTGAAGATAAAATCTTTTTGCTTTGAGGAAGAAAGATCTCGCTGACTGAAATAAGTTCATTCGATGAAAACGAACAAAAATTGACAAGAACCACGAAAAGTTCTTGTATTTGAAGATAAAATCTTACGCTATTAAAGAAAAAACTTCCAGCTCGCTGAAATATGTTCTTTTGCTGAAAACCAACAAAACCACGAAAAGTTCTTGTATTTGAAGATGAAATCTTTTTGCATCAAAGAAGAAAGATCTGGCTGACTGAAATAAGTTCATTGGATGAAAACCAACAAAAATTGACAAGAACCACGAAAACTTCTTGCATTTTAAGATAAAATCTGACGCTATTAAAGAAAAAACTTCGAGCTCGCTGAAATATGTTCACTTGCTGAAAACCAACAAAACCACGAAAAGTTCTTGTGTTTGAAGATAAAATCTTTTTGCATTAAAGAAGAAAGATCTGGCTGACTGAAATAAGTTCATTAGATGAAAACCAACAAAAATTGACAAGAACCACGAAATGTTCTTGTATTTTAAGATAAAATCTGACGCTATTAAGGAAAAAACTTCCAGCTCGCTGAAATATGTTCATTTGCTGAAAACCAACAAAACCACGAAAAGTTCTTGTGTTTGAAGATAAAATCTTTTTGCTTTGAAGAAGAAAGATCTAGCTGACTGAAATAAGTTCATTGGATGAAAACCAACAAAAATTGACAAGAACCACGAAAAGTTCTTGTATTTTAAGATAAAATCTTACGCTATTAAAGAAAAAACTTCTCACTCGCTGAAATATGCTCATTTGCTGAAAACCAACAAAACCACGAAAAGTTCTTGTATTTGAAGATAAAATCTTTTTGCTTTGAAGAAGAAAGATCTAGCTGACTGAAATAAGTTCATTGGATGAAAACCAACAAAAATTGACAAGAACCACGAAATGTTCTTGTATTTTAGGATAAAATCTGACGCTATTAAAGAAAAAACTTCTCGCCTGCTGAAATATGTTCATTTGCTGAAAACCAACAAAACCACGAAAAGTTCTTGTATTTGAAGATAAAATCTTTTTGCATTGAAGAAGAAAGATCCAGCTGACTGAAATAAGTTCATTAGATGAAAACCAACAAAAATTGACAAGAACCACGAAATGTTCTTGTATTTTAAGATAAAATCTGACGCTATTAAAGAAAAAACTTCCAGCTCGCTGAATTATGTTCATTTGCTGAAAACCAACAAAACCACGAAAAGTTCTTGTATTTGAAGATAAAATCTTTTTGCTTTGAGGAAGAAAGATCTCGCTGACTGAAATAAGTTCATTCGATGAAAACGAACAAAAATTGACAAGAACCACGAAAAGTTCTTGTATTTGAAGATAAAATCTGACGCTATTAAGGAAAAAACTTCCAGCTCGCTGAAATATGTTCTTTTGCTGAAAACCAACAAAACCACGAAAAGTTCTTGTATTTGAAGATGAAATCTTTTTGCATCAAAGAAGAAAGATCTGGCTGACTGAAATAAGTTCATTGGATGAAAACCAACAAAAATTGACAAGAACCACGAAAAGTTCTTGCATTTTAAGATAAAATCTGACGCTATTAAAGAAAAAACTTCGAGCTCGCTGAAATATGTTCACTTGCTGAAAACCAACAAAACCACGAAAAGTTCTTGTATTTGAAGATAAAATCTTTTTGCATTAAAGAAGAAAGATCTAGCTGACTGAAATAAGTTCATTGGATGAAAACCAACAAAAATTGAGAAGAACCACGAAATGTTCTTGTATTTTAGGATAAAATCTGACGCTATTAAAGAAAAAACTTCTCGCTCGCTGAAATATGTTCATTTGCTGAAAACCAACAAAAGCACGAAAAGTTCTTGTATTTGAAGATAAAATCTATTTGCATTGAAGAAGAAAGATCCAGCTGACTGAAATAAGTTCATTAGATGAAAACCAACAAAAATTGACAAGAACCACGAAATGTTCTTGTATTTTAAGATAAAATCTGACGCTATTAAAGAAAAAACTTCCAGCTCGCTGAATTATGTTCATTTGCTGAAAACCAACAAAACCACGAAAAGTTCTTGTATTTGAAGATAAAATCTTTTTGCTTTGAGGAAGAAAGATCTCGCTGACTGAAATAAGTTCATTCGATGAAAACGAACAAAAATTGACAAGAACCACGAAAAGTTCTTGGATTTGAAGATAAAATCTTACGCTATTAAAGAAAAAAATTCCAGCTCGCTGAAATATGTTCTTTTGCTGAAAACCAACAAAACCTCGAAAAGTTCTTGTATTTGAAGATAAAATCTTTTTGCATCAAAGAAGAAAGATCTGGCTGACTGAAATAAGTTCATTAGATGAAAACCAACAAAAATTGACAAGAACCACGAAATGTTCTTGTATTTTAAGATAAAATCTGACGCTATTAAGGAAAAAACTTCCAGCTCGCTGAAATATGTTCATTTGCTGAAAACCAACAAAACCACGAAAAGTTCTTGTGTTTGAAGATAAAATCTTTTTGCTTTGAAGAAGAAAGATCTAGCTGACTGAAATAAGTTCATTGGATGAAAACCAACAAAAATTGACAAGAACCACGAAAAGTTCTTGTATTTTATGATAAAATCTGACGCTATTAAAGAAAAAACTTCTCATTCGCTGAAATATGTTCATTTGCTGAAAACCAACAAAACCACGAAAAGTTCTTGTATTTGAAGATAAAATCTTTTGGCTTTGAAGAAGAAAGATCCAGCTGACTGAAATAAGTTCATTCGATGAAAACCAACAAAAATTGACAAGAACCACGAAATGTTCTTGTATTTTAAGATAAAATCTGACGCTATTAAAGAAAAAACTTCTAGCTCGCTGAAATATGTTCATTTGCTGAAAACCAACAAAACCACGAAAAGTTCTTGTGTTTGAAGATAAAATATTTTTGCTTTGAGGAAGAAAGATCTCGCTGACTGAAATAAGTTCATTCGATGAAAACGAACAAAAATTGACAAGAACCACGAAAAGTTCTTGTATTTTAAGATAAAATCTTACGCTATTAAAGAAAAAACTTCTCACTCGCTGAAATATGCTCATTTGCTGAAAACCAACAAAACCACGAAAACTTCTTGTATTTGAAGATAAAATCTTTTTGCTTTGAAGAAGAAAGATCTCGCTGACTGAAATAAGTTCATTTGATGAAAACCAACAAAAATTGACAAGAACCACGAAATGTTCTTGTATTTTAAGATAAAATCTGACGCTATTAAAGAAAAAACTTCTAGCTCGCTGAAATATGTTCATTTGCTGAAAACCAACAAAACCACGAAAAGTTCTTGTATTTGAAGATAAAATCTATTTGCATTGAAGAAGAAAGATCCAGCTGACTGAAATAAGTTCATTAGATGAAAACCAACAAAAATTGACAAGAACCACGAAATGTTCTTTTATTTTAAGATAAAATCTGACGCTATTAAAGAAAAAACTTCGAGCTCGCTGAAATATGTTCATTTGCTGAAAACCAACAAAACCACGAAAAGTTCTTGTATTTGAAGATAAAATCTTTTTGCATAAAAGAAGAAAGATCTGGCTGACTGAAATAAGTTCATTCGATGAAAACCATACAAAAATTGACAAGAACCACGAAAAGTTCTTGTATTTTATGATAAAATCTGATGCTATTAAAGAAAAAACTTCTAGCTCGCTGAAATATGTTCATTTGCTGAAAACCAACAAAACCACGAAAAGTTCTTGCATTTGAAGATAAAATCTTTTTGCTTTGAAGAAGAAAGATCTAGCTGACTGAAATAAGTTCATTAGATAATAACCAACAAAAATTGACAAGAACCACGAAATGTTCTTGTATTTTAAGATAAAATCTGACGCTATTAAAGAAAAAACTTCTCGCTCGCTGAAATATGTTCATTTGCTGAAAACCAACAAAACCACGAAAAGTTCTTGTATTTGAAGATAAAATCTTTTTGCATTAAAGAAGAAAGATCTGGCTGACTGAAATAAGTTCATTCGATGAAAACCAACAAAAATTGACAAGAACCACGAAATGTTCTTGTATTTTAAGATAAAATCTGACACTATTAAGGAAAAAACTTCCAGCTCGCTGAAATATGTTCATTTGCTGAAAACCAACAAAACCACGAAAAGTTCTTGTGTTTGAAGATAAAATCTTTGTGCTTTGAAGAAGAAAGATCGAGCTGACTGAAATAAGTTCATTGGATGAAAACCAACAAAAATTGACAAGAACCACGAAATGTTCTTGTATTTTAAGATAAAATCTGACGCTATTAAAGAAAAAACTTCTAGCTCACTGAAATATGTTCATTTGCTGAAAACCAACAAAACCACGAAAAGTTCTTGTATTTGAAGATAAAATATTTTTGCTTTGAGGAAGAAAGATCTCGCTGACTGAAATAAGTTCATTCGATGAAAACGAACAAAAATTGACAAGAACCACGAAAAGTTCTTGTATTTTTAGATAAAATCTTACGCTATTAAAGAAAAAACTTCTGGCTCGCTGAAATATGTTCATTTGCTGAAAACCAACAAAACCATGAAAAGTTCTTGTATTTGAAGATAAAATCTTTTTGCATAAAAGAAGAAAGATCTGGCTGACTGAAATAAGTTCATTCGATGAAAACCAACAAAAATTGACAAGAACCACGAAAAGTTCTTGTATTTTATGATAAAATCTGACGCTATTAAAGAAAAAACTTCTCATTCGCTGAAATATGTTCATTTGCTGAAAACCAACAAAACCACGAAAAGTTTTTGTATTTGAAGATAAAATCTTTTTGCTTTGAAGAAGAAAGATCTAGCTGACTGAAATAAGTTCATGAGATGAAAACCAACAAAAATTGACAAGAACCACGAAATGTTCTTGTATTTTAAGATAAAATCTGACGCTATTAAAGAAAAAACTTCTAGCTCGCTGAAATATGTTCATTTGCTGAAAACCAACAAAACCACGAAAAGTTCTTGTATTTGAAGATAAAATCTATTTGCATTGAAGAAGAAAGATCCAGTTGACTGAAATAGGTTCATTAGATGAAAACCAACAAAAATTGACAAGAACCACGAAATGTACTTGTATTTTAAGATAAAATCTGACGCTATTAAAGAAAAAACTTCTCGCTCACTGAAATATGTTCATTTGCTGAAAACCAACAAAACCACGAAAAGTTCTTGTATTTGAAGATAAAATATTTTTGCTTTGAGGAAGAAAGATCTCGCTGACTGAAATAAGTTCATTCGATGAAAACGAACAAAAATTGACAAGAACCACGAAAAGTTCTTGTATTTTAAGATAAAATCTTACGCTATTAAAGAAAAAACTTCCAGCTCGCTGAAATATGTTCATTTGCTGAAAACCAACAAAACCACGAAAAGTTCTTGTGTTTGAAGATAAAATCTTTTTGCTTTGAAGAAGAAAGATCCAGCTGACTGAAATAAGTTCATTGGATGAAAACCAACAAAAATTGACAAGAACCACGAAGTGTTCTTGTATTTTAAGATAAAATCTGACGCTATTAAAGAAAAAACTTCTAGCTCGCTGAAATATGTTCATTTGCTGAAAACCAACAAAACCACGAAAAGTTCTTGTATTTGAAGATAAAATCTTTTTGCTTTGAGGATGAAAGATCCAGCTGACTGAAATAAGTTCATTCGATGAAAACCAACAAAAATTGACAAGAACCACGAAAAGTTCTTGTATTTTAAGGTAAAATCTTACGCTATTAAAGAAAAACCTTCTGGCTCGCTGAAATGTGTTCATTTGCTGAAAACCAACAAAACCACGAAAAGTTCTTGTATTTGAAGATAAAATCTTTTTGCATAAAAGAAGAAAGATCTGGCTGACTGAAATAAGTTCATTCGATGAAAACCATACAAAAATTGACAAGAACCACGAAAAGTTCTTGTATTTTATGATAAAATCTGACGCTATTAAAGAAAAAAATTCTAGCTCGCTGAAATATGTTCATTTGCTGAAAACCAACAAAACCACGAAAAGATCTTGTATTTGAAGATAAAATCTTTTTGCTTTGAAGAAGAAAGATCGAGCTGACTGAAATAAGTTCATCAGATGAAAACCAACAAAAATTGACAAGAACCACGAAATGTTCTTGTATTTTAAGATAAAATCTGACGCTATTGAAGAAAAAACTTCTAGCTCGCTGAAATATGCTCATTTGCTGAAAACCAACAAAACCACGAAAAGTTCTTGTATTTGAAGATAATTTTTTTTTGCATTGAAGAAGAAAGATCTAGCTGACTGAAATAAGTTCATTGGATGAAAACCAATAAGAATTGACAAGAACCACGAAATGTTCTTGTATTTTAAGATAAAATCTTACGCTATTAAAGAAAAAACTTCTAGCTCGCTGAAATATGTTCATTTGCTGAAAACCAACAAAACCACGAAAAGTTCTTGTATTTGAAGATAAAATCTTTTTGCTTTGAGGAAGAAAGATCTCGCTGACTGAAATAAGTTCATTCGATGAAAACGAACAAAAATTGACAAGAACCACGAAACGTTCTTGTATTTTAAGATAAAATCTGACGCTATTAAAGAAAAAACTTCTCGCTCGCTGAAATATGTTCATTTGCTGAAAACCAACAAAACCACGAAAAGTTCTTGTATTTGAAGATAAAATCTTTTTGCTTTGAAGAAGAAAGATCTCGCTGACTGAAATAAGTTCATTCGATGAAAACGAACAAAAATTGACAAGAACCACGAAAAGTTCTTGTATTTTAAGGTAAAATCTTACGCTATTTAAGAAAAAACTTCTAGCTCGCTGAAATATGTTCATTTGCTGAAAACCAACAAAACCACGAAAAGTTCTTGTATTTGAAGATAAAATCTTTTTGCTTTGAAGAAGAAAGTTCTAGCTGACTGAAATAAGTTCATTAGATGAAAACCAACAAAAATTGACAAGAACCACGCAATGTTCTTGTATTTTATGATAAAATCTGACGCTATTAAAGAAAAAACATGCAGCTCGCTGAAATATGTTCATTTGCTGAAAACCAACAAAACCATGAAAAGTTCTTGTATTTGAAGATAAAATCTTTTTGCTTTGAAGAAGCAAGATCTAGCTGACTGAAATAAGTTCATCAGATGAAAACCAACAAAAATTGACAAGAACCACGAAAAGTTCTTGTATTTTAAGATAAAATCTGACGCTATTAAAGAAAAAACTTCTCGCTCGCTGAAATATGTTCATTTGCTGAAAACCAACAAAACCACGAAAAGTTCTTGTATTTGAAGATAAAATCTTTTTGCTTTGAAGAAGAAAGATCCAGCTGACTGAAATAAGTTCATTGGATGAAAACCTACAAAAATTGACAAGAACCACGAAAAGTTCTTGTATTTTAAGATAAAATGTTACGCTATTAAAGAAAAAACTTCTAGCTCGCTGAAATATGTTCTTTTGCTGAAAACCAACAAAACCACGAAAAGTTCTTGTATTTGAAGATGAATTTTTTTTTTCCATTAGAGAAGAAAGATCTGGCTGACTGAAATAAGTTCATTGGATGAAAACCAACAAAAATTGACAAGAACCACGAAAAGTTCTTGCATTTTAAGATAAAATCCGACGCTATTAAAGAAAAAACTTCTCGCTCGCTGAAATATGTTCATTTGCTGAAAACCAACAAAACCACGAAAAGTTCTTGCATTTGAAGATAAAATCTTTTTGCTTTGAAGAAGAAAGATCTTGCTGACTGAAATAAGTTCATTAGATGAAAACCAACACAATTTGACAAGAACCACGAAAAGCTCTTGTATTTTATGATAAAATCTTACGCTATTAAAGAAAAAACTTCTCACTCACTGAAATCTGTTCATTTGCTGAAAACCAACAAAACCACGAAAAGTTGTTGTGTTTGAAGATAAAATCTTTTTGCATTAAAGAAGAAAGATCTGGCTGACTGAAATAAGTTCATTAGATGAAAACCAACAAAAATTGACAAGAACCACGAAATGTTCTTGTATTTTAAGATAAAATCTGACACTATTAAGGAAAAAACTTCCAGCTCGCTGAAATATGTTCATTTGCTGAAAACCAACAAAACCACGAAAAGTTATTGTATTTGAAGATAACATCTTTTTGCTTTGAAGAATAAAGATCTAGCTGACTGAAATAAGTTCATCAGATGAAAACCAACAAAAATTGACAAGAACCACGAAATGTTCTTGTATTTTAAGATAAAATCTGACGCTATTAAAGAAAAAACTTCTAGCTCGCTGAAATATGTTCATTTGCTGAAAACCAACAAAACCACGAAAAGTTCTTGTGTTTGAAGATAAAATCTTTTTGCTTTGAAGAAGAAAGATCCAGCTGACTGAAATAAGTTCATTGGATGAAAACCAACAAAAATTGACAAGAACCACGAAGTGTTCTTGTATTTTAAGATAAAATCTTACGCTATTAAAGAAAAACCTTCTGGCTCGCTGAAATATGTTCATTTGCTGAAAACCAACAAAGCCACGAAAAGTTCTTGTATTTGAAGATAAAATCTTTTTGCATTAAAGAAGAAAGATCTGGCTGACTGAAATAAGTTCATTCGATGAAAACCAACAAAAATTGACAAGAACCACGAAAAGTTCTTGTATTTTATGATAAAATCTGACGCTATGAAAGAAAAAACTTCTCGCTCGCTGAAATATGTTCATTTGCAGAAAACCAACAAAAACACGAAAAGTTCTTGTATTTGAAGATAAAATCTTTTTGCTTTGAAGAAGAAAGATCTAGCTGACTGAAATAAGTTCATCAGATGAAAACCAACAAAAATTGACAAGAACCACGAAAAGTTCTTGTATTTGAAGATAAAATCTTATGCTATTGAAGAAAAAACTTCTCGCTCGCTGAAATATGTTCATTTGCTGAAAACCAACAAAACCACGAAAAGTTCTTGTATTTGGAGATAAAATCTTTTTGCTTTGAAGAAGAAAGATCCAGCTGACTGAAATAAGTTCATTAGATGAAAACCAACAAAAATTGACAAGAACCACGAAAAGTTCTTGTAATTTAAGATAAAATCTGACGCTATTAAAGAAAAAACTTCCAGCTCGCTGAAATATGTTCATTTGCTGAAAACCAACAAAACCACGAAAAGTTCTTGTATTTGAAGATAAAATCTTTTTGCATGAAAGAAGAAAGATCTGGCTGACTGAAATAAGTTCATTCGATGAAAACCAACAAAAATTGACAAGAACCACGAAAAGTTCTTGTATTTTATGATAAAATCTGACGCTATTAAAGAAAAAACTTCTCGCTCGCTGAAATATGTTCATTTGCAGAAAAGCAACAAAACCACGAAAAGTTCTTGTATTTGAAGATAAAATCTTTTTGCTTTGAAGAAGAAAGATCTAGCTGACTGAAATAAGTTCATCAGATGAAAACCAACAAAAATTGACAAGCACCACGAAAAGTTCTTGTATTTGAAGATAAAATCTGACGCTATTGAAGAAAAAACTTCTCGCTCGCTGAAATATGTTCATTTGCTGAAACCCAACAAAACCACGAAAAGTTCTTGTATTTGGAGATAAAATCTTTTTGCTTTGAAGAAGAAAGATCTCGCTGACTGAAATAAGTTCATTGGATGAAAACCAACAAAAATTGACAAGAACCACGAAGTGTTCTTGTATTTTAAGATAAAATCTTACGCTATTAAAGAAAAACCTTCTGGCTCGCTGAAATATGTTCATTTGCTGAAAACCAACAAAACCACGAAAAGTTCTTGTATTTGAAGATAAAATCTTTTTGCATCAAAGAAGAAAGATCTAGCTGACTGAAATAAGTTCATTAGATGAAAACCAACACAATTTGACAAGAACCACGAAAAGCTCTTGTATTTTATGATAAAATCTTACGCTATTAAAGAAAAAACTTCTCACTCACTGAAATCTGTTCATTTGCTGAAAACCAACAAAACCACGAAAAGTTGTTGTGTTTGAAGATAAAATCTTTTTGCATTAAAGAAGAAAGATCTGGCTGACTGAAATAAGTTCATTAGATGAAAACCAACAAAAATTGACAAGAACCACGAAATGTTCTTGTATTTTAAGATAAAATCTGACGCTATTAAGGAAAAAACTTCCAGCTCGCTGAAATATGTTCATTTGCTGGAAACCAACAAAACCACGAAAAGTTCTTGTATTTGAAGATAACATCTTTTTGCTTTGAAGAATAAAGATCTAGCTGACTGAAATAAGTTCATTAGATGAAAACCAACAAAAATTGACAAGAACCACGAAATGTTCTTGTATTTTAAGATAAAATCTGACGCTATTAAAGAAAAAACTTCTAGCTCGCTGAAATATGTTCATTTGCTGAAAACCAACAAAACCACGAAAAGTTCTTGTGTTTGAAGATAAAATCTTTTTGCTTTGAAGAAGAAAGATCCAGCTGACTGAAATAAGTTCATTGGATGAAAACCAACAAAAATTGACAAGAACCACGAAGTGTTCTTGTATTTTAAGATAAAATCTTACGCTATTAAAGAAAAACCTTCTGGCTCGCTGAAATATGTTCATTTGCTGAAAACCAACAAAGCCACGAAAAGTTCTTGTATTTGAAGATAAAATCTTTTTGCATTAAAGAAGAAAGATCTGGCTGACTGAAATAAGTTCATTCGATGAAAACCAACAAAAATTGACAAGAACCACGAAAAGTTCTTGTATTTTATGATAAAATCTGACGCTATGAAAGAAAAAACTTCCCGCTCGCTGAAATATGTTCATTTGCAGAAAACCAACAAAAACACGAAAAGTTCTTGTATTTGAAGATAAAATCTTTTTGCTTTGAAGAAGAAAGATCTAGCTGACTGAAATAAGTTCATCAGATGAAAACCAACAAAAATTGACAAGAACCACGAAAAGTTCTTGTATTTGAAGATAAAATCTTATGCTATTGAAGAAAAAACTTCTCGCTCGCTGAAATATGTTCATTTGCTGAAAACCAACAAAACCACGAAAAGTTCTTGTATTTGGAGATAAAATCTTTTTGCTTTGAAGAAGAAAGATCCAGCTGACTGAAATAAGTTCATCAGATGAAAACCAACAAAAATTGACAAGAACCACGAAAAGTTCTTGTAATTTAAGATAAAATCTGACGCTATTAAAGAAAAAACTTCCAGCTCGCTGAAATATGTTCATTTGCTGAAAACCAACAAAACCACGAAAAGTTCTTGTATTTGAAGATAAAATCTTTTTGCATGAAAGAAGAAAGATCTGGCTGACTGAAATAAGTTCATTCGATGAAAACCAACAAAAATTGACAAGAACCACGAAAAGTTCTTGTATTTTATGATAAAATCTGACGCTATTAAAGAAAAAACTTCTCGCTCGCTGAAATATGTTCATTTGCAGAAAAGCAACAAAACCACGAAAAGTTCTTGTATTTGAAGATAAAATCTTTTTGCTTTGAAGAAGAAAGATCTAGCTGACTGAAATAAGTTCATCAGATGAAAACCAACAAAAATTGACAAGAACCACGAAAAGTTCTTGTATTTGAAGATAAAATCTGACGCTATTGAAGAAAAAACTTCTCGCTCGCTGAAATATGTTCATTTGCTGAAATCCAACAAAACCACGAAAAGTTCTTGTATTTGGAGATAAAATCTTTTTGCTTTGAAGAAGAAAGATCCAGCTGACTGAAATAAGTTCATTGGATGAAAACCAACAAAAATTGACAAGAACCACGAAGTGTTCTTGTATTTTAAGATAAAATCTTACGCTATTAAAGAAAAACCTTCTGGCTCGCTGAAATATGTTCATTTGCTGAAAACCAACAAAACCACGAAAAGTTCTTGTATTTGAAGATAAAATCTTTTTGCATCAAAGAAGAAAGATCTGGCTGACTGAAATAAGTTCATTCGATGAAAACCAAAAAAATTGACAAGAACCACGAAAAGTTCTTGTATTTTATGATAAAATCTGACGCTATGAAAGAAAAAACTTCTCGCTCGCTGAAATATGTTCATTTGCTGAAAACCAACGAAACCACGAAAAGTTCTTGTATTTGAAGATAAAATCTTTTTGCTTTGAAGAAGAAAGATCTCGCTGACTGAAATAAGTTCATCAGATGAAAACCAACAAAAATTGACAAGAACCACGAAAAGTTCTTGTTTTTGAAGATAAAATCTTACGCTATTGAAGAAAAAACTTCTCGCTCGCTGAAATATGTTCATTTGCTGAAAACCAACAAAACCACGAAAAGTTCTTGTATTTGGAGATAAAATCTTTTTGCTTCGAAGAAGAAAGATCCAGCTGACTGAAATAAGTTCATGAGATGAAAACCAACACAATTTGACAAGAACCACGAAAAGTTCTTGTAATTTAAGATAAAATCTGACGCTATTAAAGAAAAAACTTCCAGCTCGCTGAAATATGTTCATTTGCTGAAAACCAACAAAACCACGAAAAGTTCTTGTGTTTGAAGATAACATCTTTTTGCTTTGAAGAAGAAAGATCCAGCTGACTGAAATAAGTTCATTGGATGAAAACCAACAAAAATTGACAAGAACCACGAAGTGTTCTTGTATTTTAAGATAAAATCTTACGCTATTAAAGAAAAACCTTCTGGCTCGCTGAAATATGTTCATTTGCTGAAAACCAACAAAACCACGAAAAGTTCTTGTATTTGAAGATGAAATCTTTTTGCATCAAAGAAGAAAGATCTGGCTGACTGAAATAAGTTCATTCGATGAAAACCAACAAAAATTGACAAGAACCACAAAAAGTTCTTGTATTTTTTGATAAAATCTGACGCTATTAAAGAAAAAACATCTCGCTCGCTGAAATATGTTCATTTGCTGAAAACCAACAAAACCATGAAAAGTTCTTGTATTTGAAGATAAAATCTTTTTGCATTGAAGAAGAAAGATCTAGCTGACTGAAATAAGTTCATTCGATGAAAACCAACAAAAATTGACAACAACCACGAAAAGTTCTTGTATTTTAAGATAAAATCTTACGCTATTAAAGAAAAAACTTCTCACTCGCTGAAATATGTTCATTTGCTGAAAACCAACAAAACCACGAAAAGTTCTTGTATTTGAAGATAAAATCTTTTTGCTTTGAAGAAGAAAGATCCAGCTGACTGAAATAAGTTCATTGGATGAAAACCTACAAAAATTGACAAGAACCACGAAAAGTTCTTGCATTTTAAGATAAAATCCGACGCTATTAAAGAAAAAACTTCTCGCTCGCTGAAATATGTTCATTTGCTGAAAACCAACAAAACCACGAAAAGTTCTTGTATTTGAAGATAAAATCTTTTTGCTTTGAAGAATAAAGATCTAGCTGACTGAAATAAGTTCATTAGATGAAAACCAACACAATTTGACAAGAACCACGAAAAGCTCTTGTATTTTAAGATAAAATCTGACGCTATTAAAGAAAAAACTTCTAGCTCGCTGAAATATGTTCATTTGCTGAAAACCAACAAAACCACGAAAAGTTCTTGTGTTTGAAGATAAAATCTTTTTGCTTTGAAGAAAGATCCAGCTGACTGAAATAAGTTCATTGGATGAAAACCAACAAAAATTGACAAGAACCACGAAGTGTTCTTGTATTTTAAAATAAAATCTTACGCTATTAAAGAAAAACCTTCTGGCTCGCTGAAATATGTTCATTTGCTGAAAACCAACAAAACCACGAAAAGTTCTTGCATTTGGAGATAAAATCTTTTTGCTTTGAAGAAGAAAGATCCAGCTGACTGAAATAAGTTCATTGGATGAAAACCAACAAAAATTGACAAGAACCACGAAAAGTTCTTGTATTTTATGATAAAATCTGACGCTATTAAAGAAAAAACTTCCAGCTCGCTGAAATATGTTCATTTGCTGAAAACCAACAAAACCACGAAAAGTTCTTGTGTTTGAAGATAAAATCTTTTTGCTTTGAAGAAGAAAGATCTGGCTGACTGAAATAAGTTCATTGGATGAAAACCAACAAAAATTGACAAGAACCACGAAAAGTTCTTGTATTTTATGATAAAATCTGACGCTATGAAAGAAAAAACTTCTCGCTCGCTGAAATATGTTCATTTGCTGAAAACCAACAAAACCATGAAAAGTTCTTGTATTTGAAGATAAAATCTTTGCATTGAAGAAGAAAGATCTTGCTGACTGAAATAAGTTCATTAGATGAAAACCAACAAAAATTGACAAGAACCACGAAATGTTCTTGTATTATATGATAAAATCTGACGTTATTAAAGAAAAAACTTCTCGCTCGCTGAAATATGTTCATTTGCAGAAAACCAACAAAACCACGAAAAGTTCTTGTATTTGAAGATAAAATCTTTTTGCTTTGAAGAAGAAAGATCTAGCTGACTGAAATAAGTTCATCAGATGAAAACCAACAAAAATTGACAAGAACCACGAAAAGTTCTTGTATTTTAAGATAAAATCTTACGCTATTAAAGAAAAAACTTCTCGCTCGCTGAAATATGTTCATTTGCTGAAAACCAACAAAACCACGAAAAGTTCTTGTATTTGAAGATAAAATCTTTTTGCTTTGAAGAAGAAAGATCTCGCTGACTGAAATAAGTTCATCAGATGAAAACCAACAAAAATTGACAAGAACCACGAAAAGTTCTTGTATTTGAAGATAAAATCTTACGCTATTGAAGAAAAAAACTTCTCGCTCGCTGAAATATGTTCATTTGCTGAAAACCAACAAAACCACGAAAAGTTCTTGTATTTGGAGATAAAATATTTTTGCTTTGAAGAAGAAAGATCCAGCTGACTGAAATAAGTTCATTAGATGAAAACCAACAAAAATTGACAAGAACCACGAAAAGTTCTTGCAATTTAAGATAAAATCTGACGCTATTAAAGAAAAAACTTCCAGCTCGCTGAAATATGTTCATTTCCTGAAAACCAACAAAACCACGAAAAGTTCTTGTGTTTGAAGATAAAATCTTTTTGCTTTGAAGAAGAAAGATCTAGCTGACTGAAATAAGTTCATTAGATGAAAACCAACAAAAATTGAAAAGAACCACGAAATGTTCTTGTATTTTAAGATAAAATCTGACGCTATTGAAGAAAAAACTTCCAGCTCGCTGAAATATGTTCATTTGCTGAAAACCAACAAAACCATGAAAAGTTCTTGTATTTGAAGATAACATCTTTTTGCTTTGAAGAAGAAAGATCTAGCTGACTGAAATAAGTTCATTAGATGAAAACCAACAAAAATTGACAAGAACCACGAAATGTTCTTGTATTTTAAGATAAAATCTGACGCTATTAAAGAAAAAACTTCTAGCTCGCTGAAATATGTTCATTTGCTGAAAACCAACAAAACCACGAAAAGTTCTTGTGTTTGAAGATAAAATCTTTTTGCATTAAAGAAGAAAGATCTGGCTGACTGAAATAAGTTCATTCGATGAAGACCAACAAAAATTGACAAGAACCACGAAAAGTTCTTGTATTTTATGATAAAATCTGACGCTATTAAAGAAAAAACTTCTCGCTCGCTGAAATATGTTCATTTGCTGAAAACCAACAAAACCATGAAAAGTTCTTGTATTTGAAGATAAAATCTTTTTGCATTGAAGAAGAAAGATCTTGCTGACTGAAATAAGTTCATTAGATGAAAACCAACAAAAATTGACAAGAACCACGAAAAGTTCTTGTATTTTATGATAAAATCTGACGCTATTAAAGAACAAACTTCTCGCTCGCTGAAATATGTTCATTTGCTGAAAACCAACAAAGCCATGAAAAGTTCTTGTATTTGAAGATAAAATCTTTTTGCATTGAAGAAGAAAGATCTTGCTGACTGAAATAAGTTCATTCGATGAAAACCAACAAAAATTGACAAGAACCACGAAAAGTTGTTGTATTTTAAGATAAAATCTTACGCTATTAAAGAAAAAACTTGCAGCTCGCTGAAATATGTTCATTTGCTGAAAACCAACAAAACCACGAAAAGTTCTTGTATTTGAAGATAAAATCTTTTTGCATTGAAGAAGAAAGATCTCGCTGACTGAAATAAGTTCATTGGATGAAAACCAACAAAAATTGACAAGAACCACGAAAAGTTCTTGTATTTTAAGATAAAATCTGACGCTATTAAAGAAAAAACTTCTCGCTCGCTGAAATATGTTCATTTGCTGAAAACCAACAAAACCACGAAAAGTTCTTGTATTTGAAGATAAAATCTTTTTGCTTTGAAGAAGAAAGATCCAGCTGACTGAAATAAGTTCATTGGATGAAAACCTACAAAAATTGACAAGAACCACGAAAAGTTCTTGTATTTTAAGATAAAATGTTACGCTATTAAAGAAAAAACTTCTCGCTCGCTGAAATATGTTCTTTTGCTGAAAACCAACAAAACTCGAAAAGTTCTTGTATTTGAAGATGATTTTTTTTCCATTAAAGAAGAAAGATCTGGCTGACTGAAATAAGTTCACTGGATGAAAACCAACAAAAATTGACAAGAACCACGAAAAGTTCTTGCATTTTAAGATAAAATCCGACGCTATTAAAGAAAAAACTTCTCGCTCGCTGAAATATGTTTATTTGCTGAAAACCAACACAACCACGAAAAGTTCTTGTCTTTGAAGATAAAATCTTTTTGCTTTGAAGAAGAAAGATCCAGCTGACTGAAATAAGTTCATCAGATGAAAACCAACACAATTTGACAAGAACCACGAAAAGCTCTTGTATTTGAAGATAAAATCTTACGCTATTGAAGAAAAAACTTCTCGCTCGCTGAAAAATGTTCATTTGCTGAAAACCAACAAAACAACGAAAAGTTCTTGTATTTGGAGATAAAATCTTTTTGCTTTGAAGAAGAAAGATCCAGCTGACTGAAATAAGTTCATCAGATGAAAACCAACAAAAATTGAAAAGAACCACGAAATGTTCTTGTATTTTAAGATAAAATCTGACGCTATTAAAGAAAAAACTTCTAGCTCGCTGAAATATGTTCATTTGCTGAAAACCAACAAAACCACGAAAAGTTCTTGTGTTTGAAGATAAAATCTTTTTGCTTTGAAGAAGAAAGATCCAGCTGACTGAAATAAGTTCATTGGATGAAAACCAACAAAAATTGACAAGTACCACGAAGTGTTCTTGTATTTTAAGATAAAATCTTACGCTATTAAAGAAAAACCTTCTGGCTCGCTGAAATATGTTCATTTGCTGAAAACCAACAAAACCACGAAAAGTTCTTGTATTTGAAGATAAAATCTTTTTGCATTAAAGAAGAAAGATCTGGCTGACTGAAATAAGTTCATTCGATGAAGACCAACAAAAATTGACAAGAACCACGAAAAGTTCTTGTATTTTATGATAAAATCTGACGCTATTAAAGAAAAAACTTCTCGCTCGCTGACATATGTTCATTTGCTGAAAACCAACAAAACCATGAAAAGTTCTTGTATTTGAAGATAAAATCTTTTTGCATTGAAGAAGAAAGATCTTGCTGACTGAAATAAGTTCATCAGATGAAAACCAACAAAAATTGACAAGAACCACGAAAAGTTCTTGTATTTTATGATAAAATCTGACGCTATTAAAGAACAAACTTCTCGCTCGCTGAAATATGTTCATTTGCTGAAAACCAACAAAGCCATGAAAAGTTCTTGTATTTGAAGATAAAATCTTTTTGCATTGAAGAAGAAAGATCTTGCTGACTGAAATAAGTTCATTCGATGAAAACCAACAAAAATTGACAAGAACCACGAAAAGTTCTTGTATTTTAAGATAAAATCTTACGCTATTGAAGAAAAAACTTCCAGCTCGCTGAAATATGTTCATTTGCTGAAAACCAACAAAACCACGAAAAGTTCTTGTATTTGAAGATAAAATCTTTTTGCATTGAAGAAGAAAGATCTCGCTGACTGAAATAAGTTCATTGGATGAAAACCAACAAAAATTGACAAGAACCACGAAAAGTTCTTGTATTTTAAGATAAAATCTGACGCTATTAAAGAAAAAACTTCTCGCTCGCTGAAATATGTTCATTTGCTGAAAACCAACAAAACCACGAAAAGTTCTTGTATTTGAAGATAAAATCTTTTTGCTTTGAAGAAGAAAGAGCCAGCTGACTGAAATAAGTTCATTGGATGAAAACCTACAAAAATTGACAAGAACCACGAAAAGTTCTTGTATTTTAAGATAAAATGTTACGCTATTAAAGAAAAAACTTCTCGCTCGCTGAAATATGTTCTTTTGCTGAAAACCAACAAAACCATGAAAAGTTCTTGTATTTGAAGATGATTTTTTTTCCATTAAAGAAGAAAGATCTGGCTGACTGAAATAAGTTCACTGGATGAAAACCAACAAAAATTGACAAGAACCACGAAAAGTTCTTGCATTTTAAGATAAAATCCGACGCTATTAAAGAAAAAACTTCTCGCTCGCTGAAATATGTTCATTTGCTGAAAACCAACACAACCACGAAAAGTTCTTGTATTTGAAGATAAAATCTTTTTGCTTTGAAGAAGAAAGATCCAGCTGACTGAAATAAGTTCATTAGATGAAAACCAACACAATTTGACAAGAACCACGAAAAGCTCTTGTATTTGAAGATAAAATCTTACGCTATTGAAGAAAAAACTTCTCACTCGCTGAAATATGTTCATTTGCTGAAAACCAACAAAACCACGAAAAGTTCTTGCATTTGGAGATAAAATCTTTTTGCATTGAAGAAGAAAGATCTCGCTGACTGAAATAAGTTCATTGGATGAAAACCAACAAAAATTGACAAGAACCACGAAAAGTTCTTGTATTTTAAGATAAAATCTGACGCTATTAAAGAAAAAACTTCTCGCTCGCTGAAATATGTTCATTTGCTGAAAACCAACAAAACCACGAAAAGTTCTTGTATTTGAAGATAAAATCTTTTTGCTTTGAAGAAGAAAGATCCAGCTGACTGAAATAAGTTCATTGGATGAAAACCTACAAAAATTGACAAGAACCACGAAAAGTTCTTGTATTTTAAGATAAAATGTTACGCTATTAAAGAAAAAACTTCTCGCTCGCTGAAATATGTTCTTTTGCTGAAAACCAACAAAACTCGAAAAGTTCTTGTATTTGAAGATGATTTTTTTTCCATTAAAGAAGAAAGATCTGGCTGACTGAAATAAGTTCACTGGATGAAAACCAACAAAAATTGACAAGAACCACGAAAAGTTCTTGCATTTTAAGATAAAATCCGACGCTATTAAAGAAAAAACTTCTCGCTCACTGAAATATGTTCATTTGCTGAAAACCAACACAACCACGAAAAGTTCTTGTATTTGAAGATAAAATCTTTTTGCTTTGAAGAAGAAAGATCCAGCTGACTGAAATAAGTTCATTAGATGAAAACCAACACAATTTGACAAGAACCACGAAAAGCTCTTGTATTTGAAGATAGAATCTTACGCTATTGAAGAAAAAACTTCTCGCTCGCTGAAATATGTTCATTTGCTGAAAACCAACAAAACAACGAAAAGTTCTTGTATTTGGAGATAAAATCTTTTTGCTTTGAAGAAGAAAGATCCAGCTGACTGAAATAAGTTCATCAGATGAAAACCAACAAAAATTGAAAAGAACCACGAAATGTTCTTGTATTTTAAGATAAAATCTGACGCTATTAAAGAAAAAACTTCTAGCTCGCTGAAATATGTTCATTTTGCTGAAAACCAACAAAACCACGAAAAGTTCTTGTATTTGAAGATAACATCTTTTTGCTTTGAAGAAGAAAGATCTAGCTGACTGAAATAAGTTCATTAGATGAAAACCAACAAAAATTGACAAGAACCACGAAATGTTCTTGTATTTTAAGATAAAATCTGACGCTATTAAAGAAAAAACTTCCAGCTCGCTGAAATATGTTCATTTGCTGAAAACCAACAAAACCACGAAAAGTTCTTGTGTTTGAAGATAAAATCTTTTTGCTTTGAAGAAGAAAGATCCAGCTGACTGAAATAAGTTCATTGGATGAAAACCAACAAAAATTGACAAGTACCACGAAGTGTTCTTGTATTTTAAGATAAAATCTTACGCTATTAAAGAAAAACCTTCTGGCTCGCTGAAATATGTTCATTTGCTGAAAACCAACAAAACCACGAAAAGTTCTTGTATTTGAAGATAAAATCTTTTTGCATTAAAGAAGAAAGATCTGGCTGACTGAAATAAGTTCATTCGATGAAGACCAACAAAAATTGACAAGAACCACGAAAAGTTCTTGTATTTTATGATAAAATCTGACGCTATTAAAGAAAAAACTTCTCGCTCGCTGAAATATGTTCATTTGCTGAAAACCAACAAAACCATGAAAAGTTCTTGTATTTGAAGATAAAATCTTTTTGCATTGAAGAAGAAAGATCTTGCTGACTGAAATAAGTTCATCAGATGAAAACCAACAAAAATTGACAAGAACCACGAAAAGTTCTTGTATTTTATGATAAAATCTGACGCTATTAAAGAACAAACTTCTCGCTCGCTGAAATATGTTCATTTGCTGAAAACCAACAAAGCCATGAAAAGTTCTTGTATTTGAAGATAAAATCTTTTTGCATTGAAGAAGAAAGATCTTGCTGACTGAAATAAGTTCATTCGATGAAAACCAACAAAAATTGACAAGAACCACGAAAAGTTCTTGTATTTTAAGATAAAATCTTACGCTATTAAAGAAAAAACTTGCAGCTCGCTGAAATATGTTCATTTGCTGAAAACCAACAAAACCACGAAAAGTTCTTGTATTTGAAGATAAAATCTTTTTGCATTGAAGAAGAAAGATCTCGCTGACTGAAATAAGTTCATTGGATGAAAACCA
This sequence comes from Heptranchias perlo, assembly GCF_035084215.1. Classification (NCBI taxonomy): domain Eukaryota; kingdom Metazoa; phylum Chordata; class Chondrichthyes; order Hexanchiformes; family Hexanchidae; genus Heptranchias; species Heptranchias perlo. The sequence continues at coordinate 720,479 of NW_027138483.1, forward strand.
ACAAAAATTGACAAGAACCACGAAAAGTTCTTGTATTTTAAGATAAAATCTGACGCTATTAAAGAAAAAACTTCTCGCTCGCTGAAATATGTTCATTTGCTGAAAACCAACAAAACCACGAAAAGTTCTTGTATTTGAAGATAAAATCTTTTTGCTTTGAAGAAGAAAGATCCAGCTGACTGAAATAAGTTCATTGGATGAAAACCTACAAAAATTGACAAGAACCACGAAAAGTTCTTGAATTTTAAGATAAAATGTTACGCTATTAAAGAAAAAACTTCTCGCTCGCTGAAATATGTTCTTTTGCTGAAAACGAACAAAACTCGAAAAGTTCTTGTCTTTGAAGATGATTTTTTTTCCATTAAAGAAGAAAGATCTGGCTGACTGAAATAAGTTCACTGGATGAAAACCAACAAAAATTGACAAGAACCACGAAAAGTTCTTGCATTTTAAGATAAAATCCGACGCTATTAAAGAAAAAACTTCTCGCTCGCTGAAATATGTTCATTTGCTGAAAACCAACACAACCACGAAAAGTTCTTGTATTTGAAGATAAAATCTATTTGCATTGAAGAAGAAAGATCCAGCTGACTGAAATAAGTTCATTAGATGAAAACCAACACAATTTGACAAGAACCACGAAAAGCTCTTGTATTTGAAGATAAAATCTTACGCTATTGAAGAAAAAACTTCTCACTCGCTGAAATATGTTCATTTGCTGAAAACCAACAAAACCACGAAACGTTCTTGCATTTGGAGATAAAATCTTTTTGCTTTGAAGAAGAAAGATCTAGCTGACTGAAATAAGTGCATGAGATGAAAACCAACAAAAATTGAAAAGAACCACGAAATGTTCTTGTATTTTAAGATTAAAATCTGACGCTATTAAAGAAAAAACTTCTAGCTCGCTGAAATATGTTCATTTGCTGAAAACCAACAAAACCATGAAAAGTTCTTGTATTTGAAGATAAAATCTTTTTGCATTGAAGAAGAAAGATCCAGCTGACTGAAATAAGTTCATGAGATCAAAACCAACAAAAATTGACAAGAACCTCGAAATGTTCTTGTATTATATGATAAAATCTGACGCTATTAAAGAAAAAACTTCTAGCTCGCTGAAATATGTTCATTTGCTGAAAACCAACAAAACCACGAAAAGTTGTTGCATTTGGAGATGAAATCTTTTTGCTTTCAAGAAGAAAGATCGAGCTGACTGAAGTAAGTTATTTCGATTAAAACCAACAAAAATTGACACGAACCACGAAAAGTTCTTGTATTTTAAGATAAAATCTGACGCTATTAAAGAAAAAACTTCCAGCTCGCTGAAATATGTTCATTTGCTGAAAACCAACAAAACCACGAAAAGTTCTTGTATTTGAAGATAAAATCTATTTGCATTGAAGAAGAAAGATCCAGCTGACTGAAATAAGTTCATTGGATGAAAACCAACAAAAATTGACAAGAACCACGAAATGTTCTTGTATTTTAAGATAAAATCTGACGCTATTAAAGAAAAAACTTCTAGCTCGCTGAAATATGTTCATTTGCTGAAAACCAACAAAACCACGAAAATTTCTTGTATTTGAAGATAAAATCTTTTTGCTTTGAAGAAGAAAGATCCAGCTGACTGAAATAAGTTCATTGGATGAAAACCTACAAAAATTGACAAGAACCACGAAAAGTTCTTGTATTTTAAGATAAAATGTTACGCTATTAAAGAAAAAACTTCTCGCTCGCTGAAATATGTTCTTTTGCTGAAAACCAACAAAACCGCGAAAAGTTCTTGTATTTGAAGATTAAATTTTTTTTTCCATTAAAGAAGAAAGATCTGGCTGACTGAAAGAAGTTCATTGGATGAAAACCAACAAAAATTGACAAGAACCACGAAAAGTTCTTGCATTTTAAGATAAAATCCGACGCTATTAAAGAAAAAACTTCTCGCTCGCTGAAATATGTTCATTTGCTGAAAACCAACAAAACCACGAAAAGTTCTTGCATTTGAAGATAAAATCTTTTTGCTTTGAAGAAGAAAGATCTAGCTGACTGAAATAAGTTCATTAGATGAAAACCAACACAATTTGACAAGAACCACGAAAAGCTCTTGTATTTTATGATAAAATCTTACGCTATTAAAGAAAAAACTTCTCACTCACTGAAATATGTTCATTTGCTGAAAACCAACAAAACCACGAAAAGTTCTTGTGTTTGAAGATAAAATCTTTTTGCATTAAAGAAGAAAGATCTGGCTGACTGAAATAAGTTCATTAGATGAAAACCAACAAAAATTGACAAGAACCACGAAATGTTCTTGTATTTTAAGATAAAATCTGACGCTATTAAGGAAAAAACTTCCAGCTCGCTGAAATATGTTCATTTGCTAAAAAACAACAAAACCACGAAAAGTTCTTCTATTTGAAGATAACATCTTTTTGCTTTGAAGAAGATAGATCTAGCTGACTGAAATAAGTTCATTAGATGAAAACCAACAAAAATTGACACGAACCACGAAAAGTTCTTGTATTTTAAGATAAAATGTTACGCTATTGAAGAAAAAACTTCGAGCTCGCTGAAATACCTTCTTTTGCTGAAAACCAACAAAACCACGAAAAGTTGTTGCATTTGGAGATGAAATCTTTTTGCTTTCAAGAAGAAAGATCGAGCTGACTGAAGTAAGTTATTTCGATTAAAACCAACAAAAATTGACACGAACCACGAAAAGTTCTTGCATTTTAAGATAAAATCTGACGCTATTAAAGAAAAAACTTCCAGCTCGCTGAAATATGTTCATTTGCTGAAAACCAACAAAACCACGAAAAGTTCTTGTATTTGAAGATAAAATCTATTTGCATTGAAGAAGAAAGATCCAGCTGACTGAAATAAGTTCATTGGATGAAAACCAACAAAAATTGACAAGAACCACGAAATGTTCTTGTATTTTAAGATAAAATCTGACGCTATTAAAGAAAAAACTTCTAGCTCGCTGAAATATGTTCATTTGCTGAAAACCAACAAAACCACGAAAATTTCTTGTATTTGAAGATAAAATCTTTTTGCTTTGAAGAAGAAAGATCCAGCTGACTGAAATAAGTTCATTGGATGAAAACCTACAAAAATTGACAAGAACCACGAAAAGTTCTTGTATTTTAAGATAAAATGTTACGCTATCAAAGAAAAAACTTCTCGCTCGCTGAAATATGTTCTTTTGCTGAAAACCAACAAAACCGCGAAAAGTTCTTGTATTTGAAGATTAAATTTTTTTTTCCATTAAAGAAGAAAGATCTGGCTGACTGAAAGAAGTTCATTGGATGAAAACCAACAAAAATTGACAAGAACCACGAAAAGTTCTTGCATTTTAAGATAAAATCCGACGCTATTAAAGAAAAAACTTCTCACTCACTGAAATATGTTCATTTGCTGAAAACCAACAAAACCACAAAAAGTTCTTGTGTTTGAAGATAAAATCTTTTTGCATTAAAGAAGAAAGATCTGGCTGACTGAAATAAGTTCATTAGATGAAAACCAACAAAAATTGACAAGAACCACGAAATGTTCTTGTATTTTAAGATAAAATCTGACGCTATTAAGGAAAAAACTTCCAGCTCGCTGAAATATGTTCATTTGCTGAAAACCAACAAAACCACGAAAAGTTCTTCTATTTGAAGATAACATCTTTTTGCTTTGAAGAAGAAAGATCCAGCTGACTGAAATAAGTTCATTAGATGAAAACCAACAAAAATTGACACGAACCACGAAAAGTTCTTGTATTTTAAGATAAAATGTTACGCTATTGAAGAAAAAACTTCGAGCTCGCTGAAATACCTTCTTTTGCTGAAAACCAACAAAACCACGAAAAGTTCTTGTATTTGAAGATAAAATCTTTTTGCATTAAAGAAGAAAGATCTGGCTGACTGAAATAAGTTCATTGGATGAAAACCAACAAAAATTGACAACAACCACGAAAAGTTCTTGTATTTTAAGATAAAATCTGACGCTATTAAAGAAAAAACTTCTCGCTCGCTGAAATATGTTCATTTGCTGAAAACCAACAAAACCACGAAAAGTTCTTGTATTTGAAGATAAAATCTTTTTGCTTTGAAGAAGAAAGATCCAGCTGAGTGAAATAAGTTCATTGGATGAAAACCTACAAAAATTGACAAGAACCACGAAAAGTTCTTGCATTTTAAGATAAAATCCGACCCTATTGAAGAAAAAACTTCTCGCTCGCTGAAATATGTTCATTTGCTGAAAACCAACAAAACCACGAAAAGTTCTTGCATTTGAAGATAAAATCTTTTTGCTTTGAAGAAGAAAGATCTAGCTGACTGAAATAAGTTCATTAGATGAAAACCAACACAATTTGACAAGAACCACGAAAAGCTCTTGTATTTTATGATAAAATCTTACGCTATTAAAGAAAAAACTTCTCACTCACTGAAATATGTTCAATTGCTGAAAACCAACAAAACCATGAAAAGTTCTTGTGTTTGAAGATAAAATCTTTTTGCTTTGAAGAAGAAAGATCCAGCTGACTGAAATAAGTTCATTGGATGAAAACCAAGAAAAATTGACAAGAACCACGAAGTGTTCTTGTATTTTAAGATAAAATCTTACGCTATTAAAGAAAAACCTTCTGGCTCGCTGAAACATGTTCATTTGCTGAAAACCAACAAAACCACGAAAAGTTCTTGTATTTGAAGATAAAATCTTTTTGCATTAAAGAAGAAAGATCTGGCTGACTGAAATAAGTTCATTCGATGAAAACCAACAAAAATTGACAAGAACCACGAAAAGTTCTTGTATTTTATGATAAAATCTGACGCTATGAAAGAAAAAACTTCTCGCTCGCTGAAATATGTTCATTTGCTGAAAACCAACAAAACCATGAAAAGTTCTTGTATTTGAAGATAAAATATTTTTGCATCGAAGAAGAAAGATCTTGCTGACTGAAATAAGTGCATGAGATGAAAACCAACAAAAATTGACAAGAACCACGAAATGTTCTTGTATTATATGATAAAATCTGACGCTATTAAAGAAAAAACTTCTCGCTCGCTGAAATATGTTCATTTGCAGAAAACCAACAAAACCACGAAAGGTTCTTGTATTTGCAGATAAAATCTTTTTGCTTTGAAGAAGAAAGATCTAGCTGACTGAAATAAGTTCATCAGATGAAAACCAACAAAAATTGACAAGAACCACGAAAAGTTCTTGTATTATCTTCAAATACAAGAACTTTTCGTGGTTTTGTTTGTTTTCAGCAAATGAGCATATTTCAGCGAGTGAGGAGTTTTTTCTTTAATAGCGTCAGATTTTATCATAAAATACAAGAACTTTTCGTGGTTTTGTTGGTTTTCAGCAAATGAACATATTTCAGCGAGCCAGAAGGTTTTTCTTTAATAGCGTAAGATTTTATCTTAAAATACAAGAACACTTCGTGGTTCTTGTCAATTTTTGTTGGTTTTCATCCAATGAACTTATTTCAGTCAGCCAGATCTTTCTTCTTCAAAGCAAAAAGATTTTATCTTCAAACACAAGAACTTTTCGTGGTTTTGTTGGTTTTCAGCAAATGAACATATTTCAGCGAGCTGGAAGTTTTTTCCTTAATAGCGTCAGATTTTATCTTAAAATACAAGAACATTTCGTGGTTCTTGTCAATTTTTGTTGGTTTTCATCGAATGAACTTATTTCAGTCAGCCAGATCTTTCTTCTTTAAAGCAAAAAGATTTTATCTTCAAATGCAAGAACTTTTCGTGGTTTTGTTGGTTTTCAGCAAGTGAACATATTTCAGCGAGCGAGAAGTTTTTTCTTTAATAGCATCAGATTTTATCTTAAAATGCAAGAACTTTTCGTGGTTCTTGTCAATTTTTGTTGGTTTTCATCGAATGAACTTATTTCAGTCAGCTGGATCTTTCTTCTTCAATGCAAAAAGATTTTATCTTCAAATACAAGAACTTTTCGTGGTTTTGTTGGTTTTCAGCAAATAAGCATATTTCAGCGAGTGAGGAGTTTTTTCTTTAATAGCGTCAGATTTTATCATAAAATACAAGAACTTTTCGTGGTTCTTGTCAATTTTTGTTGGTTTTCATCTGATGAACTTATTTCAGTCAGCTAGATCTTTCTTCTTCAAAGCAAAAAGATTTTATCTTCAAATACAAGAACTTTTCGTGGTTTTGTTGGTTTTCAGCAAATGAACATATTTCAGCGAGCCAGAAGGTTTTTCTTTAATAGCGTCAGATTTTATCTTAAAATACAAGAACTTTTCGTGGTTCTTGTCAATTTTTGTTGGTTTTCATCGAATGAACTTATTTCAGTCAGCTGGATCTTTCTTCTTCAAAGCAAAAAGATTTTATCTTCAAATACAAGAACTTTTCGTGGTTGTGTTGGTTTTCAGCAAATGAACATATTTCAGTGAGTGAGAAGTTTTTTCTTTAATAGCTTAAGATTTTATCTTAAAATACAAGAACTTTTCGTGGTTCTTGTCAATTTTTGTTCGTTTTCATCGAATGAACTTATTTCAGTCAGCAAGATCTTTCTTCCTCAAAGCAAAAAGATTTTATCTTCAAATACAAGAACTTTTCGTGGTTTTGTTGGTTTTCAGCAAATGAACATATTTCAGCGAGCTAGAAGATTTTTCCTTCATAGCGTCAGATTTTATCTTAAAATACAAGAACATTTCGTGGTTCTTGTCAATTTTTGTTGGTTTTCATCTAATGAACTTATTTCAGTCAGCTCGATCTTTCTTCTTCAATGCAAAAAGATTTTATCTTCAAATACAAGAACTTTTCGTGGTTTTGTTGGTTTTCAGCAAATGAACATATTTCAGCGAGCTAGAAGTTTTTTCTTTAATAGTGTCAGATTTTTTCTTAAAATACAAGAACATTTCGTGGTTCTTGTCAATTTTTGTTGGTTTTCATCTGATGAACTTATTTCAGTCAGCTGGATCTTTCTTCTTCAATGCAAAAAGATTTTATCTTCAAATACAAGAACTTTTCGTGGTTTTGTTGGTTTTCAGCAAATGAACATATTTCAGCGAGCTCGAAGTTTTTTCTTTAACAGCGTCAGATTTTATCTTAAAATACAAGAACATTTCGTGGTTCTTGTCAATTTTTGTTGGTTTTCATCTAATGAACTTATTTCAGTCAGCTAGATCTTTCTTCTTCAAAGCAAAAAGATTTTATCTTCAAATACAAGAACTTTTCGTGGTTTTGTTGGTTTTCAGCAAATGAGCATATTTCAGCGAGTGAGAAGATTTTTCCTTCATAGCGTCAGATTTTATCTTAAAATACAAGAACATTTCGTGGTTCTTGTCAATTTTTGTTGGTTTTCATCTAATGAACTTATTTCAGTCAGCTGGATCTTTCTTCTTCAATGCAAAAAGATTTTATCTTCAAATACAAGAACTTTTCGTGGTTTTGTTGGTTTTCAGCAAATGAACATATTTCAGCGAGCTAGAAGTTTTTTCTTTAATAGTGTCAGATTTTTTCTTAAAATACAAGAACATTTCGTGGTTCTTGTCAATTTTTGTTGGTTTTCATCTAATGAACTTATTTCAGTCAGCTGGATCTTTCTTCTTCAATGCAAAAAGATTTTATCTTCAAATACAAGAACTTTTCGTGGTTTTGTTGGTTTTCAGCAAATGAACATATTTCAGCGAGCTCGAAGTTTTTTCTTTAATAGCGTCAGATTTTTTCTTAAAATACAAGAACATTTCGTGGTTCTTGTCAATTTTTGTTGGTTTTCATCGAATGAACTTATTTCAGTCAGCTAGATCTTTCTTCTTCAAAGCAAAAAGATTTTATCTTCAAATACAAGAACTTTTCGTGGTTTTGTTGGTTTTCAGCAAATGAACATATTTCAGCGAGCGAAAAGTTTTTTCCTTAATAGTGTCAGATTTTATCTTAAAATACAAGAACATTTCGTGGTTCTTGTCAATTTTTGTTGGTTTTCATCTAATGAACTTATTTCAGTCAGCCAGATCTTTCTTCTTCAATGCAAAAAGATTTCATCTTCAAATACAAGAACTTTTCGTGGTTTTGTTGGTTTTCAGCAAGTGAACATATTTCAGCGAGCTCGAAGTTTTTTCTTTAATAGCGTAACATTTTATCTTAAAATACAAGAACACTTCGTGGTTCTTGTCAATTTTTGTTGGTTTTCATCGAATGAACTTATTTCAGTCAGCTCGATCTTTCTTCTTCAAAGCAAAAAGATTTTATCTCCAAATGCAAGAACTTTTCGTGGTTTTGTTGGTTTTCAGCAAATGAACATATTTCAGCGAGCGAGAAGTTTTTTCTTCAATAGCGTAAGATTTTATATTCAAATACAAGAACTTTTCGTGGTTCTTGTCAATTTTTGTTGTTTTTCATCTGATGAACTTATTTCAGTCAGCAAGATCTTTCTTCTTCAAAGCAAAAAGATTTTATCTTCAAATACAAGAACTTTTCGTGGTTTTGTTGGTTTTCAGCAAATGAACATATTTCAGCGAGCTCGAAGTTTTTTCTTTAACAGCGTCAGATTTTATCTTAAAATACAAGAACATTTCGTGGTTCTTGTCAATTTTTGTTGGTTTTCATCTAATGAACTTATTTCAGTCAGCTAGATCTTTCTTCTTCAAAGCAAAAAGATTTTATCTTCAAATACAAGAACTTTTCGTGGTTTTGTTGGTTTTCAGCAAATGAGCATATTTCAGCGAGTGAGAAGTTTTTTCTTTAATAGCGTAAGATTTTATCTTAAAATACAAGAACTTTTCGTGGTTCTTGTCAATTTTTGTTCGTTTTCATCGAATGAACTTATTTCAGTCAACGAGATCTTTCTTCCTCAAAGCAAAAAGATTTTATCTTCAAATACAAGAACTTTTCGTGGTTTTGTTGGTTTTCAGCAAATGAACATATTTCAGCGAGCTAGAAGTTTTTTCTTTAATAGCGTCAGATTTTATCTTAAAATACAAGAACATTTCGTGGTTCTTGTCAATTTTTGTTGGTTTTCATCTAATGAACTTATTTCAGTCAGCTGGATCTTTCTTCTTCAATGCAAATAGATTTTATCTTCAAATACAAGAACTTTTCGTGGTTTTGTTGGTTTTCAGCAAATGAGCATATTTCAGCGAGCTAGAAGTTTTTTCTTTAATAGCGTCAGATTTTATCTTAAAATACAAGAACATTTCGTGGTTCTTGTCAATTTTTGTTGGTTTTCATCGAATGAACTTATTTCAGTCAGCCAGATCTTTCTTCTTTTATGCAAAAAGATTTTATCTTCAAATACAAGAACTTTTCATGGTTTTGTTGGTTTTCAGCAAATGAACATATTTCAGCGAGCCAGAAGGTTTTTCTTTAATAGCGTAAGATTTTATCTTAAAATACAAGAACACTTCGTGGTTCTTGTCAATTTTTGTTGGTTTTCATCCAATGAACTTATTTCAGTCAGCTCGATCTTTCTTCTTCAAAGCAAAAAGATTTTATCTTCAAACACAAGAACTTTTCGTGGTTTTGTTGGTTTTCAGCAAATGAACATATTTCAGCGAGCTGGAAGTTTTTTCCTTAATAGCGTCAGATTTTATCTTAAAATACAAGAACATTTCGTGGTTCTTGTCAATTTTTGTTCGTTTTCATCGAATGAACTTATTTCAGTCAGCGAGATCTTTCTTCCTCAAAGCAAAAATATTTTGTCTTCAAATACAAGAACTTTTCGTGGTTTTGTTGGTTTTCAGCAAATGAAGATATTTCAGCGAGCTGGAAGTTTTTTCTTTAATAGCGTCAGATTTTATCTTAAAATGCAAGAACATTTCGTGGTTCTTGTCAATTTTTGTTGGTTTTCATCGAATGAACTTATTTCAGTCAGCTGGATCTTTCTTCTTCAATGCAAATAGATTTTATCTTCAAATACAAGAACTTTTCGTGGTTTTGTTGGTTTTCAGCAAATGAACATATTTCAGCGAGCAAGAAGTTTTTTCTTTAATAGCGTCAGATTTTATCTTAAAATACAAGAACATTTCGTGGTTCTTGTCAATTTTTGTTGGTTTTCATCTCATGAACTTATTTCAGTCAGCTAGATCTTTCTTCTTCAAAGCAAAAAGATTTTATCTTCAAATACAAGAACTTTTTGTGGTTTTGTTGGTTTTCAGCAAATGAACATATTTCAGCGAGCTGGAAGTTTTTTCTTTAATAGCGTCAGATTTTATCATAAAATAGAAGAACTTTTCGTGGTTCTTGTCAATTTTTGTTGGTTTTCATCGAATGAACTTATTTCAGTCAGCCAGATCTTTCTTCTTTTATGCAAAAAGATTTTGTCTTCAAATACAAGAACTTTTCATGGTTTTGTTGGTTTTCAGCAAATGAACATATTTCAGCGAGCCAGAAGGTTTTTCTTTAATAGCGTAAGATTTTATCTTTAAATACAAGAACACTTCGTGGTTCTTGTCAATTTTTGTTGGTTTTCATCCAATGAACTTATTTCAGTCAGCTAGATCTTTCTTCTTTAATGCAAAAAGATTTTATCTTCAAATACAAGAACTTTTCGTGGTTTTGTTGGTTTTCAGCAAGTGAACATATTTCAGCGAGCTCGAAGTTTTTTCTTTAATAGCGTCAGATTTTATCTTAAAATGCAAGAACTTTTCGTGGTTCTTGTCAATTTTTGTTGGTTTTCATCCAATGAACTTATTTCAGTCAGCCAGATCTTTCTTCTTTTATGCAAAAAGATTTTATCTTCAAATACAAGAACTTTTCATGGTTTTGTTGGTTTTCAGCAAATGAAGATATTTCAGCGAGCCAGAAGGTTTTTCTTTAATAGCGTAAGATTTTATCTTAAAATGCAAGAACTTTTCGTGGTTCTTGTCAATTTTTGTTGGTTTTCATCCAATGAACTTATTTCAGTCAGCCAGATCTTTCTTCTTTTATGCAAAAAGATTTTATCTTCAAATACAAGAACTTTTCATGGTTTTGTTGGTTTTCAGCAAATGAAGATATTTCAGCGAGCCAGAAGGTTTTTCTTTAATAGCGTAAGATTTTATCTTAAAATACAAGAACACTTCGTGGTTCTTGTCAATTTTTGTTGGTTTTCATCCAATGAACTTATTTCAGTCAGCTAGATCTTTCTTCTTCAAAGCAAAAAGATTTTATCTTCAAACACAAGAACTTTTCGTGGTTTTGTTGGTTTTCAGCAAATGAACATATTTCAGCGAGCTGGAAGTTTTTTCCTTAATAGCGTCAGATTTTATCTTAAAATACAAGAACATTTCGTGGTTCTTGTCAATTTTTGTTGGTTTTCATCTAATGAACTTATTTCAGTCAGCTAGATCTTTCTTCTTCAAAGCAAAAAGATTTTATCTTCAAATACAAGAACTTTTCGTGGTTTTGTTGGTTTTCAGCAAATGAGCATATTTCAGCGAGTGAGAAGTTTTTTCTTTAATAGCGTAAGATTTTATCTTAAAATACAAGAACTTTTCGTGGTTCTTGTCAATTTTTGTTCGTTTTCATCGAATGAACTTATTTCAGTCAGCGAGATCTTTCTTCCTCAAAGCAAAAATATTTTATCTTCAAATACAAGAACTTTTCGTGGTTTTGTTGGTTTTCAGCAAATGAACATATTTCAGCGAGCTAGAAGTTTTTTCTTTAATAGCGTCAGATTTTATCATAAAACAGAAGAACTTTTCGTGGTTCTTGTCAATTTTTGTTGGTTTTCATCGAATGAACTTATTTCAGTCAGCCAGATCTTTCTTCTTTTATGCAAAAAGATTTTATCTTCAAATACAAGAACTTTTCATGGTTTTGTTGGTTTTCAGCAAATGAAGATATTTCAGCGAGCCAGAAGGTTTTTCTTTAATAGCGTAAGATTTTATCTTAAAATACAAGAACACTTCGTGGTTCTTGTCAATTTTTGTTGGTTTTCATCCAATGAACTTATTTCAGTCAGCTAGATCTTTCTTCTTCAAAGCAAAAAGATTTTATCTTCAAACACAAGAACTTTTCGTGGTTTTGTTGGTTTTCAGCAAATGAACATATTTCAGCGAGCTGGAAGTTTTTTCCTTAATAGCGTCAGATTTTATCTTAAAATACAAGAACATTTCGTGGTTCTTGTCAATTTTTGTTGGTTTTCATCTGATGAACTTATTTCAGTCAGCTAGATCTTTCTTCTTCAAAGCAAAAAGATTTTATCTTCAAATACAAGAACTTTTCGTGGTTTTGTTGGTTTTCAGCAAATGAACATATTTCAGCGAGCCAGAAGGTTTTTCTTTAATAGCGTCAGATTTTATCTTAAAATACAAGAACTTTTCGTGGTTCTTGTCAATTTTTGTTGGTTTTCATCGAATGAACTTATTTCAGTCAGCTGGATCTTTCTTCTTCAAAGCAAAAAGATTTTATCTTCAAATACAAGAACTTTTCGTGGTTGTGTTGGTTTTCAGCAAATGAACATATTTCAGTGAGTGAGAAGTTTTTTCTTTAATAGCTTAAGATTTTATCTTAAAATACAAGAACTTTTCGTGGTTCTTGTCAATTTTTGTTCGTTTTCATCGAATGAACTTATTTCAGTCAGCAAGATCTTTCTTCCTCAAAGCAAAAAGATTTTATCTTCAAATACAAGAACTTTTCGTGGTTTTGTTGGTTTTCAGCAAATGAACATATTTCAGCGAGCTAGAAGATTTTTCCTTCATAGCGTCAGATTTTATCTTAAAATACAAGAACATTTCGTGGTTCTTGTCAATTTTTGTTGGTTTTCATCTGATGAACTTATTTCAGTCAGCTGGATCTTTCTTCTTCAATGCAAAAAGATTTTATCTTCAAATACAAGAACTTTTCGTGGTTTTGTTGGTTTTCAGCAAATGAACATATTTCAGCGAGCTCGAAGTTTTTTCTTTAACAGCGTCAGATTTTATCTTAAAATACAAGAACATTTCGTGGTTCTTGTCAATTTTTGTTGGTTTTCATCTAATGAACTTATTTCAGTCAGCTAGATCTTTCTTCTTCAAAGCAAAAAGATTTTATCTTCAAATACAAGAACTTTTCGTGGTTTTGTTGGTTTTCAGCAAATGAGCATATTTCAGCGAGTGAGAAGATTTTTCCTTCATAGCGTCAGATTTTATCTTAAAATACAAGAACATTTCGTGGTTCTTGTCAATTTTTGTTGGTTTTCATCTAATGAACTTATTTCAGTCAGCCAGATCTTTCTTCTTTAATGCAAAAAGATTTCATCTTCAAATACAAGAACTTTTCGTGGTTTTGTTGGTTTTCAGCAAGTGAACATATTTCAGCGAGCTCGAAGTTTTTTCTTTAATAGCGTAACATTTTATCTTAAAATACAAGAACACTTCGTGGTTCTTGTCAATTTTTGTTGGTTTTCATCGAATGAACTTATTTCAGTCAGCTCGATCGTTCTTCTTCAAAGCAAAAAGATTTTATCTCCAAATGCAAGAACTTTTCGTGGTTTTGTTGGTTTTCAGCAAATGAACATATTTCAGCGAGCGAGAAGTTTTTTCTTCAATAGCGTAAGATTTTATATTCAAATACAAGAACTTTTCGTGGTTCTTGTCAATTTTTGTTGTTTTTCATCTGATGAACTTATTTCAGTCAGCAAGATCTTTCTTCTTCAAAGCAAAAAGATTTTATCTTCAAATACAAGAACTTTTCGTGGTTTTGTTGGTTTTCAGCAAATGAACATATTTCAGCGAGCTCGAAGTTTTTTCTTTAACAGCGTCAGATTTTATCTTAAAATACAAGAACATTTCGTGGTTCTTGTCAATTTTTGTTGGTTTTCATCTAATGAACTTATTTCAGTCAGCTAGATCTTTCTTCTTCAAAGCAAAAAGATTTTATCTTCAAATACAAGAACTTTTCGTGGTTTTGTTGGTTTTCAGCAAATGAGCATATTTCAGCGAGTGAGAAGTTTTTTCTTTAATAGCGTAAGATTTTATCTTAAAATACAAGAACTTTTCGTGGTTCTTGTCAATTTTTGTTCGTTTTCATCGAATGAACTTATTTCAGTCAACGAGATCTTTCTTCCTCAAAGCAAAAAGATTTTATCTTCAAATACAAGAACTTTTCGTGGTTTTGTTGGTTTTCAGCAAATGAACATATTTCAGCGAGCTAGAAGTTTTTTCTTTAATAGCGTCAGATTTTATCTTAAAATACAAGAACATTTCGTGGTTCTTGTCAATTTTTGTTGGTTTTCATCTAATGAACTTATTTCAGTCAGCTGGATCTTTCTTCTTCAATGCAAATAGATTTTATCTTCAAATACAAGAACTTTTCGTGGTTTTGTTGGTTTTCAGCAAATGAGCATATTTCAGCGAGCTAGAAGTTTTTTCTTTAATAGCGTCAGATTTTATCTTAAAATACAAGAACATTTCGTGGTTCTTGTCAATTTTTGTTGGTTTTCATCTCATGAACTTATTTCAGTCAGCTCGATCTTTCTTCAAAGCAAAAAGATTTTATCTTCAAATACAAGAACTTTTCGTGGTTTTGTTGGTTTTCAGCAAATGAACATATTTCAGCGAGCTAGAAGTTTTTTCTTTAATAGCGTCAGATTTTATCATAAAATACAAGAACTTTTCGTGGTTCTTGTCAATTTTTGTTGGTTTTCATCGAATGAACTTATTTCAGTCAGCCAGATCTTTCTTCTTCAAAGCAAAAAGATTTTATCTTCAAACACAAGAACTTTTCGTGGTTTTGTTGGTTTTCAGCAAATGAACATATTTCAGCGAGCTGGAAGTTTTTTCCTTAATAGCGTCAGATTTTATCTTAAAATACAAGAACATTTCGTGGTTCTTGTCAATTTTTGTTGGTTTTCATCTAATGAACTTATTTCAGTCAGCTAGATCTTTCTTCTTCAAAGCAAAAAGATTTTATCTTCAAATACAAGAACTTTTCGTGGTTTTGTTGGTTTTCAGCAAATGAGCATATTTCAGCGAGTGAGAAGTTTTTTCTTTAATAGCGTAAGATTTTTTCTTAAAATACAAGAACTTTTCGTGGTTCTTGTCAATTTTTGTTCGTTTTCATCGAATGAACTTATTTCAGTCAGCGAGATCTTTCTTCCTCAAAGCAAAAATATTTTATCTTCAAATACAAGAACTTTTCGTGGTTTTGTTGGTTTTCAGCAAATGAAGATATTTCAGCGAGCTGGAAGTTTTTTCTTTAATAGCGTCAGATTTTATCTTAAAATGCAAGAACATTTCGTGGTTCTTGTCAATTTTTGTTGGTTTTCATCTAATGAACTTATTTCAGTCAGCTGGATCTTTCTTCTTCAATGCAAATAGATTTTATCTTCAAATACAAGAACTTTTCGTGGTTTTGTTGGTTTTCAGCAAATGAACATATTTCAGCGAGCTAGAAGTTTTTTCTTTAATAGCGTCAGATTTTATCTTAAAATACAAGAACATTTCGTGGTTCTTGTCAATTTTTGTTGGTTTTCATCTAATGAACTTATTTCAGTCAGCTAGATCTTTCTTCTTCAAAGCAAAAAGATTTTATCTTCAAATACAAGAACTTTTCGTGGTTTTGTTGGTTTTCAGCAAATGAACATATTTCAGCGAGCTGGAAGTTTTTTCTTTAATAGCGTCAGATTTTATCATAAAATAGAAGAACTTTTCGTGGTTCTTGTCAATTTTTGTTGGTTTTCATCGAATGAACTTATTTCAGTCAGCCAGATCTTTCTTCTTTTATGCAAAAAGATTTTGTCTTCAAATACAAGAACTTTTCATGGTTTTGTTGGTTTTCAGCAAATGAACATATTTCAGCGAGCCAGAAGGTTTTTCTTTAATAGCGTAAGATTTTATCTTTAAATACAAGAACACTTCGTGGTTCTTGTCAATTTTTGTTGGTTTTCATCCAATGAACTTATTTCAGTCAGCTAGATCTTTCTTCTTTAATGCAAAAAGATTTTATCTTCAACTACAAGAACTTTTCGTGGTTTTGTTGGTTTTCAGCAAGTGTACATATTTCAGCGAGCTCGAAGTTTTTTCTTTAATAGCGTCAGATTTTATCTTAAAATGCAAGAACTTTTCGTGGTTCTTGTCAATTTTTGTTGGTTTTCATCCAATGAACTTATTTCAGTCAGCCAGATCTTTCTTCTTTTATGCAAAAAGATTTTATCTTCAAATACAAGAACTTTTCATGGTTTTGTTGGTTTTCAGCAAATGAAGATATTTCAGCGAGCCAGAAGGTTTTTCTTTAATAGCGTAAGATTTTATCTTAAAATACAAGAACACTTCGTGGTTCTTGTCAATTTTTGTTGGTTTTCATCCAATGAACTTATTTCAGTCAGCTAGATCTTTCTTCTTCAAAGCAAAAAGATTTTATCTTCAAACACAAGAACTTTTCGTGGTTTTGTTGGTTTTCAGCAAATGAACATATTTCAGCGAGCTGGAAGTTTTTTCTTGAATAGCGTCAGATTTTATCTTAAAATACAAGAACATTTCGTGGTTCTTGTCAATTTTTGTTGGTTTTCATCTAATGAACTTATTTCAGTCAGCTAGATCTTTCTTCTTCAAAGCAAAAAGATTTTATCTTCAAATACAAGAACTTTTCGTGGTTTTGTTGGTTTTCAGCAAATGAGCATATTTCAGCGAGTGAGAAGTTTTTTCTTTAATAGCGTAAGATTTTATCTTAAAATACAAGAACTTTTCGTGGTTCTTGTCAATTTTTGTTCGTTTTCATCGAATGAACTTATTTCAGTCAGCGAGATCTTTCTTCCTCAAAGCAAAAATATTTTATCTTCAAATACAAGAACTTTTCGTGGTTTTGTTGGTTTTCAGCAAATGAACATATTTCAGCGAGCTAGAAGTTTTTTCTTTAATAGCGTCAGATTTTATCATAAAATAGAAGAACTTTTCGTGGTTCTTGTCAATTTTTGTTGGTTTTCATCGAATGAACTTATTTCAGTCAGCCAGATCTTTCTTCTTTTATGCAAAAAGATTTTATCTTCAAATACAAGAACTTTTCATGGTTTTGTTGGTTTTCAGCAAATGAAGATATTTCAGCGAGCCAGAAGTTTTTTCTTTAATAGCGTCAGATTTTATCTTAAAATGCAAGAACTTTTCGTGGTTCTTGTCAATTTTTGTTGGTTTTCATCCAATGAACTTATTTCAGTCAGCCAGATCTTTCTTCTTTTATGCAAAAAGATTTTATCTTCAAATACAAGAACTTTTCATGGTTTTGTTGGTTTTCAGCAAATGAAGATATTTCAGCGAGCCAGAAGGTTTTTCTTTAATAGCGTAAGATTTTATCTTAAAATACAAGAACACTTCGTGGTTCTTGTCAATTTTTGTTGGTTTTCATCCAATGAACTTATTTCAGTCAGCTAGATCTTTCTTCTTCAAAGCAAAAAGATTTTATCTTCAAACACAAGAACTTTTCGTGGTTTTGTTGGTTTTCAGCAAATGAACATATTTCAGCGAGCTGGAAGTTTTTTCTTGAATAGCGTCAGATTTTATCTTAAAATACAAGAACATTTCGTGGTTCTTGTCAATTTTTGTTGGTTTTCATCTAATGAACTTATTTCAGTCAGCTCGATCTTTCTTCTTCAAAGCAAAAAGATTTTATCTTCAAATACAAGAACTTTTCGTGGTTTTGTTGGTTTTCAGCAAATGAGCATATTTCAGCGAGTGAGAAGTTTTTTCTTTAATAGCGTAAGATTTTATCTTAAAATACAAGAACTTTTCGTGGTTCTTGTCAATTTTTGTTCGTTTTCATCGAATGAACTTATTTCAGTCAGCTCGATGTTTCTTCTTTAATGCAAAAAGATTTTATCTTCAAATACAAGAACTTTTCGTGGTTTTGTTGGTTTTCAGCAAGTGAACATATTTCAGCGAGCTCGAAGTTTTTTCTTTAATAGCGTCAGATTTTATCTTAAAATGCAAGAACTTTTCGTGGTTCTTGTCAATTTTTGTTGGTTTTCATCCAATGAACTTATTTCAGTCAGCCAGATCTTTCTTCTTTTAAGCAAAAAGATTTCATCTTCAAATACAAGAACTTTTCATGGTTTTGTTGGTTTTCAGCAAATGAAGATATTTCAGCGAGCCAGAAGGTTTTTCTTTAATTGCGTAAGATTTTATCTTAAAATACAAGAACACTTCGTGGTTCTTGTCAATTTTTGTTGGTTTTCATCCAATGAACTTATTTCAGTCAGCTAGATCTTTCTTCTTCAAAGCAAAAAGATTTTATCTTCAAACACAAGAACTTTTCGTGGTTTTGTTGGTTTTCAGCAAATGAACATATTTCAGCGAGCTGGAAGTTTTTTCCTTAATAGCGTCAGATTTTATCTTAAAATACAAGAACATTTCGTGGTTCTTGTCAATTTTTGTTGGTTTTCATCGAATGAACTTATTTCAGTCAGCTAGATCTTTCTTCTTCAAAGCAAAAAGATTTTATCTTCAAATACAAGAACTTTTCGTGGTTTTGTTGGTTTTCAGCAAATGAGCATATTTCAGCGAGTGAGAAGTTTTTTCTTTAATAGCGTAAGATTTTATCTTAAAATACAAGAACTTTTCGTGGTTCTTGTCAATTTTTGTTCGTTTTCATCGAATGAACTTATTTCAGTCAGCGAGATCTTTCTTCCTCAAAGCAAAAATATTTTATCTTCAAATACAAGAACTTTTCGTGGTTTTGTTGGTTTTCAGCAAATGAACATATTTCAGCGAGCTAGAAGTTTTTTCTTTAATAGCGTCAGATTTTATCTTAAAATACAAGAACATTTCGTGGTTCTTGTCAATTTTTGTTGGTTTTCATCTAATGAACTTATTTCAGTCAGCTGTATCTTTCTTCTTCAAAACAAATAGATTTTATCTTCAAATACAAGAACTTTTCGTGGTTTTGTTGGTTTTCTGCAAATGAACATATTTCAGCGAGCTCGAAGTTTTTTCTTTAATAGCGTCAGATTTTATCTTAAAATAGAAGAACTTTTCGTGGTTCTTGTCAATTTTTGTTGGTTTTCATCTCATGAACTTATTTCAGTCAGCTGGATCTTTCTTCTTCAAAGCAAAAAGATTTTATCTTCAAATACAAGAACTTTTCGTGGTTTTGTTGGTTTTCAGCAAATGAACATATTTCAGCGAGTGAGAAGTTTTTTCTTTAATAGCGTCAGATTTTATCTTAAAAGACAAGAACTTTTCGTGGTTCTTGTCAATTTTTGTTCGTTTTCATCGAATGAACTTATTTCAGTCAGCAAGATCTTTCTTCCTCAAAGCAAAAAGATTTTATCTTCAAATACAAGAACTTTTCGTGGTTTTGTTGGTTTTCAGCAAATGAACATATTTCAGCGAGCTAGAAGTTTTTTCCTTCATAGCGTCAGATTTTATCTTAAAATACAAGAACATTTCGTGGTTCTTGTCAATTTTTGTTGGTTTTCATCCAATGAACTTATTTCAGTCAGCTGGATCTTTCTTCTTCAATGCAAAAAGATTTTATCTTCAAATACAAGAACTTTTCGTGGTTTTGTTGGTTTTCAGCAAATGAACATATTTCAGCGAGCTAGAAGTTTTTTCTTCAATAGCGTCAGATTTTTTCTTAAAAGACAAGAACATTTCGTGGTTCTTGTCAATTTTTGTTGGTTTTCATCTAATGAACTTATTTCAGTCAGCTGGATCTTTCTTCTTCAATGCAAAAAGATTTTATCTTCAAATACAAGAACTTTTCGTGGTTTTGTTGGTTTTCAGCAAATGAACATATTTCAGCGAGCTAGAAGTTTTTTCTTTAATAGCGTCAGATTTTTTCTTAAAATACAAGAACATTTCGTGGTTCTTGTCAATTTTTGTTGGTTTTCATCTAATGAACTTATTTCAGTCAGCTAGATCTTTCTTCTTCAAAGCAAAAAGATTTTATCTTCAAATACAAGAACTTTTCGTGGTTTTGTTGGTTTTCAGCAAATGAACATATTTCAGCGAGCTAGAAGTTTTTTCCTTAATAGCGTCAGATTTTATCTTAAAATACAAGAACATTTCGTGGTTCTTGTCAATTTTTGTTGGTTTTCATCTAATGAACTTATTTCAGTCAGCCAGATCTTTCTTCTTTAATGCAAAAAGATTTTATCTTCAAATACAAGAACATTTCGTGGTTTTGTTGGTTTTCAGCAAGTGAACATATTTCAGCGAGCTCGAAGTTTTTTCTTTAATAGCGTCAGATTTTATCTTAAAATGCAAGAACTTTTCGTAGTTCTTGTAAATTTTTGTTGGTTTTCATCCAATGAACTTATTTCAGTCAGCCAGATCTTTCTTCTTTGATGCAAAAAGATTTCATCTTCAAATACAAGAACTTTTCGTGGTTTTGTTGGTTTTCAGCAAATGAACATATTTCAGCGAGGGAGAACTTTTTTCTTTAATAGCGTCAGATTTTATCTTAAAATACAAGAACATTTCGTGGTTCTTGTCAATTTTTGTTGGTTTTCATCTAATGAACTTATTTCAGTCAGCTGGATCTTTCTTCTTCAAAGCAAAAAGATTTTATCTTCAAATACAAGAACTTTTCGTGGTTTTGTTGGTTTTCAGCAAATGAACATATTTCAGCGAATGAGAAGTTTTTTCTTGAATAGCGTCAGATTTTATCATAAAATAGAAGAACTTTTCGTGGTTCTTGTCAATTTTTGTTGGTTTTCATCGAATGAACTTATTTCAGTCAGCCAGATCTTTCTTCTTTTATGCAAAAAGATTTTGTCTTCAAATACAAGAACTTTTCATGGTTTTGTTGGTTTTCAGCAAATGAACATATTTCAGCGAGCCAGAAGGTTTTTCTTTAATAGCGTCAGATTTTATCTTAAAATGCAAGAACTTTTCGTGGTTCTTGTCAATTTTTGTTGGTTTTCATCCAATGAACTTATTTCAGTCAGCCAGATCTTTCTTCTTTTATGCAAAAAGATTTTATCTTCAAATACAAGAACTTTTCGTGGTTTTGTTGGTTTTCAGCAAATGAACATATTTCAGCGAGCTAGAAGTTTTTTCTTCAATAGCGTCAGATTTTTTCTTAAAAGACAAGAACATTTCGTGGTTCTTGTCAATTTTTGTTGGTTTTCATCTAATGAACTTATTTCAGTCAGCTGGATCTTTCTTCTTCAATGCAAAAAGATTTTATCTTCAAATACAAGAACTTTTCGTGGTTTTGTTGGTTTTCAGCAAATGAACATATTTCAGCGAGCTAGAAGTTTTTTCTTTAATAGCGTCAGATTTTTTCTTAAAATACAAGAACATTTCGTGGTTCTTGTCAATTTTTGTTGGTTTTCATCTAATGAACTTATTTCAGTCAGCTAGATCTTTCTTCTTCAAAGCAAAAAGATTTTATCTTCAAATACAAGAACTTTTCGTGGTTTTGTTGGTTTTCAGCAAATGAACATATTTCAGCGAGCTAGAAGTTTTTTCCTTAATAGCGTCAGATTTTATCTTAAAATACAAGAACATTTCGTGGTTCTTGTCAATTTTTGTTGGTTTTCATCTAATGAACTTATTTCAGTCAGCCAGATCTTTCTTCTTTAATGCAAAAAGATTTTATCTTCAAATACAAGAACATTTCGTGGTTTTGTTGGTTTTCAGCAAGTGAACATATTTCAGCGAGCTCGAAGTTTTTTCTTTAATAGCGTCAGATTTTATCTTAAAATGCAAGAACTTTTCGTGGTTCTTGTAAATTTTTGTTGGTTTTCATCCAATGAACTTATTTCAGTCAGCCAGATCTTTCTTCTTTGATGCAAAAAGATTTCATCTTCAAATACAAGAACTTTTCGTGGTTTTGTTGGTTTTCAGCAAAAGAACATATTTCAGCGAGCTGGAAGTTTTTTCTTCAATAGCGTAACATTTTATCTTAAAATACAAGAACACTTCGTGGTTCTTGTCAATTTTTGTTGGTTTTCATCGAATGAACTTACTTCAGTCAGCTAGATCTTTCTTCTTCAAAGCAAAAAGATTTTATCTTCAAATACAAGAACTTTTCGTGGTTTTGTTGGTTTTCAGCAAATGAGCATATTTCAGCGAGTGAGAAGTTTTTTCTTTAATAGCGTAAGATTTTACTTAAAATACAAGAACTTTTCGTGGTTCTTGTCAATTTTTGTTCGTTTTCATCGAATGAACTTATTTCAGTCAGCGAGATCTTTCTTCCTCAAAGCAAAAAGATTTTATCTTCAAATACAAGAACTTTTCGTGGTTTTGTTGGTTTTCAGCAAATGAACATATTTCAGCGAGCTAGAAGTTTTTTCTTTAATAGCGTCAGATTTTATCTTAAAATACAAGAACATTTCGTGGTTCTTGTCAATTTTTGTTGGTTTTCATCCAATGAACTTATTTCAGTCAGCTGGATCTTTCTTCTTCATTGCAAATAGATTTTATCTTCAAATACAAGAACTTTTCGTGGTTTTGTTGGTTTTCAGCAAATGAACATATTTCAGCGAGCTAGAAGTTTTTTCTTTCATAGCGTCAGATTTTATCATAAAATACAAGAACTTTTCGTGGTTCTTGTCAATTTTTGTTGGTTTTCATCGAATGAACTTATTTCAGTCAGCCAGATCTTTCTTCTTTTATGCAAAAAGATTTTATCTTCAAATACAAGAACTTTTCATGGTTTTGTTGGTTTTCAGCAAATGAACATATTTCAGCGAGCCAGAAGGTTTTTCTTTCATAGCGTAAGATTTTATCTTAAAATACAAGAACACTTCGTGGTTCTTGTCAATTTTTGTTGGTTTTCATCCAATGAACTTATTTCAGTCAGCTAGATCTTTCTTCTTCAAAGCAAAAAGATTTTATCTTCAAACACAAGAACTTTTCGTGGTTTTGTTGGTTTTCAGCAAATGAACATATTTCAGCGAGCTGGAAGTTTTTTCCTTAATAGCGTCAGATTTTATCTTAAAATACAAGAACATTTCGTGGTTCTTGTCAATTTTTGTTGGTTTTCATCGAATGAACTTATTTCAGTCAGCTAGATCTTTCTTCTTCAAAGCAAAAAGATTTTATCTTCAAATACAAGAACTTTTCGTGGTTTTGTTGGTTTTCAGCAAATGAGCATATTTCAGCGAGTGAGAAGTTTTTTCTTTAATAGCGTAAGATTTTATCTTAAAATACAAGAACTTTTCGTGGTTCTTGTCAATTTTTGTTCGTTTTCATCGAATGAACTTATTTCAGTCAGCGAGATCTTTCTTCCTCAAAGCAAAAATATTTTATCTTCAAATACAAGAACTTTTCGTGGTTTTGTTGGTTTTCAGCAAATGAACATATTTCAGCGAGCTAGAAGTTTTTTCTTTAATAGCGTCAGATTTTATCTTAAAATGCAAGAACATTTCGTGGTTCTTGTCAATTTTTGTTGGTTTTCATCTAATGAACTTATTTCAGTCAGCTGGATCTTTCTTCTTCAATGCAAATAGATTTTATCTTCAAATACAAGAACTTTTCGTGGTTTTGTTGGTTTTCAGCAAATGAACATATTTCAGCGAGGGAGAACTTTTTTCTTTAATAGCGTCAGATTTTATCTTAAAATACAAGAACATTTCGTGGTTCTTGTCAATTTTTGTTGGTTTTCATCTAATGAACTTATTTCAGTCAGCCGGATCTTTCTTCTTTTATGCAAAAAGATTTTGTCTTCAAATACAAGAACTTTTCATGGTTTTGTTGGTTTTCAGCAAATGAACATATTTCAGCGAGCCAGAAGGTTTTTCTATAATAGCGTAAGATTTTATCTTTAAATACAAGAACACTTCGTGGTTCTTGTCAATTTTTGTTGGTTTTCATCCAATGAACTGATTTCAGTCAGCTAGATCTTTCTTCTTTAATGCAAAAAGATTTTATCTTCAAATACAAGAACTTTTCGTGGTTTTGTTGGTTTTCAGCAAGTGAACATATTTCAGCGAGCTCGAAGTTTTTTCTTTAATAGCGTCAGATTTTATCTTAAAATGCAAGAACTTTTCGTGGTTCTTGTCAATTTTTGTTGGTTTTCATCCAATGAACTTATTTCAGTCAGCCAGATCTTTCTTCTTTTATGCAAAAAGATTTTATCTTCAAATACAAGAACTTTTCATGGTTTTGTTGGTTTTCAGCAAATGAACATATTTCAGCGAGCCAGAAGGTTTTTCTTTAATAGCGTAAGATTTTATCTTAAAATACAAGAACACTTCGTGGTTCTTGTCAATTTTTGTTGGTTTTCATCCAATGAACTTATTTCAGTCAGCTAGATCTTTCTTCTTCAAAGCAAAAAGATTTTATCTTCAAACACAAGAACTTTTCGTAGTTTTGTTGGGTTTCAGCAAATGAACATATTTCAGCGAGCTGGAAGTTTTTTCCTTAATAGCGTCAGATTTTATCTTAAAATACAAGAACTTTTCGTGGTTCTTGTCAATTTTTGTTCGTTTTCATCGAATGAACGTATTTCAGTCAGCGAGATCTTTCTTCCTCAAAGCAAAAAGATTTTATCTTCAAATACAAGAACTTTTCGTGGTTTTGTTGGTTTTCAGCAAATGAACATATTTCAGCGAGCTAGAAGTTTTTTCTTTAATAGCGTCAGATTTTATCTTAAAATACAAGAACATTTCGTGGTTCTTGTCAATTTTTGTTGGTTTTCATCCAATGAACTTATTTCAGTCAGCTGGATCTTTCTTCTTCAATGCAAATAGATTTTATCTTCAAATGCAAGAACTTTTCGTGGTTTTGTTGGTTTTCAGCAAATGAACATATTTCAGCGAGCCAGAAGGTTTTTCTTTAATAGCGTAAGATTTTATCTTAAAATACAAGAACACTTCGTGGTTCTTGTCAATTTTTGTTGGTTTTCATCCAATGAACTTATTTCAGTCAGCTAGATCTTTCTTCTTCAAAGCAAAAAGATTTTATCTTCAAACACAAGAACTTTTCGTGGTTTTGTTGGTTTTCAGCAAATGAACATATTTCAGCGAGCTGGAAGTTTTTTCCTTAATAGCGTCAGATTTTATCTTAAAATACAAGAACATTTCGTGGTTCTTGTCAATTTTTGTTGGTTTTCATCCAATGAACTTATTTCAGTCAGCTAGATCTTTCTTCTTCAAAGCAAAAAGATTTTATCTTCAAATACAAGAACTTTTCGTGGTTTTGTTGGTTTTCAGCAAATGAGCATATTTCAGCGAGTGAGAAGTTTTTTCTTTAATAGCGTAAGATTTTATCTTAAAATACAAGAACTTTTCGTGGTTCTTGTCAATTTTTGTTCGTTTTCATCGAATGAACTTATTTCAGTCAGCGAGATCTTTCTTCCTCAAAGCAAAAATATTTTATCTTCAAATACAAGAACTTTTCGTGGTTTTGTTGGTTTTCAGCAAATGAACATATTTCAGCGAGCTAGAAGTTTTTTCTTTAATAGCGTCAGATTTTATCTTAAAATGCAAGAACATTTCGTGGTTCTTGTCAATTTTTGTTGGTTTTCATCGAATGAACTTATTTCAGTCAGCTGGATCTTTCTTCTTCAATGCAAATAGATTTTATCTTCAAATACAAGAACTTTTCGTGGTTTTGTTGGTTTTCAGCAAATGAACATATTTCAGCGAGGGAGAACTTTTTTCTTTAATAGCGTCAGATTTTATCTTAAAATACAAGAACATTTCGTGGTTCTTGTCAATTTTTGTTGGTTTTCATCGAATGAACTTATTTCAGTCAGCTAGATCTTTCTTCTTCAAAGCAAAAAGATTTTATCTTCAAATACAAGAACTTTTCGTGGTTTTGTTGGTTTTCAGCAAATGAACATATTTCAGCGAATGAGAAGTTTTTTCTTTAATAGCGTCAGATTTTATCATAAAATAGAAGAACTTTTCGTGGTTCTTGTCAATTTTTGTTGGTTTTCATCGAATGAACTTATTTCAGTCAGCCAGATCTTTCTTCTTTTATGCAAAAAGATTTTGTCTTCAAATACAAGAACTTTTCATGGTTTTGTTGGTTTTCAGCAAATGAACATATTTCAGCGAGCCAGAAGGTTTTTCTATAATAGCGTAAGATTTTATCTTTAAATACAAGAACACTTCGTGGTTCTTGTCAATTTTTGTTGGTTTTCATCCAATGAACTTATTTCAGTCAGCTAGATCTTTCTTCTTTAATGCAAAAAGATTTTATCTTCAAATACAAGAACTTTTCGTGGTTTTGTTGGTTTTCAGCAAGTGAACATATTTCAGCGAGCTCGAAGTTTTTTCTTTAATAGCGTCAGATTTTATCTGAAAATGCAAGAACTTTTCGTGGTTCTTGTCAATTTTTGTTGGTTTTCATCCAATGAACTTATTTCAGT
This sequence comes from Heptranchias perlo, assembly GCF_035084215.1. Lineage (NCBI taxonomy): Eukaryota > Metazoa > Chordata > Chondrichthyes > Hexanchiformes > Hexanchidae > Heptranchias > Heptranchias perlo. The sequence continues at coordinate 746,659 of NW_027138483.1, forward strand.
CAGCCAGATCTTTCTTCTTTTATGCAAAAAGATTTTATCTTCAAATACAAGAACTTTTCATGGTTTTGTTGGTTTTCAGCAAATGAACATATTTCAGCGAGCCAGAAGGTTTTTCTTCAATAGCGTAAGATTTTATCTTAAAATACAAGAACACTTCGTGGTTCTTGTCAATTTTTGTTGGTTTTCATCCAATGAACTTATTTCAGTCAGCTAGATCTTTCTTCTTCAAAGCAAAAAGATTTTATCTTCAAACACAAGAACTTTTCGTGGTTTTGTTGGGTTTCAGCAAATGAACATATTTCAGCGAGCTGGAAGTTTTTTCCTTAATAGTGTCAGATTTTATCTTAAAATACAAGAACTTTTCGTGGTTCTTGTCAATTTTTGTTCGTTTTCATCGAATGAACTTATTTCAGTCAGCGAGATCTTTCTTCCTCAAAGCAAAAAGATTTTATCTTCAAATACAAGAACTTTTCGTGGTTTTGTTGGTTTTCAGCAAATGAACATATTTCAGCGAGCTAGAAGTTTTTTCTTTAATAGCGTCAGATTTTATCTTAAAATACAAGAACATTTCGTGGTTCTTGTCAATTTTTGTTGGTTTTCATCGAATGAACTTATTTCAGTCAGCCAGATCTTTCTTCTTTTATGCAAAAAGATTTTATCTTCAAATACAAGAACTTTTCATGGTTTTGTTGGTTTTCAGCAAATGAACATATTTCAGCGAGCCAGAAGGTTTTTCTTTAATAGCGTAAGATTTTATCTTAAAATACAAGAACACTTCGTGGTTCTTGTCAATTTTTGTTGGTTTTCATCCAATGAACTTATTTCAGTCAGCTAGATCTTTCTTCTTCAAAGCAAAAAGATTTTATCTTCAAATACAAGAACTTTTCATGGTTTTGTTGGTTTTCAGCAAATGAACATATTTCAGCGAGCTGGAAGTTTTTTCCTTAATAGCGTCAGATTTTATCTTAAAATACAAGAACATTTCGTGGTTCTTGTCAATTTTTGTTGGTTTTCATCTGATGAACTTATTTCAGTCAGCTAGATCTTTCTTCTTCAAAGCAAAAAGATTTTATCTTCAAATACAAGAACTTTTCGTGGTTTTGTTGGTTTTCAGCAAATGAGCATATTTCAGCGAGTGAGAAGTTTTTTCTTTCATAGCGTAAGATTTTGCTTAAAATACAAGAACTTTTCGTGGTTCTTGTCAATTTTTGTTGGTTTTCATCCAATGAACTTATTTCAGTCAGCTGGATCTTTCTTCTTCAATGCAAATAGATTTTATCTTCAAATGCAAGAACTTTTCGTGGTTTTGTTGGTTTTCAGCAAATGAACATATTTCAGCGAGCCAGAAGGTTTTTCTTTAATAGCGTAAGATTTTATCTTAAAATACAAGAACACTTCGTGGTTCTTGTCAATTTTTGTTGGTTTTCATCCAATGAACTTATTTCAGTCAGCTAGATCTTTCTTCTTCAAAGCAAAAAGATTTTATCTTCAAACACAAGAACTTTTCGTGGTTTTGTTGGTTTTCAGCAAATGAACATATTTCAGCGAGCTGGAAGTTTTTTCCTTAATAGCGTCAGATTTTATCTTAAAATACAAGAACATTTCGTGGTTCTTGTCAATTTTTGTTGGTTTTCATCCAATGAACTTATTTCAGTCAGCTAGATCTTTCTTCTTCAAAGCAAAAAGATTTTATCTTCAAATACAAGAACTTTTCGTGGTTTTGTTGGTTTTCAGCAAATGAGCATATTTCAGCGAGTGAGAAGTTTTTTCTTTAATAGCGTAAGATTTTATCTTAAAATACAAGAACTTTTCGTGGTTCTTGTCAATTTTTGTTCGTTTTCATCGAATGAACTTATTTCAGTCAGCGAGATCTTTCTTCCTCAAAGCAAAAATATTTTATCTTCAAATACAAGAACTTTTCGTGGTTTTGTTGGTTTTCAGCAAATGAACATATTTCAGCGAGCTAGAAGTTTTTTCTTTAATAGCGTCAGATTTTATCTTAAAATGCAAGAACATTTCGTGGTTCTTGTCAATTTTTGTTGGTTTTCATCGAATGAACTTATTTCAGTCAGCTGGATCTTTCTTCTTCAATGCAAATAGATTTTATCTTCAAATACAAGAACTTTTCGTGGTTTTGTTGGTTTTCAGCAAATGAACATATTTCAGCGAGGGAGAACTTTTTTCTTTAATAGCGTCAGATTTTATCTTAAAATACAAGAACATTTCGTGGTTCTTGTCAATTTTTGTTGGTTTTCATCGAATGAACTTATTTCAGTCAGCTAGATCTTTCTTCTTCAAAGCAAAAAGATTTTATCTTCAAATACAAGAACTTTTCGTGGTTTTGTTGGTTTTCAGCAAATGAACATATTTCAGCGAATGAGAAGTTTTTTCTTTAATAGCGTCAGATTTTATCATAAAATAGAAGAACTTTTCGTGGTTCTTGTCAATTTTTGTTGGTTTTCATCGAATGAACTTATTTCAGTCAGCCAGATCTTTCTTCTTTTATGCAAAAAGATTTTGTCTTCAAATACAAGAACTTTTCATGGTTTTGTTGGTTTTCAGCAAATGAACATATTTCAGCGAGCCAGAAGGTTTTTCTATAATAGCGTAAGATTTTATCTTTAAATACAAGAACACTTCGTGGTTCTTGTCAATTTTTGTTGGTTTTCATCCAATGAACTTATTTCAGTCAGCTAGATCTTTCTTCTTTAATGCAAAAAGATTTTATCTTCAAATACAAGAACTTTTCGTGGTTTTGTTGGTTTTCAGCAAGTGAACATATTTCAGCGAGCTCGAAGTTTTTTCTTTAATAGCGTCAGATTTTATCTGAAAATGCAAGAACTTTTCGTGGTTCTTGTCAATTTTTGTTGGTTTTCATCCAATGAACTTATTTCAGTCAGCCAGATCTTTCTTCTTTTATGCAAAAAGATTTTATCTTCAAATACAAGAACTTTTCATGGTTTTGTTGGTTTTCAGCAAATGAACATATTTCAGCGAGCCAGAAGGTTTTTCTTCAATAGCGTAAGATTTTATCTTAAAATACAAGAACACTTCGTGGTTCTTGTCAATTTTTGTTGGTTTTCATCCAATGAACTTATTTCAGTCAGCTAGATCTTTCTTCTTCAAAGCAAAAAGATTTTATCTTCAAACACAAGAACTTTTCGTGGTTTTGTTGGGTTTCAGCAAATGAACATATTTCAGCGAGCTGGAAGTTTTTTCCTTAATAGTGTCAGATTTTATCTTAAAATACAAGAACTTTTCGTGGTTCTTGTCAATTTTTGTTCGTTTTCATCGAATGAACTTATTTCAGTCAGCGAGATCTTTCTTCCTCAAAGCAAAAAGATTTTATCTTCAAATACAAGAACTTTTCGTGGTTTTGTTGGTTTTCAGCAAATGAACATATTTCAGCGAGCTGGAAGTTTTTTCCTTAATAGCGTCAGATTTTATCTTAAAATACAAGAACATTTCGTGGTTCTTGTCAATTTTTGTTGGTTTTCATCTGATGAACTTATTTCAGTCAGCTAGATCTTTCTTCTTCAAAGCAAAAAGATTTTATCTTCAAATACAAGAACTTTTCGTGGTTTTGTTGGTTTTCAGCAAATGAGCATATTTCAGCGAGTGAGAAGTTTTTTCTTTCATAGCGTAAGATTTTGCTTAAAATACAAGAACTTTTCGTGGTTCTTGTCAATTTTTGTTCGTTTTCATCGAATGAACTTATTTCAGTCAGCGAGATCTTTCTTCCTCAAAGCAAAAAGATTTTATCTTCAAATACAAGAACTTTTCGTGGTTTTGTTGGTTTTCAGCAAATGAACATATTTCAGCGAGCTAGAAGTTTTTTCTTTAATAGCGTCAGATTTTATCTTAAAATACAAGAACATTTCGTGGTTCTTGTCAATTTTTGTTGGTTTTCATCCAATGAACTTATTTCAGTCAGCTGGATCTTTCTTCTTCAATGCAAATAGATTTTATCTTCAAATACAGGAACTTTTCGTGGTTTTGTTGGTTTTCAGCAAATGAACATATTTCAGCGAGCTAGAAGTTTTTTCTTTAATAGCGTCAGATTTTATCTTAAAATACAAGAACATTTCGTGGTTCTTGTCAATTTTTGTTGGTTTTCATCTAATGAACTTATTTCAGTCAGCTGGATCTTTCTTCTTCAATGCAAATAGATTTTATCTTCAAATACAAGAACTTTTCGTGGTTTTGTTGGTTTTCAGCAAATGAACATATTTCAGCGAGCTAGAAGTTTTTTCTTTAATAGCGTCAGATTTTATCATAAAATAGAAGTACTTTTCGTGGTTCTTGTCAATTTTTGTTGGTTTTCATCGAATGAACTTATTTCATTCAGCCAGATCTTTCTTCTTTTATGCAAAAAGATTTTGTCTTCAAATACAAGAACTTTTCATGGTTTTGTTGGTTTTCAGCAAATGAACATATTTCAGCGAGCCAGAAGGTTTTTCTTTAATAGCGTAAGATTTTATCTTTAAATACAAGAACACTTCGTGGTTCTTGTCAATTTTTGTTGGTTTTCATCCAATGAACTTATTTCAGTCAGCTAGATCTTTCTTCTTTAATGCAAAAAGATTTTATCTTCAAATACAAGAACTTTTCGTGGTTTTGTTGGTTTTCAGCAAGTGAACATATTTCAGCGAGCTCGAAGTTTTTTCTTTAATAGCGTCAGATTTTATCTTAAAATGCAAGAACTTTTCGTGGTTCTTGTCAATTTTTGTTGGTTTTCATCCAATGAACTTATTTCAGTCAGCCAGATCTTTCTTCTTTTATGCAAAAAGATTTTATCTTCAAATACAAGAACTTTTCATGGTTTTGTTGGTTTTCAGCAAATGAACATATTTCAGCGAGCCAGAAGGTTTTTCTTTAATAGCGTAAGATTTTATCTTAAAATACAAGAACACTTCGTGGTTCTTGTCAATTTTTGTTGGTTTTCATCCAATGAACTTATTTCAGTCAGCTAGATCTTTCTTCTTCAAAGCAAAAAGATTTTATCTTCAAATACAAGAACTTTTCGTGGTTTTGTTGGTTTTCAGCAAATGAGCATATTTCAGCGAGTGAGAATTTTTTTCTTTAATAGCGTAAGATTTTATCTTAAAATACAAGAACTTTTCGTGGTTCTTGTCAATTTTTGTTCGTTTTCATCGAATGAACTTATTTCAGTCAGCGAGATCTTTCTTCCTCAAAGCAAAAATATTTTATCTTCAAATACAAGAACTTTTCGTGGTTTTGTTGGTTTTCAGCAAATGAACATATTTCAGCGAGCTAGAAGTTTTTTCTTTAATAGCGTCAGATTTTATCTTAAAATACAAGAACATTTCGTGGTTCTTGTCAATTTTTGTTGGTTTTCATCGAATGAACTTATTTCAGTCAGCTGGATCTTTCTTCTTCAATGCAAATAGATTTTATCTTCAAATACAAGAACTTTTCGTGGTTTTGTTGGTTTTCAGCAAATGAACATATTTCAGCGAGCTAGAAGTTTTTTCTTTAATAGCGTCAGATTTTATCTTAAAATACAAGAAATTTTCGTGGTTCTTGTCAATTTTTGTTGGTTTTCATCTAATGAACTTATTTCAGTCAGCGAGATCTTTCTTCTTCAAAGCAAAAAGATTTCATCTTCAAATACAAGAACTTTTCGTGGTTTTGTTGGTTTTCAGCAAATGAACATATTTCAGCGAGTGAGAAGTTTTTTCTTTAATAGCGTAAGATTTTATCTTAAAATACAAGAACTTTTCGTGGTTCTTGTCAATTTTTGTTCGTTTTCATCGAATGAACTTATTTCAGTCAGCAAGATCTTTCTTCCTCAAAGCAAAAAGATTTTATCTTCAAATACAAGAACTTTTCGTGGTTTTGTTGGTTTTCAGCAAATGAACATATTTCAGCGAGCTGGAAGTTTTTTCCTTCATAGCGTCAGATTTTATCTTAAAATACAAGAACATTTCGTGGTTCTTGTCAATTTTTGTTGGTTTTCATCCAATGAACTTATTTCAGTCAGCTGGATCTTTCTTCTTCAATGCAAAAAGATTTTATCTTCAAATACAAGAACTTTTCGTGGTTTTGTTGGTTTTCAGCAAATGAACATATTTCAGCGAGCTAGAAGTTTTTTCTTTAATAGCGTCAGATTTTTTCTTAAAATACAAGAACATTTCGTGGTTCTTGTCAATTTTTGTTGGTTTTCATCTGATGAACTTATTTCAGTCAGCTGGATCTTTCTTCTTCAATGCAAAAAGATTTTATCTTCAAATACAAGAACTTTTCGTGGTTTTGTTGGTTTTCAGCAAATGAACATATTTCAGCGAGCTAGAAGTTTTTTCTTTAATAGCGTCAGATTTTTTCTTAAAATACAAGAACATTTCGTGGTTCTTGTCAATTTTTGTTGGTTTTCATCTAATGAACTTATTTCAGTCAGCTAGATCTTTCTTCTTCAAAGCAAAAAGATTTTATCTTCAAATACAAGAACTTTTCGTGGTTTTGTTGGTTTTCAGCAAATGAACATATTTCAGCGAGCTGGAAGTTTTTTCCTTAATAGCGTCAGATTTTATCTTAAAATACAAGAACATTTCGTGGTTCTTGTCAATTTTTGTTGGTTTTCATCGAATGAACTTATTTCAGTCAGCCAGATCTTTCTTCTTTAATGCAAAAAGATTTTATCTTCAAATACAAGAACATTTCGTGGTTTTGTTGGTTTTCAGCAAGTGAACATATTTCAGCGAGCTCGAAGTTTTTTCTTTAATAGCGTCAGATTTTATCTTAAAATGCAAGAACTTTTCGTGGTTCTTGTAAATTTTTGTTGGTTTTCATCCAATGAACTTATTTCAGTCAGCCAGATCTTTCTTCTTTGATGCAAAAAGATTTCATCTTCAAATACAAGAACTTTTCGTGGTTTTGTTGGTTTTCAGCAAAAGAACATATTTCAGCGAGCTGGAAGTTTTTTCTTCAATAGCGTAACATTTTATCTTAAAATACAAGAACACTTCGTGGTTCTTGTCAATTTTTGTTGGTTTTCATCGAATGAACTTACTTCAGTCAGCTCGATCTTTCTTCTTCAAAGCAAAAAGATTTTATCTCCAAATGCAAGAACTTTTCGTGGTTTTGTTGGTTTTCAGCAAATGAACATATTTCAGCGAGCGAGAAGTTTTTTCTTCAATAGCGTAAGATTTTATATTCAAATACAAGAACTTTTCGTGGTTCTTGTCAATTTTTGTTGGTTTTCATCTGATGAACTTATTTCAGTCAGCTCGATCTTTCTTCTTCAAAGCAAAAAGATTTCATCTTCAAATACAAGAACTTTTCGTGGTTTTGTTGGTTTTCAGCAAATGAACATATTTCAGCGAGCTCGAAGTTTTTTCTTTAATAGCGTCAGATTTTATCTTAAAATACAAGAACATTTCGTGGTTCTTGTCAATTTTTGTTGGTTTTCATCTGATGAACTTATTTCAGTCAGCTAGATCTTTCTTCTTCAAAGCAAAAAGATTTTATCTTCAAATACAAGAACTTTTCGTGGTTTTGTTGGTTTTCAGCAAATGAGCATATTTCAGCGAGTGAGAAGTTTTTTCTTTAATAGCGTAAGATTTTACTTAAAATACAAGAACTTTTCGTGGTTATTGTCAATTTTTGTTCGTTTTCATCGAATGAACTTATTTCAGTCAGCGAGATCTTTCTTCCTCAAAGCAAAAAGATTTTATCTTCAAATACAAGAACTTTTCGTGGTTTTGTTGGTTTTCAGCAAATGAACATATTTCAGCGAGCTAGAAGTTTTTTCTTTCATAGCGTCAGATTTTATCTTAAAATACAAGAACATTTCGTGGTTCTTGTCAATTTTTGTTGGTTTTCATCCAATGAACTTATTTCAGTCAGCTGGATCTTTCTTCTTCAATGCAAATAGATTTTATCTTCAAATACAAGAACTTTTCGTGGTTTTGTTGGTTTTCAGCAAATGAACATATTTCAGCGAGCGAGAAGTTTTTTCTTTAATAGCGTCAGATTTTATCTTAAAATACAAGAACATTTCGTGGTTCTTGTCAATTTTTGTTGGTTTTCATCTAATGAACTTATTTCAGTCAGCTAGATCTTTCTTCTTCAAAGCAAAAAGATTTTATCTTCAAATACAAGAACTTTTCGTGGTTTTGTTGGTTTTCAGCAAATGAACATATTTCAGCGAGCTAGAAGTTTTTTCTTTAATAGCGTCAGATTTTATCATAAAATACAAGAACTTTTCGTGGTTCTTGTCAATTTTTGTTCGTTTTCATCGAATGAACTTATTTCAGTCAGCCAGATCTTTCTTCTTCAATGCAAATAGATTTTATCTTCAAATACAAGAACTTTTCGTGGTTTTGTTGGTTTTCAGCAAATGAACATATTTCAGCGAGCTAGAAGTTTTTTCTTTAATAGCGTCAGATTTTATCTTAAAATACAAGAACATTTCGTGGTTCTTGTCAATTTTTGTTGGTTTTCATCTAATGAACTTATTTCAGTCAGCTAGATCTTTCTTCTTCAAAGCAAAAAGATTTTATCTTCAAATACAAGAACTTTTCGTGGTTTTGTTGGTTTTCAGCAAATGAACATATTTCAGCGAGCCAGAAGGTTTTTCTTTAATAGCGTAAGATTTTATCTTTAAATACAAGAACACTTCGAGGTTCTTGTCAATTTTTGTTGGTTTTCATCCAATGAACTTATTTCAGTCAGCGAGATCTTTCTTCTTTAATGCAAAAAGATTTTATCTTCAAATACAAGAACTTTTCGTGGTTTTGTTGGTTTTCAGCAAGTGAACATATTTCAGCGAGCTCGAAGTTTTTTCTTTAATAGCGTCAGATTTTATCTTAAAATGCAAGAACTTTTCGTGGTTCTTGTCAATTTTTGTTGGTTTTCATCCAATGAACTTATTTCAGTCAGCCAGATCTTTCTTCTTTTATGCAAAAAGATTTTATCTTCAAATACAAGAACTTTTCATGATTTTGTTGGTTTTCAGCAAATGAACATATTTCAGCGAGCCAGAAGGTTTTTCTTTAATAGCGTAAGATTTTATCTTAAAATACAAGAACACTTCGTGGTTCTTGTCAATTTTTGTTGGTTTTCATCCAATGAACTTATTTCAGTCAGCTAGATCTTTCTTCTTCAAAGCAAAAAGATTTTATCTTCAAACACAAGAACTTTTCGTGGTTTTGTTGGTTTTCAGCAAATGAACATATTTCAGCGAGCTGGAAGTTTTTTCCTCAATAGCGTCAGATTTTATCTTAAAATACAAGAACATTTCGTGGTTCTTGTCAATTTTTGTTGGTTTTCATCGAATGAACTTATTTCAGTCAGCCAGATCTTTCTTCTTCAAAGCAAAAAGATTTTATCTTCAAATACAAGAACTTTTCGTGGTTTTGTTGGTTTTCAGCAAATGAGCATATTTCAGCGAGTGAGAAGTTTTTTCTTTAATAGCGTAAGATTTTATCTTAAAATACAAGAACTTTTCGTGGTTCTTGTCAATTTTTGTTCGTTTTCATCGAATGAACTTATTTCAGTCAGCGAGATCTTTCTTCCTCAAAGCAAAAATATTTTATCTTCAAATACAAGAACTTTTCGTGGTTTTGTTGGTTTTCAGCAAATGAACATATTTCAGCGAGCTAGAAGTTTTTTCTTTAATAGCGTCAGATTTTATCTTAAAATACAAGAACATTTCGTGGTTCTTGTCAATTTTTGTTGGTTTTCATCTAATGAACTTATTTCAGTCAGCTGGATCTTTCTTCTTCAATGCAAATAGATTTTATCTTCAAATACAAGAACTTTTCGTGGTTTTGTTGGTTTTCAGCAAATGAACATATTTCAGCGAGCTCGAAGTTTTTTCTTTAATAGCGTCAGATTTTATCTTAAAATACAAGAACTTTTCGTGGTTCTTGTCAATTTTTGTTGGTTTTCATCTAATGAACTTATTTCAGTCAGCTAGATCTTTCTTCTTCAAAGCAAAAAGATTTTATCTTCAAATACAAGAACTTTTCGTGGTTTTGTTGGTTTTCAGCAAATGAACATATTTCAGCGAGTGAGAAGTTTTTTCTTTAATAGCGTAAGATTTTATCTTAAAATACAAGAACATTTCGTGGTTCTTGTCAATTTATGTTGGTTTTCATCCAATGAACTTATTTCAGTCAGCTGGATCTTTCTTCTTCAATGCAAAAAGATTTTATCTTCAAATACAAGAACTTTTCGTGGTTTTGTTGGTTTTCAGCAAATGAACATATTTCAGCGAGCTCGAAGTTTTTTCTTTAATAGCGTCAGATTTTATCTAAAAATACAAGAACATTTCGTGGTTCTTGTCAATTTTTGTTGGTTTTCATCTGATGAACTTATTTCAGTCAGCTAGATCTTTCTTCTTCAAAGCAAAAAGATTTTATCTTCAAATACAAGAACTTTTCGTGGTTTTGTTGGTTTTCAGCAAATGAGCATATTTCAGCGAGTGAGAAGTTTTTTCTTTAATAGCGTAAGATTTTACTTAAAATACAAGAACTTTTCGTGGTTCTTGTCAATTTTTGTTCGCTTTCATCGAATGAACTTATTTCAGTCAGCGAGATCTTTCTTCCTCAAAGCAAAAAGATTTTATCTTCAAATACAAGAACTTTTCGTGGTTTTGTTGGTTTTCAGCAAATGAACATATTTCAGCGAGCTAGAAGTTTTTTCTTTAATAGCGTCAGATTTTATCTTAAAATACAAGAACATTTCGTGGTTCTTGTCAATTTTTGTTGGTTTTCATCCAATGAACTTATTTCAGTCAGCTGGATCTTTCTTCTTCAATGCAAATAGATTTTATCTTCAAATACAAGAACTTTTCGTGGTTTTGTTGGTTTTCAGCAAATGAACATATTTCAGCGAGCTCGAAGTTTTTTCTTTAATAGCGTCAGATTTTATCTTAAAATACAAGAACTTTTCGTGGTTCTTGTCAATTTTTGTTGGTTTTCATCTAATGAACTTATTTCAGTCAGCTAGATCTTTCTTCTTCAAAGCAAAAAGATTTTATCTTCAAACACAAGAACTTTTCGTGGTTTTGTTGGTTTTCAGCAAATGAACATATTTCAGCGAGTGAGAAGTTTTTTCTTTAATAGCGTAAGATTTTATCTTAAAATACAAGAACATTTCGTGGTTCTTGTCAATTTTTGTTGGTTTTCATCCAATGAACTTATTTCAGTCAGCTGGATCTTTCTTCTTCAATGCAAAAAGATTTTATCTTCAAATACAAGAACTTTTCGTGGTTTTGTTGGTTTTCAGCAAATGAACATATTTCAGCGAGCTCGAAGTTTTTTCTTTAATAGCGTCAGATTTTATCTAAAAATACAAGAACATTTCGTGGTTCTTGTCAATTTTTGTTGGTTTTCATCTGATGAACTTATTTCAGTCAGCTAGATCTTTCTTCTTCAAAGCAAAAAGATTTTATCTTCAAATACAAGAACTTTTCGTGGTTTTGTTGGTTTTCAGCAAATGAGCATATTTCAGCGAGTGAGAAGTTTTTTCTTTAATAGCGTAAGATTTTACTTAAAATACAAGAACTTTTCGTGGTTCTTGTCAATTTTTGTTCGCTTTCATCGAATGAACTTATTTCAGTCAGCGAGATCTTTCTTCCTCAAAGCAAAAAGATTTTATCTTCAAATACAAGAACTTTTCGTGGTTTTGTTGGTTTTCAGCAAATGAACATATTTCAGCGAGCTAGAAGTTTTTTCTTTAATAGCGTCAGATTTTATCTTAAAATACAAGAACATTTCGTGGTTCTTGTCAATTTTTGTTGGTTTTCATCCAATGAACTTATTTCAGTCAGCTGGATCTTTCTTCTTCAATGCAAATAGATTTTATCTTCAAATACATGAACTTTTCGTGGTTTTGTTGGTTTTCAGCAAATGAACATATTTCAGCGAGCTAGAAGTTTTTTCTTTAATAGCGTCAGATTTTATCATAAAATACAAGAACTTTTCGTGGTTCTTGTCAATTTTTGTTGGTTTTCATCCAATGAACTTATTTCAGTCAGCTAGATCTTTCTTCTTCAAAGCAAAAAGATTTTATCTTCAAACACAAGAACTTTTCGTGGTTTTGTTGGTTTTCAGCAAATGAACATATTTCAGCGAGCTGGAAGTTTTTTCCTTAATAGCGTCAGATTTTATCTTAAAATACAAGAACATTTCGTGGTTCTTGTCAATTTTTGTTGGTTTTCATCTAATGAACTTATTTCAGTCAGCTAGATCTTTCTTCTTCAAAGCAAAAAGATTTTATCTTCAAATACAAGAACTTTTCGTGGTTTTGTTGGTTTTCAGCAAATGAACATATTTCAGCGAGCCAGAAGGTTTTTCTTTAATAGCGTAAGATTTTATCTTTAAATACAAGAACACTTCGAGGTTCTTGTCAATTTTTGTTGGTTTTCATCCAATGAACTTATTTCAGTCAGCTAGATCTTTCTTCTTTAATGCAAAAAGATTTTATCTTCAAATACAAGAACTTTTCGTGGTTTTGTTGGTTTTCAGCAAGTGAACATATTTCAGCGAGCTCGAAGTTTTTTCTTTAATAGCGTCAGATTTTATCTTAAAATGCAAGAACTTTTCGTGGTTCTTGTCAATTTTTGTTGGTTTTCATCCAATGAACTTATTTCAGTCAGCCAGATCTTTCTTCTTTTATGCAAAAAGATTTTATCTTCAAATACAAGAACTTTTCATGATTTTGTTGGTTTTCAGCAAATGAACATATTTCAGCGAGCCAGAAGGTTTTTCTTTAATAGCGTAAGATTTTATCTTAAAATACAAGAACACTTCGTGGTTCTTGTCAATTTTTGTTGGTTTTCATCCAATGAACTTATTTCAGTCAGCGAGATCTTTCTTCTTCAAAGCAAAAAGATTTTATCTTCAAACACAAGAACTTTTCGTGGTTTTGTTGGTTTTCAGCAAATGAACATATTTCAGCGAGCTGGAAGTTTTTTCCTCAATAGCGTCAGATTTTATCTTAAAATACAAGAACATTTCGTGGTTCTTGTCAATTTTTGTTGGTTTTCATCGAATGAACTTATTTCAGTCAGCCAGATCTTTCTTCTTCAAAGCAAAAAGATTTTATCTTCAAATACAAGAACTTTTCGTGGTTTTGTTGGTTTTCAGCAAATGAGCATATTTCAGCGAGTGAGAAGTTTTTTCTTTAATAGCGTAAGATTTTATCTTAAAATACAAGAACTTTTCGTGGTTCTTGTCAATTTTTGTTCGTTTTCATCGAATGAACTTATTTCAGTCAGCGAGATCTTTCTTCCTCAAAGCAAAAATATTTTATCTTCAAATACAAGAACTTTTCGTGGTTTTGTTGGTTTTCAGCAAATGAACATATTTCAGCGAGCTAGAAGTTTTTTCTTTAATAGCGTCAGATTTTATCTTAAAATACAAGAACATTTCGTGGTTCTTGTCAATTTTTGTTGGTTTTCATCGAATGAACTTATTTCAGTCAGCTGGATCTTTCTTCTTCAATGCAAATAGATTTTATCTTCAAATACATGAACTTTTCGTGGTTTTGTTGGTTTTCAGCAAATGAACATATTTCAGCGAGCTAGAAGTTTTTTCTTTAATAGCGTCAGATTTTATCATAAAATACAAGAACTTTTCGTGGTTCTTGTCAATTTTTGTTGGTTTTCATCCAATGAACTTATTTCAGTCAGCTAGATCTTTCTTCTTCAAAGCAAAAAGATTTTATCTTCAAACACAAGAACTTTTCGTGGTTTTGTTGGTTTTCAGCAAATGAACATATTTCAGCGAGCTGGAAGTTTTTTCCTTAATAGCGTCAGATTTTATCTTAAAATACAAGAACATTTCGTGGTTCTTGTCAATTTTTGTTGGTTTTCATCGAATGAACTTATTTCAGTCAGCCAGATCTTTCTTCTTTTATGCAAAAAGATTTTATCTTCAAATACAAGAACTTTTCATGGTTTTGTTGGTTTTCAGCAAATGAACATATTTCAGCGAGCCAGAAGGTTTTTCTTTAATAGCGTAAGATTTTATCTTTAAATACAAGAACACTTCGAGGTTCTTGTCAATTTTTGTTGGTTTTCATCCAATGAACTTATTTCAGTCAGCCAGATCTTTCTTCTTTTATGCAAAAAGATTTTATCTTCAAATACAAGAACTTTTCATGATTTTGTTGGTTTTCAGCAAATGAACATATTTCAGCGAGCCAGAAGGTTTTTCTTTAATAGCGTAAGATTTTATCTTAAAATACAAGAACACTTCGTGGTTCTTGTCAATTTTTGTTGGTTTTCATCCAATGAACTTATTTCAGTCAGCTAGATCTTTCTTCTTCAAAGCAAAAAGATTTTATCTTCAAACACAAGAACTTTTCGTGGTTTTGTTGGTTTTCAGCAAATGAACATATTTCAGCGAGCTGGAAGTTTTTTCCTCAATAGCGTCAGATTTTATCTTAAAATACAAGAACATTTCGTGGTTCTTGTCAATTTTTGTTGGTTTTCATCGAATGAACTTATTTCAGTCAGCCAGATCTTTCTTCTTCAAAGCAAAAAGATTTTATCTTCAAATACAAGAACTTTTCGTGGTTTTGTTGGTTTTCAGCAAATGAGCATATTTCAGCGAGTGAGAAGTTTTTTCTTTAATAGCGTAAGATTTTATCTTAAAATACAAGAACTTTTCGTGGTTCTTGTCAATTTTTGTTCGTTTTCATCGAATGAACTTATTTCAGTCAGCGAGATCTTTCTTCCTCAAAGCAAAAATATTTTATCTTCAAATACAAGAACTTTTCGTGGTTTTGTTGGTTTTCAGCAAATGAACATATTTCAGCGAGCTAGAAGTTTTTTCTTTAATAGCGTCAGATTTTATCTTAAAATACAAGAACATTTCGTGGTTCTTGTCAATTTTTGTTGGTTTTCATCTAATGAACTTATTTCAGTCAGCTGGATCTTTCTTCTTCAATGCAAATAGATTTTATCTTCAAATACAAGAACTTTTCGTGGTTTTGTTGGTTTTCAGCAAATGAACATATTTCAGCGAGCTCGAAGTTTTTTCTTTAATAGCGTCAGATTTTATCTTAAAATACAAGAACTTTTCGTGGTTCTTGTCAATTTTTGTTGGTTTTCATCTAATGAACTTATTTCAGTCAGCTAGATCTTTCTTCTTCAAAGCAAAAAGATTTTATCTTCAAATACAAGAACTTTTCGTGGTTTTGTTGGTTTTCAGCAAATGAACATATTTCAGCGAGTGAGAAGTTTTTTCTTTAATAGCGTAAGATTTTATCTTAAAATACAAGAACATTTCGTGGTTCTTGTCAATTTTTGTTGGTTTTCATCCAATGAACTTATTTCAGTCAGCTGGATCTTTCTTCTTCAATGCAAAAAGATTTTATCTTCAAATACAAGAACTTTTCGTGGTTTTGTTGGTTTTCAGCAAATGAACATATTTCAGCGAGCTCGAAGTTTTTTCTTGAATAGCGTCAGATTTTCTCTGAAAATACAAGAACATTTCGTGGTTCTTGTCAATTTTTGTTGGTTTTCATCTGATGAACTTATTTCAGTCAGCTAGATCTTTCTTCTTCAAAGCAAAAAGATTTTATCTTCAAATACAAGAACTTTTCGTGGTTTTGTTGGTTTTCAGCAAATGAGCATATTTCAGCGAGTGAGAAGTTTTTTCTTTAATAGCGTAAGATTTTACTTAAAATACAAGAACTTTTCGTGGTTCTTGTCAATTTTTGTTCGCTTTCATCGAATGAACTTATTTCAGTCAGCGAGATCTTTCTTCCTCAAAGCAAAAAGATTTTATCTTCAAATACAAGAACTTTTCGTGGTTTTGTTGGTTTTCAGCAAATGAACATATTTCAGCGAGCTAGAAGTTTTTTCTTTAATAGCGTCAGATTTTATCTTAAAATACAAGAACATTTCGTGGTTCTTGTCAATTTTTGTTGGTTTTCATCCAATGAACTTATTTCAGTCAGCTGGATCTTTCTTCTTCAATGCAAAAAGATTTTATCTTCAAATACAAGAACTTTTCGTGGTTTTGTTGGTTTTCAGCAAATGAACATATTTCAGCGAGCTCGAAGTTTTTTCTTTAATAGCGTCAGATTTTATCTTAAAATACAAGAACTTTTCGTGGTTCTTGTCAATTTTTGTTGGTTTTCATCTAATGAACTTATTTCAGTCAGCTAGATCTTTCTTCTTCAAAGCAAAAAGATTTTATCTTCAAATACAAGAACTTTTCGTGGTTTTGTTGGTTTTCAGCAAATGAACATATTTCAGCGAGTGAGAAGTTTTTTCTTTAATAGCGTAAGATTTTATCTTAAAATACAAGAACATTTCGTGGTTCTTGTCAATTTTTGTTGGTTTTCATCCAATGAACTTATTTCAGTCAGCTGGATCTTTCTTCTTCAATGCAAAAAGATTTTATCTTCAAATACAAGAACTTTTCGTGGTTTTGTTGGTTTTCAGCAAATGAACATATTTCAGCGAGCTCGAAGTTTTTTCTTTAATAGCGTCAGATTTTATCTAAAAATACAAGAACATTTCGTGGTTCTTGTCAATTTTTGTTGGTTTTCATCTGATGAACTTATTTCAGTCAGCTAGATCTTTCTTCTTCAAAGCAAAAAGATTTTATCTTCAAATACAAGAACTTTTCGTGGTTTTGTTGGTTTTCAGCAAATGAGCATATTTCAGCGAGTGAGAAGTTTTTTCTTTAATAGCGTAAGATTTTACTTAAAATACAAGAACTTTTCGTGATTCTTGTCAATTTTTGTTCGCTTTCATCGAATGAACTTATTTCAGTCAGCGAGATCTTTCTTCCTCAAAGCAAAAAGATTTTATCTTCAAATACAAGAACTTTTCGTGGTTTTGTTGGTTTTCAGCAAATGAACATATTTCAGCGAGCTAGAAGTTTTTTCTTTAATAGCGTCAGATTTTATCTTAAAATACAAGAACATTTCGTGGTTCTTGTCAATTTTTGTTGGTTTTCATCCAATGAAATTATTTCAGTCAGCTGGATCTTTCTTCTTCAATGCAAATAGATTTTATCTTCAAATACATGAACTTTTCGTGGTTTTGTTGGTTTTCAGCAAATGAACATATTTCAGCGAGCTAGAAGTTTTTTCTTTAATAGCGTCAGATTTTATCATAAAATACAAGAACTTTTCGTGGTTCTTGTCAATTTTTGTTGGTTTTCATCCAATGAACTTATTTCAGTCAGCTAGATCTTTCTTCTTCAAAGCAAAAAGATTTTATCTTCAAACACAAGAACTTTTCGTGGTTTTGTTGGTTTTCAGCAAATGAACATATTTCAGCGAGCTGGAAGTTTTTTCCTTAATAGCGTCAGATTTTATCTTAAAATACAAGAACATTTCGTGGTTCTTGTCAATTTTTGTTGGTTTTCATCGAATGAACTTATTTCAGTCAGCCAGATCTTTCTTCTTTTATGCAAAAAGATTTTATCTTCAAATACAAGAACTTTTCATGGTTTTGTTGGTTTTCAGCAAATGAACATATTTCAGCGAGCCAGAAGGTTTTTCTTTAATAGCGTAAGATTTTATCTTAAAATACAAGAACACTTCGTGGTTCTTGTCAATTTTTGTTGGTTTTCATCCAATGAACTTATTTCAGTCAGCTAGATCTTTCTTCTTCAAAGCAAAAAGATTTTATCTTCAAACACAAGAACTTTTCGTGGTTTTGTTGGTTTTCAGCAAATGAACATATTTCAGCGAGCTGGAAGTTTTTTCCTTAATAGCGTCAGATTTTATCTTAAAATACAAGAACATTTCGTGGTTCTTGTCAATTTTTGTTGGTTTTCATCTCATGAACTTATTTCAGTCAGCTAGATCTTTCTTCTTCAAAGCAAAAAGATTTTATCTTCAAATACAAGAACTTTTCGTGGTTTTGTTGGTTTTCAGCAAATGAGCATATTTCAGCGAGTGAGAAGTTTTTTCTTTAATAGCGTAAGATTTTATCTTAAAATACAAGAACTTTTCGTGGTTCTTGTCAATTTTTGTTCGTTTTCATCGAATGAACTTATTTCAGTCAGCGAGATCTTTCTTCCTCAAAGCAAAAATATTTTATCTTCAAATACAAGAACTTTTCGTGGTTTTGTTGGTTTTCAGCAAATGAACATATTTCAGCGAGCTAGAAGTTTTTTCTTTAATAGCGTCAGATTTTATCTTAAAATACAAGAACATTTCGTGGTTCTTGTCAATTTTTGTTGGTTTTCATCTAATGAACTTATTTCAGTCAGCTGGATCTTTCTTCTTCAATGCAAATAGATTTTATCTTCAAATACAAGAACTTTTCGTGGTTTTGTTGGTTTTCAGCAAATGAACATATTTCAGCGAGCTCGAAGTTTTTTCTTTAATAGCGTCAGATTTTATCTTAAAATACAAGAACTTTTCGTGGTTCTTGTCAATTTTTGTTGGTTTTCATCCAATGAACTTATTTCAGTCAGCAAGATCTTTCTTCTTCAAAGCAAAAAGATTTTATCTTCAAATACAAGAACTTTGGGTGGTTTTGTTGGTTTTCAGCAAATGAACATATTTCAGCGAGTGAGAAGTTTTTTCTTTAATAGCGTAAGATTTTATCTTAAAATACAAGAACTTTTCGTGGTTCTTGTCAATTTTTGTTCGTTTTCATCGAATGAACTTATTTCAGTCAGCAAGATCTTTCTTCCTCAAAGCAAAAAGATTTTATCTTCAAATACAAGAACTTTGGGTGGTTTTGTTGGTTTTCAGCAAATGAACATATTTCAGCGAGTGAGAAGTTTTTTCTTTAATAGCGTAAGATTTTATCTTAAAATACAAGAACTTTTCGTGGTTCTTGTCAATTTTTGTTCGTTTTCATCGAATGAACTTATTTCAGTCAGCAAGATCTTTCTTCCTCAAAGCAAAAAGATTTTATCTTCAAATACAAGAACTTTTCGTGGTTTTGTTGGTTTTCAGCAAATGAACATATTTCAGCGAGCGAGAAGTTTTTTCCTTCATAGCGTCAGATTTTATCTTAAAATACAAGAACATTTCGTGGTTCTTGTCAATTTTTGTTGGTTTTCATCCAATGAACTTATTTCAGTCAGCTGGATCTTTCTTCTTCAATGCAAAAAGATTTTATCTTCAAATACAAGAACTTTTCGTGGTTTTGTTGGTTTTCAGCAAATGAACATATTTCAGCGAGCTCGAAGTTTTTTCTTTAATAGCGTCAGTTTTTGTCTTAAAATACAAGAACATTTCGTGGTTCTTGTCAATTTTTGTTGGTTTTCATCGAATGAACTTATTTCAGTCAGCCAGATCTTTCTTCTTTAATGCAAAAAGATTTTATCTTCAAATACAAGAACATTTCGTGGTTTTGTTGGTTTTCAGCAAGTGAACATATTTCAGCGAGCTCGAAGTTTTTTCTTTAATAGCGTCAGATTTTATCTTAAAATGCAAGAACTTTTCTTGGTTCTTGTAAATTTTTGTTGGTTTTCATCCAATGAACTTATTTCAGTCAGCCAGATCTTTCTTCTTTGATGCAAAAAGATTTCATCTTCAAATACAAGAACTTTTCGTGGTTTTGTTGGTTTTCAGCAAAAGAACATATTTCAGCGAGCTGGAAGTTTTTTCTTCAATAGCGTAACATTTTATCTTAAAATACAAGAACACTTCGTGGTTCTTGTCAATTTTTGTTGGTTTTCATCGAATGAACTTACTTCAGTCAGCTCGATCTTTCTTCTTCAAAGCAAAAAGATTTTATCTCCAAATGCAAGAACTTTTCGTGGTTTTGTTGGTTTTCAGCAAATGAACATATTTCAGCGAGCGAGAAGTTTTTTCTTCAATAGCGTAAGATTTTATATTCAAATAGAAGAACTTTTCGTGGTTCTTGTCAATTTTTGTTGGTTTTCATCTGATGAACTTATTTCAGTCAGCTCGATCTTTCTTCTTCAAAGCAAAAAGATTTCATCTTCAAATACAAGAACTTTTCGTGGTTTTGTTGGTTTTCAGCAAATGAACATATTTCAGCGAGCTCGAAGTTTTTTCTTTAATAGCGTCAGATTTTATCTTAAAATACAAGAACATTTCGTGGTTCTTGTCAATTTTTGTTGGTTTTCATCTGATGAACTTATTTCAGTCAGCTAGATCTTTCTTCTTCAAAGCAAAAAGATTTTATCTTCAAATACAAGAACTTTTCGTGGTTTTGTTGGTTTTCAGCAAATGAGCATATTTCAGCGAGTGAGAAGTTTTTTCTTTAATAGCGTAAGATTTTACTTAAAATACAAGAACTTTTCGTGGTTCTTGTCAATTTTTGTTCGTTTTCATCGAATGAACTTATTTCAGTCAGCGAGATCTTTCTTCCTCAAAGCAAAAAGATTTTATCTTCAAATACAAGAACTTTTCGTGGTTTTGTTGGTTTTCAGCAAATGAACATATTTCAGCGAGCTAGAAGTTTTTTCTTTAATAGCGTCAGATTTTATCTTAAAATACAAGAACATTTCGTGGTTCTTGTCAATTTTTGTTGGTTTTCATCCAATGAACTTATTTCAGTCAGCTGGATCTTTCTTCTTCAATGGAAATAGATTTTATCTTCAAATACAAGAACTTTTCGTGGTTTTGTTGGTTTTCAGCAAATGAACATATTTCAGCGAGCTAGAAGTTTTTTCTTTTATAGCGTCAGATTTTATCTTAAAATACAAGAACATTTCGTGGTTCTTGTCAATTTTTGTTGGTTTTCATCTAATGAACTTATTTCAGTCAGCTAGATCTTTCTTCTTCAAAGCAAAAAGATTTTATCTTCAAATACAAGAACTTTTCGTGGTTTTGTTGGTTTTCAGCAAATGAACATATTTCAGCGAGCTAGAAGTTTTTTCTTTAATAGCGTCAGATTTTATCATAAAATACAAGAACTTTTCGTGGTTCTTGTCAATTTTTGTTCGTTTTCATCGAATGAACTTATTTCAGTCAGCCAGATCTTTCTTCTTCAATGCAAATAGATTTTATCTACAAATACAAGAACTTTTCGTGGTTTTGTTGGTTTTCAGCAAATGAACATATTTCAGCGAGCTAGAAGTTTTTTCTTTAATAGCGTCAGATTTTATCTTAAAATACAAGAACATTTCGTGGTTCTTGTCAATTTTTGTTGGTTTTCATCTCATGAACTTATTTCAGTCAGCTAGATCTTTCTTCTTCAAAGCAAAAAGATTTTATCTTCAAATACAAGAACTTTTCGTGGTTTTGTTGGTTTTCAGCAAATGAACATATTTCAGCGAGCCAGAAGGTTTTTCTTTAATAGCGTAAGATTTTATCTTTAAATACAAGAACACTTCGAGGTTCTTGTCAATTTTTGTTGGTTTTCATCCAATGAACTTATTTCAGTCAGCTAGATCTTTCTTCTTCAATGCAAAAAGATTTTATCTTCAAATACAAGAACTTTTCGTGGTTTTGTTGGTTTTCAGCAAGTGAACATATTTCAGCGAGCTCGAAGTTTTTTCTTTAATAGCGTCAGATTTTATCTTAAAATGCAAGAACTTTTCGTGGTTCTTGTCAATTTTTGTTGGTTTTCATCCAATGAACTTATTTCAGTCAGCCAGATCTTTCTTCTTTTATGCAAAAAGATTTTATCTTCAAATACAAGAACTTTTCATGATTTTGTTGGTTTTCAGCAAATGAACATATTTCAGCGAGCCAGAAGGTTTTTCTTTAATAGCGTAAGATTTTATCTTAAAATACAAGAACACTTCGTGGTTCTTGTCAATTTTTGTTGGTTTTCATCCAATGAACTTATTTCAGTCAGCTAGATCTTTCTTCTTCAAAGCAAAAAGATTTTATCTTCAAACACAAGAACTTTTCGTGGTTTTGTTGGTTTTCAGCAAATGAACATATTTCAGCGAGCTGGAAGTTTTTTCCTTAATAGCGTCAGATGTTATCTTAAAATACAAGAACATTTCGTGGTTCTTGTCAATTTTTGTTGGTTTTCATCGAATGAACTTATTTCAGTCAGCCAGATCTTTCTTCTTCAAAGCAAAAAGATTTTATCTTCAAATACAAGAACTTTTCGTGGTTTTGTTGGTTTTCAGCAAATGAGCATATTTCAGCGAGTGAGAAGTTTTTTCTTTAATAGCGTAAGATTTTATCTTAAAATACAAGAACTTTTCGTGGTTCTTGTCAATTTTTATTCGTTTTCATCGAATTAACTTATTTCAGTCAGCGAGATCTTTCTTCCTCAAAGCAAAAATATTTTATCTTCAAATACAAGAACTTTTCGTGGTTTTGTTGGTTTTCAGCAAATGAACATATTTCAGCGAGCTAGAAGTTTTTTCTTTAATAGCGTCAGATTTTATCTTAAAATACAAGAACATTTCGTGGTTCTTGTCAATTTTTGTTGGTTTTCATCTAATGAACTTATTTCAGTCAGCTGGATCTTTCTTCTTCAATGCAAATAGATTTTATCTTCAAATACAAGAACTTTTCGTGGTTTTGTTGGTTTTCAGCAAATGAACATATTTCAGCGAGCTCGAAGTTTTTTCTTCAATAGCGTCAGATTTTATCTTAAAATACAAGAACTTTTCGTGGTTCTTGTCAATTTTTGTTGGTTTTCATCTAATGAACTTATTTCAGTCAGCTAGATCTTTCTTCTTCAAAGCAAAAAGATTTTATCTTCAAATACAAGAACTTTTCGTGGTTTTGTTGGTTTTCAGCAAATGAACATATTTCAGCGAGTGAGAAGTTTTTTCTTTAATAGCGTAAGATTTTATCATAAAATACAAGAACATTTCGTGGTTCTTGTCAATTTTTGTTGGTTTTCATCCAATGAACTTATTTCAGTCAGCTGGATCTTTCTTCTTCAATGCAAAAAGATTTTATCTTCAAATACAAGAACTTTTCGTGGTTTTGTTGGTTTTCAGCAAATGAACATATTTCAGCGAGCTCGAAGTTTTTTCTTTAATAGCGTCAGATTTTATCTAAAAATACAAGAACATTTCGTGGTTCTTGTCAATTTTTGTTGGTTTTCATCTGATGAACTTATTTCAGTCAGCTAGATCTTTCTTCTTCAAAGCAAAAAGATTTTATCTTCAAATACAAGAACTTTTCGTGGTTTTGTTGGTTTTCAGCAAATGAGCATATTTCAGCGAGTGAGAAGTTTTTTCTTTAATAGCGTAAGATTTTACTTAAAATACAAGAACTTTTCGTGGTTCTTGTCAATTTTTGTTCGTTTTCATCGAATGAACTTATTTCAGTCAGCGAGATCTTTCTTCCTCAAAGCAAAAAGATTTTATCTTCAAATACAAGAACTTTTCGTGGTTTTGTTGGTTTTCAGCAAATGAACATATTTCAGCGAGCTAGAAGTTTTTTCTTTAATAGCGTCAGATTTTATCTTAAAATACAAGAACATTTCGTGGTTCTTGTCAATTTTTGTTGGTTTTCATCCAATGAACTTATTTCAGTCA
The DNA here is from genome assembly GCF_035084215.1 of Heptranchias perlo. Classification (NCBI taxonomy): domain Eukaryota; kingdom Metazoa; phylum Chordata; class Chondrichthyes; order Hexanchiformes; family Hexanchidae; genus Heptranchias; species Heptranchias perlo. Next base: position 770,043 of record NW_027138483.1, read on the forward strand.
GCTGGATCTTTCTTCTTCAATGCAAATAGATTTTATCTTCAAATACAAAAACTTTTCGTGGTTTTGTTGGTTTTCAGCAAATGAACATATTTCAGCGAGCTAGAAGTTTTTTCTTTAATAGCGTCAGATTTTATCTTAAAATACAAGAACATTTCGTGGTTCTTGTCAATTTTTGTTGGTTTTCATCGAATGAACTTATTTCAGTCAGCCAGATCTTTCTTCTTTTATGCAAAAAGATTTTATCTTCAAATACAAGAACTTTTCATGGTTTTGTTGGTTTTCAGCAAATGAACATATTTCAGCGAGTGAGAAGTTTTTTCTTTAATAGCGTAAGATTTTATCATAAAATACAAGAACATTTCGTGGTTCTTGTCAATTTTTGTTGGTTTTCATCCAATGAACTTATTTCAGTCAGCTGGATCGTTCTTCTTCAATGCAAAAAGATTTTATCTTCAAATACAAGAACTTTTCGTGGTTTTGTTGGTTTTCAGCAAATGAACATATTTCAGCGAGCTCGAAGTTTTTTCTTTAATAGCGTCAGATTTTATCTAAAAATACAAGAACATTTCGTGGTTCTTGTCAATTTTTGTTGGTTTTCATCTGATGAACTTATTTCAGTCAGCTAGATCTTTCTTCTTCAAAGCAAAAAGATTTTATCTTCAAATACAAGAACTTTTCGTGGTTTTGTTGGTTTTCAGCAAATGAGCATATTTCAGCGAGTGAGAAGTTTTTTCTTTAATAGCGTAAGATTTTACTTAAAATACAAGAACTTTTCGTGGTTCTTGTCAATTTTTGTTCGTTTTCATCGAATGAACTTATTTCAGTCAGCGAGATCTTTCTTCCTCAAAGCAAAAAGATTTTATCTTCAAATACAAGAACTTTTCGTGGTTTTGTTGGTTTTCAGCAAATGAACATATTTCAGCGAGCTAGAAGTTTTTTCTTTAATAGCGTCAGATTTTATCTTAAAATACAAGAACATTTCGTGGTTCTTGTCAATTTTTGTTGGTTTTCATCCAATGAACTTATTTCAGTCAGCTGGATCTTTCTTCTTCAATGCAAATAGATTTTATCTTCAAATACAAAAACTTTTCGTGGTTTTGTTGGTTTTCAGCAAATGAACATATTTCAGCGAGCTAGAAGTTTTTTCTTTAATAGCGTCAGATTTTATCTTAAAATACAAGAACATTTCGTGGTTCTTGTCAATTTTTGTTGGTTTTCATCGAATGAACTTATTTCAGTCAGCCAGATCTTTCTTCTTTTATGCAAAAAGATTTTATCTTCAAATACAAGAACTTTTCATGGTTTTGTTGGTTTTCAGCAAATGAACATATTTCAGCGAGCCAGAAGGTTTTTCTTTAATAGCGTAAGATTTTATCTTAAAGTACAAGAACACTTCGTGGTTCTTGTCAATTTTTGTTGGTTTTCATCCAATGAACTTATTTCAGTCAGCTAGATCTTTCTTCTTCAAAGCAAAAAGATTTTATCTTCAAATACAAGAACTTTTCGTGGTTTTGTTGGTTTTCAGCAAATGAACATATTTCAGCGAGCTGGAAGTTTTTTCCTTAATAGCGTCAGATTTTATCTTAAAATACAAGAACATTTCGTGGTTCTTGTCAATTTTTGTTGGATTTCATCTAATGAACTTATTTCAGTCAGCTAGATCTTTCTTCTTCAAAGCAAAAAGATTTTATCTTCAAATACAAGAACTTTTCGTGGTTTTGTTGGTTTTCAGCAAATGAGCATATTTCAGCGAGTGAGAATTTTTTTCTTTAATAGCGTAAGATTTTATCTTAAAATACAAGAACTTTTCGTGGTTCTTGTCAATTTTTGTTCGTTTTCATCGAATGAACTTATTTCAGTCAGCGAGATCTTTCTTCCTCAAAGCAAAAATATTTTATCTTCAAATACAAGAACTTTTCGTGGTTTTGTTGGTTTTCAGCAAATGAACATATTTCAGCGAGCTAGAAGTTTTTTCTTTAATAGCGTCAGATTTTATCTTAAAATACAAGAACATTTCGTGGTTCTTGTCAATTTTTGTTGGTTTTCATCTAATGAACTTATTTCAGTCAGCTGGATCTTTCTTCTTCAATGCAAATAGATTTTATCTTCAAATACAAGAACTTTTCGTGGTTTTGTTGGTTTTCAGCAAATGAACATATTTCAGCGAGCTCGAAGTTTTTTCTTTAATAGCGTCAGATTTTACCTTAAAATACAAGAAATTTTCGTGGTTCTTGTCAATTTTTGTTGGTTTTCATCTAATGAACTTATTTCAGTCAGCGAGATCTTTCTTCTTCAAAGCAAAAAGATTTCATCTTCAAATACAAGAACTTTTCGTGGTTTTGTTGGTTTTCAGCAAATGAACATATTTCAGCGAGTGAGAAGTTTTTTCTTTAATAGCGTAAGATTTTATCTTAAAATACAAGAACTTTTCGTGGTTCTTGTCAATTTTTGTTCGTTTTCATCGAATGAACTTATTTCAGTCAGCAAGATCTTTCTTCCTCAAAGCAAAAAGATTTTATCTTCAAATACAAGAACTTTTCGTGGTTTTGTTGGTTTTCAGCAAATGAACATATTTCAGCGAGCTGGAAGTTTTTTCCTTCATAGCGTCAGATTTTATCTTAAAATACAAGAACATTTCGTGGTTCTTGTCAATTTTTGTTGGTTTTCATCCAATGAACTTATTTCAGTCAGCTGGATCTTTCTTCTTCAATGCAAAAAGATTTTATCTTCAAATACAAGAACTTTTCGTGGTTTTGTTGGTTTTCAGCAAATGAACATATTTCAGCGAGCTAGAAGTTTTTTCTTTCATAGCGTCAGATTTTTTCTTAAAATACAAGAACATTTCGTGGTTCTTGTCAATTTTTGTTGGTTTTCATCTGATGAACTTATTTCAGTCAGCTGGATCTTTCTTCTTCAATGCAAAAAGATTTTATCTTCAAATACAAGAACTTTTCGTGGTTTTGTTGGTTTTCAGCAAATGAACATATTTCAGCGAGCTCGAAGTTTTTTCTTTAATAGCGTCAGATTTTTTCTTAAAATACAAGAACATTTCGTGGTTCTTGTCAATTTTTGTTGGTTTTCATCTAATGAACTTATTTCAGTCAGCTAGATCTTTCTTCTTCAAAGCAAAAAGATTTTATCTTCAAATACAAGAACTTTTCGTGGTTTTGTTGGTTTTCAGCAAATGAACATATTTCAGCGAGCTGGAAGTTTTTTCCTTAATAGCGTCAGATTTTATCTTAAAATACAAGAACATTTCGTGGTTCTTGTCAATTTTTGTTGGTTTTCATCGAATGAACTTATTTCAGTCAGCCAGATCTTTCTTCTTTAATGCAAAAAGATTTTATCTTCAAATACAAGAACATTTCGTGGTTTTGTTGGTTTTCAGCAAGTGAACATATTTCAGCGAGCTCGAAGTTTTTTCTTTAATAGCGTCAGATTTTATCTTAAAATGCAAGAACTTTTCGTGGTTCTTGTAAATTTTTGTTGGTTTTCATCCAATGAACTTATTTCAGTCAGCCAGATCTTTCTTCTTTGATGCAAAAAGATTTCATCTTCAAATACAAGAACTTTTCGTGGTTTTGTTGGTTTTCAGCAAAAGAACATATTTCAGCGAGCTGGAAGTTTTTTCTTCAATAGCGTAACATTTTATCTTAAAATACAAGAACACTTCGTGGTTCTTGTCAATTTTTGTTGGTTTTCATCGAATGAACTTACTTCAGTCAGCTCGATCTTTCTTCTTCAAAGCAAAAAGATTTTATCTCCAAATGCAAGAACTTTTCGTGGTTTTGTTGGTTTTCAGCAAATGAACATATTTCAGCGAGCGAGAAGTTTTTTCTTCAATAGCGTAAGATTTTATATTCAAATACAAGAACTTTTCGTGGTTCTTGTCAATTTTTGTTGGTTTTCATCTGATGAACTTATTTCAGTCAGCTCGATCTTTCTTCTTCAAAGCAAAAAGATTTCATGTTCAAATACAAGAACTTTTCGTGGTTTTGTTGGTTTTCAGCAAATGAACATATTTCAGCGAGCTCGAAGTTTTTTCTTTAATAGCGTCAGATTTTATCTTAAAATACAAGAACATTTCGTGGTTCTTGTCAATTTTTGTTGGTTTTCATCTGATGAACTTATTTCAGTCAGCTGGATCTTTCTTCTTAAAAGCAAAAAGATTTTATCTTCAAATACAAGAACTTTTCGTGGTTTTGTTGGTTTTCAGCAAATGAGCATATTTCAGCGAGTGAGAAGTTTTTTCTTTAATAGCGTAACATTTTACTTAAAATACAAGAACTTTTCGTGGTTATTGTCAATTTTTGTTCGTTTTCATCGAATGAACTTATTTCAGTCAGCGAGATCTTTCTTCCTCAAAGCAAAAAGATTTTATCTTCAAATACAAGAACTTTTCGTGGTTTTGTTGGTTTTCAGCAAATGAACATATTTCAGCGAGCTCGAAGTTTTTTCTTTAATAGCGTCAGATTTTATCTTAAAATACAAGAACATTTCGTGGTTCTTGTCAATTTTTGTTGGTTTTCATCCAATGAACTTATTTCAGTCAGCTGGATCTTTCTTCTTCAATGCAAATAGATTTTATCTTCAAATACAAGAACTTTTCGTGGTTTTGTTGGTTTTCAGCAAATGAACATATTTCAGCGAGCTAGAAGTTTTTTCTTTAATAGCGTCAGATTTTATCTTAAAATACAAGAACTTTTCGTGGTTCTTGTCAATTTTTGTTCGTTTTCATCGAATGAACTTATTTCAGTCAGCCAGATCTTTCTTCTTCAATGCAAATAGATTTTATCTTCAAATACAAGAACTTTTCGTGGTTTTGTTGGTTTTCAGCAAATGAACATATTTCAGCGAGCTAGAAGTTTTTTCTTTAATAGCGTCAGATTTTATCTTAAAATACAAGAACATTTCGTGGTTCTTGTCAATTTTTGTTGGTTTTCATCTAATGAACTTATTTCAGTCAGCTAGATCTTTCTTCTTCAAAGCAAAAAGATTTTATCTTCAAATACAAGAACTTTTCGTGGTTTTGTTGGTTTTCAGCAAATGAACATATTTCAGCGAGCCAGAAGGTTTTTCTTTAATAGCGTAAGATTTTATCTTTAAATACAAGAACACTTCGAGGTTCTTGTCAATTTTTGTTGGTTTTCATCCAATGAACTTATTTCAGTCAGCTGGATCTTTCTTCTTCAATGCAAATAGATTTTATCTTCAAATACAAGAACTTTTCGTGGTTTTGTTGGTTTTCAGCAAATGAACATATTTCAGCGAGCTCGAAGTTTTTTCTTTAATAGCGTCAGATTTTATCTAAAAATACAAGAACATTTCGTGGTTCTTGTCAATTTTTGTTGGTTTTCATCTGATGAACTTATTTCAGTCAGCTAGATCTTTCTTCTTCAAAGCAAAAAGATTTTATCTTCAAATACAAGAACTTTTCGTGGTTTTGTTGGTTTTCAGCAAATGAGCATATTTCAGCGAGTGAGAAGTTTTTTCTTTAATAGCGTAAGATTTTACTTAAAATACAAGAACTTTTCGTGGTTCTTGTCAATTTTTGTTCGCTTTCATCGAATGAACTTATTTCAGTCAGCGAGATCTTTCTTCCTCAAAGCAAAAAGATTTTATCTTCAAATACAAGAACTTTTCGTGGTTTTGTTGGTTTTCAGCAAATGAACATATTTCAGCGAGCTAGAAGTTTTTTCTTTAATAGCGTCAGATTTTATCTTAAAATACAAGAACATTTCGTGGTTCTTGTCAATTTTTGTTGGTTTTCATCCAATGAACTTATTTCAGTCAGCTGGATCTTTCTTCTTCAATGCAAATAGATTTTATCTTCAAATACATGAACTTTTCGTGGTTTTGTTGGTTTTCAGCAAATGAACATATTTCAGCGAGCTAGAAGTTTTTTCTTTAATAGCGTCAGATTTTATCATAAAATACAAGAACTTTTCGTGGTTCTTGTCAATTTTTGTTGGTTTTCATCCAATGAACTTATTTCAGTCAGCTAGATCTTTCTTCTTCAAAGCAAAAAGATTTTATCTTCAAACACAAGAACTTTTCGTGGTTTTGTTGGTTTTCAGCAAATGAACATATTTCAGCGAGCTGGAAGTTTTTTCCTTAATAGCGTCAGATTTTATCTTAAAATACAAGAACATTTCGTGGTTCTTGTCAATTTTTGTTGGTTTTCATCGAATGAACTTATTTCAGTCAGCCAGATCTTTCTTCTTTTATGCAAAAAGATTTTATCTTCAAATACAAGAACTTTTCATGGTTTTGTTGGTTTTCAGCAAATGAACATATTTCAGCGAGCTAGAAGTTTTTTCTTTAATAGCGTCAGATTTTATCTTAAAATACAAGAACATTTCGTGGTTCTTGTCAATTTTTGTTGGTTTTCATCTAATGAACTTATTTCAGTCAGCTAGATCTTTCTTCTTCAAAGCAAAAAGATTTTATCTTCAAATACAAGAACTTTTCGTGGTTTTGTTGGTTTTCAGCAAATGAACATATTTCAGCGAGCCAGAAGGTTTTTCTTTAATAGCGTAAGATTTTATCTTTAAATACAAGAACACTTCGAGGTTCTTGTCAATTTTTGTTGGTTTTCATCCAATGAACTTATTTCAGTCAGCTAGATCTTTCTTCTTTAATGCAAAAAGATTTTATCTTCAAATACAAGAACTTTTCGTGGTTTTGTTGGTTTTCAGCAAGTGAACATATTTCAGCGAGCTCGAAGTTTTTTCTTTAATAGCGTCAGATTTTATCTTAAAATGCAAGAACTTTTCGTGGTTCTTGTCAATTTTTGTTGGTTTTCATCCAATGAACTTATTTCAGTCAGCCAGATCTTTCTTCTTTTATGCAAAAAGATTTTATCTTCAAATACAAGAACTTTTCATGATTTTGTTGGTTTTCAGCAAATGAACATATTTCAGCGAGCCAGAAGGTTTTTCTTTAATAGCGTAAGATTTTATCTTAAAATACAAGAACACTTCGTGGTTCTTGTCAATTTTTGTTGGTTTTCATCCAATGAACTTATTTCAGTCAGCGAGATCTTTCTTCTTCAAAGCAAAAAGATTTTATCTTCAAACACAAGAACTTTTCGTGGTGTTGTTGGTTTTCAGCAAATGAACATATTTCAGCGAGCTGGAAGTTTTTTCCTCAATAGCGTCAGATTTTATCTTAAAATACAAGAACATTTCGTGGTTCTTGTCAATTTTTGTTGGTTTTCATCGAATGAACTTATTTCAGTCAGCCAGATCTTTCTTCTTCAAAGCAAAAAGATTTTATCTTCAAATACAAGAACTTTTCGTGGTTTTGTTGGTTTTCAGCAAATGAGCATATTTCAGCGAGTGAGAAGTTTTTTCTTTAATAGCGTAAGATTTTATCTTAAAATACAAGAACTTTTCGTGGTTCTTGTCAATTTTTGTTCGTTTTCATCGAATGAACTTATTTCAGTCAGCGAGATCTTTCTTCCTCAAAGCAAAAATATTTTATCTTCAAATACAAGAACTTTTCGTGGTTTTGTTGGTTTTCAGCAAATGAACATATTTCAGCGAGCTAGAAGTTTTTTCTTTAATAGCGTCAGATTTTATCTTAAAATACAAGAACATTTCGTGGTTCTTGTCAATTTTTGTTGGTTTTCATCTAATGAACTTATTTCAGTCAGCTGGATCTTTCTTCTTCAATGCAAATAGATTTTATCTTCAAATACAAGAACTTTTCGTGGTTTTGTTGGTTTTCAGCAAATGAACATATTTCAGCGAGCTCGAAGTTTTTTCTTTAATAGCGTCAGATTTTATCTTAAAATACAAGAACTTTTCGTGGTTCTTGTCAATTTTTGTTGGTTTTCATCTAATGAACTTATTTCAGTCAGCTAGATCTTTCTTCTTCAAAGCAAAAAGATTTTATCTTCAAATACAAGAACTTTTCGTGGTTTTGTTGGTTTTCAGCAAATGAAAATATTTCAGCGAGTGAGAAGTTTTTTCTTTAATAGCGTAAGATTTTATCTTAAAATACAAGAACATTTCGTGGTTCTTGTCAATTTTTGTTGGTTTTCATCCAATGAACTTATTTCAGTCAGCTGGATCTTTCTTCTTCAATGCGAAAAGATTTTATCTTCAAATACAAGAACTTTTCGTGGTTTTGTTGGTTTTCAGCAAATGAACATATTTCAGCGAGCTCGAAGTTTTTTCTTTAATAGCGTCAGATTTTATCTAAAAATACAAGAACATTTCGTGGTTCTTGTCAATTTTTGTTGGTTTTCATCTGATGAACTTATTTCAGTCAGCTAGATCTTTCTTCTTCAAAGCAAAAAGATTTTATCTTCAAATACAAGAACTTTTCGTGGTTTTGTTGGTTTTCAGCAAATGAGCATATTTCAGCGAGTGAGAAGTTTTTTCTTTAATAGCGTAAGATTTTACTTAAAATACAAGAACTTTTCGTGGTTCTTGTCAATTTTTGTTCGCTTTCATCGAATGAACTTATTTCAGTCAGCGAGATCTTTCTTCCTCAAAGCAAAAAGATTTTATCTTCAAATACAAGAACTTTTCGTGGTTTTGTTGGTTTTCAGCAAATGAACATATTTCAGCGAGCTAGAAGTTTTTTCTTTAATAGCGTCAGATTTTATCTTAAAATACAAGAACATTTCGTGGTTCTTGTCAATTTTTGTTGGTTTTCATCCAATGAACTGATTTCAGTCAGCTGGATCTTTCTTCTTCAATGCAAATAGATTTTATCTTCAAATACAAGAACTTTTCGTGGTTTTGTTGGTTTTCAGCAAATGAACATATTTCAGCGAGCTCGAAGTTTTTTCTTTAATAGCGTCAGATTTTATCTTAAAATACAAGAACTTTTCGTGGTTCTTGTCAATTTTTGTTGGTTTTCATCGAATGAACTTATTTCAGTCAGCTAGATCTTTCTTCTTCAAAGCAAAAAGATTTTATCTTCAAATACAAGAACTTTTCGTGGTTTTGTTGGTTTTCAGCAAATGAACATATTTCAGCGAGTGAGAAGTTTTTTCTTTAATAGCGTAAGATTTTATCTTAAAATACAAGAACATTTCGTGGTTCTTGTCAATTTTTGTTGGTTTTCATCCAATGAACTTATTTCAGTCAGCTGGATCTTTCTTCTTCAATGCAAAAAGATTTTATCTTCAAATACAAGAACTTTTCGTGGTTTTGTTGGTTTTCAGCAAATGAACATATTTCAGCGAGCTCGAAGTTTTTTCTTTAATAGCGTCAGATTTTATCTAAAAATACAAGAACATTTCGTGGTTCTTTTCAATTTTTGTTGGTTTTCATCTGATGAACTTATTTCAGTCAGCTAGATCTTTCTTCTTCAAAGCAAAAAGATTTTATCTTCAAATACAAGAACTTTTCGTGGTTTTGTTGGTTTTCAGCAAATGAGCATATTTCAGCGAGTGAGAAGTTTTTTCTTTAATAGCGTAAGATTTTACTTAAAATACAAGAACTTTTCGTGGTTCTTGTCAATTTTTGTTCGCTTTCATCGAATGAACTTATTTCAGTCAGCGAGATCTTTCTTCCTCAAAGCAAAAAGATTTTATCTTCAAATACAAGAACTTTTCGTGGTTTTGTTGGTTTTCAGCAAATGAACATATTTCAGCGAGCTGGATGTTTTTTCTTTTATAGCGTCAGATTTTATCTTAAAATACAAGAACATTTCGTGGTTCTTGTCAATTTTTGTTGGTTTTCATCCAATGAACTTATTTCAGTCAGCTGGATCTTTCTTCTTCAATGCAAATAGATTTTATCTTCAAATACATGAACTTTTCGTGGTTTTGTTGGTTTTCAGCAAATGAACATATTTCAGCGAGCTAGAAGTTTTTTCTTTAATAGCGTCAGATTTTATCATAAAATACAAGAACTTTTCGTGGTTCTTGTCAATTTTTGTTGGTTTTCATCCAATGAACTTATTTCAGTCAGCTAGATCTTTCTTCTTCAAAGCAAAAAGATTTTATCTTCAAACACAAGAACTTTTCGTGGTTTTGTTGGTTTTCAGCAAATGAACATATTTCAGCGAGCTGGAAGTTTTTTCCTTAATAGCGTCAGATTTTATCTTAAAATACAAGAACATTTCGTGGTTCTTGTCAATTTTTGTTGGTTTTCATCCAATGAACTTATTTCAGTCAGCCAGATCTTTCTTCTTTTATGCAAAAAGATTTCATCTTCAAATACAAGAACTTTTCATGGTTTTGTTGGTTTTCAGCAAATGAACATATTTCAGCGAGCCAGAAGGTTTTTCTTTAATAGCGTAAGATTTTATCTTAAAATACAAGAACACTTCGTGGTTCTTGTCAATTTTTGTTGGTTTTCATCCAATGAACTTATTTCAGTCAGCTAGATCTTTCTTCTTCAAAGCAAAAAGATTTTATCTTCAAACACAAGAACTTTTCGTGGTTTTGTTGGTTTTCAGCAAATGAACATATTTCAGCGAGCTCGAAGTTTTTTCCTTAATAGCGTCAGATTTTATCTTAAAATACAAGAACATTTCGTGGTTCTTGTCAATTTTTGTTGGTTTTCATCTAATGAACTTATTTCAGTCAGCTAGATCTTTCTTCTTCAAAGCAAAAAGATTTTATCTTCAAATACAAGAACTTTTCGTGGTTTTGTTGGTTTTCAGCAAATGAGCATATTTCAGCGAGTGAGAAGTTTTTTCTTTAATAGCGTAAGATTTTATCTTAAAATACAAGAACTTTTCGTGGTTCTTGTCAATTTTTGTTCGTTTTCATCGAATGAACTTATTTCAGTCAGCGAGATCTTTCTTCCTCAAAGCAAAAATATTTTATCTTCAAATACAAGAACTTTTCGTGGTTTTGTTGGTTTTCAGCAAATGAACATATTTCAGCGAGCTAGAAGTTTTTTCTTTAATAGCGTCAGATTTTATCTTGAAATACAAGAACATTTCGTGGTTCTTGTCAATTTTTGTTGGTTTTCATCTAATGAACTTATTTCAGTCAGCTGGATCTTTCTTCTTCAATGCAAATAGATTTTATCTTCAAATACAAGAACTTTTCGTGGTTTTGTTGGTTTTCAGCAAATGAACATATTTCAGCGAGCTCGAAGTTTTTTCTTTAATAGCGTCAGATTTTATCTTAAAATACAAGAACTTTTCGTGGTTCTTGTCAATTTTTGTTGGTTTTCATCTCATGAACTTATTTCAGTCAGCAAGATCTTTCTTCTTCAAAGCAAAAAGATTTTATCTTCAAATACAAGAACTTTGGGTGGTTTTGTTGGTTTTCAGCAAATGAACATATTTCAGCGAGTGAGAAGTTTTTTCTTTAATAGCGTAAGATTTTATCTTAAAATACAAGAACTTTTCGTGGTTCTTGTCAATTTTTGTTCGTTTTCATCGAATGAACTTATTTCAGTCAGCAAGATCTTTCTTCCTCAAAGCAAAAAGATTTTATCTTCAAATACAAGAACTTTTCGTGGTTTTGTTGGTTTTCAGCAAATGAACATATTTCAGCGAGCTAGAAGTTTTTTCCTTCATAGCGTCAGATTTTATCTTAAAATACAAGAACATTTCGTGGTTCTTGTCAATTTTTGTTGGTTTTCATCCAATGAACTTATTTCAGTCAGCTGGATCTTTCTTCTTCAATGCAAAAAGATTTTATCTTCAAATACAAGAACTTTTCGTGGTTTTGTTGGTTTTCAGCAAATGAACATATTTCAGCGAGCTCGAAGTTTTTTCTTTAATAGCGTCAGATTTTATCTTAAAATACAAGAACATTTCGTGGTTCTTGTCAATTTTTGTTGGTTTTCATCTGATGAACTTATTTCAGTCAGCTAGATCTTTCTTCTTCAAAGCAAAAAGATTTTATCTTCAAATACAAGAACTTTTCGTGGTTTTGTTGGTTTTCAGCAAATGAGCATATTTCAGCGAGTGAGAAGTTTTTTCTTTAATAGCGTAAGATTTTACTTAAAATACAAGAACTTTTCGTGGTTCTTGTCAATTTTTGTTCGTTTTCATCGAATGAACTTATTTCAGTCAGCGAGATCTTTCTTCCTCAAAGCAAAAAGATTTTATCTTCAAATACAAGAACTTTTCGTGGTTTTGTTGGTTTTCAGCAAATGAACATATTTCAGCGAGCTAGAAGTTTTTTCCTTAATAGCGTCAGATTTTATCTTAAAATACAAGAACATTTCGTGGTTCTTGTCAATTTTTGTTGGTTTTCATCGAATGAACTTATTTCAGTCAGCCAGATCTTTCTTCTTTAATGCAAAAAGATTTTATCTTCAAATACAAGAACATTTCGTGGTTTTGTTGGTTTTCAGCAAGTGAACATATTTCAGCGAGCTCGAAGTTTTTTCTTTAATAGCGTCAGATTTTATCTTAAAATGCAAGAACTTTTCTTGGTTCTTGTAAATTTTTGTTGGTTTTCATCCAATGAACTTATTTCAGTCAGCCAGATCTTTCTTCTTTGATGCAAAAAGATTTCATCTTCAAATGCAAGAACTTTTCGTGGTTTTGTTGGTTTTCAGCAAAAGAACATATTTCAGCGAGCTGGAAGTTTTTTCTTCAATAGCGTAACATTTTATCTTAAAATACAAGAACACTTCGTGGTTCTTGTCAATTTTTGTTGGTTTTCATCGAATGAACTTACTTCATTCAGCTCGATCTTTCTTCTTCAAAGCAAAAAGATTTTATCTCCAAATGCAAGAACTTTTCGTGGTTTTGTTGGTTTTCAGCAAATGAACATATTTCAGCGAGCGAGAAGTTTTTTCTTCAATAGCGTAAGATTTTATATTCAAATAGAAGAACTTTTCGTGGTTCTTGTCAATTTTTGTTGGTTTTCATCTGATGAACTTATTTCAGTCAGCTCGATCTTTCTTCTTCAAAGCAAAAAGATTTCATCTTCAAATACAAGAACTTTTCGTGGTTTTGTTGGTTTTCAGCAAATGAACATATTTCAGCGAGCTCGAAGTTTTTTCTTTAATAGCGTCAGATTTTATCTTAAAATACAAGAACATTTCGTGGTTCTTGTCAATTTTTGTTGGTTTTCATCTGATGAACTTATTTCAGTCAGCTAGATCTTTCTTCTTCAAAGCAAAAAGATTTTATCTTCAAATACAAGAACTTTTCGTGGTTTTGTTGGTTTTCAGCAAATGAGCATATTTCAGCGAGTGAGAAGTTTTTTCTTTAATAGCGTAAGATTTTACTTAAAATACAAGAACTTTTCGTGGTTCTTGTCAATTTTTGTTGGTTTTCATCGAATGAACTTACTTCAGTCAGCTCGATCTTTCTTCTTCAAAGCAAAAAGATTTTATCTCCAAATGCAAGAACTTTTCGTGGTTTTGTTGGTTTTCAGCAAATGAACATATTTCAGCGAGCGAGAAGTTTTTTCTTCAATAGCGTAAGATTTTATATTCAAATAGAAGAACTTTTCGTGGTTCTTGTCAATTTTTGTTGGTTTTCATCTGATGAACTTATTTCAGTCAGCTCGATCTTTCTTCTTCAAAGCAAAAAGATTTCATCTTCAAATACAAGAACTTTTCGTGGTTTTGTTGGTTTTCAGCAAATGAACATATTTCAGCGAGCTCGAAGTTTTTTCTTTAATAGCGTCAGATTTTATCTTAAAATACAAGAACATTTCGTGGTTCTTGTCAATTTTTGTTGGTTTTCATCTGATGAACTTATTTCAGTCAGCTAGATCTTTCTTCTTCAAAGCAAAAAGATTTTATCTTCAAATACAAGAACTTTTCGTGGTTTTGTTGGTTTTCAGCAAATGAGCATATTTCAGCGAGTGAGAAGTTTTTTCTTTAATAGCGTAAGATTTTACTTAAAATACAAGAACTTTTCGTGGTTCTTGTCAATTTTTGTTCTTTTTCATCGAATGAACTTATTTCAGTCAGCGAGATCTTTCTTCCTCAAAGCAAAAAGATTTTATCTTCAAATACAAGAACTTTTCGTGGTTTTGTTGGTTTTCAGCAAATGAACATATTTCAGCGAGCTAGAAGTTTTTTCTTTAATAGCGTCAGATTTTATCTTAAAATACAAGAACATTTCGTGGTTCTTGTCAATTTTTGTTGGTTTTCATCCAATGAACTTATTTCAGTCAGCTGGATCTTTCTTCTTCAATGGAAATAGATTTTATCTTCAAATACAAGAACTTTTCGTGGTTTTGTTGGTTTTCAGCAAATGAACATATTTCAGCGAGCTAGAAGTTTTTTCTTTAATAGCGTCAGATTTTATCTTAAAATACAAGAACATTTCGTGGTTCTTGTCAATTTTTGTTGGTTTTCATCTGATGAACTTATTTCAGTCAGCTAGATCTTTCTTCTTCAAAGCAAAAAGATTTTATCTTCAAATACAAGAACTTTTCGTGGTTTTGTTGGTTTTCAGCAAATGAACATATTTCAGCGAGCTGGAAGTTTTTTCTTTAATAGCGTCAGATTTTATCATAAAATACAAGAACTTTTCGTGGTTCTTGTCAATTTTTGTTCGTTTTCATCGAATGAACTTATTTCAGTCAGCCAGATCTTTCTTCTTCAATGCAAATAGATTTTATCTACAAATACAAGAACTTTTCGTGGTTTTGTTGGTTTTCAGCAAATGAACATATTTCAGCGAGCTAGAAGTTTTTTCTTTAATAGCGTCAGATTTTATCTTAAAATACAAGAACATTTCGTGGTTCTTGTCAATTTTTGTTGGTTTTCATCGAATGAACTTATTTCAGTCAGCTAGATCTTTCTTCTTCAAAGCAAAAAGATTTTATCTTCAAATACAAGAACTTTTCGTGGTTTTGTTGGTTTTCAGCAAATGAACATATTTCAGCGAGCCAGAAGGTTTTTCTTTAATAGCGTAAGATTTTATCTTTAAATACAAGAACACTTCGAGGTTCTTGTCAATTTTTGTTGGTTTTCATCCAATGAACTTATTTCAGTCAGCTAGATCTTTCTTCTTTAATGCAAAAAGATTTTATCTTCAAATACAAGAACTTTTCGTGGTTTTGTTGGTTTTCAGCAAGTGAACATATTTCAGCGAGCTCGAAGTTTTTTCTTTAATAGCGTCAGATTTTATCTTAAAATGCAAGAACTTTTCGTGGTTCTTGTCAATTTTTGTTGGTTTTCATCCAATGAACTTATTTCAGTCAGCCAGATCTTTCTTCTTTTATGCAAAAAGATTTTATCTTCAAATACAAGAACTTTTCATGATTTTGTTGGTTTTCAGCAAATGAACATATTTCAGCGAGCTAGAAGGTTTTTCTTTAATAGCGTAAGATTTTATCTTAAAATACAAGAACACTTCGTGGTTCTTGTCAATTTTTGTTGGTTTTCATCCAATGAACTTATTTCAGTCAGCTAGATCTTTCTTCTTCAAAGCAAAAAGATTTTATCTTCAAACACAAGAACTTTTCGTGGTTTTGTTGGTTTTCAGCAAATGAACATATTTCAGCGAGCTGGAAGTTTTTTCCTTAATAGCGTCAGATTTTATCTTAAAATACAAGAACATTTCGTGGTTCTTGTCAATTTTTGTTGGTTTTCATCGAATGAACTTATTTCAGTCAGCCAGATCTTTCTTCTTCAAAGCAAAAAGATTTTATCTTCAAATACAAGAACTTTTCGTGGTTTTGTTGGTTTTCAGCAAATGAGCATATTTCAGCGAGTGAGAAGTTTTTTCTTTAATAGCGTAAGATTTTATCTTAAAATACAAGAACTTTTCGTGGTTCTTGTCAATTTTTGTTCGTTTTCATCGAATGAACTTATTTCAGTCAGCGAGATCTTTCTTCCTCAAAGCAAAAATATTTTATCTTCAAATACAAGAACTTTTCGTGGTTTTGTTGGTTTTCAGCAAATGAACATATTTCAGCGAGCGAGAAGTTTTTTCTTCAATAGCGTAAGATTTTATATTCAAATAGAAGAACTTTTCGTGGTTCTTGTCAATTTTTGTTGGTTTTCATCTGATGAACTTATTTCAGTCAGCTCGATCTTTCTTCTTCAAAGCAAAAAGATTTCATCTTCAAATACAAGAACTTTTCGTGGTTTTGTTGGTTTTCAGCAAATGAACATATTTCAGCGAGCTCGAAGTTTTTTCTTTAATAGCGTCAGATTTTATCTTAAAATACAAGAACATTTCGTGGTTCTTGTCAATTTTTGTTGGTTTTCATCTGATGAACTTATTTCAGTCAGCTAGATCTTTCTTCTTCAAAGCAAAAAGATTTTATCTTCAAATACAAGAACTTTTCGTGGTTTTGTTGGTTTTCAGCAAATGAGCATATTTCAGCGAGTGAGAAGTTTTTTCTTTAATAGCGTAAGATTTTACTTAAAATACAAGAACTTTTCGTGGTTCTTGTCAATTTTTGTTCGTTTTCATCGAATGAACTTATTTCAGTCAGCGAGATCTTTCTTCCTCAAAGCAAAAAGATTTTATCTTCAAATACAAGAACTTTTCGTGGTTTTGTTGGTTTTCAGCAAATGAACATATTTCAGCGAGCTAGAAGTTTTTTCTTTAATAGCGTCAGATTTTATCTTAAAATACAAGAACATTTCGTGGTTCTTGTCAATTTTTGTTGGTTTTCATCCAATGAACTTATTTCAGTCAGCTGGATCTTTCTTCTTCAATGGAAATAGATTTTATCTTCAAATACAAGAACTTTTCGTGGTTTTGTTGGTTTTCAGCAAATGAACATATTTCAGCGAGCTAGAAGTTTTTTCTTTAATAGCGTCAGATTTTATCTTAAAATACAAGAACATTTCGTGGTTCTTGTCAATTTTTGTTGGTTTTCATCCAATGAACTTATTTCAGTCAACTGGATCTTTCTTCTTCAATGGAAATAGATTTTATCTTCAAATACAAGAACTTTTCGTGGTTTTGTTGGTTTTCAGCAAATGAACATATTTCAGCGAGCTAGAAGTTTTTTCTTTAATAGCGTCAGATTTTATCTTAAAATACAAGAACATTTCGTGGTTCTTGTCAATTTTTGTTGGTTTTCATCTGATGAACTTATTTCAGTCAGCTAGATCTTTCTTCTTCAAAGCAAAAAGATTTTATCTTCAAATACAAGAACTTTTCGTGGTTTTGTTGGTTTTCAGCAAATGAACATATTTCAGCGAGCTAGAAGTTTTTTCTTTAATAGCGTCAGATTTTATCATAAAATACAAGAACTTTTCGTGGTTCTTGTCAATTTTTGTTCGTTTTCATCGAATGAACTTATTTCAGTCAGCCAGATCTTTCTTCTTCAATGCAAATAGATTTTATCTACAAATACAAGAACTTTTCGTGGTTTTGTTGGTTTTCAGCAAATGAACATATTTCAGCGAGCTAGAAGTTTTTTCTTTAATAGCGTCAGATTTTATCTTAAAATACAAGAACATTTCGTGGTTCTTGTCAATTTTTGTTGGTTTTCATCTAATGAACTTATTTCAGTCAGCTAGATCTTTCTTCTTCAAAGCAAAAAGATTTTATCTTCAAATACAAGAACTTTTCGTGGTTTTGTTGGTTTTCAGCAAATGAACATATTTCAGCGAGCCAGAAGGTTTTTCTTTAATAGCGTAAGATTTTATCTTTAAATACAAGAACACTTCGAGGTTCTTGTCAATTTTTGTTGGTTTTCATCCAATGAACTTATTTCAGTCAGCTAGATCTTTCTTCTTTAATGCAAAAAGATTTTATCTTCAAATACAAGAACTTTTCGTGGTTTTGTTGGTTTTCAGCAAGTGAACATATTTCAGCGAGCTCGAAGTTTTTTCTTTAATAGCGTCAGATTTTATCTTAAAATGCAAGAACTTTTCGTGGTTCTTGTCAATTTTTGTTGGTTTTCATCCAATGAACTTATTTCAGTCAGCCAGATCTTTCTTCTTTTATGCAAAAAGATTTTATCTTCAAATACAAGAACTTTTCATGATTTTGTTGGTTTTCAGCAAATGAACATATTTCAGCGAGCCAGAAGGTTTTTCTTTAATAGCGTAAGATTTTATCTTAAAATACAAGAACACTTCGTGGTTCTTGTCAATTTTTGTTGGTTTTCATCCAATGAACTTATTTCAGTCAGCTAGATCTTTCTTCTTCAAAGCAAAAAGATTTTATCTTCAAACACAAGAACTTTTCGTGGTTTTGTTGGTTTTCAGCAAATGAACATATTTCAGCGAGCTGGAAGTTTTTTCCTTAATAGCGTCAGATTTTATCTTAAAATACAAGAACATTTCGTGGTTCTTGTCAATTTTTGTTGGTTTTCATCGAATGAACTTATTTCAGTCAGCCAGATCTTTCTTCTTCAAAGCAAAAAGATTTTATCTTCAAATACAAGAACTTTTCGTGGTTTTGTTGGTTTTCAGCAAATGAGCATATTTCAGCGAGTGAGAAGTTTTTTCTTTAATAGCGTAAGATTTTATCTTAAAATACAAGAACTTTTCGTGGTTCTTGTCAATTTTTGTTCGTTTTCATCGAATGAACTTATTTCAGTCAGCGAGATCTTTCTTCCTCAAAGCAAAAATATTTTATCTTCAAATACAAGAACTTTTCGTGGTTTTGTTGGTTTTCAGCAAATGAACATATTTCAGCGAGCTAGAAGTTTTTTCTTTAATAGCGTCAGATTTTATCTTAAAATACAAGAACATTTCGTGGTTCTTGTCAATTTTTGTTGGTTTTCATCTAATGAACTTATTTCAGTCAGCTGGATCTTTCTTCTTCAATGCAAATAGATTTTATCTTCAAATACAAGAACTTTTCGTGGTTTTGTTGGTTTTCAGCAAATGAACATATTTCAGCGAGCTCGAAGTTTTTTCTTCAATAGCGTCAGATTTTATCTTAAAATACAAGAACTTTTCGTGGTTCTTGTCAATTTTTGTTGGTTTTCATCTAATGAACTTATTTCAGTCAGCTAGATCTTTCTTCTTCAAAGCAAAAAGATTTTATCTTCAAATACAAGAACTTTTCGTGGTTTTGTTGGTTTTCAGCAAATGAACATATTTCAGCGAGTGAGAAGTTTTTTCTTTAATAGCGTAAGATTTTATCTTAAAATACAAGAACATTTCGTGGTTCTTGTCAATTTTTGTTGGTTTTCATCCAATGAACTTATTTCAGTCAGCTGGATCTTTCTTCTTCAATGCAACAAGATTTTATCTTCAAATACAAGAACTTTTCGTGGTTTTGTTGGTTTTCAGCAAATGAACATATTTCAGCGAGCTCGAAGTTTTTTCTTTAATAGCGTCAGATTTTATCATAAAATACAAGAACATTTCGTGGTTCTTGTCAATTTTTGTTGGTTTTCATCTGATGAACTTATTTCAGTCAGCTAGATCTTTCTTCTTCAAAGCAAAAAGATTTTATCTTCAAATACAAGAACTTTTCGTGGTTTTGTTGGTTTTCAGCAAATGAGCATATTTCAGCGAGTGAGAAGTTTTTTCTTTAATAGCGTAAGATTTTACTTAAAATACAAGAACTTTTCGTGGTTCTTGTCAATTTTTGTTCGTTTTCATCGAATGAACTTATTTCAGTCAGCGAGATCTTTCTTCCTCAAAGCAAAAAGATTTTATCTTCAAATACAAGAACTTTTCGTGGTTTTGTTGGTTTTCAGCAAATGAACATATTTCAGCGAGCTAGAAGTTTTTTCTTTAATAGCGTCAGATTTTATCTTAAAATACAAGAACATTTCGTGGTTCTTGTCAATTTTTGTTGGTTTTCATCCAATGAACTTATTTCAGTCAGCTGGATCTTTCTTCTTCAATGCAAATAGATTTTATCTTCAAATACAAGAACTTTTCGTGGTTTTGTTGGTTTTCAGCAAATGAACATATTTCAGCGAGCTAGAAGTTTTTTCTTTAATAGCGTCAGATTTTATCTGAAAATACAAGAACATTTCGTGGTTCTTGTCAATTTTTGTTGGTTTTCATCTAATGAACTTATTTCAGTCAGCTAGATCTTTCTTCTTCAAAGCAAAAAGATTTTATCTTCAAACACAAGAACTTTTCGTGGTTTTGTTGGTTTTCAGCAAATGAACATATTTCAGCGAGCTAGAAGTTTTTTCTTTAATAGCGTCAGATTTTATCATAAAATACAAGAACTTTTCGTGGTTCTTGTCAATTTTTGTTGGTTTTCATCGAATGAACTTATTTCAGTCAGCCAGATCTTTCTTCTTTTATGCAAAAAGATTTTATCTTCAAATACAAGAACTTTTCATGGTTTTGTTGGTTTTCAGCAAATGAACATATTTCAGCGAGCCAGAAGGTTTTTCTTTAATAGCGTAAGATGTTATCTTAAAATACAAGAACACTTCGTGGTTCTTGTCAATTTTTGTTGGTTTTCATCCAATGAACTTATTTCAGTCAGCCAGATCTTTCTTCTTCAAAGCAAAAAGATTTTATCTTCAAACACAAGAACTTTTCGTGGTTTTGTTGGTTTTCAGCAAATGAACATATTTCAGCGAGCTGGAAGTTTTTTCCTTAATAGCGTCAGATTTTATCTTAAAATGCAAGAACTTTTCGTGGTTCTTGTCAATTTTTGTTGGTTTTCATCGAATGAACTTATTTCAGTCAGCCATATCTTTCTTCTTTTATGCAAAAAGATTTTATCTTCAAATACAAGAACTTTTCATGGTTTTGTTGGTTTTCAGCAAATGAACATATTTCAGCGAGCCAGAAGGTTTTTCTTTAATAGCGTAAGATTTTATCTTAAAATACAAGAACACTTCGTGGTTCTTGTCAATTTTTGTTGGTTTTCATCCAATGAACTTATTTCAGTCAGCTAGATCTTTCTTCTTCAAAGCAAAAAGATTTTATCTTCAAACACAAGAACTTTTCGTGGTTTTGTTGGTTTTCAGCAAATGAACATATTTCAGCGAGCTGGAAGTTTTTTCTTTAATAGCGTAAGATTTTATCTTAAAATACAAGAACTTTTCGTGGTTCTTGTCAATTTTTGTTCGTTTTCATCGAATGAACTTATTTCAGTCAGCGAGATCTTTCTTCCTCAAAGCAAAAATATTTTATCTTCAAATACAAGAACTTTTCGTGGTTTTGTTGGTTTTCAGCAAATGAACATATTTCAGCGAGCTGGAAGTTTTTTCTTTAATAGCGTCAGATTTTATCTTAAAATACAAGAACATTTCGTGGTTCTTGTCAATTTTTGTTGGTTTTCATCTAATGAACTTATTTCAGTCAGCTGGATCTTTCTTCTTCAATGCAAATAGATTTTATCTTCAAATACAAGAACTTTTCGTGGTTTTGTTGGTTTTCAGCAAATGAACATATTTCAGCGAGCTCGAAGTTTTTTCTTTAATAGCGTCAGATTTTATCTTAAAATACAAGAACTTTTCGTGGTTCTTGTCAATTTTTGTTGGTTTTCATCTAATGAACTTATTTCAGTCAGCTAGATCTTTCTTCTTCAAAGCAAAAAGATTTTATCTTCAAATACAAGAACTTTGCGTGGTTTTGTTGGTTTTCAGCAAATGAACATATTTCAGCGAGTGAGAAGTTTTTTCTTTAATAGCGTAACATTTTATCTTAAAATACAAGAACTTTTCGTGGTTCTTGTCAATTTTTGTTCGTTTTCATCGAATGAACTTATTTCAGTCAGCAAGATCTTTCTTCCTCAAAGCAAAAAGATTTTATCTTCAAATACAAGAACTTTTCGTGGTTTTGTTGGTTTTCAGCAAATGAACATATTTCAGCGAGCTAGAAGTTTTTTCCTTCATAGCGTCAGATTTTATCTTAAAATACAAGAACATTTCGTGGTTCTTGTCAATTTTTGTTGGTTTTCATCCAATGAACTTATTTCAGTCAGCTGGATCTTTCTTCTTCAATGCAAAAAGATTTTATCTTCAAATACAAGAACTTTTCGTGGTTTTGTTGGTTTTCAGCAAATGAACATATTTCAGCGAGCTCGAAGTTTTTTCTTTAATAGCGTCAGATTTTATCTTAAAATACAAGAACATTTCGTGGTTCTTGTCAATTTTTGTCGGTTTTCATCTGATGAACTTATTTCAGTCAGCCAGATCTTTCTTCTTCAAAGCAAAAAGATTTTATCTTCAAATACAAGAACTTTTCGTGGTTTTGTTGGTTTTCAGCAAATGAGCATATTTCAGCGAGTGAGAAGTTTTTTCTTTAATAGCGTAAGATTTTACTTAAAATACAAGAACTTTTCGTGGTTCTTGTCAATTTTTGTTCGTTTTCATCGAATGAACTTATTTCAGTCAGCGAGATCTTTCTTCCTCAAAGCAAAAAGATTTTATCTTCAAATACAAGAACTTTTCGTGGTTTTGTTGGTTTTCAGCAAATGAACATATTTCAGCGAGCTAGAAGTTTTTTCTTTAATAGCGTCAGATTTTATCTTAAAATACAAGAACATTTCGTGGTTCTTGTCAATTTTTGTTGGTTTTCATCTAATGACCTTATTTCAGTCAGCTAGATCTTTCTTCTTCAATGCAAAAAGATTTTATCTTCAAATACAAGAACTTTTCATGGTTTTGTTGGTTTTCAGCAAATGAACATATTTCAGCGAGCCAGAAGGTTGTTCTTTAATAGCCTAAGATTTTATCTTGAAATACAAGAACACTTCGTGGTTCTTGTCAATTTTTGTTGGTTTTCATCCAATGAACTTATTTCAGTCAGCTGGATCTTTCTTCTTCAAAGCAAAAAGATTTTATCTTCAAACACAAGAACTTTTCGTGGTTTTGTTGGTTTTCAGCAAATGAACATATTTCAGCGAGCTGTAAGTTTTTTCTTTAATAGCGTCTGATTTTATCTTAAAATACAAGAACTTTTCGTGGTTCTTGTCAATTTTTGTTGGTTTTCATCCAATGAACTTATTTCAGTCAGCTAGATCTTTCTTCTTCAATGCAAAAAAATTTTATCTTCAAATACAAGAACCTTTCGTGGTTTTGTTGGTTTTCAGCAAATGAAAATATTTCAGCGAGCCAGAAGGTTTTTCTATAATAGCCTAAGATTTTATCTTAAAATACAAGAACACTTCGTGGTTCTTGTCTATTTTTGTTGGTTTTCATCCAATGAACTTATTTCAGTCAGCTGGATCTTTCTTCTTCAAAGCAAAAAGATTTTATCTTCAAACACAAGAACCTTTCGTGGTTTTGTTGGTTTTCTGCAAATGAACATATTTCAGCGAGCTGGAAGTTTTTTCTTTAATAGCGTCAGATTTTATCTTAAAATACAAGAACTTTTCGTGGTTCTTGTCAATTTTTGTTGGTTTTCATCGAATGAACTTAGTTCAGTCAGCTGGATCTTTCTTCTTCAAAGCAGAAAGATTTTATCTTCAAATGCAAGAACTTTTCTTAGTTTTGTTGGTTTTTAGCAAATGAACATATTTCAGCGAGCGAGAAGTTTTTTCTTCAATAGCGTAAGATTTTTTCTTCAAATACAAGAACTTTTCGTGGTTCTTGTCAATTTTTGTTGGTTTTCATCTGATGAACTTATTTCAGTCAGCCAGATCTTTCTTCTTCAAAGCAAAAAGATTTTATCTTCAAATACAAGAACTTTTCGTGGTTTTGTTGGTTTTCAGCAAATGAACATATTTCAGCGAGCTAGAAGTTTTTTCTTTAATAGCGTCAGATTTTATCTTAAAATACAAGAACATGTCGTGGTTCTTGTCAATTTTTGTTGGTTTTCATCCAATGAACTTATTTCAGTCAGCTAGATCTTTCTTCTTCAATGCAAAAAAATTTTATCTTCAAATACAAGAACTTTTCGTGGTTTTGTTGGTTTTCAGCAAATGAACATATTTCAGCGAGCTAGAAGTTTTTTCCTTAATAGCGTCAGATTTTATCTTAAAATACAAGAACATTTCGTGGTTCTTGTCAATTTTTGTTGATTTTCATCTGATGAACTTATTTCAGTCAGCTAGATCTTTCTTCTTCAAAGCAAAAATATTTTATCTTCAAACACAAGAACTTTTCGTGGTTTTGTTGGTTTTCTGCAAATGAACATATTTCAGCGAGCTGGAAGTTTTTTCTTTAATACCGTCAGATTTTATCTTAAAATACAAGAACTTTTCGTGGTTCTTGTCAATTTTTGTTGGTTTTCATCCAGTGAACTTAGTTCAGTCAGCTGGATCTTTCTTCTTCAAAGCAAAAAGATTTTATCTTCAAATGCAAGAACTTTTCGTAGTTTTGTTGGTTTTTAGCAAATGAACATATTTCAGCGAGCGAGAAGTTTTTTCTTCAATAGCATAAGATTTTTTCTTCAAATACAAGAACTTTTCGTGGTTCTTGTCAATTTTTGTTGGTTTTCATCTGATGAACTTATTTCAGTCAGCCAGATCTTTCTTCTTCAAAGCAAAAAGATTTTATCTTCAAATACAAGACCTTTTCGTGGTTTTGTTTGTTTTCAGCAAATGAACATATTTCAGCGAGCTAGAAGTTTTTTCTTTAATAGCGTCAGATTTTATCTTAAAATACAAGAACATTTCGTGGTTCTTGTCAATTTTTGTTGGTTTTCATCGAATGAACTTATTGCAGTCAGCTAGATGTTTCTTCTTCAAAGCAAAAAGATTTTTTCTTCAAATACAAGAACTTTTCGTGGTTCTTGTCAATTTTTGTTGGTTTTCATCTAATGAACTTATTTCAGTCAGCGAGATGTTTCTTCTTCAAAGCAAAAAGATTTTATCTTCAAATACAAGAACTTTTCGTGGTTTTGTTGGTTTTCAGCAAATGAACATATTTCAGCGAGCTGGAAGTTTTTTCTTTAATAGCTTAAGATTTTAGATTAAAATACAAGAACTTTTCGTGGTTCTTGTCAATTTTTGTTGGTTTTCATCGAATGAACTTATTTCAGTCAGCGAGATCTTTCTTACTCAAAGCAAAAAAATTTCATCTTCAAATACAAGAACTTTTCGTGGTTTTGTTGGTTTTCAGCAAATGAACATATTTCAGTGAGCTAGAAGTTTTTTCTTTAATAGCGTCAGATTTTATCTTAAAATACAAGAACATGTCGTGGTTCTTGTCAATTTTTGTTGGTTTTCATCCAATGAACTTATTTCAGTCAGCTAGATCTTTCTTCTTCAATGCAAAAAAATTTTATCTTCAAATACAAGAACTTTTCGTGGTTTTGTTGGTTTTCAGCAAATGAACATATTTCAGCGAGCTAGAAGTTTTTTCCTTAATAGCGTCAGATTTTATCTTAAAATACAAGAACATTTCGTGGTTCTTGTCAATTTTTGTTGATTTTCATCTGATGAACTTATTTCAGTCAGCTAGATCTTTCTTCTTCAAAGCAAAAATATTTTATCTTCAAACACAAGAACTTTTCGTGGTTTTGTTGGTTTTCTGCAAATGAACATATTTCAGCGAGCTGGAAGTTTTTTCTTTAATACCGTCAGATTTTATCTTAAAATACAAGAACTTTTCGTGGTTCTTGTCAATTTTTGTTGGTTTTCATCCAGTGAACTTAGTTCAGTCAGCTGGATCTTTCTTCTTCAAAGCAAAAAGATTTTATCTTCAAATGCAAGAACTTTTCGTAGTTTTGTTGGTTTTTAGCAAATGAACATATTTCAGCGAGCGAGAAGTTTTTTCTTCAATAGCATAAGATTTTTTCTTCAAATACAAGAACTTTTCGTGGTTCTTGTCAATTTTTGTTGGTTTTCATCTGATGAACTTATTTCAGTCAGCCAGATCTTTCTTCTTCAAAGCAAAAAGATTTTATCTTCAAATACAAGACCTTTTCGTGGTTTTGTTTGTTTTCAGCAAATGAACATATTTCAGCGAGCTAGAAGTTTTTTCTTTAATAGCGTCAGATTTTATCTTAAAATACAAGAACATTTCGTGGTTCTTGTCAATTTTTGTTGGTTTTCATCGAATGAACTTATTGCAGTCAGCTAGATGTTTCTTCTTCAAAGCAAAAAGATTTTATCTTCAAATACAAGAACTTTTCGTGGTTTTGTTGGTTTTCAGCAAAAGAACATATTTCAGCGAGCTGGAAGTTTTTTCTTTAATAGCTTAAGATTTTAGATTAAAATACAAGAACTTTTCGTGGTTCTTGTCAATTTTTGTTGGTTTTCATCGAATGAACTTATTTCAGTCAGCGAGATTTTTCTTCCTCAAAGCAAAAAAAATTTATCTTCAAATACAAGAACTTTTCGTGGTTTTGTTGTTTTTCAGCAAATGAACATATTTCAGCGAGCTAGAAGTTTTTTCTTTAATAGCGTCAGATTTTATCTTAAAATACAAGAACATTTCGTGGTTCTTGTCAATTTTTGTTGGTTTTCATCCAATGAACTTATTTCAGTCAGCTAGATCTTTCTTCTTCAATGCAAAAAAATTTTATCTTCAAATACAAGAACTTTTCGTGGTTTTGTTGGTTTTCAGCAAATGAACATATTTCAGCGAGCGAGAAGTTCTTTCCTTAATAGCGTCAGATTTTATCTTAAAATACAAGAACATTTCGTGGTTCTTGTCAATTTTTGTTGGTTTTCATCTGATGAACTTATTTCAGTCAGCTAGATCTTTCTTCTTCAAAGCAAAAAGATTTTATCTTCAAATACAAGAACTTTTCGTGGTTTTGTTGGTTTTCAGCAAATGAACATATTTCAGCGAGCTAGAAGTTTTTTCCTTAATAGCGTCAGATTTTATCTTAAAATACAAGAACATTTCGTGGTTCTTGTCAATTTTTGTTGGTTTTCATCAAATGAACTTATTTCAGTCAGCGAGATCTTTCTTCTTCAAAGCAAAAAGATTTTATCTTCAAATACAAGAACTTTTCGTGGTTTTGTTGGTTTTCAGCAAATGAGCATATTTCAGCGAGTGAGAAGTTTTTTCTTTAATAGCGTAAGATTTTATCTTAAAATACAAGAACTTTTCGTGGTTCTTGTCAATTTTTGTTGGTTTTCATCGAATGAACTTATTTCAGTCAGCTGGATCTTTCTTCCTCAAAGCAAAAAGATTTTATCTTCAAATACAAGAACTTTTCGTGGTTTTGTTGGTTTTCAGCAAATGAACATATTTCAGCGAGCTAGAAGTTTTTTCTTTAATAGCGTCAGATTTTATCTTAAAATACAAGAACATTTCGTGGTTCTTGTCAATTTTTGTTGGTTTTCATCTATTGACCTTATTTCAGTCAGCTAGATCTTTCTTCTTCAATGCAAAAAGATTTCATCTTCAAATACAAGAACTTTTCATGGTTTTGTTGGTTTTCAGCAAATGAACATATTTCAGCGAGCCAGAAGGTTGTTCTTTAATAGCCTAAGATTTTATCTTAAAATACAAGAACACTTCGTGGTTCTTGTCAATTTTTGTTGGTTTTCATCCAATGAACTTATTTCAGTCAGCTGGATCTTTCTTCTTCAAAGCAAAAAGATTTTATCTTCAAACACAAGAACTTTTCGTGGTTTTGTTGGTTTTCAGCAAATGAACATATTTCAGCGAGCTGTAAGTTTTTTCTTTAATAGCGTCTGATTTTATCTTAAAATACAAGAACTTTTCGTGGTTCTTGTCAATTTTTGTTGGTTTTCATCCAATGAACTTATTTCAGTCAGCTAGATCTTTCTTCTTCAATGCAAAAAAATTTTATCTTCAAATACAAGAACTTTTCGTGGTTTTGTTGGTTTTCAGCAAATGAAAATATTTCAGCGAGCCAGAAGGTTTTTCTATAATAGCCTAAGATTTTATCTTAAAATACAAGAACACTTCGTGGTTCTTGTCTATTTTTGTTGGTTTTCATCCAATGAACTTATTTCAGTCAGCTGGATCTTTCTTCTTCAAAGCAAAAAGATTTTATCTTCAAACACAAGAACTTTTCGTGGTTTTGTTGGTTTTCTGCAAATGAACATATTTCAGCGAGCTGGAAGTTTTTTCTTTAATAGCGTCAGATTTTATCTTAAAATACAAGAACTTTTCGTGGTTCTTGTTAATTTTTGTTGGTTTTCAGCGAATGAACTTAGTTCAGTCAGCTGGATCTTTCTTCTTCAAAGCAAAAAGATTTTATCTACAAATGCAAGAACTTTTCGTAGTTTTGTTGGTTTTTCGCAAATGAACATATTTCAGCGAGCGAGAAGTTTTTTCTTTAATAGCGTCAGATTTTATCTTAAAATACAAGAACATGTCGTGGTTCTTGTCAATTTTTGTTGGTTTTCATCCAATGAACTTATTTCAGTCAGCTAGATCTTTCTTCTTCAATGCAAAAAAATTTTATCTTCAAATACAAGAACTTTTCGTGGTTTTGTTGGTTTTCAGCAAATGAACATATTTCAGCGAGCTAGAAGTTTTTTCCTTAATAGCGTCAGATTTTATCTTAAAATACAAGAACATTTCGTGGTTCTTGTCAATTTTTGTTGGTTTTCATCTGATGAACTTATTTCAGTCAGCTAGATCTTTCTTCTTCAAAGCAAAAAGATTTTATCTTCAAACACAAGAACTTTTCGTGGTTTTGTTGGTTTTCTGCAAATGAACATATTTCAGCGAGCTGGAAGTTTTTTCTTCAATACCATCAGATTTTATCTTAAAATACAAGAACTTTTCGTGGTTCTTGTCAATTTTTGTTGGTTTTCATCTAATGAACTTAGTTCAGTCAGCTGGATCTTTCTTCTTCAAAGCAAAAAGATTTTATCTTCAAATGCAAGAACTTTTCGTAGTTTTGTTGGTTTTTAGCAAATGAACATATTTCAGCGAGCGAGAAGTTTTTTCTTCAATAGCGTAAGATTTCTTCTTCAAATACAAGAACTTTTCGTGGTTCTTGTCAATTTTTGTTGGTTTTCATCTGATGAACTTATTTCAGTCAGCCAGATCTTTCTTCTTCAAAGCAAAAAGATTTTATCTTCAAATGCAAGAACTTTTCGTGGTTTTGTTGGTTTTCAGCAAATGAACATATTTCAGCGAGCTAGAAGTTTTTTCTTTAATAGCGTCAGATTTTATCTTAAAATACAAGAACATTTCGTGGTTCTTGTCAATTTTTGTTGGTTTTCATCTAATGAACTTATTTCAGTCAGCTAGATGTTTCTTCTTCAAAGCAAAAAGATTTTATCTTCAAATACAAGAACTTTTCGTGGTTTTGTTGGTTTTCAGCAAAAGAACATATTTCAGCGAGCTGGAAGTTTTTTCTTTAATAGCTTAAGATTTTAGATTAAAATACAAGAACTTTTCGTGGTTCTTGTCAATTTTTGTTGGTTTTCATCGAATGAACTTATTTCAGTCAGCGAGATCTTTCTTCCTCAAAGCAAAAAAATTTTATCTTCAAATACAAGAACTTTTCGTGGTTTTGTTGGTTTACAGCAAATGAACATATTTCAGCGAGCTAGAAGTTTTTTTCTTTAATAGCGTCAGATTTTATCTTAAAATACAAGAACATTTCGTGGTTCTTGTCAATTTTTGTTTTTTTTCATCCAATGAACTTATTTCAGTCAGCTAGATCTTTCTTCTTCAATGCAAAAAAATTTTATCTTCAAATACAAGAACTTTTCGTGGTTTTGTTGGTTTTCAGCAAATGAACATATTTCAGCGAGCTAGAAGTTTTTTCCTTAATAGCGTCAGATTTTATCTTAAAATACAAGAACATTTCGTGGTTCTTGTCAATTTTTGTTGGTTTTCATCTGATGAACTTATTTCAGTCAGCTAGATCTTTCTTCTTCAAAGCAAAAAGATTTTATCTTCAAATACAAGAACTTTTCGTGGTTTTGTTGGTTTTCAGCAAATGAACATATTTCAGCGAGCTGGAAGTTTTTTCTTCAATAGCGTCAGATTTTATCTTAAAATACAAGAACATTTCGTGGTTCTTGTCAATTTTTGTTGGTTTTCATCAAATGAACTTATTTCAGTCAGCGAGATCTTTCTTCTTCAAAGCAAAAAGATTTTATCTTCAAATACAAGAACTTTTCGTGGTTTTGTTGGTTTTCAGCAAATGAGCATATTTCAGCGAGTGAGAAGTTTTTTCTTTAATAGCGTAAGATTTTATCTTAAAATACAAGAACTTTTCGTGGTTCTTGTCAATTTTTGTTGGTTTTCATCGAATGAACTTATTTCAGTCAGCTGGATCTTTCTTCCTCAAAGCAAAAAGATTTTATCTTCAAATACAAGAACTTTTCGTGGTTTTGTTGGTTTTCAGCAAATGAACATATTTCAGCGAGCTAGAAGTTTTTTCTTTAATAGCGTCAGATTTTATCTTAAAATACAAGAACATTTCGTGGTTCTTGTCAATTTTTGTTGGTTTTCATCGAATGAACTTATTTCAGTCAGCTGGATCTTTCGTCTTCAAAGCAAAAAGATTTTATCTTCAAACACAAGAACTTTTCGTGGTTTTGTTGGTTTTCAGCAAATGAACATATTTCAGCGAGCTGGAAGTTTTTTCTTTAATAGCGTCAGATTTTATCTTAAAATACAAGAACTTTTCGTGGTTCTTGTCAATTTTTGTTGGTTTTCATCTGATGAACTTATTTCAGTCAGCTGGATATTTCTTCTTCAAAGCAAAAAGATTTTATCTCCAAATGCAAGAACTTTTCGTGGTTTTGTTGGTTTTCAGCAAATGAACATATTTCAGCGAGCTGGAAGTTTTTTCTTTAATACCGTAAGATTTTAGCTTAAAATACAAGAACTTTTCGTGGTTCTTGTCAATTTTTGTTCGTTTTCATCGAATGAACTTATTTCAGTCAGCGAGATCTTTCTTCCTCAAAGCAAAAAGATTTTATCTTCAAATACAAGAACTTTTCGTGGTTCTTGTCAATTTTTGTTGGTTTTCATCCAATGAACTTATTTCAGTCAGCTAGATCTTTCTTCTTCAATGCAACAAAAATTTATCTTGAAATACAAGAACTTTTCGTGGATTTGTTGGTTTTCAGCAAATGAACATATTTCAGCGAGCTAGAAGTTTTTTCTTTAATAGCGTCAGATTTTATCTTAAAATACAAGAACATTTCGTGGTTCTTGTCAATTTTTGTTGGTTTTCATCTAATGAACTTATTTCAGTCAGCTGGATCTTTCTTCTTCAATGCAAAAAGATTTTATCTTCAAATACAAGAACTTTTCATGGCTTTGTTGGTTTTCAGCAAATTTACATATTTCAGCGAGCTAGAAGTTTTTTCTTTAATAGCGTCAGATTTTATCATAAAATACAAGAACTTTTCGTGGTTCTTGTCAATTTTTGTTGGTTTTCATCGAATGAACTTATTTCAGTCAGCCAGATCTTTCTTCTTTAATGCAAAAAGATTTTATCTTCAAATACAAGAACTTTTCGTGGTTTTGTTGGTTTTCAGCAAATGAACATATTTCAGCGAGCCAGAAGGTTGTTCTTTAATAGCCTAAGATTTTATCTTAAAATACAAGAACACTTCGTGGTTCTTGTCAATTTTTGTTGGTTTTCATCCAATGAACTTATTTCAGTCAGCTGGATCTTTCTTCTTCAAAGCAAAAAGATTTTATCTTCAAACACAAGAACTTTTCGTGGTTTTGTTGGTTTTCAGCAAATGAACATATTTCAGCGAGCTGGAAGTTTTTTCTTTAATAGCGTCTAATTTTATCTTAAAATACAAGAACTTTTCGTGGTCCTTGTCACTTTTTGTTGGTTTTCATCCAATGAACTTATTTCAGTCAGCTAGATCTTTCTTCTTCAATGCAAAAAAATTTTATCTTCAAATACAAGAACTTTTCGTGGTTTTGTTGGTTTTCAGCAAATGAAAATATTTCAGCGAGCCAGAAGGTTTTTCTATAATAGCGTAAGATTTTATCTTAAAATACAAGAACACTTCGTGGTTCTTGTCAATTTTTGTTGGTTTTCATCCAATGAACTTATTTCAGTCAGCTGGATCTTTCTTCTTCAAAGCAAAAAGATTTTATCTTCAAACACAAGAACTTTTCGTGGTTTTGTTGGTTTTCAGCAAATGAACATATTTCAGCGAGCTGGAAGTTTTTTCTTTAATACCGTCAGATTTTATCTTAAAATACAAGAACTTTTCGTGGTTCTTGTCAATTTTTGTTGGTTTTCATCTAATGAACTTATTTCAGTCAGCTAGATCTTTCTTCTTCAAAGCAAAAAGATTTTATCTTCAAATGCAAGAACTTTTCGTAGTTTTGTTGGTTTTTAGCAAATGAACATATTTCAGCGAGCGAGAAGTTTTTTCTTCAATAGCGTAAGATTTTTTCTTCAAATACAAGAACTTTTCGTGGTTCTTGTCAATTTTTGTTGGTTTTCATCTGATGAACTTATTTCAGTCAGCTAGAACTTTCTTCTTCAAAGCAAAAAGATTTTATCTTCAAATACAAGAACTTTTCGTGGTTTTGTTGGTTTTCAGCAAATGAACATATTTCAGCGAGCGAGAAGTTTTTTCTTTAATAGCGTCAGATTTTATCTTAAAATACAAGAACATTTCGTGGTTCTTGTCAATTTTTGTTGGTTTTCATCTAATGAACTTATTTCAGTCAGCTAGATGTTTCTTCTTCAAAGCAAAAAGATTTAATCTTCAAATACAAGAACTTTTCGTGGTTTTGTTGGTTTTCAGCAAATGAACATATTTCAGCGAGCTCGAAGTTTTTTCTTTAATAGCGTCAGATTTTATCTTAAAATACAAGAACATTTCGTGGTTCTTGTCAATTTTTGTTGGTTTTCATCGAATGAACTTATTTCAGTCAGCGAGATCTTTCTTCCTCAAAGCAAAAAAATTTAATCTTCAAATACAAGAACTTTTCGTGGTTTTGTTGGTTTTCAGCAAATGAACATATTTCAGCGAGCTACAAGTTTTTTCTTTAATAGCGTGAGATTTTATCTTAAAATACAAGAACATTTCGTGGTTCTTGTCAATTTTTGTTGGTTTTCATCCAATGAACTTATTTCAGTCAGCGAGATCTTTCTTCTTCAATGCAAAAAAATTTTATCTTCAAATACAAGAACTTTTCGTGGTTTTGTTGGTTTTCAGCAAATGAACATATTTCAGCGAGCTAGAAGTTTTTTCCTTAATAGCGTCAGATTTGATCTTAAATTACAAGAAAATTTCGTGATTCTTGTCAATTTTTGTTGGTTTTCATCGAATGAACTTATTTCAGTCAGCTCGATCTTTCTTCTTCAATGCAAAAAGATTTTATCTTCAAATACAAGAACTTTTCATGGCTTTGTTGGTTTTCAGCAAATGAACATATTTCAGCGAGCTAGAAGTTTTTTCTTCAATACCGTCAGATTTTATCATAAAATACAAGAACTTTTCGTGGTTCTTGTCAATTTTTGTTGGTTTTCATCGAATGAACTTATTTCAGTCAGCCAGATCTTTCTTCTTTAATGCAAAAAGATTTTATCTTCAAATACAAGAACTTTTCGTGGTTTTGTTGGTTTTCAGCAAAAGAACATATTTCAGCGAGCTGGAAGTTTTTTCTTTAATAGCTTAAGATTTTAGATGAAAATACAAGAACTTTTCGTGGTTCTTGTCAATTTTTGTTGGTTTTCATCGAATGAACTTATTTCAGTCAGCGAGATCTTTCTTCCTCAAAGCAAAAAAATTTGATCTTCAAATACAAGAACTTTTCGTGGTTTTGTTGGTTTTCAGCAAATGAACATATTTCAGCGAGCTAGAAGTTTTTTCTTTAATAGCGTCAGATTTTATCTTAAAATACAAGAACATTTCGTGGTTCTTGTCAATTTTTGTTGGTTTTCATCTAATGAACTTATTTCAGTCAGCTAGATCTTTCTTCTTCAATGCAAAAAGATTTTATCTTCAAATACAAGAACTTTTCATGGCTTTGTTGGTTTTCAGCAAATGAACATATTTCAGCGAGCTAGAAGTTTTTTCTTTAATACCGTCAGATTTTATCATGAAATACAAGAACTTTTCGTGGTTCTTGTCAATTTTTGTTGGTTTTCATCGAATGAACTTATTTCAGTCAGCCAGATCTTTCTTCTTTAATGCAAAAAGATTTTATCTTCAAATACAAGAACTTTTCGTGGTTTTGTTGGTTTTCAGCAAATGAACATATTTCAGCGAGCGAGAAGTTTTTTCTTTAATAGCGTCAGATTTTATCTTAAAATACAAGAACATTTCGTGGTTCTTGTCAATTTTTGTTGGTTTTCATCTCATGAACTTATTTCAGTCAGCTAGATGTTTCTTCTTCAAAGCAAAAAGATTTTATCTTCAAATACAAGAACTTTTCGTGGTTTTGTTGGTTTTCAGCAAATGAACATATTTCAGCGAGCTGGAAGTTTTTTCTTTAATAGCTTAAGAATTTAGATTAAAATACAAGAACTTTTCGTGGTTCTTGTCAATTTTTGTTGGTTTTCATCTAATGAACTTATTTCAGTCAGCGAGATCTTTCTTCCTCAAAGCAAAAAAATTTTATCTTCAAATACAAGAACTTTTCGTGGTTTTGTTGGTTTTCAGCAAATGAACATATTTCAGCGAGCTGGAAGTTTTTTCTTTAATAGCGTCAGATTTTATCTTAAAATACAAGAACTTTTCGTGGTTCTTGTCAATTTTTGTTGGTTTTCATCTGATGAACTTATTTCAGTCAGCTGGATATTTCTTCTTCAAAGCAAAAAGATTTTATCTCCAAATGCAAGAACTTTTCGTGGTTTTGTTGGTTTTCAGCAAATGAACATATTTCAGCGAGCGAGAAGTTTTTTCTTCAATCTCGTAAGATTTTATCTTCAAATACAAGAACTTTTCGTGGTTCTTGTCAATTTTTGTTGGTTTTCATCTAATGAACTTATTTCAGTCAGCTAGATCTTTCTTCTTCAAAGCAAAAAGATTTTATCTTCAAATACAAGAACTTTTCGTGGTTTTGTTGGTTTTCAGCAAATGAACATATTTCAGCGAGCTAGAAGTTTTTTCCTTAATAGCGTCAGATTTTATCTTAAAATACAAGAACATTTCGTGGTTCTTGTCAATTTTTGTTGGTTTTCATCTGATGAACTTATTTCAGTCAGCTAGATCTTTCTTCTTCAAAGCAAAAAGATTTTATCTTCAAATACAAGAACTTTTCGTGGTTTTGTTGGTTTTCAGCAAATGAACATATTTCAGCGAGCTGGAAGTTTTTTCTTCAATAGCGTCAGATTTTATCTTAAAATACAAGAACATTTCGTGGTTCTTGTCAATTTTTGTTGGTTTTCATCAAATGAACTTATTTCAGTCAGCGAGATCTTTCTTCTTCAAAGCAAAAAGATTTTATCTTCAAATACAAGAACTTTTCGTGGTTTTGTTGGTTTTCAGCAAATGAGCATATTTCAGCGAGTGAGAAGTTTTTTCTTTAATAGCGTAAGATTTTATCTTAAAATACAAGAACTTTTCGTGGTTCTTGTCAATTTTTGTTGGTTTTCATCGAATGAACTTATTTCAGTCAGCTGGATCTTTCTTCCTCAAAGCAAAAAGATTTTATCTTCAAACACAAGAACTTTTCGTGGTTTTGTTGGTTTTCAGCAAATGAACATATTTCAGCGAGCTAGAAGTTTTTTCTTTAATAGCGTCAGATTTTATCTTAAAATACAAGAACATTTCGTGGTTCTTGTCAATTTTTGTTGGTTTTCATCGAATGAACTTATTTCAGTCAGCTGGATCTTTCGTCTTCAAAGCAAAAAGATTTTATCTTCAAACACAAGAACTTTTCGTGGCTTTGTTGGTTTTCAGCAAATGAACATATTTCAGCGAGCTGGAAGTTTTTTCTTTAATAGCGTCAGATTTTATCTTAAAATACAAGAACTTTTCGTGGTTCTTGTCAATTTTTGTTCGTTTTCATCGAATGAACTTATTTCAGTCAGCGAGATCTTTCTTCCTCAAAGCAAAAAGATTTTATCTTCAAATACAAGAACTTTTCGTGGTTTTGTTGGTTTTCAGCAAATGATCATATTTCAGCGAGCTAGAAGTTTTTTCTTTAATAGCGTCAGATTTTATCTTAAAATACAAGAACATTTCGTGGTTCTTGTCAATTTTTGTTGGTTTTCATCCAATGAACTTATTTCAGTCAGCTAGATCTTTCTTCTTCAATGCAAAAAAAATTTATCTTGAAATACAAGAACTTTTCGTGGATTTGTTGGTTTTCAGCAAATGAACATATTTCAGCGAGCTAGAAGTTTTTTCTTTAATAGCGTCAGATTTTATCTTAAAATACAAGAACATTTCGTGGTTCTTGTCAATTTTTGTTGGTTTTCATCTAATGAACTTATTTCAGTCAGCTGGATCTTTCTTCTTCAATGCAAAAAGATTTTATCTTCAAATACAAGAACTTTTCATGGCTTTGTTGGTTTTCAGCAAATTTACATATTTCAGCGAGCTAGAAGTTTTTTCTTTAATAGCGTCAGATTTTATCATAAAATACAAGAACTTTTCGTGGTTCTTGTCAATTTTTGTTGGTTTTCATCGAATGAACTTATTTCAGTCAGCCAGATCTTTCTTCTTTAATGCAAAAAGATTTTATCTTCAAATACAAGAACTTTTCGTGGTTTTGTTGGTTTTCAGCAAATGAACATATTTCAGCGAGCCAGAAGGTTGTTCTTTAATAGCCTAAGATTTTATCTTAAAATACAAGAACACTTCGTGGTTCTTGTCAATTTTTGTTGGTTTTCATCCAATGAACTTATTTCAGTCAGCTGGATCTTTCTTCTTCAAAGCAAAAAGATTTTATCTTCAAACACAAGAACTTTTCGTGGTTTTGTTGGTTTTCAGCAAATGAACATATTTCAGCGAGCTGGAAGTTTTTTCTTTAATAGCGTCTAATTTTATCTTAAAATACAAGAACTTTTCGTGGTTCTTGTCAATTTTTGTTGGTTTTCATCCAATGAACTTATTTCAGTCAGCTAGATCTTTCTTCTTCAATGCAAAAAAATTTTATCTTCAAATACAAGAACTTTTCGTGGTTTTGTTGGTTTTCAGCAAATGAAAATATTTCAGCGAGCCAGAAGGTTTTTCTATAATAGCGTAAGATTTTATCTTAAAATACAAGAACACTTCGTGGTTCTTGTCAATTTTTGTTGGTTTTCATCCAATGAACTTATTTCAGTCAGCTGGATCTTTCTTCTTCAAAGCAAAAAGATTTTATCTTCAAACACAAGAACTTTTCGTGGTTTTGTTGGTTTTCAGCAAATGAACATATTTCAGCGAGCTGGAAGTTTTTTCTTTAATACCGTCAGATTTTATCTTAAAATACAAGAACTTTTCGTGGTTCTTGTCAATTTTTGTTGGTTTTCATCTAATGAACTTATTTCAGTCAGCTAGATCTTTCTTCTTCAAAGCAAAAAGATTTTATCTTCAAATGCAAGAACTTTTCGTAGTTTTGTTGGTTTTTAGCAAATGAACATATTTCAGCGAGCGAGAAGTTTTTTCTTCAATAGCGTAAGATTTTTTCTTCAAATACAAGAACTTTTCGTGGTTCTTGTCAATTTTTGTTGGTTTTCATCTGATGAACTTATTTCAGTCAGCTAGAACTTTCTTCTTCAAAGCAAAAAGATTTTGTCTTCAAATACAAGAACTTTTCGTGGTTTTGTTGGTTTTCAGCAAATGAACATATTTCAGCGAGCTGGAAGTTTTTTCTTGAATAGCGTCAGATTTTATCTTAAAATACAAGAACATTTCGTGGTTCTTGTCAATTTTTGTTGGTTTTCATCTAATGAACTTATTTCAGTCAGCTAGATGTTTCTTCTTCAAAGCAAAAAGATTTTATCTTCAAATACAAGAACTTTTCGTGGTTTTGTTGGTTTTCAGCAAATGAACATATTTCAGCGAGCTCGAAGTTTTTTCTTTAATAGCGTCAGATTTTATCTTAAAATACAAGAACATTTCGTGGTTCTTGTCAATTTTTGTTGGTTTTCATCGAATGAACTTATTTCAGTCAGCGAGATCTTTCTTCCTCAAAGCAAAAAAATTTTATCTTCAAATACAAGAACTTTTCGTGGTTTTGTTGGTTTTCAGCAAATGAACATATTTCAGCGAGCTAGAAGTTTTTTCTTTAATAGCGTGAGATTTTATCTTAAAATACAAGAACATTTCGTGGTTCTTGTCAATTTTTGTTGGTTTTCATCCAATGAACTTATTTCAGTCAGCTAGATCTTTCTTCTTCAATGCAAAAAAAATTTATCTTCAAATACAAGAACTTTTCGTGGTTTTGTTGGTTTTCAGCAAATGAACATATTTCAGCGAGCTAGAAGTTTTTTCCTTAATAGCGTCAGATTTGATCTTAAATTACAAGAACATTTCGTGGTTCTTGTCAATTTTTGTTGGTTTTCATCTAATGAACTTATTTCAGTCAGCTAGATCTTTCTTCTTCAATGCAAAAAGATTTTATCTTCAAATACAAGAACTTTTCATGGCTTTGTTGGTTTTCAGCAAATGAACATATTTCAGCGAGCTAGAAGTTTTTTCTTCAATACCGTCAGATTTTTATCATAAAATACAAGAACTTTTCGTTGTTCTTGTCAATTTTTGTTGGTTTTCATCGAATGAACTTATTTCAGTCAGCCAGATCTTTCTTCTTTAATGCAAAAAGATTTTATCTTCAAATACAAGAACTTTTCGTGGTTTTGTTGGTTTTCAGCAAATGAACATATTTCAGTGAGCGAGAAGTTTTTTCTTTAATAGCGTCAGATTTTATCTTAAAATACAAGAACACTTCGTGGTTCTTGTCAATTTTTGTTGGTTTTTATCTCATGAACTTATTTCAGTCAGCTAGATCTTTCTTCTTCAAAGCAAAAATATTTTATCTTCAAATACAAGAACTTTTCGTGGTTTTGTTGGTTTTCAGCAAAAGAACATATTTCAGCGAGCTGGAAGTTTTTTCTTTAATAGCTTAAGATTTTAGATTAAAATACAAGAACTTTTCGTGGTTCTTGTCAATTTTTGTTGGTTTTCATCGAATGAACTTATTTCAGTCAGCGAGATCTTTCTTCCTCAAAGCAAAAAAATTTTATCTTCAAATACAAGAACTTTTCGTGGTTTTGTTGGTTTTCAGCAAATGAACATATTTCAGCGAGCTAGAAGTTTTTTCTTTAATAGCGTCAGATTTTATCTTAAAATACAAGAACATTTTGTGGTTCTTGTCAATTTTTGTTGGTTTTCATCTAATGAACTTATTTCAGTCAGCTAGATCTTTCTTCTTCAATGCAAAAAGATTTTATCTTCAAATACAAGAACTTTTCATGGCTTTGTTGGTTTTCAGCAAATGAACATATTTCAGCGAGCTAGAAGTTTTTTCTTTAATACCGTCAGATTTTATCATGAAATACAAGAACTTTTCGTGGTTCTTGTCAATTTTTGTTGGTTTTCATCGAATGAACTTATTTCAGTCAGCCAGATCTTTCTTCTTTAATGCAAAAAGATTTTATCTTCAAATACAAGAACTTTTCGTGGTTTTGTTGGTTTTCAGCAAATGAACATATTTCAGCGAGCCAGAAGGTTGTTCTTTAATAGCCTAAGATTTTATCTTAAAATACAAGAACACTTCGTGGTTCTTGTCAATTTTTGTTGGTTTTCATCCAATGAACTTATTTCAGTCAGCTGGATCTTTCTTCTTCAAAGCAAAAAGATTTTATCTTCAAACACAAGAACTTTTCGTGGTTTTGTTGGTTTTCAGCAAATGAACATATTTCAGCGAGCTGGAAGTTTTTTCTTTAATAGCGTCTAATTTTATCTTAAAATACAAGAACTTTTCGTGGTTCTTGTCAATTTTTGTTGGTTTTCATCCAATGAACTTATTTCAGTCAGCTAGATCTTTCTTCTTCAATGCAAAAAAATTTTATCTTCAAATACAAGAACTTTTCGTGGTTTTGTTGGTTTTCAGCAAATGAAAATATTTCAGCGAGCCAGAAGGTTTTTCTATAATAGCGTAAGATTTTATCTTAAAATACAAGAACACTTCGTGGTTCTTGTCAATTTTTGTTGGTTTTCATCCAATGAACTTATTTCAGTCAG
Organism: Heptranchias perlo; assembly: GCF_035084215.1. Lineage (NCBI taxonomy): Eukaryota > Metazoa > Chordata > Chondrichthyes > Hexanchiformes > Hexanchidae > Heptranchias > Heptranchias perlo. Next base: position 809,790 of record NW_027138483.1, read on the forward strand.
CTGGATCTTTCTTCTTCAAAGCAAAAAGATTTTATCTTCAAACACAAGAACTTTTCGTGGTTTTGTTGGTTTTCAGCAAATGAACATATTTCAGCGAGCTGGAAGTTTTTTCTTTAATACCGTCAGATTTTATCTTAAAATACAAGAACTTTTCGTGGTTCTTGTCAATTTTTGTTGGTTTTCATCTAATGAACTTATTTCAGTCAGCTAGATCTTTCTTCTTCAAAGCAAAAAGATTTTATCTTCAAATGCAAGAACTTTTCGTAGTTTTGTTGGTTTTTAGCAAATGAACATATTTCAGCGAGCGAGAAGTTTTTTCTTCAATAGCGTAAGATTTTTTCTTCAAATACAAGAACTTTTCGTGGTTCTTGTCAATTTTTGTTGGTTTTCATCTGATGAACTTATTTCAGTCAGCTAGAACTTTCTTCTTCAAAGCAAAAAGATTTTATCTTCAAATACAAGAACTTTTCGTGGTTTTGTTGGTTTTCAGCAAATGAACATATTTCAGCGAGCTAGAAGTTTTTTCTTTAATAGCGTCAGATTTTATCTTAAAATACAAGAACATTTCGTGGTTCTTGTCAATTTTTGTTGGTTTTCATCTAATGAACTTATTTCAGTCAGCTAGATGTTTCTTCTTCAAAGCAAAAAGATTTTATCTTCAAATACAAGAACTTTTCGTGGTTGTGTTGGTTTTCAGCAAATGAACATATTTCAGCGAGCTCGAAGTTTTTTCTTTAATAGCGTCAGATTTTATCTTAAAATACAAGAACATTTCGTGGTTCTTGTCAATTTTTGTTGGTTTTCATCGAATGAACTTATTTCAGTCAGCGAGATCTTTCTTCCTCAAAGCAAAAAAATTTTATCTTCAAATACAAGAACTTTTCGTGGTTTTGTTGGTTTTCAGCAAATGAACATATTTCAGCGAGCTAGAAGTTTTTTCTTTAATAGCGTGAGATTTTATCTTAAAATACAAGAACATTTCGTGGTTCTTGTCAATTTTTGTTGGTTTTCATCCAATGAACTTATTTCAGTCAGCTAGATCTTTCTTCTTCAATGCAAAAAAATTTTATCTTCAAATACAAGAACTTTTCGTGGTTTTGTTGGTTTTCAGCAAATGAACATATTTCAGCGAGCTAGAAGTTTTTTCTTCAATACCGTCAGATTTTATCATAAAATACAAGAACTTTTCGTTGTTCTTTTCAATTTTTGTTGGTTTTCATCGAATGAACTTATTTCAGTCAGCCAGATCTTTCTTCTTTAATGCAAAAAGATTTTATCTTCAAATACAAGAACTTTTCGTGGTTTTGTTGGTTTTCAGCAAATGAACATATTTCATTGAGCGAGAAGTTTTTTCTTTAATAGCGTCAGATTTTATCTTAAAATACAAGAACATTTCGTGGTTCTTGTCAATTTTTGTTGGTTTTTATCTAATGAACTTATTTCAGTCAGCTAGATCTTTCTTCTTCAATGCAAAAAGATTTTATCTTCAAATACAAGAACTTTTCATGGCTTTGTTGGTTTTCAGCAAATGAACATATTTCAGCGAGCTAGAAGTTTTTTCTTTAATACCGTCAGATTTTATCATGAAATACAAGAACTTTTCGTGGTTCTTGTCAATTTTTGTTGGTTTTCATCGAATGAACTTATTTCAGTCAGCCAGATCTTTCTTCTTTAATGCAAAAAGATTTTATCTTCAAATACAAGAACTTTTCGTGGTTTTGTTGGTTTTCAGCAAATGAACATATTTCAGCGAGCGAGAAGTTTTTTCTTTAATAGCTTAAGAGTTTAGATTAAAATACAAGAACTTTTCGTGGTTCTTGTCAATTTTTGTTGGTTTTCATCGAATGAACTTATTTCAGTCAGCGAGATCTTTCTTCCTCAAAGCAAAAAAATTTTATCTTCAAATACAAGAACTTTTCGTGGTTTTGTTGGTTTTCAGCAAATGAACATATTTCAGCGAGCTGGAAGTTTTTTCTTTAATAGCGTCAGATTTTATCTTAAAATACAAGAACTTTTCGTGGTTCTTGTCAATTTTTGTTGGTTTTCATCTGATGAACTTATTTCAGTCAGCTGGATATTTCTTCTTCAAAGCAAAAAGATTTTATCTCCAAATGCAAGAACTTTTCGTGGTTTTGTTGGTTTTCAGCAAATGAACATATTTCAGCGAGCGAGAAGTTTTTTCTTCAATCTCGTAAGATTTTATCTTCAAATACAAGAACTTTTCGTGGTTCTTGTCAATTTTTGTTGGTTTTCATCTAATGAACTTATTTCAGTCAGCTAGATCTTTCTTCTTCAAAGCAAAAAGATTTTATCTTCAAATACAAGAACTTTTCGTGGTTTTGTTGGTTTTCAGCAAATGAACATATTTCAGCGAGCTGGAAGTTTTTTCTTTAATACCGTAAGATTTTAGCTTAAAATACAAGAACTTTTCGTGGCTCTTGTCAATTTTTGTTCGTTTTCATCGAATGAACTTATTTCAGTCAGCGAGATCTTTCTTCCTCAAAGCAAAAAGATTTTATCTTCAAATACAAGAACTTTTCATGGCTTTGTTGGTTTTCAGCAAATGAACATATTTCAGCGAGCTGGAAGTTTTTTCTTTAATAGCGTCAGATTTTATCATAAAATACAAGAACTTTTCGTGGTTCTTGTCAATTTTTGTTGGTTTTCATCGAATGAACTTATTTCAGTCAGCCAGATCTTTCTTCTTTAATGCAAAAAGATTTTATCTTCAAATACAAGAACTTTTCGTGGTTTTGTTGGTTTTCAGCAAATGAACATATTTCAGCGAGCCAGAAGGTTGTTCTTTCATAGCCTAAGATTTTATCTTAAAATACAAGAACACTTCGTGGTTCTTGTCAATTTTTGTTGGTTTTCATCCAATGAACTTATTTCAGTCAGCTGGATCTTTCTTCTTCAAAGCAAAAAGATTTTATCTTCAAACACAAGAACTTTTCGTGGTTTTGTTGGTTTTCAGCAAATGAACATATTTCAGCGAGCTGGAAGTTTTTTCTTTAATAGCGTCTGATTTTATCTTAAAATACAAGAACTTTTCGTGGTTCTTGTCAATTTTTGTTGGTTTTCATCCAATGAACTTATTTCAGTCAGCTGGATCTTTCTTCTTCAAAGCAAAAAGATTTTATCTTCAAACACAAGAACTTTTCGTGGTTTTGTTGGTTTTCTGCAAATGAACATATTTCAGCGAGCTGGAAGTTTTTTCTTTAATAGCGTCAGATTTTATCTTAAAATACAAGAACTTTTCGTGGTTCTTGTCAATTTTTGTTGGTTTTCATCTGATGAACTTATTTCAGTCAGCTGGATCTTTCTTCTTCAAAGCAAAAAGATTTTATCTTCAAATGCAAGAACTTTTCGTAGTTTTGTTGGTTTTTAGCAAATGAACATATTTCAGCGAGCGAGAAGTTTTTTCTTCAATAGCGTAAGATTTTTTCTTCAAATACAAGAACTTTTCGTGGTTCTTGTCAATTTTTGTTGGTTTTCATCTGATGAACTTATTTCAGTCAGCTAGAACTTTCTTCTTCAAAGCAAAAAGATTTTATCTTCAAATACAAGAACTTTTCGTGGTTTTGTTGGTTTTCAGCAAATGAACATATTTCAGCGAGCTAGAAGTTTTTTCTTTAATAGCGTCAGATTTTATCTTAAAATACAAGAACATTTCGTGGTTCTTGTCAATTTTTGTTGGTTTTCATCTAATGAACTTATTTCAGTCAGCTAGATGTTTCTTCTTCAAAGCAAAAAGATTTTATCTTCAAATACAAGAACTTTTCGTGGTTTTGTTGGTTTTCAGCAAATGAACATATTTCAGCGAGCTCGAAGTTTTTTCTTTAATAGCGTCAGATTTTATCTTAAAATACAAGAACATTTCGTGGTTCTTGTCAATTTTTGTTGGTTTTCATCGAATGAACTTATTTCAGTCAGCGAGATCTTTCTTCCTCAAAGCAAAAAAATTTTATCTTCAAATACAAGAACTTTTCGTGGTTTTGTTGGTTTTCAGCAAATGAACATATTTCAGCGAGCTGGAAGTTTTTTCTTTAATAGCGTGAGATTTTATCTTAAAATACAAGAACATTTCGTGGTTCTTGTCAATTTTTGTTGGTTTTCATCCAATGAACTTATTTCAGTCAGCTAGATCTTTCTTCTTCAATGCAAAAAAATTTTATCTTCAACTACAAGAACTTTTCGTGGTTTTGTTGGTTTTCAGCAAATGAACATATTTCAGCGAGCTAGAAGTTTTTTCCTTAATAGCGTCAGATTTTATCTTAAAATACAAGAACATTTCGTGGTTCTTGTCAATTTTTGTTGGTTTTCATCCAATGAACTTATTTCAGTCAGCTAGATCTTTCTTCTTCAATGCAAAAAGATTTTATCTTCAAATACAAGAACTTTTCATGGCTTTGTTGGTTTTCAGCAAATGAACATATTTCAGCTAGCTAGAAGTTTTTTCTTCAATACCGTCAGATTTTATCATAAAATACAAGAACTTTTCGTGGTTCTTGTCAATTTTTGTTGGTTTTCATCGAATGAACTTATTTCAGTCAGCCAGATCTTTCTTCTTTAATGCAAAAAGATTTTATCTTCAAATACAAGAACTTTTCGTGGTTTTGTTGGTTTTCAGCAAATGAACATATTTCAGCGAGCGAGAAGTTTTTTCTTTAATAGCGTCAGATTTTATCTTAAAATACAAGAACATTTCGTGGTTCTTGTCAATTTTTGTTGGGTTTCATCTCATGAACTTATTTCAGTCAGCTGGATCTTTCTTCTTCAAAGCAAAAAGATTTTATCTTCAAATACAAGAACCTTTCATGGCTTTGTTGGTTTTCAGCAAATGAACATATTTCAGCGAGCTGGAAGTTTTTTCTTTAATAGCGTCAGATTTTATCATAAAATACAAGAACTTTTCGTGGTTCTTGTCAATTTTTGTTGGTTTTCATCGAATGAACTTATTTCAGTCAGCCAGATCTTTCTTCTTTAATGCAAAAAGATTTTATCTTCAAATACAAGAACTTTTCGTGGTTTTGTTGGTTTTCAGCAAATGAACATATTTCAGCGAGCCAGAAGGTTGTTCTTTAATAGCCTAAGATTTTATCTTAAAATACAAGAACACTTCGTGGTTCTTGTCAATTTTTGTTGGTTTTCATCGAATGAACTTATTTCAGTCAGCCAGATCTTTCTTCTTTAATGCAAAAAGATTTTATCTTCAAATACAAGAACTTTTCGTGGTTTTGTTGGTTTTCAGCAAATGAACATATTTCAGCGAGCCAGAAGGTTGTTCTTTCATAGCCTAAGATTTTATCTTAAAATACAAGAACACTTCGTGGTTCTTGTCAATTTTTGTTGGTTTTCATCCAATGAACTTATTTCAGTCAGCTGGATCTTTCTTCTTCAAAGCAAAAAGATTTTATCTTCAAACACAAGAACTTTTCGTGGTTTTGTTGGTTTTCAGCAAATGAACATATTTCAGCGAGCTGGAAGTTTTTTCTTTAACAGCGTCTGATTTTATCTTAAAATACAAGAACTTTTCGTGGTTCTTGTCAATTTTTGTTGGTTTTCATCCAATGAACTTATTTCAGTCAGCTGGATCTTTCTTCTTCAAAGCAAAAAGATTTTATCTTCAAACACAAGAACTTTTCGTGGTTTTGTTGGTTTTCTGCAAATGAACATATTTCAGCGAGCTGGAAGTTTTTTCTTTAATAGCGTCAGATTTTATCTTAAAATACAAGAACTTTTCGTGGTTCTTGTCAATTTTTGTTCGTTTTCATCCAATGAACTTATTTCAGTCAGCTAGATCTTTCTTCTTCAAAGCAAAAAGATTTTATCTTCAAATGCAAGAACTTTTCGTAGTTTTGTTGGTTTTTAGCAAATGAACATATTTCAGCGAGCGAGAAGTTTTTTCTTCAATAGCGTAAGATTTTTTCTTCAAAATCAAGAACTTTTCGTGGTTCTTGTCAATTTTTGTTGGTTTTCATCTGATGAACTTATTTCAGTCAGCTAGAACTTTCTTCTTCAAAGCAAAAAGATTTTATCTTCAAATACAAGAACTTTTCGTGGTTTTGTTGGTTTTCAGCAAATGAACATATTTCAGCGAGCTAGAAGTTTTTTCTTTAATAGCGTCAGATTTTATCTTAAAATACAAGAACATTTCGTGGTTCTTGTCAATTTTTGTTGGTTTTCATCCAATGAACTTATTTCAGTCAGCTAGATGTTTCTTCTTCAAAGCAAAAAGATTTTATCTTCAAATACAAGAACTTTTCGTGGTTTTGTTGGTTTTCAGCAAATGAACATATTTCAGCGAGCTCGAAGTTTTTTCTTTAATAGCGTCAGATTTTATCTTAAAATACAAGAACATTTCGTGGTTCTTGTCAATTTTTGTTGGTTTTCATCGAATGAACTTATTTCAGTCAGCGAGATCTTTCTTCCTCAAAGCAAAAAAATTTTATCTTCAAATACAAGAACTTTTCGTGGTTTTGTTGGTTTTCAGCAAATGAACATATTTCAGCGAGCTAGAAGTTTTTTCTTTAATACCGTGAGATTTTATCTTAAAATACAAGAACATTTCGTGGTTCTTGTCAATTTTTGTTGGTTTTCATCCAATGAACTTATTTCAGTCAGCTAGATCTTTCTTCTTCAATGCAAAAAAATTTTATCTTCAACTACAAGAACTTTTCGTGGTTTTGTTGGTTTTCAGCAAATGAACATATTTCAGCGAGCTAGAAGTTTTTTCCTTAATAGCGTCAGATTTTATCTTAAAATACAAGAACATTTCGTGGTTCTTGTCAATTTTTGTTGGTTTTCATCCAATGAACTTATTTCAGTCAGCTGGATCTTTCTTCTTCAATGCAAAAAGATTTTATCTTCAAATACAAGAACTTTTCATGGCTTTGTTGGTTTTCAGCAAATGAACATATTTCAGCTAGCTAGAAGTTTTTTCTTCAATACCGTCAGATTTTATCATAAAATACAAGAACTTTTCGTGGTTCTTGTCAATTTTTGTTGGTTTTCATCGAATGAACTTATTTCAGTCAGCCAGATCTTTCTTCTTTAATGCAAAAAGATTTTATCTTCAAATACAAGAACTTTTCGTGGTTTTGTTGGTTTTCAGCAAATGAACATATTTCAGCGAGCGAGAAGTTTTTTCTTTAATAGCGTCAGATTTTATCTTAAAATACAAGAACATTTCGTGGTTCTTGTCAATTTTTGTTGGTTTTCATCTAATGAACTTATTTCAGTCAGCCAGATGTTTCTTCTTCAAAGCAAAAAGATTTTATCTTCAAATACAAGAACTTTTCGTGGTTTTGTTGGTTTTCAGCAAAAGAACATATTTCAGCGAGCTGGAAGTTTTTTCTTTAATAGCTTAAGATTTTAGATTAAAATACAAGAACTTTTCGTGGTTCTTGTCAATTTTTGTTGGTTTTCATCGAATGAACTTATTTCAGTCAGCGAGATCTTTCTTCCTCAAAGCAAAAAATTTTTATCTTCAAAAACAAGAACTTTTCGTGGTTTTGTTGGTTTTCAGCAAATGAACATATTTCAGCGAGCTAGAAGTTTTTTCTTCAATAGCGTCAGATTTTATCTTAAAATACAAGAACATTTCGTGGTTCTTGTCAATTTTTGTTGGTTTTCATCTGATGAACTTATTTCAGTCAGCTAGATCTTTCTTCTTCAAAGCAAAAAGATTTTATCTTCAAATACAAGAACTTTTCGTGGTTTTGTTGGTTTTCAGCAAAAGAACATATTTCAGCGAGCTGGAAGTTTTTTCTTTAATAGCTTAAGATTTTAGATTAAAATACAAGAACTTTTCGTGGTTCTTGTCAATTTTTGTTGGTTTTCATCGAATGAACTTATTTCAGTCAGCGAGATCTTTCTTCCTCAAAGCAAAAAAATTTTCTCTTCAAACACAAGAACTTTTCGTGGTTTTGTTGGTTTTCAGCAAATGAACATATTTCAGCGAGCTAGAAGTTTTTTCTTTAATAGCGTCAGATTTTATCTTAAAATACAAGAACATTTCGTGGTTCTTGTCAATTTTTGTTGGTTTTCATCTAATGAACTTATTTCAGTCAGCTAGATCTTTCTTCTTCAAAGCAAAAAGATTTTATCTTCAAATACAAGAACTTTTCGTGGTTTTGTTGGTTTTCAGCAAATGAGCATATTTCAGCGAGTGAGAAGTTTTTTCTTTAATAGCGTAAGATTTTATCTTAAAATCCAAGAACTTTTCGTGGTTCTTGTCAATTTTTGTTGGTTTTCATCTCATGAACTTAGTTCAGTCAGCTGGATCTTTCTTCTTCAAAGCAAAAAGATTTTATCTTCAAATGCAAGAACTTTTCGTAGTTTTGTTGGTTTTTAGCAAATGAACATATTTCAGCGAGCGAGAAGTTTTTTCTTCAATAGCGGAAGATTTTTTCTTCAAATACAAGAACTTTTCGTGGTTCTTGTCAATTTTTGTTGGTTTTCATCTGATGAACTTATTTCAGTCAGCTAGATCTTTCTTCTTCAAAGCAAAAAGATTTTATCTTCAAATACAAGAACTTTTCGTGGTTTTGTTGGTTTTCAGCAAATGAACATATTTCAGCGAGCTAGAAGTTTTTTCTTTAATAGCGTCAGATTTTATCTTAAAATACAAGAACATTTCGTGGTTCTTGTCAATTTTTGTTGGTTTTCATCTAATGAACTTATTTCAGTCAGCTAGATGTTTCTTCTTCAAAGCAAAAAGATTTTATCTTCAAATACAAGAACTTTTCGTGGTTTTGTTGGTTTTCAGCAAAAGAACATAATTCAGCGAGCTGGAAGTTTTTTCTTTCATAGCTTAAGATTTTAGATTAAAATACAAGAACTTTTCGTGGTTCTTGTCAATTTTTGTTGGTTTTCATCGAATGAACTTATTTCAGTCAGCGAGATCTTTCTTCCTCAAAGCAAAAAAATTTTATCTTCAAATACAAGAACTTTTCGTGGTTTTGTTGGTTTTCAGCAAATGAACATATTTCAGCGAGCAAGAAGTTTTTTCTTTAATAGCGTCAGATTTTATCTTAAAATACAAGAACATTTCGTGGTTCTTGTCAATTTTTGTTGGTTTTCATCCAATGAACTTATTTCAGTCAGCCAGATCTTCCTTCTTCAATGCAAAAAAATTTTATCTTCAAATACAAGAACTTTTCGTGGTTTTGTTGGTTTTCAGCAAATGAACATATTTCAGCGAGCTAGAAGTTTTTTCTTTAATAGCGTCAGATTTTATCTTAAAATACAAGAACATTTCGTGGTTCTTGTCAATTTTTGTTGGTTTTCATCCAATGAACTTATTTCAGTCAGCTAGATCTTTCTTCTTCAATGCAAAAAGATTTTATCTTCAAATACAAGAACATTTCATGGCTTTGTTCGTTTTCAGCAAATGAACATATTTCAGCGAGCTAGAAGTTTTTTCTATAATACCGTCAGATTTTATCATAAAATACAAGAACTTTTCGTGGTTCTTGTCAATTTTTGTTGGTTTTCATCGAATGAACTTATTTCAGTCAGCCAGATCTTTCTTCTTTAATGCAAAAAGATTTTATCTTCAAATACAAGAACTTTTCGTGGTTTTGTTGGTTTTCAGCAAATGAACATATTTCAGCGAGCTAGAAGTTTTTTCTTTAATAGCGTCAGATTTTATCTTAAAATACAAGAACATTTCGTGGTTCTTGTCAATTTTTGTTGGTTTTCATCGAATGAACTTATTTCAGTCAGCTAGATCTTTCTTCTTCAAAGCAAAAAGATTTTGTCTTCAAATACAAGAACTTTTCGTGGTTTTGTTGGTTTTCAGCAAATGAGCATATTTCAGCGAGTGAGAAGTTTTTTCTTTCATAGCGTAAGATTTTATCTTAAAATACAAGAACTTTTCGTGGTTCTTGTCAATTTTTCTTCGTTTTCATCGAATGAACTTATTTCAGTCAGCGAGATCTTTCTTCCTCAAAGCAAAAAGATTTTATCTTCAAATACAAGAACTTTTCGTGGTTTTGTTGGTTTTCAGCAAATGAACATATTTCAGCGAGCTCGAAGTTTTTTCTTTAATAGCGTCAGATTTTATCTTAAAATACAAGAACATTTCGTGGTTCTTGTCAATTTTTGTTGGTTTTCATCAAATGAACTTATTTCAGTCTGCTAGATCTTTCTTCTTCAAAGCAAAAAGATTTTATCTTCAAATACAAGAACTTTTCGTGGTTTTGTTGGTTTTCAGCAAATGAACATATTTCAGCGAGCGAGAAGTTTTTTCTTTAATAGCGTCAGATTTTATCATAAAATACAAGAACATTTCGTGGTTCTTGTCAATTTTTGTTGGTTTTCATCTAATGAACTTATTTCAGTCAGCCAGATCTTTCTTCTTTAATGCAGAAAGATTTCATCTTCAAATACAAGAACTTTTCGTGGTTTTGTTGGTTTTCAGCAAATGAACATATTTCAGCGAGCTAGAAGTTTTTTCCTTAATAGCGTCAGATTTTATCTTAAAATACAAGAACATTTCGTGGTTCTTGTCAATTTTTGTTGGTTTTCATCTCATGAACTTATTTCAGCCAGCCAGATCTTTCTTCTTTAATGCAAAAAGATTTTATCTTCAAATACAAGAACTTTTCGTTGTTTTGTTGGTTTTCAGCAAGTGAACATATTTCAGCGAGCTCGAAGTTTTTTCTTTAATAGCGTCAGATTTTATCTTAAAATACAAGAACTTTTCGTGGTTCTTGTCAATTTTTGTTGGCTTTCATCCAATGAACTTATTTCAGTCAGCTAGATCTTTCTTCTTCAAAGCAAAAAGATTTTATCTTCAAATACAAGAACTTTTCGTGGTTTTGTTGGTTTTCAGCAAAAGAACATATTTCAGCGAGCTAGAAGTTTTTTCTTTAATAGCGTAACATTTTATCTTAAAATACAAGAACTTTTCGTGGTTCTTGTCAATTTTTGTTGGTTTTCATCGAATGAACTTACTTCAGTCAGCTCGATCTTTCTTCTTCAAAGCAAAAAGATTTTATCTCCAAATGCAAGAACTTTTCGTGGTTTTGTTGGTTTTCAGCAAATGAACATATTTCAGCGAGCGAGAAGTTTTTTCTTCAATAGCGTAAGATTTTATCTTCAAATACAAGAACTTTTCGTGGTTCTTGTCAATTTCTGTTGGTTTTCATCTGATGAACTTATTTCAGTCAGCCAGATCATTCTTCTTCAAAGCAAAAAGATTTTATCTTCAAATACAAGAACTTTTCGTGGTTTTGTTGGTTTTCAGCAAATGAACATATTTCAGCGAGCGAGAACTTTTTTCTTTAATACCGTCAGATTTTATCTGAAAATACAAGAACATTTCGTGGTTCTTGTCAATTTTTGTTGGTTTTCATCTAATGAACTTATTTCAGTCAGCGAGATCTTTCTTCTTCAAAGCAAAAAGATTTTATCTTCAAATACAAGAACCTTTCGTGGTTTTGTTGGTTTTCAGCAAATGAACATATTTCAGCGAGCTGGAAGTTTTTTCTTTAATAGCGTCAGATTTTATCATAAAATACAAGAACTTTTCGTGGTTCTTGTCAATTTTTGTTGGTTTTCATCCAATGAACTTATTTCAGTCAGCCAGATCTTTCTTCTTTAATGCAAAAAGATTTTATCTTCAAATACAAGAACTTTTCGTGGTTTTGTTGGTTTTCAGCAAATGAACATATTTCAGCGAGCGAGAAGTTTATTCTTTAATACCGTCAGATTTTATCTGAAAATACAAGAACATTTCGTGGTTCTTGTCAATTTTTGTTGGTTTTCATCTAATGAACTTATTTCAGTCAGCGAGATCTTTCTTCTTCAAAGCAAAAAGATTTTATCTTCAAATACAAGAACCTTTCGTGGTTTTGTTGGTTTTCAGCAAATGAACATATTTCAGCGAGCTGGAAGTTTTTTCTTTAATAGCGTCAGATTTTATCTTAAAATGCAAGAACTTTTCGTGCTTCTTGTCAATTTTTGTTGGTTTTCATCCAATGAACTTATTTCAGTCAGCCAGATCTTTCTTCTTTGATGCAAAAATATTTCATCTTCAAATACAAGAACTTTTCGTGGTTTTGTTGGTTTTCAGCAAAAGAACATATTTCAGCGAGCGAGAAGTTTTTTCTTTAATAGCGTCAGATTTTATCTTAAAATGCAAGAACTTTTCGTGCTTCTTGTCAATTTTTGTTGGTTTTCATCCAATGAACTTATTTCAGTCATCCAGATCTTTCTTCTTTGATGCAAAAAGATTTCATCTTCAAATACAAGAACTTTTCGTGGTTTTGTTGGTTTTCAGCAAATGAAAATATTTCAGCGAGCCAGAAGGTTTTTCTTTAATAGCGTAAGATTTTATCTTAAAATACAAGAACACTTCGTGGTTGTTGTCAATTTTTGTTGGTTTTCATCCAATGAACTTATTTCAGTCAGCTAGATCTTTCTTTTTCAAAGCAAAAAGATTTTATCTCCAAATGCAAGAACTTTTCGTGGTTTTGTTGGTTTTCAGCAAATGAACATATTTCAGCGAGCGAGAAGTTTTTTCTTCAATAGCGTAAGATTTTATCTTCAAATACAAGAACTTTTCGTGGTTCTTGTCAATTTCTGTTGGTTTTCATCTGATGAACTTATTTCAGTCAGCCAGATCATTCTTCTTCAAAGCAAAAAGATTTTATCTTCAAATACAAGAACTTTTCGTGGTTTTGTTGGTTTTCAGCAAATGAACATATTTGAGCGAGCGAGAAGTTTTTTCTTTAATACCGTCAGATTTTATCTGAAAATACAAGAACATTACGTGGTTCTTGTCAATTTTTGTTGGTTTTCATCGAATGAACTTATTTCAGTCAGCGAGATCTTTCTTCTTCAAAGCAAAAAGATTTTATCTTCAAATACAAGAACTTTTCGTGGTTTTGTTGGTTTTCAGCAAATGAACATATTTCAGCGAGCGAGAACTTTTTTCTTTAATACCGTCAGATTTTATCTGAAAATACAAGAACATTTCGTGGTTCTTGTCAATTTTTGTTGGTTTTCATCTAATGAACTTATTTCAGTCAGCGAGATCTTTCTTCTTCAAAGCAAAAAGATTTTATCTTCAAATACAAGAACCTTTCGTGGTTTTGTTGGTTTTCAGCAAATGAACATATTTCAGCGAGCTGGAAGTTTTTTCTTTAATAGCGTCAGATTTTATCATAAAATACAAGAACTTTTCGTGGTTCTTGTCAATTTTTGTTGGTTTTCATCCAATGAACTTATTTCAGTCAGCCAGATCTTTCTTCTTTAATGCAAAAAGATTTTATCTTCAAATACAAGAACTTTTCGTGGTTTTGTTGGTTTTCAGCAAATGAACATATTTCAGCGAGCGAGAAGTTTTTTCTTTAATACCGTCAGATTTTATCTGAAAATACAAGAACATTTCGTGGTTCTTGTCAATTTTTGTTGGTTTTCATCTAATGAACTTATTTCAGTCAGCGAGATCTTTCTTCTTCAAAGCAAAAAGATTTTATCTTCAAATACAAGAACCTTTCGTGGTTTTGTTGGTTTTCAGCAAATGAACATATTTCAGCGAGCTGGAAGTTTTTTCTTTAATAGCGTCAGATTTTATCTTAAAATGCAAGAACTTTTCGTGCTTCTTGTCAATTTTTGTTGGTTTTCATCCAATGAACTTATTTCAGTCAGCCAGATCTTTCTTCTTTGATGCAAAAAGATTTCATCTTCAAATACAAGAACTTTTCGTGGTTTTGTTGGTTTTCAGCAAAAGAACATATTTCAGCGAGCGAGAAGTTTTTTCTTTAATAGCGTCAGATTTTATCTTAAAATGCAAGAACTTTTCGTGCTTCTTGTCAATTTTTGTTGGTTTTCATCCAATGAACTTATTTCAGTCATCCAGATCTTTCTTCTTTGATGCAAAAAGATTTCATCTTCAAATACAAGAACTTTTCGTGGTTTTGTTGGTTTTCAGCAAATGAAAATATTTCAGCGAGCCAGAAGGTTTTTCTTTAATAGCGTAAGATTTTATCTTAAAATACAAGAACACTTCGTGGTTGTTGTCAATTTTTGTTGGTTTTCATCCAATGAACTTATTTCAGTCAGCTCGATCTTTCTTCTTCAAAGCAAAAAGATTTTATCTCCAAATGCAAGAACTTTTCGTGGTTTTGTTGGTTTTCAGCAAATGAACATATTTCAGCGAGCGAGAAGTTTTTTCTTCAATAGCGTAAGATTTTATCTTCAAATACAAGAACTTTTCGTGGTTCTTGTCAATTTCTGTTGGTTTTCATCTGATGAACTTATTTCAGTCAGCCAGATCATTCTTCTTCAAAGCAAAAAGATTTTATCTTCAAATACAAGAACTTTTCGTGGTTTTGTTGGTTTTCAGCAAATGAACATATTTCAGCGAGCGAGAAGTTTTTTCTTTAATACCGTCAGATTTTATCTGAAAATACAAGAACATTTCGTGGTTCTTGTCAATTTTTGTTGGTTTTCATCGAATGAACTTATTTCAGTCAGCGAGATCTTTCTTCTTCAAATCAAGAAGATTTTATCTTCAAATACAAGAACCTTTCGTGGTTTTGTTGGTTTTCAGCAAATGAACATATTTCAGCGAGCTGGAAGTTTTTTCTTTAATAGCGTCAGATTTTATTTTAAAATACAAGAACTTTTCGTGGTTCTTGTCAATTTTTGTTGGTTTTCATCTAATGAACTTATTTCAGTCAGCTGGATCTTTCTTCTTCAAAGCAAAAAGATTTCATCTCCAAATGCAAGAACTTTTCGTGGTTTTGTTGTTTTTCAGCAAATGAACATATTTCAGCGAGCGAGAAGTTTTTTCTTCAATAGCGTAAGATTTTATCTTCAAATACAAGAACGTTTCGTGGTTCTTGTCAATTTTTGTTGGTTTTCATCTGATGAACTTATTTCAGTCAGCGAGATCTTTCTTCTTCAAAGCAAAAAGATTTTATCTTCAAATACAAGAACCTTTCGTGGTTTTGTTGGTTTTCAGCAAATGAACATATTTCAGCGAGCTGGAAGTTTTTTCTTTAATAGCGTCAGATTTTATCTTAAAATGCAAGAACTTTTCGTGCTTCTTGTCAATTTTTGTTGGTTTTCATCCAATGAACTTATTTCAGTCAGCCAGATCTTTCTTCTTTGATGCAAAAAGATTTCATCTTCAAATACAAGAACTTTTCGTGGTTTTGTTGGTTTTCAGCAAAAGAACATATTTCAGCGAGCGAGAAGTTTTTTCTTTAATAGCGTCAGATTTTATCATAAAATACAAGAACTTTTCGTGGTTCTTGTCAATTTTTGTTGGTTTTCATCTAATGAACTTATTTCAGTCAGCTGGATCTTTCTTCTTCAAAGCAAAAAGATTTCATCTCCAAATGCAAGAACTTTTCGTGGTTTTGTTGTTTTTCAGCAAATGAACATATTTCAGCGAGCGAGAAGTTTTTTCTTCAATAGCGTAAGATTTTATCTTCAAATACAAGAACGTTTCGTGGTTCTTGTCAATTTTTGTTGGTTTTCATCTGATGAACTTATTTCAGTCAGCTAGATCTTTCTTCTTCAAAGCAAAAAGATTTTATCTTCAAATACAAGAACTTTTCGTGGTTTTGTTGGTTTTCAGCAAATGAACATATTTCAGCGAGCTGGAAGTTTTTTCTTTAATAGCGTCAGATTTTATCTTAAAATACAAGAACATTTCGTGGTTCTTGTCAATTTTTGTTGGTTTTCATCTAATGAACTTATTTCAGTCAGCTAGATCTTTCTTCTTCAAAGCAAAAAGATTTTATCTTCAAATACAAGAACTTTTCGTGGTTTTGTTGGTTTTCAGCAGATGAGCATATTTCAGCGAGTGAGAAGTCTTTTCTTTAATAGCGTCAGATTTTGTCTTAAAATACAAGAACTTTTCGTGGTTCTTGTCAATTTTTGTTGGTTTTCATCGAATGAACTTATTTCAGTCAGCTGGATCTTTCTTCTTCAAAGCAAAAAGATTTTATGTTCAAAGACAAGAACTTTTCGTGGTTTTGTTGGTTTTCAGCAAATGAACATATTTCAGCGAGCCAGAAGGTTTTTCATTAATAGCGTAAGATTTTATCTTAAAATACAAGAACACTTCGTGGTTCTTGTCAATTTTTGTTGGTTTTCATCCAATGAACTTATTTCAGTCAGCTCGATCTTTCTTCTTCAAAGCAAAAAGATTTTATCTTCAAACACAAGAACTTTTCGTGGTTTTGTTGGTTTTCAGCAAATGAACATATTTCAGCGAGCTGGAAGTTTTTTCTTTAATAGCGTCAGATTTTATCTTAAAATACAAGAACTTTTCGTGGTTCTTGTCAATTTTTGTCGGTTTTCATCTGATGAACTTATTTCAGTCAGCTTGATCTTTCTTCAAAGCAAAAAGATTTTATCTTCAAATACAAGAACTTTTCGTGGTTTTGTTGGTTTTCAGCAAAAGAACATATTTCAGCGAGCTCGAAGTTTTTTCTTTAATAGCGTAACATTTTATCTTAAAATACAAGAACTTTTCGTGGTTCTTGTCAATTTTTGTTGGTTTTCATCTCATGAACTTATTTCAGTCAGCTGGATCTTTCTTCTTCAAAGCAAAAAGATTTTATCTTCAAACACAAGAACTTTTCGTGGTTTTGTTGGTTTTCAGCAAATGAACATATTTCAGCGAGCGAGAAGTTTTTTCTTTAATAGCGTAACATTTTATCTTAAAATACAAGAACTTTTCGTGGTTCTTGTCAATTTTTGTTGGTTTTCATCGAATGAACTTACTTCAGTCAGCTCGATCTTTCTTCTTCAAAGCAAAAAGATTTTATCTCCAAATGCAAGAACTTTTCGTGGTTTTGTTGGTTTTCAGCAAATGAACATATTTCAGCGAGCGAGAAGTTTTTTCTTCAATAGCGTAATATTTTATCTTCAAATACAAGAACTTTTCGTGGTTCTTGTCAATTTCTGTTGGTTTTCATCTGATGAACTTATTTCAGTCAGCCAGATCTTTCCTCTTCAAAGCAAAAAGATTTTATCTTCAAATACAAGAACTTTTCGTGGTTTTGTTGGTTTTCAGCAAATGAACATATTTCAGCGAGCGAGAAGTTTTTTCTTTAATATCGTCAGATTTTATCTGAAAATACAAGAACATTTCGTGGTTCTTGTCAATTTTTGTTGGTTTTCATCGAATGAACTTATTTCAGTCAGCTAGATCTTTCTTCTTCAAAGCAAAAAGATTTTATCTTCAAATACAAGAACCTTTCGTGGTTTTGTTGGTTTTCAGCAAATGAACATATTTCAGCGAGCTGGAAGTTTTTTCTTTAATAGCGTCAGATTTTATCTTAAAATGCAAGAACTTTTCGTGCTTCTTGTCAATTTTTGTTGGTTTTCATCCAATGAACTTATTTCAGTCAGCCAGATCTTTCTTCTTTGATGCAAAAAGATTTCATCTTCAAATACAAGAACTTTTCGTGGTTTTGTTGGTTTTCAGCAAAAGAACATATTTCAAGGAGCTAGAAGTTTTTTCTTTAATAGCGTAACATTTTATCTTAAAATACAAGAACTTTTCGTGGTTCTTGTCAATTTTTGTTGGTTTTCATTGAATGTACTTACTTCAGTCAGCTCGATCTTTCTTCTTCAAAGCAAAAAGATTTTATCTCCAAATGCATGAACTTTTCGTGGTTTTGTTGGTTTTCAGCAAATGAACATATTTCAGCGAGCGAGAAGTTTTTTCTTCAATAGCGTAAGATTTTATCTTCAAATACAAGAACTTTTCGTGGTTCTTGTCAATTTCTGTTGGTTTTCATCTAATGAACTTATTTCAGTCAGCTAGATCTTTCTTCTTCAAAGCAAAAAGATTTTATCTTCAAATACAAGAACTTTTCGTGGTTTTGTTGGTTTTCAGCAAATGAGCATATTTCAGCGAGTGAGGAGTTTTTTCTTTAATAGCGTCAGATTTTATCTTAAAATACAAGAACTTTTCGTGGTTCTTGTCAATTTTTGTTGGTTTTCATCCAATGAACTTATTTCAGTCAGCCAGATCTTTCTTCTTTAATGCAAAAAGATTTCATCTTCAAATACAAGAACTTTTCGTGGTTTTGTTGGTTTTCAGCAAAAGAACATATTTCAGCGAGCTCGAAGTTATTTCTTTAATAGCGTAACATTTTATCTTAAAATACAAGAACTTTTCGTGGTTCTTGTCAATTTTTGTTGGTTTTCATCTCATGAACTTATTTCAGTCAGCGAGATCTTTCTTCTTCAAAGCAAAAAGATTTTATCTTCAAATACAAGAACTTTTCGTGGTTTTGTTGGTTTTCAGCAAATGAACATATTTCAGCGAGCTGGAGGTTTTTTCCTTAATAGCGTCAGATTTTATCTTAAAATACAAGAACATTTCGTGGTTCTTGTCAATTTTTGTTGGTTTTCATCCAATGAACTTATTTCAGTCAGCTAGATCTTTCTTCTTCAAAGCAAAAAGATTTTATCTTCAAATACAAGAACTTTTCGTGGTTTTTTTGGTTTCCAGCAAATGAACAAATTTCAGCGAGCGAGAAGTTTTTTCTTTAATAGCGTCAGATTTTGTCTTAAAATGCAAGAACTTTTCGTGGTTCTTGTCAATTTTTGTTGGTTTTCATCTCATGAACTTATTTCAGTCAGCTTGATCTTTCTTCAAAGCAAAAAGATTTTATCTTCAAAGACAAGAACTTTTCGTGGTTTTGTTGGTTTTCAGCAAAAGAACATATTTCAGTGAGCTCGAAGTTTTTTCTTTAATAGCGTAACATTTTATCTTAAAATACAAGAACTTTTCGTGGTTCTTGTCAATTTTTGTTGGTTTTCATCTCATGAACTTATTTCAGTCAGCTGGATCTTTCTTCTTCAAAGCAAAAAGATTTTATCTTCAAACACAAGAACTTTTCGTGGTTTTGTTGGTTTTCAGCAAATGAACATATTTCAGCGAGCGAGAAGTTTTTTCTTCAATAGCGTAAGATTTTATCTTCAAATACAAGAACTTTTCGTGGTTCTTGTCAATTTCTGTTGGTTTTCATCTGATGCACTTATTTCAGTCAGCCAGATCTTTCCTCTTCAAAGCAAAAAGATTTTATCTTCAAATACAAGAACTTTTCGTGGTTTTGTTGGTTTTCAGCAAATGAACATATTTCAGCGAGCGAGAAGTTTTTTCTTTAATATCGTCAGATTTTATCTGAAAATACAAGAACATTTCGTGGTTCTTGTCAATTTTTGTTGGTTTTCATCTCATGAACTTATTTCAGTCAGCTAGATCTTTCTTCTTCAAAGCAAAAAGATTTTATCTTCAAATACAAGAACCTTTCGTGGTTTTGTTGGTTTTCAGCAAATGAACATATTTCAGCGAGCTGGAAGTTTTTTCTTTAATAGCGTCAGATTTTATCTTAAAATGCAAGAACTTTTCGTGCTTCTTGTCAATTTTTGTTGGTTTTCATCCAATGAACTTATTTCAGTCAGCCAGATCTTTCTTCTTTGATGCAAAAAGATTTCATCTTCAAATACAAGAACTTTTCGTGGTTTTGTTGGTTTTCAGCAAAAGAACATATTTCAAGGAGCTAGAAGTTTTTTCTTTAATAGCGTAACATTTTATCTTAAAATACAAGAACTTTTCGTGGTTCTTGTCAATTTTTGTTGGTTTTCATTGAATGTACTTACTTCAGTCAGCTCGATCTTTCTTCTTCAAAGCAAAAAGATTTTATCTCCAAATGCATGAACTTTTCGTGGTTTTGTTGGTTTTCAGCAAATGAACATATTTCAGCGAGCGAGAAGTTTTTTCTTCAATAGCGTAAGATTTTATCTTCAAATACAAGAACTTTTCGTGGTTCTTGTCAATTTCTGTTGGTTTTCATCTGATGAACTTATTTCAGTCAGCAAGATCTTTCTTCTTCAAAGCAAAAAGATTTTATCTTCAAATACAAGAACTTTTCGTGGTTTTGTTGGTTTTCAGCAAATGAACAAATTTCAGCGAGCGAGAAGTTTTTTCTTCAATCGCGTCAGATTTTGTCTTAAAATGCAAGAACTTTTCGTGGTTCTTGTCAATTTTTGTTGGTTTTCATCGAATGGACTGACTTCAGTCAGCTCGATCTTTCTTCTTCAAAGCAAAAAGATTTTATCTCCAAATGCAAGAACTTTTCGTGGTTTTGTTGGTTTTCAGCAAATGAACATATTTCAGCGAGCGAGAAGTTTTTTCTTCAATAGCGTAAGATTTTATCTTCAAATACAAGAACTTTTCGTGGTTCTTGTCAATTTCTGTTGGTTTTCATCTGATGAACTTATTTCAGTCAGCTAGATCTTTCTTCTTCAAAGCAAAAAGATTTTATCTTCAAATACAAGAACTTTTCGTGGTTTTGTTGGTTTTCAGCAAATGAACATATTTCAGCGAGCGCGAAGTTTTTTCTTTAATACCGTCAGATTTTATCTGAAAATACAAGAACATTTCGTGGTTCTTGTCAATTTTTGTTGGTTTTCATCTAATGAGCTTATTTCAGTCAGCTAGATCTTTCTTCTTCAAAGCAAAAAGATTTTATCTTCAAATACAAGAACCTTTCGTGGTTTTGTTGGTTTTCAGCAAATGAACATATTTCAGCGAGCTGGAAGTTTTTTCTTTAATAGCGTCAGATTTTATCTTAAAATGCAAGAACTTTTCGTGCTTCTTGTCAATTTTTGTTGGTTTTCATCCAATGAACTTATTTCAGTCAGCCAGATCTTTCTTCTTTGATGCAAAAAGATTTCATCTTCAAATACAAGAACTTTTCGTGGTTTTGTTGGTTTTCAGCAAAAGAACATATTTCAAGGAGCGAGAAGTTTTTTCTTTAATAGCGGAACATTTTATCTTAAAATACAAGAACTTTTCGTGGTTCTTGTCAATTTTTGTTGGTTTTCATTGAATGTACTTATTTCAGTCAGCCAGATCTTTCTTCTTCAAAGCAAAAAGATTTTATCTTCAAATACAAGAACTTTTCGTGGTTTTGTTGGTTTTCAGCAAATGAACATATTTCAGCGAGCGAGAAGTTTTTTCTTTAATACCGTCAGATTTTATCTTAAAATACAAGAACATTTCGTGGTTCTTGTCAATTTTTGTTGGTTTTCATCTAATGAACTTATTTCAGTCAGCTAGATCTTTCTTCTTCAAAGCAAAAAGATTTTATCTTCAAATACAAGAACTTTTCGTGGTTTTGTTGGTTTTCAGCAAATGAACATATTTCAGCGAGCGAGAAGTTTTTTCTTCAATAGCGTAAGATTTTATCTTCAAATACAAGAACTTTTCGTGGTTCTTGTCAATTTCTGTTGGTTTTCATCTGATGAACTTATTTCAGTCAGCTAGATCTTTCTTCTTCAAAGCAAAAAGATTTTATCTTCAAATACAAGAACTTTTCGTGGTTTTGTTGGTTTTCAGCAAATGAACATATTTCAGCGAGCGAGAAGTTTTTTCTTTAATACCGTCAGATTTTATCTTAAAATACAAGAACATTTCGTGGTTCTTGTCAATTTTTGTTGGTTTTCATCGAATGAACTTATTTCAGTCAGCTGGATCTTTCTTCTTCAAAGCAAAAAGATTTTATCTTCAAATACAAGAACCTTTCGTGGTTTTGTTGGTTTTCAGCAAATGAACATATTTCAGCGAGCTGGAAGTTTTTTCTTTAATAGCGTCAGATTTTATCTTAAAATGCAAGAACTTTTCGTGGTTCTTGTCAATTTTTGTTGGTTTTCATCCAATGAACTTATTTCAGTCAGCCAGATCTTTCTTCTTTGATGCAAAAAGATTTCATCTTCAAATACAAGAACTTTTCGTGGTTTTGTTGGTTTTCAGCAAAAGAACATATTTCAAGGAGCTAGAAGTTTTTTCTTTAATAGCGTAACATTTTATCTTAAAATACAAGAACTTTTCGTGGTTCTTGTCAATTTTTGTTGGTTTTCATTGAATGTACTTACTTCAGTCAGCTCGATCTTTCTTCTTCAAAGCAAAAAGATTTTATCTCCAAATGCATGAACTTTTCGTGGTTTTGTTGGTTTTCAGCAAATGAACATATTTCAGCGAGCGAGAAGTTTTTTCTTCAATAGCGTCAGATTTTATCTTCAAATACAAGAACTTTTCGTGGTTCTTGTCAATTTCTGTTGGTTTTCATCTGATGAACTTATTTCAGTCAGCTAGATCTTTCTTCTTCAAAGCAAAAATATTTTATCTTCAAATACAAGAACTTTTCGTGGTTTTGTTGGTTTTCAGCAAATGAACATATTTCAGCGAGCGAGAAGTTTTTTCTTTAATACCGTCAGATTTTATCTTAAAATACAAGAACATTTCGTGGTTCTTGTCAATTTTTGTTGGTTTTCATCCAATGAACTTATTTCAGTCAGCTAGATCTTTCTTCTTCAAAGCAAAAAGATTTTATCTTCAAATACAAGAACTTTTCGTGGTTTTGTTGGTTTTCAGCAAATGAACATATTTCAGCGAGCTGGAGGTTTTTTCCTTAATAGCGTCAGATTTTATCTTAAAATACAAGAACATTTCGTGGTTCTTGTCAATTTTTGTTGGTTTTCATCCAATGAACTTATTTCAGTCAGCTAGATCTTTCTTCTTCAAAGCAAAAAGATTTTATCTTCAAATACAAGAACTTTTCGTGGTTTTGTTGGTTTTCAGCAAATGAACATATTTCAGTGAGTGAGAAGTTTTTTCTTTAATAGCGTAAGATTTTATCATAAAATAGAAGAGCTTTTCGTGGTTCTTGTCAAATTGTGTTGGTTTTCATCTAATGAACTTATTTCAGTCAGCTAGATCTTTCTTCTTCAAAGCAAAAAGATTTTATCTTCAAATACAAGAACTTTTCATGGTTTTTTTGGTTTCCAGCAAATGAACAAATTTCAGCGAGCGAGAAGTTTTTTCTTTGATAGCGTCAGATTTTGTCTTAAAATGCAAGAACTTTTCGTGGTTCTTGTCAATTTTTGTTGGTTTTCATCGAATGTACTTACTTCAGTCAGCTCGATCTTTCTTCTTCAAAGCAAAAAGTTTTTATCTCCAAATGCAAGAACTTTTCGTGGTTTTGTTGGTTTTCAGCAAATGAACATATTTCAGCGAGCGAGAAGTTTTTTCTTCAATAGCGTAAGATTTTATCTTCAAATACAAGAACCTTTCGTGGTTCTTGTCAATTTCTGTTGGTTTTCATCTGATGAACTTATTTCAGTCAGCTAGATCTTTCTTCTTCAAAGCAAAAAGATTTTATCTTCAAATACAAGAACTTTTCGTGGTTTTGTTGGTTTTCAGCAAATGAACATATTTCAGCGAGCGAGAAGTTTTTTCTTTAATACCGTCAGATTTTATCTGAAAATACAAGAACATTTCGTGGTTCTTGTCAATTTTTGTTGGTTTTCATCTAATGAACTTATTTCAGTCAGCTAGATCTTTCTTCTTCAAAGCAAAAAGATTTTATCTTCAAATACAAGAACCTTTCGTGGTTTTGTTGGTTTTCAGCAAATGAACATATTTCAGCGAGCTGGAAGTTTTTTCTTTAATAGCGTCAGATTTTATCTTAAAATGCAAGAACTTTTCGTGCTTCTTGTCAATTTTTGTTGGTTTTCATCCAATGAACTTATTTCAGTCAGCCAGATCTTTCTTCTTTGATGCAAAAAGATTTCATCTTCAAATACAAGAACTTTTCGTGGTTTTGTTGGTTTTCAGCAAAAGAACATATTTCAAGGAGCGAGAAGTTTTTTCTTTAATAGCGTAACATTTTATCTTAAAATACAAGAACTTTTCGTGGTTCTTGTCAATTTTTGTTGGTTTTCATTGAATGTACTTACTTCAGTCAGCTCGATCTTTCTTCTTCAAAGCAAAAAGATTTTATCTCCAAATGCAAGAACTTTTCGTGGTTTTGTTGGTTTTCAGCAAATGAACATATTTCAGCGAGCGAGAAGTTTTTTCTTCAATAGCGTAAGATTTTATCTTCAAATACAAGAACTTTTCGTGGTTCTTGTCAATTTCTGTTGGTTTTCATCTGATGAACTTATTTCAGTCAGCTAGATCTTTCTTCTTCAAAGCAAAAAGATTTTATCTTCAAATACAAGAACTTTTCGTGGTTTTGTTGGTTTTCAGCAAATGAACATATTTCAGCGAGCGAGAAGTTTTTTCTTTAAAACCGTCAGATTTTATCTTAAAATACAAGAACATTTCGTGGTTCTTGTCAATTTTTGTTGGTTTTCATCTGATGAACTTATTTCAGTCAGCTAGATCTTTCTTCTTCAAAGCAAAAAGATTTTATCTTCAAATACAAGAACTTTTCGTGGTTTTGTTGGTTTTCAGCAAATGAGCATATTTCAGCGAGTGAGGAGTTTTTTCTTTAATAGCGTCAGATTTTATCTTAAAATACAAGAACTTTTCGTGGTTCTTGTCAATTTTTGTTGGTTTTCATCCAATGAACTTATTTCAGTCAGCCAGATCTTTCTTCTTTAATGCAAAAAGATTTCATCTTCAAATACAAGAACTTTTCGTGGTTTTGTTGGTTTTCAGCAAAAGAACATATTTCAGCGAGCTCGAAGTTTTTTCTTTAATAGCGTAACATTTTATCTTAAAATACAAGAACTTTTCGTGGTTCTTGTCAATTTTTGTTGGTTTTCATCTCATGAACTTATTTCAGTCAGCTGGATCTTTCTTCTTCAAAGCAAAAAGATTTTATCTTCAAATACAAGAACTTTTCGTGGTTTTGTTGGTTTTCAGCAAATGAACATATTTCAGCGAGCTGGAGGTTTTTTCCTTAATAGCGTCAGATTTTATCTTAAAATACAAGAACATTTCGTGGTTCTTGTCAATTTTTGTTGGTTTTCATCCAATGAACTTATTTCAGTCAGCTAGATCTTTCTTCTTCAAAGCAAAAAGATTTTATCTTCAAATACAAGAACTTTTCGTGGTTTTGTTGGTTTTCAGCAAATGAACATATTTCAGCGAGCTGGAGGTTTTTTCCTTAATAGCGTCAGATTTTATCTTAAAATACAAGAACATTTCGTGGTTCTTGTCAATTTTTGTTGGTTTTCATCCAATGAACTTATTTCAGTCAGCTAGATCTTTCTTCTTCAAAGCAAAAAGATTTTATCTTCAAATACAAGAACTTTTCGTGGTTTTGTTGGTTTTCAGCAAATGAACATATTTCAGTGAGTGAGAAGTTTTTTCTTTAATAGCGTAAGATTTTATCATAAAATAGAAGAGCTTTTCGTGGTTCTTGTCAAATTGTGTTGGTTTTCATCCAATGAACTTATTTCAGTCAGCTAGATCTTTCTTCTTCGAAGCAAAAAGATTTTATCTTCAAATACAAGAACTTTTCATGGTTTTTTTGGTTTCCAGCAAATGAACAAATTTCAGCGAGCGAGAAGTTTTTTCTTTAATAGCGTCAGATTTTATCTTAAAATACAAGAACATTTCGTGGTTCTTGTCAATTTTTGTTGGTTTTCATCCAATGAACTTATTTCAGTCAGCTAGATCTTTCTTCTTCAAAGCAAAAAGATTTTATCTTCAAATACAAGAACTTTTCGTGGTTTTGTTGGTTTTCAGCAAATGAACATATTTCAGCGAGCTGGAGGTTTTTTCCTTAATAGCGTCAGATTTTATCTTAAAATACAAGAACATTTCGTGGTTCTTGTCAATTTTTGTTGGTTTTCATCCAATGAACTTATTTCAGTCAGCTAGATCTTTCTTCTTCAAAGCAAAAAGATTTTATCTTCAAATACAAGAACTTTTCGTGGTTTTGTTGGTTTTCAGCAAATGAACATATTTCAGTGAGTGAGAAGTTTTTTCTTTAATAGCGTAAGATTTTATCATAAAATAGAAGAGCTTTTCGTGGTTCTTGTCAAATTGTGTTGGTTTTCATCCAATGAACTTATTTCAGTCAGCTAGATCTTTCTTCTTCAAAGCAAAAAGATTTTATCTTCAAATACAAGAACTTTTCATGGTTTTTTTGGTTTCCAGCAAATGAACAAATTTCAGCGAGCGAGAAGTTTTTTCTTTAATAGCGTCAGATTTTGTCTTAAAATGCAAGAACTTTTCGTGGTTCTTGTCAATTTTTGTTGGTTTTCATCGAATGTACTTACTTCAGTCAGCTCGATCTTTCTTCTTCAAAGCAAAAAGTTTTTATCTCCAAATGCAAGAACTTTTCGTGGTTTTGTTGGTTTTCAGCAAATGAACATATTTCAGCGAGCGAGAAGTTTTTTCTTCAATAGCGTAAGATTTTATCTTCAAATACAAGAACCTTTCGTGGTTCTTGTCAATTTCTGTTGGTTTTCATCTGATGAACTTATTTCAGTCAGCTAGATCTTTCTTCTTCAAAGCAAAAAGATTTTATCTTCAAATACAAGAACTTTTCGTGGTTTTGTTGGTTTTCAGCAAATGAACATATTTCAGCGAGCGAGAAGTTTTTTCTTTAATACCGTCAGATTTTATCTGAAAATACAAGAACATTTCGTGGTTCTTGTCAATTTTTGTTGGTTTTCATCTAATGAACTTATTTCAGTCAGCTAGATCTTTCTTCTTCAAAGCAAAAAGATTTTATCTTCAAATACAAGAACCTTTCGTGGTTTTGTTGGTTTTCAGCAAATGAACATATTTCAGCGAGCTGGAAGTTTTTTCTTTAATAGCGTCAGATTTTATCTTAAAATGCAAGAACTTTTCGTGCTTCTTGTCAATTTTTGTTGGTTTTCATCCAATGAACTTATTTCAGTCAGCCAGATCTTTCTTCTTTGATGCAAAAAGATTTCATCTTCAAATACAAGAACTTTTCGTGGTTTTGTTGGTTTTCAGCAAAAGAACATATTTCAAGGAGCGAGAAGTTTTTTCTTTAATAGCGTAACATTTTATCTTAAAATACAAGAACTTTTCGTGGTTCTTGTCAATTTTTGTTGGTTTTCATTGAATGTACTTACTTCAGTCAGCTCGATCTTTCTTCTTCAAAGCAAAAAGATTTTATCTCCAAATGCAAGAACTTTTCGTGGTTTTGTTGGTTTTCAGCAAATGAACATATTTCAGCGAGCGAGAAGTTTTTTCTTCAATAGCGTAAGATTTTATCTTCAAATACAAGAACTTTTCGTGGTTCTTGTCAATTTCTGTTGGTTTTCATCTGATGAACTTATTTCAGTCAGCTAGATCTTTCTTCTTCAAAGCAAAAAGATTTTATCTTCAAATACAAGAACTTTTCGTGGTTTTGTTGGTTTTCAGCAAATGAACATATTTCAGCGAGCGAGAAGTTTTTTCTTTAAAACCGTCAGATTTTATCTTAAAATACAAGAACATTTCGTGGTTCTTGTCAATTTTTGTTGGTTTTCATCTAATGAACTTATTTCAGTCAGCTAGATCTTTCTTCTTCAAAGCAAAAAGATTTTATCTTCAAATACAAGAACTTTTCGTGGTTTTGTTGGTTTTCAGCAAATGAGCATATTTCAGCGAGTGAGGAGTTTTTTCTTTAATAGCGTCAGATTTTATCTTAAAATACAAGAACTTTTCGTGGTTCTTGTCAATTTTTGTTGGTTTTCATCCAATGAACTTATTTCAGTCAGCCAGATCTTTCTTCTTTAATGCAAAAAGATTTCATCTTCAAATACAAGAACTTTTCGTGGTTTTGTTGGTTTTCAGCAAAAGAACATATTTCAGCGAGCTCGAAGTTTTTTCTTTAATAGCGTAACATTTTATCTTAAAATACAAGAACTTTTCGTGGTTCTTGTCAATTTTTGTTGGTTTTCATCTCATGAACTTATTTCAGTCAGCTGGATCTTTCTTCTTCAAAGCAAAAAGATTTTATCTTCAAATACAAGAACTTTTCGTGGTTTTGTTGGTTTTCAGCAAATGAACATATTTCAGCGAGCTGGAGGTTTTTTCCTTAATAGCGTCAGATTTTATCTTAAAATACAAGAACATTTCGTGGTTCTTGTCAATTTTTGTTGGTTTTCATCCAATGAACTTATTTCAGTCAGCTAGATCTTTCTTCTTCAAAGCAAAAAGATTTTATCTTCAAATACAAGAACTTTTCGTGGTTTTGTTGGTTTTCAGCAAATGAACATATTTCAGCGAGCTGGAGGTTTTTTCCTTAATAGCGTCAGATTTTATCTTAAAATACAAGAACATTTCGTGGTTCTTGTCAATTTTTGTTGGTTTTCATCCAATGAACTTATTTCAGTCAGCTAGATCTTTCTTCTTCAAAGCAAAAAGATTTTATCTTCAAATACAAGAACTTTTCGTGGTTTTGTTGGTTTTCAGCAAATGAACATATTTCAGTGAGTGAGAAGTTTTTTCTTTAATAGCGTAAGATTTTATCATAAAATAGAAGAGCTTTTCGTGGTTCTTGTCAAATTGTGTTGGTTTTCATCCAATGAACTTATTTCAGTCAGCTAGATCTTTCTTCTTCGAAGCAAAAAGATTTTATCTTCAAATACAAGAACTTTTCATGGTTTTTTTGGTTTCCAGCAAATGAACAAATTTCAGCGAGCGAGAAGTTTTTTCTTTAATAGCGTCAGATTTTGTCTTAAAATGCAAGAACTTTTCGTGGTTTTGTTGGTTTTCAGCAAATGAACATATTTCAGCGAGCTGGAGGTTTTTTCCTTAATAGCGTCAGATTTTATCTTAAAATACAAGAACATTTCGTGGTTCTTGTCAATTTTTGTTGGTTTTCATCCAATGAACTTATTTCAGTCAGCTAGATCTTTCTTCTTCAAAGCAAAAAGATTTTATCTTCAAATACAAGAACTTTTCGTGGTTTTGTTGGTTTTCAGCAAATGAACATATTTCAGTGAGTGAGAAGTTTTTTCTTTAATAGCGTAAGATTTTATCATAAAATAGAAGAGCTTTTCGTGGTTCTTGTCAAATTGTGTTGGTTTTCATCTAATGAACTTATTTCAGTCAGCTAGATCTTTCTTCTTCAAAGCAAAAAGATTTTATCTTCAAATACAAGAACTTTTCATGGTTTTTTTGGTTTCCAGCAAATGAACAAATTTCAGCGAGCGAGAAGTTTTTTCTTTAATAGCGTCAGATTTTGTCTTAAAATGCAAGAACTTTTCGTGGTTCTTGTCAATTTTTGTTGGTTTTCATCGAATGTACTTACTTCAGTCAGCTCGATCTTTCTTCTTCAAAGCAAAAAGTTTTTATCTCCAAATGCAAGAACTTTTCGTGGTTTTGTTGGTTTTCAGCAAATGAACATATTTCAGCGAGCGAGAAGTTTTTTCTTCAATAGCGTAAGATTTTATCTTCAAATACAAGAACCTTTCGTGGTTCTTGTCAATTTCTGTTGGTTTTCATCTGATGAACTTATTTCAGTCAGCTAGATCTTTCTTCTTCAAAGCAAAAAGATTTTATCTTCAAATACAAGAACTTTTCGTGGTTTTGTTGGTTTTCAGCAAATGAACATATTTCAGCGAGCGAGAAGTTTTTTCTTTAATACCGTCAGATTTTATCTGAAAATACAAGAACATTTCGTGGTTCTTGTCAATTTTTGTTGGTTTTCATCGAATGAACTTATTTCAGTCAGCTAGATCTTTCTTCTTCAAAGCAAAAAGATTTTATCTTCAAATACAAGAACCTTTCGTGGTTTTGTTGGTTTTCAGCAAATGAACATATTTCAGCGAGCTGGAAGTTTTTTCTTTAATAGCGTCAGATTTTATCTTAAAATGCAAGAACTTTTCGTGCTTCTTGTCAATTTTTGTTGGTTTTCATCCAATGAACTTATTTCAGTCAGCCAGATCTTTCTTCTTTGATGCAAAAAGATTTCATCTTCAAATACAAGAACTTTTCGTGGTTTTGTTGGTTTTCAGCAAAAGAACATATTTCAAGGAGCGAGAAGTTTTTTCTTTAATAGCGTAACATTTTATCTTAAAATACAAGAACTTTTCGTGGTTCTTGTCAATTTTTGTTGGTTTTCATTGAATGTACTTACTTCAGTCAGCTCGATCTTTCTTCTTCAAAGCAAAAAGATTTTATCTCCAAATGCAAGAACTTTTCGTGGTTTTGTTGGTTTTCAGCAAATGAACATATTTCAGCGAGCGAGAAGTTTTTTCTTCAATAGCGTAAGATTTTATCTTCAAATACAAGAACTTTTCGTGGTTCTTGTCAATTTCTGTTGGTTTTCATCTGATGAACTTATTTCAGTCAGCTAGATCTTTCTTCTTCAAAGCAAAAAGATTTTATCTTCAAATACAAGAAATTTTCGTGGTTTTGTTGGTTTTCAGCAAATGAACATATTTCAGCGAGCGAGAAGTTTTTTCTTTAATACCGTCAGATTTTATCTGAAAATACAAGAACATTTCGTGGTTCTTGTCAATTTTTGTTGGTTTTCATCGAATGAACTTATTTCAGTCAGCTAGATCTTTCTTCTTCAAAGCAAAAAGATTTTATCTTCAAATACAAGAACCTTTCGTGGTTTTGTTGGTTTTCAGCAAATGAACATATTTCAGCGAGCTGGAAGTTTTTTCTTTAATAGCGTCAGATTTTATCTTAAAATGCAAGAACTTTTCGTGCTTCTTGTCAATTTTTGTTGGTTTTCATCCAATGAACTTATTTCAGTCAGCCAGATCTTTCTTCTTTGATGCAAAAAGATTTCATCTTCAAATACAAGAACTTTTCGTGGTTTTGTTGGTTTTCAGCAAAAGAACATATTTCAAGGAGCGAGAAGTTTTTTCTTTAATAGCGTAACATTTTATCTTAAAATACAAGAACTTTTCGTGGTTCTTGTCAATTTTTGTTGGTTTTCATTGAATGTACTTACTTCAGTCAGCTCGATCTTTCTTCTTCAAAGCAAAAAGATTTTATCTCCAAATGCAAGAACTTTTCGTGGTTTTGTTGGTTTTCAGCAAATGAACATATTTCAGCGAGCGAGAAGTTTTTTCTTCAATAGCGTAAGATTTTATCTTCAAATACAAGAACTTTTCGTGGTTCTTGTCAATTTCTGTTGGTTTTCATCTGATGAACTTATTTCAGTCAGCTAGATCTTTCTTCTTCAAAGCAAAAAGATTTTATCTTCAAATACAAGAACTTTTCGTGGTTTTGTTGGTTTTCAGCAAATGAACATATTTCAGCGAGCGAGAAGTTTTTTCTTTAAAACCGTCAGATTTTATCTTAAAATACAAGAACATTTCGTGGTTCTTGTCAATTTTTGTTGGTTTTCATCTAATGAACTTATTTCAGTCAGCTAGATCTTTCTTCTTCAAAGCAAAAAGATTTTATCTTCAAATACAAGAACTTTTCGTGGTTTTGTTGGTTTTCAGCAAATGAGCATATTTCAGCGAGTGAGGAGTTTTTTCTTTAATAGCGTCAGATTTTATCTTAAAATACAAGAACTTTTCGTGGTTCTTGTCAATTTTTGTTGGTTTTCATCCAATGAACTTATTTCAGTCAGCCAGATCTTTCTTCTTTAATGCAAAAAGATTTCATCTTCAAATACAAGAACTTTTCGTGGTTTTGTTGGTTTTCAGCAAAAGAACATATTTCAGCGAGCTCGAAGTTTTTTCTTTAATAGCGTAACATTTTATCTTAAAATACAAGAACTTTTCGTGGTTCTTGTCAATTTTTGTTGGTTTTCATCTCATGAACTTATTTCAGTCAGCTGGATCTTTCTTCTTCAAAGCAAAAAGATTTTATCTTCAAATACAAGAACTTTTCGTGGTTTTGTTGGTTTTCAGCAAATGAACATATTTCAGCGAGCTAGAGGTTATTTCCTTAATAGCGTCAGATTTTGTCTTAAAATGCAAGAACTTTTCGTGGTTCTTGTCAATTTTTGTTGGTTTTCATCGAATGTACTTACTTCAGTCAGCTCGATCTTTCTTCTTCAAAGCAAAAAGATTTTATCTCCAAATGCAAGAACTTTTCGTGGTTTTGTTGGTTTTCAGCAAATGAACATATTTCAGCGAGCGAGAAGTTTTTTCTTCAATAGCGTAAGATTTTATCTTCAAATACAAGAACTTTTCGTGGTTCTTGTCAATTTCTGTTGGTTTTCATCTGATGAACTTATTTCAGTCAGCTAGATCTTTCTTCTTCAAAGCAAAAAGATTTTATCTTCAAATACAAGAACTTTTCGTGGTTTTGTTGGTTTTCAGCAAATGAACATATTTCAGCGAGCGAGAAGTTTTTTCTTTAATACCGTCAGATTTTATCTTAAAATACAAGAACATTTCGTGGTTCTTGTCAATTTTTGTTGGTTTTCATCGAATGAACTTATTTCAGTCAGCTGGATCTTTCTTCTTCAAAGCAAAAAGATTTTATCTTCAAATACAAGAACCTTTCGTGGTTTTGTTGGTTTTCAGCAAATGAACATATTTCAGCGAGCTGGAAGTTTTTTCTTTAATAGCGTCAGATTTTATCTTAAAATGCAAGAACTTTTCGTGCTTCTTGTCAATTTTTGTTGGTTTTCATCCAATGAACTTATTTCAGTCAGCCAGATCTTTCTTCTTTGATGCAAAAAGATTTCATCTTCAAATACAAGAACTTTTCGTGGTTTTGTTGGTTTTCAGCAAAAGAACATATTTCAAGGAGCTAGAAGTTTTTTCTTTAATAGCGTAACATTTTATCTTAAAATACAAGAACTTTTCGTGGTTCTTGTCAATTTTTGTTGGTTTTCATTGAATGTACTTACTTCAGTCAGCTCGATCTTTCTTCTTCAAAGCAAAAAGATTTTATCTCCAAATGCAAGAACTTTTCGTGGTTTTGTTGGTTTTCAGCAAATGAACATATTTCAGCGAGCGAGAAGTTTTTTCTTCAATAGCGTAAGATTTTATCTTCAAATACAAGAACTTTTCGTGGTTCTTGTCAATTTCTGTTGGTTTTCATCTGATGAACTTATTTCAGTCAGCTAGATCTTTCTTCTTCAAAGCAAAAAGATTTTATCTTCAAATACAAGAACTTTTCGTGGTTTTGTTGGTTTTCAGCAAATGAACATATTTCAGTGAGCGAGAAGTTTTTTCTTTAATACCGTCAGATTTTATCTTAAAATACAAGAACATTTCGTGGTTCTTGTCAATTTTTGTTGGTTTTCATCTAATGAACTTATTTCAGTCAGCTAGATCTTTCTTCTTCAAAGCAAAAAGATTTTATCTTCAAATACAAGAACTTTTCGTGGTTTTGTTGGTTTTCAGCAAATGAACATATTTCAGCGAGCTGGAGGTTTTTTCCTTAATAGCGTCAGATTTTATCTTAAAATACAAGAACATTTCGTGGTTCTTGTCAATTTTTGTTGGTTTTCATCCAATGAACTTATTTCAGTCAGCTCGATCTTTCTTCTTCAAAGCAAAAAGATTTTATCTTCAAATACAAGAACTTTTCGTGGTTTTGTTGGTTTTCAGCAAATGAACATATTTCAGTGAGTGAGAAGTTTTTTCTTTAATAGCGTAAGATTTTATCATAAAATAGAAGAGCTTTTCGTGGTTCTTGTCAAATTGTGTTGGTTTTCATCTAATGAACTTATTTCAGTCAGCTAGATCTTTCTTCTTCAAAGCAAAAAGATTTTATCTTCAAATACAAGAACCTTTCGTGGTTTTGTTGGTTTTCAGCAAATGAACATATTTCAGCGAGCTGGAAGTTTTTTCTTTAATAGCGTCAGATTTTATCTTAAAATGCAAGAACTTTTCGTGCTTCTTGTCAATTTTTGTTGGTTTTCATCCAATGAACTTATTTCAGTCAGCCAGATCTTTCTTCTTTGATGCAAAAAGATTTCATCTTCAAATACAAGAACTTTTCGTGGTTTTGTTGGTTTTCAGCAAAAGAACATATTTCAAGGAGCGAGAAGTTTTTTCTTTAATAGCGTCACACTTTATCTTAAAATACAAGAACTTTTCGTGGTTCTTGTCAATTTTTGTTGGTTTTCATTGAATGTACTTACTTCAGTCAGCTCGATCTTTCTTCTTCAAAGCAAAAAGATTTTATCTCCAAATGCAAGAACTTTTCGTGGTTTTGTTGGTTTTCAGCAAATGAACATATTTCAGCGAGCGAGAAGTTTTTTCTTCAATAGCGCAAGATTTTATCTTCAAATACAAGAACTTTTCGTGGTTCTTGTCAATTTCTGTTGGTTTTCATCTGATGAACTTATTTCAGTCAGCTAGATCTTTCTTCTTCAAAGCAAAAAGATTTTATCTTCAAATACAAGAACTTTTCGTGGTTTTGTTGGTTTTCAGCAAATGAGCATATTTCAGCGAGTGAGGAGTTTTTTCTTTAATAGCGTCAGATTTTATCTTAAAATACAAGAACTTTTCGTGGTTCTTATCAATTTTTGTTGGTTTTCATCCAATGAACTTATTTCAGTCAGCCAGATCTTTCTTCTTTAATGCAAAAAGATTTTATCTTCAAATACAAGAACTTTTCGTGGTTTTGTTGGTTTTCAGCAAAAGAACATATTTCAGCGAGCTCGAAGTTTTTTCTTTAATAGCGTAACATTTTATCTTAAAATACAAGAACTTTTCGTGGTTCTTGTCAATTTTTGTTGGTTTTCATCTCATGAACTTATTTCAGTCAGCAAGATCTTTCTTCTTCAAAGCAAAAAGATTTTATCTTCAAATACAAGAACCTTTCGTGGTTTTGTTGGTTTTCAGCAAATGAACATATTTCAGCGAGCTGGAAGTTTTTACTTTAATAGCGTCAGATTCTTTCTTAAAATGCAAGAACTTTTCGTGCTTCTTGTCAATTTTTGTTGGTTTTCATCCAATGAACTTATTTCAGTCAGCCAGATCTTTCTTCTTTGATGCAAAAAGATTTCATCTTTAAATACAAGAACTTTTCGTGGTTTTGTTGGTTTTCAGCAAAAGAACATATTTCAAGGAGCGAGACGTTTTTTCTTCAATAGCGCAACATTTTATCTTAAAATACAAGAACTTTTCGTGGTTCTTGTCAATTTTTGTTGGTTTTCATTGAATGTACTTACTTCAGTCAGCTCGATCTTTCTTCTTCAAAGCAAAAAGATTTTATCTCCAAATGCAAGAACTTTTCGTGGTTTTGTTGGTTTTCAGCAAATGAACATATTTCAGCGAGCGAGAAGTTTTTTCTTCAATAGCGTAAGATTTTATCTTCAAATACAAGAACTTTTCGTGGTTCTTGTCAATTTTTGTTGGTTTTCATCTAATGAACTTATTTCAGTCAGCTAGATCTTTCTTCTTCAAAGCAAAAAGATTTTATCTTCAAATACAAGAACTTTTCGTGGTTTTGTTGGTTTTCAGCAAATGAGCATATTTCAGCGAGTGAGGAGTTTTTTCTTTAATAGCGTCAGATTTTATCTTAAAATACAAGAACTTTTCGTGGTTCTTGTCAATTTTTGTTGGTTTTCATCCAATGAACTTATTTCAGTCAGCCAGATCTTTCATCTTTAATGCAAAAAGATTTCATCTTCAAATACAAGAACTTTTCGTGGTTTTGTTGGTTTTCAGCAAAAGAACATATTTCAGCGAGCTCGAAGTTTTTTCTTTAATAGCGTAACATTTTATCTTAAAATACAAGAACTTTTCGTGGTTCTTGTCAATTTTTGTTGGTTTTCATCTCATGAACTTATTTCAGTCAGCTAGATCTTTCTTCTTCAAAGCAATAAGATTTTATCTTCAAATACAAGAACTTTTCGTGGTTTTGTTGGTTTTCAGCAAATGAACATATTTCAGCGAGCTAGAGGTTTTTTCCTTAATAGCGTCAGATTTTGTCTTAAAATGCAAGAACTTTTCGTGGTTCTTGTCAATTTTTGTTGGTTTTCATCGAATGTACTTACTTCAGTCAGCTCGATCTTTCTTCTTCAAAGCAAAAAGATTTTATCTCCAAATGCAAGAACTTTTCGTGGTTTTCTTGGTTTTCAGCAAATGAACATATTTCAGCGAGCGAGATGTTTTTTCTTCAATAGCGTAAGATTTTATCTTCAAATACAAGAACTTTTCGTGGTTCTTGTCAATTTCTGTTGGTTTTCATCTGATGAACTTATTTCAGTCAGCTAGATCTTTCTTCTTCAAAGCAAAAAGATTTTATCTTCAAATACAAGAACTTTTCGTGGTTTTGTTGGTTTTCAGCAAATGAACATATTTCAGCGAGCGAGAAGTTTTTTCTTCAATACCGTCAGATTTTATCTTAAAATACAAGAACATTTCGTGGTTCTTGTCAATTTTTGTTGGTTTTCATCTAATGAACTTATTTCAGTCAGCTGGATCTTTCTTCTTCAAAGCAAAAAGATTTTATCTTCAAATACAAGAACCTTTCGTGGTTTTGTTGGTTTTCAGCAAATGAACATATTTCAGCGAGCTGGAAGTTTTTTCTTCAATAGCGTCAGATTCTTTCTTAAAATGCAAGAACTTTTCGTGCTTCTTGTCAATTTTTGTTGGTTTTCATCCAATGAACTTATTTCAGTCAGCCAGATCTTTCTTCTTTGATGCAAAAAGATTTCATCTTCAAATACAAGAACTTTTCGTGGTTTTGTTGGTTTTCAGCAAAAGAACATATTTCAAGGAGCGAGACGTTTTTTCTTTAATAGCGTAACATTTTATCTTAAAATACAAGAACTTTTCGTGGTTCTTGTCAATTTTTGTTGGTTTTCATTGAATGTACTTACTTCAGTCAGCTCGATCTTTCTTCTTCAAAGCAAAAAGATTTTATCTCCAAATGCAAGAACTTTTCGTGGTTTTGTTGGTTTTCAGCAAATGAACATATTTCAGCGAGCGAGAAGTTTTTTCTTCAATAGCGTAAGATTTTATCTTCAAATACAAGAACTTTTCGTGGTTCTTGTCAATTTTTGTTGGTTTTCATCCAATGAACTTATTTCAGTCAGCGAGATCTTTCTTCTTGAAAGCAAAAAGATTTTATCTTCAAATACAAGAACTTTTCGTGGTTTTGTTGGTTTTCAGCAAATGAGCATATTTCAGCGAGTGAGGAGTTTTTTCTTTAATAGCGTCAGATTTTATCTTAAAATACAAGAACTTTTCGTGGTTCTTGTCAATTTTTGTTGGTTTTCATCCAATGAACTTATTTCAGTCAGCCAGATCTTTCTTCTTTAATGCAAAAAGATTTCATCTTCAAATACAAGAACTTTTCGTGGTTTTGTTGGTTTTCAGCAAAAGAACATATTTGAGCGAGCTCGAAGTTTTTTCTTTAATAGCGTAACATTTTATCTTAAAATACAAGAACTTTTCGTGGTTCTTGTCAATTTTTGTTGGTTTTCATCTCATGAACTTATTTCAGTCAGCTAGATCTTTCTTCTTCAAAGCAAAAAGATTTTATCTTCAAATACAAGAACTTTTCGTGGTTTTGTTGGTTTTCAGCAAATGAACATATTTCAGCGAGCGAGAAGTTTTTTCCTTAATAGCGTCAGATTTTATCTTAAAATACAAGAACATTTCGTGGTTCTTGTCAATTTTTGTTGGTTTTCATCCAATGAACTTATTTCAGTCAGCTGGATCTTTCTTCTTCAAAGCAAAAAGATTTTATCTTCAAATACAAGAACTTTTCGTGGTTTTGTTGGTTTTCAGCAAATGAACATATTTCAGTGAGTGAGAAGTTTTTTCTTGAATAGCGTAAGATTTTATCATAAAATAGAAGAGCTTTTCGTGGTTCTTGTCAAATTGTGTTGGTTTTCATCTCATGAACTTATTTCAGTCAGCTAGATCTTTCTTCTTCAAAGCAAAAAGATTTTATCTTCAAATACAAGAACTTTTCGTGGTTTTTTTGGTTTCCAGCAAATGAACAAATTTCAGCGAGCGAGAAGTTTTTTCTTTAATAGCGTCAGATTTTGTCTTAAAATGCAAGAACTTTTCGTGGTTCTTGTCAATTTTTGTTGGTTTTCATCGAAAGTACTTACTTCAGTCAGCTCGATCTTTCTTCTTCAAAGCAAAAAGATTTTATCTCCAAATGCAAGAACTTTTCGTGGTTTTGTTGGTTTTCAGCAAATGAACATATTTCAGCGAGCAAGAAGTTTTTTCTTTAATACCGTCAGATTTTATCTTAATACACAAGAACATTTCGTGGTTCTTGTCAATTTTTGTTGGTTTTCATCTAATGAACTTATTTCAGTCAGCTAGATCTTTCTTCTTCAAAGCAAAAAGATTTTATCTTCAAATACAAGAACTTTTCGTGGTTTTGTTGGTTTTCAGCAAATGAGCATATTTCAGCGAGTGAGGAGTTTTTTCTTTAATAGCGTCAGATTTTATCTTAAAATACAAGAACTTTTCGTGGTTTTGTTGGTTTTCAGCAAATGAACATATTTCAGCGAGCTAGAAGTTTTTTCCTTAATAGCGTCAGATTTTATCTTGAAATACAAGAACATTTCGTGGTTCTTGTCAATTTTTGTTGGTTTTCATCCAATGAACTTATTTCAGTCAGCGAGATCTTTCTTCTTCAAAGCAAAAAGATTTTATCTTCAAATACAAGAACTTTTCGTGGTTTTGTTGGTTTTCAGCAAATGAACATATTTCAGCAAGCGAGAAGTTTTTTCTTTCATAGCGTCAGATTTTATCATAAAATACAAGAACTTTTCGTGGTTCTTGTCAATTTTTGTTGGTTTTCATCGAATGAACTTATTTCAGTCAGCCAGATCTTTCTTCTTTAATGCAAAAAGATTTTATCTTCAAATACAAGAACTTTTCGTGGTTTTGTTGGTTTTCAGCAAATGAACATATTTCAGCGAGCCAGAAGGTTTTTCTTTAATAGCGTAAGATTTTATCTTAAAATACAAGAACACTTCGTGGTTCTTGTCAATTTCTGTTGGTTTTCATCTGATGAACTTATTTCAGTCAGCTAGATCTTTCTTCTTCAAAGCAAAAAGATTTTATCTTCAAATACAAGAACTTTTCGTGGTTTTATTGGTTTTCAGCAAATGAACATATTTCAGCGAGCGAGAAGTTTTTTCTTTAATACCGTCAGATTTTATCTTTAAATACAAGAACATTTCGTGGTTCTTGTCAATTTTTGTTGGTTTTCATCTGATGAACTTATTTCAGTCAGCTAGATCTTTCTTCTTCAAAGCAAAAAGATTTTATCTTCAAATACAAGAACTTTTCGTGGTTTTTTTGGTTTCCAGCAAATGAACAAATTTCAGCGAGCGAGAAGTTTTTTCTTTAATAGCGTCAGATTTTGTCTTAAAATGCAAGAACTTTTCGTGGTTCTTGTCAATTTTTGTTGGTTTTCATCGAATGTACTTACTTCAGTCAGCTCGATCTTTCTTCTTCAAAGCAAAAAGATTTTATCTCCAAATGCAAGAACTTTTCGTGGTTTTGTTGGTTTTCAGCAAATGAACATATTTCAGCGAGCGAGAAGTTTTTTCTTCAATAGCGTAAGATTTTATCTTCAAATACAAGAACTTTTCGTGGTTCTTGTCAATTTTTGTTGGTTTTCATCTGATGAACTTATTTCAGTCAGCTAGATCTTTCTTCTTCAAAGCAAAAAGATTTTATCTTCAAATACAAGAACTTTTCGTGGTTTTGTTGGTTTTCAGCAAATGAACATATTTCAGCGAGCAAGAAGTTTTTTCTTTAATACCGTCAGATTTTATCTTAATATACAAGAACATTTCGTGGTTCTTGTCAATTTTTGTTGGTTTTCATCTAATGAACTTATTTCAGTCAGCTAGATCTTTCTTCTTCAAAGCAAAAAGATTTTATCTTCAAATACAAGAACTTTTCGTGGTTTTGTTGGTTTTCAGCAAATGAGCATATTTCAGCGAGTGAGGAGTTTTTTCTTTAATAGCGTCAGATTTTATCTTAAAATACAAGAACTTTTCGTGGTTTTGTTGTTTTTCAGCAAATGAACATATTTCAGCGAGCTAGAAGTTTTTTCCTTAATAGCGTCAGATTTTATCTTAAAATACAAGAACATTTCGTGGTTCTTGTCAATTTTTGTTGGTTTTCATCCAATGAACTTATTTCAGTCAGCGAGATCTTTCTTCTTCAAAGCAAAAAGATTTTATCTCCAAATGCAAGAACTTTTCGTGGTTTTGTTGGTTTTCAGCAAATGAACATATTTCAGCGAGCGAGAAGTTTTTTCTTCAATAGCGTAAGATTTTATCTTCAAATACAAGAACTTTTCGTGGTTCTTGTCAATTTCTGTTGGTTTTCATCTGATGAACTTATTTCAGTCAGCTAGATCTTTCTTCTTCAAAGCAAAAAGATTTTATCTTCAAATACAAGAACTTTTCGTGGTTTTATTGGTTTTCAGCAAATGAACATATTTCAGCGAGCGAGAAGTTTTTTCTTTAATACCGTCAGATTTTATCTTTAAATACAAGAACATTTCGTGGTTCTTGTCAATTTTTGTTGGTTTTCATCTAATGAACTTATTTCAGTCAGCTAGATCTTTCTTCTTTAAAGCAAAAAGATTTTATCTTCAAATACAAGAACTTTTCGTGGTTTTGTTGGTTTTCAGCAAATGAGCATATTTCAGCGAGTGAGGAGTTTTTTCTTTAATAGCGTCAGATTTCATCTTCAAATACAAGAACTTTTCGTGGTTTTGTTGGTTTTCATCCAATGAACTTATTTCAGTCAGCTGGATCTTTCTTCTTCAAAGCAAAAAGATTTTATCTTCAAACACAAGAACTTTTCGTGGTTTTGTTGGTTTTCAGCAAATGAGCATATTTCAGCGAGTGAGGAGTTTTTTCTTTAATAGCGTCAGATTTTATCTTAAAATACAAGAACTTTTCGTGGTTTTGTTGGTTTTCAGCAAATGAACATATTTCAGCGAGCTAGAAGTTTTTTCCTTAATAGCGTCAGATTTTATCTTAAAATACAAGAACATTTCGTGGTTCTTGTCAATTTTTGTTGGTTTTCATCCAATGAACTTATTTCAGTCAGCGAGATCTTTCTTCTTCAAAGCAAAAAGATTTTATCTTCAAATACAAGAACTTTTCGTGGTTTTGTTGGTTTTCAGCAAATGAACATATTTCAGCGAGCGAGAAGTTTTTTCTTTCATAGCGTCAGATTTTATCATAAAATACAAGAACTTTTCGTGGTTCTTGTCAATTTTTGTTGGTTTTCATCGAATGAACTTATTTCAGTCAGCCAGATCTTTCTTCTTTAATGCAAAAAGATTTTATCTTCAAACACAAGAACTTTTCGTGGTTTTGTTGGTTTTCAGCAAATGAACATATTTCAGCGAGCCAGAAGGTTTTTCTTTAATAGCGTAAGATTTTATCTTAAAATACAAGAACACTTCGTGGTTGTTGTCAATTTTTGTTGGTTTTCATCCACTGAACTTATTTCAGTCAGCTGGATCTTTCTTCTTCAAAGCAAAAAGATTTTATCTCCAAATGCAAGAACTTTTCGTGGTTTTATTGGTTTTCAGCAAATGAACATATTTCAGCGAGCGAGAAGTTTTTTCTTCAATAGCGTAAGATTTTATCTTCAAATACAAGAACTTTTCGTGGTTCTTGTCAATTTTTGTTGGTTTTCATCTGATGAACTTATTTCAGTCAGCTAGATCTTTCTTCTTCAAAGCAAAAAGATTTTATCTTCAAATACAAGAACTTTTCGTGGTTTTGTTGGTTTTCAGCAAATGAACATATTTCAGCGAGCAAGAAGTTTTTTCTTTAATACCGTCAGATTTTATCTTAATATACAAGAACATTTCGTGGTTCTTGTCAATTTTTGTTGGTTTTCATCTAATGAACTTATTTCAGTCAGCTAGATCTTTCT
Source organism: Heptranchias perlo (assembly GCF_035084215.1). NCBI lineage: Eukaryota > Metazoa > Chordata > Chondrichthyes > Hexanchiformes > Hexanchidae > Heptranchias > Heptranchias perlo. The sequence goes on from NW_027138483.1 coordinate 851,370, forward strand.
TCTTCAAAGCAAAAAGATTTTATCTTCAAATACAAGAACTTTTCGTGGTTTTGTTGGTTTTCAGCAAATGAGCATATTTCAGCGAGTGAGGAGTTTTTTCTTTAATAGCGTCAGATTTTATCTTAAAATACAAGAACTTTTCGTGGTTTTGTTGGTTTTCAGCAAATGAACATATTTCAGCGAGCTAGAAGTTTTTTCCTTAATAGCGTCAGATTTTATCTTAAAATACAAGAACATTTCGTGGTTCTTGTCAATTTTTGTTGGTTTTCATCCAATGAACTTATTTCAGTCAGCGAGATCTTTCTTCTTCAAAGCAAAAAGATTTTATCTTCAAATACAAGAACTTTTCGTGGTTTTGTTGGTTTTCAGCAAATGAACATATTTCAGCAAGCGAGAAGTTTTTTCTTTCATAGCGTCAGATTTTATCATAAAATACAAGAACTTTTCGTGGTTCTTGTCAATTTTTGTTGGTTTTCATCGAATGAACTTATTTCAGTCAGCCAGATCTTTCTTCTTTAATGCAAAAAGATTTTATCTTCAAATACAAGAACTTTTCGTGGTTTTGTTGGTTTTCAGCAAATGAACATATTTCAGCGAGCCAGAAGGTTTTTCTTTAATAGCGTAAGATTTTATCTTAAAATACAAGAACACTTCGTGGTTGTTGTCAATTTTTGTTGGTTTTCATCCAATGAACTTATTTCAGTCAGCTGGATCTTTCTTCTTCAAAGCAAAAAGATTTTATCTCCAAATGCAAGAACTTTTCGTGGTTTTGTTGGTTTTCAGCAAATGAACATATTTCAGCGAGCGAGAAGTTTTTTCTTCAATAGCGTAAGATTTTATCTTCAAATACAAGAACTTTTCGTGGTTCTTGTCAATTTCTGTTGGTTTTCATCTGATGAACTTATTTCAGTCAGCTAGATCTTTCTTCTTCAAAGCAAAAAGATTTTATCTTCAAATACAAGAACTTTTCGTGGTTTTATTGGTTTTCAGCAAATGAACATATTTCAGCGAGCGAGAAGTTTTTTCTTTAATACCGTCAGATTTTATCTTAAAATACAAGAACATTTCGTGGTTCTTGTCAATTTTTGTTGGTTTTCATCTAATGAACTTATTTCAGTCAGCTAGATCTTTCTTCTTCAAAGCAAAAAGATTTTATCTTCAAATACAAGAACTTTTCGTGGTTTTGTTGGTTTTCAGCAAATGAGCATATTTCAGCGAGTGAGGAGTTTTTTCTTTAATAGCGTCAGATTTTATCTTAAAATACAAGAACTTTTCGTGGTTCTTGTCAATTTTTGTTGGTTTTCATCGAATGAACTTATTTCAGTCAGCCAGATCTTTCTTCTTTAATGCAAAAAGATTTCATCTTCAAATACAAGAACTTTTCGTGGTTTTGTTGGTTTTCATCCAATGAACTTATTTCAGTCAGCTGGATCTTTCTTCTTCAAAGCAAAAAGATTTTATCTTCAAACACAAGAACTTTTCGTGGTTTTGTTGGTTTTCAGCAAATGAGCATATTTCAGCGAGTGAGGAGTTTTTTCTTTAATAGCGTCAGATTTTATCTTAAAATACAAGAACTTTTCGTGGTTTTGTTGGTTTTCAGCAAATGAACATATTTCAGCGAGCTAGAAGTTTTTTCCTTAATAGCGTCAGATTTTATCTTAAAATACAAGAACATTTCGTGGTTCTTGTCAATTTTTGTTGGTTTTCATCCAATGAACTTATTTCAGTCAGCGAGATCTTTCTTCTTCAAAGCAAAAAGATTTTATCTTCAAATACAAGAACTTTTCGTGGTTTTGTTGGTTTTCAGCAAATGAACATATTTCAGCGAGCGAGAAGTTTTTTCTTTCATAGCGTCAGATTTTATCATAAAATACAAGAACTTTTCGTGGTTCTTGTCAATTTTTGTTGGTTTTCATCGAATGAACTTATTTCAGTCAGCCAGATCTTTCTTCTTTAATGCAAAAAGATTTTATCTTCAAATACAAGAACTTTTCGTGGTTTTGTTGGTTTTCAGCAAATGAACATATTTCAGCGAGCCAGAAGGTTTTTCTTTAATAGCGTAAGATTTTATCTTAAAATACAAGAACACTTCGTGGTTGTTGTCAATTTTTGTTGGTTTTCATCTAATGAACTTATTTCAGTCAGCTAGATCTTTCTTCTTCAAAGCAAAAAGATTTTATCTTCAAATACAAGAACTTTTCGTGGTTTTGTTGGTTTTCAGCAAATGAGCATATTTCAGCGAGTGAGGAGTTTTTTCTTTAATAGCGTCAGATTTTATCTTAAAATACAAGAACTTTTCGTGGTTCTTGTCAATTTTTGTTGGTTTTCATCGAATGAACTTATTTCAGTCAGCCAGATCTTTCTTCTTTAATGCAAAAAGATTTCATCTTCAAATACAAGAACTTTTCGTGGTTTTGTTGGTTTTCATCCAATGAACTTATTTCAGTCAGCTGGATCTTTCTTCTTCAAAGCAAAAAGATTTTATCTTCAAACACAAGAACTTTTCGTGGTTTTGTTGGTTTTCAGCAAATGAGCATATTTCAGCGAGTGAGGAGTTTTTTCTTTAATAGCGTCAGATTTTATCTTAAAATACAAGAACTTTTCGTGGTTTTGTTGGTTTTCAGCAAATGAACATATTTCAGCGAGCTAGAAGTTTTTTCCTTAATAGCGTCAGATTTTATCTTAAAATACAAGAACATTTCGTGGTTCTTGTCAATTTTTGTTGGTTTTCATCCAATGAACTTATTTCAGTCAGCGAGATCTTTCTTCTTCAAAGCAAAAAGATTTTATCTTCAAATACAAGAACTTTTCGTGGTTTTGTTGGTTTTCAGCAAATGAACATATTTCAGCGAGCGAGAAGTTTTTTCTTTCATAGCGTCAGATTTTATCATAAAATACAAGAACTTTTCGTGGTTCTTGTCAATTTTTGTTGGTTTTCATCGAATGAACTTATTTCAGTCAGCTAGATCTTTCTTCTTTAAAGCAAAAAGATTTTATCTTCAAATACAAGAACTTTTCGTGGTTTTGTTGGTTTTCAGCAAATGAGCATATTTCAGCGAGTGAGGAGTTTTTTCTTTAATAGCGTCAGATTTTATCTTAAAATACAAGAACTTTTCGTGGTTCTTGTCAATTTTTGTTGGTTTTCATCGAATGAACTTATTTCAGTCAGCCAGATCTTTCTTCTTTAATGCAAAAAGATTTCATCTTCAAATACAAGAACTTTTCGTGGTTTTGTTGGTTTTCATCCAATGAACTTATTTCAGTCAGCTGGATCTTTCTTCTTCAAAGCAAAAAGATTTTATCTTCAAACACAAGAACTTTTCGTGGTTTTGTTGGTTTTCAGCAAATGAGCATATTTCAGCGAGTGAGGAGTTTTTTCTTTAATAGCGTCAGATTTTATCTTAAAATACAAGAACTTTTCGTGGTTTTGTTGGTTTTCAGCAAATGAACATATTTCAGCGAGCTAGAAGTTTTTTCCTTAATAGCGTCAGATTTTATCTTAAAATACAAGAACATTTCGTGGTTCTTGTCAATTTTTGTTGGTTTTCATCCAATGAACTTATTTCAGTCAGCGAGATCTTTCTTCTTCAAAGCAAAAAGATTTTATCTTCAAATACAAGAACTTTTCGTGGTTTTGTTGGTTTTCAGCAAATGAACATATTTCAGCGAGCGAGAAGTTTTTTCTTTCATAGCGTCAGATTTTATCATAAAATACAAGAACTTTTCGTGGTTCTTGTCAATTTTTGTTGGTTTTCATCCAATGAACTTATTTCAGTCAGCCAGATCTTTCTTCTTTAATGCAAAAAGATTTTATCTTCAAATACAAGAACTTTTCGTGGTTTTGTTGGTTTTCAGCAAATGAACATATTTCAGCGAGCCAGAAGGTTTTTCTTTAATAGCGTAAGATTTTATCTTAAAATACAAGAACACTTCGTGGTTGTTGTCAATTTTTGTTGGTTTTCATCCACTGAACTTATTTCAGTCAGCTGGATCTTTCTTCTTCAAAGCAAAAAGATTTTATCTCCAAATGCAAGAACTTTTCGTGGTTTTATTGGTTTTCAGCAAATGAACATATTTCAGCGAGCGAGAAGTTTTTTCTTCAATAGCGTAAGATTTTATCTTCAAATACAAGAACTTTTCGTGGTTCTTGTCAATTTTTGTTGGTTTTCATCTGATGAACTTATTTCAGTCAGCTAGATCTTTCTTCTTCAAAGCAAAAAGATTTTATCTTCAAATACAAGAACTTTTCGTGGTTTTGTTGGTTTTCAGCAAATGAACATATTTCAGCGAGCAAGAAGTTTTTTCTTTAATACCGTCAGATTTTATCTTAATATACAAGAACATTTCGTGGTTCTTGTCAATTTTTGTTGGTTTTCATCTAATGAACTTATTTCAGTCAGCTAGATCTTTCTTCTTCAAAGCAAAAAGATTTTATCTTCAAATACAAGAACTTTTCGTGGTTTTGTTGGTTTTCAGCAAATGAGCATATTTCAGCGAGTGAGGAGTTTTTTCTTTAATAGCGTCAGATTTTATCTTAAAATACAAGAACTTTTCGTGGTTTTGTTGGTTTTCAGCAAATGAACATATTTCAGCGAGCTAGAAGTTTTTTCCTTAATAGCGTCAGATTTTATCTTAAAATACAAGAACATTTCGTGGTTCTTGTCAATTTTTGTTGGTTTTCATCCAATGAACTTATTTCAGTCAGCGAGATCTTTCTTCTTCAAAGCAAAAAGATTTTATCTTCAAATACAAGAACTTTTCGTGGTTTTGTTGGTTTTCAGCAAATGAACATATTTCAGCAAGCGAGAAGTTTTTTCTTTCATAGCGTCAGATTTTATCATAAAATACAAGAACTTTTCGTGGTTCTTGTCAATTTTTGTTGGTTTTCATCGAATGAACTTATTTCAGTCAGCCAGATCTTTCTTCTTTAATGCAAAAAGATTTTATCTTCAAATACAAGAACTTTTCGTGGTTTTGTTGGTTTTCAGCAAATGAACATATTTCAGCGAGCCAGAAGGTTTTTCTTTAATAGCGTAAGATTTTATCTTAAAATACAAGAACACTTCGTGGTTGTTGTCAATTTTTGTTGGTTTTCATCCAATGAACTTATTTCAGTCAGCTGGATCTTTCTTCTTCAAAGCAAAAAGATTTTATCTCCAAATGCAAGAACTTTTCGTGGTTTTGTTGGTTTTCAGCAAATGAACATATTTCAGCGAGCGAGAAGTTTTTTCTTCAATAGCGTAAGATTTTATCTTCAAATACAAGAACTTTTCGTGGTTCTTGTCAATTTCTGTTGGTTTTCATCTGATGAACTTATTTCAGTCAGCTAGATCTTTCTTCTTCAAAGCAAAAAGATTTTATCTTCAAATACAAGAACTTTTCGTGGTTTTATTGGTTTTCAGCAAATGAACATATTTCAGCGAGCGAGAAGTTTTTTCTTTAATACCGTCAGATTTTATCTTAAAATACAAGAACATTTCGTGGTTCTTGTCAATTTTTGTTGGTTTTCATCTAATGAACTTATTTCAGTCAGCTAGATCTTTCTTCTTCAAAGCAAAAAGATTTTATCTTCAAATACAAGAACTTTTCGTGGTTTTGTTGGTTTTCAGCAAATGAGCATATTTCAGCGAGTGAGGAGTTTTTTCTTTAATAGCGTCAGATTTTATCTTAAAATACAAGAACTTTTCGTGGTTCTTGTCAATTTTTGTTGGTTTTCATCGAATGAACTTATTTCAGTCAGCCAGATCTTTCTTCTTTAATGCAAAAAGATTTCATCTTCAAATACAAGAACTTTTCGTGGTTTTGTTGGTTTTCATCCAATGAACTTATTTCAGTCAGCTGGATCTTTCTTCTTCAAAGCAAAAAGATTTTATCTTCAAACACAAGAACTTTTCGTGGTTTTGTTGGTTTTCAGCAAATGAGCATATTTCAGCGAGTGAGGAGTTTTTTCTTTAATAGCGTCAGATTTTATCTTAAAATACAAGAACTTTTCGTGGTTTTGTTGGTTTTCAGCAAATGAACATATTTCAGCGAGCTAGAAGTTTTTTCCTTAATAGCGTCAGATTTTATCTTAAAATACAAGAACATTTCGTGGTTCTTGTCAATTTTTGTTGGTTTTCATCCAATGAACTTATTTCAGTCAGCGAGATCTTTCTTCTTCAAAGCAAAAAGATTTTATCTTCAAATACAAGAACTTTTCGTGGTTTTGTTGGTTTTCAGCAAATGAACATATTTCAGCGAGCGAGAAGTTTTTTCTTTCATAGCGTCAGATTTTATCATAAAATACAAGAACTTTTCGTGGTTCTTGTCAATTTTTGTTGGTTTTCATCGAATGAACTTATTTCAGTCAGCCAGATCTTTCTTCTTTAATGCAAAAAGATTTTATCTTCAAATACAAGAACTTTTCGTGGTTTTGTTGGTTTTCAGCAAATGAACATATTTCAGCGAGCCAGAAGGTTTTTCTTTAATAGCGTAAGATTTTATCTTAAAATACAAGAACACTTCGTGGTTGTTGTCAATTTTTGTTGGTTTTCATCTAATGAACTTATTTCAGTCAGCTAGATCTTTCTTCTTCAAAGCAAAAAGATTTTATCTTCAAATACAAGAACTTTTCGTGGTTTTGTTGGTTTTCAGCAAATGAGCATATTTCAGCGAGTGAGGAGTTTTTTCTTTAATAGCGTCAGATTTTATCTTAAAATACAAGAACTTTTCGTGGTTCTTGTCAATTTTTGTTGGTTTTCATCGAATGAACTTATTTCAGTCAGCCAGATCTTTCTTCTTTAATGCAAAAAGATTTCATCTTCAAATACAAGAACTTTTCGTGGTTTTGTTGGTTTTCATCCAATGAACTTATTTCAGTCAGCTGGATCTTTCTTCTTCAAAGCAAAAAGATTTTATCTTCAAACACAAGAACTTTTCGTGGTTTTGTTGGTTTTCAGCAAATGAGCATATTTCAGCGAGTGAGGAGTTTTTTCTTTAATAGCGTCAGATTTTATCTTAAAATACAAGAACTTTTCGTGGTTTTGTTGGTTTTCAGCAAATGAACATATTTCAGCGAGCTAGAAGTTTTTTCCTTAATAGCGTCAGATTTTATCTTAAAATACAAGAACATTTCGTGGTTCTTGTCAATTTTTGTTGGTTTTCATCCAATGAACTTATTTCAGTCAGCCAGATCTTTCTTCTTCAAAGCAAAAAGATTTTATCTTCAAATACAAGAACTTTTCGTGGTTTTGTTGGTTTTCAGCAAATGAACATATTTCAGCGAGCGAGAAGTTTTTTCTTTCATAGCGTCAGATTTTATCATAAAATACAAGAACTTTTCGTGGTTCTTGTCAATTTTTGTTGGTTTTCATCGAATGAACTTATTTCAGTCAGCCAGATCTTTCTTCTTTAATGCAAAAAGATTTTATCTTCAAATACAAGAACTTTTCGTGGTTTTGTTGGTTTTCAGCAAATGAACATATTTCAGCGAGCCAGAAGGTTTTTCTTTAATAGCGTAAGATTTTATCTTAAAATACAAGAACACTTCGTGGTTGTTGTCAATTTTTGTTGGTTTTCATCCAATGAACTTATTTCAGTCAGCTGGATCTTTCTTCTTCAAAGCAAAAAGATTTTATCTCCAAATGCAAGAACTTTTCGTGGTTTTGTTGGTTTTCAGCAAATGAACATATTTCAGCGAGCGAGAAGTTTTTTCTTCAATAGCGTAAGATTTTATCTTCAAATACAAGAACTTTTCGTGGTTCTTGTCAATTTCTGTTGGTTTTCATCTGATGAACTTATTTCAGTCAGCTAGATCTTTCTTCTTCAAAGCAAAAAGATTTTATCTTCAAATACAAGAACTTTTCGTGGTTTTATTGGTTTTCAGCAAATGAACATATTTCAGCGAGCGAGAAGTTTTTTCTTTAATACCGTCAGATTTTATCTTAAAATACAAGAACATTTCGTGGTTCTTGTCAATTTTTGTTGGTTTTCATCTAATGAACTTATTTCAGTCAGCTAGATCTTTCTTCTTCAAAGCAAAAAGATTTTATCTTCAAATACAAGAACTTTTCGTGGTTTTGTTGGTTTTCAGCAAATGAGCATATTTCAGCGAGTGAGGAGTTTTTTCTTTAATAGCGTCAGATTTTATCTTAAAATACAAGAACTTTTCGTGGTTCTTGTCAATTTTTGTTGGTTTTCATCGAATGAACTTATTTCAGTCAGCCAGATCTTTCTTCTTTAATGCAAAAAGATTTCATCTTCAAATACAAGAACTTTTCGTGGTTTTGTTGGTTTTCATCCAATGAACTTATTTCAGTCAGCTGGATCTTTCTTCTTCAAAGCAAAAAGATTTTATCTTCAAACACAAGAACTTTTCGTGGTTTTGTTGGTTTTCAGCAAATGAGCATATTTCAGCGAGTGAGGAGTTTTTTCTTTAATAGCGTCAGATTTTATCTTAAAATACAAGAACTTTTCGTGGTTTTGTTGGTTTTCAGCAAATGAACATATTTCAGCGAGCTAGAAGTTTTTTCCTTAATAGCGTCAGATTTTATCTTAAAATACAAGAACATTTCGTGGTTCTTGTCAATTTTTGTTGGTTTTCATCCAATGAACTTATTTCAGTCAGCGAGATCTTTCTTCTTCAAAGCAAAAAGATTTTATCTTCAAATACAAGAACTTTTCGTGGTTTTGTTGGTTTTCAGCAAATGAACATATTTCAGCGAGCGAGAAGTTTTTTCTTTCATAGCGTCAGATTTTATCATAAAATACAAGAACTTTTCGTGGTTCTTGTCAATTTTTGTTGGTTTTCATCGAATGAACTTATTTCAGTCAGCCAGATCTTTCTTCTTTAATGCAAAAAGATTTTATCTTCAAATACAAGAACTTTTCGTGGTTTTGTTGGTTTTCAGCAAATGAACATATTTCAGCGAGCCAGAAGGTTTTTCTTTAATAGCGTAAGATTTTATCTTAAAATACAAGAACACTTCGTGGTTGTTGTCAATTTTTGTTGGTTTTCATCTAATGAACTTATTTCAGTCAGCTAGATCTTTCTTCTTCAAAGCAAAAAGATTTTATCTTCAAATACAAGAACTTTTCGTGGTTTTGTTGGTTTTCAGCAAATGAGCATATTTCAGCGAGTGAGGAGTTTTTTCTTTAATAGCGTCAGATTTTATCTTAAAATACAAGAACTTTTCGTGGTTCTTGTCAATTTTTGTTGGTTTTCATCGAATGAACTTATTTCAGTCAGCCAGATCTTTCTTCTTTAATGCAAAAAGATTTCATCTTCAAATACAAGAACTTTTCGTGGTTTTGTTGGTTTTCATCCAATGAACTTATTTCAGTCAGCTGGATCTTTCTTCTTCAAAGCAAAAAGATTTTATCTTCAAACACAAGAACTTTTCGTGGTTTTGTTGGTTTTCAGCAAATGAGCATATTTCAGCGAGTGAGGAGTTTTTTCTTTAATAGCGTCAGATTTTATCTTAAAATACAAGAACTTTTCGTGGTTTTGTTGGTTTTCAGCAAATGAACATATTTCAGCGAGCTAGAAGTTTTTTCCTTAATAGCGTCAGATTTTATCTTAAAATACAAGAACATTTCGTGGTTCTTGTCAATTTTTGTTGGTTTTCATCCAATGAACTTATTTCAGTCAGCGAGATCTTTCTTCTTCAAAGCAAAAAGATTTTATCTTCAAATACAAGAACTTTTCGTGGTTTTGTTGGTTTTCAGCAAATGAACATATTTCAGCGAGCGAGAAGTTTTTTCTTTCATAGCGTCAGATTTTATCATAAAATACAAGAACTTTTCGTGGTTCTTGTCAATTTTTGTTGGTTTTCATCGAATGAACTTATTTCAGTCAGCCAGATCTTTCTTCTTTAATGCAAAAAGATTTTATCTTCAAATACAAGAACTTTTCGTGGTTTTGTTGGTTTTCAGCAAATGAACATATTTCAGCGAGCCAGAAGGTTTTTCTTTAATAGCGTAAGATTTTATCTTAAAATACAAGAACACTTCGTGGTTGTTGTCAATTTTTGTTGGTTTTCATCCAATGAACTTATTTCAGTCAGCTGGATCTTTCTTCTTCAAAGCAAAAAGATTTTATCTCCAAATGCAAGAACTTTTCGTGGTTTTGTTGGTTTTCAGCAAATGAACATATTTCAGCGAGCGAGAAGTTTTTTCTTCAATAGCGTAAGATTTTATCTTCAAATACAAGAACTTTTCGTGGTTCTTGTCAATTTCTGTTGGTTTTCATCTGATGAACTTATTTCAGTCAGCTTGATCTTTCTTCTTCAAAGCAAAAAGATTTTATCTTCAAATACAAGAACTTTTCGTGGTTTTATTGGTTTTCAGCAAATGAACATATTTCAGCGAGCGAGAAGTTTTTTCTTTAATACCGTCAGATTTTATCTTAAAATACAAGAACATTTCGTGGTTCTTGTCAATTTTTGTTGGTTTTCATCTAATGAACTTATTTCAGTCAGCTAGATCTTTCTTCTTCAAAGCAAAAAGATTTTATCTTCAAATACAAGAACTTTTCGTGGTTTTGTTGGTTTTCAGCAAATGAGCATATTTCAGCGAGTGAGGAGTTTTTTCTTTAATAGCGTCAGATTTTATCTTAAAATACAAGAACTTTTCGTGGTTCTTGTCAATTTTTGTTGGTTTTCATCCAATGAACTTATTTCAGTCAGCCAGATCTTTCTTCTTTAATGCAAAAAGATTTCATCTTCAAATACAAGAACTTTTCGTGGTTTTGTTGGTTTTCAGCAAAAGAACATATTTCAGCGAGCTCGAAGGTTTTTCTTTAATAGCGTAACATTTTATCTTAAAATACAAGAACTTTTCGTGGTTCTTGTCAATTTTTGTTGGTTTTCATCGAATGAACTTATTTCAGTCAGCCAGATCTTTCTTCTTTAATGCAAAAAGATTTCATCTTCAAATACAAGAACTTTTCGTGGTTTTGTTGGTTTTCAGCAAAAGAACATATTTCAGCGAGCTCGAAGTTTTTTCTTTAATAGCGTAACATTTTATCTTAAAATACAAGAACTTTTCGTGGTTCTTGTCAATTTTTGTTGGTTTTCATCTCATGAACTTATTTCAGTCAGCTAGATCTTTCTTCTTCAAAGCAAAAAGATTTTATCTTCAAATACAAGAACTTTTCGTGGTTTTGTTGGTTTTCAGCAAATGAGCATATTTCAGCGAGTGAGGAGTTTTTTCTTAAATAGCGTCAGATTTTATCTTAAAATACAAGAACTTTTCGTGGTTCTTGTCAATTTTTGTTGGTTTTCATCGAATGAACTTATTTCAGTCAGCCAGATCTTTCTTCTTTAATGCAAAAAGATTTCATCTTCAAATACAAGAACTTTTCGTGGTTTTGTTGGTTTTCATCCAATGAACTTATTTCAGTCAGCTGGATCTTTCTTCTTCAAAGCAAAAAGAATTTATCTTCAAACACAAGAACTTTTGTGGTTTTGTTGGTTTTCAGCAAATGAGCATATTTCAGCGAGTGAGGAGTTTTTTCTTTAATAGCGTCAGATTTTATCTTAAAATACAAGAACTTTTCGTGGTTTTGTTGGTTTTCAGCAAATGAACATATTTCAGCGAGCTAGAAGTTTTTTCCTTAATAGCGTCAGATTTTATCTTAAAATACAAGAACATTTCGTGGTTCTTGTCAATTTTTGTTGGTTTTCATCCAATGAACTTATTTCAGTCAGCGAGATCTTTCTTCTTCAAAGCAAAAAGATTTTATCTTCAAATACAAGAACTTTTCGTGGTTTTGTTGGTTTTCAGCAAATGAACATATTTCAGCGAGCGAGAAGTTTTTTCTTTCATAGCGTCAGATTTTATCATAAAATACAAGAACTTTTCGTGGTTCTTGTCAATTTTTGTTGGTTTTCATCGAATGAACTTATTTCAGTCAGCCAGATCTTTCTTCTTTAATGCAAAAAGATTTTATCTTCAAATACAAGAACTTTTCGTGGTTTTGTTGGTTTTCAGCAAATGAACATATTTCAGCGAGCCAGAAGGTTTTTCTTTAATAGCGTAAGATTTTATCTTAAAATACAAGAACACTTCGTGGTTGTTGTCAATTTTTGTTGGTTTTCATCCAATGAACTTATTTCAGTCAGCTGGATCTTTCTTCTTCAAAGCAAAAAGATTTTATCTCCAAATGCAAGAACTTTTCGTGGTTTTGTTGGTTTTCAGCAAATGAACATATTTCAGCGAGCGAGAAGTTTTTTCTTCAATAGCGTAAGATTTTATCTTCAAATACAAGAACTTTTCGTGGTTCTTGTCAATTTCTGTTGGTTTTCATCTGATGAACTTATTTCAGTCAGCTAGATCTTTCTTCTTCAAAGCAAAAAGATTTTATCTTCAAATACAAGAACTTTTCGTGGTTTTATTGGTTTTCAGCAAATGAACATATTTCAGCGAGCCAGAAGTTTTTTCTTTAATACCGTCAGCTTTTATCTTAAAATACAAGAACATTTCGTGGTTCTTGTCAATTTTTGTTGGTTTTCATCTAATGAACTTATTTCAGTCAGCTAGATCTTTCTTCTTCAAAGCAAAAAGATTTTATCTTCAAATACAAGAACTTTTCGTGGTTTTGTTGGTTTTCAGCAAATGAGCATATTTCAGCGAGTGAGGAGTTTTTTCTTTAATAGCGTCAGATTTTATCTTAAAATACAAGAACGTTTCGTGGTTCTTGTCAATTTTTGTTGGTTTTCATCGAATGAACTTATTTCAGTCAGCTAGATCTTTCTTCTTCAAAGCAAAAAGATTTTATCTTCAAATACAAGAACTTTTCGTGGTTTTATTGGTTTTCAGCAAAAGAACATATTTCAGCGAGCTCGAAGGTTTTTCTTTAATAGCGTAACATTTTATCTTAAAATACAAGAACTTTTCGTGGTTCTTGTCAATTTTTGTTGGTTTTCATCGAATGAACTTATTTCAGTCAGCCAGATCTTTCTTCTTTAATGCAAAAAGATTTCATCTTCAAATACAAGAACTTTTCGTGGTTTTGTTGGTTTTCAGCAAAAGAACATATTTCAGCGAGCTCGAAGTTTTTTCTTTAATAGCGTAACATTTTATCTTAAAATACAAGAACTTTTCGTGGTTCTTGTCAATTTTTGTTGGTTTTCATCTCATGAACTTATTTCAGTCAGCTAGATCTTTCTTCTTCAAAGCAAAAAGATTTTATCTTCAAATACAAGAACTTTTCGTGGTTTTGTTGGTTTTCAGCAAATGAGCATATTTCAGCGAGTGAGGAGTTTTTTCTTAAATAGCGTCAGATTTTATCTTAAAATACAAGAACTTTTCGTGGTTCTTGTCAATTTTTGTTGGTTTTCATCGAATGAACTTATTTCAGTCAGCCAGATCTTTCTTCTTTAATGCAAAAAGATTTCATCTTCAAATACAAGAACTTTTCGTGGTTTTGTTGGTTTTCAGCAAATGAACATATTTCAGCGAGCCAGAAGGTTTTTCTTTAATAGCGTAAGATTTTATCTTAAAATACAAGAACACTTCGTGGTTGTTGTCAATTTTTGTTGGTTTTCATCCAATGAACTTATTTCAGTCAGCTGGATCTTTCTTCTTCAAAGCAAAAAGATTTTATCTTCAAATACAAGAACTTTTCGTGGTTTTGTTGGTTTTCAGCAAATGAGCATATTTCAGCGAGTGAGGAGTTTTTTCTTTAATAGCGTCAGATTTTATCTTAAAATACAAGAACTTTTCGTGGTTCTTGTCAATTTTTGTTGGTTTTCATCCAATGAACTTATTTCAGTCAGCCAGATCTTTCTTCTTTAATGCAAAAAGATTTCATCTTCAAATACAAGAACTTTTCGTGGTTTTGTTGGTTTTCAGCAAAAGAACATATTTCAGCGAGCTCGAAGGTTTTTCTTTAATAGCGTAACATTTTATCTTAAAATACAAGAACTTTTCGTGGTTCTTGTCAATTTTTGTTGGTTTTCATCGAATGAACTTATTTCAGTCAGCCAGATCTTTCTTCTTTAATGCAAAAAGATTTCATCTTCAAATACAAGAACTTTTCGTGGTTTTGTTGGTTTTCAGCAAAAGAACATATTTCAGCGAGCTCGAAGTTTTTTCTTTAATAGCGTAACATTTTATCTTAAAATACAAGAACTTTTCGTGGTTCTTGTCAATTTTTGTTGGTTTTCATCTCATGAACTTATTTCAGTCAGCTAGATCTTTCTTCTTCAAAGCAAAAAGATTTTATCTTCAAATACAAGAACTTTTCGTGGTTTTGTTGGTTTTCAGCAAATGAGCATATTTCAGCGAGTGAGGAGTTTTTTCTTTAATAGCGTCAGATTTTATCTTAAAATACAAGAACTTTTCGTGGTTCTTGTCAATTTTTGTTGGTTTTCATCGAATGAACTTATTTCAGTCAGCCAGATCTTTCTTCTTTAATGCAAAAAGATTTCATCTTCAAACACAAGAACTTTTCGTGGTTTTGTTGGTTTTCATCCAATGAACTTATTTCAGTCAGCTGGATCTTTCTTCTTCAAAGCAAAAAGATTTTATCTTCAAACACAAGAACTTTTCGTGGTTTTGTTGGTTTTCAGCAAATGAGCATATTTCAGCGAGTGAGGAGTTTTTTCTTTAATAGCGTCAGATTTTATCTTAAAATACAAGAACTTTTCGTGGTTTTGTTGGTTTTCAGCAAATGAACATATTTCAGCGAGCTAGAAGTTTTTTCCTTAATAGCGTCAGATTTTATCTTAAAATACAAGAACATTTCGTGGTTCTTGTCAATTTTTGTTGGTTTTCATCCAATGAACTTATTTCAGTCAGCGAGATCTTTCTTCTTCAAAGCAAAAAGATTTTATCTTCAAATACAAGAACTTTTCGTGGTTTTGTTGGTTTTCAGCAAATGAACATATTTCAGCGAGCGAGAAGTTTTTTCTTTCATAGCGTCAGATTTTATCATAAAATACAAGAACTTTTCGTGGTTCTTGTCAATTTTTGTTGGTTTTCATCGAATGAACTTATTTCAGTCAGCCAGATCTTTCTTCTTTAATGCAAAAAGATTTTATCTTCAAATACAAGAACTTTTCGTGGTTTTGTTGGTTTTCAGCAAATGAACATATTTCAGCGAGCCAGAAGGTTTTTCTTTAATAGCGTAAGATTTTATCTTAAAATACAAGAACACTTCGTGGTTGTTGTCAATTTTTGTTGGTTTTCATCCAATGAACTTATTTCAGTCAGCTGGATCTTTCTTCTTCAAAGCAAAAAGATTTTATCTCCAAATGCAAGAACTTTTCGTGGTTTTGTTGGTTTTCAGCAAATGAACATATTTCAGCGAGCGAGAAGTTTTTTCTTCAATAGCGTAAGATTTTATCTTCAAATACAAGAACTTTTCGTGGTTCTTGTCAATTTCTGTTGGTTTTCATCTGATGAACTTATTTCAGTCAGCTAGATCTTTCTTCTTCAAAGCAAAAAGATTTTATCTTCAAATACAAGAACTTTTCGTGGTTTTATTGGTTTTCAGCAAATGAACATATTTCAGCGAGCGAGAAGTTTTTTCTTTAATACCGTCAGATTTTATCTTAAAATACAAGAACATTTCGTGGTTCTTGTCAATTTTTGTTGGTTTTCATCTAATGAACTTATTTCAGTCAGCTAGATCTTTCTTCTTCAAAGCAAAAAGATTTTATCTTCAAATACAAGAACTTTTCGTGGTTTTGTTGGTTTTCAGCAAATGAGCATATTTCAGCGAGTGAGGAGTTTTTTCTTTAATAGCGTCAGATTTTATCTTAAAATACAAGAACTTTTCGTGGTTCTTGTCAATTTTTGTTGGTTTTCATCCAATGAACTTATTTCAGTCAGCCAGATCTTTCTTCTTTAATGCAAAAAGATTTCATCTTCAAATACAAGAACTTTTCGTGGTTTTGTTGGTTTTCAGCAAAAGAACATATTTCAGCGAGCTCGAAGGTTTTTCTTTAATAGCGTAACATTTTATCTTAAAATACAAGAACTTTTCGTGGTTCTTGTCAATTTTTGTTGGTTTTCATCGAATGAACTTATTTCAGTCAGCCAGATCTTTCTTCTTTAATGCAAAAAGATTTTATCTTCAAATACAAGAACTTTTCGTGGTTTTGTTGGTTTTCAGCAAATGAACATATTTCAGCGAGCCAGAAGGTTTTTCTTTAATAGCGTAAGATTTTATCTTAAAATACAAGAACACTTCGTGGTTGTTGTCAATTTTTGTTGGTTTTCATCCAATGAACTTATTTCAGTCAGCTGGATCTTTCTTCTTCAAAGCAAAAAGATTTTATCTCCAAATGCAAGAACTTTTCGTGGTTTTGTTGGTTTTCAGCAAATGAACATATTTCAGCGAGCGAGAAGTTTTTTCTTCAATAGCGTAAGATTTTATCTTCAAATACAAGAACTTTTCGTGGTTCTTGTCAATTTCTGTTGGTTTTCATCTGATGAACTTATTTCAGTCAGCTAGATCTTTCTTCTTCAAAGCAAAAAGATTTTATCTTCAAATACAAGAACTTTTCGTGGTTTTATTGGTTTTCAGCAAATGAACATATTTCAGCGAGCCAGAAGTTTTTTCTTTAATACCGTCAGCTTTTATCTTAAAATACAAGAACATTTCGTGGTTCTTGTCAATTTTTGTTGGTTTTCATCTAATGAACTTATTTCAGTCAGCTAGATCTTTCTTCTTCAAAGCAAAAAGATTTTATCTTCAAATACAAGAACTTTTCGTGGTTTTGTTGGTTTTCAGCAAATGAGCATATTTCAGCGAGTGAGGAGTTTTTTCTTTAATAGCGTCAGATTTTATCTTAAAATACAAGAACGTTTCGTGGTTCTTGTCAATTTTTGTTGGTTTTCATCGAATGAACTTATTTCAGTCAGCTAGATCTTTCTTCTTCAAAGCAAAAAGATTTTATCTTCAAATACAAGAACTTTTCGTGGTTTTATTGGTTTTCAGCAAAAGAACATATTTCAGCGAGCTCGAAGGTTTTTCTTTAATAGCGTAACATTTTATCTTAAAATACAAGAACTTTTCGTGGTTCTTGTCAATTTTTGTTGGTTTTCATCGAATGAACTTATTTCAGTCAGCCAGATCTTTCTTCTTTAATGCAAAAAGATTTCATCTTCAAATACAAGAACTTTTCGTGGTTTTGTTGGTTTTCAGCAAAAGAACATATTTCAGCGAGCTCGAAGTTTTTTCTTTAATAGCGTAACATTTTATCTTAAAATACAAGAACTTTTCGTGGTTCTTGTCAATTTTTGTTGGTTTTCATCTCATGAACTTATTTCAGTCAGCTAGATCTTTCTTCTTCAAAGCAAAAAGATTTTATCTTCAAATACAAGAACTTTTCGTGGTTTTGTTGGTTTTCAGCAAATGAGCATATTTCAGCGAGTGAGGAGTTTTTTCTTAAATAGCGTCAGATTTTATCTTAAAATACAAGAACTTTTCGTGGTTCTTGTCAATTTTTGTTGGTTTTCATCGAATGAACTTATTTCAGTCAGCCAGATCTTTCTTCTTTAATGCAAAAAGATTTCATCTTCAAATACAAGAACTTTTCGTGGTTTTGTTGGTTTTCAGCAAATGAACATATTTCAGCGAGCCAGAAGGTTTTTCTTTAATAGCGTAAGATTTTATCTTAAAATACAAGAACACTTCGTGGTTGTTGTCAATTTTTGTTGGTTTTCATCCAATGAACTTATTTCAGTCAGCTGGATCTTTCTTCTTCAAAGCAAAAAGATTTTATCTTCAAATACAAGAACTTTTCGTGGTTTTGTTGGTTTTCAGCAAATGAGCATATTTCAGCGAGTGAGGAGTTTTTTCTTTAATAGCGTCAGATTTTATCTTAAAATACAAGAACTTTTCGTGGTTCTTGTCAATTTTTGTTGGTTTTCATCCAATGAACTTATTTCAGTCAGCCAGATCTTTCTTCTTTAATGCAAAAAGATTTCATCTTCAAATACAAGAACTTTTCGTGGTTTTGTTGGTTTTCAGCAAAAGAACATATTTCAGCGAGCTCGAAGGTTTTTCTTTAATAGCGTAACATTTTATCTTAAAATACAAGAACTTTTCGTGGTTCTTGTCAATTTTTGTTGGTTTTCATCGAATGAACTTATTTCAGTCAGCCAGATCTTTCTTCTTTAATGCAAAAAGATTTCATCTTCAAATACAAGAACTTTTCGTGGTTTTGTTGGTTTTCAGCAAAAGAACATATTTCAGCGAGCTCGAAGTTTTTTCTTTAATAGCGTAACATTTTATCTTAAAATACAAGAACTTTTCGTGGTTCTTGTCAATTTTTGTTGGTTTTCATCTCATGAACTTATTTCAGTCAGCTAGATCTTTCTTCTTCAAAGCAAAAAGATTTTATCTTCAAATACAAGAACTTTTCGTGGTTTTGTTGGTTTTCAGCAAATGAGCATATTTCAGCGAGTGAGGAGTTTTTTCTTTAATAGCGTCAGATTTTATCTTAAAATACAAGAACTTTTCGTGGTTCTTGTCAATTTTTGTTGGTTTTCATCGAATGAACTTATTTCAGTCAGCCAGATCTTTCTTCTTTAATGCAAAAAGATTTCATCTTCAAACACAAGAACTTTTCGTGGTTTTGTTGGTTTTCATCCAATGAACTTATTTCAGTCAGCTGGATCTTTCTTCTTCAAAGCAAAAAGATTTTATCTTCAAACACAAGAACTTTTCGTGGTTTTGTTGGTTTTCAGCAAATGAGCATATTTCAGCGAGTGAGGAGTTTTTTCTTTAATAGCGTCAGATTTTATCTTAAAATACAAGAACTTTTCGTGGTTTTGTTGGTTTTCAGCAAATGAACATATTTCAGCGAGCTAGAAGTTTTTTCCTTAATAGCGTCAGATTTTATCTTAAAATACAAGAACATTTCGTGGTTCTTGTCAATTTTTGTTGGTTTTCATCCAATGAACTTATTTCAGTCAGCGAGATCTTTCTTCTTCAAAGCAAAAAGATTTTATCTTCAAATACAAGAACTTTTCGTGGTTTTGTTGGTTTTCAGCAAATGAACATATTTCAGCGAGCGAGAAGTTTTTTCTTTCATAGCGTCAGATTTTATCATAAAATACAAGAACTTTTCGTGGTTCTTGTCAATTTTTGTTGGTTTTCATCGAATGAACTTATTTCAGTCAGCCAGATCTTTCTTCTTTAATGCAAAAAGATTTTATCTTCAAATACAAGAACTTTTCGTGGTTTTGTTGGTTTTCAGCAAATGAACATATTTCAGCGAGCCAGAAGGTTTTTCTTTAATAGCGTAAGATTTTATCTTAAAATACAAGAACACTTCGTGGTTGTTGTCAATTTTTGTTGGTTTTCATCCAATGAACTTATTTCAGTCAGCTGGATCTTTCTTCTTCAAAGCAAAAAGATTTTATCTCCAAATGCAAGAACTTTTCGTGGTTTTGTTGGTTTTCAGCAAATGAACATATTTCAGCGAGCGAGAAGTTTTTTCTTCAATAGCGTAAGATTTTATCTTCAAATACAAGAACTTTTCGTGGTTCTTGTCAATTTCTGTTGGTTTTCATCTGATGAACTTATTTCAGTCAGCTAGATCTTTCTTCTTCAAAGCAAAAAGATTTTATCTTCAAATACAAGAACTTTTCGTGGTTTTATTGGTTTTCAGCAAATGAACATATTTCAGCGAGCGAGAAGTTTTTTCTTTAATACCGTCAGATTTTATCTTAAAATACAAGAACATTTCGTGGTTCTTGTCAATTTTTGTTGGTTTTCATCTAATGAACTTATTTCAGTCAGCTAGATCTTTCTTCTTCAAAGCAAAAAGATTTTATCTTCAAATACAAGAACTTTTCGTGGTTTTGTTGGTTTTCAGCAAATGAGCATATTTCAGCGAGTGAGGAGTTTTTTCTTTAATAGCGTCAGATTTTATCTTAAAATACAAGAACTTTTCGTGGTTCTTGTCAATTTTTGTTGGTTTTCATCCAATGAACTTATTTCAGTCAGCCAGATCTTTCTTCTTTAATGCAAAAAGATTTCATCTTCAAATACAAGAACTTTTCGTGGTTTTGTTGGTTTTCAGCAAAAGAACATATTTCAGCGAGCTCGAAGGTTTTTCTTTAATAGCGTAACATTTTATCTTAAAATACAAGAACTTTTCGTGGTTCTTGTCAATTTTTGTTGGTTTTTATCGAATGAACTTATTTCAGTCAGCCAGATCTTTCTTCTTCAATGCAAAAAGATTTCATCTTCAAATACAAGAACTTTTCGTGGTTTTGTTGGTTTTCAGCAAAAGAACATATTTCAGCGAGCTCGAAGTTTTTTCTTTAATAGCGTAACATTTTATCTTAAAATACAAGAACTTTTCGTGGTTCTTGTCAATTTTTGTTGGTTTTCATCTCATGAACTTATTTCAGTCAGCTAGATCTTTCTTCTTCAAAGCAAAAAGATTTTATCTTCAAATACAAGAACTTTTCGTGGTTTTGTTGGTTTTCAGCAAATGAGCATATTTCAGCGAGTGAGGAGTTTTTTCTTTAATAGCGTCAGATTTTATCTTAAAATACAAGAACTTTTCGTGGTTCTTGTCAATTTTTGTTGGTTTTCATCGAATGAACTTATTTCAGTCAGCCAGATCTTTCTTCTTTAATGCAAAAAGATTTCATCTTCAAATACAAGAACTTTTCGTGGTTTTGTTGGTTTTCATCCAATGAACTTATTTCAGTCAGCTGGATCTTTCTTCTTCAAAGCAAAAAGATTTTATCTTCAAACACAAGAACTTTTCGTGGTTTTGTTGGTTTTCAGCAAATGAGCATATTTCAGCGAGTGAGGAGTTTTTTCTTTAATAGCGTCAGATTTTATCTTAAAATACAAGAACTTTTCGTGGTTTTGTTGGTTTTCAGCAAATGAACATATTTCAGCGAGCTAGAAGTTTTTTCCTTAATAGCGTCAGATTTTATCTTAAAATACAAGAACATTTCGTGGTTCTTGTCAATTTTTGTTGGTTTTCATCCAATGAACTTATTTCAGTCAGCGAGATCTTTCTTCTTCAAAGCAAAAAGATTTTATCTTCAAATACAAGAACTTTTCGTGGTTTTGTTGGTTTTCAGCAAATGAACATATTTCAGCGAGCGAGAAGTTTTTTCTTTCATAGCGTCAGATTTTATCATAAAATACAAGAACTTTTCGTGGTTCTTGTCAATTTTTGTTGGTTTTCATCGAATGAACTTATTTCAGTCAGCCAGATCTTTCTTCTTTAATGCAAAAAGATTTTATCTTCAAATACAAGAACTTTTCGTGGTTTTGTTGGTTTTCAGCAAATGAACATATTTCAGCGAGCCAGAAGGTTTTTCTTTAATAGCGTAAGATTTTATCTTAAAATACAAGAACACTTCGTGGTTGTTGTCAATTTTTGTTGGTTTTCATCCAATGAACTTATTTCAGTCAGCTGGATCTTTCTTCTTCAAAGCAAAAAGATTTTATCTCCAAATGCAAGAACTTTTCGTGGTTTTGTTGGTTTTCAGCAAATGAACATATTTCAGCGAGCGAGAAGTTTTTTCTTCAATAGCGTAAGATTTTATCTTCAAATACAAGAACTTTTCGTGGTTCTTGTCAATTTCTGTTGGTTTTCATCTGATGAACTTATTTCAGTCAGCTAGATCTTTCTTCTTCAAAGCAAAAAGATTTTATCTTCAAATACAAGAACTTTTCGTGGTTTTATTGGTTTTCAGCAAATGAACATATTTCAGCGAGCGAGAAGTTTTTTCTTTAATACCGTCAGATTTTATCTTAAAATACAAGAACATTTCGTGGTTCTTGTCAATTTTTGTTGGTTTTCACCTCATGAACTTATTTCAGTCAGCTAGATCTTTCTTCTTCAAAGCAAAAAGATTTTATCTTCAAATACAAGAACTTTTCGTGGTTTTGTTGGTTTTCAGCAAATGAGCATATTTCAGCGAGTGAGGAGTTTTTTCTTTAATAGCGTCAGATTTTATCTTAAAATACAAGAACTTTTCGTGGTTCTTGTCAATTTTTGTTGGTTTTCATCCAATGAACTTATTTCAGTCAGCCAGATCTTTCTTCTTTAATGCAAAAAGATTTCATCTTCAAATACAAGAACTTTTCGTGGTTTTGTTGGTTTTCAGCAAAAGAACATATTTCAGCGAGCTCGAAGGTTTTTCCTTAATAGCGTCAGATTTTATCTTAAAATACAAGAACATTTCGTGGTTCTTGTCAATTTTTGTTGGTTTTCATCGAATGAACTTATTTCAGTCAGCTAGATCTTTCTTCTTCAAAGCAAAAAGATTTTATCTTCAAATACAAGAACTTTTCGTGGTTTTGTTGGTTTTCAGCAAATGAACATATTTCAGTGAGTGAGAAGTTTTTTCTTTAATAGCGTAAGATTTTATCATAAAATAGAAGAGCTTTTCGTGGTTCTTGTCAAATTGTGTTGGTTTTCATCGAATGAACTTATTTCAGTCAGCTAGATCTTTCTTCTTCAAAGCAAAAAGATTTTATCTTCAAATACAAGAACTTTTCGTGGTTTTTTTGGTTTCCAGCAAATGAACAAATTTCAGCGAGCGAGAAGTTTTTTCTTTAATAGCGTCAGATTTTATCTCCAAATGCAAGAACTTTTCGTGGTTTTGTTGGTTTTCAGCAAATGAACATATTTCAGCGAGCGAGAAGTTTTTTCTTCAATAGCGTAAGATTTTATCTTCAAATACAAGAACTTTTCGTGGTTCTTGTCAATTTCTGTTAGTTTTCATCTGATGAACTTATTTCAGTCAGCTAGATCTTTCTTCTTCAAAGCAAAAAGATTTTATCTTCAAATACAAGAACTTTTCGTGGTTTTGTTGGTTTTCAGCAAATGAACATATTTCAGCGAGCGAGAAGTTTTTTCTTTAATACCGTCAGATTTTATCTTAAAATACAAGAACATTTCGTGGTTCTTGTCAATTTTTGTTGGTTTTCATCCAATGAACTTATTTCAGTCAGCCAGATCTTTCTTCTTTAATGCAAAAAGATTTCATCTTCAAACACAAGAACTTTTCGTGGTTTTGTTGGTTTTCAGCAAAAGAACATATTTCAGCGAGCTCGAAGGTTTTTCTTTAATAGCGTAACATTTTATCTTAAAATACAAGAACTTTTCGTGGTTCTTGTCAATTTTTGTTGGTTTTCATCTCATGAACTTATTTCAGTCAGCTAGATCTTTCTTCTTCAAAGCAGAAAGATTTTATCTTCAAATACAAGAACTTTTCGTGGTCTTGTTGGTTTTCAGCAAATGAACATATTTCAGCGAGCTAGAAGTTTTTTCCTTAATAGCGTCAGATTTTATCTTAAAATACAAGAACATTTCGTGGTTCTTGTCAAATTGTGTTGGTTTTCATCGAATGAACTTATTTCAGTCAGCTAGATCTTTCTTCTTCAAAGCAAAAAGATTTTATCTTCAAATACAAGAACTTTTCGTGGTTTTTTTGGTTTCCAGCAAATGAACAAATTTCAGCGAGCGAGAAGTTTTTTCTTTAATAGCGTCAGATTTTATCTCCAAATGCAAGAACTTTTCGTGGTTTTGTTGGTTTTCAGCAAATGAACATATTTCAGCGAGCGAGAAGTTTTTTCTTCAATAGCGTAAGATTTTATCTTCAAATACAAGAACTTTTCGTGGTTCTTGTCAATTTCTGTTAGTTTTCATCTGATGAACTTATTTCAGTCAGCTAGATCTTTCTTCTTCAAAGCAAAAAGATTTTATCTTCAAATACAAGAACTTTTCGTGGTTTTGTTGGTTTTCAGCAAATGAACATATTTCAGCGAGCGAGAAGTTTTTTCTTTAATACCGTCAGATTTTATCTTAAAATACAAGAACATTTCGTGGTTCTTGTCAATTTTTGTTGGTTTTCATCGAATGAACTTATTTCAGTCAGCTAGATCTTTCTTCTTCAAAGCAAAAAGATTTTATCTTCAAATACAAGAACTTTTCGTGGTTTTGTTGGTTTTCAGCAAATGAGCATATTTCAGCGAGTGAGGAGTTTTTTCTTTAATAGCGTCAGATTTTATCTTAAAATACAAGAACTTTTCGTGGTTCTTGTCAATTTTTGTTGGTTTTCATCCAATGAACTTATTTCAGTCAGCCAGATCTTTCTTCTTTAATGCAAAAAGATTTCATCTTCAAATACAAGAACTTTTCGTGGTTTTGTTGGTTTTCAGCAAATGAACATATTTCAGCGAGCCAGAAGGTTTTTCTTTAATAGCGTAAGATTTTATCTTAAAATACAAGAACTTTTCATGGTTCTTGTCAATTTTTGTTGGTTTTCATCTCATGAACTTATTTCAGTCAGCTAGATCTTTCTTCTTCAAAGCAGAAAGATTTTATCTTCAAATACAAGAACTTTTCGTGGTTTTGTTGGTTTTCAGCAAATGAACATATTTCAGCGAGGTAGAAGTTTTTTCCTTAATAGCGTCAGATTTTATCTTAAAATACAAGAACATTTCGTGGTTCTTGTCAATTTTTGTTGGTTTTCATCGAATGAACTTATTTCAGTCAGCTAGATCTTTCTTCTTCAAAGCAAAAAGATTTTATCTTCAAATACAAGAACTTTTCGTGGTTTTGTTGGTTTTCAGCAAATGAACATATTTCTGTGAGTGAGAAGTTTTTTCTTTAATCGCGTAAGATTTTATCATAAAATAGAAGAGCTTTTCGTGGTTCTTGTCAAATTGTGTTGGTTTTCATCTAATGAACTTATTTCAGTCAGCTAGATCTTTCTTCTTCAAAGCAAAAAGATTTTATCTTCAAATACAAGAACTTTTCGTGGTTTTGTTGGTTTTCAGCAAATGAACATATTTCAGCGAGCTGGAAGTTTTTTCCTTAATAGCGTCAGATTTTATCTTAAAATACAAGAACATTTCGTGGTTCTTGTCAATTTTTGTTGGTTTTCATCGAATGAACTTATTTCAGTCAGCTAGATCTTTCTTCTTCAAAGCAAAAAGATTTTATCTTCAAATACAAGAACTTTTCGTGGTTTTGTTGGTTTTCAGCAAATGAACATATTTCAGCGAGCGAGAAGTTTTTTCTTTCATAGCGTCAGATTTTATCATAAAATACAAGAACTTTTCGTGGTTCTTGTCAATTTTTGTTGGTTTTCATCGAATGAACTTATTTCAGTCAGCCAGATCTTTCTTCTTTAATGCAAAAAGATTTTATCTTCAAATACAAGAACTTTTCGTGGTTTTGTTGGTTTTCAGCAAATGAACATATTTCAGCGAGCCAGAAGGTTTTTCTTTAATAGCGTAAGATTTTATCTTAAAATACAAGAACACTTCGTGGTTGTTGTCAATTTTTGTTGGTTTTCATCCAATGAACTTATATCAGTCAGCTGGATCTTTCTTCTTCAAAGCAAAAAGATTTTATCTTCAAACACAAGAACTTTTCGTGGTTTTGTTGGTTTTCAGCAAATGAACATATTTCAGCGAGCTGGAATTTTTTTCTTTAATAGCGTCAGATTTTATCTTAAAATACACGAACTTTTCGTGGTTCTTGTCAATTTTTGTTGGTTTTCATCGAATGAACTTATTTCAGTCAGCTGGATCTTTCTTCTTCAAAGCAAAAAGATTTTATCTCCAAATGCAAGAACTTTTCGTGGTTTTGTTGTTTTTCAGCAAATGAACATATTTCAGCGAGCGAGAAGTTTTTTCTTCAATAGCGTAAGATTTTATCTTCAAATACAAGAACGTTTCGTGGTTCTTGTCAATTTTTGTTGGTTTTCATCTGATGAACTTATTTCAGTCAGCTGGATCTATCTTCTTCAAAGCAAAAAGATTTTATCTTCAAATACAAGAACTTTTCGTGGTTTTTTTGGTTTCCAGCAAATGAACAAATTTCAGCGAGCGAGAAGTTTTTTCTTTAATAGCGTCAGATTTTGTCTTAAAATGCAAGAACATTTCGTGGTTCTTGTCAATTTTTGTTGGTTTTCATCCAATGAACTTATTTCAGTCAGCCAGATCTTTCTTCTTTAATGCAAAAAGATTTCATCTTCAAATACAAGAACTTTTCGTGGTTTTGTTGGTTTTCAGCAAAAGAACATATTTCAGCGAGCTCGAAGTTTTTTCTTTAATAGCGTAACATTTTATCTTAAAATACAAGAACTTTTCGTGGTTCTTGTCAATTTTTGTTGGTTTTCATCTCATGAACTTATTTCAGTCAGCTAGATCTTTCTTCTTCAAAGCAAAAAGATTTTATCTTCAAATACAAGAACTTTTCGTGGTTTTGTTGGTTTTCAGCAAATGAACATATTTCAGCGAGCTGGAAGTTTTTTCCTTAATAGCGTCAGATTTTATCTTAAAATACAAGAACATTTCGTGGTTCTTGTCAATTTTTGTTGGTTTTCATCCAATGAACTTATTTCAGTCAGCTAGATCTTTCTTCTTCAAAGCAAAAAGATTTTATCTTCAAATACAAGAACTTTTCGTGGTTTTGTTGGTTTTCAGCAAATGAACATATTTCAGCGAGCGAGAAGTTTTTTCTTTCATAGCGTCAGATTTTATCATAAAATAAAAGAACTTTTCGTGGTTCTTGTCAATTTTTGTTGGTTTTCATCGAATGAACTTATTTCAGTCAGCCAGATCTTTCTTCTTTAATGCAAAAAGATTTTATCTTCAAATACAAGAACTTTTCGTGGTTTTGTTGGTTTTCAGCAAATGAACATATTTCAGCGAGCCAGAAGGTTTTTCTTTAATAGCGTAAGATTTTATCTTAAAATACAAGAACACTTCGTGGTTGTTGTCAATTTTTGTTGGTTTTCATCCAATGAACTTATATCAGTCAGCTGGATCTTTCTTCTTCAAAGCAAAAAGATTTTATCTTCAAACACAAGAACTTTTCGTGGTTTTGTTGGTTTTCAGCAAAAGAACATATTTCAGCGAGCTGGAAGTTTTTTCTTTAATAGCGTCAGATTTTATCTTAAAATACAAGAACTTTTCGTGGTTCTTGTCAATTTTTGTTGGTTTTCATCGAATGAACTTATTTCGGTCAGCTGGATCTTTCTTCTTCAAAGCAAAAAGATTTTATCTCCAAATGCAAGAACTTTTCGTGGTTTTGTTGTTTTTCAGCAAATGAACATATTTCAGCGAGCGAGATGTTTTTTCTTCAATAGCGAAAGATTTTATCTTCAAATACAAGAACGTTTCGTGGTTCTTGTCAATTTTTGTTGGTTTTCATCTGATGAACTTATTTCAGTCAGCTGGATCTATCTTCTTCAAAGCAAAAAGATTTTATCTTCAAATACAAGAACTTTTCGTGGTTTTGTTGGTTTTCAGCAAATGAACATATTTCAGCGAGCAAGAAGTTTTTTCTTTAATAGCGTCAGATTTTATCTTAAAATACAAGAACATTTCGTGGTTCTTGTCAATTTTTGTTGGTTTTCATCCAATGAACTTATTTCAGTCAGCAAGATCTTTCTTCTTCAAAGCAAAAAGATTTTATCTTCAAATACAAGAACTTTTCGTGGTTTTGTTGGTTTTCAGCAGATGAGCATATTTCAGCGAGTGAGAAGTTTTTTCTTTAATAGTGTCAGATTTTGTCTTAAAATACAAGAACTTTTCGTGGTTCTTGTCAATTTTTGTTGGTTTTCATCAAATGAACTTATTTCAGTCAGCTCGATCTTTCTTCTTCAAAGCAAAAAGATTTTATCTTCAAACACAAGAACTTTTCGTGGTTTTGTTGGTTTTCAGCAAATGAACATATTTCAGCGAGCTGGAAGTTTTTTCTTTAATACCGTCAGATTTTATCTTAAAATACAAGAATATTTTGTGGTTCTTGTCAATTTTTGTTGGTTTTCATCGAATGAACTTATTTCAGTCAGCTGGATCTTTCTTCAAAGCCAAAAGATTTTATCTCCAAATGCAAGAACTTTTCGTGGTTTTGTTGGTTTTCAGCAAATGAACATATTTCAGCGAGCGAGAAGTTTTTTCTTCCATAGCGTAAGATTTTATCTTCAAATGCAAGAACTTTTCGTGGTTCTTGTCAATTTTTGTTGGTTTTCATCGAATGAACTTATTTCAGTCAGTAAGATATTTCGTCTTCAAAGCAAAAAGATTTTCTGTTCAAATACAAGAACTTTTCGTGGTTTTGTTGTTTTTCAGCAAATGAACATATTTCAGCGAGCGAGAAGTTTTTTCTTCAATAGCGTAAGATTTTATCTTCAAATACAAGAACTTTTCGTGGTTCTTGTCAATTTCTGTTGGTTTTCATCTGATGAACTTATTTCTGTCAGCCAGATCTTTCTTCTTCAAAGCAAAAAGATTTTATCTTCAAATACAAGAACCTTAAGTGGTTTTGTTGGTTTTCAGCAAATGAACATATTTCAGCGAGCTGGAAGTTTTTTCTTTAATAGCGTCAGATTTTATCTTAAAATACAAGAACTTTTCGTGGTTCTTGTCAATTTTTGTTGGTTTTCATCCAATGAACTTATTTCAGTCAGCCAGATCTTTCTTCTTTGATGCAAAAAGATTTCATCTTCAAATACAAGAACTTTTCGTGGTTTTGTTGGTTTTCAGCAAAAGAACATATTTCAGCGAGCTAGAAGTTTTTTCTTCAATAGCGTAACATTTTATCTTAAAATACAAGAACTTTTCGTGGTTCTTGTCAATTTTTGTTGGTTTTCATCGAATGAACTTACTTCAGTCAGCTCGATCTTTCTTCTTCAAAGCAAAAAGATTTTATCTCCAAATGCAAGAACTTTTCGTGGTTTTGTTGGTTTTCAGCAAATGAACATATTTCAGCGAGCGAGAAGTTTTTTCTACAATAGCGTAAGATTTTATCTTCAAATACAAGAACTTTTCGTGGTTCTTGTCAATTTCTGTTGGTTTTCATCTGATGAACTTATTTCAGTCAGCTAGATCTTTCTTCTTCAAAGCAAAAAGATTTTATCTTCAAGTACAAGAACTTTTCGTGGTTTTGTTGGTTTTCAGCAAATTAACATATTTCAGCGAGCGAGAAGTTTTTTCTTTAATACCGTCAGATTTTATCTTAAAATACAAGAACATTTCGTGGTTCTTCTCAATTTTTGTTGGTTTTCATCTTATGAACTTATTTCAGTCAGCTGGATCTTTCTTCTTCAAAGCAAAAAGATTTTATCTCCAAATGCAAGAACTTTTCGTGGTTTTGTTGGTTTTCAGCAAATGAACATATTTCAGCGAGCGAGAAGTTTTTTCTTCAATAGCGTAAGATTTTATCTTCAAATACAAGAACGTTTCGTGGTTCTTGTCAATTTTTGTTGGTTTTCATCTGATGAACTTATTTCAGTCAGCTGGATCTTTCTTCTTCAAAGCAAAAAGATTTTATCTTCAAATACAAGAACTTTTCGTGGTTTTGTTGGTTTTCAGCAAATGAACATATTTCAGCGAGCTAGAAGTTTTTTCTTTAATAGCTTCAGATTTTATCTTAAAATACAAGAACATTTCGTGGTTCTTGTCAATTTTTGTTGGTTTTCATCTAATGAACTTATTTCAGTCAGCTAGATCTTTCTTCTTCAAAGCAAAAAGATTTTATCTTCAAATACAAGAACTTTTCGTGGTTTTGTTGGTTTTCAGCAGATGAGCATATTTCAGCGAGTGAGAAGTTTTTTCTTTAATAGCGTAAGATTTTATCTTAAAATACAAGAACATTTCGTGGTTCTTGTCAATTTTTGTTCGTTTTCCTCGAATTAACTTATTTCAGTCAGCGAGATCTTTCTTCCTCAAAGCAAAAAGATTTTATCTTCAAATACAAGAGGTTTTCGTGGTTTTGTTGGTTTTCAGCAAATGAACATATTTCAGCGAGCGAGAAGTTTTTTCTTCAATAGCGTAAGATTTTATCTTCAAATACAAGAACGTTTCGTGGTTCTTGTCAATTTTTGTTGGTTTTCATCTGATGAACTTATTTCAGTCAGCTAGATCTTTCTTCTTCAAAGCAAAAAGATTTTATCTTCAAATACAAGAACTTTTCGTGGTTTTGTTGGTTTTCAGCAAATGAACATATTTCAGCGAGCTAGAAGTTTTTTCTTTAATAGCGTCAGATTTTATCTTAAAATACAAGAACATTTCGTGGTTCTTGTCAATTTTTGTTGGTTTTCATCTCATGAACTTATTTCAGTCAGCTAGATCTTTCTTCTTCAAAGCAAAAAGATTTTATCTTCAAAGACAAGAACTTTTCGTGGTTTTGTTGGTTTTCAGCAGATGAGCATATTTCAGCGAGTGAGAAGTTTTTTCTTTAATAGCGTAACATTTTATCTTAAAACACAAGAACTTTTCGTGGTTCTTGTCAATTTTTGTTTGTTTTCATCGAATGAACTTATTTCAGTCAGCCAGATCTTTCTTCTTTAATGCAAAAAGATTTTATCTTCAAATACAAGAACTTTTCGTGGTTTTGTTGGTTTTCAGCAAATGAACATATTTCAGCGAGCTGGAAGTTTTTTCTTTAATACCGTCAGATTTTATCTTAAAATACAAGAACATTTCGTGGTTCTTGTCAATTTTTGTTGGTTTTCATCGAATGAACTTATTTCAGTCAGCTGGATCTTTCTTCTTCAAAGCCAAAAGATTTTATCTCCAAATGCAAGAACTTTTCGTGGTTTTGTTGGTTTTCAGCAAATGAACATATTTCAGCGAGCGAGAAGTTTTTTCTTCAATAGCGTAAGATTTTATCTTCAAATGCAAGAACTTTTCGTGGTTCTTGTCAATTTTTGTTGGTTTTCATCGAATGAACTTATTTCAGTCAATAAGATATTTCATCTTCAAAGCAAAAAGATTTTATGTTCAAATACAAGAACTTTTCGTGGTTTTGTTGGTTTTCAGCAAATGAACATATTTCAGCGAGCGAGAAGTTTTTTCTTCAACAGCGTAAGATTTTAACTTCAAATACAAGAACTTTTCGTGGTTTTGTTGGTTTTCAGCAAATGAACATATTGCAGCGAGCGAGAAGTTTTTTCTTTAATACCGTCAGATTTTATCTTAAAATGCAAGAACTTTTCGTGGTTCTTGTCAATTTTTGTTGGTTTTCATCCAATGAACTTATTTCAGTCAGCCAGATCTTTCTTCTTTGATGCAAAAAGATTTCATCTTCAAATACAAGAACTTTTCGTGGTTTTGTTGGTTTTCAGCAAAAGAACATATTTCAGCGAGCTGGAAGTTTTTTCTTTAATAGCGTAACATTTTATCTTAAAATACAAGAACTTTTCGTGGTTCTTGTCAATTTTTGTTGGTTTTCATCGAATGAACTTACTTCAGTCAGCTCGATCTTTCTTCTTCAAAGCAAAAAGATTTTATCTCCAAATGCAAGAACTTTTCGTGGTTTTGTTGGTTTTCAGCAAATGAACATGTTTCAGCGAGCGAGAAGTTTTTTCTACAATTGCGTAAGATTTTATCTTCAAATACAAGAACGTTTCGTGGTTCTTGTCAATTTTTGTTGGTTTTCATCTGATGAACTTATTTCAGTCAGCTAGATCTTTCTTCTTCAAAGCAAAAAGATTTTATCTTCAAATACAAGAACTTTTCGTGGTTTTGTTGGTTTTCAGCAAATGAACATATTTCAGCGAGCTAGAAGTTTTTTCTTTAATAGCGTCAGATTTTATCTTAAAATACAAGAACATTTCGTGGTTCTTGTCAATTTTTGTTGGTTTTCATCCAATGAACTTATTTCAGTCAGCTAGATCTTTCTTCTTTAATGCAAAAAGATTTTATCTTCAAATACAAGAACTTTTCGTGGTTTTGTTGGTTTTCAGCAAATGAACATATTGCAGCGAGCTAGAAGTTTTTTCTTTAATAGCATCAGATTTTATCTTAAAATACAAGAACATTTCGTGGTTCTTGTCAATTTTTGTTGGTTTTCATCGAATGAATTTATTTCAGTCAGCTGGATCTTTCTTCTTCAAAGCAAAAAGATTTTATCTTCAAATACAAGAACTTTTCGTGGTTTTGTTGGTTTTCAGCAAATGAACATATTTCAGCGAGCGAGAAGGTTTTTCTTTAATAGCGTAAGATTTTATCTTAAAATACAAGAACACTTCGTGGTTCTTGTCAATTTTTGTTGGTTTTCATCCAATGAACTTATTTCAGTCAGCTAGATCTTTCTTCTTCAAAGCAAAAAGATTTTATCTTCAAACACAAGAACTTTTCGTGGTTTTGTTGGTTTTCAGCAAATGAACATATTTCAGCGAGCTGGAAGTTTTTACTATAATCGCGTCAGATTTTATCTTAAAATACAAGAACTTTTCGTGGTTCTTGTCAATTTTTGTTGGTTTTCATCGAATGAACTTATTTCAGTCAGCTGGATCTTTCTTCTTCAAAACAAAAAGATTTTATCTTCAAATACAAGAACTTTTCGTGGTTTTGTTGGTTTTCAGCAAATGAACATATTTCAGCGAGCTAGAAGGTTTTTCTTTAACAGCGTCAGATTTTATCTTAAAACACAACAACATTTCGTGGTTCTTGTCAATTTTTGTTGGTTTTCATCGAATGAACTTATTTCAGTCAGCTAGATCTTTCTTCTTCAGAGCAAAAAGATTTTATCTTCAAACACAAGAACTTTTCGTTGTTTTGTTGGTTTTCAGCAAATGAACATATTTCAGCGAGCTGGAAGTTTTTTCTTTAATAGCGTCAGATTTTATCTTAAAAAACAAGAACTTTTCGTGGATCTTTTCAATTTTTGTTGGTTTTCATCTAATGAACTTATTTCAGTCAGCTAGATCTTTCTTCTTCAAAGCAAAAAGATTTTATCTTCAAATACAAGAACTTTTCGTGGTTTTGTTGGTTTTCAGCAGATGAGCATATTTCAGCGAATGAGACGTTTTTTCTTTAATAGCGTAAGATTTTATCTTAAAATACAAGAACATTTCGTGGTTCTTGTCAATTTTTGTTGGTTTTCATCTAATGAACTAATTTCAGTCAGCTAGATCTTTCTTCTTCAAAGCAAAAAGATTTTATCTTCAAATACAAGAACTTTTCGTGGTTTTGTTGCTTTTCAGCAAATGAACATATTTTAGCGAGCTAGAAGTTTTTTCTTTAATAGCGTCAGATTTTATCTTAAAATACAAGAACATTTCGTGGTTCTTGTCAATTTTTGTTGGTTTTCATCTAATGAACTTATTTCAGTCAGCTAGATCTTTCTTCTTCAATGCAAAAAGATTTTATCTTCAAACACAAGAACTTTTCGTGGTTTTGTTGTTTTTCAGCAAATGAACATATTGCAGCGAGCTAGAAGTTTTTTCTTTAATAGCGTCAGATTTTATCTTAAAATACAAGAACATTTCGTGGTTCTTGTCAATTTTTGTTGGTTTTCATCGAATGAATTTATTTCAGTCAGCCAGATCTTTCTTCTTCAAAGCAAAAAGATTTTATCTTCAAATACAAGAACTTTTCGTGGTTTTGTTGGTTTTCAGCAAATGAACATATTTCAGCGAGCGAGAAGGTTTTTCTTTAATAGCGTAAGATTTTATCTTAAAATACAAGAACACTTCGTGGTTCTTGTCAATTTTTGTTGGTTTTCATCCAATGAACTTATTTCAGTCAGCTAGATCTTTCTTCTTCAAAGCAAAAAGATTTTATCTTCAAACACAAGAACTTTTCTTGGTTTTGTTGGTTTTCAGCAAATGAACATATTTCAGCGAGCTGGAAGTTTTTACTTTAATCGCGTCAGATTTTATCTTAAAAAACAAGAACTTTTCGTGGATCTTTTCAATTTTTGTTGGTTTTCATCTAATGAACTTATTTCAGTCAGCTAGATCTTTCTTCTTTAATGCAAAAAGATTTTATCTTCAAATACAAGAACTTTTCGTGGTTTTGTTGGTTTTCAGCAAATGAACATATTTCAGCGAGCCAGAAGGTTTTTCTTTAATAGCGTAAGATTTTATCTTAAAATACAAGAACACTTCGTGGTTCTTGTCAATTTTTGTTGGTTTTCATCCAATGAACTTATTTCAGTCAGCTGGATCTTTCTTCTTCAAAGCAAAAAGATTTTATCTCCAAATACAAGAACTTTTCGTGGTTTTGTTGGTTTTCAGCAAATGAACATATTCCAGCGAGCGAGAAGTTTTTTCTTCAATAGCGTAAGATTTTATCTTCAAATACAAGAACTTTTCGTGGTTTTGTTGGTTTTCAGCAAATGAACATATTTCAGCGAGCGAGAAGTTTTTTCTTTAATAACGTCCGATTTTATCATATAATACAAGAACATTTCGTGGTTCTTGTCAATTTTTGTTGGTTTTCATCTAATGAACTTATTTCAGTCAGCAAGATCTTTCTTCTTCAATGCAAAAATATTTCATCTTCAAATACAAGAACTTTTCATGGTTTTGTTGGTTTTCAGCAAATGAACATATTTCAGCGAGCGAGAAGTTTTTTCTTTCATAGCGTCAGATTTTATCATAAAATACAAGAACTTTTCGTGGTTCTTGTCAATTTTTGTTGGTTTTCATCGAATGAACTTATTTCAGTCAGCCAGATCTTTCTTCTTTAATGCAAAAATATTTTATCTTCAAATACAAGAACTTTTCGTGGTTTTGTTGGTTTTCAGCAAATGAACATATTTCAGCGAGCCAGAAGGTTTTTCTTTAATAGCGTAAGATTTTATCTTAAAATACAAGAACACTTCGTGGTTCTTGTCAATTTTTGTTGGTTTTCATCCAATGAACTTTTCTCAGTCAGCTGGATCTTTCTTCTTCAAAGCAAAAAGATTTTATCTTCAAACACAAGAACTTTTCGTGGTTTTGTTGGTTTTCAGCAAATGAACATATTCCAGCGAGCGAGAAGTTTTTTCTTCAATAGCGTAAGATTTTATCTTCAAATACAAGAACTTTTCGTGGTTTTGTTGGTTTTCAGCAAATGAACATATTTCAGCGAGCGAGAAGTTTTTTCTTTAATAACGTCCGATTTTATCATATAATACAAGAACATTTCGTGGTTCTTGTCAATTTTTGTTGGTTTTCATCTAATGAACTTATTTCAGTCAGCAAGATCTTTCTTCTTCAATGCAAAAATATTTCATCTTCAAATACAAGAACTTTTCATGGTTTTGTTGGTTTTCAGCAAATGAACATATTTCAGCGAGCGAGAAGTTTTTTCTTTCATAGCGTCAGATTTTATCATAAAATACAAGAACTTTTCGTGGTTCTTGTCAATTTTTGTTGGTTTTCATCGAATGAACTTATTTCAGTCAGCCAGATCTTTCTTCTTTAATGCAAAAATATTTTATCTTCAAATACAAGAACTTTTCGTGGTTTTGTTGGTTTTCAGCAAATGAACATATTTCAGCGAGCCAGAAGGTTTTTCTTTAATAGCGTAAGATTTTATCTTAAAATACAAGAACACTTCGTGGTTCTTGTCAATTTTTGTTGGTTTTCATCCAATGAACTTATCTCAGTCAGCTGGATCTTTCTTCTTCAAAGCAAAAAGATTTTATCTTCAAACACAAGAACTTTTCGTGGTTTTGTTGGTTTTCAGCAAATGAACATATTTCAGCGAGCTAGAAGTTTTTTCTTTAATAGCGTCAGATTTTATCTTAAAATACAAGAACATTTCGTGGTTCTTGTCAATTTTTGTTGATTTTCATCCAATGAACTTATTTCAGTCAGCCAGATCTTTCTTCTTTAATGGAAAAAAAATTTCATCTTCAAATACAAGAACTTTTCGTGGTTTTGTTGGTTTTTAGCAAAAGAACATATTTCAGCGAGCTGGAAGTTTTTTCTTTAATAGCGTCAGATTTTATCTTAAAATACAAGAACTTTTCGTGGTTCTTGTCAATTTTTGTAGGTTTTCATCCAATGAACTTATTTCAGTCAGCTGGATCTTTCTTCTTCAAAGCAAAAAGATTTTATCTTCAAATACAAGAACTTTTCGTGGTTTTGTTGGTTTTCAGCAAATGAACATATTTCAGCGAGCGAGAAGTTTTTTCTTTAATAGCGTCAGATTTTATCTTAAAATACAAGAACTTTTCGTGGTTCTTGTCAATTTTTGTTGGTTTTCATCCAATGAACTTATTTCAGTCAGCCAGATCTTTCTTCTTTAATGCAAAAAGATTTTATCTTCAAATACAAGAACTTTTCGTGGTTTTGTTGGTTTTCAGCAAAAGAAGGTATTTCAGCGAGCTCGAAGTTTTTTCTTCAATAGCGTCAGATTTTATCATATAATACAAGAACTTTTCGTGGTTCTTGTCAATTTTTGTTGGTTTTCATCGAATGAACTTATTTCAGTCAGCAAGATCTTTCTTCTTCAATGCAAAAAGATTTTATCTTCAAATACAAGAACTTTTCATGGTTTTGTTGGTTTTCAGCAAATGAACATATTTCAGCGAGCTGGAAGTTTTTTCTTTAATAGCGTCGGATTTTATCTTAAAATACAAGAACTTTTCGTGGTTCTTTTCAATTTTTGTTGGTTTTCATCTAATGAACTTATTTCAGTCAGCTAGATATTTCTTCTTCAAAGCAAAAAGATTTTATCTTCAAATACAAGAACTTTTCGTGGTTTTGTTGGTTTTCAGCAAATGAACATATTTCAGCGAGCGAGAAGTTTTTTCTTTCATAGCGTCAGATTTTATCATAAAATACAAGAACTTTTAGTGGTTCTTGTCAATTTTTGTTGGTTTTCATCCAATGAACTTATTTCAGTCAGCTGGATCTTTCTTCTTCAAAGCAAAAAGATTTTATCTTCAAACACAAGAACTTTTCGTGGTTTTGTTGGTTTTCAGCAAATGAACATATTTCAGCGAGCTGGAAGTTTTTTCTTTAATAGCGTCAGATTTTATCTTAAAATACAAGAACTTTTCGTGGTTCTTGTCAATTTTTGTTGGTTTTCATCTGATGAACTTATTTCAGTCAGCTGGATCTTTCTTCTTCAAAGCAAAAAGATTTTATCTCCAAATGCAAGAACTTTTCGTGGTTTTGTTGGTTTTCAGCAAATGAACATATTTCAGCGAGTGAGAAGTTTTTTCTTCAATAGCGTAAGATTTTATCTTCAAATACAAGAGCTTTTCGTGGTTCTTGTCAAATTGTGTTGGTTTTCATCTAATGAACTTATTTCAGTCAGCTAGATCTTTCTTCTTCAAAGCAAAAAGATTTTATCTTCAAATACAAGAACTTTTCGTGGTTTTGTTGGTTTTCAGCAAATGAACATATTTCACCGAGCGAGAAGTTTTTTCTTTAATAGCGTCGGATTTTATCTTAAAATGCAAGAACTTTTCGTGGTTCTTGTCAATTTTTGTTGGTATTCATCCAATGAACTTATTTCAGTCAGCCAGATCTTTCTTCTTTAATGGAAAAAAAAATTTAATCTTCAAATACAAGAACTTTTCGTGGTTTTGTTGGTTTTCAGCAAAAGAACATATTTCAGCGAGCTAGAAGTTTTTTCTTTAATAGCGTAACATTTTATCTTAAAATACAAGAACTTTTCGTGGTTCTTGTCAATTTTTGCAGGTTTTCATCCAATGAACTTATTTCAGTCAGCTGGATCTTTCTTCTTCAAAGCAAAAAGATTTTATCTTCAAATACAAGAACTTTTCGTGGTTTTGTTGTTTTTCAGCAAATGAACATATTTCAGCGAGCGAGAAGTTTTTTCTTTAATAGCGTCAGATTTTCTCATAAAATACAAGAACTTTTCGTGGTTCTTGTCAATTTTTGTTGGTTTTCATCGAATGAACTTATTTCAGTCAGCCAGATCTTTCTTCTTTAATGCAAAAAGATTTTATCTTCAAATACAAGAACTTTTCGTGGTTTTGTTGGTTTTCAGCAAATGAACATATTTCAACGAGCCAGAAGGTTTTTCTTTCATAGCGTAAGATTTTATCTTAAAATACAAGAACACTTCGTGCATCTTGTCAATTTTTGTTGGTTTTCATCCAATTAACTTATTTCAGTCAGCTGGATCTTTCTTCTTCAAAGCAAAAAGATTTTATCTCCAAATGCAAGAACTTTTCGTGGTTTTGTTGGTTTTCAGCAAATGAACATATTTCAGCGAGCGAGAAGTTTTTTCTTCAATAGCGTAAGATTTTATCTTCAAATACAAGAACTTTTCGTGGTTCTTGTCAATTTTTGTTGGTTTTCATCTGATGAACTTATTTCAGTCAGCTAGATCTTTCTTCTTCAAAGCAAAAAGATTTTATCTTCAAATACAAGAACTTTTCATGGTTTTGTTGGTTTTCAGCAATTGAACATATTTCAGTGAGTGAGAAGTTTTTTCTTTAATAGCGTAAGATTTTATCATAAAATACAAGAGCTTTTCGTGGTTCTTGTCAAATTGTGTTGGTTTTCATCTAATGAACTTATTTCAGTCAGCTAGATCTTTCTTCTTCAAAGCAAAAAGATTTTATCTTCAAATGCATGAACTTTTTGTGGTTTTGTTGGTTTTCAGCAAATGAACATATTTCAGCGAGCTGGAAGTTTTTTCTTTAATAGCGTCAGATTTTATCTTAAAATACAAGAACTTTTCGTGGTTCTTGTCAATTTTTGTTGGTTTTCATCGAATGAACTTATTTCAGTCAGCAAGATCTTTCTTCTTCAATGCAAAAAGATTTTATCTTCAAATACAAGAACTTTTCATGGTTTTGTTGGTTTTCAGCAAATGAACATATTTCAGCGAGCTGGAAGTTTTTTCTTTAATAGCGTCGGATTTTATCTTAAAATACAAGAACTTTTCGTGGTTCTTTTCAATTTTTGTTGGTTTTCATCTAATGAACTTATTTCAGTCAGCTAGATATTTCTTCTTCAAAGCAAAAAGATTTTATCTTCAAATACAAGAACTTTTCGTGGTTTTGTTGGTTTTCAGCAAATGAACATATTTCAGCGAGCGAGAAGTTTTTTCTTTCATAGCGTCAGATTTTATCATAAAATACAAGAACTTTTAGTGGTTCTTGTCAATTTTTGTTGGTTTTCATCCAATGAACTTATTTCAGTCAGCTGGATCTTTCTTCTTCAAAGCAAAAAGATTTTATCTTCAAACACAAGAACTTTTCGTGGTTTTGTTGGTTTTCAGCAAATGAACATATTTCAGCGAGCTGGAAGTTTTTTCTTTAATAGCGTCAGATTTTATCTTAAAATACAAGAACTTTTCGTGGTTCTTGTCAATTTTTGTTGGTTTTCATCTGATGAACTTATTTCAGTCAGCTGGATCTTTCTTCTTCAAAGCAAAAAGATTTTATCTCCAAATGCAAGAACTTTTCGTGGTTTTGTTGGTTTTCAGCAAATGAACATATTTCAGCGAGTGAGAAGTTTTTTCTTCAATAGCGTAAGATTTTATCTTCAAATACAAGAGCTTTTCGTGGTTCTTGTCAAATTGTGTTGGTTTTCATCTAATGAACTTATTTCAGTCAGCTAGATCTTTCTTCTTCAAAGCAAAAAGATTTTATCTTCAAATACAAGAACTTTTCGTGGTTTTGTTGGTTTTCAGCAAATGAACATATTTCACCGAGCGAGAAGTTTTTTCTTTAATAGCGTCGGATTTTATCTTAAAATGCAAGAACTTTTCGTGGTTCTTGTCAATTTTTGTTGGTATTCATCCAATGAACTTATTTCAGTCAGCCAGATCTTTCTTCTTTAATGGAAAAAAAAATTTAATCTTCAAATACAAGAACTTTTCGTGGTTTTGTTGGTTTTCAGCAAAAGAACATATTTCAGCGAGCTAGAAGTTTTTTCTTTAATAGCGTAACATTTTATCTTAAAATACAAGAACTTTTCGTGGTTCTTGTCAATTTTTGCAGGTTTTCATCCAATGAACTTATTTCAGTCAGCTGGATCTTTCTTCTTCAAAGCAAAAAGATTTTATCTTCAAATACAAGAACTTTTCGTGGTTTTGTTGGTTTTCAGCAAATGAACATATTTCAGCGAGCGAGAAGTTTTTTCTTTCATAGCGTCAGATTTTATCATAAAATACAAGAACTTTTAGTGGTTCTTGTCAATTTTTGTTGGTTTTCATCGAATGAACTTATTTCAGTCAGCCAGATCTTTCTTCTTTAATGCAAAAAGATTTTATCTTCAAATACAAGAACTTTTCGTGGTTTTGTTGTTTTTCAGCAAATGAACATATTTCAGCGAGCGAGAAGTTTTTTCTTTAATAGCGTCAGATTTTCTCATAAAATACAAGAACTTTTCGTGGTTCTTGTCAATTTTTGTTGGTTTTCATCGAATGAACTTATTTCAGTCAGCCAGATCTTTCTTCTTTAATGCAAAAAGATTTTATCTTCAAATACAAGAACTTTTCGTGGTTTTGTTGGTTTTCAGCAAATGAACATATTTCAACGAGCCAGAAGGTTTTTCTTTCATAGCGTAAGATTTTATCTTAAAATACAAGAACACTTCGTGCTTCTTGTCAATTTTTGTTGGTTTTCATCCAATTAACTTATTTCAGTCAGCTGGATCTTTCTTCTTCAAAGCAAAAAGATTTTATCTCCAAATGCAAGAACTTTTCGTGGTTTTGTTGGTTTTCAGCAAATGAACATATTTCAGCGAGCGAGAAGTTTTTTCTTCAATAGCGTAAGATTTTATCTTCAAATACAAGAACTTTTCGTGGTTCTTGTCAATTTTTGTTGGTTTTCATCTGATGAACTTATTTCAGTCAGCTAGATCTTTCTTCTTCAAAGCAAAAAGATTTTATCTTCAAATACAAGAACTTTTCATGGTTTTGTTGGTTTTAAGCAATTGAACATATTTCAGTGAGTGAGAAGTTTTTTCTTTAATAGCGTAAGATTTTATCATAAAATACAAGAGCTTTTCGTGGTTCTTGTCAAATTGTGTTGGTTTTCATCTAATGAACTTATTTCAGTCAGCTAGATCTTTCTTCTTCAAAGCAAAAAGATTTTATCTTCAAATGCATGAACTTTTTGTGGTTTTGTTGGTTTTCAGCAAATGAACATATTTCAGCGAGCTGGAAGTTTTTTCTTTAATAGCGTCAGATTTTATCTTAAAATACAAGAACTTTTCGTGGTTCTTGTCAATTTTTGTTGGTTTTGATCTGATGAACTTATTTCAGTCAGCTAGATCTTTCTTCTTCAATGCAAAAAGATTTTATCTTCAAATACAAGAACTTTTCATGGTTTTGTTGGTTTTCAGCAAATGAACATATTTCAGCGAGCTCGAAGTTTTTTCTTTAATAGCGTCAGATTTTATCTTAAAATACAAGAACATTTCGTGGTTCTTTTCAATTTTTGTTGGTTTTCATCTAATGAACTTATTTCAGTCAGCTGGAGCTTTCTTCTTCAAAGCAAAAAGATTTTATCTTCAAATACAAGAACTTTTCGTGGTTTTGTTGGTTTTCAGCAAATGAACATATTTCAGCGAGCGAGAAGTTTTTTCTTTCATAGCGTCAGATTTTATCATAAAATACAAGAACTTTTCGTGGTTCTTGTCAATTTTTGTTGGTTTTCATCGAATGAACTTATTTCAGTCAGCCAGATCTTTCTTCTTTAATGCAAAAAGATTTTATCTTCAAATACAAGAACTTTTCGTGGTTTTGTTGGTTTTCAGCAAATGAACATATTTCAGCGAACGAGAAGTTTTTTCTTTAATAGCGTCAGATTTTATCATAAAATACAAGAACTTTTCGTGGTTCTTGTCAATTTTTGTTGGTTTTCATCGAATGAACTTGTTTCAGTCAGCCAGATCTTTCTTCTTTAATGCAAAAAGATTTTATCTTCAAATACAAGAACTTTTCGTGGTTTTGTTGGTTTTCAGCAAATGAACATATTTCAGCGAGCCAGAAGGTTTTTCTTTAATAGCGTAAGATTTTATCTTCAAATACAAGAACTTTTCGTGGTTCTTGTCAATTTTTGTTGGTTTTCATCTGATGAACTTATTTCAGTCAGCTAGATCTTTCTTCTTCAAAACAAAAAGATTTTATCTTCAAATACAAGAACTTTTCGTGGTTTTGTTGGTTTTCTGCAAATGAACATATTTCAGCGAGCGAGAAGTTTTTTCTTTAGTAGCGTCAGATTTTATCATATAATACAAGAACATTTCGTGGTTCTTGTCAATTTTTGTTGGTTTTCATCTGATGAACTTATTTCAGTCAGCAAGATCTTTCTTCTTCAATGCAAAAATATTTTATCTTCAAATACAAGAACTTTTCATGGTTTTGTTGGTTTTCAGCAAATGAACATATTTCAGCGAGCGAGAAGTTTTTTCTTTCATAGCGTCAGATTTTATCATAAAATACAAGAACTTTTCGTGGTTCTTGTCAATTTTTGTTGGTTTTCATCGAATGAACTTATTTCAGTCAGCCAGATCTTTCTTCTTTAATGCAAAAAGATTTTATCTTCAAATACAAGAACTTTTCGTGGTTTTGTTGGTTTTCAGCAAATGAACATATTTCAGCGAGCCAGAAGGTTTTTCTTTAATAGCGTAAGATTTTATCTTAAAATACAAGAACACTTCGTGGTTCTTGTCAATTTTTCTTGGTTTTCATCCAATGAACTTATTTCAGTCAGCCAGATCTTTCTTCTTCAAAGCAAAAAGATTTTATCTTCAAATGCAAGAACTTTTCGTGGTTTTGTTGGTTTTCAGCAAATGAACATATTTCAGCGAGCGAGAAGTTTTTTCTTTAATAGCGTCAGATTTTATCTTAAAATACAAGAACTTTTCGTGGTTCTTGTCAATTTTTGTTGGTTTTCATCCAATGAACTTATTTCAGTCAGCCAGATCTTTCTTCTTTAATGCAAAAAGATTTTATCTTCAAATACAAGAACTTTTCGTGGTTTTGTTGGTTTTCAGCAAAAGAAGGTATTTCAGCGAGCTCGAAGTTTTTTCTTCAATAGCGTAACATTTTATCTTAAAATACAAGAACTTTTCGTGGTTCGTGTCAATTTTTGTTGGTTTTCATCTGATGAACTTATTTCAGT
The DNA here is from genome assembly GCF_035084215.1 of Heptranchias perlo. Classification (NCBI taxonomy): domain Eukaryota; kingdom Metazoa; phylum Chordata; class Chondrichthyes; order Hexanchiformes; family Hexanchidae; genus Heptranchias; species Heptranchias perlo. The sequence goes on from NW_027138483.1 coordinate 894,149, forward strand.
CAGCCAGATCTTTCTTCTTTAATGCAAAAAGATTTTATCTTCAAACACAAGAACTTTTCGTGGTTTTGTTGGTTTTCAGCAAATGAACATATTTCAGTGAGTGAGAAGTTTTTTCTTTAATAGCGTAAGATTTTATCATAAAATACAAGAGCTTTTCGTGGTTCTTGTCAAATTGTGTTGGTTTTCATCTAATGAACTTATTTCAGTCAGCTAGATCTTTCTTCTTCAAAGCAAAAAGATTTTATCTTCAAATGCAAGAACTTTTCGTGGTTTTGTTGGTTTTCAGCAAATGAACATATTTCAGCGAGCGAGAAGTTTTTTCTTTAATAGCGTCGGATTTTATTTTAAAATGCAAGAACTTTTCGTGGTTCTTGTCAATTTTTGTTGGTTTTCATCCAATGAACTTATTTCAGTCAGCCAGATCTTTCTTCTTTAATGGAAAAAAAAATTTCATCTTCAAATACAAGAACTTTTCGTGGTTTTGTTGGTTTTCAGCAAAAGAACATATTTCAGCGAGCAGAAGTTTTTTCTTTAATAGCGTAAAATTTTATCTTAAAATACAAGAACTTTTCGTGGTTCTTGTCAATTTTTGTAGGTTTTCATCCAATGAACTTATTTCAGTCAGCTGGATCTTTCTTCTTCAAAGCAAAAAGATTTTATCTTCAAATACAAGAAATTTTCGTGGTTTTGTTGGTTTTCAGCAAATGAACATATTTCAGCGAGCGAGAAGTTTTTTCTTTAATAGCGTCAGATTTTATCTTAAAATACAAGAACTTTTCGTGGTTCGTGTCAATTTTTGTTGGTTTTAATCGAATCAACTTACTTCAGTCAGCTCGATCTTTCTTCTTGAAAGCAAAAAGATTTCATCTCCAAATGCAACAACTTTTCGTGGTTTTGTTGGTTTTCAGCAAATGAACATATTTCAGCGAGCTGGAAGTTTTTTCTTTAATAGCGTCAGATTTTATCATATAATACAAGAACATTTCGAGGTTCTTGTCAATTTTTGTTGGTTTTGATCTAATGAAGTTATTTCAGTCAGCTGGATCTCTTTTTGCTTTGAAGAAGAAAGATCTAGCTGACTGAAATAAGTTCATTGGATGAAAACCAACAAAAATTGACAAGAACCACGAAATGTTCTTTTGTTTTAAGATAAAATCTGACGCTATTAAAGAAAAAACTTCTATCTCGCTGAAATATGTTCATTTGCTGAAAACCAACAAAACCACGAAAAGTTCTTGTATTTGAAGATAAAATCTTTTTGCTTTGAAGAAGAAAGATCCAGCTGACTGAAATAAGTTCATTCGATGAAAACCAACAAAAATTGACAAGAACCACGAAATGTTCTTGTATTATATGATAAAATCTGACGCTACTAAAGAAAAAACTTCTCGCTCGCTGAAATATGTTCATTTGCTGAAAACCAACAAAACCACGAAAAGTTCTTGTATTTGAAGATAAAATCTTTTTGCTTTGAAGAAGAAAGATCCAGCTGACTGAAATAAGTTCATTCGATGAAAACCTACAAAAATTGACAAGAACCACGAAAAGTTCTTGTATTTTAAGATAAAATCTTACGCTATTAAAGAAAAAATTCTCACTCGCTGAAATATGTTCATTTGCTGAAAACCAACAAAACCACGAAAAGTTCTTGTATTTGAAGATAAAATCTTTTTGCTTTGAAGAAGAAAGATCTAGCTGACTGAAATAAGTTCATGAGATGAAAACCAACAAAAATTGACAAGAACCACGAGAAGTTCTTGTATTTTAAGATAAAATCTGACGCTATTAAAGAAAAAACTTCTAGCTCGCTGAAATATGTTCATTTGCTGAAAACCAACAAAACCACGAAAAGTTCTTGTATTTGAAGATAAAATCTTTTTGCTTTGAAGAAGAAAGATCTAGCTGACTGAAATAAGTTCATCAGATGAAAACCAACAAAAATTGACAAGAACCACGAAAAGTTCTTGTATTTTATGATAAAATCTGACGCTATTAAAGAAAAAACTCCTCACTCGCTGAAATATGCTCATTTGCTGAAAACCAACAAAACCACGAAAAGTTCTTGTATTTGAAGATAAAATCTTTTTGCTTTGAAGAAGAAAGATCGAGCTGACTGAAATAAGTTCATTAGATGAAAACCAACAAAAATTGACAAGAACCACGAAATGTTCTTGTATTTTAAGATAACATCTGACGCTATTGAAGAAAAAACTTCCAGCTCGCTGAAATATGTTCATTTGCTGAAAACCAACAAAACCACGAAAGGTTCTTGTATTTGAAGATAAAATCTTTTTGCTTTGAAGAAGAAAGATCTCGCTGACTGAAATAAGGTCATTAGATGAAAACCAACAAAAATTGACAAGAACCACGAAATGTTCTTGTATTTTAAGATAAAATCTTACGCTATTAAGGAAAAAACTTCCAGCTCGCTGATATATGTTCATTTGCTGAAAACCAACAAAACCACAAAAAGTTCTTGTATTTGAAGATAAAATCTTTTTGCTTTGAAGAAGAAAGATCTAGCTGACTGAAATAAGTTCATGAGATGAAAACCAACAAAAATTGACAAGAACCACGAAAAGTTCTTGTATTTTAAGATAAAATGTTACGCTATTAAAGAAAAAACTTCGAGCTCGCTGAAACATGTTCTTTTGCTGAAAACCAACAAAACCACGAAAAGTTCTTGTATTTGAAGATGAAATCTTTTTGCATTAAAGAAGAAAGATCTGGCTGACTGAAATAAGTTCATTCGATGAAAACCAACAAAAATTGACAAGAACCACGAAAAGTTCTTGTATTTTAAGATAAAATCTTCCGCTATTAAAGAAAAAACTTCTCACTCGCTGAAATATGCTCATTTGCTGAAAACCAACAAAACCACGAAAAGTTCTTGTATTTGAAGATAAAATCTTTTTGCTTTGAAGAAGAAAGATCTCGCTGACTGAAATAAGTTCATCAGATGAAAACCAACAAAAATTGACAAGAACCACGAAAAGTTCTTGTATTTTAAGATAAAATCTTACGCTATTAAAGAAAAAACTTCTCACTCGCTGAAATATGCTCATTTGCTGAAAACCAACAAAACCACGAAAGGTTCTTGTATTTGAAGATGAAATCTTTTTGCATTAAAGAAGAAAGATCTGGCTGACTGAAATAAGTTCATTAGATGAAAACCAACAAAAATTGACAAGAACCACGAAAAGTTCTTGTATTTTAAGATAAAATCTTCCGCTATTAAAGAAAAAACTTCTCACTTGCTGAAATATGCTCATTTGCTGAAAACCAACAAAACCACGAAAAGTTCTTGTATTTGAAGATAAAATCTTTTTGCTTTGAAGAAGAAAGATCTCGCTGACTGAAATAAGTTCATCAGATGAAAACCAACAAAAATTGACAATAACCACGAAATGTTCTTGTATTTTAAGATAAAATCTGAAGCTATTAAAGAAAAAACTTCTCGCTCGCTGAAATATGTTCATTTGCTGAAAACCAACAAAACCACGAAAAGTTCTTGTATTTGAAGATAAAATCTTTTTGCTTTGAAGAAGAAAGATCTAGCTGACTGAAATAAGTTCATCAGATGAAAACCAACAAAAATTGACAAGAATCACGAAATGTTCTTGTATTTTAAGATAAAATCTGACGCTATTAAAGAAAAAACTTCCAGCTCGCTGAAATATGTTCATTTGCTGAAAACCAACAAAACCACGAAAAGTTCTTGCATTTGGAGATAAAATCTTTTTGCTTTGAAGAAGAAAGATCGAGCTGACTGAAGTAAGTTCATTCGATGAAAACCAACAAAAATTGACAAGAACCACGAAGTGTTCTTGTATTTTAAGATAAAATCTGACGCTATTAAAGAAAAAACTTACAGCTCGCTGAAATATATTCTTTTGCTGAAAACCAACAAAACCACGAAAAGTTCTTGTATTTGAAGATGAAATCTTTTTGCATGAAAGAAGAAAGATCTGGCTGACTGAAATAAGTTCATTGGATGAAAACCAACAAAAATTTACAAGAACCACGAAAAGTTCTTGCATTTTAAGATAAAATCTGACGCTATTAAAGAAAAAACTTCGAGCTCGCTGAAATTTGTTCACTTGCTGAAAACCAACAAAACCACGAAATGTTCTTGTATTTGAAGATAAAATCTTTTTGCATCAAAGAAGAAAGATCTGGCTGACTGAAATAAGTTCATTAGATGAAAACCAACAAAAATTGACAAGAACCACGAAATGTTCTTGTTATTTATGATAAAATCTGACGCTATGAAAGAAAAAACTTCTCGCTCGCTGAAATATGTTCATTTGCTGAAAACCAACAAAACCACGAAAAGTTCTTGTATTTGAATATAAAATCTTTTTGCTTTGAAGAAGAAAGATCTAGCTGACTGAAATAAGTTCATTCGATGAAAACCAACAAAAATTGACAAGAACCACGAAATGTTCTTGTATTTTAAGATAAAATCTGACGCTATTAAAGAAAAAACTTCCAGCTCGCTGAAATATGTTCATTTGCTGAAAACCAACAAAACCACAAAAGGTTCTTGTATTTGAAGATAAAATCTTTTTGCTTTGAAGAAGAAAGATCCAGCTGACTGAAATAAGTTCATCAGATGAAAACCAACAAAAATTGACAAGAACCACGAAATGTTCTTGTATTTTAAGATAAAATCTGACGCTATTAAAGAAAAATCTTCTCACTCGCTGAAATATGCTCATTTGCTGAAAACCAACAAAACCACGAAAAGTTCTTGTATTTGAAGATAAAATCTTTTTGCTTTGAAGAAGAAAGATCTAGCTGACTGAAATAAGTTCATCAGATGAAAACCAACAAAAATTGACAAGAACCACGAAAAGTTCTTGTATTTTAAGATAAAATCTTACGCTATTAAAGAAAAAACTTCTCACTCGCTGAAATATGCTCATTTGCTGAAAACCAAAAAAACGACGAAAAGTTCTTGTATTTGAAGATAAAATCTTTTTGCTTTGAAGAAGAAAGATCTAGCTGACTGAAATAAGTTCATGAGATGAAAACCTACAATAATTGACAAGAACCACGAAAAGCTCTTGTATTTTATGATATAATCTGACGCTATTAAAGAAAAAACTTCCAACTCGCTGAAATATGTTCATTTGCTGAAAACCAACAAAACCACGAAAGGTTCTTGTATTTGAAGATAAAATCTTTTTGCTTTGAAGAATAAAGATCTCGCTGACTGAAATAAGTTCATCAGATGAAAACCAACAAAAATTGACAAGAACCACGAAAAGTTCTTGTTTTTTAAGATAAAATGTTACGCTATTAAAGAAAAAACTCCTCACTCGCTGAAATATGCTCATTTGCTGAAAACCAACAAAACCACGAAAATTTCTTGTATTTGAAGATAAAATCTTTTTGCTTTGAAGAAGAAAGATCTAGCTGACTGAAATAAGTTCATCAGATGAAAACCAACAAAAATTGACAAGAATCACGAAATGTTCTTGTATTTTAAGATAAAATCTGACGCTATTAAAGAAAAAACTTCCAGCTCGCTGAAATATGTTCATTTGCTGAAAACCAACAAAACCACGAAAAGTTCTTGCATTTGGAGATAAAATCTTTTTGCTTTGAAGAAGAAAGATCGAGCTGACTGAAGTAAGTTCATTCGATGAAAACCAACAAAAATTGACAAGAACCACGAAGTGTTCTTGTATTTTAAGATAAAATCTTACGCGATTAAAGAAAAAACTTACAGCTCGCTGAAATATGTTCTTTTGCTGAAAACCAACAAAACCACGAAAAGTTCTTGTATTTGAAGATGAAATCTTTTTGCATCAAAGAAGAAAGATCTGGCTGACTGAAATGAGTTCATTGGATGAAAACCAACAAAAATTTACAAGAACCACGAAAAGTTCTTGCATTTTAAGATAAAATCTGACGCTATTAAAGAAAAAACTTCGAGCTCGCTGAAATATGTTCACTTGCTGAAAACCAACAAAACCACGAAATGTTCTTGCATTTGAAGATAAAATCTTTTTGCATCAAAGAAGAAAGATCTGGCTGACTGAAATAAGTTCATCAGATGAAAACCAACAAAAATTGACAAGAACCACGAAATGTTCTTGTATTTTATGATAAAATCTGACGCAATGAAAGAAAAAACTTCTCGCTCGCTGAAATATGTTCACTTGCTGAAAACCAACAAAACCACGAAAAGTTCTTGTATTTGAAGATAAAATCTTTTTGCATTGAAGAAGAAAGATCCAGCTGACTGAAATAAGTTCATTGGATGAAAACCAACAAAAATTGACAAGAACCACGAAATGTTCTTGTATTTTAAGAAAAAATCTGACGCTATTAAAGAAAAAACTTCCAGCTCGCTGAAATATGTTCATTTGCTGAAAACCAACAAAACCACGAAAAGTTCTTGTATTTGAAGATAAAATCTTTTTGCATTGAAGAAGAAAGATCCAGCTGACTGAAATAAGTTCATGAGATGAAAACCAACAAAAATTGACAAGAACCACGAAATGTTCTTGTATTTTAAGATAAAATCTGACGCTATGAAGGAATAAACTTCTCGCTCGCTGAAATATGTTCATTTGCTGAAAACCAACAAAACCACGAAAAGTTCTTGTATTTGAAGATAAAATCTTTTTGCTTTGAGGAAGAAAGATCTTGCTGACTGAAATAAGTTCATTCGATGAAAACGAACAAAAATTGACAAGAACCACGAAAAGTTCTTGTATTTTAAGATAAAATCTTACGCTATTAAAGAAAAAATTCTCACTCGCTGAAATATGTTCATTTGCTGAAAACCAACAAAACCACGAAAAGTTCTTGTATTTGAAGATAAAATCTTTTTGCTTTGAAGAAGAAAGATCTAGCTGACTGAAATAAGTTCATGAGATGAAAACCAACAAAAATTGACAAGAACCACGAGAAGTTCTTGTATTTTAAGATAAAATCTGACGCTATTAAAGAAAAAACTTCTAGCTCGCTGAAATATGTTCATTTGCTGAAAACCAACAAAACCACGAAAAGTTCTTGTATTTGAAGATAAAATCTTTTTGCTTTGAAGAAGAAAGATCTAGCTGACTGAAATAAGTTCATCAGATGAAAACCAACAAAAATTGACAAGAACCACGAAAAGTTCTTGTATTTTCTGATAAAATCTGACGCTATTAAAGAAAAAACTCCTCACTCGCTGAAATATGCTCATTTGCTGAAAACCAACAAAACCACGAAAAGTTCTTGTATTTGAAGATAAAATCTTTTTGCTTTGAAGAAGAAAGATCGAGCTGACTGAAATAAGTTCATTAGATGAAAACCAACAAAAATTGACAAGAACCACGAAATGTTCTTGTATTTTAAGATAACATCTGACGCTATTGAAGAAAAAACTTCCAGCTCGCTGAAATATGTTCATTTGCTGAAAACCAACAAAACCACGAAAGGTTCTTGTATTTGAAGATAAAATCTTTTTGCTTTGAAGAAGAAAGATCTCGCTGACTGAAATAAGTTCATTAGATGAAAACCAACAAAAATTGACAAGAACCACGAAATGTTCTTGTATTTTAAGATAAAATCTTACGCTATTAAGGAAAAAACTTCCAGCTCGCTGATATATGTTCATTTGCTGAAAACCAACAAAACCACAAAAAGTTCTTGTATTTGAAGATAAAATCTTTTTGCTTTGAAGAAGAAAGATCTAGCTGACTGAAATAAGTTCATGAGATGAAAACCAACAAAAATTGACAAGAACCACGAAAAGTTCTTGTATTTTAAGATAAAATGTTACGCTATTAAAGAAAAAACTTCGAGCTCGCTGAAACATGTTCTTTTGCTGAAAACCAACAAAACCACGAAAAGTTCTTGTATTTGAAGATGAAATCTTTTTGCATTAAAGAAGAAAGATCTGGCTGACTGAAATAAGTTCATTAGATGAAAACCAACAAAAATTGACAAGAACCACGAAAAGTTCTTGTATTTTAAGATAAAATCTTCCGCTATTAAAGAAAAAACTTCTCACTCGCTGAAATATGCTCATTTGCTGAAAACCAACAAAACCACGAAAAGTTCTTGTATTTGAAGATAAAATCTTTTTGCTTTGAAGAAGAAAGATCTCGCTGACTGAAATAAGTTCATCAGATGAAAACCAACAAAAATTGACAAGAACCACGAAAAGTTCTTGTATTTTAAGATAAAATCTTACGCTATTAAAGAAAAAACTTCTCACTCGCTGAAATATGCTCATTTGCTGAAAACCAACAAAACCACGAAAGGTTCTTGTATTTGAAGATGAAATCTTTTTGCATTAAAGAAGAAAGATCTGGCTGACTGAAATAAGTTCATTCGATGAAAACCAACAAAAATTGACAAGAACCACGAAAAGTTCTTGTATTTTAAGATAAAATCTTCCGCTATTAAAGAAAAAACTTCTCACTCGCTGAAATATGCTCATTTGCTGAAAACCAACAAAACCACGAAAAGTTCTTGTATTTGAAGATAAAATCTTTTTGCTTTGAAGAAGAAAGATCTCGCTGACTGAAATAAGTTCATCAGATGAAAACCAACAAAAATTGACAATAACCACGAAATGTTCTTGTATTTTAAGATAAAATCTGAAGCTATTAAAGAAAAAACTTCTCGCTCGCTGAAATATGTTCATTTGCTGAAAACCAACAAAACCACGAAAAGTTCTTGTATTTGAAGATAAAATCTTTTTGCTTTGAAGAAGAAAGATCTAGCTGACTGAAATAAGTTCAACAGATGAAAACCAACAAAAATTGACAAGAACCACGAAAAGTTCTTGTTTTTTAAGATAAAATGTTACGCTATTAAAGAAAAAACTCCTCACTCGCTGAAATATGCTCATTTGCTGAAAACCAACAAAACCACGAAAATTTCTTGTATTTGAAGATAAAATCTTTTTGCTTTGAAGAAGAAAGATCTAGCTGACTGAAATAAGTTCATCAGATGAAAACCAACAAAAATTGACAAGAATCACGAAATGTTCTTGTATTTTAAGATAAAATCTGACGCTATTAAAGAAAAAACTTCCAGCTCGCTGAAATATGTTCATTTGCTGAAAACCAACAAAACCACGAAAAGTTCTTGCATTTGGAGATAAAATCTTTTTGCTTTGAAGAAGAAAGATCGAGCTGACTGAAGTAAGTTCATTCGATGAAAACCAACAAAAATTGACAAGAACCACGAAGTGTTCTTGTATTTTAAGATAAAATCTGACGCTATTAAAGAAAAAACTTACAGCTCGCTGAAATATGTTCTTTTGCTGAAAACCAACAAAACCACGAAAAGTTCTTGTATTTGAAGATGAAATCTTTTTGCATGAAAGAAGAAAGATCTGGCTGACTGAAATAAGTTCATTGGATGAAAACCAACAAAAATTTACAAGAACCACGAAAAGTTCTTGCATTTTAAGATAAAATCTGACGCTATTAAAGAAAAAACTTCGAGCTCGCTGAAATTTGTTCACTTGCTGAAAACCAACAAAACCACGAAATGTTCTTGTATTTGAAGATAAAATCTTTTTGCATCAAAGAAGAAAGATCTGGCTGACTGAAATAAGTTCATTAGATGAAAACCAACAAAAATTGACAAGAACCACGAAATGTTCTTGTATTTTATGATAAAATCTGACGCTATGAAAGAAAAAACTTCTCGCTCGCTGAAATATGTTCATTTGCTGAAAACCAACAAAACCACGAAAAGTTCTTGTATTTGAAGATAAAATCTTTTTGCTTTGAAGAAGAAAGATCTAGCTGACTGAAATAAGTTCATTCGATGAAAACCAACAAAAATTGACAAGAACCACGAAATGTTCTTGTATTTTAAGATAAAATCTGACGCTATTAAAGAAAAAACTTCGAGCTCGCTGAAATATGTTCACTTGCTGAAAACCAACAAAACCACGAAAAGTTCTTGTATTTGAAGGTAAAATCTTTTTGCATTCAAGAAGAAAGATCTGGCTGACTGAAATAAGTTCATTAGATGAAAACCAACAAAAATTGACAAGAACCACGAAAAGTTCTTGTATTTTAAGATAAAATGTTACCCTATTAAAGAAAAAACTTCGAGCTCGCTGAAACATGTTCTTTTGCTGAAAACCAACAAAACCACGAAAAGTTCTTGTATTTGAAGATGAAATCTTTTTGCATTAAAGAAGAAAGATCTGGCTGACTGAAATAAGTTCATTGGATGAAAACCAACAAAAATTGACAAGAACCACGAAAAGTTCTTGTATTTTAAGATAAAATCTGACGCTATTAAAGAAAAATCTTCTCACTCGCTGAAATATGCTCATTTGCTGAAAACCAACAAAACCACGAAAAGTTCTTGTATTTGAAGATAAAATCTTTTTGCTTTGAAGAAGAAAGATCTAGCTGACTGAAATAAGTTCATCAGATGAAAACCAACAAAAATTGACAAGAACCACGAAAAGTTCTTGTATTTTAAGATAAAATCTTACGCTATTAAAGAAAAAACTTCTCACTCGCTGAAATATGCTCATTTGCTGAAAACCAAAAAAACGACGAAAAGTTCTTGTATTTGAAGATAAAATCTTTTTGCTTTGAAGAAGAAAGATCTAGCTGACTGAAATAAGTTCATTAGATGAAAACCTACAATAATTGACAAGAACCACGAAAAGCTCTTGTATTTTATGATATAATCTGACGCTATTAAAGAAAAAACTTCCAACTCGCTGAAATATGTTCATTTGCTGAAAACCAACAAAACCACGAAAGGTTCTTGTATTTGAAGATAAAATCTTTTTGCTTTGAAGAATAAAGATCTCGCTGACTGAAATAAGTTCATCAGATGAAAACCAACAAAAATTGACAAGAACCACGAAAAGTTCTTGTTTTTTAAGATAAAATGTTACGCTATTAAAGAAAAAACTCCTCACTCGCTGAAATATGCTCATTTGCTGAAAACCAACAAAACCACGAAAATTTCTTGTATTTGAAGATAAAATCTTTTTGCTTTGAAGAAGAAAGATCTAGCTGACTGAAATAAGTTCATCAGATGAAAACCAACAAAAATTGACAAGAATCACGAAATGTTCTTGTATTTTAAGATAAAATCTGACGCTATTAAAGAAAAAACTTCCAGCTCGCTGAAATATGTTCATTTGCTGAAAACCAACAAAACCACGAAAAGTTCTTGCATTTGGAGATAAAATCTTTTTGCTTTGAAGAAGAAAGATCGAGCTGACTGAAGTAAGTTCATTCGATGAAAACCAACAAAAATTGACAAGAACCACGAAGTGTTCTTGTATTTTAAGATAAAATCTTACGCGATTAAAGAAAAAACTTACAGCTCGCTGAAATATGTTCTTTTGCTGAAAACCAACAAAACCACGAAAAGTTCTTGTATTTGAAGATGAAATCTTTTTGCATCAAAGAAGAAAGATCTGGCTGACTGAAATGAGTTCATTGGATGAAAACCAACAAAAATTTACAAGAACCACGAAAAGTTCTTGCATTTTAAGATAAAATCTGACGCTATTAAAGAAAAAACTTCGAGCTCGCTGAAATATGTTCACTTGCTGAAAACCAACAAAACCACGAAATGTTCTTGCATTTGAAGATAAAATCTTTTTGCATCAAAGAAGAAAGATCTGGCTGACTGAAATAAGTTCATCAGATGAAAACCAACAAAAATTGACAAGAACCACGAAATGTTCTTGTATTTTATGATAAAATCTGACGCAATGAAAGAAAAAACTTCTCGCTCGCTGAAATATGTTCACTTGCTGAAAACCAACAAAACCACGAAAAGTTCTTGTATTTGAAGATAAAATCTTTTTGCATTGAAGAAGAAAGATCCAGCTGACTGAAATAAGTTCATTGGATGAAAACCAACAAAAATTGACAAGAACCACGAAATGTTCTTGTATTTTAAGAAAAAATCTGACGCTATTAAAGAAAAAACTTCCAGCTCGCTGAAATATGTTCATTTGCTGAAAACCAACAAAACCACGAAAAGTTCTTGTATTTGAAGATAAAATCTTTTTGCATTGAAGAAGAAAGATCCAGCTGACTGAAATAAGTTCATTAGATGAAAACCAACAAAAATTGACAAGAACCACGAAATGTTCTTGTATTTTAAGATAAAATCTGACGCTATGAAGGAATAAACTTCTCGCTCGCTGAAATATGTTCATTTGCTGAAAACCAACAAAACCACGAAAAGTTCTTGTATTTGAAGATAAAATCTTTTTGCTTTGAGGAAGAAAGATCTTGCTGACTGAAATAAGTTCATTCGATGAAAACGAACAAAAATTGACAAGAACCACGAAAAGTTCTTGTATTTTAAGATAAAATCTTACGCTATTAAAGAAAAAATTCTCACTCGCTGAAATATGTTCATTTGCTGAAAACCAACAAAACCACGAAAAGTTCTTGTATTTGAAGATAAAATCTTTTTGCTTTGAAGAAGAAAGATCTAGCTGACTGAAATAAGTTCATGAGATGAAAACCAACAAAAATTGACAAGAACCACGAGAAGTTCTTGTATTTTAAGATAAAATCTGACGCTATTAAAGAAAAAACTTCTAGCTCGCTGAAATATGTTCATTTGCTGAAAACCAACAAAACCACGAAAAGTTCTTGTATTTGAAGATAAAATCTTTTTGCTTTGAAGAAGAAAGATCTAGCTGACTGAAATAAGTTCATCAGATGAAAACCAACAAAAATTGACAAGAACCACGAAAAGTTCTTGTATTTTATGATAAAATCTGACGCTATTAAAGAAAAAACTCCTCACTCGCTGAAATATGCTCATTTGCTGAAAACCAACAAAACCACGAAAAGTTCTTGTATTTGAAGATAAAATCTTTTTGCTTTGAAGAAGAAAGATCGAGCTGACTGAAATAAGTTCATTAGATGAAAACCAACAAAAATTGACAAGAACCACGAAATGTTCTTGTATTTTAAGATAACATCTGACGCTATTGAAGAAAAAACTTCCAGCTCGCTGAAATATGTTCATTTGCTGAAAACCAACAAAACCACGAAAGGTTCTTGTATTTGAAGATAAAATCTTTTTGCTTTGAAGAAGAAAGATCTCGCTGACTGAAATAAGTTCATTAGATGAAAACCAACAAAAATTGACAAGAACCACGAAATGTTCTTGTATTTTAAGATAAAATCTTACGCTATTAAGGAAAAAACTTCCAGCTCGCTGATATATGTTCATTTGCTGAAAACCAACAAAACCACAAAAAGTTCTTGTATTTGAAGATAAAATCTTTTTGCTTTGAAGAAGAAAGATCTAGCTGACTGAAATAAGTTCATGAGATGAAAACCAACAAAAATTGACAAGAACCACGAAAAGTTCTTGTATTTTAAGATAAAATGTTACGCTATTAAAGAAAAAACTTCGAGCTCGCTGAAACATGTTCTTTTGCTGAAAACCAACAAAACCACGAAAAGTTCTTGTATTTGAAGATGAAATCTTTTTGCATTAAAGAAGAAAGATCTGGCTGACTGAAATAAGTTCATTAGATGAAAACCAACAAAAATTGACAAGAACCACGAAAAGTTCTTGTATTTTAAGATAAAATCTTCCGCTATTAAAGAAAAAACTTCTCACTCGCTGAAATATGCTCATTTGCTGAAAACCAACAAAACCACGAAAAGTTCTTGTATTTGAAGATAAAATCTTTTTGCTTTGAAGAAGAAAGATCTCGCTGACTGAAATAAGTTCATCAGATGAAAACCAACAAAAATTGACAAGAACCACGAAAAGTTCTTGTATTTTAAGATAAAATCTTACGCTATTAAAGAAAAAACTTCTCACTCGCTGAAATATGCTCATTTGCTGAAAACCAACAAAACCACGAAAGGTTCTTGTATTTGAAGATGAAATCTTTTTGCATTAAAGAAGAAAGATCTGGCTGACTGAAATAAGTTCATTAGATGAAAACCAACAAAAATTGACAAGAACCACGAAAAGTTCTTGTATTTTAAGATAAAATCTTCCGCTATTAAAGAAAAAACTTCTCACTCGCTGAAATATGCTCATTTGCTGAAAACCAACAAAACCACGAAAAGTTCTTGTATTTGAAGATAAAATCTTTTTGCTTTGAAGAAGAAAGATCTCGCTGACTGAAATAAGTTCATCAGATGAAAACCAACAAAAATTGACAATAACCACGAAATGTTCTTGTATTTTAAGATAAAATCTGAAGCTATTAAAGAAAAAACTTCTCGCTCGCTGAAATATGTTCATTTGCTGAAAACCAACAAAACCACGAAAAGTTCTTGTATTTGAAGATAAAATCTTTTTGCTTTGAAGAAGAAAGATCTTGCTGACTGAAATAAGTTCATCAGATGAAAACCAACAAAAATTGACAAGAACCACGAAAAGTTCTTGTTTTTTAAGATAAAATGTTACGCTATTAAAGAAAAAACTCCTCACTCGCTGAAATATGCTCATTTGCTGAAAACCAACAAAACCACGAAAATTTCTTGTATTTGAAGATAAAATCTTTTTGCTTTGAAGAAGAAAGATCTAGCTGACTGAAATAAGTTCATCAGATGAAAACCAACAAAAATTGACAAGAATCACGAAATGTTCTTGTATTTTAAGATAAAATCTGACGCTATTAAAGAAAAAACTTCCAGCTCGCTGAAATATGTTCATTTGCTGAAAACCAACAAAACCACGAAAAGTTCTTGCATTTGGAGATAAAATCTTTTTGCTTTGAAGAAGAAAGATCGAGCTGACTGAAGTAAGTTCATTCGATGAAAACCAACAAAAATTGACAAGAACCACGAAGTGTTCTTGTATTTTAAGATAAAATCTGACGCTATTAAAGAAAAAACTTACAGCTCGCTGAAATATGTTCTTTTGCTGAAAACCAACAAAACCACGAAAAGTTCTTGTATTTGAAGATGAAATCTTTTTGCATGAAAGAAGAAAGATCTGGCTGACTGAAATAAGTTCATTGGATGAAAACCAACAAAAATTTACAAGAACCACGAAAAGTTCTTGCATTTTAAGATAAAATCTGACGCTATTAAAGAAAAAACTTCGAGCTCGCTGAAATATGTTCACTTGCTGAAAACCAACAAAACCACGAAATGTTCTTGTATTTGAAGATAAAATCTTTTTGCATTAAAGAAGAAAGATCTGGCTGACTGAAATAAGTTCATTCGATGAAAACCAACAAAAATTGACAAGAACCACGAAATGTTCTTGTATTTTAAGAAAAAATCTGACGCTACTAAAGAAAAAACTTCCAGCTCGCTGAAATATGTTCATTTGCTGAAAACCAACAAAACCACGAAAAGTTCTTGTATTTGAAGATAAAATCTTTTTGCATTGAAGAAGAAAGATCCAGCTGACTGAAATAAGTTCATTGGATGAAAACCAACAAAAATTGAGAAGAACCACGAAATGTTCTTGTATTTTAAGAAAAATTCTGACGCTATTAAAGAAAAAACTTCCAGCTCGCTGAAATATGTTCATTTGCTGAAAACCAACAAAACCACGAAAAGTTCTTGTATTTGAAGATAAAATCTTTTTGCATTGAAGAAGAAAGATCAAGCTGACTGAAATAAGTTCATTAGATGAAAACCAACAAAAATTGACAAGAACCACGAAATGTTCTTGTATTTTAAGATAAAATCTGACGCTGTGAAGGAAAAAACTTCTAGCTCGCTGAAATATGTTCATTTGCTGAAAACCAACAAAACCACGAAAAGTTCTTGAATTTGAAGATAAAATCTTTTTGCTTTGAGGAAGAAAGATCTTGCTGACTGAAATCAGTTCATTCGATGAAAACGAACAAAAATTGACAAGAACCACGAATAGTTCTTGTATTTTAAGATAAAATCTTACGCTATTAAAGAAAAAATTCTCACTCGCTGAAATATGTTCATTTGCTGAAAACCAACAAAACCACGAAAAGTTCTTGTACTTGAAGATGAAATCTTTTTGCTATGAAGAAGAAAGATCTAGCTGACTGAAATAAGTTCATCAGATGAAAACCAACAAAAATTGACAAGAACCACGAAAAGTTCTTGTATTTTATGATAAAATCTGACGCTATTGAAGAAAAAACTCCTCACTCGCTGAAATGTGCTCATTTGCTGAAAACCAACAAAACCACGAAAAGTTCTTGTATTTGAAGATAAAATCTTTTTGCTTTGAAGAAGAAAGATCTAGCTGACTGAAATAAGTTCATTAGATGAAAACCAACAAAAATTGACAAGAACCACGAAATGTTCTTGTATTTTAAGATAAAATCTGACGCTATTAAAGAAAAAACTTCCAGCTCGCTGAAATATGTTCATTTGCTGAAAACCAACAAAACCACGAAAGGTTCTTGTATTTGAAGATAAAATCTTTTTGCTTTGAAGAAGAAAGATCTAGCTGACTGAAATAAGTTCATGAGATGAAAACCAACAAAAATTGACAAGAACCACGAAAAGTTCTTGTATTTTAAGATAAAATCTTACGCTATTAAAGAAAAAATTCTCACTCGCTGAAATATGTTCATTTACTGAAAACCAACAAAACCACGAAAAGTTCTTGTATTTGAAGATAAAATCTTTTTGCTTTGAAGAAGAAAGATCTAGCTGACTGAAATAAGTTCATGAGATGAAAACCAACAAAAATTGACAAGAACCACGAGAAGTTCTTGTATTTTAAGATAAAATCTGACGCTATTAAAGAAAAAACTTCTAGCTCGCTGAAATATGTTCATTTGCTGAAAACCAACAAAACCACGAAAAGTTCTTGTATTTGAAGATAAAATCTTTTTGCTTTGAAGAAGAAAGATCTAGCTGACTGAAATAAGTTCATCAGATGAAAACCAACAAAAATTGACAAGAACCACGAAAAGTTCTTGTATTTTATGATAAAATCTGACGCTATTGAAGAAAAAACTCCTCACTCGCTGAAATATGTTCATTTGCTGAAAACCAACAAAACCACGAAAGGTTCTTGTATTTGAAGATAAAATCTTTTTGCTTTGAAGAAGAAAGATCTCGCTGACTGAAATAAGTTCATTAGATGAAAACCAACAAAAATTGACAAGAACCACGAAATGTTCTTGTATTTTAAGATAAAATCTGACGCTATTAAAGAAAAAACTTCGAGCTCGCTGAAATATGTTCACTTGCTGAAAACCAACAAAACCACGAAATGTTCTTGTATTTGAAGATAAAATCTTTTTGCATTAAAGAAGAAAGATCTGGCTGACTGAAATAAGTTCATTCGATGAAAACCAACAAAAATTGACAAGAACCACGAAATGTTCTTGTATTTTAAGAAAAAATCTGACGCTACTAAAGAAAAAACTTCCAGCTCGCTGAAATATGTTCATTTGCTGAAAACCAACAAAACCACGAAAAGTTCTTGTATTTGAAGATAAAATCTTTTTGCATTGAAGAAGAAAGATCCAGCTGACTGAAATAAGTTCATTGGATGAAAACCAACAAAAATTGAGAAGAACCACGAAATGTTCTTGTATTTTAAGAAAAATTCTGACGCTATTAAAGAAAAAACTTCCAGCTCGCTGAAATATGTTCATTTGCTGAAAACCAACAAAACCACGAAAAGTTCTTGTATTTGAAGATAAAATATTTTTGCATTGAAGAAGAAAGATCAAGCTGACTGAAATAAGTTCATTAGATGAAAACCAACAAAAATTGACAAGAACCACGAAATGTTCTTGTATTTTAAGATAAAATCTGACGCTGTGAAGGAAAAAACTTCTAGCTCGCTGAAATATGTTCATTTGCTGAAAACCAACAAAACCACGAAAAGTTCTTGAATTTGAAGATAAAATCTTTTTGCTTTGAGGAAGAAAGATCTTGCTGACTGAAATCAGTTCATTCGATGAAAACGAACAAAAATTGACAAGAACCACGAATAGTTCTTGTATTTTAAGATAAAATCTTACGCTATTAAAGAAAAAATTCTCACTCGCTGAAATATGTTCATTTGCTGAAAACCAACAAAACCACGAAAAGTTCTTGTATTTGAAGATAAAATCTTTTTGCTATGAAGAAGAAAGATCTAGCTGACTGAAATAAGTTCATCAGATGAAAACCAACAAAAATTGACAAGAACCACGAAAAGTTCTTGTATTTTATGATAAAATCTGACGCTATTGAAGAAAAAACTCCTCACTCGCTGAAATGTGCTCATTTGCTGAAAACCAACAAAACCACGAAAAGTTCTTGTATTTGAAGATAAAATCTTTTTGCTTTGAAGAAGAAAGATCTAGCTGACTGAAATAAGTTCATTAGATGAAAACCAACAAAAATTGACAAGAACCACGAAATGTTCTTGTATTTTAAGATAAAATCTGACGCTATTAAAGAAAAAACTTCCAGCTCGCTGAAATATGTTCATTTGCTGAAAACCAACAAAACCACGAAAGGTTCTTGTATTTGAAGATAAAATCTTTTTGCTTTGAAGAAGAAAGATCTAGCTGACTGAAATAAGTTCATGAGATGAAAACCAACAAAAATTGACAAGAACCACGAAAAGTTCTTGTATTTTAAGATAAAATCTTACGCTATTAAAGAAAAAATTCTCACTCGCTGAAATATGTTCATTTGCTGAAAACCAACAAAACCACGAAAAGTTCTTGTATTTGAAGATAAAATCTTTTTGCTTTGAAGAAGAAAGATCTAGCTGACTGAAATAAGTTCATGAGATGAAAACCAACAAAAATTGACAAGAACCACGAGAAGTTCTTGTATTTTAAGATAAAATCTGACGCTATTAAAGAAAAAACTTCTAGCTCGCTGAAATATGTTCATTTGCTGAAAACCAACAAAACCACGAAAAGTTCTTGTATTTGAAGATAAAATCTTTTTGCTTTGAAGAAGAAAGATCTAGCTGACTGAAATAAGTTCATGAGATGAAAACCAACAAAAATTGACAAGAACCACGAAATGTTCTTGTATTTTAAGATAAAATCTGACGCTATTAAAGAAAAAACTTCCAGCTCGCTGAAATATGTTCATTTGCTGAAAACCAACAAAACCACGAAAGGTTCTTGTATTTGAAGATAAAATCTTTTTGCTTTGAAGAAGAAAGATCTAGCTGACTGAAATAAGTTCATGAGATGAAAACCAACAAAAATTGACAAGAACCACGAAAAGTTCTTGTATTTTAAGATAAAATCTTACGCTATTAAAGAAAAAATTCTCACTCGCTGAAATATGTTCATTTACTGAAAACCAACAAAACCACGAAAAGTTCTTGTATTTGAAGATAAAATCTTTTTGCTTTGAAGAAGAAAGATCTAGCTGACTGAAATAAGTTCATGAGATGAAAACCAACAAAAATTGACAAGAACCACGAGAAGTTCTTGTATTTTAAGATAAAATCTGACGCTATTAAAGAAAAAACTTCTAGCTCGCTGAAATATGTTCATTTGCTGAAAACCAACAAAACCACGAAAAGTTCTTGTATTTGAAGATAAAATCTTTTTGCTTTGAAGAAGAAAGATCTAGCTGACTGAAATAAGTTCATCAGATGAAAACCAACAAAAATTGACAAGAACCACGAAAAGTTCTTGTATTTTATGATAAAATCTGACGCTATTGAAGAAAAAACTCCTCACTCGCTGAAATATGCTCATTTGCTGAAAACCAACAAAACCACGAAAAGTTCTTGTATTTGAAGATAAAATCTTTTTGCTTTGAAGAAGAAAGATCTAGCTGACTGAAATAAGTTCATTAGATGAAAACCAACAAAAATTGACAAGAACCACGAAATGTTCTTGTATTTTAAGATAACATCTGACGCTATTGAAGAAAAAACTTCCAGCTCGCTGAAATATGTTCATTTGCTGAAAACCAACAAAACCACGAAAGGTTCTTGTATTTGAAGATAAAATCTTTTTGCTTTGAAGAAGAAAGATCTCGCTGACTGAAATAAGTTCATGAGATGAAAACCAACAAAAATTGACAAGAACCACGAAATGTTCTTGTATTTTAAGATAAAATCTGACGCTATTAAAGAAAAAACTTCGAGCTCGCTGAAATATGTTCACTTGCTGAAAACCAACAAAACCACGAAATGTTCTTGTATTTGAAGATAAAATCTTTTTGCATTAAAGAAGAAAGATCTGGCTGACTGAAATAAGTTCATTCGATGAAAACCAACAAAAATTGTCAAGAACCACGAAATGTTCTTGTATTTTAAGAAAAAATCTGACGCTACTAAAGAAAAAACTTCCAGCTCGCTGAAATATGTTCATTTGCTGAAAACCAACAAAACCACGAAAAGTTCTTGTATTTGAAGATAAAATCTTTTTGCATTGAAGAAGAAAGATCCAGCTGACTGAAATAAGTTCATTGGATGAAAACCAACAAAAATTGAGAAGAACCACGAAATGTTCTTGTATTTTAAGAAAAATTCTGACGCTATTAAAGAAAAAACTTCCAGCTCGCTGAAATATGTTCATTTGCTGAAAACCAACAAAACCACGAAAAGTTCTTGTATTTGAAGATAAAATATTTTTGCATTGAAGAAGAAAGATCAAGCTGACTGAAATAAGTTCATTAGATGAAAACCAACAAAAATTGACAAGAACCACGAAATGTTCTTCTATTTTAAGATAAAATCTGACGCTGTGAAGGAAAAAACTTCTAGCTCGCTGAAATATGTTCATTTGCTGAAAACCAACAAAACCACGAAAAGTTCTTGAATTTGAAGATAAAATCTTTTTGCTTTGAGGAAGAAAGATCTTGCTGACTGAAATCAGTTCATTCGATGAAAACGAACAAAAATTGACAAGAACCACGAATAGTTCTTGTATTTTAAGATAAAATCTTACGCTATTAAAGAAAAAATTCTCACTCGCTGAAATATGTTCATTTGCTGAAAACCAACAAAACCACGAAAAGTTCTTGTATTTGAAGATAAAATCTTTTTGCTATGAAGAAGAAAGATCTAGCTGACTGAAATAAGTTCATCAGATGAAAACCAACAAAAATTGACAAGAACCACGAAAAGTTCTTGTATTTTATGATAAAATCTGACGCTATTGAAGAAAAAACTCCTCACTCGCTGAAATGTGCTCATTTGCTGAAAACCAACAAAACCACGAAAAGTTCTTGTATTTGAAGATAAAATCTTTTTGCTTTGAAGAAGAAAGATCTAGCTGACTGAAATAAGTTCATTAGATGAAAACCAACAAAAATTGACAAGAACCACGAAATGTTCTTGTATTTTAAGATAAAATCTGACGCTATTAAAGAAAAAACTTCCAGCTCGCTGAAATATGTTCATTTGCTGAAAACCAACAAAACCACGAAAGGTTCTTGTATTTGAAGATAAAATCTTTTTGCTTTGAAGAAGAAAGATCTAGCTGACTGAAATAAGTTCATGAGATGAAAACCAACAAAAATTGACAAGAACCACGAAAAGTTCTTGTATTTTAAGATAAAATCTTACGCTATTAAAGAAAAAATTCTCACTCGCTGAAATATGTTCATTTGCTGAAAACCAACAAAACCACGAAAAGTTCTTGTATTTGAAGATAAAATCTTTTTGCTTTGAAGAAGAAAGATCGAGCTGACTGAAATAAGTTCATCAGATGAAAACCAACAAAAATTGACAAGAACCACGAAAAGTTCTTGTATTTTATGATAAAATCTGACGCTATTAAAGAAAAAACTCCTCACTCGCTGAAATATGCTCATTTGCTGAAAACCAACAAAACCACGAAAAGTTCTTGTATTTGAAGATAAAATCTTTTTGCTTTGAAGAAGAAAGATCTAGCTGACTGAAATAAGTTCATTAGATGAAAACCAACAAAAATTGACAAGAACCACGAAATGTTCTTGTATTTTAAGATAACATCTGACGCTATTGAAGAAAAAACTTCCAGCTCGCTGAAATATGTTCATTTGCTGAAAACCAACAAAACCACGAAAGGTTCTTGTATTTGAAGATAAAATCTTTTTGCTTTGAAGAAGAAAGATCTCGCTGACTGAAATAAGTTCATTAGATGAAAACCAACAAAAATTGACAAGAACCACGAAATGTTCTTGTATTTTAAGATAAAATCTGACGCTATTAAAGAAAAAACTTCGAGCTCGCTGAAATATGTTCACTTGCTGAAAACCAACAAAACCACGAAATGTTCTTGTATTTGAAGATAAAATCTTTTTGCATTAAAGAAGAAAGATCTGGCTGACTGAAATAAGTTCATTCGATGAAAACCAACAAAAATTGACAAGAACCACGAAACGTTCTTGTATTTTAAGAAAAAATCTGACGCTACTAAAGAAAAAACTTCCAGCTCGCTGAAATATGTTCATTTGCTGAAAACCAACAAAACCACGAAAAGTTCTTGTATTTGAAGATAAAATCTTTTTGCATTGAAGAAGAAAGATCCAGCTGACTGAAATAAGTTCATTGGATGAAAACCAACAAAAATTGAGAAGAACCACGAAATGTTCTTGTATTTTAAGAAAAATTCTGACGCTATTAAAGAAAAAACTTCCAGCTCGCTGAAATATGTTCATTTGCTGAAAACCAACAAAACCACGAAAAGTTCTTGTATTTGAAGATAAAATATTTTTGCATTGAAGAAGAAAGATCAAGCTGACTGAAATAAGTTCATTAGATGAAAACCAACAAAAATTGACAAGAACCACGAAATGTTCTTGTATTTTAAGATAAAATCTGACGCTATTAAGGAAAAAACTTCCAGCTCGCTGATATATGTTCATTTGCTGAAAACCAACAAAACCACAAAAAGTTCTTGTATTTGAAGATAAAATCTTTTTGCTTTGAAGAAGAAAGATCTAGCTGACTGAAATAAGTTCATGAGATGAAAACCAACAAAAATTGACAAGAACCACGAAAAGTTCTTGTATTTTAAGATAAAATGTTACGCTATTAAAGAAAAAACTTCGAGCTCGCTGAAACATGTTCTTTTGCTGAAAACCAACAATACCACGAAAAGTTCTTGTATTTGAAGATGAAATCTTTTTGCATTAAAGAAGAAAGATCTGGCTGACTGAAATAAGTTCATTAGATGAAAACCAACAAAAATTGACAAGAACCACGAAAAGTTCTTGTATTTTAAGATAAAATCTTACGCTATTAAAGAAAAAACTTCTCACTCGCTGAAATATGCTCATTTGCTGAAAACCAACAAAACCACGAAAAGTTCTTGTATTTGAAGATAAAATCTTTTTGCTTTGAAGAAGAAAGATCTCGCTGACTGAAATAAGTTCATCAGATGAAAACCAACAAAAATTGACAAGAACCACGAAAAGTTCTTGTATTTTAAGATAAAATCTTACGCTGTTAAAGAAAAAACTTCTCACTCGCTGAAATATGCTCATTTGCTGAAAACCAACAAAACCACGAAAGGTTCTTGTATTTGAAGATAAAATCTTTTTGCTTTGAAGAAGAAAGATCTCGCTGACTGAAATAAGTTCATCAGATGAAAACCAACAAAAATTGACAATAACCACGAAATGTTCTTGTATTTTAAGATAAAATCTGAAGCTATTAAAGAAAAAACTTCTCGCTCGCTGAAATATGTTCATTTGCTGAAAACCAACAAAACCACGAAAAGTTCTTGTATTTGAAGATAAAATCTTTTTGCTTTGAAGAAGAAAGATCTAGCTGACTGAAATAAGTTCATCAGATGAAAACCAACAAAAATTGACAAGAACCACGAAAAGTTCTTGTTTTTTAAGATAAAATGTTACGCTATTAAAGAAAAAACTCCTCACTCGCTGAAATATGCTCATTTGCTGAAAACCAACAAAACCACGAAAATTTCTTGTATTTGAAGATAAAATCTTTTTGCTTTGAAGAAGAAAGATCTAGCTGACTGAAATAAGTTCATCAGATGAAAACCAACAAAAATTGACAAGAATCACGAAATGTTCTTGTATTTTAAGATAAAATCTGACGCTATTAAAGAAAAAACTTCCAGCTCGCTGAAATATGTTCATTTGCTGAAAACCAACAAAACCACGAAAAGTTCTTGCATTTGGAGATAAAATCTTTTTGCTTTGAAGAAGAAAGATCGAGCTGACTGAAGTAAGTTCATTCGATGAAAACCAACAAAAATTGACAAGAACCACGAAGTGTTCTTGTATTTTAAGATAAAATCTGACGCTATTAAAGAAAAAACTTACAGCTCGCTGAAATATGTTCTTTTGCTGAAAACCAACAAAACCACGAAAAGTTCTTGTATTTGAAGATGAAATCTTTTTGCATCAAAGAAGAAAGATCTGGCTGACTGAAATAAGTTCATTGGATGAAAACCAACAAAAATTTACAAGAACCACGAAAAGTTCTTGCATTTTAAGATAAAATCTGACGCTATTAAAGAAAAAACTTCGAGCTCGCTGAAATATGTTCACTTGCTGAAAACCAACAAAACCACGAAATGTTCTTGTATTTGAAGATAAAATCTTTTTGCATTAAAGAAGAAAGATCTGGCTGACTGAAATAAGTTCATTCGATGAAAACCAACAAAAATTGACAAGAACCACGAAATGTTCTTGTATTTTAAGAAAAAATCTGACGCTACTAAAGAAAAAACTTCCAGCTCGCTGAAATATGTTCATTTGCTGAAAACCAACAAAACCACGAAAAGTTCTTGTATTTGAAGATAAAATCTTTTTGCATTGAAGAAGAAAGATCCAGCTGACTGAAATAAGTTCATTGGATGAAAACCAACAAAAATTGAGAAGAACCACGAAATGTTCTTGTATTTTAAGAAAAATTCTGACGCTATTAAAGAAAAAACTTCCAGCTCGCTGAAATATGTTCATTTGCTGAAAACCAACAAAACCACGAAAAGTTCTTGTATTTGAAGATAAAATCTTTTTGCATTGAAGAAGAAAGATCAAGCTGACTGAAATAAGTTCATTGGATGAAAACCAACAAAAATTGACAAGAACCACGAAATGTTCTTGTATTTTAAGATAAAATCTGACGCTGTGAAGGAAAAAACTTCTAGCTCGCTGAAATATGTTCATTTGCTGAAAACCAACAAAACCACGAAAAGTTCTTGAATTTGAAGATAAAATCTTTTTGCTTTGAGGAAGAAAGATCTTGCTGACTGAAATCAGTTCATTCGATGAAAACGAACAAAAATTGACAAGAACCACGAATAGTTCTTGTATTTTAAGATAAAATCTTACGCTATTAAAGAAAAAATTCTCACTCGCTGAAATATGTTCATTTGCTGAAAACCAACAAAACCACGAAAAGTTCTTGTATTTGAAGATAAAATCTTTTTGCTATGAAGAAGAAAGATCTAGCTGACTGAAATAAGTTCATCAGATGAAAACCAACAAAAATTGACAAGAACCACGAAAAGTTCTTGTATTTTATGATAAAATCTGACGCTATTGAAGAAAAAACTCCTCACTCGCTGAAATGTGCTCATTTGCTGAAAACCAAGAAAACCACGAAAAGTTCTTGTATTTGAAGATAAAATCTTTTTGCTTTGAAGAAGAAAGATCTAGCTGACTGAAATAAGTTCATTAGATGAAAACCAACAAAAATTGACAAGAACCACGAAATGTTCTTGTATTTTAAGATAAAATCTGACGCTATTAAAGAAAAAACTTCCAGCTCGCTGAAATATGTTCATTTGCTGAAAACCAACAAAACCACGAAAGGTTCTTGTATTTGAAGATAAAATCTTTTTGCTTTGAAGAAGAAAGATCTAGCTGACTGAAATAAGTTCATTAGATGAAAACCAACAAAAATTGACAAGAACCACGAAATGTTCTTGTATTTTAAGATAAAATCTGACGCTATTAAAGAAAAAACTTCGAGGTCGCTGAAATATGTTCACTTGCTGAAAACCAACAAAACCACGAAAAGTTCTTGTATTTGAAGGTAAAATCTTTTTGCATTCAAGAAGAAAGATCCGGCTGACTGAAATAAGTTCATTAGATGAAAACCAACAAAAATTGACAAGAACCACGAAAAGTTCTTGTATTTTAAGATAAAATGTTACGCTATTAAAGAAAAAACTTCGAGCTCGCTGAAACATGTTCTTTTGCTGAAAACCAACAAAACCACGAAAAGTTCTTGTATTTGAAGATGAAATCTTTTTGCATTAAAGAAGAAAGATCTGGCTGACTGAAATAAGTTCATTGGATGAAAACCAACAAAAATTGACAAGAACCACGAAAAGTTGTTGTATTTTAAGATAAAATCTTACGCTATTAAAGAAAAAACTTCTCACTCGCTGAAATATGCTCATTTGCT
Organism: Heptranchias perlo; assembly: GCF_035084215.1. Lineage (NCBI taxonomy): Eukaryota > Metazoa > Chordata > Chondrichthyes > Hexanchiformes > Hexanchidae > Heptranchias > Heptranchias perlo. The sequence continues at coordinate 920,393 of NW_027138483.1, forward strand.
GAAAACCAACAAAAAAACGAAAAGTTCTTGTATTTGAAGATAAAATCTTTTTGCTTTGTAGAAGAAAGATCGAGCTGACTGAAATAAGTTCATCAGATGAAAACCAACAAAAATTGATAAGAACCACGAAAAGTTCTTGTATTTTAAGATAAAATCTTACGCTATTAAAGAAAAAACTTCTCACTCGCTGAAATATGCTCATTTGCTGAAAACCAAAAAAACGACAAAAAGTTCTTGTATTTGAAGATAAAATCTTTTTGCTTTGAAGAAGAAAGATCGAGCTGACTGAAATAAGTTCATGAGATGAAAACCTACAAAAATTGACAAGAACCACGAAAAGCTCTTGTATTTTATGATATAATCTGACGCTATTAAAGAAAAAACTTCCAACTCGCTGAAATATGTTCATTTGCTGAAAACCACGAAAGGTTCTTGTAAATGAAGATAAAATCTTTTTGCTTTGAAGAAGAAAGATCTCGCTGACTGAAATAAGTTCATTAGATGAAAACCAACAAAAATTGACAATAACCACGAAATGTTCTTGTATTTTAAGATAAAATCTGAAGCTATTAAAGAACAAACTTCTCGCTCGCTGAAATATGTTCATTTGCTGAAAACCAACAAAACCACGAAAAGTTCTTGTATTTGAAGATAAAATCTTTTTGCTTTGAAGAAGAAAGATCTAGCTGACTGAAATAAGTTCATCAGATGAAAACCAACAAAAATTGACAAGAACCACGAAAAGTTCTTGTTTTTTAAGATAAAATCTGACGTTATGAAAGAAAAAACTTCTCGCTCGCTGAAATATGTTCATTTGCTGAAAACCAACAAAACCACGAAAAGTTCTTGTATTTGAAGATAAAATCTTTTTGCATTGAAGAAGAAAGATCCAGCTGACTGAAATAAGTTCATTAGATGAAAACCAACAAAAATTGACAAGAACCACGAAATGTTCTTGTATTTTAAGATAAAATCTGACGCTATGAAGGAAAAAACTTCTCGCTCGCTGAAATATGTTCATTTGCTGAAAACCAACAAAACCACGAAAAGTTCTTGTATTTTATGATAAAATCTGACGCTATTAAAGAAAAAACTCCTCACTCGCTGAAATATGCTCATTTGCTGAAAACCAACAAAACCACGAAAAGTTCTTGTATTTGAAGATAAAATCTTTTTGCTTTGAAGAAGAAAGATCTAGCTGACTGAAATAAGTTCATCAGATGAAAACCAACAAAAATTGACAAGAACCACGAAAAGTTCTTGTATTTTAAGATAAAATCTGACGCTATTAAAGAAAAAACTTCTAGCTCGCTGAAATATGCTCATTTGCTGAAAACCAACAAAACCACGAAAAGTTCTTGTATTTGAAGATAAAATCTTTTTGCTTTGAAGAAGAAAGATCGAGCTGACTGAAATAAGTTCATCAGATGAAAACCAAGAAAAATTGACAAGAACCATGAAATGTTCTTGTATTTTTAGATAAAATCTGACGCTATTAAAGAAAAAACTTCCAGCTCGCTGAAATATGTTCATTTGCTGAAAACCAACAAAACCACGAAAGGTTCTTGTATTTGAAGACAAAATCTTTTTGCTTTGAAGAAGAAAGATCGAGCTGACTGAAATAAGTTCATTAGATGAAAACCAACAAAAATTGACAAGAACCACGAAATGTTCTTGTATTTTAAGATAAAATCTGACGCAATTAAAGAAAAAAACTTCTCACTCACTGAAATATGCTCATTTGCTGAAAACCAACAAAACCACGAAAAGTTCTTGTATTTGAAGATAAAATCTTTTTGCTTTGAAGAAGAAAGATCTCGCTGACAGAAATAAGTTCATTAGATGAAAACCAACAAAAATTGACAAGAACCACGAAATGTTCTTGTATTTTAAGATAAAATCTTACGCTATTAAAGAAAAACCTTCTGGCTCGCTGAAATATGTTCATTTGCTGAAAACCAACAAAACCACGAAAAGTTCTTGTATTTGAAGATAAAATCTTTTTGCTTTGAAGAAGAAAGATCTAGCTGACTGAAATAAGTTCATTGGATGAAAACCAACAAAAATTGACAAGAACCACGAAAAGTTCTTGTATTTTATGATAAAATCTGACGCTATTCAAGAAAAAACTTCTCATTCGCTGAAATATGTTCATTTGCTGAAAACCAACAAAACCACGAAAAGTTCTTGTATTTGAAGATAAAATCTTTTTGCTTTGAAGAATAAAGATCCAGCTGACTGAAATAAGTTCATTGGATGAAAACCAACAAAAATTGACAAGAACCACGAAAAGTTCTTGTATTTTAAGATAAAATCTTACGCTATTAAAGAAAAAACTTCGAGCTCGCTGAAATATGTTCACTTGCTGAAAACCAACAAAACCACGAAAAGTTCTTGTATTTGAAGGTAAAATCTTTTTGCATTCAAGAAGAAAGATCTGGCTGACTGAAATAAGTTCATTAGATGAAAACCAACAAAAATTGACAAGAACCACGAAATGTTCTTGTATTTTAAGATAAAATCTGACGCTATGAAGGAAAAAACTTCCAGCTCGCTGATATATGTTCATTTGCTGAAAACCAACAAAACCACAAAAAGTTCTTGTATTTGAAGATAAAATCTTTTTGCTTTGAAGAAGAAAGATCCAGCTGACTGAAATAAGTTCATGAGATGAAAACCAACAAAAATTGACAAGAACCACGAAAAGTTCTTGTATTTTAAGATAAAATGTTACGCTATTAAAGAAAAAACTTCGAGCTCGCTGAAACATGTTCTTTTGCTGAAAACCAACAAAACCACGAAAAGTTCTTGTATTTGAAGATGAAATCTTTTTGCATTAAAGAAGAAAGATCTGGCTGACTGAAATAAGTTCATTGGATGAAAACCAACAAAAATTGACAAGAACCACGAAAAGTTGTTGTATTTTAAGATAAAATCTTACGCTATTGAAGAAAAAACTTCTCACTCGCTGAAATATGCTCATTTGCTGAAAACCAACAAAAAAACGAAAAGTTCTTGTATTTGAAGATAAAATCTTTTTGCTTTGAAGAAGAAAGATCTAGCTGACTGAAATAAGTTCATCAGATGAAAACCAACAAAAATTGACAAGAACCACGAAAAGTTCTTGTATTTTAAGATAAAATCTGACGCTATTAAAGAAAAAACTTCTCACTCGCTGAAATATGCTCATTTGCTGAAAACCAAAAAAACGACGAAAAGTTCTTGTATTTGAAGATAAAATCTTTTTGCTTTGAAGAAGAAAGATCTAGCTGACTGAAATAAGTTCATTAGATGAAAACCTACAAAAATTGACAAGAACCACGAAAAGCTCTTGTATTTTATGATATAATCTGACGCTATTAAAGAAAAAACTTCCAACTCGCTGAAATATGTTCATTTGCTGAAAACCAACAAAACCACGAAAGGTTCTTGTATTTGAAGATAAAATCTTTTTGCTTTGAAGAAGAAAGATCTCGCTGACTGAAATAAGTTCATTAGATGAAAACCAACAAAAATTGACAATAACCACGAAATGTTCTTGTATTTTAAGATAAAATCTGAAGCTATTAAAGAAAAAACTTCTCGCTCGCTGAAATATGTTCATTTGCTGAAAACCAACAAAACCACGAAAAGTTCTTGTATTTGAAGATAAAATCTTTTTGCTTTGAAGAAGAAAGATCTAGCTGACTGAAATAAGTTCATCAGATGAAAACCAACAAAAATTGACAAGAACCACGAAAAGTTCTTGTTTTTTAAGATAAAATGTTACGCTATTAAAGAAAAAACTCCTCACTCGCTGAAATATGTTCATTTGCTGAAAACCAACAAAACCACGAAAAGTTCTTGTATTTGAAGATAAAATCTTTTTGCTTTGAAGAAGAAAGATCTCGCTGACTGAAATAAGTTCATTAGATGAAAACCAACAAAAATTGACAAGATCCACGAAATGTTCTTGTATTTTAAGATAAAATCTGACGCTATTAAAGAAAAAACTTCCAGCTCGCTGAAATATGTTCATTTGCTGAAAACCAACAAAACCACGAAAAGTTCTTGCATTTGGAGATAAAATCTTTTTGCTTTGAAGAAGAAAAATCGAGCTGACTGAAGTAAGTTCATTCGATGAAAACCAACAAAAATTGACAAGAACCACGAAGTGTTCTTGTATTTTAAGATAAAATCTGACGCTATTAAAGAAAAAACTTCGAGCTCGCTGAAATATGTTCACTTGCTGAAAACCAACAAAACCACGAAATGTTCTTGTATTTGAAGATAAAATCTTTTTGCATTAAAGAAGAAAGATCTGGCTGACTGAAATAAGTTCATTAGATGAAAACCAACAAAAATTGACAAGAACCACGAAATGTTCTTGTATTTTATGATAAAATCTGACGCTATGAAAGAAAAAACTTCTCGCTCGCTGAAATATGGTTCATTTGCTGAAAACCAACAAAACCACGAAAAGTTCTAGCATTTGGAGATAAAATCTTTTTGCTTTGAAGAAGAAAGATCCAGCTGACTGAAATAAGTTCATTAGATGAAAACCAACAAAAATTGACAAGAACCACGAAATGTTCTTGTATTTTTAGATAAAATCTGACGCTATTAAAGAAAAAACTTCCAGCTCGCTGAAATATGTTCATTTGCTGAAAACCAACAAAACCACGAAAGGTTCTTGTATTTGAAGATAAAATCTTTTTGCTTTGAAGAAGAAAGATCTAGCTGACTGAAATAAGTTCATTAGATGAAAACCAACAAAAATTGACAAGAACCACGAAATGTTCTTGTATTTTAAGATAAAATCTGACGCTATTAAAGAAAAAACTTCTCGCTCGCTTAAATATGTTCATTTGCTGAAAACCAACAAAACCACGAAAAGTTCTTGTATTTGAAGATAAAATCTTTTTGCTTTGAAGAAGAAAGATCTCGCTGACAGAAATAAGTTCATGAGATGAAAACCAACAAAAATTGACAAGAACCACGAAATGTTCTTGTATTTTAAGATAAAATCTTACGCTATTAAAGAAAAACCTTCTGGCTCGCTGAAATATGTTCATTTGCTGAAAACCAACAAAACCACGAAAAGTTCTTGTATTTGAAGATAAAATCTTTTTGCATGAAAGAAGAAAGATCTGGCTGACTGAAATAAGTTCATTCGATGAAAACCAACAAAAATTGACAAGAACCACGAAAAGTTCTTGTATTTTATGATAAAATCTGACGCTATTCAAGAAAAAACTTCTCATTCGCTGAAATATGTTCATTTGCTGAAAACCAACAAAACCACGAAAAGTTCTTGTATTTGAAGATAAAATCTTTTTGCTTTGAAGAATAAAGATCCAGCTGACTGAAATAAGTTCATTGGATGAAAACCAACAAAAATTGACAAGAACCACGAAAAGTTCTTGTATTTTAAGATAAAATCTTACGCTATGAAAGAAAAAACTTCGAGCTCGCTGAAATATGTTCACTTGCTGAAAACCAACAAAACCACGAAAAGTTCTTGTATTTGAAGGTAAAATCTTTTTGCATTCAAGAAGAAAGATCTGGCTGACTGAAATAAGTTCATTAGATGAAAACCAACAAAAATTGACAAGAACCACGAAATGTTCTTGTATTTTAAGATAAAATCTGACGCTATTAAGGAAAAAACTTCCAGCTCGCTGATATATGTTCATTTGCTGAAAACCAACAAAACCACAAAAAGTTCTTGTATTTGAAGATAAAATCTTTTTGCTTTGAAGAAGAAAGATCCAGCTGACTGAAATAAGTTCATGAGATGAAAACCAACAAAAATTGACAAGAACCACGAAAAGTTCTTGTATTTTAAGATAAAATGTTACGCTATTAAAGAAAAAACTTCGAGCTCGCTGAAACATGTTCTTTTGCTGAAAACCAACAAAACCACGAAAAGTTCTTGTATTTGAAGATGAAATCTTTTTGCATTAAAGAAGAAAGATCTGGCTGACTGAAATAAGTTCATTGGATGAAAACCAACAAAAATTGACAAGAACCACGAAAAGTTGTTGTATTTTAAGATAAAATCTTACGCTATTGAAGAAAAAACTTCTCACTCGCTGAAATATGCTCATTTGCTGAAAAACAACAAAAAAACGAAAAGTTCTTGTATTTGAAGATAAAATCTTTTTGCTTTGAAGAAGAAAGATCTAGCTGACTGAAATAAGTTCATCAGATGAAAACCAACAAAAATTGACAAGAACCACGAAAAGTTCTTGTATTTTATGATAAAATCTGACGCTATTGAAGAAAAAACTTCTCACTCGCTGAAATATGCTCATTTGCTGAAAACCAAAAAAACGACGAAAAGTTCTTGTATTTGAAGATAAAATCTTTTTGCTTTGAAGAAGAAAGATCTAGCTGACTGAAATAAGTTCATTAGATGAAAACCTACAAAAATTGACAAGAACCACGAAAAGCTCTTGTATTTTATGATATAATCTGACGCTATTAAAGAAAAAACTTCCAACTCGCTGAAATATGTTCATTTGCTGAAAACCAACAAAACCACGAAAGGTTCTTGTATTTGAAGATAAAATCTTTTTGCTTTGAAGAAGAAAGATCTCGCTGACTGAAATAAGTTCATGAGATGAAAACCAACAAAAATTGACAAGAACCACGAAAAGTTCTTGTATTTTAAGATAAAATCTTACGCTATTAAAGAAAAAATTCTCACTCGCTGAAATATGTTCATTTGCTGAAAACCAACAAAACCACGAAAAGTTCTTGTATTTGAAGATAAAATCTTTTTGCTTTGAAGAAGAAAGATCTAGCTGACTGAAATAAGTTCATGAGATGAAAACCAACAAAAATTGACAAGAACCACGAGAAGTTCTTGTATTTTAAGATAAAATCTGACGCTATTAAAGAAAAAACTTCTAGCTCGCTGAAATATGTTCATTTGCTGAAAACCAACAAAACCACGAAAAGTTCTTGTATTTGAAGATAAAATCTTTTTGCTTTGAAGAAGAAAGATCTAGCTGACTGAAATAAGTTCATGAGATGAAAACCAACAAAAATTGACAAGAACCACGAAATGTTCTTGTATTTTAAGATAAAATCTGACGCTATTAAAGAAAAAACTTCCAGCTCGCTGAAATATGTTCATTTGCTGAAAACCAACAAAACCACGAAAGGTTCTTGTATTTGAAGATAAAATCTTTTTGCTTTGAAGAAGAAAGATCTAGCTGACTGAAATAAGTTCATGAGATGAAAACCAACAAAAATTGACAAGAACCACGAAAAGTTCTTGTATTTTAAGATAAAATCTTACGCTATTAAAGAAAAAATTCTCACTCGCTGAAATATGTTCATTTACTGAAAACCAACAAAACCACGAAAAGTTCTTGTATTTGAAGATAAAATCTTTTTGCTTTGAAGAAGAAAGATCTAGCTGACTGAAATAAGTTCATGAGATGAAAACCAACAAAAATTGACAAGAACCACGAGAAGTTCTTGTATTTTAAGATAAAATCTGACGCTATTAAAGAAAAAACTTCTAGCTCGCTGAAATATGTTCATTTGCTGAAAACCAACAAAACCACGAAAAGTTCTTGTATTTGAAGATAAAATCTTTTTGCTTTGAAGAAGAAAGATCTAGCTGACTGAAATAAGTTCATCAGATGAAAACCAACAAAAATTGACAAGAACCACGAAAAGTTCTTGTATTTTATGATAAAATCTGACGCTATTGAAGAAAAAACTCCTCACTCGCTGAAATATGCTCATTTGCTGAAAACCAACAAAACCACGAAAAGTTCTTGTATTTGAAGATAAAATCTTTTTGCTTTGAAGAAGAAAGATCTAGCTGACTGAAATAAGTTCATTAGATGAAAACCAACAAAAATTGACAAGAACCACGAAATGTTCTTGTATTTTAAGATAACATCTGACGCTATTGAAGAAAAAACTTCCAGCTCGCTGAAATATGTTCATTTGCTGAAAACCAACAAAACCACGAAAGGTTCTTGTATTTGAAGATAAAATCTTTTTGCTTTGAAGAAGAAAGATCTCGCTGACTGAAATAAGTTCATGAGATGAAAACCAACAAAAATTGACAAGAACCACGAAATGTTCTTGTATTTTAAGATAAAATCTGACGCTATTAAAGAAAAAACTTCGAGCTCGCTGAAATATGTTCACTTGCTGAAAACCAACAAAACCACGAAATGTTCTTGTATTTGAAGATAAAATCTTTTTGCATTAAAGAAGAAAGATCTGGCTGACTGAAATAAGTTCATTCGATGAAAACCAACAAAAATTGTCAAGAACCACGAAATGTTCTTGTATTTTAAGAAAAAATCTGACGCTACTAAAGAAAAAACTTCCAGCTCGCTGAAATATGTTCATTTGCTGAAAACCAACAAAACCACGAAAAGTTCTTGTATTTGAAGATAAAATCTTTTTGCATTGAAGAAGAAAGATCCAGCTGACTGAAATAAGTTCATTGGATGAAAACCAACAAAAATTGAGAAGAACCACGAAATGTTCTTGTATTTTAAGAAAAATTCTGACGCTATTAAAGAAAAAACTTCCAGCTCGCTGAAATATGTTCATTTGCTGAAAACCAACAAAACCACGAAAAGTTCTTGTATTTGAAGATAAAATATTTTTGCATTGAAGAAGAAAGATCAAGCTGACTGAAATAAGTTCATTAGATGAAAACCAACAAAAATTGACAAGAACCACGAAATGTTCTTCTATTTTAAGATAAAATCTGACGCTGTGAAGGAAAAAACTTCTAGCTCGCTGAAATATGTTCATTTGCTGAAAACCAACAAAACCACGAAAAGTTCTTGAATTTGAAGATAAAATCTTTTTGCTTTGAGGAAGAAAGATCTTGCTGACTGAAATCAGTTCATTCGATGAAAACGAACAAAAATTGACAAGAACCACGAATAGTTCTTGTATTTTAAGATAAAATCTTACGCTATTAAAGAAAAAATTCTCACTCGCTGAAATATGTTCATTTGCTGAAAACCAACAAAACCACGAAAAGTTCTTGTATTTGAAGATAAAATCTTTTTGCTATGAAGAAGAAAGATCTAGCTGACTGAAATAAGTTCATCAGATGAAAACCAACAAAAATTGACAAGAACCACGAAAAGTTCTTGTATTTTATGATAAAATCTGACGCTATTGAAGAAAAAACTCCTCACTCGCTGAAATGTGCTCATTTGCTGAAAACCAACAAAACCACGAAAAGTTCTTGTATTTGAAGATAAAATCTTTTTGCTTTGAAGAAGAAAGATCTAGCTGACTGAAATAAGTTCATTAGATGAAAACCAACAAAAATTGACAAGAACCACGAAATGTTCTTGTATTTTAAGATAAAATCTGACGCTATTAAAGAAAAAACTTCCAGCTCGCTGAAATATGTTCATTTGCTGAAAACCAACAAAACCACGAAAGGTTCTTGTATTTGAAGATAAAATCTTTTTGCTTTGAAGAAGAAAGATCTAGCTGACTGAAATAAGTTCATGAGATGAAAACCAACAAAAATTGACAAGAACCACGAAAAGTTCTTGTATTTTAAGATAAAATCTTACGCTATTAAAGAAAAAATTCTCACTCGCTGAAATATGTTCATTTGCTGAAAACCAACAAAACCACGAAAAGTTCTTGTATTTGAAGATAAAATCTTTTTGCTTTGAAGAAGAAAGATCGAGCTGACTGAAATAAGTTCATCAGATGAAAACCAACAAAAATTGACAAGAACCACGAAAAGTTCTTGTATTTTATGATAAAATCTGACGCTATTAAAGAAAAAACTCCTCACTCGCTGAAATATGCTCATTTGCTGAAAACCAACAAAACCACGAAAAGTTCTTGTATTTGAAGATAAAATCTTTTTGCTTTGAAGAAGAAAGATCTAGCTGACTGAAATAAGTTCATTAGATGAAAACCAACAAAAATTGACAAGAACCACGAAATGTTCTTGTATTTTAAGATAACATCTGACGCTATTGAAGAAAAAACTTCCAGCTCGCTGAAATATGTTCATTTGCTGAAAACCAACAAAACCACGAAAGGTTCTTGTATTTGAAGATAAAATCTTTTTGCTTTGAAGAAGAAAGATCTCGCTGACTGAAATAAGTTCATTAGATGAAAACCAACAAAAATTGACAAGAACCACGAAATGTTCTTGTATTTTAAGATAAAATCTGACGCTATTAAAGAAAAAACTTCGAGCTCGCTGAAATATGTTCACTTGCTGAAAACCAACAAAACCACGAAATGTTCTTGTATTTGAAGATAAAATCTTTTTGCATTAAAGAAGAAAGATCTGGCTGACTGAAATAAGTTCATTCGATGAAAACCAACAAAAATTGACAAGAACCACGAAACGTTCTTGTATTTTAAGAAAAAATCTGACGCTACTAAAGAAAAAACTTCCAGCTCGCTGAAATATGTTCATTTGCTGAAAACCAACAAAACCACGAAAAGTTCTTGTATTTGAAGATAAAATCTTTTTGCATTGAAGAAGAAAGATCCAGCTGACTGAAATAAGTTCATTGGATGAAAACCAACAAAAATTGAGAAGAACCACGAAATGTTCTTGTATTTTAAGAAAAATTCTGACGCTATTAAAGAAAAAACTTCCAGCTCGCTGAAATATGTTCATTTGCTGAAAACCAACAAAACCACGAAAAGTTCTTGTATTTGAAGATAAAATATTTTTGCATTGAAGAAGAAAGATCAAGCTGACTGAAATAAGTTCATTAGATGAAAACCAACAAAAATTGACAAGAACCACGAAATGTTCTTGTATTTTAAGATAAAATCTGACGCTATTAAGGAAAAAACTTCCAGCTCGCTGATATATGTTCATTTGCTGAAAACCAACAAAACCACAAAAAGTTCTTGTATTTGAAGATAAAATCTTTTTGCTTTGAAGAAGAAAGATCTAGCTGACTGAAATAAGTTCATGAGATGAAAACCAACAAAAATTGACAAGAACCACGAAAAGTTCTTGTATTTTAAGATAAAATGTTACGCTATTAAAGAAAAAACTTCGAGCTCGCTGAAACATGTTCTTTTGCTGAAAACCAACAATACCACGAAAAGTTCTTGTATTTGAAGATGAAATCTTTTTGCATTAAAGAAGAAAGATCTGGCTGACTGAAATAAGTTCATTAGATGAAAACCAACAAAAATTGACAAGAACCACGAAAAGTTCTTGTATTTTAAGATAAAATCTTACGCTATTAAAGAAAAAACTTCTCACTCGCTGAAATATGCTCATTTGCTGAAAACCAACAAAACCACGAAAAGTTCTTGTATTTGAAGATAAAATCTTTTTGCTTTGAAGAAGAAAGATCTCGCTGACTGAAATAAGTTCATCAGATGAAAACCAACAAAAATTGACAAGAACCACGAAAAGTTCTTGTATTTTAAGATAAAATCTTACGCTGTTAAAGAAAAAACTTCTCACTCGCTGAAATATGCTCATTTGCTGAAAACCAACAAAACCACGAAAGGTTCTTGTATTTGAAGATAAAATCTTTTTGCTTTGAAGAAGAAAGATCTCGCTGACTGAAATAAGTTCATCAGATGAAAACCAACAAAAATTGACAATAACCACGAAATGTTCTTGTATTTTAAGATAAAATCTGAAGCTATTAAAGAAAAAACTTCTCGCTCGCTGAAATATGTTCATTTGCTGAAAACCAACAAAACCACGAAAAGTTCTTGTATTTGAAGATAAAATCTTTTTGCTTTGAAGAAGAAAGATCTAGCTGACTGAAATAAGTTCATCAGATGAAAACCAACAAAAATTGACAAGAACCACGAAAAGTTCTTGTTTTTTAAGATAAAATGTTACGCTATTAAAGAAAAAACTCCTCACTCGCTGAAATATGCTCATTTGCTGAAAACCAACAAAACCACGAAAATTTCTTGTATTTGAAGATAAAATCTTTTTGCTTTGAAGAAGAAAGATCTAGCTGACTGAAATAAGTTCATCAGATGAAAACCAACAAAAATTGACAAGAATCACGAAATGTTCTTGTATTTTAAGATAAAATCTGACGCTATTAAAGAAAAAACTTCCAGCTCGCTGAAATATGTTCATTTGCTGAAAACCAACAAAACCACGAAAAGTTCTTGCATTTGGAGATAAAATCTTTTTGCTTTGAAGAAGAAAGATCGAGCTGACTGAAGTAAGTTCATTCGATGAAAACCAACAAAAATTGACAAGAACCACGAAGTGTTCTTGTATTTTAAGATAAAATCTGACGCTATTAAAGAAAAAACTTACAGCTCGCTGAAATATGTTCTTTTGCTGAAAACCAACAAAACCACGAAAAGTTCTTGTATTTGAAGATGAAATCTTTTTGCATCAAAGAAGAAAGATCTGGCTGACTGAAATAAGTTCATTGGATGAAAACCAACAAAAATTTACAAGAACCACGAAAAGTTCTTGCATTTTAAGATAAAATCTGACGCTATTAAAGAAAAAACTTCGAGCTCGCTGAAATATGTTCACTTGCTGAAAACCAACAAAACCACGAAATGTTCTTGTATTTGAAGATAAAATCTTTTTGCATTAAAGAAGAAAGATCTGGCTGACTGAAATAAGTTCATTCGATGAAAACCAACAAAAATTGACAAGAACCACGAAATGTTCTTGTATTTTAAGAAAAAATCTGACGCTACTAAAGAAAAAACTTCCAGCTCGCTGAAATATGTTCATTTGCTGAAAACCAACAAAACCACGAAAAGTTCTTGTATTTGAAGATAAAATCTTTTTGCATTGAAGAAGAAAGATCCAGCTGACTGAAATAAGTTCATTGGATGAAAACCAACAAAAATTGAGAAGAACCACGAAATGTTCTTGTATTTTAAGAAAAATTCTGACGCTATTAAAGAAAAAACTTCCAGCTCGCTGAAATATGTTCATTTGCTGAAAACCAACAAAACCACGAAAAGTTCTTGTATTTGAAGATAAAATCTTTTTGCATTGAAGAAGAAAGATCAAGCTGACTGAAATAAGTTCATTGGATGAAAACCAACAAAAATTGACAAGAACCACGAAATGTTCTTGTATTTTAAGATAAAATCTGACGCTGTGAAGGAAAAAACTTCTAGCTCGCTGAAATATGTTCATTTGCTGAAAACCAACAAAACCACGAAAAGTTCTTGAATTTGAAGATAAAATCTTTTTGCTTTGAGGAAGAAAGATCTTGCTGACTGAAATCAGTTCATTCGATGAAAACGAACAAAAATTGACAAGAACCACGAATAGTTCTTGTATTTTAAGATAAAATCTTACGCTATTAAAGAAAAAATTCTCACTCGCTGAAATATGTTCATTTGCTGAAAACCAACAAAACCACGAAAAGTTCTTGTATTTGAAGATAAAATCTTTTTGCTATGAAGAAGAAAGATCTAGCTGACTGAAATAAGTTCATCAGATGAAAACCAACAAAAATTGACAAGAACCACGAAAAGTTCTTGTATTTTATGATAAAATCTGACGCTATTGAAGAAAAAACTCCTCACTCGCTGAAATGTGCTCATTTGCTGAAAACCAAGAAAACCACGAAAAGTTCTTGTATTTGAAGATAAAATCTTTTTGCTTTGAAGAAGAAAGATCTAGCTGACTGAAATAAGTTCATTAGATGAAAACCAACAAAAATTGACAAGAACCACGAAATGTTCTTGTATTTTAAGATAAAATCTGACGCTATTAAAGAAAAAACTTCCAGCTCGCTGAAATATGTTCATTTGCTGAAAACCAACAAAACCACGAAAGGTTCTTGTATTTGAAGATAAAATCTTTTTGCTTTGAAGAAGAAAGATCTAGCTGACTGAAATAAGTTCATTAGATGAAAACCAACAAAAATTGACAAGAACCACGAAATGTTCTTGTATTTTAAGATAAAATCTGACGCTATTAAAGAAAAAACTTCGAGGTCGCTGAAATATGTTCACTTGCTGAAAACCAACAAAACCACGAAAAGTTCTTGTATTTGAAGGTAAAATCTTTTTGCATTCAAGAAGAAAGATCCGGCTGACTGAAATAAGTTCATTAGATGAAAACCAACAAAAATTGACAAGAACCACGAAAAGTTCTTGTATTTTAAGATAAAATGTTACGCTATTAAAGAAAAAACTTCGAGCTCGCTGAAACATGTTCTTTTGCTGAAAACCAACAAAACCACGAAAAGTTCTTGTATTTGAAGATGAAATCTTTTTGCATTAAAGAAGAAAGATCTGGCTGACTGAAATAAGTTCATTGGATGAAAACCAACAAAAATTGACAAGAACCACGAAAAGTTGTTGTATTTTAAGATAAAATCTTACGCTATTAAAGAAAAAACTTCTCACTCGCTGAAATATGCTCATTTGCTGAAAACCAACAAAAAAACGAAAAGTTCTTGTATTTGAAGATAAAATCTTTTTGCTTTGTAGAAGAAAGATCGAGCTGACTGAAATAAGTTCATCAGATGAAAACCAACAAAAATTGATAAGAACCACGAAAAGTTCTTGTATTTTAAGATAAAATCTTACGCTATTAAAGAAAAAACTTCTCACTCGCTGAAATATGCTCATTTGCTGAAAACCAAAAAAACGACAAAAAGTTCTTGTATTTGAAGATAAAATCTTTTTGCTTTGAAGAAGAAAGATCGAGCTGACTGAAATAAGTTCATGAGATGAAAACCTACAAAAATTGACAAGAACCACGAAAAGCTCTTGTATTTTATGATATAATCTGACGCTATTAAAGAAAAAACTTCCAACTCGCTGAAATATGTTCATTTGCTGAAAACCACGAAAGGTTCTTGTAAATGAAGATAAAATCTTTTTGCTTTGAAGAAGAAAGATCTCGCTGACTGAAATAAGTTCATTAGATGAAAACCAACAAAAATTGACAATAACCACGAAATGTTCTTGTATTTTAAGATAAAATCTGAAGCTATTAAAGAACAAACTTCTCGCTCGCTGAAATATGTTCATTTGCTGAAAACCAACAAAACCACGAAAAGTTCTTGTATTTGAAGATAAAATCTTTTTGCTTTGAAGAAGAAAGATCTAGCTGACTGAAATAAGTTCATCAGATGAAAACCAACAAAAATTGACAAGAACCACGAAAAGTTCTTGTTTTTTAAGATAAAATGTTACGCTATTAAAGAAAAAACTCCTCACTCGCTGAAATATGCTCATTTGCTGAAAACCAACAAAACCACAAAAAGTTCTTGTATTTGAAGATAAAATCTTTTTGCTTTGAAGAAGAAAGATCTAGCTGACTGAAATAAGTTCATGAGATGAAAACCAACAAAAATTGACAAGAATCACGAAATGTTCTTGTATTTTAAGATAAAATCTTACGCTATTAAAGAAAAAACTTACAGCTCGCTGAAATATGTTCTTTTGCTGAAAACCAACAAAACCACGAAAAGTTCTTGTATTTGAAGATGAAATCTTTTTGCATCAAAGAAGAAAGATCTGGCTGACTGAAATAAGTTCATTGGATGAAAACCAACAAAAATTGACAAGAACCACGAAAAGTTCTTGCATTTTAAGATAAAATCTGACGCTATTAAAGAAAAAACTTCGATCTCGCTGAAATATGTTCACTTGCTGAAAACCAACAAAACCACGAAATGTTCTTGTATTTGAAGATAAAATCTTTTTGCATTAAAGAAGAAAGATCTGGCTGACTGAAATAAGTTCATTAGATGAAAACCAACAAAAATTGACAAGAACCACGAAATGTTCTTGTATTTTATGATAAAATCTGACGTTATGAAAGAAAAAACTTCTCGCTCGCTGAAATATGTTCATTTGCTGAAAACCAACAAAACCACGAAAAGTTCTTGTATTTGAAGATAAAATCTTTTTGCATTGAAGAAGAAAGATCCAGCTGACTGAAATAAGTTCATTAGATGAAAACCAACAAAAATTGACAAGAACCACGAAATGTTCTTGTATTTTAAGATAAAATCTGACGCTATGAAGGAAAAAACTTCTCGCTCGCTGAAATATGTTCATTTGCTGAAAACCAACAAAACCACGAAAAGTTCTTGTATTTTATGATAAAATCTGACGCTATTAAAGAAAAAACTCCTCACTCGCTGAAATATGCTCATTTGCTGAAAACCAACAAAACCACGAAAAGTTCTTGTATTTGAAGATAAAATCTTTTTGCTTTGAAGAAGAAAGATCTAGCTGACTGAAATAAGTTCATCAGATGAAAACCAACAAAAATTGACAAGAACCACGAAAAGTTCTTGTATTTTAAGATAAAATCTGACGCTATTAAAGAAAAAACTTCTAGCTCGCTGAAATATGCTCATTTGCTGAAAACCAACAAAACCACGAAAAGTTCTTGTATTTGAAGATAAAATCTTTTTGCTTTGAAGAAGAAAGATCGAGCTGACTGAAATAAGTTCATCAGATGAAAACCAAGAAAAATTGACAAGAACCATGAAATGTTCTTGTATTTTTAGATAAAATCTGACGCTATTAAAGAAAAAACTTCCAGCTCGCTGAAATATGTTCATTTGCTGAAAACCAACAAAACCACGAAAGGTTCTTGTATTTGAAGACAAAATCTTTTTGCTTTGAAGAAGAAAGATCGAGCTGACTGAAATAAGTTCATTAGATGAAAACCAACAAAAATTGACAAGAACCACGAAATGTTCTTGTATTTTAAGATAAAATCTGACGCAATTAAAGAAAAAAACTTCTCACTCACTGAAATATGCTCATTTGCTGAAAACCAACAAAACCACGAAAAGTTCTTGTATTTGAAGATAAAATCTTTTTGCTTTGAAGAAGAAAGATCTCGCTGACAGAAATAAGTTCATTAGATGAAAACCAACAAAAATTGACAAGAACCACGAAATGTTCTTGTATTTTAAGATAAAATCTTACGCTATTAAAGAAAAACCTTCTGGCTCGCTGAAATATGTTCATTTGCTGAAAACCAACAAAACCACGAAAAGTTCTTGTATTTGAAGATAAAATCTTTTTGCTTTGAAGAAGAAAGATCTAGCTGACTGAAATAAGTTCATTGGATGAAAACCAACAAAAATTGACAAGAACCACGAAAAGTTCTTGTATTTTATGATAAAATCTGACGCTATTCAAGAAAAAACTTCTCATTCGCTGAAATATGTTCATTTGCTGAAAACCAACAAAACCACGAAAAGTTCTTGTATTTGAAGATAAAATCTTTTTGCTTTGAAGAATAAAGATCCAGCTGACTGAAATAAGTTCATTGGATGAAAACCAACAAAAATTGACAAGAACCACGAAAAGTTCTTGTATTTTAAGATAAAATCTTACGCTATTAAAGAAAAAACTTCGAGCTCGCTGAAATATGTTCACTTGCTGAAAACCAACAAAACCACGAAAAGTTCTTGTATTTGAAGGTAAAATCTTTTTGCATTCAAGAAGAAAGATCTGGCTGACTGAAATAAGTTCATTAGATGAAAACCAACAAAAATTGACAAGAACCACGAAATGTTCTTGTATTTTAAGATAAAATCTGACGCTATGAAGGAAAAAACTTCCAGCTCGCTGATATATGTTCATTTGCTGAAAACCAACAAAACCACAAAAAGTTCTTGTATTTGAAGATAAAATCTTTTTGCTTTGAAGAAGAAAGATCCAGCTGACTGAAATAAGTTCATGAGATGAAAACCAACAAAAATTGACAAGAACCACGAAAAGTTCTTGTATTTTAAGATAAAATGTTACGCTATTAAAGAAAAAACTTCGAGCTCGCTGAAACATGTTCTTTTGCTGAAAACCAACAAAACCACGAAAAGTTCTTGTATTTGAAGATGAAATCTTTTTGCATTAAAGAAGAAAGATCTGGCTGACTGAAATAAGTTCATTGGATGAAAACCAACAAAAATTGACAAGAACCACGAAAAGTTGTTGTATTTTAAGATAAAATCTTACGCTATTGAAGAAAAAACTTCTCACTCGCTGAAATATGCTCATTTGCTGAAAACCAACAAAAAAACGAAAAGTTCTTGTATTTGAAGATAAAATCTTTTTGCTTTGAAGAAGAAAGATCTAGCTGACTGAAATAAGTTCATCAGATGAAAACCAACAAAAATTGACAAGAACCACGAAAAGTTCTTGTATTTTAAGATAAAATCTGACGCTATTAAAGAAAAAACTTCTCACTCGCTGAAATATGCTCATTTGCTGAAAACCAAAAAAACGACGAAAAGTTCTTGTATTTGAAGATAAAATCTTTTTGCTTTGAAGAAGAAAGATCTAGCTGACTGAAATAAGTTCATTAGATGAAAACCTACAAAAATTGACAAGAACCACGAAAAGCTCTTGTATTTTATGATATAATCTGACGCTATTAAAGAAAAAACTTCCAACTCGCTGAAATATGTTCATTTGCTGAAAACCAACAAAACCACGAAAGGTTCTTGTATTTGAAGATAAAATCTTTTTGCTTTGAAGAAGAAAGATCTCGCTGACTGAAATAAGTTGATTAGATGAAAACCAACAAAAATTGACAATAACCACGAAATGTTCTTGTATTTTAAGATAAAATCTGAAGCTATTAAAGAAAAAACTTCTCGCTCGCTGAAATATGTTCATTTGCTGAAAACCAACAAAACCACGAAAAGTTCTTGTATTTGAAGATAAAATCTTTTTGCTTTGAAGAAGAAAGATCTAGCTGACTGAAATAAGTTCATCAGATGAAAACCAACAAAAATTGACAAGAACCACGAAAAGTTCTTGTTTTTTAAGATAAAATGTTACGCTATTAAAGAAAAAACTCCTCACTCGCTGAAATATGTTCATTTGCTGAAAACCAACAAAACCACGAAAAGTTCTTGTATTTGAAGATAAAATCTTTTTGCTTTGAAGAAGAAAGATCTCGCTGACTGAAATAAGTTCATTAGATGAAAACCAACAAAAATTGACAAGATCCACGAAATGTTCTTGTATTTTAAGATAAAATCTGACGCTATTAAAGAAAAAACTTCCAGCTCGCTGAAATATGTTCATTTGCTGAAAACCAACAAAACCACGAAAAGTTCTTGCATTTGGAGATAAAATCTTTTTGCTTTGAAGAAGAAAAATCGAGCTGACTGAAGTAAGTTCATTCGATGAAAACCAACAAAAATTGACAAGAACCACGAAGTGTTCTTGTATTTTAAGATAAAATCTGACGCTATTAAAGAAAAAACTTCGAGCTCGCTGAAATATGTTCACTTGCTGAAAACCAACAAAACCACGAAATGTTCTTGTATTTGAAGATAAAATCTTTTTGCATTAAAGAAGAAAGATCTGGCTGACTGAAATAAGTTCATTAGATGAAAACCAACAAAAATTGACAAGAACCACGAAATGTTCTTGTATTTTATGATAAAATCTGACGCTATGAAAGAAAAAACTTCTCGCTCGCTGAAATATGGTTCATTTGCTGAAAACCAACAAAACCACGAAAAGTTCTAGCATTTGGAGATAAAATCTTTTTGCTTTGAAGAAGAAAGATCCAGCTGACTGAAATAAGTTCATTAGATGAAAACCAACAAAAATTGACAAGAACCACGAAATGTTCTTGTATTTTTAGATAAAATCTGACGCTATTAAAGAAAAAACTTCCAGCTCGCTGAAATATGTTCATTTGCTGAAAACCAACAAAACCACGAAAGGTTCTTGTATTTGAAGATAAAATCTTTTTGCTTTGAAGAAGAAAGATCTAGCTGACTGAAATAAGTTCATTAGATGAAAACCAACAAAAATTGACAAGAACCACGAAATGTTCTTGTATTTTAAGATAAAATCTGACGCTATTAAAGAAAAAACTTCTCGCTCGCTTAAATATGTTCATTTGCTGAAAACCAACAAAACCACGAAAAGTTCTTGTATTTGAAGATAAAATCTTTTTGCTTTGAAGAAGAAAGATCTCGCTGACAGAAATAAGTTCATGAGATGAAAACCAACAAAAATTGACAAGAACCACGAAATGTTCTTGTATTTTAAGATAAAATCTTACGCTATTAAAGAAAAACCTTCTGGCTCGCTGAAATATGTTCATTTGCTGAAAACCAACAAAACCACGAAAAGTTCTTGTATTTGAAGATAAAATCTTTTTGCATGAAAGAAGAAAGATCTGGCTGACTGAAATAAGTTCATTCGATGAAAACCAACAAAAATTGACAAGAACCACGAAAAGTTCTTGTATTTTATGATAAAATCTGACGCTATTCAAGAAAAAACTTCTCATTCGCTGAAATATGTTCATTTGCTGAAAACCAACAAAACCACGAAAAGTTCTTGTATTTGAAGATAAAATCTTTTTGCTTTGAAGAATAAAGATCCAGCTGACTGAAATAAGTTCATTGGATGAAAACCAACAAAAATTGACAAGAACCACGAAAAGTTCTTGTATTTTAAGATAAAATCTTACGCTATGAAAGAAAAAACTTCGAGCTCGCTGAAATATGTTCACTTGCTGAAAACCAACAAAACCACGAAAAGTTCTTGTATTTGAAGGTAAAATCTTTTTGCATTCAAGAAGAAAGATCTGGCTGACTGAAATAAGTTCATTAGATGAAAACCAACAAAAATTGACAAGAACCACGAAATGTTCTTGTATTTTAAGATAAAATCTGACGCTATTAAGGAAAAAACTTCCAGCTCGCTGATATATGTTCATTTGCTGAAAACCAACAAAACCACAAAAAGTTCTTGTATTTGAAGATAAAATCTTTTTGCTTTGAAGAAGAAAGATCCAGCTGACTGAAATAAGTTCATGAGATGAAAACCAACAAAAATTGACAAGAACCACGAAAAGTTCTTGTATTTTAAGATAAAATGTTACGCTATTAAAGAAAAAACTTCGAGCTCGCTGAAACATGTTCTTTTGCTGAAAACCAACAAAACCACGAAAAGTTCTTGTATTTGAAGATGAAATCTTTTTGCATTAAAGAAGAAAGATCTGGCTGACTGAAATAAGTTCATTGGATGAAAACCAACAAAAATTGACAAGAACCACGAAAAGTTGTTGTATTTTAAGATAAAATCTTACGCTATTGAAGAAAAAACTTCTCACTCGCTGAAATATGCTCATTTGCTGAAAAACAACAAAAAAACGAAAAGTTCTTGTATTTGAAGATAAAATCTTTTTGCTTTGAAGAAGAAAGATCTAGCTGACTGAAATAAGTTCATCAGATGAAAACCAACAAAAATTGACAAGAACCACGAAAAGTTCTTGTATTTTATGATAAAATCTGACGCTATTGAAGAAAAAACTTCTCACTCGCTGAAATATGCTCATTTGCTGAAAACCAAAAAAACGACGAAAAGTTCTTGTATTTGAAGATAAAATCTTTTTGCTTTGAAGAAGAAAGATCTAGCTGACTGAAATAAGTTCATTAGATGAAAACCTACAAAAATTGACAAGAACCACGAAAAGCTCTTGTATTTTATGATATAATCTGACGCTATTAAAGAAAAAACTTCCAACTCGCTGAAATATGTTCATTTGCTGAAAACCAACAAAACCACGAAAGGTTCTTGTATTTGAAGATAAAATCTTTTTGCTTTGAAGAAGAAAGATCTCGCTGACTGAAATAAGTTCATTAGATGAAAACCAACAAAAATTGACAAGAACCACGAAATGTTCTTGTATTTTAAGATAAAATCTGAAGCTATTAAAGAAAAAACTTCTCCCTCGCTGAAATATGTTCATTTGCTGAAAACCAACAAAACCACGAAAAGTTCTTGTATTTGAAGATAAAATCTTTTTGCTTTGAAGAAGAAAGATCTAGCTGACTGAAATAAGTTCATCAGATGAAAACCAACAAAAATTGACAAGAACCACGAAAAGTTCTTGTTTTTTAAGATAAAATGTTACGCTATTAAAGAAAAAACTCCTCACTCGCTGAAATATGCTCATTTGCTGAAAACCAACAAAACCACGAAAAGTTCTTGTATTTGAAGATAAAATCTTTTTGCTTTGAAGAAGAAAGATCTAGCTGACTGAAATAAGTTCATTGGATGAAAACCAACAAAAATTGACAAGAATCACGAAATGTTCTTGTATTTTAAGATAAAATCTGACGCTATTAAAGAAAAAACTTCCAGCTCGCTGAAATATGTTCATTTGCTGAAAACCAACAAAACCACGAAAAGTTCTTGCATTTGGAGATAAAATGTTTTTGCTTTGAAGAAGAAAAATCGAGCTGACTGAAGTAAGTTCATTAGATGAAAACCAACAAAAATTGACAAGAACCACGAAATGTTCTTGTATTTTATGATAAAATCTGACGCTATGAAAGAAAAAACTTCTCGCTCGCTGAAATATGTTCATTTGCTGAAAACCAACAAAACCACGAAAAGTTCTTGCATTTGGAGATAAAATCTTTTTGCTTTGAAGAAGAAAGATCCAGCTGACTGAAATAAGTTCATTAGATGAAAACCAACAAAAATTGACAAGAACCACGAAATGTTCTTGTATTTTAAGAAAAAATCTGACGCTATTAAAGAAAAAACTTCCAGCTCGCTGAAATATGTTCATTTGCTGAAAACCAACAAAACCACGAAAAGTTCTTGTATTTGAAGATAAAATCTTTTTGCATTGAAGAAGAAAGATCCAGCTGACTGAAATAAGTTCATTAGATGAAAACCAACAAAAATTGACAAGAACCACGAAATGTTCTTGTATTTTAAGATAAAATCTGACGCTATGAAGGAAAAAACTTCTAGCTCGCTGAAATATGTTCATTTGCTGAAAACCAACAAAACCACGAAAAGTTCTTGTATTTGAAGATAAAATCTTTTTGCTTTGAAGAAGAAAGATCTGGCTGACTGAAATAAGTTCATTAGATGAAAACCAACAAAAATTGACAAGAACCACGAAATGTTCTTGTATTTTAAGATAAAATCTGACGCTATTAAAGAAAAAACTTCCAGCTCGCTGAAATATGTTCATTTGCTGAAAACCAACAAAATCACGAAAGGTTCTTGTATTTGAAGATAAAATCTTTTTGCTTTGAAGAAGAAAGATCTAGCTGACTGAAATAAGTTCATTAGATGAAAACCAACAAAAATTGACAAGAACCACGAAATATTCTTGTATTTTAAGATAAAATCTGACGCTATTAAAGAAAAAAATTCTCGCTCGCTTAAATATGTTCATTTGCTGAAAACCAACAAAACCACGAAAAGTTCTTGTATTTGAAGATAAAATCTTTTTGCTTTGAAGAAGAAAGATCTCGCTGACAGAAATAAGTTCATTAGATGAAAACCAACAAAAATTGACAAGAACCACGAAATGTTCTTGTATTTTAAGATAAAATCTTACGCTATTAAAGAAAAACCTTCTGGCTCGCTGAAATATGTTCATTTGCTGAAAACCAACAAAACCACGAAAAGTTCTTGTATTTGAAGATAAAATCTTTTTGCTTTGAAGAAGAAAGATCTCGCTGACTGAAATAAGTTCATGAGATGAAAACCAACAAAAATTGACAAGAACCACGAAATGTTCTTGTATTTTAAGATAAAATCTGACGCTATTAAAGAAAAAACTTCGAGCTCGCTGAAATATGTTCATTTGCTGAAAACCAACAAACCCACGAAAAGTTCTTGTATTTGAAGATAAAATCTTTTTGCTTTGAAGAAGAAAGATCCAGCTGACTGAAATAAGTTCATGAGATGAAAACCAACAAAAATTGACAAGAACCACGAAATGTTCTTGTATTTTAAGATAAAATCTGACGCTATTAAAGAAAAAACATCTAGCTCGCTGAAATATGTTCATTTGCTGAAAACCAACAAAACCACGAAAAGTTCTTGTATTTGAAGATAAAATCTTTTTGCTTTGAGGAAGAAAGATCTCGCTGACTGAAATAAGTTCATTCGATGAAAACGAACAAAAATTGACAAGAACCACGAAAAGTTCTTGTATTTGAAGATAAAATCTTACGCTATTAAAGAAAAAACTTCCAGCTCGCTAAAATATGTTCTTTTGCTGAAAACCAACAAAACCACGAAAAGTTCTTGTATTTGAAGATGAAATCTTTTTGCATCAAAGAAGAAAGATCTGGCTGACTGAAATAAGTTCATTCGATGAAAACCAACAAAAATTGACAAGAACCACGAAAAGTTCTTGCATTTTAAGATAAAATCTGACGCTATTAAAGAAAAAACTTCGAGCTCGCTGAAATATGTTCACTTGCTGAAAACCAACAAAACCACGAAAAGTTCTTGTATTTGAAGATAAAATCTTTTTGCATTAAAGAAGAAAGATCTAGCTGACTGAAATAAGTTCATTGGATGAAAACCAACAAAAATTGACAGGAACCACGAAGTGTTCTTGTATTTTAAGATAAAATCTTACGCTATTAAAGAAAAACCTTCTGGCTCGCTGAAATATGTTCATTTGCTGAAAACCAACAAAACCACGAAAAGTTCTTGTATTTGAAGATAAAATATTTTTGCTTTGAGGAAGAAAGATCTCGCTGACTGAAATAAGTTCATTCAATGAAAACGAACAAAAATTGACAAGAACCACGAAAAGTTCTTGTATTTTAAGATAAAATCTTACGCTATTAAAGAAAAAACTTCTCACTCGCTGAAATATGCTCATTTGCTGAAAACCAACAAAACCACGAAAAGTTCTTGTATTTGAAGATAAAATCTTTTTGCATGAAAGAAGAAAGATCTGCCTGACTGAAATAAGTTCATTCGATGAAAACCAACAAAAATTGACAAGAACCACGAAAAGTTCTTGTATTTTATGATAAAATCTGACGCTATTAAAGAAAAAACTTCTAGCTCGCTGAAATATGTTCATTTGCTGAAAACCAACAAAACCACGAAAAGTTCTTGTATTTGAAGATAAAATCTATTTGCATTGAAGAAGAAAGATCCAGCTGACTGAAATAAGTTCATTAGATGAAAACCAACAAAAATTGACAAGAACCACGAAATGTTCTTGTATTTTAAGATAAAATCTGACGCTATTGAAGAAAAAACATCTAGCTCGCTGAAATATGTTCATTTGCTGAAAACCAACAAAACCACGAAAAGTTCTTGTATTTGAAGATAAAATCTTTTTGCTTTGAGGAAGAAAGATCTCGCTGACTGAAATAAGTTCATTCGATGAAAACGAACAAAAATTGACAAGAACCACGAAAAGTTCTTGTATTTGAAGATAAAATCTTACGCTATTAAAGAAAAAACTTCCAGCTCGCTGAAATATGTTCTTTTGCTGAAAACCAACAAAACCACGAAAAGTTCTTGTATTTGAAGATGAAATCTTTTTGCATGAAAGAAGAAAGATCTGGCTGACTGAAATAAGTTCATTCGATGAAAACCAACAAAAATTGACAAGAACCACGAAAAGTTCTTCTATTTTATGATAAAATCTGACGCTATTAAAGAAAAAACTTCTCATTCGCTGAAATATGTTCATTTGCTGAAAACCAACAAAACCACGAAAAGTTCTTGTATTTGAAGATAAAATCTTTTTGCTTTGAAGAAGAAAGATCTAGCTGACTGAAATAAGTTCATTCGATGAAAACCTACAAAAATTGACAAGAACCACGAAATGTTCTTGTATTTTAAGATAAAATCTGACGCTATTAAAGAAAAAACTTCTCGCTCGCTGAAATATGTTCATTTGCTGAAAACCAACAAAACCACGAAAAGTTCTT
This sequence comes from Heptranchias perlo, assembly GCF_035084215.1. Classification (NCBI taxonomy): domain Eukaryota; kingdom Metazoa; phylum Chordata; class Chondrichthyes; order Hexanchiformes; family Hexanchidae; genus Heptranchias; species Heptranchias perlo. The sequence goes on from NW_027138483.1 coordinate 946,060, forward strand.
GTCTTTGAAGATAAAATCTATTGGCATTGAAGAAGAAAGATCCAGCTGACTGAAATAAGTTCATTAGATGAAAACCAACAAAAATTGACAAGAACCACGAAATGTTCTTGTATTTTAAGATAAAATCTGACGCTATTGAAGAAAAAACTTCTAGCTCGCTGAAATATGTTCATTTGCTGAAAACCAACAAAACCACGAAAAGTTCTTGTATTTGAAGATAAAATATTTTTGCTTTGAGGAAGAAAGATCTCGCTGACTGAAATAAGTTCATTCGATGAAAACGAACAAAAATTGACAAGAACCACGAAAAGTTCTTGTATTTTAAGATAAAATCTTACGCTATTAAAGAAAAAACTTCTCACTCGCTGAAATATGCTCATTTGCTGAAAACCAACAAAACCACGAAAAGTTCTTGTATTTGAAGATAAAATCTTTTTGCATGAAAGAAGAAAGATCTGCCTGACTGAAATAAGTTCATTCGATGAAAACCAACAAAAATTGACAAGAACCACGAAAAGTTCTTGTATTTTATGATAAAATCTGACGCTATTAAAGAAAAAACTTCTTATTCGCTGAAATATGTTCACTTGCTGAAAACCAACAAAACCACGAAAAGTTCTTGTATTTGAAGATAAAATCTTTTTGCTTTGAAGAAGAAAGATCTAGCTGACTGAAATAAGTTCATTAGATGAAAACCAACAAAAATTGACAAGAACCACGAAATGTTCTGGTATTTTAAAATAAAATCTGACGCTATTAAAGAAAAAACTTCTCGCTCGCTGAAATATGTTCATTTGCTGAAAACCAACAAAACCACGAAAAGTTCTTGTATTTGAAGATAAAATCTATTTGCATTGAAGAAGAAAGATCCAGCTGACTGAAATAAGTTCATTAGATGAAAACCAACAAAAATTGACAAGAACCACGAAATGTTCTTGTATTTTAAGATAAAATCTGACGCTATTGAAGAAAAAACATCTAGCTCGCTGAAATATGTTCATTTGCTGAAAACCAACAAAACCACGAAAAGTTCTTGTATTTGAAGATAAAATCTTTTTGCTTTGAGGAAGAAAGATCTCGCTGACTGAAATAAGTTCATTCGATGAAAACGAACAAAAATTGACAAGAACCACGAAAAGTTCTTGTATTTGAAGATAAAATCTTACGCTATTAAAGAAAAAACTTCCAGCTCGCTGAAATATGTTCTTTTGCTGAAAACCAACAAAACCACGAAAAGTTCTTGTATTTGAAGATGAAATCTTTTTGCATGAAAGAAGAAAGATCTGGCTGACTGAAATAAGTTCATTCGATGAAAACCAACAAAAATTGACAAGAACCACGAAAAGTTCTTCTATTTTATGATAAAATCTGACGCTATTAAAGAAAAAACTTCTCATTCGCTGAAATATGTTCATTTGCTGAAAAACAACAAAACCACGAAAAGTTCTTGTATTTGAAGATAAAATCTTTTTGCTTTGAAGAAGAAAGATCGAGCTGACTGAAATAAGTTCATTCGATGAAAACCTACAAAAATTGACAAGAACCACGAAATGTTCTTGTATTTTAAGATAAAATCTGACGCTATTAAAGAAAAAACTTCTCACTCGCTGAAATATGTTCATTTGCTGAAAACCAACAAAACCACGAAAAGTTCTTGTCTTTGAAGATAAAATCTATTGGCATTGAAGAAGAAAGATCCAGCTGACTGAAATAAGTTCATTAGATGAAAACCAACAAAAATTGACAAGAACCACGAAATGTTCTTGTATTTTAAGATAAAATCTGACGCTATTGAAGAAAAAACTTCTAGCTCGCTGAAATATGTTCATTTGCTGAAAACCAACAAAACCACGAAAAGTTCTTGTATTTGAAGATAAAATATTTTTGCTTTGAGGAAGAAAGATCTCGCTGACTGAAATAAGTTCATTCGATGAAAACGAACAAAAATTGACAAGAACCACGAAAAGTTCTTGTATTTTAAGATAAAATCTTACGCTATTAAAGAAAAAACTTCTCACTCGCTGAAATATGCTCATTTGCTGAAAACCAACAAAACCACGAAAAGTTCTTGTATTTGAAGATAAAATCTTTTTGCTTTGAAGAAGAAAGATCTAGCTGACTGAAATAAGTTCATTAGATGAAAACCAACAAAAATTGACAAGAACCACGAAATGTTCTTGTATTTTAAGATAAAATCTGATGCTATTGAGGAAAAAACTTCCAGCTCGCTGAAATATGTTCATTTGCTGAAAACCAACAAAACCACGAAAAGTTCTTGTGTTTGAAGATAAAATCTTTTTGCTTTGAAGAAGAAAGATCTAGCTGACTGAAATAAGTTCATTGGATGAAAACCAACAAAAATTGACAAGAACCACGAAGTGTTCTTGTATTTTAAGATAAAATCTTACGCTATCAAAGAAAAACCTTCTGGCTCGCTGAAATATGTTCATTTGCTGAAAACCAACAAAACCACGAAAAGTTCTTGTATTTGAAGATAAAATCTTTTTGCATGAAAGAAGAAAGATCTGGCTGACTGAAATAAGTTCATTCGATGAAAACCAACAAAAATTGACAAGAACCACGAAAAGTTCTTGTATTTGAAGATAAAATCTGACGCTATTAAAGAAAAAACTTCTCATTCGCTGAAATATGTTCATTTGCTGAAAACCAACAAAACCACGAAAAGTTCTTGTATTTGAAGATAAAATCTTTTTGCTCTGAAGAAGAAAGATCCAGCTGACTGAAATAAGTTCATTAGATGAAAACCAACAAAAATTGACAAGAACCACGAAATGTTCTTGTATTTTAAGATAAAATCTGACGCTATTAAAGAAAAAACTTCTAGCTCGCTGAAATATGTTCATTTGCTGAAAACCAACAAAACCACGAAAAGTTCTTGTATTTGAAGATAAAATCTATTTGCATTGAAGAAGAAAGATCCAGCTGACTGAAATAAGTTCATTAGATGAAAACCAACAAAAATTGACAAGAACCACGAAATGTTCTTGGATTTTAAGATAAAATCTTACGCTGTTAAAGAAAAAACTTCCAGCTCGCTGAAATATGTTCTTTTGCTGAAAACCAACAAAACCACGAAAAGTTCTTGTATTTGAAGATGAAATCTTTTTGCATCAAAGAAGAAAGATCTGGCTGACTGAAATAAGTTCATTGGATGAAAACCAACAAAAATTGACAAGAACCACGAAAAGCTCTTGCATTTTAAGATAAAATCTGACGCTATTAAAGAAAAAACTTCGAGCTCGCTGAAATATGTTCACTTGCTGAAAACCAACAAAACCACGAAAAGTTCTTGTATTTGAAGATAAAATCTTTTTGCAGTAAAGAAGAAAGATCTAGCTGACTGAAATAAGTTCATTGGATGAAAACCAACAAAAATTGACAAGAACCACGAAGTGTTCTTGTATTTTAAGATAAAATCTTACGCTATCAAAGAAAAACCTTCTGGCTCGCTGAAATATGTTCATTTTCTGAAAACCAACAAAACCATGAAAAGTTCTTGTATTTGAAGATAAAATCTTTTTGCATAAAAGAAGAAAGATCTGGCTGACTGAAATAAGTTCATTCGATGAAAACCAACAAAAATTGACAAGAACCACGAAAAGTTCTTCTATTTTATGATAAAATCTGACGCTATTAAAGAAAAAACTTCTCATTCGCTGAAATATGTTCATTTGCTGAAAACCAACAAAACCACGAAAAGTTCTTGTATTTGAAGATAAAATCTTTTTGCTTTTAAGAAGAAAGATCTAGCTGACTGAAATAAGTTCATCAGATGAAAACCAACAAAAATTGACAAGAACCACGAAATGTTCTTGTATTTTAAGATAAAATCTGACGCTATTAAAGAAAAAACTTCTAGCTCGCTGAAATATGTTCATTTGCTGAAAACCAACAAAACCACGAAAAGTTCTTGTATTTGAAGATAAAATCTATTTGCATTGAAGAAGAAAGATCCAGCTGACTGAAATAAGTTCATTAGATGAAAACCAACAAAAATTGACAAGAACCACGAAATGTTCTTGCATTTTAAGATAAAATCTGACGCTATTAAAGAAAAAACTTCTCGCTCGCTGAAATATGTTCATTTGCTGAAAACCAACGAAACCACGAAAAGTTCTTGTATTTGAAGATAAAATATTTTTGCTTTGAGGAAGAAAGATCTCGCTGACTGAAATAAGTTCATTCGATGAAAACGAACAAAAATTGACAAGAACCACGAAAAGTTCTTGTATTTTAAGATAAAATCTGACGCTATTAAGGAAAAAACTTCCAGCTCGCTGAAATATGTTCATTTGCTGAAAACCAACAAAACCACGAAAAGTTCTTGTGTTTGAAGATAAAATCTTTTTGCTTTGAAGAAGAAAGATCTAGCTGACTGAAATAAGTTCATCAGATGAAAACCAACAAAAATTGACAAGAACCACGAAGTGTTCTTGTATTTTAAGATAAAATCTTACGCTATTGAAGAAAAACCTTCTGGCTCGCTGAAATATGTTCATTTGCTGAAAACCAACAAAACCATGAAAAGTTCTTGTATTTGAAGATAAAATCTTTTTGCATAAAAGAAGAAAGATCTGGCTGACTGAAATAAGTTCATTGGATGAAAACCAACAAAAATTGACAAGCACCACGAAAAGTTCTTCTATTTTATGATAAAATCTGACGCTATTAAAGAAAAAACTTCTCATTCGCTGAAATATGTTCATTTGCTGAAAACCAACAAAACCACGAAAAGTTCTTGTATTTGAAGATAAAATCTTTTTGCTTTGAAGAAGAAAGATCTAGCTGACTGAAATAAGTTCATTAGATGAAAACCAACAAAAATTGACAAGAACCACGAAATGTTCTTGTATTTTAAGATAAAATCTGACGCTATTAAAGAAAAAACTTCTCGCTCGCTGAAATATGTTCATTTGCTGAAAACCAACAAAACCACGAAAAGTTCTTGTATTTGAAGATAAAATCTATTTGCATTGAAGAAGAAAGATCCAGCTGACTGAAATAAGTTCATTAGATGAAAACCAACAAAAATTGACAAGAACCACGAAATGTTCTTGCATTTTAAGATAAAATCTGACGCTATTAAAGAAAAAACTTCTCCCTCGCTGAAATATGCTCATTTGCTGAAAACCAACAAAACCACGAAAAGTTCTTGTATTTGAAGATAAAATCTTTTTGCATAAAAGAAGAAAGATCTGGCTGACTGAAATAAGTTCATTCGATGAAAACCAACAAAAATTGACAAGAACCACGAAAAGTTCTTCTCTTTTATGATAAAATCTGACGCTATTAAAGAAAAAACTTCTCATTCGCTGAAATATGTTCATTTGCTGAAAACCAACAAAACCACGAAAAGTTCTTGTATTTGAAGATAAAATCTTTTTGCTTTGAAGAAGAAAGATCTAGCTGACTGAAATAAGTTCATCAGATGAAAACCTACAAAAATTGACAAGAACCACGAAATGTTCTTGTATTTTAAGATAAAATCTGACGCTATTAAAGAAAAAACTTCTCGCTCGCTGAAATATGTTCATTTGCTGAAAACCAACAAAACCACGAAAAGTTCTTGTATTTGAAGATGAAATATTTTTGCTTTGAGGAAGAAAGATCTCGCTGACTGAAATAAGTTCATTCGATGAAAACGAACAAAAATTGACAAGAACCACGAAATGTTCTTGTATTTTAAGATAAAATCTGACGCTATTAAGGAAAAAACTTCCAGCTCGCTGAAATATGTTGATTTGCTGAAAACCAACAAAACCACGAAATGTTCTTGTGTTTGAAGATAAAATCTTTTTGCTTTGAAGAAGAAAGATCTAGCTGACTGAAATAAGTTCATTGGATGAAAACCAACAAAAATTGACAAGAACCACGAAGTGTTCTTGTATTTTAAGATAAAATCTTACGCTATTAAAGAAAAACCTTCTGGCTCGCTGAAATATGTTCATTTGCTGAAAACCAACAAAACCATGAAAAGTTCTTGTATTTGAAGATAAAATCTTTTTGCATAAAAGAAGAAAGATCTGGCTGACTGAAATAAGTTCATTCGATGAAAACCAACAAAAATTGACAAGAACCACGAAAAGTTCTTGTATTTTATGATAAAATCTGACGCTATTGAAGAAAAAACTTCGAGCTCGCTGAAATATGTTCATTTGCTGAAAACCAACAAAACCACGAAAAGTTCTTGTATTTGAAGATAAAATCTTTTTGCTTTGAAGAAGAAAGATCTAGCTGACTGAAATAAGTTCATTAGATGAAAACCAACAAAAATTGACAAGAACCACGAAATGTTCTTGTATTTTAAGATAAAATCTGACGCTATTAAAGAAAAAACTTCTCGCTCGCTGAAATATGATCATTTGCTGAAAACCAACAAAACCACGAAAAGTTCTTGTATTTGAAGATAAAATTTTTTTGCATTGAAGAAGAAAGATCTAGCTGACTGAAATAAGTTCATTGGATGAAAACCAACAAAAATTGACAAGAACCACGAAATGTTCTTGTATTTTAAGATAAAATCTGACGCTATTCAAGAAAAAACTTCTAGCTCGCTGAAATATGTTCATTTGCTGAAAACCAACAAAACCACGAAAAGTTCTTGTATTTGAAGATGAATTTTTTTTGCTTTGAGGAAGAAAGATCTCGCTGACTGAAATAAGTTCATTCGATGAAAACCAACAAAAATTGACAAGAACCACGAAAAGTTCTTGTATTTTAATCTAAAATCTTAAGCTATTAAAGAAAAAACTTCCAGCTCGCTGAAATATGTTCTTTTGCTGAAAACCAACAAAACCACGAAAAGTTCTTGTATTTGAAGATAAAATCTTTTTGCTTTGAAGAAGAAAGATCTAGCTGACTGAAATAAGTTCATTAGATGAAAACCAACAAAAATTGACAAGAACCACGAAATGTTCTTGTATTTTAAGATAAAATCTGACACTATTAAAGAAAAAACTTCGAGCTCGCTGAAATATGTTCATTTGCTGAAAACCAACAAAACCACGAAAAGTTCTTGTATTTGAAGATAAAATCTTTTTGCTTTGAAGAAGAAAGATCTGGCTGACTGAAATAAGTTCATCAGATGAAAACCAACAAAAATTGACAAGAACCACGAAAAGTTCTTGTATTTGAAGAAAAAATCTTACGCTATTGAAGAAAAAACTTCTCGCTCGCTGAAATATGTTCATTTGCTAAAAACCAACAAAACTACGAAAAGTTCTTGCATTTGAAGATAAAATCTTTTTGCTTTGAAGAAGAAAGATCCAGCTGACTGAACTAAGTTCATTCGATGAAAACCAACAAAAATTGACAAGAACCACGAAAAGTTCTTGTATTTTAAGATAAAATCTGACGGTATTAAAGAAAAAACTTCCAGCTCGCTGAAATATGTTCATTTGCAGAAAACCAACAAAACCACGAAAAGTTCTTGTGTTTGAAGATAAAATCTTTTTGCTTTGAAGAAGAAAGATCCAGCTGACTGAAATAAGTTCATTGGATGAAAACCAACAAAAATAGACAAGAACCACGAAGTGTTCTTGTATTTTAAGATAAAATCTTAGGCTATTATAGAAAAACCTTCTGGCTCGCTGAAATATTTTCATTTGCTGAAAACCAACAAAACCACGAAAAGTTCTTGTATTTGAAGATAAAATTTTTTTGCATTGAAGAAGAAAGATCTAGCTGACTGAAATAAGTTCATTGGATGAAAACCAACAAAAATTGACAAGAACCACGAAAAGTTCTTGTATTTTAAGATAAAATCAGAGGCTATTAAAGAAAAAACTTGCAGCTCGCTGAAATATGTTCATTTGCTGAAAACCAACAAAACCACGAAAAGTTCTTGTGTTTGAAGATAAAATCTTTTTGCTTTGAAGAAGAAAGATCCAGCTGACTGAAATAAGTTCATTGGATGAAAACCAACAAAAATTGACAAGAACCACGAAGTGTTCTTGTATTTTAAGATAAAATCTTAGGCTATTAAAGAACAACCTTCTGGCTCGCTGAAATATGTTCATTTGCTGAAAACCAACAAAACCATGAAAAGTTCTTGTATTTGAAGATAAAATCTTTTTGCATTGAAGAAGAAAGATCTAGCTGACTGAAATAAGGTCATTAGATGAAAACCAACAAAAATTGACAAGAACCACGAAATGTTCTTGTATTTTAAGATAAAATCTGACTCTATTAAAGAAAAAACTTCTTGCTCGCTATAATATGTTCATTTGCTGAAAACCAACAAAACCACGAAAAGTTCTTGTATTTGAAGATAATTTTTTTTTGCATTGAAGAAGAAAGATCTAGCTGACTGAAATAAGTTCATTGGATGAAAACCAACAAAAATTGACAAGAACCACGAAATGTTCTTGTATTTTAAGATAAAATCTGACGCTATTGAAGAAAAAACTTCTCGCTCGCTGAAATATGATCATTTGCTGAAAACCAACAAAACCACGAAAAGTTCTTGTATTTGAACATAAAATCTTTTTGCTTTGAGGAAGAAAGATCTCGCTGACTGAAATAAGTTCATTCGATGAAAACGAACAAAAATTGACAAGAACCACGAAAAGTTCTTGTATTTTAAGCTAAAATCTTACGGTATTAATGAAAAAACTTCCAGCTCGCTGAAATATGTTCATTTGCTGAAAACCAACAAAACCACGAAAAGTTCTTGTATTTGAAGATAAAATCTTTTTGCTTTGAAGAAGAAAGATCTAGCTGACTGAAATAAGTTCATTAGATGAAAACCAACAAAAATTGACAAGAACCACGAAATGTTCTTGTATTTTAAGATAAAATCTTAGGCTATTATAGAAAAACCTTCTGGCTCGCTGAAATATTTTCATTTGCTGAAAACCAACAAAACCACGAAAAGTTCTTGTATTTGAAGATAAATTTTTTTTGCATTGAAGAAGAAAGATCTAGCTGACTGAAATAAGTTCATTGGATGAAAACCAACAAAAATTGACAAGAACCACGAAATGTTCTTGTATTTTAAGATAAAATCTGACGCTATTGAAGAAAAAACTTCTCGCTCGCTGAAATATGATCATTTGCTGAAAACCAACAAAACCACGAAAAGTTCTTGTATTTGAACATAAAATCTTTTTGCTTTGAGGAAGAAAGATCTCGCTGACTGAAATAAGTTCATTCGATGAAAACGAACAAAAATTGACAAGAACCACGAAAAGTTCTTGTATTTTAAGCTAAAATCTTACGGTATTAATGAAAAAACTTCCAGCTCGCTGAAATATGTTCATTTGCTGAAAACCAACAAAACCACGAAAAGTTCTTGTATTTGAAGATAAAATCTTTTTGCTTTGAAGAAGAAAGATCTAGCTGACTGAAATAAGTTCATTAGATGAAAACCAACAAAAATTGACAAGAACCACGAAATGTTCTTGTATTTTAAGATAAAATCTTAGGCTATTATAGAAAAACCTTCTGGCTCGCTGAAATATTTTCATTTGCTGAAAACCAACAAAACCACGAAAAGTTCTTGTATTTGAAGATAAAATTTTTTTGCATTGAAGAAGAAAGATCTAGCTGACTGAAATAAGTTCATTGGATGAAAACCAACAAAAATTGAGAAGAACCACGAAAAGTTCTTGTATTTTAAGATAAAATCAGACGCTATTAAAGAAAAAACTTCCAGCTCGCTGAAATATGTTCATTTGCTGAAAACCAACAAAACCACGAAAAGTTCTTGTGTTTGAAGATAAAATCTTTTTGCTTTGAAGAAGAAAGATCCAGCTGACTGAAATAAGTTCATTGGATGAAAACCAACAAAAATTGACAAGAACCACGAAGTGTTCTTGTATTTTAAGATAAAATCTTAGGCTATTAAAGAACAACCTTCTGGCTCGCTGAAATATGTTCATTTGCTGAAAACCAACAAAACCACGAAAAGTTCTTGTATTTGAAGATAAAATCTATTTGCATTGAAGAAGAAAGATCCAGCTGACTGAAATAAGTTCATTAGATGAAAACCAACAAAAATTGACAAGAACCACGAAAAGTTCTTGCATTTTAAGATAAAATCTGACGCTATTAAAGAAAAAACTTCGAGCTCGCTGAAATATGTTCACTTGCTGAAAACCAACAAAACCACGAAAAGTTCTTGTATTTGAAGATAAAATCTTTTTGCATTAAAGAAGAAAGATCGAGCTGACTGAAATAAGTTCATTGGATGAAAACCAACAAAAATTGACAGGAACCACGAAGTGTTCTTGTATTTTAAGATAAAATCTTACGCTATTAAAGAAAAACCTTCTGGCTCGCTGAAATATGTTCATTTGCTGAAAACCAACAAAACCACGAAAAGTTCTTGTATTTGAAGATAAAATATTTTTGCTTTGAGGAAGAAAGATCTCGCTGACTGAAATAAGTTCATTCGATGAAAACGAACAAAAATTGACAAGAACCACGAAAAGTTCTTGTATTTTAAGATAAAATCTTACGCTATTAAAGAAAAAACTTCTCACTCGCTGAAATATGCTCATTTGCTGAAAACCAACAAAACCACGAAAAGTTCTTGTATTTGAAGATAAAATCTTTTTGCATGAAAGAAGAAAGATCTGCCTGACTGAAATAAGTTCATTCGATGAAAACCAACAAAAATTGACAAGAACCACGAAAAGTTCTTGTATTTTATGATAAAATCTGACGCTATTAAAGAAAAAACTTCTTATTCGCTGAAATATGTTCACTTGCTGAAAACCAACAAAACCACGAAAAGTTCTTGTATTTGAAGATAAAATCTTTTTGCTTTGAAGAAGAAAGATCTAGCTGACTGAAATAAGTTCATTAGATGAAAACCAACAAAAATTGACAAGAACCACGAAATGTTCTGGTATTTTAAAATAAAATCTGACGCTATTAAAGAAAAAACTTCTAGCTCGCTGAAATATGTTCATTTGCTGAAAACCAACAAAACCACGAAAAGTTCTTGTATTTGAAGATAAAATCTATTTGCATTGAAGAAGAAAGATCCAGCTGACTGAAATAAGTTCATTCGATGAAAACCAACAAAAATTGACAAGAACCACGAAATGTTCTTGTATTTTAAGATAAAATCTGACGCTATTGAAGAAAAAACATCTAGCTCGCTGAAATATGTTCATTTGCTGAAAACCAACAAAACCACGAAAAGTTCTTGTATTTGAAGATAAAATCTTTTTGCTTTGAGGAAGAAAGATCTCGCTGACTGAAATAAGTTCATTCGATGAAAACGAACAAAAATTGACAAGAACCACGAAAAGTTCTTGTATTTGAAGATAAAATCTTACGCTATTAAAGAAAAAACTTCCAGCTCGCTGAAATATGTTCTTTTGCTGAAAACCAACAAAACCACGAAAAGTTCTTGTATTTGAAGATGAAATCTTTTTGCATGAAAGAAGAAAGATCTGGCTGACTGAAATAAGTTCATTCGATGAAAACCAACAAAAATTGACAAGAACCACGAAAAGTTCTTCTATTTTATGATAAAATCTGACGCTATTAAAGAAAAAACTTCTCATTCGCTGAAATATGTTCATTTGCTGAAAACCAACAAAACCACGAAAAGTTCTTGTATTTGAAGATAAAATCTTTTTGCTTTGAAGAAGAAAGATCTAGCTGACTGAAATAAGTTCATTCGATGAAAACCTACAAAAATTGACAAGAACCACGAAATGTTCTTGTATTTTAAGATAAAATCTGACGCTATTAAAGAAAAAACTTCTCGCTCGCTGAAATATGTTCATTTGCTGAAAACCAACAAAACCACGAAAAGTTCTTGTCTTTGAAGATAAAATCTATTGGCATTGAAGAAGAAAGATCCAGCTGACTGAAATAAGTTCATTAGATGAAAACCAACAAAAATTGACAAGAACCACGAAATGTTCTTGTATTTTAAGATAAAATCTGACGCTATTGAAGAAAAAACTTCTAGCTCGCTGAAATATGTTCATTTGCTGAAAACCAACAAAACCACGAAAAGTTCTTGTATTTGAAGATAAAATATTTTTGCTTTGAGGAAGAAAGATCTCGCTGACTGAAATAAGTTCATTCGATGAAAACGAACAAAAATTGACAAGAACCACGAAAAGTTCTTGTATTTTAAGATAAAATCTTACGCTATTAAAGAAAAAACTTCTCACTCGCTGAAATATGCTCATTTGCTGAAAACCAACAAAACCACGAAAAGTTCTTGTATTTGAAGATAAAATCTTTTTGCATGAAAGAAGAAAGATCTGCCTGACTGAAATAAGTTCATTCGATGAAAACCAACAAAAATTGACAAGAACCACGAAAAGTTCTTGTATTTTATGATAAAATCTGACGCTATTAAAGAAAAAACTTCTTATTCGCTGAAATATGTTCACTTGCTGAAAACCAACAAAACCACGAAAAGTTCTTGTATTTGAAGATAAAATCTTTTTGCTTTGAAGAAGAAAGATCTAGCTGACTGAAATAAGTTCATTAGATGAAAACCAACAAAAATTGACAAGAACCACGAAATGTTCTGGTATTTTAAAATAAAATCTGACGCTATTAAAGAAAAAACTTCTCGCTCGCTGAAATATGTTCATTTGCTGAAAACCAACAAAACCACGAAAAGTTCTTGTATTTGAAGATAAAATCTATTTGCATTGAAGAAGAAAGATCCAGCTGACTGAAATAAGTTCATTAGATGAAAACCAACAAAAATTGACAAGAACCACGAAATGTTCTTGTATTTTAAGATAAAATCTGACGCTATTGAAGAAAAAACATCTAGCTCGCTGAAATATGTTCATTTGCTGAAAACCAACAAAACCACGAAAAGTTCTTGTATTTGAAGATAAAATCTTTTTGCTTTGAGGAAGAAAGATCTCGCTGACTGAAATAAGTTCATTCGATGAAAACGAACAAAAATTGACAAGAACCACGAAAAGTTCTTGTATTTGAAGATAAAATCTTACGCTATTAAAGAAAAAACTTCCAGCTCGCTGAAATATGTTCTTTTGCTGAAAACCAACAAAACCACGAAAAGTTCTTGTATTTGAAGATGAAATCTTTTTGCATGAAAGAAGAAAGATCTGGCTGACTGAAATAAGTTCATTCGATGAAAACCAACAAAAATTGACAAGAACCACGAAAAGTTCTTCTATTTTATGATAAAATCTGACGCTATTAAAGAAAAAACTTCTCATTCGCTGAAATATGTTCATTTGCTGAAAACCAACAAAACCACGAAAAGTTCTTGTATTTGAAGATAAAATCTTTTTGCTTTGAAGAAGAAAGATCGAGCTGACTGAAATAAGTTCATTCGATGAAAACCTACAAAAATTGACAAGAACCACGAAATGTTCTTGTATTTTAAGATAAAATCTGACGCTATTAAAGAAAAAACTTCTCACTCGCTGAAATATGTTCATTTGCTGAAAACCAACAAAACCACGAAAAGTTCTTGTCTTTGAAGATAAAATCTATTGGCATTGAAGAAGAAAGATCCAGCTGACTGAAATAAGTTCATTAGATGAAAACCAACAAAAATTGACAAGAACCACGAAATGTTCTTGTATTTTAAGATAAAATCTGACGCTATTGAAGAAAAAACTTCTAGCTCGCTGAAATATGTTCATTTGCTGAAAACCAACAAAACCACGAAAAGTTCTTGTATTTGAAGATAAAATATTTTTGCTTTGAGGAAGAAAGATCTCGCTGACTGAAATAAGTTCATTCGATGAAAACGAACAAAAATTGACAAGAACCACGAAAAGTTCTTGTATTTTAAGATAAAATCTTACGCTATTAAAGAAAAAACTTCTCACTCGCTGAAATATGCTCATTTGCTGAAAACCAACAAAACCACGAAAAGTTCTTGTATTTGAAGATAAAATCTTTTTGCTTTGAAGAAGAAAGATCTAGCTGACTGAAATAAGTTCATTAGATGAAAACCAACAAAAATTGACAAGAACCACGAAATGTTCTTGTATTTTAAGATAAAATCTGATGCTATTGAGGAAAAAACTTCCAGCTCGCTGAAATATGTTCATTTGCTGAAAACCAACAAAACCACGAAAAGTTCTTGTGTTTGAAGATAAAATCTTTTTGCTTTGAAGAAGAAAGATCTAGCTGACTGAAATAAGTTCATTGGATGAAAACCAACAAAAATTGACAAGAACCACGAAGTGTTCTTGTATTTTAAGATAAAATCTTACGCTATCAAAGAAAAACCTTCTGGCTCGCTGAAATATGTTCATTTGCTGAAAACCAACAAAACCACGAAAAGTTCTTGTATTTGAAGATAAAATCTTTTTGCATGAAAGAAGAAAGATCTGCCTGACTGAAATAAGTTCATTCGATGAAAACCAACAAAAATTGACAAGAACCACGAAAAGTTCTTGTATTTTATGATAAAATCTGACGCTATTAAAGAAAAAACTTCTTATTCGCTGAAATATGTTCACTTGCTGAAAACCAACAAAACCACGAAAAGTTCTTGTATTTGAAGATAAAATCTTTTTGCTTTGAAGAAGAAAGATCTAGCTGACTGAAATAAGTTCATTAGATGAAAACCAACAAAAATTGACAAGAACCACGAAATGTTCTGGTATTTTAAAATAAAATCTGACGCTATTAAAGAAAAAACTTCTAGCTCGCTGAAATATGTTCATTTGCTGAAAACCAACAAAACCACGAAAAGTTCTTGTATTTGAAGATAAAATCTATTTGCATTGAAGAAGAAAGATCCAGCTGACTGAAATAAGTTCATTCGATGAAAACCAACAAAAATTGACAAGAACCACGAAATGTTCTTGTATTTTAAGATAAAATCTGACGCTATTGAAGAAAAAACATCTAGCTCGCTGAAATATGTTCATTTGCTGAAAACCAACAAAACCACGAAAAGTTCTTGTATTTGAAGATAAAATCTTTTTGCTTTGAGGAAGAAAGATCTCGCTGACTGAAATAAGTTCATTCGATGAAAACGAACAAAAATTGACAAGAACCACGAAAAGTTCTTGTATTTGAAGATAAAATCTTACGCTATTAAAGAAAAAACTTCCAGCTCGCTGAAATATGTTCTTTTGCTGAAAACCAACAAAACCACGAAAAGTTCTTGTATTTGAAGATGAAATCTTTTTGCATGAAAGAAGAAAGATCTGGCTGACTGAAATAAGTTCATTCGATGAAAACCAACAAAAATTGACAAGAACCACGAAAAGTTCTTGTATTTTATGATAAAATCTGACGCTATTAAAGAAAAAACTTCTTATTCGCTGAAATATGTTCACTTGCTGAAAACCAACAAAACCACGAAAAGTTCTTGTATTTGAAGATAAAATCTTTTTGCTTTGAAGAAGAAAGATCTAGCTGACTGAAATAAGTTCATTAGATGAAAACCAACAAAAATTGACAAGAACCACGAAATGTTCTGGTATTTTAAAATAAAATCTGACGCTATTAAAGAAAAAACTTCTAGCTCGCTGAAATATGTTCATTTGCTGAAAACCAACAAAACCACGAAAAGTTCTTGTATTTGAAGATAAAATCTATTTGCATTGAAGAAGAAAGATCCAGCTGACTGAAATAAGTTCATTCGATGAAAACCAACAAAAATTGACAAGAACCACGAAATGTTCTTGTATTTTAAGATAAAATCTGACGCTATTGAAGAAAAAACATCTAGCTCGCTGAAATATGTTCATTTGCTGAAAACCAACAAAACCACGAAAAGTTCTTGTATTTGAAGATAAAATCTTTTTGCTTTGAGGAAGAAAGATCTCGCTGACTGAAATAAGTTCATTCGATGAAAACGAACAAAAATTGACAAGAACCACGAAAAGTTCTTGTATTTGAAGATAAAATCTTACGCTATTAAAGAAAAAACTTCCAGCTCGCTGAAATATGTTCTTTTGCTGAAAACCAACAAAACCACGAAAAGTTCTTGTATTTGAAGATGAAATCTTTTTGCATGAAAGAAGAAAGATCTGGCTGACTGAAATAAGTTCATTCGATGAAAACCAACAAAAATTGACAAGAACCACGAAAAGTTCTTCTATTTTATGATAAAATCTGACGCTATTAAAGAAAAAACTTCTCATTCGCTGAAATATGTTCATTTGCTGAAAACCAACAAAACCACGAAAAGTTCTTGTATTTGAAGATAAAATCTTTTTGCTTTGAAGAAGAAAGATCTAGCTGACTGAAATAAGTTCATTCGATGAAAACCTACAAAAATTGACAAGAACCACGAAATGTTCTTGTATTTTAAGATAAAATCTGACGCTATTAAAGAAAAAACTTCTCGCTCGCTGAAATATGTTCATTTGCTGAAAACCAACAAAACCACGAAAAGTTCTTGTCTTTGAAGATAAAATCTATTGGCATTGAAGAAGAAAGATCCAGCTGACTGAAATAAGTTCATTAGATGAAAACCAACAAAAATTGACAAGAACCACGAAATGTTCTTGTATTTTAAGATAAAATCTGACGCTATTGAAGAAAAAACTTCTAGCTCGCTGAAATATGTTCATTTGCTGAAAACCAACAAAACCACGAAAAGTTCTTGTATTTGAAGATAAAATATTTTTGCTTTGAGGAAGAAAGATCTCGCTGACTGAAATAAGTTCATTCGATGAAAACGAACA
This sequence comes from Heptranchias perlo, assembly GCF_035084215.1. Lineage (NCBI taxonomy): Eukaryota > Metazoa > Chordata > Chondrichthyes > Hexanchiformes > Hexanchidae > Heptranchias > Heptranchias perlo. The sequence continues at coordinate 962,700 of NW_027138483.1, forward strand.
AAAATTGACAAGAACCACGAAAAGTTCTTGTATTTTAAGATAAAATCTTACGCTATTAAAGAAAAAACTTCTCACTCGCTGAAATATGCTCATTTGCTGAAAACCAACAAAACCACGAAAAGTTCTTGTATTTGAAGATAAAATCTTTTTGCATGAAAGAAGAAAGATCTGCCTGACTGAAATAAGTTCATTCGATGAAAACCAACAAAAATTGACAAGAACCACGAAAAGTTCTTGTATTTTATGATAAAATCTGACGCTATTAAAGAAAAAACTTCTTATTCGCTGAAATATGTTCACTTGCTGAAAACCAACAAAACCACGAAAAGTTCTTGTATTTGAAGATAAAATCTTTTTGCTTTGAAGAAGAAAGATCTAGCTGACTGAAATAAGTTCATTAGATGAAAACCAACAAAAATTGACAAGAACCACGAAATGTTCTGGTATTTTAAAATAAAATCTGACGCTATTAAAGAAAAAACTTCTCGCTCGCTGAAATATGTTCATTTGCTGAAAACCAACAAAACCACGAAAAGTTCTTGTATTTGAAGATAAAATCTATTTGCATTGAAGAAGAAAGATCCAGCTGACTGAAATAAGTTCATTAGATGAAAACCAACAAAAATTGACAAGAACCACGAAATGTTCTTGTATTTTAAGATAAAATCTGACGCTATTGAAGAAAAAACATCTAGCTCGCTGAAATATGTTCATTTGCTGAAAACCAACAAAACCACGAAAAGTTCTTGTATTTGAAGATAAAATCTTTTTGCTTTGAGGAAGAAAGATCTCGCTGACTGAAATAAGTTCATTCGATGAAAACGAACAAAAATTGACAAGAACCACGAAAAGTTCTTGTATTTGAAGATAAAATCTTACGCTATTAAAGAAAAAACTTCCAGCTCGCTGAAATATGTTCTTTTGCTGAAAACCAACAAAACCACGAAAAGTTCTTGTATTTGAAGATGAAATCTTTTTGCATGAAAGAAGAAAGATCTGGCTGACTGAAATAAGTTCATTCGATGAAAACCAACAAAAATTGACAAGAACCACGAAAAGTTCTTCTATTTTATGATAAAATCTGACGCTATTAAAGAAAAAACTTCTCATTCGCTGAAATATGTTCATTTGCTGAAAACCAACAAAACCACGAAAAGTTCTTCTATTTTATGATAAAATCTGACGCTATTAAAGAAAAAACTTCTCATTCGCTGAAATATGTTCATTTGCTGAAAACCAACAAAACCACGAAAAGTTCTTGTATTTGAAGATAAAATCTTTTTGCTTTGAAGAAGAAAGATCTAGCTGACTGAAATAAGTTCATTCGATGAAAACCTACAAAAATTGACAAGAACCACGAAATGTTCTTGTATTTTAAGATAAAATCTGACGCTATTAAAGAAAAAACTTCTCACTCGCTGAAATATGTTCATTTGCTGAAAACCAACAAAACCACGAAAAGTTCTTGTCTTTGAAGATAAAATCTATTGGCATTGAAGAAGAAAGATCCAGCTGACTGAAATAAGTTCATTAGATGAAAACCAACAAAAATTGACAAGAACCACGAAATGTTCTTGTATTTTAAGATAAAATCTGACGCTATTGAAGAAAAAACTTCTAGCTCGCTGAAATATGTTCATTTGCTGAAAACCAACAAAACCACGAAAAGTTCTTGTATTTGAAGATAAAATATTTTTGCTTTGAGGAAGAAAGATCTCGCTGACTGAAATAAGTTCATTCGATGAAAACGAACAAAAATTGACAAGAACCACGAAAAGTTCTTGTATTTTAAGATAAAATCTTACGCTATTAAAGAAAAAACTTCTCACTCGCTGAAATATGCTCATTTGCTGAAAACCAACAAAACCACGAAAAGTTCTTGTATTTGAAGATAAAATCTTTTTGCTTTGAAGAAGAAAGATCTAGCTGACTGAAATAAGTTCATTAGATGAAAACCAACAAAAATTGACAAGAACCACGAAATGTTCTTGTATTTTAAGATAAAATCTGATGCTATTGAGGAAAAAACTTCCAGCTCGCTGAAATATGTTCATTTGCTGAAAACCAACAAAACCACGAAAAGTTCTTGTGTTTGAAGATAAAATCTTTTTGCTTTGAAGAAGAAAGATCTAGCTGACTGAAATAAGTTCATTGGATGAAAACCAACAAAAATTGACAAGAACCACGAAGTGTTCTTGTATTTTAAGATAAAATCTTACGCTATCAAAGAAAAACCTTCTGGCTCGCTGAAATATGTTCATTTGCTGAAAACCAACAAAACCACGAAAAGTTCTTGTATTTGAAGATAAAATCTTTTTGCATGAAAGAAGAAAGATCTGGCTGACTGAAATAAGTTCATTCGATGAAAACCAACAAAAATTGACAAGAACCACGAAAAGTTCTTGTATTTGAAGATAAAATCTGACGCTATTAAAGAAAAAACTTCTCATTCGCTGAAATATGTTCATTTGCTGAAAACCAACAAAACCACGAAAAGTTCTTGTATTTGAAGATAAAATCTTTTTGCTCTGAAGAAGAAAGATCCAGCTGACTGAAATAAGTTCATTAGATGAAAACCAACAAAAATTGACAAGAACCACGAAATGTTCTTGTATTTTAAGATAAAATCTGACGCTCTTAAAGAAAAAACTTCTAGCTCGCTGAAATATGTTCATTTGCTGAAAACCAACAAAACCACGAAAAGTTCTTGTATTTGAAGATAAAATCTATTTGCATTGAAGAAGAAAGATCCAGCTGACTGAAATAAGTTCATTAGATGAAAACCAACAAAAATTGACAAGAACCACGAAATGTTCTTGGATTTTAAGATAAAATCTTACGCTGTTAAAGAAAAAACTTCCAGCTCGCTGAAATATGATCTTTTGCTGAAAACCAACAAAACCACGAAAAGTTCTTGTATTTGAAGATGAAATCTTTTTGCATCAAAGAAGAAAGATCTGGCTGACTGAAATAAGTTCATTGGATGAAAACCAACAAAAATTGACAAGAACCACGAAAAGCTCTTGCATTTTAAGATAAAATCTGACGCTATTAAAGAAAAAACTTCGAGCTCGCTGAAATATGTTCACTTGCTGAAAACCAACAAAACCACGAAAAGTTCTTGTATTTGAAGATAAAATCTTTTTGCATTAAAGAAGAAAGATCTAGCTGACTGAAATAAGTTCATTGGATGAAAACCAACAAAAATTGACAAGAACCACGAAGTGTTCTTGTATTTTAAGATAAAATCTTACGCTATCAAAGAAAAACCTTCTGGCTCGCTGAAATATGTTCATTTTCTGAAAACCAACAAAACCATGAAAAGTTCTTGTATTTGAAGATAAAATCTTTTTGCATAAAAGAAGAAAGATCTGGCTGACTGAAATAAGTTCATTCGATGAAAACCAACAAAAATTGACAAGAACCACGAAAAGTTCTTCTATTTTATGATAAAATCTGACGCTATTAAAGAAAAAACTTCTCATTCGCTGAAATATGTTCATTTGCTGAAAACCAACAAAACCACGAAAAGTTCTTGTATTTGAAGATAAAATCTTTTTGCTTTTAAGAAGAAAGATCTAGCTGACTGAAATAAGTTCATCAGATGAAAACCAACAAAAATTGACAAGAACCACGAAATGTTCTTGTATTTTAAGATAAAATCTGACGCTATTAAAGAAAAAACTTCTAGCTCGCTGAAATATGTTCATTTGCTGAAAACCAACAAAACCACGAAAAGTTCTTGTATTTGAAGATAAAATCTATTTGCATTGAAGAAGAAAGATCCAGCTGACTGAAATAAGTTCATTAGATGAAAACCAACAAAAATTGACAAGAACCACGAAATGTTCTTGCATTTTAAGATAAAATCTGACGCTATTAAAGAAAAAACTTCTCGCTCGCTGAAATATGTTCATTTGCTGAAAACCAACGAAACCACGAAAAGTTCTTGTATTTGAAGATAAAATATTTTTGCTTTGAGGAAGAAAGATCTCGCTGACTGAAATAAGTTCATTCGATGAAAACGAACAAAAATTGACAAGAACCACGAAAAGTTCTTGTATTTTAAGATAAAATCTGACGCTATTAAGGAAAAAACTTCCAGCTCGCTGAAATATGTTCATTTGCTGAAAACCAACAAAACCACGAAAAGTACTTGTGTTTGAACATAAAATCTTTTTGCTTTGAAGAAGAAAGATCTAGCTGACTGAAATAAGTTCATCAGATGAAAACCAACAAAAATTGACAAGAACCACGAAGTGTTCTTGTATTTTAAGATAAAATCTTACGCTATTGAAGAAAAACCTTCTGGCTCGCTGAAATATGTTCATTTGCTGAAAACCAACAAAACCATGAAAAGTTCTTGTATTTGAAGATAAAATCTTTTTGCATAAAAGAAGAAAGATCTGGCTGACTGAAATAAGTTCATTGGATGAAAACCAACAAAAATTGACAAGCACCACGAAAAGTTCTTCTATTTTATGAGAAAATCTGACGCTATTAAAGAAAAAACTTCTCATTCGCTGAAATATGTTCATTTGCTGAAAACCAACAAAACCACGAAAAGTTCTTGTATTTGAAGATAAAATCTTTTTGCTTTGAAGAAGAAAGATCTAGCTGACTGAAATAAGTTCATTAGATGAAAACCAACAAAAATTGACAAGAACCACGAAATGTTCTTGTATTTTAAGATAAAATCTGACGCTATTAAAGAAAAAACTTCTCGCTCGCTGAAATATGTTCATTTGCTGAAAACCAACAAAACCACGAAAAGTTCTTGTATTTGAAGATAAAATCTATTTGCATTGAAGAAGAAAGATCCAGCTGACTGAAATAAGTTCATTAGATGAAAACCAACAAAAATTGACAAGAACCACGAAATGTTCTTGCATTTTAAGATAAAATCTGACGCTATTAAAGAAAAAACTTCTCCCTCGCTGAAATATGCTCATTTGCTGAAAACCAACAAAACCACGAAAAGTTCTTGTATTTGAAGATAAAATCTTTTTGCATAAAAGAAGAAAGATCTGGCTGACTGAAATAAGTTCATTCGATGAAAACCAACAAAAATTGACAAGAACCACGAAAAGTTCTTCTCTTTTATGATAAAATCTGACGCTATTAAAGAAAAAACTTCTCATTCGCTGAAATATGTTCATTTGCTGAAAACCAACAAAACCACGAAAAGTTCTTGTATTTGAAGATAAAATCTTTTTGCTTTGAAGAAGAAAGATCTAGCTGACTGAAATAAGTTCATTAGATGAAAACCTACAAAAATTGACAAGAACCACGAAATGTTCTTGTATTTTAAGATAAAATCTGACGCTATTAAAGAAAAAACTTCTCGCTCGCTGAAATATGTTCATTTGCTGAAAACCAACAAAACCACGAAAAGTTCTTGTATTTGAAGATGAAATATTTTTGCTTTGAGGAAGAAAGATCTCGCTGACTGAAATAAGTTCATTCGATGAAAACGAACAAAAATTGACAAGAACCACGAAATGTTCTTGTATTTTAAGATAAAATCTGACGCTATTAAGGAAAAAACTTCCAGCTCGCTGAAATATGTTGATTTGCTGAAAACCAACAAAACCACGAAATGTTATTGTGTTTGAAGATAAAATCTTTTTGCTTTGAAGAAGAAAGATCTAGCTGACTGAAATAAGTTCATTGGATGAAAACCAACAAAAATTGACAAGAACCACGAAGTGTTCTTGTATTTTAAGATAAAATCTTACGCTATTAAAGAAAAACCTTCTGGCTCGCTGAAATATGTTCATTTGCTGAAAACCAACAAAACCATGAAAAGTTCTTGTATTTGAAGATAAAATCTTTTTGCATAAAAGAAGAAAGATCTGGCTGACTGAAATAAGTTCATTCGATGAAAACCAACAAAAATTGACAAGAACCACGAAAAGTTCTTGTATTTTATGATAAAATCTGACGCTATTGAAGAAAAAACTTCGAGCTCGCTGAAATATGTTCATTTGCTGAAAACCAACAAAACCACGAAAAGTTCTTGTATTTGAAGATAAAATCTTTTTGCTTTGAAGAAGAAAGATCTAGCTGACTGAAATAAGTTCATTAGATGAAAACCAACAAAAATTGACAAGAACCACGAAATGTTCTTGTATTTTAAGATAAAATCTGACGCTATTAAAGAAAAAACTTCTCGCTCGCTGAAATATGATCATTTGCTGAAAACCAACAAAACCACGAAAAGTTCTTGTATTTGAAGATAAAATTTTTTTGCATTGAAGAAGAAAGATCTAGCTGACTGAAATAAGTTCATTGGATGAAAACCAACAAAAATTGACAAGAACCACGAAATGTTCTTGTATTTTAAGATAAAATCTGACGCTATTCAAGAAAAAACTTCTAGCTCGCTGAAATATGTTCATTTGCTGAAAACCAACAAAACCACGAAAAGTTCTTGTATTTGAAGATGAATTTTTTTTGCTTTGAGGAAGAAAGATCTCGCTGACTGAAATAAGTTCATTCGATGAAAACCAACAAAAATTGACAAGAACCACGAAAAGTTCTTGTATTTTAATCTAAAATCTTAAGCTATTAAAGAAAAAACTTCCAGCTCGCTGAAATATGTTCTTTTGCTGAAAACCAACAAAACCACGAAAAGTTCTTGTATTTGAAGATAAAATCTTTTTGCTTTGAAGAAGAAAGATCTAGCTGACTGAAATAAGTTCATTAGATGAAAACCAACAAAAATTGACAAGAACCACGAAATGTTCTTGTATTTTAAGATAAAATCTGACACTATTAAAGAAAAAACTTCGAGCTCGCTGAAATATGTTCATTTGCTGAAAACCAACAAAACCACGAAAAGTTCTTGTATTTGAAGATAAAATCTTTTTGCTTTGAAGAAGAAAGATCTGGCTGACTGAAATAAGTTCATCAGATGAAAACCAACAAAAATTGACAAGAACCACGAAAAGTTCTTGTATTTGAAGAAAAAATCTTACGCTATTGAAGAAAAAACTTCTCGCTCGCTGAAATATGTTCATTTGCTAAAAACCAACAAAACTACGAAAAGTTCTTGCATTTGAAGATAAAATCTTTTTGCTTTGAAGAAGAAAGATCCAGCTGACTGAACTAAGTTCATTCGATGAAAACCAACAAAAATTGACAAGAACCACGAAAAGTTCTTGTATTTTAAGATAAAATCTGACGGTATTAAAGAAAAAACTTCCAGCTCGCTGAAATATGTTCATTTGCAGAAAACCAACAAAACCACGAAAAGTTCTTGTGTTTGAAGATAAAATCTTTTTGCTTTGAAGAAGAAAGATCCAGCTGACTGAAATAAGTTCATTGGATGAAAACCAACAAAAATAGACAAGAACCACGAAGTGTTCTTGTATTTTAAGATAAAATCTTAGGCTATTATAGAAAAACCTTCTGGCTCGCTGAAATATTTTCATTTGCTGAAAACCAACAAAACCACGAAAAGTTCTTGTATTTGAAGATAAAATTTTTTTGCATTGAAGAAGAAAGATCTAGCTGACTGAAATAAGTTCATTGGATGAAAACCAACAAAAATTGACAAGAACCACGAAAAGTTCTTGTATTTTAAGATAAAATCAGAGGCTATTAAAGAAAAAACTTGCAGCTCGCTGAAATATGTTCATTTGCTGAAAACCAACAAAACCACGAAAAGTTCTTGTGTTTGAAGATAAAATCTTTTTGCTTTGAAGAAGAAAGATCCAGCTGACTGAAATAAGTTCATTGGATGAAAACCAACAAAAATTGACAAGAACCACGAAGTGTTCTTGTATTTTAAGATAAAATCTTAGGCTATTAAAGAACAACCTTCTGGCTCGCTGAAATATGTTCATTTGCTGAAAACCAACAAAACCATGAAAAGTTCTTGTATTTGAAGATAAAATCTTTTTGCATTGAAGAAGAAAGATCTAGCTGACTGAAATAAGGTCATTAGATGAAAACCAACAAAAATTGACAAGAACCACGAAATGTTCTTGTATTTTAAGATAAAATCTGACTCTATTAAAGAAAAAACTTCTTGCTCGCTATAATATGTTCATTTGCTGAAAACCAACAAAACCACGAAAAGTTCTTGTATTTGAAGATAATTTTTTTTTGCATTGAAGAAGAAAGATCTAGCTGACTGAAATAAGTTCATTGGATGAAAACCAACAAAAATTGACAAGAACCACGAAATGTTCTTGTATTTTAAGATAAAATCTGACGCTATTGAAGAAAAAACTTCTCGCTCGCTGAAATATGATCATTTGCTGAAAACCAACAAAACCACGAAAAGTTCTTGTATTTGAACATAAAATCTTTTTGCTTTGAGGAAGAAAGATCTCGCTGACTGAAATAAGTTCATTCGATGAAAACGAACAAAAATTGACAAGAACCACGAAAAGTTCTTGTATTTTAAGCTAAAATCTTACGGTATTAATGAAAAAACTTCCAGCTCGCTGAAATATGTTCATTTGCTGAAAACCAACAAAACCACGAAAAGTTCTTGTATTTGAAGATAAAATCTTTTTGCTTTGAAGAAGAAAGATCTAGCTGACTGAAATAAGTTCATTAGATGAAAACCAACAAAAATTGACAAGAACCACGAAATGTTCTTGTATTTTAAGATAAAATCTTAGGCTATTATAGAAAAACCTTCTGGCTCGCTGAAATATTTTCATTTGCTGAAAACCAACAAAACCACGAAAAGTTCTTGTATTTGAAGATAAATTTTTTTTGCATTGAAGAAGAAAGATCTAGCTGACTGAAATAAGTTCATTGGATGAAAACCAACAAAAATTGACAAGAACCACGAAATGTTCTTGTATTTTAAGATAAAATCTGACGCTATTGAAGAAAAAACTTCTCGCTCGCTGAAATATGATCATTTGCTGAAAACCAACAAAACCACGAAAAGTTCTTGTATTTGAACATGAAATCTTTTTGCTTTGAGGAAGAAAGATCTCGCTGACTGAAATAAGTTCATTCGATGAAAACGAACAAAAATTGACAAGAACCACGAAAAGTTCTTGTATTTTAAGCTAAAATCTTACGGTATTAATGAAAAAACTTCCAGCTCGCTGAAATATGTTCATTTGCTGAAAACCAACAAAACCACGAAAAGTTCTTGTATTTGAAGATAAAATCTTTTTGCTTTGAAGAAGAAAGATCTAGCTGACTGAAATAAGTTCATTAGATGAAAACCAACAAAAATTGACAAGAACCACGAAATGTTCTTGTATTTTAAGATAAAATCTTAGGCTATTATAGAAAAACCTTCTGGCTCGCTGAAATATTTTCATTTGCTGAAAACCAACAAAACCACGAAAAGTTCTTGTATTTGAAGATAAAATTTTTTTGCATTGAAGAAGAAAGATCTAGCTGACTGAAATAAGTTCATTGGATGAAAACCAACAAAAATTGAGAAGAACCACGAAAAGTTCTTGTATTTTAAGATAAAATCAGACGCTATTAAAGAAAAAACTTCCAGCTCGCTGAAATATGTTCATTTGCTGAAAACCAACAAAACCACGAAAAGTTCTTGTGTTTGAAGATAAAATCTTTTTGCTTTGAAGAAGAAAGATCCAGCTGACTGAAATAAGTTCATTGGATGAAAACCAACAAAAATTGACAAGAACCACGAAGTGTTCTTGTATTTTAAGATAAAATCTTAGGCTATTAAAGAACAACCTTCTGGCTCGCTGAAATATGTTCATTTGCTGAAAACCAACAAAACCACGAAAAGTTCTTGTATTTGAAGATAAAATCTTTTTGCATTAAAGAAGAAAGATCTGGCTGACTGAAATAAGTTCATTCGATGAAAACCAACAAAAATTGACAAGAACCACGAAAAGTTCTTGTATTTTATGATAAAATCTGACGCTATTAAAGAAAAAACTTCTAGCTCGCTGAAATATGTTCATTTGCTGAAAACCAACAAATGCATGAAAAGTTCTTGTATTTGAAGATAAAATCTATTTGCATTGAAGAAGAAAGATCCAGCTGACTGAAATAAGTTCATCAGATGAAAACCAACAAAAATTGACAAGAACCACGAAATGTTCTTGTATTTTAAGATAAAATCTGACGCTATTAAAGAAAAAACTTCTAGCTCGCTGAAATATGTTCATTTGCTGAAAACCAACAAATCCACGAAAAGTTCTTGTATTTCAAGATAAATTTTTTTTGCATTGAAGAAGAAAGATCTAGCTGACTGAAATAAGTTCATTGGATGAAAACCAACAAAAATTGACAAGAACCACGAAATGTTCTTGTATTTTAAGATAAAATCTTACGCTATTAAAGAAAAAACTTCTCACTCGCTGAAATATGCTCATTTGCTGAAAACCAACAAAACCACGAAAAGTTCTTGTGTTTGAAGATAAAATCTTTTTGCTTTCAAGACGAAAGATCCAGCTGACTGAAATAAGTTCATGAGATGAAAACCAACAAAAATTGACAAGAACCACGAAATATTCTTGTATTTTAAGATAAAATCTGACGCTATTAAAGAAAAAACTTCTCGCTCGCTGAAATATGTTCATTTGCTGAAAACCAACAAAACCACGAAAAGTTCTTGTATTTGAAGATAAAATCTTTTTGCTTTGAGGAAGAAAGATCCAGCTGACTGAAATAAGTTCATTCGATGAAAACCAACAAAAATTGACAAGAACCACGAAAAGTTCTTGTATTTTAAGATAAAATCTTACGCTATTAAAGAAAAAACTTCTCACTCGCTGAAATATGCTCATTTGCTGAAAACCAACAAAACCACGAAAAGTTCTTGTATTTGAAGATAAAATCTTTTTGCTTTGAAGAAGAAAGATCTCGCTGACTGAAATAAGTTCATTTGATGAAAACCAACAAAAATTGACAAGAACCACGAAATGTTCTTGTATTTTAAGATAAAATCTGACGCTATTGAAGAAAAAACTTCCAGCTCGCTGAAATATGTTCATTTGCTGAAAACCAACAAAACCACGAAAAGTTCTTGTATTTGAAGATAAAATCTTTTTGCTTTGAAGAAGAAAGATCTAGCTGACTGAAATAAGTTCATCAGATGAAAACCAACAAAAATTGACAAGAACCACGAAATGTTCTTGTATTTTAAGATAAAATCTGACGCTATTAAGGAAAAAACTTCGAGCTCGCTGAAATATGTTCATTTGCTGAAAACCAACAAAACCACGAAAAGTTCTTGTATTTGAAGATAAAATTTTTTTGCATTGAAGAAGAAAGATCTAGCTGACTGAAATAAGTTCATTGGATGAAAACCAACAAAAATTGACAAGAACCACGAAATGTTCTTGTATTTTAAGATAAAATCTGACGCTATTAAAGAAAAAACTTCTAGCTCGCTGAAATATGTTCATTTGCTGAAAACCAACAAAACCACGAAAAGTTCTTGTATTTGAAGATAAAATTTTTTTGCTTTGAGGAAGAAAGATCTCGCTGACTGAAATAAGTTCATTCGATGAAAACCAACAAAAATTGACAAGAACCACGAAAAGTTCTTGTATTTTAATCTAAAATCTTAAGCTATTAAAGAAAAAACTTCCAGCTCGCTGAAATATGTTCATTTGCAGAAAACCAACAAAACCACGAAAAGTTCTTGTGTTGGAAGATAAAATCTTTTTGCTTTGAAGAAGAAAGATCTAGCTGACTGAAATAAGTTCATGAGATGAAAACCAACAAAAATTGACAAGAACCACGAAATATTCTTGTATTTTAAGATAAAATCTGACGCTATTAAAGAAAAAACTTCTCGCTCGCTGAAATATGTTCATTTGCTGAAAACCAACAAAACCACGAAAAGTTCTTGTATTTGAAGATAAAATCTTTTTGCTTTGAGGAAGAAAGATCCAGCTGACTGAAATAAGTTCATTCGATGAAAACCAACAAAAATTGACAAGAACCACGAAAAGTTCTTGTATTTTAAGATAAAATCTTACGCTATTAAAGAAAAAACTTCTCACTCGCTGAAATATGCTCATTTGCTGAAAACCAACAAAACCACGAAAAGTTCTTGTATTTGAAGATAAAATCTTTTTGCTTTGAAGAAGAAAGATCTCGCTGACTGAAATAAGTTCATTTGATGAAAACCAACAAAAATTGACAAGAACCACGAAATGTTCTTGTATTTTAAGATAAAATCTGACGCTATTGAAGAAAAAACTTCCAGCTCGCTGAAATATGTTCATTTGCTGAAAACCAACAAAACCACGAAAAGTTCTTGTATTTGAAGATAAAATCTTTTTGCTTTGAAGAAGAAAGATCTAGCTGACTGAAATAAGTTCATCAGATGAAAACCAACAAAAATTGACAAGAACCACGAAATGTTCTTGTATTTTAAGATAAAATCTGACGCTATTAAGGAAAAAACTTCGAGCTCGCTGAAATATGTTCATTTGCTGAAAACCAACAAAACCACGAAAAGTTCTTGTATTTGAAGATAAAATTTTTTTGCATTGAAGAAGAAAGATCCAGCTGACTGAAATAATTTCATTGGATGAAAACCAACAAAAATTGACAAGAACCACGAAATGTTCTTGTATTTTAAGATAAAATCTGACGCTATTAAAGAAAAAACTTCTAGCTCGCTGAAATATGTTCATTTGCTGAAAACCAACAAAACCACGAAAAGTTCTTGTATTTGAAGATAAAATTTTTTTGCTTTGAGGAAGAAAGATCTCGCTGACTGAAATAAGTTCATTCGATGAAAACCAACAAAAATTGACAAGAACCACGAAAAGTTCTTCTATTTTAATCTAAAATCTTAAGCTATTAAAGAAAAAACTTCCAGCTCGCTGAAATATGTTCATTTGCAGAAAACCAACAAAACCACGAAAAGTTCTTGTGTTTGAAGATAAAATCTTTTTGCTTTGAAGAAGAAAGATCTAGCTGACTGAAATAAGTTCATCAGATGAAAACCAACAAAAATTGACAAGAACCACGAAATGTTCTTGTATTTTAAGATAAAATCTGACGCTATTAAGGAAAAAACTTCTAGCTCGCTGAAATATGTTCATTTGCTGAAAACCAACAAAACCACGAAAAGTTCTTGTATTTGAAGATAAAATTTTTTTGCATTGAAGAAGAAAGATCTAGCTGACTGAAATAAGTTCATTGGATGAAAACCAACAAAAATAGACAAGAACCACGAAGTGTTCTTGTATTTTAAGATAAAATCTGACGGTATTAAAGAAAAAACTTCCAGCTCGCTGAAATATGTTCATTTGCAGAAAACCAACAAAACCACGAAAAGTTCTTGTGTTTGAAGATAAAATCTTTTTGCTTTGAAGAAGAAAGATCCAGCTGACTGAAATAAGTTCATTGGATGAAAACCAACAAAAATAGACAAGAACCACGAAGTGTTCTTGTATTTTAAGATAAAATCTTAGGCTATTATAGAAAAACCTTCTGGCTCGCTGAAATATTTTCATTTGCTGAAAACCAACAAAACCACGAAAAGTTCTTGTATTTGAAGATAAAATTTTTTTGCATTGAAGAAGAAAGATCTAGCTGACTGAAATAAGTTCATTGGATGAAAACCAACAAAAATTGACAAGAACCACGAAAAGTTCTTGTATTTTAAGATAAAATCAGAGGCTATTAAAGAAAAAACTTGCAGCTCGCTGAAATATGTTCATTTGCTGAAAACCAACAAAACCACGAAAAGTTCTTGTGTTTGAAGATAAAATCTTTTTGCTTTGAAGAAGAAAGATCCAGCTGACTGAAATAAGTTCATTGGATGAAAACCAACAAAAATTGACAAGAACCACAAAGTGTTCTTGTATTTTAAGATAAAATCTTAGGCTATTAAAGAACAACCTTCTGGCTTGCTGAAATATGTTCATTTGCTGAAAACCAACAAAACCATGAAAAGTTCTTGTATTTGAAGATAAAATCTTTTTGCATTGAAGAAGAAAGATCCAGCTGACTGAAATAATTTCATTGGATGAAAACCAACAAAAATTGACAAGAACCACGAAATGTTCTTGTATTTTAAGATAAAATCTGACGCTATTAAAGAAAAAACTTCTAGCTCGCTGAAATATGTTCATTTGCTGAAAACCAACAAAACCACGAAAAGTTCTTGTATTTGAAGATAAAATTTTTTTGCTTTGAGGAAGAAAGATCTCGCTGACTGAAATAAGTTCATTCGATGAAAACCAACAAAAATTGACAAGAACCACGAAAAGTTCTTCTATTTTAATCTAAAATCTTAAGCTATTAAAGAAAAAACTTCCAGCTCGCTGAAATATGTTCATTTGCAGAAAACCAACAAAACCACGAAAAGTTCTTGTGTTTGAAGATAAAATCTTTTTGCTTTGAAGAAGAAAGATCTAGCTGACTGAAATAAGTTCATCAGATGAAAACCAACAAAAATTGACAAGAACCACGAAATGTTCTTGTATTTTAAGATAAAATCTGACGCTATTAAGGAAAAAACTTCTAGCTCGCTGAAATATGTTCATTTGCTGAAAACCAACAAAACCACGAAAAGTTCTTGTATTTGAAGATAAAATTTTTTTGCATTGAAGAAGAAAGATCTAGCTGACTGAAATAAGTTCATTGGATGAAAACCAACAAAAATAGACAAGAACCACGAAGTGTTCTTGTATTTTAAGATAAAATCTGACGGTATTAAAGAAAAAACTTCCAGCTCGCTGAAATATGTTCATTTGCAGAAAACCAACAAAACCACGAAAAGTTCTTGTGTTTGAAGATAAAATCTTTTTGCTTTGAAGAAGAAAGATCCAGCTGACTGAAATAAGTTCATTGGATGAAAACCAACAAAAATAGACAAGAACCACGAAGTGTTCTTGTATTTTAAGATAAAATCTTAGGCTATTATAGAAAAACCTTCTGGCTCGCTGAAATATTTTCATTTGCTGAAAACCAACAAAACCACGAAAAGTTCTTGTATTTGAAGATAAAATTTTTTTGCATTGAAGAAGAAAGATCTAGCTGACTGAAATAAGTTCATTGGATGAAAACCAACAAAAATTGACAAGAACCACGAAAAGTTCTTGTATTTTAAGATAAAATCAGAGGCTATTAAAGAAAAAACTTGCAGCTCGCTGAAATATGTTCATTTGCTGAAAACCAACAAAACCACGAAAAGTTCTTGTGTTTGAAGATAAAATCTTTTTGCTTTGAAGAAGAAAGATCCAGCTGACTGAAATAAGTTCATTGGATGAAAACCAACAAAAATTGACAAGAACCACGAAGTGTTCTTGTATTTTAAGATAAAATCTTAGGCTATTAAAGAACAACCTTCTGGCTTGCTGAAATATGTTCATTTGCTGAAAACCAACAAAACCATGAAAAGTTCTTGTATTTGAAGATAAAATCTTTTTGCATTGAAGAAGAAAGATCTAGCTGACTGAAATAAGGTCATTGGATGAAAACCAACAAAAATTGACAAGAACCACGAAATGTTCTTGTATTTTAAGATAAAATCTGACTCTATTAAAGAAAAAACTTCTAGCTCGCTATAATATGTTCATTTGCTGAAAACCAACAAAACCACGAAAAGTTCTTGTATTTGAAGATAAATTTTTTTTGCATTGAAGAAGAAAGATCTAGCTGACTGAAATAAGTTCATTGGATGAAAACCAACAAAAATTGACAAGAACCACGAAATGTTCTTGTATTTTAAGATAAAATCTGACGCTATTGAAGAAAAAACTTCTCGCTCGCTGAAATATGATCATTTGCTGAAAACCAACAAAACCACGAAAAGTTCTTGTATTTGAAGATAAAATCTTTTTGCTTTGAGGAAGAAAGATCCAGCTGACTGAAATAAGTTCATTCGATGAAAACCAACAAAAATTGACAAGAACCACGAAAAGTTCTTGTATTTTAAGATAAAATCTTACGCTATGAAAGAAAAAACTTCTCACTCGCTGAAATATGCTCATTTGCTGAAAACCAACAAAACCACGAAAAGTTCTTGTATTTGAAGATAAAATCTTTTTGCTTTGAAGAAGAAAGATCTCGCTGACTGAAATAAGTTCATTTGATGAAAACCAACAAAAATTGACAAGAACCACGAAATGTTCTTGTATTTTAAGATAAAATCTGACGCTATTGAAGAAAAAACTTCCAGCTCGCTGAAATATGTTCATTTGCTGAAAACCAACAAAACCACGAAAAGTTCTTGTATTTGAAGATAAAATCTTTTTGCTTTGAAGAAGAAAGATCTAGCTGACTGAAATAAGTTCATCAGATGAAAACCAACAAAAATTGACAAGAACCACGAAATGTTCTTGTATTTTAAGATAAAATCTGACGCTATTAAGGAAAAAACTTCGAGCTCGCTGAAATATGTTCATTTGCTGAAAACCAACAAAACCACGAAAAGTTCTTGTATTTGAAGATAAATTTTTTTTGCATTGAAGAAGAAAGATCTAGCTGACTGAAATAAGTTCATTGGATGAAAACCAACAAAAATTGACAAGAACCACGAAATGTTCTTGTATTTTAAGATAAAATCTGACGCTATTAAAGAAAAAACTTCTAGCTCGCTGAAATATGTTCATTTGCTGAAAACCAACAAAACCACGAAAAGTTCTTGTATTTGAAGATAAAATTTTTTTGCTTTGAGGAAGAAAGATCTCGCTGACTGAAATAAGTTCATTCGATGAAAACCAACAAAAATTGACAAGAACCACGAAAAGTTCTTGTATTTTAATCTAAAATCTTAAGCTATTAAAGAAAAAACTTCCAGCTCGCTGAAATATGTTCATTTGCAGAAAACCAACAAAACCACGAAAAGTTCTTGTGTTTGAAGATAAAATCTTTTTGCTTTGAAGAAGAAAGATCTAGCTGACTGAAATAAGTTCATCAGATGAAAACCAACAAAAATTGACAAGAACCACGAAATGTTCTTGTATTTTAAGATAAAATCTGACGCTATTAAGGAAAAAACTTCTAGCTCGCTGAAATATGTTCATTTGCTGAAAACCAACAAAACCACGAAAAGTTCTTGTATTTGAAGATAAAATTTTTTTGCATTGAAGAAGAAAGATCTAGCTGACTGAAATAAGTTCATTGGATGAAAACCAACAAAAATAGACAAGAACCACGAAGTGTTCTTGTATTTTAAGATAAAATCTGACGGTATTAAAGAAAAAACTTCCAGCTCGCTGAAATATGTTCATTTGCAGAAAACCAACAAAACCACGAAAAGTTCTTGTGTTTGAAGATAAAATCTTTTTGCTTTGAAGAAGAAAGATCCAGCTGACTGAAATAAGTTCATTGGATGAAAACCAACAAAAATAGACAAGAACCACGAAGTGTTCTTGTATTTTAAGATAAAATCTTAGGCTATTATAGAAAAACCTTCTGGCTCGCTGAAATATTTTCATTTGCTGAAAACCAACAAAACCACGAAAAGTTCTTGTATTTGAAGATAAAATTTTTTTGCATTGAAGAAGAAAGATCTAGCTGACTGAAATAAGTTCATTGGATGAAAACCAACAAAAATTGACAAGAACCACGAAAAGTTCTTGTATTTTAAGATAAAATCAGAGGCTATTAAAGAAAAAACTTGCAGCTCGCTGAAATATGTTCATTTGCTGAAAACCAACAAAACCACGAAAAGTTCTTGTGTTTGAAGATAAAATCTTTTTGCTTTGAAGAAGAAAGATCCAGCTGACTGAAATAAGTTCATTGGATGAAAACCAACAAAAATTGACAAGAACCACGAAGTGTTCTTGTATTTTAAGATAAAATCTTAGGCTATTAAAGAACAACCTTCTGGCTCGCTGAAATATGTTCATTTGCTGAAAACCAACAAAACCATGAAAAGTTCTTGTATTTGAAGATAAAATCTTTTTGCATTGAAGAAGAAAGATCTAGCTGACTGAAATAAGGTCATTAGATGAAAACCAACAAAAATTGACAAGAACCACGAAATGTTCTTGTATTTTAAGATAAAATCTGACGCTATTGAAGAAAAAACTTCTCGCTCGCTGAAATATGATCATTTGCTGAAAACCAACAAAACCACGAAAAGTTCTTGTATTTGAACATAAAATCTTTTTGCTTTGAGGAAGAAAGATCTCGCTGACTGAAATAAGTTCATTCGATGAAAACGAACAAAAATTGACAAGAACCACGAAAAGTTCTTGTATTTTAAGCTAAAATCTTACGGTATTAATGAAAAAACTTCCAGCTCGCTGAAATATGTTCATTTGCTGAAAACCAACAAAACCACGAAAAGTTCTTGTATTTGAAGATAAAATCTTTTTGCTTTGAAGAAGAAAGATCTAGCTGACTGAAATAAGTTCATCAGATGAAAACCAACAAAAATTGACAAGAACCACGAAATGTTCTTGTATTTTAAGATAAAATCTTAGGCTATTATAGAAAAACCTTCTGGCTCGCTGAAATATTTTCATTTGCTGAAAACCAACAAAACCACGAAAAGTTCTTGTATTTGAAGATAAAATTTTTTTGCATTGAAGAAGAAAGATCTAGCTGACTGAAATAAGTTCATTGGATGAAAACCAACAAAAATTGAGAAGAACCACGAAAAGTTCTTGTATTTTAAGATAAAATCAGACGCTATTAAAGAAAAAACTTCCAGCTCGCTGAAATATGTTCATTTGCTGAAAACCAACAAAACCACGAAAAGTTCTTGTGTTTGAAGATAAAATCTTTTTGCTTTGAAGAAGAAAGATCCAGCTGACTGAAATAAGTTCATTGGATGAAAACCAACAAAAATTGACAAGAACCACGAAGTGTTCTTGTATTTTAAGATAAAATCTTAGGCTATTAAAGAACAACCTTCTGGCTCGCTGAAATATGTTCATTTGCTGAAAACCAACAAAACCACGAAAAGTTCTTGTATTTGAAGATAAAATCTGACGCTATTAAAGAAAAAACTTCCAGCTCGCTGAAATATGTTCATTTGCTGAAAACCAACAAATGCATGAAAAGTTCTTGTATTTGAAGATAAAATCTATTTGCATTGAAGAAGAAAGATCCAGCTGACTGAAATAAGTTCATCAGATGAAAACCAACAAAAATTGACAAGAACCACGAAATGTTCTTGTATTTTAAGATAAAATCTGACGCTATTAAAGAAAAAACTTCTAGCTCGCTGAAATATGTTCATTTGCTGAAAACCAACAAATCCACGAAAAGTTCTTGTATTTCAAGATAAATTTTTTTTGCATTGAAGAAGAAAGATCTAGCTGACTGAAATAAGTTCATTGGATGAAAACCAACAAAAATTGACAAGAACCACGAAATGTTCTTGTATTTTAAGATAAAATCTTACGCTATTAAAGAAAAAACTTCTCACTCGCTGAAATATGCTCATTTGCTGAAAACCAACAAAACCACGAAAAGTTCTTGTGTTTGAAGATAAAATCTATTTGCATTGAAGAAGAAAGATCTAGCTGACTGAAATAAGTTCATTGGATGAAAACCAACAAAAATTGACAAGAACCATGAAATGTTCTTGTATTTTAAGATAAAATCTGACGCTATTAAGGAAAAAACTTCTAGCTCACTGAAATATGTTCATTTGCTGAAAACCAACAAAACCACGAAAAGTTCTTGTATTTGAAGATAAAATTTGTTTGCATTGAAGAAGAAAGATCTAGCTGACTGAAATAAGTTCATTGGATGAAAACCAACAAAAATTGACAAGAACCATGAAATGTTCTTGTATTTTAAGATAAAATCTGACGCCATTAAAGAAAAAACTTCTAGCTCGCTGAAATATGTTCATTTGCTGAAAACCAACAAAACCACGAAAAGTTCTTGTATTTGAAGATAAAATTTTTTTGCTTTGAGGAAGAAAGATCTCGCTGACTGAAATAAGTTCATTCGATGAAAACCAACAAAAATTGACAAGAACCACGAAAAGTTCTTGTATTTTAATCTAAAATCTTAAGCTATTAAAGAAAAAACTTCCAGCTCGCTGAAATATGTTCTTTTGCTGAAAACCAACAAAACCACGAAAAGTTCTTGTATTTGAAGATAAAATCTTTTTGCTTTGAAGAAGAAACATCTAGCTGACTGAAATAAGTTCATTAGATGAAAACCAACAAAAATTGACAAGAACCACGAAAAGTTCTTGTATTTGAAGAAAAAATCTTACGCTATTGAAGAAAAAACTTCTCGGTCGCTGAAATATGTTCATTTGCTAAAAACCAACAAAACTACGAAAAGTTCTTGCATTTGAAGATGAAATCTTTTTGCTTTGAAGAAGAAAGATCCAGCTGACTGAAATAAGTTCATTGGATGAAAACCAACAAAAATAGACAAGAACCACGAAATGTTCTTGTATTTTAAGATAAAATCTGACGCTATTAAAGAAAAAACTTCCATCTCGCTGAAATATGTTCATTTGCTGAAAACCAACAAAACCACGAAAAGTTCTTGTATTTGAAGATAAAATCTTTTTGCATTAAAGAAGAAAGATCTGGCTGACTGAAATAAGTTCATTCGATGAAAACCAACAAAAATTGACAAGAACCACGAAAAGTTCTTGTAATTTATGATAAAATCTGACGCTATTAAAGAAAAAACTTCTAGCTCGCTGAAATATGTTCATTTGCTGAAAACCAACAAAGCCATGAAAAGTTATTGTATTTGAAGATAAAATCTTTTTGCATTGAAGAAGAAAGATCTAGCTGACTGAAATAAGGTCATTAGATGAAAACCAACAAAAATTGACAAGAACCACGAAATGTTCTTGTATTTTAAGATAAAATCTGACGCTATTAAAGAAAAAACTTCCATCTCGCTGAAATATGTTCATTTGCTGAAAACCAACAAAACCACGAAAAGTTCTTGTATTTGAAGATAAATTTTTTTTGCATTGAAGAAGAAAGATCTAGCTGACTGAAATAAGTTCATTGGATGAAAACCAACAAAAATTGACAAGAACCACGAAATGTTCTTGTATTTTAAGATAAAATCTGACGCTATTAAAGAAAAAACTTCTTGCTCGCTGAAATATGATCATTTGCTGAAAACCAACAAAACCACGAAAAGTTCTTGTATTTGAACATAAAATCTTTTTGCTTTGAGGAAGAAAGATCTCGCTGACTGAAATAAGTTCATTCGATGAAAACGAACAAAAATTGACAAGAACCACGAAAAGTTCTTGTATTTTAAGCTAAAATCTGACGCTATTCAAGAAAAAACTTCTCATTCGCTGAAATATGTTCATTTGCTGAAAACCAACAAAACCACGAAAAGTTCTTGTATTTGAAGATAAAATCTTTTTGCTTTGAAGAATAAAGATCCAGCTGACTGAAATAAGTTCATCAGATGAAAACCAACAAAAATTGACAAGAACCACGAAAAGTTCTTGTATTTGAAGATAAAATCTTACGAGATTGAAGAAAAAACTTCTCGCTCGCTGAAATATGTTCATTTGCTGAAAACCAACAAAACCACGAAAAGTTCTTGCATTTGGAGATAAAATCTTTTTGCTTTGAAGAAGAAATATCCAGCTGACTGAAATAAGTTCATTAGATGAAAACCAACAAAAATTGACAAGAACCACGAAAAGTTCTTGTATTTTAAGATAAAATCTGACGCTATTAAAGAAAAAACTTCCAGCTCGCTGAAATATGTTCATTTGCTGAAAACCAACAAAACCACGAAAAGTTCTTGTGTTTGAAGATAAAATCTTTTTGCTTTGAAGACGAAAGATCTAGCTGACTGAAATAAGTTCATGAGATGAAAACCAACAAAAATTGACAAGAACCACGAAATGTTCTTGTATTTTAAGATAAAATCTGACGCTATTAAAGAAAAAACTTCTAGCTCGCTGAAATATGTTCATTTGCTGAAAACCAACAAAACCACGAAAAGTTCTTGTATTTGAAGATAAAATCTTTATGCTTTGAGGAAGAAAGATCCAGCTGACTGAAATAAGTTCATTCGATGAAAACCAACAAAAATTGACAAGAACCACGAAAAGTTCTTGTATTTTAAGATAAAATCTTACGCCATTAAAGAAAAAACTTCTCACTCGCTGAAATATGCTCATTTGCTGAAAACCAACAAAACCACGAAAAGTTCTTGTATTTGAAGATAAAATCTTTTTGCATTAAAGAAGAAAGATCTGGCTGACTGAATAAATTTCATTGGATGAAAACCAACAAAAATTGACAAGAACAACGAAATGTTCTTGTATTTTAAGATAAAATCTTAGGCTATTAAAGAAAAAACTTCTCACTCGCTGAAATATGCTCATTTGCTGAAAAACAAAAAAAACCACGAAAAGTTCTTGTGTTTGAAGATAAAATCTTTTTGCTTTGAAGAAGAAAGATCTAGCTGACTGAAATAAGTTCATTAGATGAAAACCAACAAAAATTGACAAGAACCACGAAATGTTCTTGTATTTTAAGATAAAATCTGACGCTATTAAAGAAAAAACTTCCAGCTCGCTGAAATATGTTCATTTGCTGAAAACCAACAAAACCACAAAAAGTTCTTGTATTTGAAGATAAAATCTTTTTGCTTTGAAGAAGAAAGATCTAGCTGACTGAAATAAGTTCATCAGATGAAAACCAACAAAAATTGACAAGAACCACGAAAAGTTCTTGTATTTGAAGATAAAATCTTACGAGATTGAAGAAAAAACTTCTCGCTCGCTGAAATATGTTCATTTGCTGAAAACCAACAAAACCACGAAAGGTTCTTGCATTTGGAGATAAAATCTTTTTGCTTTGAAGAAGAAATATCCAGCTGACTGAAATAAGTTCATTAGATGAAAACCAACAAAAATTGACAAGAACCACGAAAAGTTCTTGTATTTTAAGATAAAATCTGACGCTATTAAAGAAAAAACTTCCAGCTCGCTGAAATATGTTCATTTGCTGAAAACCAACAAAACCACGAAAAGTTCTTGTGTTTGAAGATAAAATCTTTTTGCTTTGAAGACGAAAGATCTAGCTGACTGAAATAAGTTCATTAGATGAAAACCAACAAAAATTGACAAGAACCACGAAATGTTCTTGTATTTTAATCTAAAATCTTAAGCTATGAAAGAAAAAACTTCCAGCTCGCTGAAATATGTTCATTTGCAGAAAACCAACAAAACCACGAAAAGTTCTTGTGTTTGAAGATAAAATCTTTTTGCTTTGAAGAAGAAAGATCTAGCTGACTGAAATAAGTTCATCAGATGAAAACCAACAAAAATTGACAAGAACCACGAAATGTTCTTGTATTTTAAGATAAAATCTGACGCTATTAAGGAAAAAACTTCTAGCTCGCTGAAATATGTTCATTTGCTGAAAACCAACAAAACCACGAAAAGTTCTTGTATTTGAAGATGAAATTTTTTTGCATTGAAGAAGAAAGATCCAGCTGACTGAAATAAGTTCATTGGATGAAAACCAACAAAAATTGACAAGAACCATGAAATGTTCTTGTATTTTAAGATAAAATCTGACGCTATTAAAGAAAAAACTTCTAGCTCACTGAAATATGTTCATTTGCTGAAAACCAACAAAACCACGAAAAGTTCTTGTATTTGAAGATAAAATTTTTTTGCTTTGAGGAAGAAAGATCTCGCTGACTGAAATAAGTTCATTCGATGAAAACCAACAAAAATTGACAAGAACCACGAAAAGTTCTTGTATTTTAATCTAAAATCTTAAGCTATTAAAGAAAAAACTTCCAGCTCGCTGAAATATGTTCTTTTGCTGAAAACCAACAAAACCACGAAAAGTTCTTGTATTTGAAGATAAAATCTTTTTGCTTTGAAGAAGAAACATCTAGCTGACTGAAATAAGTTCATTAGATGAAAACCAACAAAAATTGACAAGAACCACGAAAAGTTCTTGCATTTGAAGAAAAAATCTTACGCTATTGAAGAAAAAACTTCTCGCTCGCTGAAATATGTTCATTTGCTAAAAACCAACAAAACTACGAAAAGTTCTTGCATTTGAAGATAAAATCTTTTTGCTTTGAAGAAGAAAGATCCAGCTGACTGAACTAAGTTCATTAGATGAAAACCAACAAAAATTGACAAGAACCACGAAAAGTTCTTGTATTTTAGGATAAAATCTGACGCTATTAAAGAAAAAACTTCCAGCTCGCTGAAATATGTTCATTTGCAGAAAACCAACAAAACCACGAAAAGTTCTTGTGTTTGAAGATAAAATCTTTTTGCTTTGAAGAAGAAAGATCCAGCTGACTGAAATAAGTTCATTGGATGAAAACCAACAAAAATAGACAAGAACCACGAAGTGTTCTTGTATTTTAAGATAAAATCTTAGGCTATTATAGAAAAACCTTCTGGCTCGCTGAAATATTTTCATTTGCTGAAAACCAACAAAACCACGAAAAGTTCTTGTATTTGAAGATAAAATCTTTTTGCATTAAAGAAGAAAGATCTGGCTGACTGAAATAAGTTCATTCGATGAAAACCAACAAAAATTGACAAGAACCACGAAAAGTTCTTGTATTTTATGATAAAATCTGACGCTATTAAAGAAAAAACTTCTCGCTCGCTGAAATATGTTCATTTGCTGAAAACCAACAAAGCCATGAAAAGTTATTGTATTTGAAGATAAAATCTTTTTGCATTGAAGAAGAAAGATCTAGCTGACTGAAATAAGTTCATTGGATGAAAACCAACAAAAATTGACAAGAACCACGAAATGTTCTTGTATTTTAAGATAAAATCTGACGCTATTAAAGAAAAAACTTCTTGCTCGCTGAAATATGATCATTTGCTGAAAACCAACAAAACCACGAAAAGTTCTTGTATTTGAACATAAAATCTTTTTGCTTTGAGGAAGAAAGATCTCGCTGACTGAAATAAGTTCATTCGATGAAAACGAACAAAAATTGACAAGAACCACGAAAAGTTCTTGTATTTTAAGCTAAAATCTTACGGTATTAAAGAAAAAACTTCCAGCTCGCTGAAATATGTTCATTTGCTGAAAACCAACAAAACCACGAAAAGTTCTTGTATTTGAAGATAAAATCTTTTTGCTTTGAAGAAGAAAGATCTAGCTGACTGAAATAAGTTCATTAGATGAAAACCAACAAAAATTGACAAGAACCACGAAATGTTCTTGTATTTTAAGATAAAATCTGACGCTATTAAAGAAAAAACTTCCAGCTCGCTGAAATATGTTCATTTGCTGAAAACCAACAAAACCACGAAAAGTTCTTGTATTTGAAGATAAAATCTTTTTGCTTTGAAGAAGAAAGATCTAGCTGACTGAAATAAGTTCATCAGATGAAAACCAACAAAAATTGACAAGAACCACGAAAAGTTCTTGTATTTGAAGATAAAATCTTACGAGATTGAAGAAAAAACTTCTCGCTCGCTGAAATATGTTCATTTGCTGAAAACCAACAAAACCACGAAAAGTTCTTGCATTTGGAGATAAAATCTTTTTGCTTTGAAGAAGAAATATCCAGCTGACTGAAATAAGTTCATTAGATGAAAACCAACAAAAATTGACAAGAACCACGAAAAGTTCTTGTATTTTAAGATAAAATCTGACGCTATTAAAGAAAAAACTTCCAGCTCGCTGAAATATGTTCATTTGCTGAAAACCAACAAAACCACGAAAAGTTCTTGTATTTGAAGATAAAATCTTTTTGCTTTGAAGAAGAAAGATCTAGCTGACTGAAATAAGTTCATTAGATGAAAACCAACAAAAATTGACAAGAACCACGAAATGTTCTTGTATTTTAAGATAAAATCTGACGCTATTAAAGAAAAAACTTCCAGCTCGCTGAAATATGTTCATTTGCTGAAAACCAACAAAACCACGAAAAGTTCTTGTATTTGAAGATAAAATCTTTTTGCTTTGAAGAAGAAAGATCTAGCTGACTGAAATAAGTTCATCAGATGAAAACCAACAAAAATTGACAAGAACCACGAAAAGTTCTTGTATTTGAAGATAAAATCTTACGAGATTGAAGAAAAAACTTCTCGCTCGCTGAAATATGTTCATTTGCTGAAAACCAACAAAACCACGAAAAGTTCTTGCATTTGGAGATAAAATCTTTTTGCTTTGAAGAAGAAATATCCAGCTGACTGAAATAAGTTCATTAGATGAAAACCAACAAAAATTGACAAGAACCACGAAAAGTTCTTGTATTTTAAGATAAAATCTGACGCTATTAAAGAAAAAACTTCCAGCTCGCTGAAATATGTTCATTTGCTGAAAACCAACAAAACCACGAAAAGTTCTTGTGTTTGAAGATAAAATCTTTTTGCTTTGAAGACGAAAGATCTAGCTGACTGAAATAAGTTCATTAGATGAAAACCAACAAAAATTGACAAGAACCACGAAATGTTCTTGTATTTTAAGATAAAATCTGACGCTATTAAAGAAAAAACTTCTAGCTCGCTGAAATATGTTCATTTGCTGAAAACCAACAAAACCACGAAAAGTTCTTGTATTTGAAGATAAAATCTTTATGCTTTGAGGAAGAAAGATCCAGCTGACTGAAATAAGTTCATTCGATGAAAACCAACAAAAATTGACAAGAACCACGAAAAGTTCTTGTATTTTAAGATAAAATCTTACGCCATTAAAGAAAAAACTTCTCACTCGCTGAAATATGCTCATTTGCTGAAAACCAACAAAACCACGAAAAGTTCTTGTATTTGAAGATAAAATCTTTTTGCATTAAAGAAGAAAGATCTGGCTGACTGAATAAATTTCATTGGATGAAAACCAACAAAAATTGACAAGAACAACGAAATGTTCTTGTATTTTAAGATAAAATCTTAGGCTATTAAAGAAAAAACTTCTCACTCGCTGAAATATGCTCATTTGCTGAAAAACAAAAAAAACCACGAAAAGTTCTTGTGTTTGAAGATAAAATCTTTTTGCTTTGAAGAAGAAAGATCCAGCTGACTGAAATAAGTTCATTAGATGAAAACCAACAAAAATTGACAAGAACCACGAAATGTTCTTGTATTTTAAGATAAAATCTGACGCTATTAAAGAAAAAACTTCCAGCTCGCTGAAATATGTTCATTTGCTGAAAACCAACAAAACCACGAAAAGTTCTTGTATTTGAAGATAAAATCTTTTTGCTTTGAAGAAGAAAGATCTAGCTGACTGAAATAAGTTCATCAGATGAAAACCAACAAAAATTGACAAGAACCACGAAAAGTTCTTGTATTTGAAGATAAAATCTTACGAGATTGAAGAAAAAACTTCTCGCTCGCTGAAATATGTTCATTTGCTGAAAACCAACAAAACCACGAAAGGTTCTTGCATTTGGAGATAAAATCTTTTTGCTTTGAAGAAGAAATATCCAGCTGACTGAAATAAGTTCATTAGATGAAAACCAACAAAAATTGACAAGAACCACGAAAAGTTCTTGTATTTTAAGATAAAATCTGACGCTATTAAAGAAAAAACTTCCAGCTCGCTGAAATATGTTCATTTGCTGAAAACCAACAAAACCACGAAAAGTTCTTGTGTTTGAAGATAAAATCTTTTTGCTTTGAAGACGAAAGATCTAGCTGACTGAAATAAGTTCATTAGATGAAAACCAACAAAAATTGACAAGAACCACGAAATGTTCTTGTATTTTAAGATAAAATCTGACGCTATTAAAGAAAAAAACTTCCAGCTCGCTGAAATATGTTCATTTGCTGAAAACCAACAAAACCACGAAAAGTTCTTGTATTTGAAGATAAAATCTTTTTGCTTTGAGGAAGAAAGATCCAGCTGACTGAAATAAGTTCATTCGATGAAAACCAACAAAAATTGACAAGAACCACGAAAAGTTCTTGTATTTTAAGATAAAATCTTACGCCATTAAAGAAAAAACTTCTCACTCGCTGAAATATGCTCATTTGCTGAAAAACAAAAAAAACCACGAAAAGTTCTTGTATTTGAAGATAAAATCTTTTTGCTTTGAAGAAGAAAGATCTAGCTGACTGAAATATGTTCATGAGATGAAAACCAACAAAAATTGACAAGAACCACGAAATGTTCTTGTATTTTCAGATAAAATCTGACGCTATTAAAGAAAAAACTTCTAGCTCGCTGAAATATGTTCATTTGCTGAAAACCAACAAAACCACGCAAAGTTCTTGTATTTGAAGATAAAATCTTTTTGCTTTGAAGAAGAATGATCCAGCTGACTGAAATAAGTTCATTAGATGAAAACCAACAAAAATTGACAAGAACCACGAAAAGTTCTTTTATTTTAAGATAAAATCTGACGCTATTGAAGAAAAAAACTTCCAGCTCGCTGAAATATGTTCATTTGCTGAAAACCAACAAAACCACGAAAAGTTCTTGTATTTGAAGATAAAATCTTTTTGCTTTGAAGAAGAAAGATCGAGCTGACTGAAATAAGTTCATTGGATGAAAACCAACAAAAATTGACAAGAACCACGAAAAGTTCTTGTATTTTAAGAAAAAATCTGACGCTATTGAAGAGAAAACTTCCAGCTCGCTGAAATATGTTCATTTGCTGAAAACCAACAAAACCACGAAAAGTTCTTGTATTTGAAGATAAAATCTTTTTGCTTGGAAGAAGAAAGATCTAGCTGACTGAATTAAGTTCATTGGATGAAAACCAACAAAAATTGACAAGAACAACGAAATGTTCTTGTATTTTAAGATAAAATCTTACGCTATTAAAGCAAAAACTTCTCACTCGCTGAAATAAGCTCATTTGGTGAAAACCAACAAAACCACGAAAAGTTCTTGTATTTGAAGATAAAATCTTTTTGCTTTGAAGAAGAACGATCTAGCTGACTGAAATAAGTTCATGAGATGAAAACCAACAAAAATTGACAAAAACCACGAAAAGTTCTTTTATTTCATGATAAAGTCTTACGCTATTGAAGAAAAAACTTCTCACTCACTGAAGTATGTTCATTTGCTGAAAACCAACAAAACCACGAAAAGTTCTTGTATTTGAAGATAAAATCTTTTTGCTTGGAAGAAGAAAGATCGAGTTGACTGAAATAAGTTCATCAGATGAAAACCAACAAAAATTGACAAGAACCACGAAAGGTTCTTGTATTTGAAGATAAAATCTTACGCTATTGAAGAAAAAACTTCTCGCTCGCTGAAATATGTTCATTTGCTGAAAACCAACAAAACCACGAAAAGTTTTTGTATTTGAAGATAAAATCTTTTTGCATTAAAGAAGAAAGATCTGGCTGACTGAATTAAGTTCATTGGATGAAAACCAACAAAAATTGACAAGAACAACGAAATGTTCTTGTATTTTAAGATAAAATCTTACGCTATTAAAGAAAAAACTTCTCACTCGCTGAAATATGTTCATTTGGTGAAAACCAACAAAACCACGAAAAGTTCTTGTATTTGAAGATAAAATCTTTTTGCTTTTAGAAGAAAGATCTAGCTGACTGAAATAAGTTCATGAGATGAAAACCAACAAAAATTGACAAGAACCACGAAAAGTTCTTGTATTTTAAGATAAAATCTTACGCTATTAAAGAAAAAACTTCTAGCTCGCTGAAATATGTTCATTTGCTGAAAACCAACAAAACCACGAAAAGTTCTTGTATTTGAAGATAAAATCTTTTTGCTTTGAAGAAGAAAGATCTAGCTGACTGAAATAAGTTCATGAGATGAAAACCAACAAAAATTGACAAGAACCACGAAAAGTTCTTGTATTTTAAGATAAAATCTGACGCTATTAAAGAAAAAACTTCCAGCTCGCTGAAATATGTTCATTTGCTGAAAACCAACAAAACCACGAAAAGTTCTTGTATTTGAAGATAAAATCTTTTTGCTTTGAAGAAGAAAGATCTGGCTGACTGAAATAAGTTCATTAGATGAAAACCAACACAAATTGACAAGAACCACGAAAAGTTCTTGTATTTTAAGATAAAATCTTACGCTATTAAAGAAAAAACTTCGAGCTCGCTGAAATATGTTCACTTGCTCAAAACCAACAAAACCATTAAAAGTTCTTGTATTTGAAGATAAAATCTTTTTGCTTTGAAGAAGAAAGATCTAGCTGACTGAAATAAGTTCATTGGATGAAAACCAACAAAAATTGACAAGAACCACGAAAAGTTCTTGTATTTTAAGAAAAAATCTGACGCTATTGAAGAGAAATCTTCCAGCTCGCTGAAATATGTTCATTTGCTGAAAACCAACAAAACCACGAAAAGTTCTTGTATTTGAAGATAAAATCTTTTTGCTTTGAAGAAGAACGATCTAGCTGACTGAAATAAGTTCATGAGATGAAAACCAACAAAAATTGACAAAAACCACGAAAAGTTCTTTTATTTTATGATAGTCTTACGCTATTGAAGAAAAAACTTCTCACTCACTGAAGTATGTTCATTTGCTGAAAACCAACAAAACCACGAAAAGTTCTTGTATTTGAAGATAAAATCTTTTTGCTTGGAAGAAGAAAGATCGAGTTGACTGAAATAAGTTCATCAGATGAAAACCAACAAAAATTGACAAGAACCACGAAAGGTTCTTGTATTTGAAGATGAAATCTTACGCTATTGAAGAAAAAACTTCTCGCTCGCTGAAATAAGCTCATTTGGTGAAAACCAACAAAACCACGAAAAGTTCTTGTATTTGAAGATAAAATCTTTTTGCTTTGAAGAAGAACGATCTAGCTGACTGAAATAAGTTCATGAGATGAAAACCAACAAAAATTGACAAAAACCACGAAAAGTTCTTTTATTTCATGATAAAGTCTTACGCTATTGAAGAAAAAACTTCTCACTCACTGAAGTATGTTCATTTGCTGAAAACCAACAAAACCACGAAAAGTTCTTGTATTTGAAGATAAAATCTTTTTGCTTGGAAGAAGAAAGATCGAGTTGACTGAAATAAGTTCATCAGATGAAAACCAACAAAAATTGACAAGAACAACGAAATTTTCTTGTATTTTAAGATAAAATCTTACGCTATTAAAGAAAAAACTTCTCACTCGCTGAAATATGTTCATTTGGTGAAAAACAACAAAACCACGAAAAGTTCTTGTATTTGAAGATAAAATCTTTTTGCTTTGAAGAAGAAAGATCTAG
This sequence comes from Heptranchias perlo, assembly GCF_035084215.1. NCBI lineage: Eukaryota > Metazoa > Chordata > Chondrichthyes > Hexanchiformes > Hexanchidae > Heptranchias > Heptranchias perlo. The sequence continues at coordinate 993,706 of NW_027138483.1, forward strand.
CTGACTGAAATAAGTTCATGAGATGAAAACCAACAAAAATTGACAAGAACCACGAAAAGTTCTTGTATTTTAAGATAAAATCTGACGCTATTAAAGAAAAAACTTCCAGCTCGCTGAAATATGTTCATTTGCTGAAAACCAACAAAACCACGAAAAGTTCTTGTATTTGAAGATAAAATCTTTTTGCTTTGAAGAAGAAAGATCTGGCTGACTGAAATAAGTTCATTCGATGAAAACCAACACAAATTGACAAGAACCACGAAAAGTTCTTGTATTTTAAGATAAAATCTTACGCTATTAAAGAAAAAACTTCGAGCTCGCTGAAATATGTTCACTTGCTCAAAACCAACAAAACCATTAAAAGTTCTTTTATTTGAAGATAAAATCTTTTTGCTTTGAAGAAGATTGATCCAGCTGACTGAAATAAGTTCATTAGATGAAAACCAACAAAAATTGACAAGAACCACGAAAAGTTCTTGTATTTTAAGATAAAATCTGACGCTATTGAAGAAAAAAACTTCCAGCTCGCTGAAATATGTTCATTTGCTGAAAACCAACAAAACCACGAAAAGTTCTTGTATTTGAAGATAAAATCTTTTTGCTTTGAAGAAGAAAGATCGAGCTGACTGATATAAGTTCATGAGATAAAAACCAACAAAAATTGATAAGAACCACGAAAAGTTCTTGTATTTTAAGATAAAATCTGACGCTATTAAAGAAAAAACTTCCAGCTCGCTGAAATATGTTCATTTGCTGAAAACCAACAAAACCACGAAAAGTTCTTGTATTTGAAGATGAAATCTTTTTGCTTTGAAGAAGAAAGATCTCGCTGACTGAAATAAGTTCATTGGATGAAAACCAACAAAAATTGACAAGAACCACGAAAAGTTCTTGTGTTTTAAGAAAAAATCTGACGCTATTGAAGAGAAAACTTCCAGCTCGCTGAAATATGTTCATTTGCTGAAAACCAACAAAACCACGAAAAGTTCTTGTATTTGAAGATAAAATCTTTTTGCTTTGAAGAAGAACGATCTAGCTGACTGAAATAAGTTCATGAGATGAAAACCAACAAAAATTGACAAGAACCACGAAAAGTTCTTTTATTTTATGAGAAAGTCTTACGCTATTGAAGAAAAAACTTCTCACTCACTGAAGTATGTTCATTTGCTGACAACAAACAAAACCACGAAAAGTTCTTGTATTTGAAGATAAAATCTTTTTGCTTGGAAGAAGAAAGATCGAGTTGACTGAAATAAGTTCATCAGATGAAAACCAACAAAAATTGACAAGAACCACGAAAGGTTCTTGTATTTGAAGATAAAATCTTACGCTATTGAAGAAAAAACTTCTCGCTCGCTGAAATAAGCTCATTTGGTGAAAACCAACAAAACCACGAAAAGTTCTTGTATTTGAAGATAAAATCTTTTTGCTTTGAAGAAGAACGATCTAGCTGACTGAAATAAGTTCATGAGATGAAAACCAACAAAAATTGACAAAAACCACGAAAAGTTCTTTTATTTCATGATAAAGTCTTACGCTATTGAAGAAAAAACTTCTCACTCACTGAAGTATGTTCATTTGCTGAAAACCAACAAAACCACGAAAAGTTCTTGTATTTGAAGATAAAATCTTTTTGCTTGGAAGAAGAAAGATCGAGTTGACTGAAATAAGTTCATCAGATGAAAACCAACAAAAATTGACAAGAACAACGAAATTTTCTTGTATTTTAAGATAAAATCTTACGCTATTAAAGAAAAAACTTCTCACTCGCTGAAATATGTTCATTTGGTGAAAACCAACAAAACCACGAAAAGTTCTTGTATTTGAAGATAAAATCTTTTTGCTTTGAAGAAGAAAGATCTAGCTGACTGAAATAAGTTCATGAGATGAAAACCAACAAAAATTGACAAGAACCACGAAAAGTTCTTGTATTTTAAGATAAAATCTGACGCTATTAAAGAAAAAACTTCCAGCTCGCTGAAATATGTTCATTTGCTGAAAACCAACAAAACCACGAAAAGTTCTTGTATTTGAAGATAAAATCTTTTTGCTTTGAAGAAGAAAGATCTGGCTGACTGAAATAAGTTCATTAGATGAAAACCAACAAAAATTGACAAGAACCACGAAAAGTTCTTGTATTTTAAGATAAAATCTGACGCTATTAAAGAAAAAACTTCCAGCTCGCTGAAATATGTTCATTTGCTGAAAACCAACAAAACCACGAAAAGTTCTTGTGTTTGAAGATGAAATCTTTTTGCTTTGAAGAAGAAAGATCTCGCTGACTGAAATAAGTTCATTGGATGAAAACCAACAAAAATTGACAAGAACCACGAAAAGTTCTTGTGTTTTAAGAAAAAATCTGACGCTATTGAAGAGAAAACTTCCAGCTCGCTGAAATATGTTCATTTGCTGAAAACCAACAAAACCACGAAAAGTTCTTGTATTTGAAGATAAAATCTTTTTGCTTTGAAGAAGAACGATCTAGCTGACTGAAATAAGTTCATGAGATGAAAACCAACAAAAATTGACAAAAACCACGAAAAGTTCTTTTATTTTATGAGAAAGTCTTACGCTATTGAAGAAAAAACTTCTCACTCACTGAAGTATGTTCATTTGCTGAAAACCAACAAAACCACGAAAAGTTCTTGTATTTGAAGATAAAATCTTTTTGCTTTGAAGAAGAAAGATCTCGCTGACTGAAATAAGTTCATTAGATGAAAACCAACACAAATTGACAAGAACCACGAAAAGTTCTTGTATTTTAAGATGAAATCTTACGCTATTAAAGAAAAAACTTCGAGCTCGCTGAAATATGTTCACTTGCTCAAAACCAACAAAACCATTAAAAGTTCTTTTATTTGAAGATAAAATCTTTTTGCTTTGAAGAAGATTGATCCAGCTGACTGAAATAAGTTCATCAGATGAAAACCAACAAAAATTGACAAGAACCACGAAAAGTTCTTTTATTTTAAGATAAAATCTGACGCTATTGAAGAAAAAAACTTCCAGCTCGCTGAAATATGTTCATTTGCTGAAAACCAACAAAACCACGAAAAGTTCTTGTATTTGAAGATAAAATCTTTTTGCTTTGAAGAAGAAAGATCGAGCTGACTGATATGAGTTCATGAGATAAAAACCAACAAAAATTGATAAGAACCACGAAAAGTTCTTGTATTTTAAGATAAAATCTGACGCTATTAAAGAAAAAACTTCCAGCTCGCTGAAATATGTTCATTTGCTGAAAACCAACAAAACCACGAAAAGTTCTTGTATTTGAAGATGAAATCTTTTTGCTTTGAAGAAGAAAGATCTCGCTGACTGAAATAAGTTCATTGGATGAAAACCAACAAAAATTGACAAGAACCACGAAAAGTTCTTGTGTTTTAAGAAAAAATCTGACGCTATTGAAGAGAAAACTTCCAGCTCGCTGAAATATGTTCATTTGCTGAAAACCAACAAAACCACGAAAAGTTCTTGTATTTGAAGATAAAATCTTTTTGCTTTGAAGAAGAACGATCTAGCTGACTGAAATAAGTTCATGAGATGAAAACCAACAAAAATTGACAAAAACCACGAAAAGTTCTTTTATTTTATGAGAAAGTCTTACGCTATTGAAGAAAAAACTTCTCACTCACTGAAGTATGTTCATTTGCTGAAAACCAACAAAACCACGAAAAGTTCTTGTATTTGAAGATAAAATCTTTTTGCTTGGAAGAAGAAAGATCGAGTAGACTGAAATAAGTTCATCAGATGAAAACCAACAAAAATTGACAAGAACCACGAAAGGTTCTTGTATTTGAAGATAAAATCTTACGCTATTGAAGAAAAAACTTCTCGCTCGCTGAAATATGTTCATTTGCTGAAAACCAACAAAACCACGAAAAGTTTTTGTATTTGAAGATAAAATCTTTTTGCATTAAAGAAGAAAGATCTGGCTGACTGAATTAAGTTCATTGGATGAAAACCAACAAAAATTGACAAGAACCACGAAAAGTTCTTGTATTTTAAGAAAAAATCTGACGCTATTGAAGAGAAAACTTCCAGCTCGCTGAAATATGTTCATTTGCTGAAAACCAACAAAACCACGAAAAGTTCTTGTATTTGAAGATAAAATCTTTTTGCTTGGAAGAAGAAAGATCTAGCTGACTGAATTAAGTTCATTGGATGAAAACCAACAAAAATTGACAAGAACAACGAAATGTTCTTGTATTTGAAGATAAAATCTTACGCTATTAAAGCAAAAACTTCTCACTCGCTGAAATAAGCTCATTTGGTGAAAACCAACAAAACCACGAAAAGTTCTTGTATTTGAAGATAAAATCTTTTTGCTTGGAAGAAGAAAGATCGAGTTGACTGAAATAAGTTCATCAGATGAAAACCAACAAAAATTGACAAGAACCACGAAAGGTTCTTGTATTTGAAGATAAAATCTTACGCTATTAAAGAAAAAACTTCTAGCTCGCTGAAATATGTTCATTTGCTGAAAACCAACAAAACCACGAAAAGTTCTTGTATTTGAAGATAAAATCTTTTTGCTTTGAAGAAGAAATATCTAGCTGACTGAAATAAGTTCATGAGATGAAAACCAACAAAAATTGACAAGAACCACGAAAAGTTCTTGTTTTTTAAGATAAAATCTGACGCTATTAAAGAAAAAACTTCCAGCTCGCTGAAATATGTTCATTTGCTGAAAACCAACAAAACCACGAAAAGTTCTTGTATTTGAAGATAAAATCTTTTTGCTTTGAAGAAGAAAGATCTGGCTGACTGAAATAAGTTCATTGGATGAAAACCAACACAAATTGACAAGAACCACGAAAAGTTCTTTTATTTTATGATAAAGTCTTACGCTATTGAAGAAAAAACTTCTCACTCACTGAAATATGTTCATTTGCTGACAACCAACAAAACCACGAAAAGTTCTTGTATTTGAAGATAAAATCTTTTTGCTTGGAAGAAGAAAGATCTCGCTGACTGAAATAAGTTCATCAGATGAAAACCAACAAAAATTGACAAGAACCACGAAAAGTTCTTGTATTTTAAGATAAAATCTTACGCTATTAAAGAAAAAACTTCGAGCTCGCTGAAATATGTTCACTTGCTCAAAACCAACAAAACCATTAAAAGTTCTTGTATTTGAAGATAAAATCTTTTTGCTTTGAAGAAGATTGATCCAGCTGACTGAAATAAGTTCATTGGATGAAAACCAACAAAAATTGACAAGAACCACGAAAAGTTCTTGTATTTTAAGATAAAATCTGACGCTATTAAAGAAAAAACTTCCAGCTCGCTGAAATATGTTCATTTGCTGAAAACCAACAAAACCACGAAAAGTTCTTGTATTTGAAGATAAAATCTTTTTGCTTTGAAGAAGAAAGATGTAGCTGACTGAAATAAGTTCATGAGATGAAAACCAACAAAAATTGACAAGAACCACGAAAAGTTCTTTTATTTTAAGATGAAATCTGACGCTATTAAAGAGAAAACTTCCAGCTCGCTGAAATATGTTCATTTGCTGAAAACCAAATAAACCACGAAAAGTTCTTGTATTTGAAGATAAAATCTTTTTGCTTTGAAGAAGAAAGATCTAGCTGACTGAAATAAGTTCAAGAGATGAAAACCAACAAAAATTGACAAGAACCACGAAAAGTTCTTGTATTTTAAGATAAAATCTGACGCTATTAAAGAAAAAACTTCCAGCTCGCTGAAATATGTTCATTTGCTGAAAACCAACAAAACCACGAAAAGTTCTTGTATTTGAAGATAAAATCTTTTTGCTATGAAGAAGAAAGATCCAGCTGACTGAAATAAGTTCATCAGATGAAAACCAACAAAAATTGACAAGAACCACGAAAAGTTCTTGTATTTTAAGATAAAATCTGACGCTATTAAAGAAAAAACTTCGAGCTCGCTGAAATATGTTCACTTGCTCAAAACCAACAAAACCATTAAAAGTTCTTGTATTTGAAGATAAAATCTTTTTGCTTTGAAGAACATTGATCCAGCTGACTGAAATAAGTTCATGAGATGAAAACCAACAAAAATTGACAAGAACCACGAAAAGTTCTTTTATTTTAAGATGAAATCTGACGCTATTAAAGAGAAAACTTCCAGCTCGCTGAAATATGTTCATTTGCTGAAAACCAACAAAACCACGAAAAGTTCTTGTATTTGAAGATAAAATCTTTTTGCTTTGAAGAAGAAAGATCTGGCTGACTGAAATAAGTTCATGAGATGAAAACCAACACAAATTGACAAGAACCACGAAAAGTTCTTTTATTTTATGATAAAGTCTTACGCTATTGAAGAAAAAACTTCTCACTCACTGAAATATGTTCATTTGCTGAAAACCAACAAAACCACGAAAAGTTCTTATATTTGAAGATAAAATCTTTTTGCTTTGAAGAAGAAAGATCTAGCTGACTGAAATAAGTTCATGAGATGAAAACCAACAAAAAATTGACAAGAACCACGAAAAGTTCTTGTCTTTTAAGATAAAATCTGACGCTGTTAAAGAAAAAACTTACAGCTCGCTGAAATATGTTCATTTGCTGAAAACCAACAAAACCACGAAAAGTTCTTGTATTTGAAGATAAAATCTTTTTGCTTTGAAGAAGAAAGATCTAGCTGACTGAAATAAGTTCATTCGATGAAAACCAACAAAAATTGACAAGAACCACGAAAAGTTCTTGTATTTTAAGAAAAAATCTTACGCTATTAAAGAAAAAACTTCCAGCTCGCTGAAATATGTTCATTTGGTGAAAACCAACAAAACCACGAAAAGTTCTTGTATTTGAAGATAAAATCTTTTTGCTTTGAAGAAGAAAGATCTAGCTGACTGAAATAAGTTCAAGAGATGAAAACCAACAAAAATTGACAAGAACCACGAAAAGTTCTTGTCTTTTAAGATAAAATCTGACGCTATTAAAGAAAAAACTTCTCAGCTCGCTGAAATATGTTCATTTGCTGAAAACCAACAAAACCACGAAAAGTTCTTGTATTTGAAGATAAAATCTTTTTGCTTTGAAGAAGAAAGATCGAGCTGACTGAAATAAGTTCATGAGATGAAAACCAACAAAAATTGACACGAACCACGAAAATTTCTTGTATTTTAAGATAAAATCTTACGCTATTAAAGAAAAAACTTCTAGCTCACTGAAATATGTTCACTTGCTGAAAACCAACAAAACCACGAAAAGTTCTTGTATTTGAAGATAAAATCTTTTTGCTTTGAAGAAGAATGATCTAGCTGACTGAAATAAGTTCATTAGATGAAAACCAACATAAATTGACAAGAACCACGAAAAGTTCTTGTATTTTAAGATAAAATCTGACGCTATTAAAGAAAAAACTTCCAGCTCGCTGAAATATGTTCATTTGCTGAAAACCAACAAAACCACGAAAAGTTCTTGTATTTGAAGATAAAATCTTTTTGTTTTGAAGAAGAAAGATCGAGCTGACTGAAATAAGTTCATTAGATGAAAACCAACAAAAATTGACAAGAACCACGAAAAGTTCTTGTATTTTATGATAAAATCATAAGCTATTAAAGAAAAAACTTCTTGCTCGCTGAAATATGTTCACTTGCTGAAAACCAACAAAACCACGAAAAGTTCTTGTATTTGAAGATAAAATCTTTTTGCTTTGAAGAAGAAAGATCTGGCTGACTGAAATAAGTTCATGAGATGAAAACCAACACAAATTGACAAGAACCACGAAAAGTTCTTTTATTTTATGATAAAGTCTTACGCTATTGAAGAAAAAACTTCTCACTCACTGAAATATGTTCATTTGCTGAAAACCAACAAAACCACGAAAAGTTCTTATATTTGAAGATAAAATCTTTTTGCTTTGAAGAAGAAAGATCGAGCTGACTGAAATAAGTTCATTAGATGAAAACGAACAAAAATTGACAAGAACCACGAAAAGTTCTTGTATTTTAAGATAAAATCTTACGCAATTAAAGAAAAAAACTTCTCACTCACTGAAATATGCTCATTTGCTGAAAACCAACAAAACCACGAAAAGTTCTTGTATTTGAAGATAAAATCTTTTTGCTTTGAAGAAGAAAGATCTAGCTGACTGAAATAAGTTCATGAGATGAAAACCAACAAAAAATTGACAAGAACCACGAAAAGTTCTTGTCTTTTAAGATAAAATCTGACGCTGTTAAAGAAAAAACTTACAGCTCGCTGAAATATGTTCATTTGCTGAAAACCAACAAAACCACGAAAAGTTCTTGTATTTGAAGATAAAATCTTTTTGCTTTGAAGAAGAAAGATCTAGCTGACTGAAATAAGTTCATTAGATGAAAACCAACAAAAATTGACAAGAACCACGAAAAGTTCTTGTATTTTAAGATAAAATCTTACGCTATTAAAGAAAAAACTTCCAGCTCGCTGAAATATGTTCATTTGGTGAAAACCAACAAAACCACGAAAAGTTCTTGTATTTGAAGATAAAATCTTTTTGCTTTGAAGAAGAAAGATCTAGCTGACTGAAATAAGTTCATGAGATGAAAACCAACAAAAATTGACAAGAACCACGTAAAGTTCTTGTGTTTTAAGATAAAATCTTACGCAATTTAAGAAAAAAACTTCTCACTCACTGAAATATGCTCATTTGCTGAAAACCAACAAAACCACGAAAAGTTCTTGTATTTGAAGATAAAATCTTTTTGCTTTGAAGAAGAAAGATCTAGCTGACTGAAATAAGTTCATGAGATGAAAACCAACAAAAATTGACAAGAACCACGAAAAGTTCTTGTCTTTTAAGATAAAATCTGACGCTGTTAAAGAAAAAACGTACAGCTCGCTGAAATATGTTCATTTGATGAAAACCAACAAAACCACAAAAAGTTCTTGTATTTGAAGATAAAATCTTTTTGCTTTGAAGAAGAAAGATCTAGCTGACTGAAATAAGTTCATGAGATGAAAACCAACAAAAATTGACAAGACCCACGGAAAGTTCTTGTATTTTAAGATAAAATGTTACGCTATGAAAGAAAAAACTTCTCACTCGCTGAAATATGCTAATTTGCTGAAAACCAACAAAACCAGGAAAAGTTCTTGTATTTGAAGATAAAATCTTTTTGCTTTGAAGAAGAAAGATCTAGCTGACTGAAATAAGTTCATGAGATGAAAACCAACAAAAATTGACACGAACCACGAAAATTTCTTGTATTTTAAGATAAAATCTTACGCTATTAAAGAAAAAACTTCGAGCTCACTGAAATATGTTCACTTGCTGAAAACCAACAAAACCACGAAAAGTTCTTGTATTTGAAGATAAAATCTTTTTGCTTTGAAGAAGAAAGATCCAGCTGACTGAAATAAGTTCATTAGATGAAAACCAACATAAATTGACAAGAACCACGAAAAGTTCTTGTATTTTAAGATAAAATCTGACGCTATTAAAGAAAAAACTTCCAGCTCGCTGAAATATGTTCATTTGCTGAAAACCAACAAAACCACGAAAAGTTCTTGTATTTGAAGATAAAATCTTTTTGTTTTGAAGAAGAAAGATCGAGCTGACTGAAATAAGTTCATTGGATGAAAACCAACAAAAATTGACAAGAACCACGAAAAGTTCTTGTATTTTATGATAAAATCATAAGCTATTAAAGAAAAAACTTCTTGCTCGCTGAAATATGTTCACTTGCTGAAAACCAACAAAACCACGGAAAGTTCTTGCATTTGAAGATAAAATCTTTTTGCTTTGAAGAAGAAAGATCTGGCTGACTGAAATAAGTTCATGAGATGAAAACCAACACAAATTGACAAGAACCACGAAAAGTTCTTTTATTTTATGATAAAGTCTTACGCTATTGAAGAAAAAACTTCTCACTCACTGAAATATGTTCATTTGCTGAAAACCAACAAAACCACGAAAAGTTCTTATATTTGAAGATAAAATCTTTTTGCTTTGAAGAAGAAAGATCGAGCTGACTGAAATAAGTTCATTAGATGAAAACGAACAAAAATTGACAAGAACCACGAAAAGTTCTTGTATTTTAAGATAAAATCTGACGCTATTAAAGAAAAAACTTCCAGCTCGCTGAAATATGTTCATTTGGTGAAAACCAACAAAACCACGAAAAGTTCTTGTATTTGAAGATAAAATCTTTTTGCTTTGAAGAAGAAAGATCGAGCTGACTGAAATAAGTTCATGAGATGAAAACCAACAAAAATTGACAAGAACCACGAAAAGTTCTTGTATTTTAAGATAAAATCTTGCGCAATTAAAGAAAAAAACTTCTCACTCACTGAAATATGCTCATTTGCTGAAAACCAACAAAACCACGAAAAGTTCTTGTATTTGAAGATAAAATCTTTTTGCTTTGAAGAAGAAAGATCTAGCTGACTGAAATAAGTTCATGAGATGAAAACCAACAAAAAATTGACAAGAACCACGAAAAGTTCTTGTCTTTTAAGATAAAATCTGACGCTGTTAAAGAAAAAACTGACAGCTCGCTGAAATATGTTCATTTGCTGAAAACCAACAAAACCACGAAAAGTTCTTGTATTTGAAGATAAAATCTTTTTGCTTTGAAGAAGAAAGATCTAGCTGACTGAAATAAGTTCATGAGATGAAAACCAACAAAAATTGACAAAAACCACGAAAAGTTCTTGTCTTTTCAGATAAAATCTGACGCTGTTGAAGAAAAAACTTACAGCTCGCTGAAATATGTTCATTTGATGAAAACCAACAAAACCACGAAAAGTTCTTGTATTTGAAGATAAAATCTTTTTGCTTTGAAGAAGAAAGATCTAGCTGACTGAAATAAGTTCATGAGATGAAAACCAACAAAAATTGACAAGAACCACGAAAAGTTCTTGTGTTTTAAGATAAAATCTTACGCTGTTAAAGAAAAAACTTACAGCTCGCTGAAATATGTTCATTTGCTGAAAACCAACAAAACCACGAAAAGTTCTTGTATTTGAAGATAAAATCTTTTTGCTTTGAAGTAGAAAGATCGAGCTGACTGAAATAAGTTCATGAGATGAAAACCAACAAAAATTGACAAGAACCACGAAAAGTTCTTGTATTTTAAGATAAAATCTGACGCTATTAAAGAAAAAACTTCCAGCTCGCTGAAATATGTTCATTTGGTGAAAACCAACAAAACCACGAAAAGTTCTTGTATTTGAAGATAAAATCTTTTTGCTTTGAAGAAGAAAGATCTAGCTGACTGAAATAAGTTCATGAGATGAAAACCAACAAAAATTGACAAGAACCACGAAAAGTTCTTGTGTTTTGAGATAAAATCTTATGCAATTAAAGAAAAAACTGACAGCTCGCTGAAATATGTTCATTTGATGAAAACCAACAAAACCACGAAAAGTTCTTGTATTTGAAGATAAAATCTTTTTGCTTTGAAGAAGAAAGATCTAGCTGACTGAAATAAGTTCATGAGATGAAAACCAACAAAAATTGACAAGAACCACGAAAAGTTCTTGTGTTTTAAGATAAAATCTTACGCAATTAAAGAAAAAACTGACAGCTCGCTGAAATATGTTCATTTGATGAAAACCAACAAAACCACGAAAAGTTCTTGTATTTGAAGATAAAATCTTTTTGCTTTGAAGAAGAAAGATCTAGCTGACTGAAATAAGTTCATGAGATGAAAACCAACAAAAATTGACAAGAACCACGAAAAGTTCTTGTGTTTTAAGATAAAATCTTACGCTGTTGAAGAAAAAACTTACAGCTCGCTGAAATATGTTCATTTGCTGAAAACCAACAAAACCACGAAAAGTTCTTGTATTTGAAGATAAAATCTTTTTGCTTTGAAGAAGAAAGATCTAGCTGACTGAAATAAGTTCATTAGATGAAAACCAACAAAAATTGACAAGAACCACGAAAAGTTCTTGTATTTTAAGATACAATCTGACGCTATTAAAGAAAAAACTTCCAGCTCGCTGAAATATGTTCACTTGCTGCAAACCAACAAAACCACGAAAAGTTCTTGTATTTGAAGATAAAATCTTTTTGCTTTGAAGAAGAAAGATCTAGCTGACTGAAATAAGTTCATGAGATGAAAACCAACAAAAATTGACAAGAACCACGAAAAGTTCTTGTGTTTTAAGATAAAATCTTACGCAATTAAAGAAAAAAACTTCTCACTCACTGAAATATGTTCATTTGCTGAAAACCAACAAAACCACGAAAAGTTCTTGTATTTGAAGATAAAATCTTTTTGCTTTGAAGAAGAAAGATCTAGCTGACTGAAATAAGTTCATGAGATGAAAACCAACAAAAATTGACAAGAACCACGAAAAGTTCTTGTGTTTTAAGATAAAATCTTATGCAATTAAAGAAAAAACTGACAGCTCGCTGAAATATGTTCATTTGATGAAAACCAACAAAACCACGAAAAGTTCTTGTATTTGAAGATAAAATCTTTTTGCTTTGAAGAAGAAAGATCGAGCTGACTGAAATAAGTTCATGAGATGAAAACCAACAAAAATTGACAAGAACCACGAAAAGTTCTTGTGTTTTAAGATAAAATCTTACGCTGTTGAAGAAAAAACTTACAGCTCGCTGAAATATGTTCATTTGCTGAAAACCAACAAAACCACGAAAAGTTCTTGTATTTGAAGATAAAATCTTTTTGCTTTGAAGAAGAAAGATCTAGCTGACTGAAATAAGTTCATTAGATGAAAACCAACAAAAATTGACAAGAACCACGAAAAGTTCTTGTATTTTAAGATACAATCTGACGCTATTAAAGAAAAAACTTCCAGCTCGCTGAAATATGTTCATTTGGTGAAAACCAACAAAACCACGAAAAGTTCTTGTATTTGAAGATAAAATCTTTTTGCTTTGAAGAAGAAAGATCTAGCTGACTGAAATAAGTTCATGAGATGAAAATCAACAAAAATTGACAAGAACCACGAAAAGTTCTTGTGTTTTAAGATAAAATCTTACGCAATTAAAGAAAAAAACTTCTCACTCACTGAAATATGCTCATTTGCTGAAAACCAACAAAACCACGAAAAGTTCTTGTATTTGAAGATAAAATCTTTTTGCTTTGAAGAAGAAAGATCTAGCTGACTGAAATAAGTTCATGAGATGAAAACCAACAAAAATTGACAAGAACCACGAAAAGTTCTTGTGTTTTAAGATAAAATCTTCCGCAATTAAAGAAAAAACTGACAGCTCGCTGAAATATGTTCATTTGATGAAAACCAACAAAACCACGAAAAGTTCTTGTATTTGAAGATAAAATCTTTTTGCTTTGAAGAAGGAAGATCTAGCTGACTGAAATAAGATCATGAGATGAAAACCAACAAAAATGGACAAGAACCACAAAAAGTTCTTGTATTTTAAGATAAAATCTGACGCTATTAAAGAAAAAACTTCCAGCTCGCTGAAATATGTTCATTTGGTGAAAATCAACAAAACCACGAAAAGTTCTTGTATTTGAAGATAAAATCTTTTTGCTTTGAAGAAGAAAGATCTAGCTGACTGAAATAAGTTCATTAGATGAAAACCAACAAAAATTGACAAGAACCACGAAAAGTTCTTGTCTTTTAAGATAAAATCTGACGCTGTTAAAGAAAAAACTTACAGCTCGCTGAAATATGTTCATTTGATGAAAACCAACAAAACCACGAAAAGTTCTTGTATTTGAAGATAAAATCTTTTTGCTTTGAAGAAGAAAGATCTAGCTGACTGAAATAAGTTCATCAGATGAAAACCAACAAAAATTGACAAGAACCACGAAAAGTTCTTGTATTTTAAGATAAAATCTTACGCTATTAAAGAAAAAACTTCTCACTCGCTGAAATATGCTCATTTGGTGAAAACCAACAAAACCACGAAAAGTTCTTGTATTTGAAGATAAAATCTTTTTGCTTTGAAGAAGAAAGATCTAGCTGACTGAAATAAGTTCATGAGATGAAAACCAACAAAAATTGACAAGAACCACGAAAATTTCTTGTATTTTAAGATAAAATCTTACGCTATTAAAGAAAAAACTTCTCGCTCACTGAAATATGTTCACTTGCTGAAAACCAACAAAACCACGAAAAGTTCTTGTATTTGAAGATAAAATCTTTTTGCTTTGAAGAAGAAAGATCTAGCTGACTGAAATAAGTTCATGAGATGAAAACCAACAAAAATTGACAAGAACCACGAAAAGTTCTTGTCCTTCAAGATAAAATCTGACGCTATTAAAGAAAAAACGTCCAGCTCGCTGAAATATGTTCATTTGCTGAAAACCAACAAAACCACGAAAAGTTCTTGTATTTGAAGATAAAATCTTTTTGCTTTGAAGAAGAAAGATCTTGCTGACTGAAATAAGTTCATGAGATGAAAACCAACAAAAATTGACAAGAACCACGAAAAGTTCTTGTATTTTAAGATAAAATCTTACGCAATTAAAGAAAAAAACTTCTCACTCACTGAAATATGCTCATTTGCTGAAAACCAACAAAACCACGAAAAGTTCTTGTATTTGAAGATAAAATCGTTTTGCTTTGAAGAAGAAAGATCTAGCTGACTGAACTAAGTTCATGAGATGAAAACCAACAAAAATTGACAAGAACCACGAAAAGTTCTTGTCTTTTAAGATAAAATCTGACGCGATTAAAGAAAAAACTTACAGCTCTCTGAAATATGTTCATTTGCTGAAAACCAACAAAACCACGTAAAGTTCTTGTATTTGAAGATAAAATCTTTTTGCATTAAAGAAGATCTGGCTGACTGAACTAAGTTCATTGGATGAAAACCAACAAAAATTGACAAGAACCACGAAAATTTCTTGTATTTTAAGATAAAATCTTACGCTATGAAAGAAAAAACTTCTGGCTCACTGAAATATGTTCACTTGCTGAAAACCAACAAAACCACGAAAAGTTCTTGTATTTGAAGATGAAACCTTTTTGCTTTGAAGAAGAAAGATCCAGCTGACTGAAATAAGTTCATTAGATGAAAACCAACAAAAATTGACAAGAACCACGAAAAGTTCTTGTATTTTAAGATAAAATCTGACGCTATTAAAGAAAAAACTTCCAGCTCGCTGAAATATGTTCATTTGCTGAAAACCAACAAAACCACGAAAAGTTCTTGTATTTGAAGATAAAATCTTTTTGCTTTGAAGAAGAAAGATCAAGCTGACTGAAATAAGTTCATTGGATGAAAACCAACAAAAATTGACAAGAACCACGAAAAGTTCTTGTATTTTAAGATAAAATCTTACGCTATTAAAGAAAAAACTTCGAGCATGCTGAAATATGTTCACTTGCTCAAAACCAACACAACCATTAAAAATTCTTGTATTTGAAGATAAAATCTTTTTGCTTTGAAGAAGAAAGATCCAGCTGACTGAAATAAGTTCATTGGATGAAAACCAACAAAAATTGACAAGAACCACGAAAAGTTCTTGTCTTTTAAAATAAAATCTGACGCTATTAAAGAAAAAACTTCCAGCTCGCTGAAATATGCTCATTTGCTGAAAACCAACAAAACCACGAAAAGTTCTTGTATTTGAAGATAAAATCTTTTTGCTTTGAAGAAGAAAGATCTAGCTGACTGAAATAAGTTCATGAGATGAAAACCAACAAAAATTGACAAGAACCACGAAAAGTTCTTGTCTTTTAAGATAAAATCTGACGCTGTTGAAGAAAAAACTTACAGCTCGCTGAAATATGTTCATTTGCTGAAAACCAACAAAACCACGAAAAGTTCTTGTATTTGAAGATAAAATCTTTTTGCTTTGAAGAAGAAAGATCTAGCTGACTGAAATAAGTTCATGAGATGAAAACCAACAAAAATTGACAAGAACCACGAAAAGTTCTTGTATTTTAAGATAAAATCTTACGCTATTAAAGAAAAAACTTCCAGCTCGCTGAAATATGTTCACTTGCTGAAAACCAACAAAACCACGAAAAGTTCTTGTGTTTGAAGATAAAATCTTTTTGCTATGAAGAAGAAAGATCCAGCTGACTGAAATAAGTTCATTGGATGAAAACCAACAAAAATTGACAAGAACCACGAAAAGTTCTTGTATTTTAAGATAAAATCTGACGCTATTAAAGAAAAAACTTCTGGCTCGCTGAAATATGTTCATTTGCTGAAAACCAACAAAACCACGAAAAGTTCTTGTATTTGAAGATAAAATCTTTTTGCTTTGAAGAAGAAAGATCTAGCTGACTGAAATAAGTTCATTAGATGAAAACCAACAAAAAATGACAAGAACCACGAAAAGTTCTTGTCTTTTAAGATAAAATCTGACGCTGTTAAAGAAAAAACTTCCAGCTCGCTGAAATATGTTCATTTGCTGAAAACCAACAAAACCACGAAAAGTTCTTGTATTTGAAGATAAAATCTTTTTGCTTTGAAGAAGGAAGATCTAGCTGACTGAAATAAGTTCATGAGATGAAAACCAACAAAAATTGACAAGAACCACGAAAAGTTCTTGTGTTTTAAGATAAAATCTTACGCTGTTAAAGAAAAAACTTACAGCTCGCTGAAATATGTTCATTTGCTGAAAACCAACAAAACCACGAAAAGTTCTTGTATTTGAAGATAAAATCTTTTTGCTTTGAAGAAGAAAGATCTAGCTGACTGAAATAAGTTCATGAGATGAAAACCAACAAAAATTGACAAGAACCACGAAAAGTTCTTGTATTTTAAGATAAAATCTGACGCTATTAAAGAAAAAACTTCCAGCTCGCTGAAATATGTTCATTTGGTGAAAATCAACAAAACCACGAAAAGTTCTTGTATTTGAAGATAAAATCTTTTTGCTTTGAAGAAGAAAGATCTCGCTGACTGAAATAAGTTCATTAGATGAAAACCAACAAAAATTGACAAGAACCACGAAAAGTTCTTGTCTTTTAAGATAAAATCTGACGCTGTTAAAGAAAAAACTTACAGCTCGCTGAAATATGTTCATTTGATGAAAACCAACAAAACCACGAAAAGTTCTTGTATTTGAAGATAAAATCTTTTTGCTTTGAAGAAGAAAGATCTAGCTGACTGCAATAAGTTCATCAGATGAAAACCAACAAAAATTGACAAGAACCACGAAAAGTTCTTGTATTTTAAGATAAAATCTTACGCTATTAAAGAAAAAACTTCTCACTCGCTGAAATATGCTCATTTGGTGAAAACCAACAAAACCACGAAAAGTTCTTGTATTTGAAGATAAAATCTTTTTGCTTTGAAGAAGAAAGATCTAGCTGACTGAAATAAGTTCATGAGATGAAAACCAACAAAAATTGACAAGAACCACGAAAATTTCTTGTATTTTAAGATAAAATCTTACGCTATTAAAGAAAAAACTTCTCGCTCACTGAAATATGTTCACTTGCTGAAAACCAACAAAACCACGAAAAGTTCTTGTATTTGAAGATAAAATCTTTTTGCTTTGAAGAAGAAAGATCTAGCTGACTGAAATAAGTTCATGAGATGAAAACCAACAAAAATTGACAAGAACCACGAAAAGTTCTTGTCCTTCAAGATAAAATCTGACGCTATTAAAGAAAAAACGTCCAGCTCGCTGAAATATGTTCATTTGCTGAAAACCAACAAAACCACGAAAAGTTCTTGTATTTGAAGATAAAATCTTTTTGCTTTGAAGAAGAAAGATCTTGCTGACTGAAATAAGTTCATGAGATGAAAACCAACAAAAATTGACAAGAACCACGAAAAGTTCTTGTATTTTAAGATAAAATCTTACGCAATTAAAGAAAAAAACTTACAGCTCGCTGAAATATGTTCATTTGCTGAAAACCAACAAAACCACGAAAAGTTCTTGTATTTGAAGATAAAATCTTTTTGCTTTGAAGAAGAAAGATCTAGCTGACTGAAATAAGTTCATGAGATGAAAACCAACAAAAATTGACAAGAACCACGAAAAGTTCTTGTATTTTAAGATAAAATCTGACGCTATTGAAGAAAAAACTTCCAGCTCGCTGAAATATGTTCACTTGCTGAAAACCAACAAAACCACGAAAAGTTCTTGTGTTTGAAGATAAAATCTTTTTGCTTTGAAGAAGAAAGATCCAGCTGACTGAAATAAGTTCATTGGATGAAAACCAACAAAAATTGACAAGAACCACGAAAAGTTCTTGTATTTTAAGATAAAATCTGACGCTATTAAAGAAAAAACTTCTGGCTCGCTGAAATATGTTCATTTGCTGAAAACCAACAAAACCACGAAAAGTTCTTGTATTTGAAGATAAAATCTTTTTGCTTTGAAGAAGAAAGATCTAGCTGACTGAAATAAGTTCATTAGATGAAAACCAACAAAAAATGACAAGAACCACGAAAAGTTCTTGTCTTTTAAGATAAAATCTGACGCTGTTAAAGAAAAAACTTCCAGCTCGCTGAAATATGTTCATTTGCTGAAAACCAACAAAACCACGAAAAGTTCTTGTATTTGAAGATAAAATCTTTTTGCTTTGAAGAAGAAAGATCTAGCTGACTGAAATAAGTTCATGAGATGAAAACCAACAAAAATTGACAAGAACAACGAAAAGTTCTTGTATTTTAAGATAAAATCTTACGCAATTAAAGAAAAAAACTTCTCACTCACTGAAATATGCTCATTTGCTGAAAACCAACAAAACCACGAAAAGTTCTTGTGTTTGAAGATAAAATCTTTTTGCTTTGAAGAAGAAAGATCTAGCTGACTGAAATAAGTTCATGAGATGAAAACCAACAAAAATTGACAAGAACCACGAAAAGTTCTTGTCCTTCAAGATAAAATCTGACGCTATTAAAGAAAAAACGTCCAGCTCGCTGAAATATGTTCATTTGCTGAAAACCAACAAAACCACGAAAAGTTCTTGTATTTGAAGATAAAATCTTTTTGCTTTGAAGAAGAAAGATCTTGCTGACTGAAATAAGTTCATGAGATGAAAACCAACAAAAATTGACAAGAACCACGAAAAGTTCTTGTATTTTAAGATAAAATCTTACGCAATTAAAGAAAAAAACTTCTCACTCACTGAAATATGCTCATTTGCTGAAAACCAACAAAACCACGAAAAGTTCTTGTATTTGAAGATAAAATCGTTTTGCTTTGAAGAAGAAAGATCTAGCTGACTGAACTAAGTTCATGAGATGAAAACCAACAAAAATTGACAAGAACCACGAAAAGTTCTTGTCTTTTAAGATAAAATCTGACGCGATTAAAGAAAAAACTTACAGCTCTCTGAAATATGTTCATTTGCTGAAAACCAACAAAACCACGTAAAGTTCTTGTATTTGAAGATAAAATCTTTTTGCATTAAAGAAGATCTGGCTGACTGAACTAAGTTCATTGGATGAAAACCAACAAAAATTGACAAGAACCACGAAAATTTCTTGTATTTTAAGATAAAATCTTACGCTATGAAAGAAAAAACTTCTGGCTCACTGAAATATGTTCACTTGCTGAAAACCAACAAAACCACGAAAAGTTCTTGTATTTGAAGATGAAACCTTTTTGCTTTGAAGAAGAAAGATCCAGCTGACTGAAATAAGTTCATTAGATGAAAACCAACAAAAATTGACAAGAACCACGAAAAGTTCTTGTATTTTAAGATAAAATCTGACGCTATTAAAGAAAAAACTTCCAGCTCGCTGAAATATGTTCATTTGCTGAAAACCAACAAAACCACGAAAAGTTCTTGTATTTGAAGATAAAATCTTTTTGCTTTGAAGAAGAAAGATCAAGCTGACTGAAATAAGTTCATTGGATGAAAACCAACAAAAATTGACAAGAACCACGAAAAGTTCTTGTATTTTAAGATAAAATCTTACGCTATTAAAGAAAAAACTTCGAGCATGCTGAAATATGTTCACTTGCTCAAAACCAACACAACCATTAAAAATTCTTGTATTTGAAGATAAAATCTTTTTGCTTTGAAGAAGAAAGATCCAGCTGACTGAAATAAGTTCATTGGATGAAAACCAACAAAAATTGACAAGAACCACGAAAAGTTCTTGTCTTTTAAAATAAAATCTGACGCTATTAAAGAAAAAACTTCCAGCTCGCTGAAATATGCTCATTTGCTGAAAACCAACAAAACCACGAAAAGTTCTTGTATTTGAAGATAAAATCTTTTTGCTTTGAAGAAGAAAGATCTAGCTGACTGAAATAAGTTCATGAGATGAAAACCAACAAAAATTGACAAGAACCACGAAAAGTTCTTGTCTTTTAAGATAAAATCTGACGCTGTTGAAGAAAAAACTTACAGCTCGCTGAAATATGTTCATTTGCTGAAAACCAACAAAACCACGAAAAGTTCTTGTATTTGAAGATAAAATCTTTTTGCTTTGAAGAAGAAAGATCTAGCTGACTGAAATAAGTTCATGAGATGAAAACCAACAAAAATTGACAAGAACCACGAAAAGTTCTTGTATTTTAAGATAAAATCTTACGCTATTAAAGAAAAAACTTCCAGCTCGCTGAAATATGTTCACTTGCTGAAAACCAACAAAACCACGAAAAGTTCTTGTGTTTGAAGATAAAATCTTTTTGCTATGAAGAAGAAAGATCCAGCTGACTGAAATAAGTTCATTGGATGAAAACCA
This sequence comes from Heptranchias perlo, assembly GCF_035084215.1. NCBI lineage: Eukaryota > Metazoa > Chordata > Chondrichthyes > Hexanchiformes > Hexanchidae > Heptranchias > Heptranchias perlo. The sequence goes on from NW_027138483.1 coordinate 1,014,238, forward strand.
ACAAAAATTGACAAGAACCACGAAAAGTTCTTGTATTTTAAGATAAAATCTGACGCTATTAAAGAAAAAACTTCTGGCTCGCTGAAATATGTTCATTTGCTGAAAACCAACAAAACCACGAAAAGTTCTTGTATTTGAAGATAAAATCTTTTTGCTTTGAAGAAGAAAGATCTAGCTGACTGAAATAAGTTCATTAGATGAAAACCAACAAAAAATGACAAGAACCACGAAAAGTTCTTGTCTTTTAAGATAAAATCTGACGCTGTTAAAGAAAAAACTTCCAGCTCGCTGAAATATGTTCATTTGCTGAAAACCAACAAAACCACGAAAAGTTCTTGTATTTGAAGATAAAATCTTTTTGCTTTGAAGAAGGAAGATCTAGCTGACTGAAATAAGTTCATGAGATGAAAACCAACAAAAATTGACAAGAACCACGAAAAGTTCTTGTGTTTTAAGATAAAATCTTACGCTGTTAAAGAAAAAACTTACAGCTCGCTGAAATATGTTCATTTGCTGAAAACCAACAAAACCACGAAAAGTTCTTGTATTTGAAGATAAAATCTTTTTGCTTTGAAGAAGAAAGATCTAGCTGACTGAAATAAGTTCATGAGATGAAAACCAACAAAAATTGACAAGAACCACGAAAAGTTCTTGTATTTTAAGATAAAATCTGACGCTATTAAAGAAAAAACTTCCAGCTCGCTGAAATATGTTCATTTGGTGAAAATCAACAAAACCACGAAAAGTTCTTGTATTTGAAGATAAAATCTTTTTGCTTTGAAGAAGAAAGATCTCGCTGACTGAAATAAGTTCATTAGATGAAAACCAACAAAAATTGACAAGAACCACGAAAAGTTCTTGTCTTTTAAGATAAAATCTGACGCTGTTAAAGAAAAAACTTACAGCTCGCTGAAATATGTTCATTTGATGAAAACCAACAAAACCACGAAAAGTTCTTGTATTTGAAGATAAAATCTTTTTGCTTTGAAGAAGAAAGATCTAGCTGACTGCAATAAGTTCATCAGATGAAAACCAACAAAAATTGACAAGAACCACGAAAAGTTCTTGTATTTTAAGATAAAATCTTACGCTATTAAAGAAAAAACTTCTCACTCGCTGAAATATGCTCATTTGGTGAAAACCAACAAAACCACGAAAAGTTCTTGTATTTGAAGATAAAATCTTTTTGCTTTGAAGAAGAAAGATCTAGCTGACTGAAATAAGTTCATGAGATGAAAACCAACAAAAATTGACAAGAACCACGAAAATTTCTTGTATTTTAAGATAAAATCTTACGCTATTAAAGAAAAAACTTCTCGCTCACTGAAATATGTTCACTTGCTGAAAACCAACAAAACCACGAAAAGTTCTTGTATTTGAAGATAAAATCTTTTTGCTTTGAAGAAGAAAGATCTAGCTGACTGAAATAAGTTCATGAGATGAAAACCAACAAAAATTGACAAGAACCACGAAAAGTTCTTGTCCTTCAAGATAAAATCTGACGCTATTAAAGAAAAAACGTCCAGCTCGCTGAAATATGTTCATTTGCTGAAAACCAACAAAACCACGAAAAGTTCTTGTATTTGAAGATAAAATCTTTTTGCTTTGAAGAAGAAAGATCTTGCTGACTGAAATAAGTTCATGAGATGAAAACCAACAAAAATTGACAAGAACCACGAAAAGTTCTTGTATTTTAAGATAAAATCTTACGCAATTAAAGAAAAAAACTTACAGCTCGCTGAAATATGTTCATTTGCTGAAAACCAACAAAACCACGAAAAGTTCTTGTATTTGAAGATAAAATCTTTTTGCTTTGAAGAAGAAAGATCTAGCTGACTGAAATAAGTTCATGAGATGAAAACCAACAAAAATTGACAAGAACCACGAAAAGTTCTTGTATTTTAAGATAAAATCTGACGCTATTGAAGAAAAAACTTCCAGCTCGCTGAAATATGTTCACTTGCTGAAAACCAACAAAACCACGAAAAGTTCTTGTGTTTGAAGATAAAATCTTTTTGCTTTGAAGAAGAAAGATCCAGCTGACTGAAATAAGTTCATTGGATGAAAACCAACAAAAATTGACAAGAACCACGAAAAGTTCTTGTATTTTAAGATAAAATCTGACGCTATTAAAGAAAAAACTTCTGGCTCGCTGAAATATGTTCATTTGCTGAAAACCAACAAAACCACGAAAAGTTCTTGTATTTGAAGATAAAATCTTTTTGCTTTGAAGAAGAAAGATCTAGCTGACTGAAATAAGTTCATTAGATGAAAACCAACAAAAAATGACAAGAACCACGAAAAGTTCTTGTCTTTTAAGATAAAATCTGACGCTGTTAAAGAAAAAACTTCCAGCTCGCTGAAATATGTTCATTTGCTGAAAACCAACAAAACCACGAAAAGTTCTTGTATTTGAAGATAAAATCTTTTTGCTTTGAAGAAGAAAGATCTAGCTGACTGAAATAAGTTCATGAGATGAAAACCAACAAAAATTGACAAGAACAACGAAAAGTTCTTGTATTTTAAGATAAAATCTTACGCAATTAAAGAAAAAAACTTCTCACTCACTGAAATATGCTCATTTGCTGAAAACCAACAAAACCACGAAAAGTTCTTGTGTTTGAAGATAAAATCTTTTTGCTTTGAAGAAGAAAGATCTAGCTGACTGAAATAAGTTCATGAGATGAAAACCAACAAAAATTGACAAGAACCACGAAAAGTTCTTGTATTTTAAGATAAAATCTTACGCTATTAAAGAAAAAACTTCCAGCTCGCTGAAATATGTTCACTTGCTGAAAACCAACAAAACCACGAAAAGTTCTTGTGTTTGAAGATAAAATCTTTTTGCTATGAAGAAGAAAGATCCAGCTGACTGAAATAAGTTCATTGGATGAAAACCAACAAAAATTGACAAGAACCACGAAAAGTTCTTGTATTTTAAGATAAAATCTGACGCTATTAAAGAAAAAACTTCTGGCTCGCTGAAATATGTTCATTTGCTGAAAACCAACAAAACCACGAAAAGTTCTTGTATTTGAAGATAAAATCTTTTTGCTTTGAAGAAGAAAGATCTAGCTGACTGAAATAAGTTCATTAGATGAAAACCAACAAAAAATGACAAGAACCACGAAAAGTTCTTGTCTTTTAAGATAAAATCTGACGCTGTTAAAGAAAAAACTTCCAGCTCGCTGAAATATGTTCATTTGCTGAAAACCAACAAAACCACGAAAAGTTCTTGTATTTGAAGATAAAATCTTTTTGCTTTGAAGAAGAAAGATCTAGCTGACTGAAATAAGTTCATGAGATGAAAACCAACAAAAATTGACAAGAACCACGAAAAGTTCTTGTATTTTAAGATAAAATCTTACGCAATTAAAGAAAAAAACTTCTCACTCACTGAAATATGCTCATTTGCTGAAAACCAACAAAACCACGAAAAGTTCTTGTATTTGAAGATAAAATCTTTTTGCTTTGAAGAAGAAAGATCTAGCTGACTGAAATAAGTTCATTCGATCAAAACCAACAAAAATTGACAAAAACCACGAAAAGTTCTTGTCTTTTAAGATAAAATCTGACGCTGTTGAAGAAAAAACTTCCAGCTCGCTGAAATATGTTCATTTGCTGAAAACCAATAAAACCACGAAAAGTTCTTGTATTTGAAGATAAAATCTTTTTGCTTTGAAGAAGTAAGATCGAGCTGACTGAAATAAGTTCATTGGATGAAAACCAACAAAAATTGACAAGAACCACGAAAAGTTCTTGTATTTTAAGATAAAATCTTATGCTATTAAAGAAAAAACTTCTAGCTCGCTGAAATATGTTCACTTGCTGAAAACCAACAAAACCACGAAAAGTTCTTGTATTTGAAGATAAAATCTCTTTGCTTTGAAGAAGAAAGATCTAGCTGACTGAAATAAGTTCATAAAATGAAAACCAACACAAATTTACAAGAACCACGAAAAGTTCTTTTATTTTATGATAAAATCTTACGCTATTAAAGAAAAAACTTCTCACTCACTGAAATATGTTCATTTGCTGAAAACCAACAAAACCACGAAAAGTTCTTGTATTTGAAGATAAAATCTTTTTGCATTAAAGAAGAAAGATCTGGCTGACTGAAATAAGTTCATTAGATGATAACCAACATAAATTGACAAAAACCACGAAAAGTTCTTTTATTTTAAGATGAAATCTGACGCTATTAAAGAGAATACTTCCAGCTCGCTGCGATATGTTAATTTGCTGAAAACCAACAAAACCACGAAAAGTGCTTGCATTTGAAGATAAAATCTTGTTGCATTAAAGAAGAAAGATCTGGCTGACTGAAATAAGTTCATCAGATGAAAACCAACAAAAATTGACAAGAACCACGAAAAGTTCTTGCATTTTAAGATAAAATCTTACGCTATTGAAGAAAAAACTTCTAGCTCGCTGAAATATGTTCACTTGCTGAAAACCAACAAAACCACGAAAAGTTCTTGTATTTGAAGATAAAATCTTTTTGCTTTGAAGAAGAAAGATCTAGCTGACTGAAATAAGTTCATTAGATGAAAACCAACAAAAATTGACAAGAACCACGAAAAGTTCTTGTATTTTAAGATAAAATCTTACGCTATTAAAGAAAAAACTTCTCACTCACTGAAATATGTTCATTTGCTGAAAACCAACAAAACCACGAAAAGATCTTGTATTTGAAGATAAAATCTTTTTGCTTTGAAGAAGAAAGATCTAGCTGACTGAAATAAGTTCATTCGATGAAAATCAAGAAAAATTGACAAGAACCACGAAAAGTTCTTGTATTTTAAGATAAAATCTTAAGCTATTCAAGAAAAAACTTCGAGCTCGCTGAAATATGTTCACTTGCTGAAAACCAACAAAACCACGAAAAGTTCTTGTATTTGAAGAGAAAATCTTTTTGCTTTGAAGAAGAAAGATCAAGCTGACTGAAATAAGTTCATTGGATGAAAACCAACAAAAATTGACAAGAACCACGAAAAGTTCTTGTATTTTAAGATAAAATCTTACGCTATTAAAGAAAAAACTTCGAGCATGCTGAAATATGTTCACTTGCTCAAAACCAACAAAACCATTAAAAGTTCTTGTATTTGAAGATAAAATCTTTTTGCTTTGAAGAAGAAAGATCCAGCTGACTGAAATAAGTTCATTGGATGAAAACCAACAAAAATTGACAAGAACCACGAAAAGTTCTTGTCTTTTAAGATAAAATCTGACGCTATTAAAGAAAAAACTTCCAGCTCGCTGAAATATGCTCATTTGCTGAAAACCAACAAAACCACGAAAAGTTCTTGTATTTGAAGATAAAATCTTTTTGCTTTGAAGAAGAAAGATCTAGCTGACTGAAATAAGTTCATTCGATGAAAATCAACAAAAATTGACAAGAACCACGAAAAGTTCTTGTATTTTAAGATAAAATCTGACGCTATTAAAGAAAAAACTTCCAGCTCGCTGAAATATGTTCACTTGCTGAAAACCAACAAAACCACGAAAAGTTCTTGTATTTGAAGATAACATCTTTTTGCTTTGAAGAAGAAAGATCTAGCTGACTGAAATAAGTTCATCAGATGAAAACCAACAAAAATTGACAAGAACCACGAAATGTTCTTGCATTTTAAGATAAAATCTGACGCTATTGAAGAAAAAACTTCTGTTTCGCTGAAATCTGTTCATTTGCTGAAAACCAACAAAACCACGAAAAGTTCTTGTATTTGAAGATAAAATCTTTTTGCTTTGAAGAAGAAAGATCTAGCTGACTGAAATAAGTTCATGAGATGAAAACCAACAAAAATTGACAAGAACCACGAAAAGTTCTTGTATTTTAAGATAAAATCTTACGCTATTAAAGAAAAAACTTCCAGCTCGCTGAAATATGTTCACTTGCTGAAAACCAACAAAACCACGAAAAGTTCTTGTGTTTGAAGATAAAATCTTTTTGCTATGAAGAAGAAAGATCCAGCTGACTGAAATAAGTTCATTGGATGAAAACCAACAAAAATTGACAAGAACCACGAAAAGTTCTTGTATTTTAAGATAAAATCTGACGCTATTAAAGAAAAAACTTCCAGCTCGCTGAAATATGCTCATTTGCTGAAAACGAAAAAAAACACGAAAAGATCTTGTATTTGAAGATAAAATCTTTTTGCTTTGAAGAAGAAAGATCTGGCTGACTGAAATAAGTTCATTAGATGAAAACCAACAAAAATTGACAAGAACCACGAAATGTTCTTGTATTTTAAGATAAAATCTGACACTATTAAAGAAAAAACTTCCAGCTCGCTGAAATATGTTCATTTGCTGAAAACCAACAAAACCACGAAAAGTTCTTGTATTTGAAGATAAAATCTTTTTGCTTTGAAGAAGAAAGATCTAGCTGACTGAAATAAGTTCATTAGATGAAAACCAACAAAAATTGACAAGAACCACGAAAAGTTCTTGTATTTTAAGATAAAATCTGACGCAATTAAAGAAAAAAACTTCTCACTCACTGAAATATGCTCATTTGCTGAAAACCAACAAAACCACGAAAAGTTCTTGTATTTGAAGATAAAATCTTTTTGCTTTGAAGAAGAAAGATCTAGCTGACTGAAATAAGTTCATTAGATGAAAACCAACAAAAAATGACAAGAACCACGAAAAGTTCTTGTCTTTTAAGATAAAATCTGACGCTGTTAAAGAAAAAACTTCCAGCTCGCTGAAATATGTTCATTTGCTGAAAACCAACAAAACCACGAAAAGTTCTTGTATTTGAAGATAAAATCTTTTTGCTTTGAAGAAGAAAGATCTAGCTGACTGAAATAAGTTCATGAGATGAAAACGAACAAAAATTGACAAGAACCACGAAAAGTTCTTGTATTTTAAGATAAAATCTTACGCAATTAAAGAAAAAAACTTCTCACTCACTGAAATATGCTCATTTGCTGAAAACCAACAAAACCACGAAAAGTTCTTGTATTTGAAGATAAAATCTTTTTGCTTTGAAGAAGAAAGATCTAGCTGACTGAAATAAGTTCATTCGATGAAAACCAACAAAAATTGACAAAAACCACGAAAAGTTCTTGTCTTTTAAGATAAAATCTGACGCTGTTAAAGAAAAAACTTCCAGCTCGCTGAAATATGTTCATTTGCTGAAAACCAATAAAACCACGAAAAGTTCTTGTATTTGAAGATAAAATCTTTTTGCTTTGAAGAAGTAAGATCGAGCTGACTGAAATAAGTTCATTAGATGAAAACCAACAAAAATTGACAAGAACCACGAAAAGTTCTTGTATTTTAAGATAAAATCTTATGCTATTAAAGAAAAAACTTCTAGCTCGCTGAAATATGTTCACTTGCTGAAAACCAACAAAACCACGAAAAGTTCTTGTATTTGAAGATAAAATCTTTTTGCTTTGAAGAAGAAAGATCTAGCTGACTGAAATAAGTTCATAAGATGAAAACCAACACAAATTGACAAGAACCACGAAAAGTTCTTTTATTTTATGATAAAATCTTACGCTATTAAAGAAAAAACTTCTCACTCACTGAAATATGTTCATTTGCTGAAAACCAACAAAACCACGAAAAGTTCTTGTATTTGAAGATAAAATCTTTTTGCATTAAAGAAGCAAGATCTGGCTGACTGAAATAAGTTCATCAGATGAAAACCAACAAAAATTGACAAGAACCACGAAAAGTTCTTGTATTTTAAGATAAAATCTGACGCTATTAAAGAAAAAACTTCTGGCTCGCTGAAATATGTTCATTTGCTGAAAACCAACAAAACCACGAAAAGTTCTTGTATTTGAAGATAAAATCTTTTTGCTTTGAAGAAGAAAGATCTAGCTGACTGAAATAAGTTCATGAGATGAAAACCAACAAAAATTGACAAGAACCACGAAAAGTTCTTGTATTTTAAGATAAAATCTGACGCAATTAAAGAAAAAAACTTCTCACTCACTGAAATATGCTCATTTGCTGAAAACCAACAAAACCACGAAAAGTTCTTGTATTTGAAGATAAAATCTTTTTGCTTTGAAGAAGAAAGATCGAGCTGACTGAAATAAGTTCATAAGATGAAAACCAACAAAAAATGACAAGAACCACGAAAAGTTCTTGTCTTTTAAGATAAAATCTGACGCTGTTAAAGAAAAAACTTCCAGCTCGCTGAAATATGTTCATTTGCTGAAAACCAACAAAACCACGAAAAGTTCTTGTATTTGAAGATAAAATCTTTTTGCTTTGAAGAAGAAAGATCTAGCTGACTGAAATAAGTTCATGAGATGAAAACCAACAAAAATTGACAAGAACCACGAAAAGTTCTTGTATTTTAAGATAAAATCTTACGCAATTAAAGAAAAAAACTTCTCACTCACTGAAATATGCTCATTTGCTGAAAACCAACAAAACCACGAAAAGTTCTTGTATTTGAAGATAAAATCTTTTTGCTTTGAAGAAGAAAGATCTAGCTGACTGAAATAAGTTCATTCGATGAAAACCAACAAAAATTGACAAAAACCACGAAAAGTTCTTGTCTTTTAAGATAAAATCTGACGCTGTTAAAGAAAAAACTTCCAGCTCGCTGAAATATGTTCATTTGCTGAAAACCAATAAAACCACGAAAAGTTCTTGTATTTGAAGATAAAATCTTTTTGCTTTGAAGAAGTAAGATCGAGCTGACTGAAATAAGTTCATGAGATGAAAACCAACAAAAATTGACAAGAACCACGAAAAGTTCTTGTATTTTAAGATAAAATCATATGCTATTAAAGAAAAAACTTCTAGCTCGCTGAAATATGTTCACTTGCTGAAAACCAACAAAACCACGAAAAGTTCTTGTATTTGAAGATAAAATCTTTTTGCTTTGAAGAAGAAAGATCTAGCTGACTGAAATAAGTTCATAAGATGAAAACCAACACAAATTGACAAGAACCACGAAAAGTTCTTTTATTTTATGATAAAATCTTACGCTATCAAAGAAAAAACTTCTCACTCACTGAAATATGTTCATTTGCTGAAAACCAACAAAACCACGAAAAGTTCTTGTATTTGAAGAAAAAATCTTTTTGCTTTGAAGAAGAAAGATTGAGCTGACTGAAATAAGTTCATTGGATGAAAACCAACAAAAATTGACAAGAACCACGAAAAGTTCTTGTATTTTAAGATAAAATCTGATGCTATTAAAGAAAAAACTTCCAGCTCGCTGAAATATGTTCATTTGCTGAAAACCAACAAAACCACGAAAAGTTCTTGTATTTGAAGATAAAATCTTTTTGCTTTGAAGAAGAAAGATTGAGCTGACTGAAATAAGTTCATTGGATGAAAACCAACAAAAATTGACAAGAACCACGAAAAGTTCTTGTATTTTAAGATAAAATCTTACGCTATTAAAGAAAAAACTTCGAGCATGCTGAAATATGTTCACTTGCTCAAAACCAACAAAACCATTAAAAGTTCTTGTATTTGAAGATAAAATCTTTTTGCTTTGAAGAAGAAAGATCCAGCTGACTGAAATAAGTTCATTGGATGAAAACCAACAAAAATTGACAAGAACCACGAGAAGTTCTTGTCTTTTAAGATAAAATCTGACGCTATTAAAGAAAAAACTTCCAGCTCGCTGAAATATGCTCATTTGCTGAAAACCAACAAAACCACGAAAAGTTCTTGTATTTGAAGATAAAATCTTTTTGCTTTGAAGAAGAAAGATCTAGCTGACTGAAATAAGTTCATGAGATGAAAACCAACAAAAATTGACAAGAACCACGAAAAGTTCTTGTCTTTTAAGATAAAATCTGACGCTGTTAAAGAAAAAACTTCCAGCTCGCTGAAATATGTTCACTTGCTGAAAACCAACAAAACCACGAAAAGTTCTTGTGTTTGAAGATAAAATCTTTTTGCTATGAAGAAGAAAGATCCAGCTGACTGAAATAAGTTCATTGGATGAAAACCAACAAAAATTGACAAGAACCACGAAAAGTTCTTGTATTTTAAGATAAAATCTGACGCTATTAAAGAAAAAACTTCCAGCTCGCTGAAATATGCTCATTTGCTGAAAACGAAAAAAAACACGAAAAGATCTTGTATTTGAAGATAAAATCTTTTTGCTTTGAAGAAGAAAGATCTGGCTGACTGAAATAAGTTCATTAGATGAAAACCAACAAAAATTGACAACAACCACGAAATGTTCTTGTATTTTAAGATAAAATCTGACACTATTAAAGAAAAAACTTCCAGCTCGCTGAAATATGTTCATTTGCTGAAAACCAACAAAACCACGAAAAGTTCTTGTATTTGAAGATAAAATCTTTTTGCTTTGAAGAAGAAAGATCTAGCTGACTGAAATAAGTTCATTAGATGAAAACCAACAAAAATTGACAAGAACCACGAAAAGTTCTTGTATTTTAAGATAAAATCTGACGCAATTAAAGAAAAAAACTTCTCACTCACTGAAATATGCTCATTTGCTGAAAACCAACAAAACCACGAAAAGTTCTTGTATTTGAAGATAAAATCTTTTTGCTTTGAAGAAGAAAGATCTAGCTGACTGAAATAAGTTCATTAGATGAAAACCAACAAAAAATGACAAGAACCACGAAAAGTTCTTGTCTTTTAAGATAAAATCTGACGCTGTTAAAGAAAAAACTTCCAGCTCGCTGAAATATGTTCATTTGCTGAAAACCAACAAAACCACGAAAAGTTCTTGTATTTGAAGATAAAATCTTTTTGCTTTGAAGAAGAAAGATCTAGCTGACTGAAATAAGTTCATGAGATGAAAACCAACAAAAATTGACAAGAACCACGAAAAGTTCTTGTATTTTAAGATAAAATCTTACGCAATTAAAGAAAAAAACTTCTCACTCACTGAAATATGCTCATTTGCTGAAAACCAACAAAACCACGAAAAGTTCTTGTATTTGAAGATAAAATCTTTTTGCTTTGAAGAAGAAAGATCTAGCTGACTGAAATAAGTTCATTCGATGAAAACCAACAAAAATTGACAAAAACCACGAAAAGTTCTTGTCTTTTAAGATAAAATCTGACGCTGTTAAAGAAAAAACTTCCAGCTCGCTGAAATATGTTCATTTGCTGAAAACCAATAAAACCACGAAAAGTTCTTGTATTTGAAGATAAAATCTTTTTGCTTTGAAGAAGTAAGATCGAGCTGACTGAAATAAGTTCATTAGATGAAAACCAACAAAAATTGACAAGAACCACGAAAAGTTCTTGTATTTTAAGATAAAATCTTATGCTATTAAAGAAAAAACTTCTAGCTCGCTGAAATATGTTCACTTGCTGAAAACCAACAAAACCACGAAAAGTTCTTGTATTTGAAGATAAAATCTTTTTGCTTTGAAGAAGAAAGATCTAGCTGACTGAAATAAGTTCATAAGATGAAAACCAACACAAATTGACAAGAACCACGAAAAGTTCTTTTATTTTATGATAAAATCTTACGCTATTAAAGAAAAAACTTCTCACTCACTGAAATATGTTCATTTGCTGAAAACCAACAAAACCACGAAAAGATCTTGTATTTGAAGATAAAATCTTTTTGCTTTGAAGAAGAAAGATCTAGCTGACTGAAATAAGTTCATTCGATGAAAATCAACAAAAATTGACAAGAACCACGAAAAGTTCTTGTATTTTAAGATAAAATCTTACGCTATTAAAGAAAAAACTTCCAGCTCGCTGAAATATGTTCACTTGCTGAAAACCAACAAAACCACGAAAAGTTCTTGTATTTGAAGATAAAATCTTTTTGCTTTGAAGAAGAAAGATTGAGCTGACTGAAATAAGTTCATTGGATAAAAACCAACAAAAATTGACAAGAACCACGAAAAGTTCTTGTATTTTAAGATAAAATCTGATGCTATTCAAGAAAAAACTTCCAGCTCGCTGAAATATGTTCATTTGCTGAAAACCAACAAAACCACGAAAAGTTCTTGTATTTGAAGATAAAATCTTTTTGCATTAAAGAAGCAAGATCTGGCTGACTGAAATAAGTTCATCAGATGAAAACCAACAAAAATTGACAAGAACCACGAAAAGTTCTTGTATTTTAAGATAAAATCTGACGCTATTAAAGAAAAAACTTCTGGCTCGCTGAAATATGTTCATTTGCTGAAAACCAACAAAACCACGAAAAGTTCTTGTATTTGAAGATAAAATCTTTTTGCTTTGAAGAAGAAAGATCTAGCTGACTGAAATAAGTTCATGAGATGAAAACCAACAAAAATTGACAAGAACCACGAAAAGTTCTTGTATTTTAAGATAAAATCTGACGCAATTAAAGAAAAAAACTTCTCACTCACTGAAATATGCTCATTTGCTGAAAACCAACAAAACCACGAAAAGTTCTTGTATTTGAAGATAAAATCTTTTTGCTTTGAAGAAGAAAGATCTAGCTGACTGAAATAAGTTCATTCGATGAAAACCAACAAAAAATGACAAGAACCACGAAAAGTTCTTGTCTTTTAAGATAAAATCTGACGCTGTTAAAGAAAAAACTTCCAGCTCGCTGAAATATGTTCATTTGCTGAAAACCAACAAAACCACGAAAAGTTCTTGTATTTGAAGATAAAATCTTTTTGCTTTGAAGAAGAAAGATCTAGCCGACTGAAATAAGTTCATGAGATGAAAACCAACAAAAATTGACAAGAACCACGAAAAGTTCTTGTATTTTAAGATAAAATCTTACGCAATTAAAGAAAAAAACTTCTCACTCACTGAAATATGCTCATTTGCTGAAAACCAACAAAACCACGAAAAGTTCTTGTATTTGAAGATAAAATCTTTTTGCTTTGAAGAAGAAAGATCTAGCTGACTGAAATAAGTTCATTCGATGAAAACCAACAAAAATTGACAAAAACCACGAAAAGTTCTTGTCTTTTAAGATAAAATCTGACGCTGTTAAAGAAAAAACTTCCAGCTCGCTGAAATATGTTCATTTGCTGAAAACCAATAAAACCACGAAAAGTTCTTGTATTTGAAGATAAAATCTTTTTGCTTTGAAGAAGTAAGATCGAGCTGACTGAAATAAGTTCATTAGATGAAAACCAACAAAAATTGACAAGAACCACGAAAAGTTCTTGTATTTTAAGATAAAATCATATGCTATTAAAGAAAAAACTTCTAGCTCGCTGAAATATGTTCACTTGCTGAAAACCAACAAAACCACGAAAAGTTCTTGTATTTGAAGATAAAATCTTTTTGCTTTGAAGAAGAAAGATCTAGCTGACTGAAATAAGTTCATAAGATGAAAACCAACACAAATTGACAAGAACCACGAAAAGTTCTTTTATTTTATGATAAAATCTTACGCTATTAAAGAAAAAACTTCTCACTCACTGAAATATGTTCATTTGCTGAAAACCAACAAAACCACGAAAAGATCTTGTATTTGAAGATAAAATCTTTTTGCTTTGAAGAAGAAAGATCTTGCTGACTGAAATAAGTTCATTCGATGAAAATCAACAAAAATTGACAAGAACCACGAAAAGTTCTTGTCTTTTAAGATAAAATCTGACGCTGTTAAAGAAAAAACTTCCAGCTCGCTGAAATATGTTCATTTGCTGAAAACCAACAAAACCACGAAAAGTTCTTGTATTTGAAGATAAAATCTTTTTGCTTTGAAGAAGAAAGATCTAGCTGACTGAAATAAGTTCATGAGATGAAAACCAACAAAAATTGACAAGAACCACGAAAAGTTCTTGTATTTTAAGATAAAATCTTACGCAATTAAAGAAAAAAACTTCTCACTCACTGAAATATGCTCATTTGCTGAAAACCAACAAAACCACGAAAAGTTCTTGTATTTGAAGATAAAATCTTTTTGCTTTGAAGAAGAAAGATCTAGCTGACTGAAATAAGTTCATTCGATGAAAACCAACAAAAATTGACAAAAACCACGAAAAGTTCTTGTCTTTTAAGATAAAATCTGACGCTGTTAAAGAAAAAACTTCCAGCTCGCTGAAATATGTTCATTTGCTGAAAACCAATAAAACCACGAAAAGTTCTTGTATTTGAAGATAAAATCTTTTTGCTTTGAAGAAGTAAGATCGAGCTGACTGAAATAAGTTCATTAGATGAAAACCAACAAAAATTGACAAGAACCACGAAAAGTTCTTGTATTTTAAGATAAAATCATATGCTATTAAAGAAAAAACTTCTAGCTCGCTGAAATATGTTCACTTGCTGAAAACCAACAAAACCACGAAAAGTTCTTGTATTTGAAGATAAAATCTTTTTGCTTTGAAGAAGAAAGATCTAGCTGACTGAAATAAGTTCATAAGATGAAAACCAACACAAATTGACAAGAACCACGAAAAGTTCTTTTATTTTATGATAAAATCTTACGCTATTAAAGAAAAAACTTCTCACTCACTGAAATATGTTCATTTGCTGAAAACCAACAAAACCACGAAAAGATCTTGTATTTGAAGATAAAATCTTTTTGCTTTGAAGAAGAAAGATCTTGCTGACTGAAATAAGTTCATTCGATGAAAATCAACAAAAATTGACAAGAACCACGAAAAGTTCTTGTATTTTAAGATAAAATCTTACGCTATTAAAGAAAAAACTTCCAGCTCGCTGAAATATGTTCACTTGCTGAAAACCAACAAAACCACGAAAAGTTCTTGTATTTGAAGATAAAATCTTTTTGCTTTGAAGAAGAAAGATTGAGCTGACTGAAATAAGTTCATTGGATGAAAACCAACAAAAATTGACAAGAACCACGAAAAGTTCTTGTATTTTAAGATAAAATCTGATGCTATTAAAGAAAAAACTTCCAGCTCGCTGAAATATGTTCATTTGCTGAAAACCAACAAAACCACGAAAAGTTCTTGTATTTGAAGATAAAATCTTTTTGCATTAAAGAAGCAAGATCTGGCTGACTGAAATAAGTTCATCAGATGAAAACCAACAAAAATTGACAAGAACCACGAAAAGTTCTTGTATTTTAAGATAAAATCTTACGCTATTAAAGCAAAAACTTTGAGCTCGCTGAAATATGCTCATTTGCTGAAAACCAACAAAACCACGAAAAGTTCTTGTATTTGAAGATAACATCTTTTTGCTTTGAAGAAGAAAGATCTAGCTGACTGAAATAAGTTCATCAGATGAAAACCAACAAAAATTGACAAGAACCACGAAATGTTCTTGCATTTTAAGATAAAATCTGACGCTATTGAAGAAAAAACTTCTGTCTCGCTGAAATCTGTTCATTTGCTGAAAACCAACAAAACCACGAAAAGTTCTTGTATTTGAAGATAAAATCTTTTTGCATTAAAGAAGAAAGATCTGGCTGACTGAAATAAGTTCATTAGATGATAACCAACATAAATTGACAAAAACCACGAAAAGTTCTTTTATTTTAAGATGAAATCTGACGCTATTAAAGAGAATACTTCCAGCTCGCTGCGATATGTTAATTTGCTGAAAACCAACAAAACCACGAAAAGTGCTTGCATTTGAAGATAAAATCTTGTTGCATTAAAGAAGAAAGATCTGGCTGACTGAAATAAGTTCATCAGATGAAAACCAACAAAAATTGACAAGAACCACGAAAAGTTCTTGTATTTTAAGATAAAATCTTACGCTATTAAAGAAAAAACTTCTAGCTCGCTGAAATATGTTCACTTGCTGAAAACCAACAAAACCACGAAAAGTTCTTGTATTTGAAGATAAAATCTTTTTGCTTTGAAGAAGAAAGATCCAGCTGACTGAAATAAGTTCATGAGATGAAAACCAACAAAAATTGACAAGAACCACGAAAAGTTCTTGTATTTTAAGATAAAATCTTACGCTATTAAAGAAAAAACTTCCAGCTCGCTGAAATATGTTCATTTGCTGAAAACCAACAAAACCACGAAAAGTTCTTGTATTTGAAGATAAAATCTTTTTGCTTTGAAGAAGAAAGATCGAGCTGACTGAAATAAGTTCATTGAATGAAAACCAACAAAAATTGACAAGAACCACGAAAAGTTCTTGTATTTTAAGATAAAATCTTACGCTATTAAAGAAAAAACTTCTAGCTCGCTGAAATATGTTCACTTGCTGCAAACCAACAAAACCACGAAAAGTTCTTGTATTTGAAGATAAAATCTTTTTGCTTTCAAGAAGAAAGATGTAGCTGACTGAAATAAGTTCATAAGATGAAAACCAACACAAATTGACAAGAACCACGAAAAGTTCTTGTATTTTATGATAAAATCTTACGCTATTAAAGAAAAAACTTTGAGCTCGCTGAAATATGCTCATTTGCTGAAAACCAACAAAACCACGAAAAGTTCTTGTATTTGAAGATAACATCTTTTTGCTTTGAAGAAGAAATATCTAGCTGACTGAAATAAGTTCATTGGATGAAAACCAACAATAATTGACAAGAACCACGAAAAGTTCTTGTATTTTAAGATAAAATCTTACGCTATTAAAGCAAAAACTTTGAGCTCGCTGAAATATGCTCATTTGCTGAAAACCAACAAAACCACGAAAAGTTCTTGTGTTTGAAGATAACATCTTTTTGCTTTGAAGAAGAAAGATCTCGCTGACTGAAATAAGTTGAAGAGATGAAAACCAACAAAAATTGACAAGAACCACGAAATGTTCTTGCATTTTAAGATAAAATCTGACGCTATTGAAGAAAAAACTTCTGTCTCGCTGAAATCTGTTCATTTGCTGAAAACCAACAAAACCACGAAAAGTTCTTGCATTTGAAGATGAAATCTTTTTGCATTAAAGAAGAAAGATCTGGCTGACTGAAATAAGTTCATTAGATGATAACCAACATAAATTGACAAAAACCACGAAAAGTTCTTTGATTTTAAGATGAAATCTGACGCTATTAAAGAGAATACTTCCAGCTCGCTGAGATATGTTATTTTGCTGAAAACCAACAAAACCACGAAAAGTTCTTGCATTTGAAGATAAAATCTTGTTGCATTAAAGAAGAAAGATCTGGCTGACTGAAATAAGTTCATCAGATGAAAACCAACAAAAATTGACAAGAACCACGAAAAGTTCTTGTATTTTAAGATAAAATCTTACGCTATTAAAGAAAAAACTTCTAGCTCGCTGAAATATGTTCACTTGCTGAAAACCAACAAAACCACGAAAAGTTCTTGTATTTGAAGATAAAATCTTTTTGCTTTGAAGAAGAAAGATCCAGCTGACTGAAATAAGTTCATTAGATGAAAACCAACAAAAATTGACAAGAACCACGAAAAGTTCTTGTATTTTAAGATAAAATCTTACGCGATTAAAGAAAAAACTTCCAGCTCGCTGAAATTTGTTCATTTGCTGAAAACCAACAAAACCACGAAAAGTTCTTGTATTTGAAGATAAAATCTTTTTGCTTTGAAGAAGAAAGATCTAGCTGACTGAAATAAGTTCATAAGATGAAAACCAACACAAATTGACAAGAACCACGAAAAGTTCTTTTATTTTATGATAAAATCTTACGCTATTAAAGAAAAAACTTCTCACTCACTGAAATATGTTCATTTGCTGAAAACCAACAAAACCACGAAAAGATCTTGTATTTGAAGATAAAATCTTTTTGCTTTGAAGAAGAAAGATCTTGCTGACTGAAATAAGTTCATTCGATGAAAATCAACAAAAATTGACAAGAACCACGAAAAGTTCTTGTATTTTAAGATAAAATCTTACGCTATTAAAGAAAAAACTTCCAGCTCGCTGAAATATGTTCACTTGCTGAAAACCAACAAAACCACGAAAAGTTCTTGTATTTGAAGATAAAATCTTTTTGCTTTGAAGAAGAAAGATTGAGCTGACTGAAATAAGTTCATTGGATGAAAACCAACAAAAATTGACAAGAACCACGAAAAGTTCTTGTATTTTAAGATAAAATCTGATGCTATTAAAGAAAAAACTTCCAGCTCGCTGAAATATGTTCATTTGCTGAAAACCAACAAAACCACGAAAAGTTCTTGTATTTGAAGATAAAATCTTTTTGCATTAAAGAAGCAAGATCTGGCTGACTGAAATAAGTTCATCAGATGAAAACCAACAAAAATTGACAAGAACCACGAAAAGTTCTTGTATTTTAAGATAAAATCTTACGCTATTAAAGCAAAAACTTTGAGCTCGCTGAAATATGCTCATTTGCTGAAAACCAACAAAACCACGAAAAGTTCTTGTATTTGAAGATAACATCTTTTTGCTTTGAAGAAGAAAGATCTAGCTGACTGAAATAAGTTCATCAGATGAAAACCAACAAAAATTGACAAGAACCACGAAATGTTCTTGCATTTTAAGATAAAATCTGACGCTATTGAAGAAAAAACTTCTGTCTCGCTGAAATCTGTTCATTTGCTGAAAACCAACAAAACCACGAAAAGTTCTTGTATTTGAAGATAAAATCTTTTTGCATTAAAGAAGAAAGATCTGGCTGACTGAAATAAGTTCATTAGATGACAACCAACATAAATTGACAAAAACCACGAAAAGTTCTTTTATTTTAAGATGAAATCTGACGCTATTAAAGAGAATACTTCCAGCTCGCTGCGATATGTTAATTTGCTGAAAACCAACAAAACCACGAAAAGTGCTTGCATTTGAAGATAAAATCTTGTTGCATTAAAGAAGAAAGATCTGGCTGACTGAAATAAGTTCATCAGATGAAAACAAACAAAAATTGACAAGAACCACGAAAAGTTCTTGTATTTTAAGATAAAATCTTACGCTATTAAAGAAAAAACTTCAAGCTCGCTGAAATATGTTCACTTGCTGAAAACCAACAAAACCACGAAAAGTTCTTGTATTTGAAGATAAAATCTTTTTGCTTTGAAGAAGAAAGATCCAGCTGACTGAAATAAGTTCATCAGATGAAAACCAACAAAAATTGACAAGAACCACGAAAAGTTCTTGTATTTTAAGATAAAATCTTACGCTATTAAAGAAAAAACTTCCAGCTCGCTGAAATATGTTCATTTGCTGAAAACCAACAAAACCACGAAAAGTTCTTGTATTTGAAGATAAAATCTTTTTGCTTTGAAGAAGAAAGATCGAGCTGACTGAAATAAGTTCATTGAATGAAAACCAACAAAAATTGACAAGAACCACGAAAAGTTCTTGTATTTTAAGATAAAATCTTACGCTATTAAAGAAAAAACTTCCAGCTCGCTGAAATATGTTCACTTGCTGAAAACCAACAAAACCACGAAAAGTTCTTGTATTTGAAGATAAAATCTTTTTGCTTTCAAGAAGAAAGATCGAGCTGACTGAAATAAGTTCATAAGATGAAAACCAACACAAATTGACAAGAACCACGAAAAGTTCTTGTATTTTATGATAAAATCTTACGCTATTAAAGAAAAAACTTTGAGCTCGCTGAAATATGCTCATTTGCTGAAAACCAACAAAACCACGAAAAGTTCTTGCATTTGAAGATAAAATCTTTTTGCATTAAAGAAGAAAGATCTGGCTGACTGAAATAAGTTCATCAGATGAAAACCAACAAAAATTGACAAGAACCACGAAAAGTTCTTGTATTTTAAGATAAAATCTGACGCTATTAAAGAAAAAACTTCTGGCTCGCTGAAATATGTTCATTTGCTGAAAACCAACAAAACCACGAAAAGTTCTTGTATTTGAAGATAAAATCTTTTTGCATTGAAGAATAAAGATCTAGCTGACTGAAATAAGTTCATGAGATGAAAACCAACAAAAATTGACAAGAACCACGAAAAGTTCTTGTATTTTAAGATAAAATCTGACGCAATTAAAGAAAAAAACTTCTCACTCACTGAAATATGCTCATTTGCTGAAAACCAACAAAACCACGAAAAGTTCTTGTATTTGAAGATAAAATCTTTTTGCTTTGAAGAAGAAAGATCTAGCTGACTGAAATAAGTTCATTAGATGAAAACCAACAAAAAATGACAAGAACCACGAAAAGTTCTTGTCTTTTAAGATAAAATCTGACGCTGTTAAAGAAAAAACTTCCAGCTCGCTGAAATATGTTCATTTGCTGAAAACCAACAAAACCACGAAAAGTTCTTGTATTTGAAGATAAAATCTTTTTGCTTTGAAGAAGAAAGATCTAATGACTGAAATAAGTTCATGAGATGAAAACCAACAAAAATTGACAAGAACCACGAAAAGTTCTTGTATTTTAAGATAAAATCTTACGCAATTAAAGAAAAAAACTTCTCACTCACTGAAATATGCTCATTTGCTGAAAACCAACAAAACCACGAAAAGTTCTTGTATTTGAAGATAAAATCTTTTTGCTTTGAAGAAGAAAGATCTAGCTGACTGAAATAAGTTCATTCGATGAAAACCAACAAAAATTGACAAAAACCACGAAAAGTTCTTGTCTTTTAAGATAAAATCTGACGCTGTTAAAGAAAAAACTTCCAGCTCGCTGAAATATGTTCATTTGCTGAAAACCAATAAAACCACGAAAAGTTCTTGTATTTGAAGATAAAATCTTTTTGCTTTGAAGAAGTAAGATCGAGCTGACTGAAATAAGTTCATTAGATGAAAACCAACAAAAATTGACAAGAACCACGAAAAGTTCTTGTATTTTAAGATAAAATCATATGCTATTAAAGAAAAAACTTCTAGCTCGCTGAAATATGTTCACTTGCTGAAAACCAACAAAACCACGAAAAGTTCTTGTATTTGAAGATAAAATCTTTTTGCTTTGAAGAAGAAAGATCTAGCTGACTGAAATAAGTTCATAAGATGAAAACCAACACAAATTGACAAGAACCACGAAAAGTTCTTTTATTTTATGATAAAATCTTACGCTATTAAAGAAAAAACTTCTCACTCACTGAAATATGTTCATTTGCTGAAAACCAACAAAACCACGAAAAGATCTTGTATTTGAAGATAAAATCTTTTTGCTTTGAAGAAGAAAGATCTTGCTGACTGAAATAAGTTCATTCGATGAAAATCAACAAAAATTGACAAGAACCACGAAAAGTTCTTGTATTTTAAGATAAAATCTTACGCTATTAAAGAAAAAACTTCCAGCTCGCTGAAATATGTTCACTTGCTGAAAACCAACAAAACCACGAAAAGTTCTTGTATTTGAAGATAAAATCTTTTTGCTTTGAAGAAGAAAGATTGAGCTGACTGAAATAAGTTCATTGGATGAAAACCAACAAAAATTGACAAGAACCACGAAAAGTTCTTGTATTTTAAGATAAAATCTGATGCTATTGAAGAAAAAACTTCCAGCTCGCTGAAATATGTTCATTTGCTGAAAACCAACAAAACCACGAAAAGTTCTTGTATTTGAAGATAAAATCTTTTTGCATTAAAGAAGCAAGATCTGGCTGACTGAAATAAGTTCATCAGATGAAAACCAACAAAAATTGACAAGAACCACGAAAAGTTCTTGTATTTTAAGATAAAATCTTACGCTATTAAAGCAAAAACTTTGAGCTCGCTGAAATATGCTCATTTGCTGAAAACCAACAAAACCACGAAAAGTTCTTGTATTTGAAGATAAAATCTTTTTGCATTAAAGAAGAAAGATCTGGCAGACTGAAATAAGTTCATGAGATGATAACCAACATAAATTGACAAAAACCACGAAAAGTTCTTTTATTTTAAGATGAAATCTGACGCTATTAAAGAGAATACTTCCAGCTCGCTGCGATATGTTAATTTGCTGAAAACCAACAAAACCACGAAAAGTGCTTGCATTTGAAGATAAAATCTTGTTGCATTAAAGAAGAAAGATCTGGCTGACTGAAATAAGTTCATCAGATGAAAACCAACAAAAATTGACAAGAACCACGAAAAGTTCTTGTATTTTAAGATAAAATCTTACGCTATTAAAGAAAAAACTTCTAGCTCGCTGAAATATGTTCACTTGCTGAAAACCAACAAAACCACGAAAAGTTCTTGTATTTGAAGATAAAATCTTTTTGCTTTGAAGAAGAAAGATCCAGCTGACTGAAATAAGTTCATTAGATGAAAACCAACAAAAATTGACAAGAACCACGAAAAGTTCTTGTATTTTAAGATAAAATCTTACGCTATTAAAGAAAAAACTTCCAGCTCGCTGAAATATGTTCATTTGCTGAAAACCAACAAAACCACGAAAAGTTCTTGTATTTGAAGATAAAATCTTTTTGCTTTGAAGAAGAAAGATCGAGCTGACTGAAATAAGTTCATTGAATGAAAACCAACAAAAATTGACAAGAACCACGAAAAGTTCTTGTATTTTAAGATAAAATCTTACGCTATTAAAGAAAAAACTTCTAGCTCGCTGAAATATGTTCACTTGCTGCAAACCAACAAAACCACGAAAAGTTCTTGTATTTGAAGATAAAATCTTTTTGCTTTCAAGAAGAAAGATCTAGCTGACTGAAATAAGTTCATAAGATGAAAACCAACACAAATTGACAAGAACCACGAAAAGTTCTTGTATTTTATGATAAAATCTTACGCTATTAAAGAAAAAACTTTGAGCTCGCTGAAATATGCTCATTTGCTGAAAACCAACAAAACCACGAAAAGTTCTTGTATTTGAAGATAACATCTTTTTGCTTTGAAGAAGAAATATCTAGCTGACTGAAATAAGTTCATTGGATGAAAACCAACAATAATTGACAAGAACCACGAAAAGTTCTTGTATTTTAAGATAAAATCTTACGCTATTAAAGCAAAAACTTTGAGCTCGCTGAAATATGCTCATTTGCTGAAAACCAACAAAACCACGAAAAGTTCTTGTGTTTGAAGATAACATCTTTTTGCTTTGAAGAAGAAAGATCTCGCTGACTGAAATAAGTTGAAGAGATGAAAACCAACAAAAATTGACAAGAACCACGAAATGTTCTTGCATTTTAAGATAAAATCTGACGCTATTGAAGAAAAAACTTCTGTCTCGCTGAAATCTGTTCATTTGCTGAAAACCAACAAAACCACGAAAAGTTCTTGTATTTGAAGATGAAATCTTTTTGCATTAAAGAAGAAAGATCTGGCTGACTGAAATAAGTTCATTAGATGATAACCAACATAAATTGACAAAAACCACGAAAAGTTCTTTGATTTTAAGATGAAATCTGACGCTATTAAAGAGAATACTTCCAGCTCGCTGAGATATGTTATTTTGCTGAAAACCAACAAAACCACGAAAAGTTCTTGCATTTGAAGATAAAATCTTGTTGCATTAAAGAAGAAAGATCTGGCTGACTGAAATAAGTTCATCAGATGAAAACCAACAAAAATTGACAAGAACCACGAAAAGTTCTTGTATTTTAAGATAAAATCTTACGCTATTAAAGAAAAAACTTCTAGCTCGCTGAAATATGTTCACTTGCTGAAAACCAACAAAACCACGAAAAGTTCTTGTATTTGAAGATAAAATCTTTTTGCTTTGAAGAAGAAAGATCCAGCTGACTGAAATAAGTTCATCAGATGAAAACCAACAAAAATTGACAAGAACCACGAAAAGTTCTTGTATTTTAAGATAAAATCTTACGCGATTAAAGAAAAAACTTCCAGCTCGCTGAAATATGTTCATTTGCTGAAAACCAACAAAACCACGAAAAGTTCTTGTATTTGAAGATAAAATCTTTTTGCTTTGAAGAAGAAAGATCTAGCTGACTGAAATAAGTTCATAAGATGAAAACCAACACAAATTGACAAGAACCACGAAAAGTTCTTTTATTTTATGATAAAATCTTACGCTATTAAAGAAAAAACTTCTCACTCACTGAAATATGTTCATTTGCTGAAAACCAACAAAACCACGAAAAGATCTTGTATTTGAAGATAAAATCTTTTTGCTTTGAAGAAGAAAGATCTTGCTGACTGAAATAAGTTCATTCGATGAAAATCAACAAAAATTGACAAGAACCACGAAAAGTTCTTGTATTTTAAGATAAAATCTTACGCTATTAAAGAAAAAACTTCCAGCTCGCTGAAATATGTTCACTTGCTGAAAACCAACAAAACCACGAAAAGTTCTTGTATTTGACGATAAAATCTTTTTGCTTTGAAGAAGAAAGATTGAGCTGACTGAAATAAGTTCATTGGATGAAAACCAACAAAAATTGACAAGAACCACGAAAAGTTCTTGTATTTTAAGATAAAATCTGATGCTATTAAAGAAAAAACTTCCAGCTCGCTGAAATATGTTCATTTGCTGAAAACCAACAAAACCACGAAAAGTTCTTGTATTTGAAGATAAAATCTTTTTGCATTAAAGAAGCAAGATCTGGCTGACTGAAATAAGTTCATCCGATGAAAACCAACAAAAATTGACAAGAACCACGAAAAGTTCTTGTATTTTAAGATAAAATCTTACGCTATTAAAGCAAAAACTTTGAGCTCGCTGAAATATGCTCATTTGCTGAAAACCAACAAAACCACGAAAAGTTCTTGTATTTGAAGATAACATCTTTTTGCTTTGAAGAAGAAAGATCTAGCTGACTGAAATAAGTTCATCAGATGAAAACCAACAAAAATTGACAAGAACCACGAAATGTTCTTGCATTTTAAGATAAAATCTGACGCTATTGAAGAAAAAACTTCTGTCTCGCTGAAATCTGTTCATTTGCTGAAAACCAACAAAACCACGAAAAGTTCTTGTATTTGAAGATAAAATCTTTTTGCATTAAAGAAGAAAGATCTGGCTGACTGAAATAAGTTCATTAGATGATAACCAACATAAATTGACAAAAACCACGAAAAGTTCTTTTATTTTAAGATGAAATCTGACGCTATTAAAGAGAATACTTCCAGCTCGCTGCGATATGTTAATTTGCTGAAAACCAACAAAACCACGAAAAGTGCTTGCATTTGAAGATAAAATCTTGTTGCATTAAAGAAGAAAGATCTGGCTGACTGAAATAAGTTCATCAGATGAAAACCAACAAAAATTGACAAGAACCACGAAAAGTTCTTGTATTTTAAGATAAAATCTTACGCTATTAAAGAAAAAACTTCCAGCTCGCTGAAATATGTTCATTTGCTGAAAACCAACAAAACCACGAAAAGTTCTTGTATTTGAAGATAAAATCTTTTTGCTTTGAAGAAGAAAGATCGAGCTGACTGAAATAAGTTCATTGAATGAAAACCAACAAAAATTGACAAGAACCACGAAAAGTTCTTGTATTTTAAGATAAAATCTTACGCTATTAAAGAAAAAACTTCTAGCTCGCTGAAATATGTTCACTTGCTGCAAACCAACAAAACCACGAAAAGTTCTTGTATTTGAAGATAAAATCTTTTTGCTTTCAAGAAGAAAGATCTAGCTGACTGAAATAAGTTCATAAGATGAAAACCAACACAAATTGACAAGAACCACGAAAAGTTCTTGTATTTTATGATAAAATCTTACGCTATTAAAGAAAAAACTTTGAGCTCGCTGAAATATGCTCATTTGCTGAAAACCAACAAAACCACGAAAAGTTCTTGTATTTGAAGATAACATCTTTTTGCTTTGAAGAAGAAATATCTAGCTGACTGAAATAAGTTCATTGGATGAAAACCAACAATAATTGACAAGAACCACGAAAAGTTCTTGTATTTTAAGATAAAATCTTACGCTATTAAAGCAAAAACTTTGAGCTCGCTGAAATATGCTCATTTGCTGAAAACCAACAAAACCACGAAAAGTTCTTGTGTTTGAAGATAACATCTTTTTGCTTTGAAGAAGAAAGATCTCGCTGACTGAAATAAGTTGAAGAGATGAAAACCAACAAAAATTGACAAGAACCACGAAATGTTCTTGCATTTTAAGATAAAATCTGACGCTATTGAAGAAAAAACTTCTGTCTCGCTGAAATCTGTTCATTTGCTGAAAACCAACAAAACCACGAAAAGTTCTTGTATTTGAAGATGAAATCTTTTTGCATTAAAGAAGAAAGATCTGGCTGACTGAAATAAGTTCATTAGATGATAACCAACATAAATTGACAAAAACCACGAAAAGTTCTTTGATTTTAAGATGAAATCTGACGCTATTAAAGAGAATACTTCCAGCTCGCTGAGATATGTTATTTTGCTGAAAACCAACAAAACCACGAAAAGTTCTTGCATTTGAAGATAAAATCTTGTTGCATTAAAGAAGAAAGATCTGGCTGACTGAAATAAGTTCATCAGATGAAAACCAACAAAAATTGACAAGAACCACGAAAAGTTCTTGTATTTTAAGATAAAATCTTACGCTATTAAAGAAAAAACTTCTAGCTCGCTGAAATATGTTCACTTGCTGAAAACCAACAAAACCACGAAAAGTTCTTGTATTTGAAGATAAAATCTTTTTGCTTTGAAGAAGAAAGATCCAGCTGACTGAAATAAGTTCATCAGATGAAAACCAACAAAAATTGACAAGAACCACGAAAAGTTCTTGTATTTTAAGATAAAATCTTACGCGATTAAAGAAAAAACTTCCAGCTCGCTGAAATATGTTCATTTGCTGAAAACCAACAAAACCACGAAAAGTTCTTGTATTTGAAGATAAAATCTTTTTGCTTTGAAGAAGAAAGATCTAGCTGACTGAAATAAGTTCATAAGATGAAAACCAACACAAATTGACAAGAACCACGAAAAGTTCTTTTATTTTATGATAAAATCTTACGCTATTAAAGAAAAAACTTCTCACTCACTGAAATATGTTCATTTGCTGAAAACCAACAAAACCACGAAAAGATCTTGTATTTGAAGATAAAATCTTTTTGCTTTGAAGAAGAAAGATCTTGCTGACTGAAATAAGTTCATTCGATGAAAATCAACAAAAATTGACAAGAACCACGAAAAGTTCTTGTATTTTAAGATAAAATCTTACGCTATTAAAGAAAAAACTTCCAGCTCGCTGAAATATGTTCACTTGCTGAAAACCAACAAAACCACGAAAAGTTCTTGTATTTGACGATAAAATCTTTTTGCTTTGAAGAAGAAAGATTGAGCTGACTGAAATAAGTTCATTGGATGAAAACCAACAAAAATTGACAAGAACCACGAAAAGTTCTTGTATTTTAAGATAAAATCTGATGCTATTAAAGAAAAAACTTCCAGCTCGCTGAAATATGTTCATTTGCTGAAAACCAACAAAACCACGAAAAGTTCTTGTATTTGAAGATAAAATCTTTTTGCATTAAAGAAGCAAGATCTGGCTGACTGAAATAAGTTCATCCGATGAAAACCAACAAAAATTGACAAGAACCACGAAAAGTTCTTGTATTTTAAGATAAAATCTTACGCTATTAAAGCAAAAACTTTGAGCTCGCTGAAATATGCTCATTTGCTGAAAACCAACAAAACCACGAAAAGTTCTTGTATTTGAAGATAACATCTTTTTGCTTTGAAGAAGAAAGATCTAGCTGACTGAAATAAGTTCATCAGATGAAAACCAACAAAAATTGACAAGAACCACGAAATGTTCTTGCATTTTAAGATAAAATCTGACGCTATTGAAGAAAAAACTTCTGTCTCGCTGAAATCTGTTCATTTGCTGAAAACCAACAAAACCACGAAAAGTTCTTGTATTTGAAGATAAAATCTTTTTGCATTAAAGAAGAAAGATCTGGCTGACTGAAATAAGTTCATTAGATGATAACCAACATAAATTGACAAAAACCACGAAAAGTTCTTTTATTTTAAGATGAAATCTGACGCTATTAAAGAGAATACTTCCAGCTCGCTGCGATATGTTAATTTGCTGAAAACCAACAAAACCACGAAAAGTGCTTGCATTTGAAGATAAAATCTTGTTGCATTAAAGAAGAAAGATCTGGCTGACTGAAATAAGTTCATCAGATGAAAACCAACAAAAATTGACAAGAACCACGAAAAGTTCTTGTATTTTAAGATAAAATCTTACGCTATTAAAGAAAAAACTTCTAGCTCGCTGAAATATGTTCACTTGCTGAAAACCAACAAAACCACGAAAAGTTCTTGTATTTGAAGATAAAATCTTTTTGCTTTGAAGAAGAAAGATCCAGCTGACTGAAATAAGTTCATCAGATGAAAACCAACAAAAATTGACAAGAACCACGAAAAGTTCTTGTATTTTAAGATAAAATCTTACGCTATTAAAGAAAAAACTTCCAGCTCGCTGAAATATGTTCATTTGCTGAAAACCAACAAAACCACGAAAAGTTCTTGTATTTGAAGATAAAATCTTTTTGCTTTGAAGAAGAAAGATCGAGCTGACTGAAATAAGTTCATTGAATGAAAACCAACAAAAATTGACAAGAACCACGAAAAGTTCTTGTATTTTAAGATAAAATCTTACGCTATTAAAGAAAAAACTTCCAGCTCGCTGAAATATGTTCACTTGCTGAAAACCAACAAAACCACGAAAAGTTCTTGTATTTGAAGATAAAATCTTTTTGCTTTCAAGAAGAAAGATCTAGCTGACTGAAATAAGTTCATAAGATGAAAACCAACACAAATTGACAAGAACCACGAAAAGTTCTTGTATTTTATGATAAAATCTTACGCTATTAAAGAAAAAACTTTGAGCTCGCTGAAATATGCTCATTTGCTGAAAACCAACAAAACCACGAAAAGTTCTTGTATTTGAAGATAACATCTTTTTGCTTTGAAGAAGAAATATCTAGCTGACTGAAATAAGTTCATTGGATGAAAACCAACAATAATTGACAAGAACCACGAAAAGTTCTTGTATTTTAAGATAAAATCTTACGCTATTAAAGCAAAAACTTTGAGCTCGCTGAAATATGCTCATTTGCTGAAAACCAACAAAACCACGAAAAGTTCTTGTGTTTGAAGATAACATCTTTTTGCTTTGAAGAAGAAAGATCTCGCTGACTGAAATAAGTTGAAGAGATGAAAACCAACAAAAATTGACAAGAACCACGAAATGTTCTTGCATTTTAAGATAAAATCTGACGCTATTGAAGAAAAAACTTCTGTCTCGCTGAAATCTGTTCATTTGCTGAAAACCAACAAAACCACGAAAAGTTCTTGTATTTGAAGATGAAATCTTTTTGCATTAAAGAAGAAAGATCTGGCTGACTGAAATAAGTTCATTAGATGATAACCAACATAAATTGACAAAAACCACGAAAAGTTCTTTTATTTTAAGATGAAATCTGACGCTATTAAAGAGAATACTTCCAGCTCGCTGAGATATGTTATTTTGCTGAAAACCAACAAAACCACGAAAAGTTCTTGCATTTGAAGATAAAATCTTGTTGCATTAAAGAAGAAAGATCTGGCTGACTGAAATAAGTTCATCAGATGAAAACCAACAAAAATTGACAAGAACCACGAAAAGTTCTTGTATTTTAAGATAAAATCTTACGCTATTAAAGAAAAAACTTCTAGCTCGCTGAAATATGTTCACTTGCTGAAAACCAACAAAACCACGAAAAGTTCTTGTATTTGAAGATAAAATCTTTTTGCTTTGAAGAAGAAAGATCCAGCTGACTGAAATAAGTTCATTAGATGAAAACCAACAAAAATTGACAAGAACCACGAAAAGTTCTTGTATTTTAAGATAAAATCTTACGCTATTAAAGAAAAAACTTCTAGCTCGCTGAAATATGTTCACTTGCTGAAAACCAACAAAACCACGAAAAGTTCTTGTATTTGAAGATAAAATCTTTTTGCTTTCAAGAAGAAAGATCTAGCTGACTGAAATAAGTTGATAAGATGAAAACCAACACAAATTGACAAGAACCACGAAAAGTTCTTGTATTTTATGATAAAATCTTACGCTATTGAAGAAAAAACTTTGAGCTCGCTGAAATATGCTCATTTGCTGAAAACCAACAAAACCACGAAAAGTTCTTGTATTTGAAGAGAACATCTTTTTGCTTTGAAGAAGAAATATCTAGCTGACTGAAATAAGTTCATCAGATGAAAACCAACAAAAATTGACAAGAACCACGAAATGTTCTTGCATTTTAAGATAAAATCTGACGCGATTGAAGAAAAAACTTCTGTCTCGCTGAAATCTGTTCATTTGCTGAAAACCAACAAAACCACGAAAAGTTCTTGTATTTGAAGATAAAATCTTTTTGCATTAAAGAAGCAAGATCTGGCTGACTGAAATAAGTTCATTAGATGAAAACCAACAAAAATTGACAAGAACCACGAAAAGTTCTTGTATTTTAAGATAAAATCTGATGCTATTAAAGAAAAAACTTCCAGCTCGCTGAAATATGTTCATTTGCTGAAAACCAACAAAACCACGAAAAGTTCTTGCATTTGAAGATAAAATCTTGTTGCATTAAAGAAGAAAGATCTGGCTGACTGAAATAAGTTCATCAGATGAAAACCAACAAAAATTGACAAGAACCACGAAAAGTTCTTGTATTTTAAGATAACATCTTACGCTATTAAAGAAAAAACTTCTAGCTCGCTGAAATATGTTCACTTGCTGAAAACCAACAAAACCACGAAAAGTTCTTGTATTTGAAGATAAAATCTTTTTGCTTTGAAGAAGAAAGATCTAGCTGACTGAAATAAGTTCATTAGATGAAAACCAACAAAAATTGACAAGAACCACGAAAAGTTCTTGTATTTTAAGATAAAATCTTACGCTATTAAAGAAAAAACTTCCAGCTCGCTGAAATATGTTCACTTGCTGAAAACCAACAAAACCACGAAAAGTTCTTGTATTTGAAGATAAAATCTTTTTTCTTTGAAGAAGAAAGATCGAGCTGACTGAAATAAGTTCATTGGATGAAAACCAACAAAAATTGACAAGAACCACGAAAAGTTCTTGTATTTTAAGATAAAATCTGATGCTATTCAAGAAAAAACTTCCAGCTCGCTGAAATATGTTCATTTGCTGAAAACCAACAAAACCACGAAAAGTTCTTGTATTTGAAGATAACATCTTTTTGCTTTGAAGAAGAAAGATCTAGCTGACTGAAATAAGTTCATTAGATGAAAACCAACAAAAATTGACAAGAACCACGAAAAGTTCTTGTATTTTAAGATAAAATCTTACGCAATTAAAGAAAAAAACTTCTCACTCACTGAAATATGCTCATTTGCTGAAAACCAACAAAACCACGAAAAGTTCTTGTATTTGAAGATAAAATCTTTTTGCTTTGAAGAAGAAAGATCTAGCTGACTGAAATAAGTTCATCAGATGAAAACCAACAAAAATTGACAAGAACCACGAAAAGTTCTTGTCTTTTAAGATAAAATCTGACGCTGTTAAAGAAAAAACTTCCAGCTCGCTGAAATATGTTCATTTGCTGAAAACCAACAAAACCACGAAAAGTTCTTGTATTTGAAGATAAAATCTTTTTGCTTTGAAGAAGTAAGATCTCGCTGACTGAAATAAGTTCATGAGATGAAAACCAACAAAAATTGACAAGAACCACGAAAAGTTCTTGTATTTTAAGATAAAATCTTATGCTATTGAAGAAAAAACTTCTAGCTCGCTGAAATATGTTCACTTGCTGAAAACCAACAAAACCACGAAAAGTTCTTGTATTTGAAGATAAAATCTTTTTGCTTTGAAGAAGAAAGATCTCGCTGACTGAAATAAGTTCATTCGATGAAAATCAACAAAATTGACAAGAACCACGAAAAGTTCTTGTATTTTAAGATAAAATCTAAAGCTATTAAAGAAAAAACTTTGAGCTCGCTGAAATATGTTCACTTGCTGAAAACCAACAAAACCACGAAAAGTTCTTGTATTTGAAGATAAAATCTTTTTGCTTTGAAGAAGAAAGATCTAGCTGACTGAAATAAGTTCATAAGATGAAAACCAACACAAATTGACAAGAACCACGAAAAGTTCTTTTATTTTATGATAAAATCTTACGCTATTAAAGAAAAAACTTCTCACTCACTGAAATATGTTCATTTGCTGAAAACCAACAAAACCACGAAAAGATCTTGTATTTGAAGATAAAATCTTTTTGCTTTGAAGAAGAAAGATCTCGCTGACTGAAATAAGTTCATTCGATGAAAATCAACAAAAATTGACAAGAACCACGAAAAGTTCTTGTATTTTAAGATAAAATCTAAAGCTATTAAAGAAAAAACTTTGAGCTCGCTGAAATATGTTCACTTGCTGAAAACCAACAAAACCACGAAAAGTTCTTGTATTAGAAGATAAAATCTTTTTGCATTAAAGAAGAAAGATCTGGCTGACTGAAATAAGTTCATTAGATGAAAACCAACAATAATTGACAAGAACCACGAAAAGTTCTTGTATTTTAAGATAAAATCTTACGCTATTAAAGCAAAAACTTTGAGCTCGCTGAAATATGCTCATTTGCTGAAAACCAACAAAACCACGAAAAGTTCTTGTATTTGAAGATAACATCTTTTTGCTTTGAAGAAGAGAGATCTAGTTGACTGAAATAAGTTCATCAGATGAAAACCAACAAAAATTGACAAGAACCACGAAATGTTCTTGCATTTTAAGATAAAATCTGACGCTATTGAAGAAAAAACTTCTGTCTCGCTGAAATCTGTTCATTTGCTGAAAACCAACAAAACCACGAAAAGTTCTTGTATTTGAAGATAAAATCTTTTTGCATTAAAGAAGAAAGATCTGGCTGACTGAAATAAGTTCATTAGATGATAACCAACATAAATTGACAAAAACCACGAAAAGTTCTTTTATTTTAAGATGAAATCTGACGCCATTAAAGAGAATACTTCCAGCTCGCTGAGATATGTTAATTTGCTGAAAACCAACAAAACCACGAAAAGTTCTTGCATTTGAAGATAAAATCTTGTTGCATTAAAGAAGAAAGATCTGGCTGACTGAAATAAGTTCATCAGATGAAAACCAACAAAAATTGACAAGAACCACGAAAAGTTCTTGTATTTTAAGATAAAATCTTACGCTATTAAAGAAAAAACTTCTAGCTCGCTGAAATATGTTCACTTGCTGAAAACCAACAAAACCACGAAAAGTTCTTGTATTTGAAGATAAAATCTTTTTGCTTTGAAGAAGAAAGATCCAGCTGACTGAAATAAGTTCATTAGCTGAAAACCAACAAAAATTGACAAGAACCACGAAAAGTTCTTGTATTTTAAGATAAAATCTTACGCTATTAAAGAAAAAACTTCCAGCTCGCTGAAATATGTTCACTTGCTGAAAACCAACAAAACCACGAAAAGTTCTTGTATTTGAAGATAAAATCTTTTTGCTTTGAAGAAGAAAGATCGAGCTGACTGAAATAAGTTCATTGGATGAAAACCAACAAAAATTGACAAGAACCACGAAAAGTTCTTGTATTTTAAGATAAAATCTGATGCTATTAAAGAAAAAAATTCCAGCTCGCTGAAATATGTTCATTTGCTGAAAACCAACAAAACCACGAAAAGTTCTTGTATTTGAAGATAAAATCTTTTTGCTTTGAAGAAGAAAGATCGAGCTGACTGAAATAAGTTCATTGGATGAAAACCAACAAAAATTGACAAGAACCACGAAAAGTTCTTGTATTTTAAGATAAAATCTTACGCAATTAAAGAAAAAAACTTCTCACTCACTGAAATATGCTCATTTGCTGAAAACCAACAAAACCACGAAAAGTTCTTGTATTTGAAGATAAAATCTTTTTGCTTTGAAGAAGAAAGATCTAGCTGACTGAAATAAGTTCATTAGATGAAAACCAACAAAAATTGACCAGAACCACGAAAAGTTCTTGTCTTTTAAGATAAAATCTGACGCTGTTAAAGAAAAAACTTCCAGCTCGCTGAAATATGTTCATTTGCTGAAAACCAACAAAACCACGAAAAGTTCTTGTATTTGAAGATAAAATCTTTTTGCTTTGAAGAAGTAAGATCTCGCTGAATGAAATAAGTTAATGAGATGAAAACCAACAAAAATTGACAAGAACCACGAAAAGTTCTTGTATTTTAAGATAAAATCTTACGCTATTAAAGAAAAAACTTCTCACTCGCTGAAATATGCTCATTTGCTGAAAACCAACAAAACCACGAAAAGTTCTTGTATTTGAAGATAAAATCTTTTTGCTTTGAAGAAGAAAGATCTAGCTGACTGAAATAAGTTCATTAGATGAAAACCAACAAAAATTGACAAGAACCACGAAAAGTTCTTTATTTTAAGATAAAATCTTACGCTATTAAAGAAAAAACTTCTAGCTCGCTGAAATATGTTCACTTGCTGAAAACCAACAAAACCACGAAAAGTTCTTGTATTTGAAGATAAAATCTTTTTGCTTTGAAGAAGAAAGATCTAGCTGACTGAAATAAGTTCATTAGATGAAAACCAACACAAATTGACAAGAACCACGAAAAGTTCTTGTATTTTATGATAAAATCTTACGCTATTAAAGAAAAAACTTCTCACTCACTGAAATATGTTCATTTGCTGAAAACCAACAAAACCACGAAAAGATCTTGTATTTGAAGATAAAATCTTTTTGCTTTGAAGAAGAAAGATCTAGCTGACTGAAATAAGTTCATTCGATGAAAATCAACAAAAATTGACAAGAACCACGAAAAGTTCTTGTATTTTAAGATAAAATCTTAAGCTATTAAAGAAAAAACTTCGAGCTCGCTGAAATATGTTCACTTGCTGAAAACCAACAAAACCACGAAAAGTTCTTGTATTTGAAGATAAAATCTTTTTGCATTAAAGAAGAAAGATCTGGCTGACTGAAATAAGTTCATTAGATGAAAACCAACAAAAATTGACAAGAACCACGAAAAGTTCTTGTATTTTAAGATAAAATCTTACGCTATTAAAGAAAAAACTTTGAGCTCGCTGAAATATGCTCATTTGCTGAAAACCAACAAAACCACGAAAAGATCTTGTATTTGAAGATAAAATCTTTTTGCTTTGAAGAAGAAAGATCTCGCTGACTGAAATAAGTTCATTCGATGAAAATCAACAAAAATTGACAAGAACCACGAAAAGTTCTTGTATTTTAAGATAAAATCTTAAGCTATTAAAGAAAAAACTTCGAGCTCGCTGAAATATGTTCACTTGCTGAAAACCAACAAAACCACGAAAAGTTCTTGTATTTGAAGATAAAATCTTTTTGCTTTGAAGAAGAAAGATCCAGCTGACTGAAATAAGTTCATTAGATGAAAACCAACAAAAATTGACAAGAACCACGAAAAGTTCTTGTATTTTAAGATAAAATCTTACGCTATTAAAGAAAAAACTTCTCACTCGCTGAAATATGCTCATTTGCTGAAAACCAACAAAACCACGAAAAGTTCTTGTATTTGAAGATAAAATCTTTTTGCTTTGAAGAAGAAAGATCTAGCTGACTGAAATAAGTTCATGAGATGAAAACCAACAAAAATTGACAAGAACCACGAAAAGTTCTTGTATTTTAAGATAAAATCTTACGCTATTAAAGAAAAAACTTCGAGCTCACTGAAATATGTTCACTTGCTGAAAACCAACAAAACCACGAAAAGTTCTTGTATTTGAAGATAAAATCTTTTTGCTTTGAAGAAGAAAGATCTAGCTGACTGAAATAAGTTCATTAGATGAAAACCAACAAAAATTGACAAGAACCACGAAAAGTTCTTGTATTTTAAGATAAAATCTTACGCTATTAAAGAAAAAACTTCTCACTCGCTGAAATATGCTCATTTGCTCAAAACCAACAAAACCACGAAAAGTTCTTGTATTTGAAGATAACATCTTTTTGCTTTGAAGAAGAAATATCTAGCTGACTGAAATAAGTTCATCAGATGAAAACCAACAAAAATTGGCAAGAACCACGAAATGTTCTTGCATTTTAAGATAAAATCTGACGCTATTGAAGAAAAAACTTCTGTCTCGCTGAAATCTGTTCATTTGCTGAAAACCAACAAAACCACGAAAAGTTCTTGCATTTGAAGATAAAATCTTGTTCCATTAAAGAAGAAAGATCTGGCTGACTGAAATAAGTTCATCAGATGAAAACCAACAAAAATTGACAAGAACCACGAAAAGTTCTTGTATTTTAAGATAAAATCTTACGCTATTAAAGAAAAAACTTCTCACTGGCTGAAATATGCTCATTTGCTGAAAACCAACAAAACCACGAAAAGTTCTTGTATTTGAAGATAAAATCTTTTTGCTTTGAAGAAGAAAGATCTAGCTGACTGAAATAAGTTCATTCGATGAAAACCAACAAAAATTGACAAGAACCACGAAAAGTTCTTGTATTTTAAGATGAAATCTGACGCTATTAAAGAAAAAACTTCTCGCTCGCTGAAATATGTTCACTTGCTGAAAACCAACAAAACCACGAAAAGTTCTTGTGTTTGAAGATAAAATCTTTTTGCTTTGAAGAAGAAAGATCTAGCTGACTGAAATAAGTTCATAAGATGAAAACCAACACAAATTGACAAGAACCACGAAAAGTTCTTGTATTTTAAGATAAAATCTGACGCTATTAAAGAAAAAACTTCCAGCTCGCTGAAATATGTTCATTTGCTGAAAACCAACAAAACCACGAAAAGTTCTTGTATTTGAAGATAAAATCTTTTTGCTTTGAAGAAGAAAGATCCAGCTGACTGAAATACGTTCATGAGATGAAAACCAACAAAAATTGACAAGAACCACGAAAAGTTCTTGTATTTTAAGATAAAATCTTACGCAATTAAAGAAAAAAACTTCTCACTCACTGAAATATGCTCATTTGCTGAAAACCAAGAAAACCACGAAAAGTTCTTGCATTTGAAGATAAAATCTTTTTGCTTTGAAGAAGAAAGATCTGTCTGACTGAAATAAGTTCATGAGATGAAAACCAACAAAAATTGACAAGAACCACGAAAAGTTCTTGTCTTTTAAGATAAAATCTGACGCTGTTAAAGAAAAAAATTCCAGCTCGCTGAAATATGTTCATTTGCTGAAAACCAACAAAACCACGAAAAGTTCTTGTATTTGAAGATAAAATCTTTTTGCTTTGAAGAAGAAAGATCTAGCTGACTGAAATAAGTTCATGAGATGAAAACCAACACAAATTGACAAGAACCACGAAAAGTTCTTGTATTTTATGATAAAATCTTACGCTATTAAAGAAAAAACTTCTCACTCACTGAAATATGTTCATTTGCTGAAAACCAACAAAACCACGAAAAGATCTTGTATTTGAAGATAAAATCTTTTTGCTTTGAAGAAGAAAGATCTAGCTGACTGAAATAAGTTCATTCGATGAAAATCAACAAAAATTGACAAGAACCACGAAAAGTTCTTGTATTTTAAGATAAAATCTTAAGCTATTAAAGAAAAAACTTCGAGCTCGCTGAAATATGTTCACTTGCTGAAAACCAACAAAACCACGAAAAGTTCTTGTATTTGAAGATAAAATCTTTTTGCATTAAAGAAGAAAGATCTGGCTGACTGAAATAAGTTCATTAGATGAAAACCAACAAAAATTGACAAGAACCACGAAAAGTTCTTGTATTTTAAGATAAAATCTTACGCTATTAAAGAAAAAACTTTGAGCTCGCTGAAATATGCTCATTTGCTGAAAACCAACAAAACCACGAAAAGATCTTGTATTTGAAGATAAAATCTTTTTGCTTTGAAGAAGAAATATCTAGCTGACTGAAATAAGTTCATAAGATGAAAACCAACACAAATTGACAAGAACCACGAAAAGTTCTTGTATTTTATGATAAAATCTTACGCTATTAAAGAAAAAACTTCTCACTCACTGAAATATGTTCATTTGCTGAAAACCAACAAAACCACGAAAAGATCTTGTATTTGAAGATAAAATCTTTTTGCTTTGAAGAAGAAAGATCTAGCTGACTGAAATAAGTTCATTCGATGAAAATCAACAAAAATTGACAAGAACCACGAAAAGTTCTTGTATTTTAAGATAAAATTTTACGCTATTAAAGAAAAAACTTCGAGCTCGCTGAAATATGTTCACTTGCTGAAAACCAACAAAACCACGAAAAGTTCTTGTATTTGAAGATAAAATCTTTTTGCATTAAAGAATAAAGATCTGGCTGACTGAAATAAGTTCATCAGATGAAAACCAACAAAAATTGACAAGAACCACGAAAAGTTCTTGTATTTTAAGATAAAATCTTACGCTATTAAAGAAAAAACTTTGAGCTCGCTGAAATATGCTCATTTGCTGAAAACCAACAAAACCACGAAAAGTTCTTGTGTTTGAAGATAACATCTTTTTGCTTTGAAGAAGAAATATCTAGCTGACTGAAATAAGTTCATCAGATGAAAACCAACAAAAATTGACAAGAACCACGAAATGTTCTTGCATTTTAAGATAAAATCTGACGCTATTGAAGAAAAAACTTCTGTCTCGCTGAAATCTGTTCATTTGCTGAAAACCAACAAAACCACGAAAAGTTCTTGCATTTGAAGATAAAATCTTGTTGCATTAAAGAAGAAAGATCTGGCTGACTGAAATAAGTTCATCAGATGAAAACCAACAAAAATTGACAAGAACCACGAAAAGTTCTTGTATTTTAAGATAAAATCTTACGCTATTAAAGAAAAAACTTCTCACTGGCTGAAATATGCTCATTTGCTGAAAACCAACAAAACCACGAAAAGTTCTTGTATTTGAAGATAAAATCTTTTTGCTTTGAAGAAGAAAGATCTAGCTGACTGAAATAACTTCATTAGATGAAAACCAACAAAAATTGACAAGAACCACGAAAAGTTCTTGTATTTTAAGATAAAATCTTACGCTATTAAAGAAAAAACTTCTCGCTCGCTGAAATATGTTCACTTGCTGAAAACCAACAAAACCACGAAAAGTTCTTGTGTTTGAAGATAAAATCTTTTTGCTTTGAAGAAGAAAGATCTAGCTGACTGAAATAAGTTCATAAGATGAAAACCAACACAAATTGACAAGAACCACGAAAAGTTCTTGTATTTTAAGATAAAATCTGACGCTATTAAAGAAAAAACTTCCAGCTCGCTGAAATATGTTCATTTGCTGAAAACCAACAAAACCACGAAAAGTTCTTGTATTTGAAGATAAAATCTTTTTGCTTTGAAGAAGAAAGATCCAGCTGACTGAAATACGTTCATTAGATGAAAACCAACAAAAATTGACAAGAACCACGAAAAGTTCTTGTATTTTAAGATAAAATCTTACGCAATTAAAGAAAAAAACTTCTCACTCACTGAAATATGCTCATTTGCTGAAAACCAAGAAAACCACGAAAAGTTCTTGCATTTGAAGATAAAATCTTTTTGCTTTGAAGAAGAAAGATCTGTCTGACTGAAATAAGTTCATGAGATGAAAACCAACAAAAATTGACAAGAACCACGAAAAGTTCTTGTATTTAAGATAAAATCTGACGCTGTTAAAGAAAAAAATTCCAGCTCGCTGAAATATGTTCATTTGCTGAAAACCAACAAAACCACGAAAAGTTCTTGTATTTGAAGATAAAATCTTTTTGCTTTGAAGAAGAAAGATCTTGCTGACTGAAATAAGTTCATGAGATGAAAACCAACAAAAATTGACAAGAACCACCAAAAGTTCTTGTATATTAAGATAAAATCTTACGCTATTAAAGAAAAAACTTCTCACTCGCTGAAATATGCTCATTTGCTGAAAACCAACAAAACCACGAAAAGTTCTTGTATTTGAAGATAAAATCTTTTTGCTTTGAAGAAGAAAGATCTAGCTGACTGAAATAGGTTCATTAGATGAAAACCAACACAAATTGACAAGAACCACGAAAAGTTCTTGTATTTTAAGATAAAATCTTACGCTATTAAAGAAAAAACTTCGAGCTCGCTGAAATATGTTCACTTGCTCAAAACCAACAAAACCACGAAAAGTTCTTGTATTTGAAGATAAAATCTTTTTGCTTTGAAGAAGAAAGATCTAGCTGACTGAAATATGTTCATTCGATGAAAATCAACAAAACTTGACAAGAACCACGAAAAGTTCTTGTATTTTAAGATAAAATCTTACGCTTTTAAAGAAAAAACTTCCAGCTCGCTGAAATATATTCATTTGCTGAAAACCAACAAAACCACGAAAAGTTCTTGTATTTGAAGATAAAATCTTTTTGCTTTGAAGAAAGATCTTGCTGACTGAAATAAGTTCATGAGATGAAAACCAACAAAAATTGACAAGAACCACGAAAAGTTCATGTATTTTAAGATAAAATCTTACGCAATTAAAGAAAAAAACTTCACACTCACTGAAATATGCTCATTTGCTGAAAACCAACAAAACCAGGAAAAGTTCTTGTATTTGAAGATAAAATCTTTTTGCTTTGAAGAAGAAAGATCTAGCTGACTGAAATAAGTTCATCAGATGAAAACCAACAAAAATTGACAAGAACCACGAAAAGTTCTTGTCTTTTAAGATAAAATCTGACGCTGTAAAAGAAAAAACTTCCAGCTCGCTGAAATATGTTCATTTGCTGAAAACCAACAAAACCACAAAAAGTTCTTGTATTTGAAGATAAAATCTTTTTGCTTTGAAGAAGAAAGATCTTGCTGACTGAAATAAGTTCATGAGATGAAAACCAACAAAAATTGACAAGAACCACGAAAAGTTCTTGTATTTTAAGATAAAATCTTACGCAATTAAAGAAAAAAACTTCACACTCACTGAAATATGCTCATTTGCTGAAAACCAACAAAACCAGGAAAAGTTCTTGTATTTGAAGATAAAATCTTTTTGCTTTGAAGAAGAAAGATCGAGCTGACTGAAATAAGTTCATCAGATGAAAACCAACAAAAATTGACAAGAACCACGAAAAGTTCTTGTCTTTTAAGATAAAATCTGACGCTGTAAAAGAAAAAACTTCCAGCTCGCTGAAATATGTTCATTTGGTGAAAACCAACAAAACCACGAAAAGTTCTTGTATTTGAAGATAAAATCTTTTTGCTTTGAAGAAGTAAGATCTCGCTGACTGAAATAAGTTCATAAGATGAAAACCAACAAAAATTG
This sequence comes from Heptranchias perlo, assembly GCF_035084215.1. Classification (NCBI taxonomy): domain Eukaryota; kingdom Metazoa; phylum Chordata; class Chondrichthyes; order Hexanchiformes; family Hexanchidae; genus Heptranchias; species Heptranchias perlo. The sequence continues at coordinate 1,055,040 of NW_027138483.1, forward strand.
ACAAGAACCACGAAAAGTTCTTGTATTTTAAGATAAAATCTTACGCTATTAAAGAAAAAACTTCTCACTCGCTGAAATATGATCATTTGCTGAAAACCAACAAAACCACGAAAAGTTCTTGCATTTGAAGATAAAATCTTTTTGCTTTGAAGAAGAAAGATCTAGCTGACTGAAATAAGTTCATTAGATGAAAACCAACAAAAATTGACAAGAACAACGAAAAGTTCTTGTCTTTTAAGATAAAATCTGACGCTGTTAAAGAAAAAACTTCCAGCTCGCTGAAATATGTTCACTTGCTGAAAACCAACAAAACCACGAAAAGTTCTTGTATTTGAAGATAAAATCTTTTTGCTTTGAAGAAGAAAGATCTAGCTGACTGAAATAAGTTCATTCGATGAAAACCAACAAAAATTGACAAGAACCACGAAAAGTTCTTGTATTTTAAGATAAAATCTTACGCAATTAAAGAAAAAAACTTCTCACTCACTGAAATATGCTCATTTGCTGAAATCCAACAAAACCACGAAAAGTTCTTGTATTTGAAGATAAAATCTTTTTGCTTTGAAGAAGTAAGATCTCGCTGAATGAAATAAGTTCATGAGATGAAAACCAACAAAAATTGACAAGAACCACGAAAAGTTCTTGTATTTTAAGATAAAATCTTACGCTATTAAAGAAAAAACTTCTCACTCGCTGAAATATGCTCATTTGCTGAAAACCAACAAAACCACGAAAAGTTCTTGTATTTGAAGATAAAATCTTTTTGCTTTGAAGAAGAAAGATCTAGCTGACTGAAATAAGTTCATTAGATGAAAACCAACAAAAATTGACAAGAACCACGAAAAGTTCTTTATTTTAAGATAAAATCTTACGCTATTAAAGAAAAAACTTCTAGCTCGCTGAAATATGTTCACTTGCTGAAAACCAACAAAACCACGAAAAGTTCTTGTATTTGAAGATAAAATCTTTTTGCTTTGAAGAAGAAAGATCTAGCTGACTGAAATAAGTTCATTAGATGAAAACCAACACAAATTGACAAGAACCACGAAAAGTTCTTGTATTTTATGATAAAATCTTACGCTATTAAAGAAAAAACTTCTCACTCACTGAAATATGTTCATTTGCTGAAAACCAACAAAACCACGAAAAGATCTTGTATTTGAAGATAAAATCTTTTTGCTTTGAAGAAGAAAGATCTAGCTGACTGAAATAAGTTCATTCGATGAAAATCAACAAAAATTGACAAGAACCACGAAAAGTTCTTGTATTTTAAGATAAAATCTTAAGCTATTAAAGAAAAAACTTCGAGCTCGCTGAAATATGTTCACTTGCTGAAAACCAACAAAACCACGAAAAGTTCTTGTATTTGAAGATAAAATCTTTTTGCATTAAAGAAGAAAGATCTGGCTGACTGAAATAAGTTCATTAGATGAAAACCAACAAAAATTGACAAGAACCACGAAAAGTTCTTGTATTTTAAGATAAAATCTTACGCTATTAAAGAAAAAACTTTGAGCTCGCTGAAATATGCTCATTTGCTGAAAACCAACAAAACCACGAAAAGATCTTGTATTTGAAGATAAAATCTTTTTGCTTTGAAGAAGAAAGATCTCGCTGACTGAAATAAGTTCATTCGATGAAAATCAACAAAAATTGACAAGAACCACGAAAAGTTCTTGTATTTTAAGATAAAATCTTAAGCTATTAAAGAAAAAACTTCGAGCTCGCTGAAATATGTTCACTTGCTGAAAACCAACAAAACCACGAAAAGTTCTTGTATTTGAAGATAAAATCTTTTTGCTTTGAAGAAGAAAGATCTAGCTGACTGAAATAAGTTCATGAGATGAAAACCAACACAAATTGACAAGAACCACGAAAAGTTCTTGTATTTTAAGATAAAATCTTACGCTATTAAAGAAAAAACTTCTCACTCGCTGAAATATGCTCATTTGCTGAAAACCAACAAAACCACGAAAAGTTCTTGTATTTGAAGATAAAATCTTTTTGCTTTGAAGAAGAAATATCTAGCTGACTGAAATAAGTTCATAAGATGAAAACCAACACAAATTGACAAGAACCACGAAAAGTTCTTGTATTTTATGATAAAATCTTACGCTATTAAAGAAAAAACTTCTCACTCACTGAAATATGTTCATTTGCTGAAAACCAACAAAACCACGAAAAGATCTTGTATTTGAAGATAAAATCTTTTTGCTTTGAAGAAGAAAGATCTAGCTGACTGAAATAAGTTCATTCGATGAAAATCAACAAAAATTGACAAGAACCACGAAAAGTTCTTGTATTTTAAGATAAAATCTTAAGCTATTAAAGAAAAAACTTCGAGCTCGCTGAAATATGTTCACTTGCTGAAAACCAACAAAACCACGAAAAGTTCTTGTATTTGAAGATAAAATCTTTTTGCATTAAAGAATAAAGATCTGGCTGACTGAAATAAGTTCATCAGATGAAAACCAACAAAAATTGACAAGAACCACGAAAAGTTCTTGTATTTTAAGATAAAATCTTACGCTATTAAAGAAAAAACTTTGAGCTCGCTGAAATATGATCATTTGCTGAAAACCAACAAAACCACGAAAAGTTCTTGTGTTTGAAGATAACATCTTTTTGCTTTGAAGAAGAAATATCTAGCTGACTGAAATAAGTTCATCAGATGAAAACCAACAAAAATTGACAAGAACCACGAAATGTTCTTGCATTTTAAGATAAAATCTGACGCTATTGAAGAAAAAACTTCTGTCTCGCTGAAATCTGTTCATTTGCTGAAAGCCAACAAAACCACGAAAAGTTCTTGCATTTGAAGATAAAATCTTGTTGCATTAAAGAAGAAAGATCTGGCTGACTGAAATAAGTTCATCAGATGAAAACCAACAAAAATTGACAAGAACCACGAAAAGTTCTTGTATTTTAAGATAAAATCTTACGCTATTAAAGAAAAAACTTCTCACTGGCTGAAATATGCTCATTTGCTGAAAACCAACAAAACCACGAAAAGTTCTTGTATTTGAAGATAAAATCTTTTTGCTTTGAAGAAGAAAGATCTAGCTGACTGAAATAAGTTCATTAGATGAAAACCAACAAAAATTGACAAGAACCACGAAAAGTTCTTGTATTTTAAGATAAAATCTTACGCTATTAAAGAAAAAACTTCTCGCTCGCTGAAATATGTTCACTTGCTGAAAACCAACAAAACCACGAAAAGTTCTTGTGTTTGAAGATAAAATCTTTTTGCTTTGAAGAAGAAAGATCTAGCTGACTGAAATAAGTTCATAAGATGAAAACCAACACAAATTGACAAGAACCACGAAAAGTTCTTGTATTTTAAGATAAAATCTGACGCTATTAAAGAAAAAACTTCCAGCTCGCTGAAATATGTTCATTTGCTGAAAACCAACAAAACCACGAAAAGTTCTTGTATTTGAAGATAAAATCTTTTTGCTTTGAAGAAGAAAGATCCAGCTGACTGAAATACGTTCATTAGATGAAAACCAACAAAAATTGACAAGAACCACGAAAAGTTCTTGTATTTTAAGATAAAATCTTACGCAATTAAAGAAAAAAACTTCTCACTCACTGAAATATGCTCATTTGCTGAAAACCAAGAAAACCACGAAAAGTTCTTGCATTTGAAGATAAAATCTTTTTGCTTTGAAGAAGAAAGATCTGTCTGACTGAAATAAGTTCATGAGATGAAAACCAACAAAAATTGACAAGAACCACGAAAAGTTCTTGTCTTTTAAGATAAAATCTGACGCTGTTAAAGAAAAAAATTCCAGCTCGCTGAAATATGTTCATTTGCTGAAAACCAACAAAACCACGAAAAGTTCTTGTATTTGAAGATAAAATCTTTTTGCTTTGAAGAAGAAAGATCTAGCTGACTGAAATAAGTTCATTAGATGAAAACCAACACAAATTGACAAGAACCACGAAAAGTTCTTGTATTTTAAGATAAAATCTGACGCTATTAAAGAAAAAACTTCCAGCTCGCTGAAATATGTTCATTTGCTGAAAACCAACAAAACCACGAAAAGTTCTTGTATTTGAAGATAAAATCTTTTTGCTTTGAAGAAGAAAGATCCAGCTGACTGAAATACGTTCATGAGATGAAAACCAACAAAAATTGACAAGAACCACGAAAAGTTCTTGTATTTTAAGATAAAATCTTACGCAATTAAAGAAAAAAACTTCTCACTCACTGAAATATGCTCATTTGCTGAAAACCAAGAAAACCACGAAAAGTTCTTGCATTTGAAGATAAAATCTTTTTGCTTTGAAGAAGAAAGATCTGTCTGACTGAAATAAGTTCATGAGATGAAAACCAACAAAAATTGACAAGAACCACGAAAAGTTCTTGTCTTTTAAGATAAAATCTGACGCTGTTAAAGAAAAAAATTCCAGCTCGCTGAAATATGTTCATTTGCTGAAAACCAACAAAACCACGAAAAGTTCTTGTATTTGAAGATAAAATCTTTTTGCTTTGAAGAAGAAAGATCTAGCTGACTGAAATAAGTTCATGAGATGAAAACCAACACAAATTGACAAGAACCACGAAAAGTTCTTGTATTTTATGATAAAATCTTACGCTATTAAAGAAAAAACTTCTCACTCACTGAAATATGTTCATTTGCTGAAAACCAACAAAACCACGAAAAGATCTTGTATTTGAAGATAAAATCTTTTTGCTTTGAAGAAGAAAGATCTAGCTGACTGAAATAAGTTCATTCGATGAAAATCAACAAAAATTGACAAGAACCACGAAAAGTTCTTGTATTTTAAGATAAAATCTTAAGCTATTAAAGAAAAAACTTCGAGCTCGCTGAAATATGTTCACTTGCTGAAAACCAACAAAACCACGAAAAGTTCTTGTATTTGAAGATAAAATCTTTTTGCATTAAAGAAGAAAGATCTGGCTGACTGAAATAAGTTCATTAGATGAAAACCAACAAAAATTGACAAGAACCACGAAAAGTTCTTGTATTTTAAGATAAAATCTTACGCTATTAAAGAAAAAACTTTGAGCTCGCTGAAATATGCTCATTTGCTGAAAACCAACAAAACCACGAAAAGATCTTGTATTTGAAGATAAAATCTTTTTGCTTTGAAGAAGAAATATCTAGCTGACTGAAATAAGTTCATAAGATGAAAACCAACACAAATTGACAAGAACCACGAAAAGTTCTTGTATTTTATGATAAAATCTTACGCTATTAAAGAAAAAACTTCTCACTCACTGAAATATGTTCATTTGCTGAAAACCAACAAAACCACGAAAAGATCTTGTATTTGAAGATAAAATCTGTTTGCTTTGAAGAAGAAAGATCTAGCTGACTGAAATAAGTTCATTCGATGAAAATCAACAAAAATTGACAAGAACCACGAAAAGTTCTTGTATTTTAAGATAAAATCTTAAGCTATTAAAGAACAAAATTCGAGCTCGATGAAATATGTTCACTTGCTGAAAACCAACAAAACCACGAAAAGTTCTTGTATTTGAAGATAAAATCTTTTTGCATTAAAGAATAAAGATCTGGCTGACTGAAATAAGTTCATCAGATGAAAACCAACAAAAATTGACAAGAACCACGAAAAGTTCTTGTATTTTAAGATAAAATCTTACGCTATTAAAGAAAAAACTTTGAGCTCGCTGAAATATGCTCATTTGCTGAAAACCAACAAAACCACGAAAAGTTCTTGTGTTTGAAGATAACATCTTTTTGCTTTGAAGAAGAAATATCTAGCTGACTGAAATAAGTTCATCAGATGAAAACCAACAAAAATTGACAAGAACCACGAAATGTTCTTGCATTTTAAGATAAAATCTGACGCTATTGAAGAAAAAACTTCTGTCTCGCTGAAATCTGTTCATTTGCTGAAAACCAACAAAACCACGAAAAGTTCTTGCATTTGAAGATAAAATCTTGTTGCATTAAAGAAGAAAGATCTGGCTGACTGAAATAAGTTCATCAGATGAAAACCAACAAAAATTGACAAGAACCACGAAAAGTTCTTGTATTTTAAGATAAAATCTTACGCAATTAAAGAAAAAAACTTCTCACTCACTGAAATATGCTCATTTGCTGAAAACCAAGAAAACCACGAAAAGTTCTTGCATTTGAAGATAACATCTTTTTGCTTTGAAGAAAGATCTTGCTGACTGAAATAAGTTCATGAGATGAAAACCAACAAAAATTGACAAGAACCACGAAAAGTTCATGTATTTTAAGATAAAATCTTACGCAATTAAAGAAAAAAACTTCACACTCACTGAAATATGCTCATTTGCTGAAAACCAACAAAACCAGGAAAAGTTCTTGTATTTGAAGATAAAATCTTTTTGCTTTGAAGAAGAAAGATCTAGCTGACTGAAATAAGTTCATCAGATGAAAACCAACAAAAATTGACAAGAACCACGAAAAGTTCTTGTCTTTTAAGATAAAATCTGACGCTGTAAAAGAAAAAACTTCCAGCTCGCTGAAATATGTTCATTTGCTGAAAACCAACAAAACCACAAAAAGTTCTTGTATTTGAAGATAAAATCTTTTTGCTTTGAAGAAGAAAGATCTTGCTGACTGAAATAAGTTCATGAGATGAAAACCAACAAAAATTGACAAGAACCACGAAAAGTTCTTGTATTTTAAGATAAAATCTTACGCAATTAAAGAAAAAAACTTCACACTCACTGAAATATGCTCATTTGCTGAAAACCAACAAAACCAGGAAAAGTTCTTGTATTTGAAGATAAAATCTTTTTGCTTTGAAGAAGAAAGATCGAGCTGACTGAAATAAGTTCATCAGATGAAAACCAACAAAAATTGACAAGAACCACGAAAAGTTCTTGTCTTTTAAGATAAAATCTGACGCTGTAAAAGAAAAAACTTCCAGCTCGCTGAAATATGTTCATTTGGTGAAAACCAACAAAACCACGAAAAGTTCTTGTATTTGAAGATAAAATCTTTTTGCTTTGAAGAAGTAAGATCTCGCTGACTGAAATAAGTTCATAAGATGAAAACCAACAAAAATTGACAAGAACCACGAAAAGTTCTTGTATTTTAAGATAAAATCTTACGCTATTAAAGAAAAAACTTCTCACTCGCTGAAATATGATCATTTGCTGAAAACCAACAAAACCACGAAAAGTTCTTGCATTTGAAGATAAAATCTTTTTGCTTTGAAGAAGAAAGATCTAGCTGACTGAAATAAGTTCATTAGATGAAAACCAACAAAAATTGACAAGAACAACGAAAAGTTCTTGTCTTTTAAGATAAAATCTGACGCTGTTAAAGAAAAAACTTCCAGCTCGCTGAAATATGTTCACTTGCTGAAAACCAACAAAACCACGAAAAGTTCTTGTATTTGAAGATAAAATCTTTTTGCTTTGAAGAAGAAAGATCCAGCTGACTGAAATAAGTTCATTCGATGAAAACCAACAAAAATTGACAAGAACCACGAAAAGTTCTTGTATTTTAAGATAAAATCTTACGCAATTAAAGAAAAAAACTTCTCACTCACTGAAATATGCTCATTTGCTGAAATCCAACAAAACCACGAAAAGTTCTTGTATTTGAAGATAAAATCTTTTTGCTTTGAAGAAGAAAGATCTAGCTGACTGAAATAAGTTCATTAGATGAAAACCAACAAAAATTGACAAGAACCACGAAAAGTTCTTGTCTTTTAAGATAAAATCTGACGCTGTTAAAGAAAAAACTTCCAGCTCGCTGAAATATGTTCATTTGCTGAAAACCAACAAAACCACGAAAAGTTCTTGTATTTGAAGATAAAATCTTTTTGCTTTGAAGAAGGAAGATCTCGCTGACTGAAATAAGTTCATGAGATGAAAACCAACAAAAATTGACAAGAACCACGAAAAGTTCTTGTATTTTAAGATAAAATCTTACGCTATTAAAGAAAAAACTTCTGGCTCGCTGAAATATGTTCACTTGCTGAAAACCAACAAAACCACGAAAAGTTCTTGTATTTGAAGATAAAATCTTTTTGCTTTGAAGAAGAAAGATCTAGCTGACTGAAATAAGTTCATTAGATGAAAACCAACACAAATTGACAAGAACCACGAAAAGTTCTTGTATTTTATGATAAAATCTTACGCTATTAAAGAAAAAACTTCTCACTCACTGAAATATGTTCATTTGCTGAAAACCAACAAAACCACGAAAAGATCTTGTATTTGAAGATAAAATCTTTTTGCTTTGAAGAAGGAAGATCTCGCTGACTGAAATAAGTTCATGAGATGAAAACCAACAAAAATTGACAAGAACCACGAAAAGTTCTTGTATTTTAAGATAAAATCTTAAGCTATTAAAGAAAAAACTTCGAGCTCGCTGAAATATGTTCACTTGCTGAAAACCAACAAAACCACGAAAAGTTCTTGTATTTGAAGATAAAATCTTTTTGCTTTGAAGAAGAAAGATCTAGCTGACTGAAATAAGTTCATTAGATGAAAACCAACAAAAATTGACAAGAACCACGAAAAGTTCTTGTATTTTAAGATAAAATCTTACGCAATTAAAGAAAAAAACTTCTCACTCACTGAAATATGCTCATTTGCTGAAAACCAACAAAACCACGAAAAGTTCTTGTATTTGAAGATAAAGTCTTTTTGCTTTGAAGAAGAAAGATCCAGCTGACTGAAATAAGTTCATTAGATGAAAACCAACAAAAATTGACAAGAACCACGAAAAGTTCTTGTCTTTTAAGATAAAATCTGACGCTGTTAAAGAAAAAACTTCCAGCTCGCTGAAATATGTTCATTTGCTGAAAACCAACAAAACCACGAAAAGTTCTTGTATTTGAAGATAAAATCTTTTTGCTTTGAAGAAGAAATATCTAGCTGACTGAAATAAGTTCATAAGATGAAAACCAACACAAATTGACAAGAACCACGAAAAGTTCTTGTATTTTATGATAAAATCTTAAGCTATTAAAGAAAAAACTTCGAGCTCGCTGAAATATGTTCACTTGCTGAAAACCAACAAAACCACGAAAAGTTCTTGTATTTGAAGATAAAATCTTTTTGCATTAAAGAAGAAAGATCTGGCTGACTGAAATAAGTTCATTAGATGAAAACCAACAAAAATTGACAAGAACCACGAAAAGTTCTTGTATTTTAAGATAAAATCTTACGCTATTAAAGAAAAAACTTTGAGCTCGCTGAAATATGCTCATTTGCTGAAAACCAACAAAACCACGAAAAGTTCTTGTATTTGAAGATAACATCTTTTTGCTTTGAAGAAGAAATATCTAGCTGACTGAAATAAGTTCATCAGATGAAAACCAACAAAAATTGACAAGAACCACGAAATGTTCTTGCATTTTAAGATAAAATCTGACGCTATTGAAGAAAAAACTTCTGTCTCGCTGAAATCTGTTCATTTGCTGAAAACCAACAAAACCACGAAAAGTTCTTGCATTTGAAGATAAAATCTTGTTGCATTAAAGAAGAAAGATCTGGCTGACTGAAATAAGTTCATCAGATGAAAACCAACAAAAATTGACAAGAACCACGAAAAGTTCTTGTATTTTAAGATAAAATCTTACGCTATTAAAGAAAAAACTTCTCACTCGCTGAAATATGCTCATTTGCTGAAAACCAACAAAACCACGAAAAGTTCTTGTATTTGAAGATAAAATCTTTTTGCTTTGAAGAAGAAAGATCTAGCTGACTGAAATAAGTTCATTAGATGAAAACCAACAAAAATTGACAAGAACCACGAAAAGTTCTTGTATTTTAAGATAAAATCTTACGCTATTAAAGAAAAAACGTCTAGCTCGCTGAAATATGTTCACTTGCTGAAAACCAACAAAACCACGAAAAGTTCTTGTGTTTGAAGATAAAATCTTTTTGCTTTGAAGAAGAAAGATCTAGCTGACTGAAATAAGTTCATAAGATGAAAACCAACACAAATTGACAAGAACCACGAAAAGTTCTTGTATTTTAAGATAAAATCTGACGCTATTAAAGAAAAAACTTCCAGCTCGCTGAAATATGTTCATTTGCTGAAAACCAACAAAACCACGAAAAGTTCTTGTATTTGAAGATAAAATCTTTTTGCTTTGAAGAAGAAAGCTCCAGCTGACTGAAATACGTTCATTAGATGAAAACCAACAAAAATTGACAAGAACCACGAAAAGTTCTTGTATTTGAAGATAAAATCTTTTTGCATTAAAGAAGAAAGATCTGGCTGACTGAAATAAGTTCATTAGATGAAAACCAACAAAAATTGACAAGAACCACGAAAAGTTCTTGTATTTTAAGATAAAATCTTACGCTATTAAAGAAAAAACTTTGAGCTCGCTGAAATATGCTCATTTGCTGAAAACCAACAAAACCACGAAAAGTTCTTGTATTTGAAGATAACATCTTTTTGCTTTGAAGAAGAAATATCTAGCTGACTGAAATAAGTTCATCAGATGAAAACCAACAAAAATTGACAAGAACCACGAAATGTTCTTGCATTTTAAGATAAAATCTGACGCTATTAAAGAAAAAACTTCCAGCTCGCTGAAATCTGTTCATTTGCTGAAAACCAACAAAACCACGAAAAGTTCTTGTATTTGAAGATAAAATCTTTTTGCTTTGAAGAAGAAAGATCTAGCTGACTGAAATAAGTTCATTAGATGAAAACCAACAAAAATTGACAAGAACCACGAAAAGTTCTTGTATTTTAAGATAAAATCTTACGCTATTAAAGAAAAAACTTCTGGCTCGCTGAAATATGTTCACTTGCTGAAAACCAACAAAACCACGAAAAGTTCTTGTGTTTGAAGATAAAATCTTTTTGCTTTGAAGAAGAAAGATCTAGCTGACTGAAATAAGTTCATAAGATGAAAACCAACACAAATTGACAAGAACCACGAAAAGTTCTTGTATTTTAAGATAAAATCTGACGCTATTAAAGAAAAAACTTCCAGCTCGCTGAAATATGTTCATTTGCTGAAAACCAACAAAACCACGAAAAGTTCTTGTATTTGAAGATAAAATCTTTTTGCTTTGAAGAAGAAAGCTCCAGCTGACTGAAATACGTTCATTAGATGAAAACCAACAAAAATTGACAAGAACCACGAAAAGTTCTTGTATTTTAAGATAAAATCTTACGCAATTAAAGAAAAAAACTTCTCACTCACTGAAATATGCTCATTTGCTGAAAACCAAGAAAACCACGAAAAGTTCTTGTATTTGAAGATAAAATCTTTTTGCTTTGAAGAAGAAAGATCTGGCTGACTGAAATAAGTTCATGAGATGAAAACCAACAAAAATTGACAAGAACCACGAAAAGTTCTTGTCTTTTAAGATAAAATCTGACGCTGTTAAAGAAAAAAATTCCAGCTCGCTGAAATATGTTCATTTGCTGAAAACCAACAAAACCACGAAAAGTTCTTGTATTTGAAGATAAAATCTTTTTGCTTTGAAGAAGAAAGATCGAGCTGACTGAAATAAGTTCATTCGATGAAAACCAACAAAAATTGACAAGAACCACGAAAAGTTCTTGTATTTTAAGATAAAATCTTACGCTATTAAAGAAAAAACTTCTCACTCGCTGAAATATGCTCATTTGCTGAAAACCAACAAAACCACGAAAAGTTCTTGTATTTGAAGATAAAATCTTTTTGCTTTGAAGAAGAAAGATCTAGCTGACTGAAATAGGTTCATTAGATGAAAATCAACACAAATTGACAAGAACCACGAAAAGTTCTTGTATTTTAAGATAAAATCTTACGCTATTAAAGAAAAAACTTCGAGCTCGCTGAAATATGTTCACTTGCTCAAAACCAACAAAACCACGAAAAGTTCTTGTATTTGAAGATAAAATCTTTTTGCTTTGAAGAAGAAAGATCGAGCTGACTGAAATAAGTTCATTGGATGAAAACCAACAAAAATTGACAAGAACCACGAAAAGTTCTTGTATTTTAAGATAAAATCTTACGCTATTAAAGAAAAAACTTCTCACTCACTGAAATATGTTCATTTGCTGAAAACCAACAAAACCACGAAAAGATCTTGTATTTGAAGATAAAATCTTTTTGCTTTGAAGAAGAAAGATCTAGCTGACTGAAATATGTTCATTCGATGAAAATCAACAAAACTTGACAAGAACCACGAAAAGTTATTGTATTTTAAGATAAAATCTTACGCTATTAAAGAAAAAACTTCCAGCTCGCTGAAATATATTCATTTGCTGAAAACCAACAAAACCACGAAAAGTTCTTGTATTTGAAGATAAAATCTTTTTGCTTTGAAGAAGAAAGATCTTGCTGACTGAAATAAGTTCATGAGATGAAAACCAACAAAAATTGACAAGAACCACGAAAAGTTCATGTATTTTAAGATAAAATCTTACGCAATTAAAGAAAAAAACTTCACACTCACTGAAATATGCTCATTTGCTGAAAACCAACAAAACCAGGAAAAGTTCTTGTATTTGAAGATAAAATCTTTTTGCTTTGAAGAAGAAAGATCTAGCTGACTGAAATAAGTTCATCAGATGAAAACCAACAAAAATTGACAAGAACCACGAAAAGTTCTTGTCTTTTAAGATAAAATCTGACGCTGTAAAAGAAAAAACTTCCAGCTCGCTGAAATATGTTCATTTGCTGAAAACCAACAAAACCACGAAAAGTTCTTGTATTTGAAGATAAAATCTTTTTGCTTTGAAGAAGAAAGATCTAGCTGACTGAAATAAGTTCATCAGATGAAAACCAACAAAAATTGACAAGAACCACGAAAAGTTCTTGTCTTTTAAGATAAAATCTGACGCTGTAAAAGAAAAAACTTCCAGCTCGCTGAAATATGTTCATTTGGTGAAAACCAACAAAACCACGAAAAGTTCTTGTATTTGAAGATAAAATCTTTTTGCTTTGAAGAAGTAAGATCTCGCTGACTGAAATAAGTTCATAAGATGAAAACCAACAAAAATTGACAAGAACCACGAAAAGTTCTTGCATTTTAAGATAAAATCTTACGCTATTAAAGAAAAAACTTCTCACTCGCTGAAATATGATCATTTGCTGAAAACCAACAAAACCACGAAAAGTTCTTGCATTTGAAGATAAAATCTTTTTGCTTTGAAGAAGAAAGATCTAGCTGACTGAAATAAGTTCATTCGATTAAAACCAACAAAAATTGACAAGAACAACGAAAAGTTCTTGTCTTTTAAGATAAAATCTGACGCTGTTAAAGAAAAAACTTCTAGCTCGCTGAAATATGTTCACTTGCTGAAAACCAACAAAACCACGAAAAGTTCTTGTATTTGAAGATAAAATCTTTTTGCTTTGAAGAAGGAAGATCTCGCTGACTGAAATAAGTTCATGAGATGAAAACCAACAAAAATTGACAAGAACCACGAAAAGTTCTTGTATTTTAAGATAAAATCTTACGCTATTAAAGAAAAAACTTCTCACTCGCTGAAATATGCTCATTTGCTGAAAACCAACAAAACCACGAAAAGTTCTTGTATTTGAAGATAAAATCTTTTTGCTTTGAAGAAGAAAGATCTTGCTGACTGAAATATGTTCATGAGATGAAAACCAACAAAAATTGACAAGAACCACGAAAAGTTCATGTATTTTAAGATAAAATCTTACGCAATTGATGAAAAAAACTTCACACTCACTGAAATATGCTCATTTGCTGAAAACCAACAAAACCAGGAAAAGTTCTTGTATTTGAAGATAAAATCTTTTTGCTTTGAAGAAGAAAGATCTAGCTGACTGAAATAAGTTGATGAGATGAAAACCAACAAAAATTGACAAGAACCACAAAAAGTTCTTGTCTTTTAAGATAAAATCTGACGCTGTAAAAGAAAAAACTTCCAGCTCGCTGAAATATGTTCATTTGCTGAAAACCAACAAAACCACGAAAAGTTCTTGTATTTGAAGATAAAATCTTTTTGCTTTGAAGAAGAAAGATCTTGCTGACTGAAATAAGTTCATGAGATGAAAACCAACAAAAATTGACAAGAACCACGAAAAGTTCTTGTATTTTAAGATAAAATCTTACGCAATTAAAGAAAAAAACTTCACACTCACTGAAATATGCTCATTTGCTGAAAACCAACAAAACCACGAAAAGTTCTTGTATTTGAAGATAAAATCTTTTTGCTTTGAAGAAGAAAGATCGAGCTGACTGAAATAAGTTCATCAGATGAAAACCAACAAAAATTGACAAGAACCACGAAAAGTTCTTGTCTTTCAAGATAAAATCTGACGCTGTAAAAGAAAAAACTTCCAGCTCGCTGAAATATGTTCATTTGCTGAAAACCAACAAAACCACGAAAAGTTCTTGTATTTGAAGATAAAATCTTTTTGCTTTGAAGAAGTAAGATCTCGCTGACTGAAATAAGTTCATAAGATGAAAACCAACAAAAATTGACAAGAACCACGAAAAGTTCTTGTATTTTAAGATAAAATCTTACGCTATTAAAGAAAAAACTTCTCACTCGCTGAAATATGATCATTTGCTGAAAACCAACAAAACCACGAAAAGTTCTTGTATTTGAAGATAAAATCTTTTTGCTTTGAAGAAGAAAGATCGAGCTGACTGAAATAAGTTCATGAGATGAAAACCAACAAAAATTGACAAGAACCACGAAAAGTTCTTGTCTTTTCAGATAAAATCTGACGCTGTTAAAGAAAAAACTTCTAGCTCGCTGAAATATGTTCACTTGCTGAAAACCAACAAAACCACGAAAAGTTCTTGTATTTGAAGATAAAATCTTTTTGCTTTGAAGAAGAAAGATCTCGCTGACTGAAATAAGTTCATACGATGAAAACCAACACAAATTGACAAGAACCACGAACAGTTCTTTTATTTTATGATAAAATCTTACGCTATTAAAGAAAAAACTTCTCACTCACTGAAATATGTTCATTTGCTGAAAACCAACAAAACCACGAAAAGATCTTGTATTTGAAGATAAAATCTTTTTGCTTTGAAGAAGAAAGATCTAGCTGACTGAAATAAGTTCATTCGATGAAAATCAACAAAACTTGACAAGAACCACGAAAAGTTCTTGTATTTTAAGATAAAATCTTACGCTATTAAAGAAAAAACTTCTCACTCACTGAAATATGCTCATTTGCTGAAATCCAACAAAACCACGAAAAGTTCTTGTATTTGAAGATAAAATCTTTTTGCTTTGAAGAAGAAAGATCTAGCTGACTGAAATAAGTTCATCAGATGAAAACCAACAAAAATTGACAAGAACCACGAAAAGTTCTTGTCTTTTAAGATAAAATCTGACGCTGTTAAAGAAAAAACTTCCAGCTCGCTGAAATATGTTCATTTGCTGAAAACCAACAAAACCACGAAAAGTTCTTGTATTTGAAGATAAAATCTTTTTGCTTTGAAGAAGGAAGATCTCGCTGACTGAAATAAGTTCATGAGATGAAAACCAACAAAAATTGACAAGAACCACGAAAAGTTCTTGTATTTTAAGATAAAATCTGACGCTATTAAAGAAAAAACTTTGAGCTCGCTGAAATATGCTCATTTGCTGAAAACCAACAAAACCACGAAAAGTTCTTGTGTTTGAAGATAACATCTTTATGCTTTGAAGAAGAAAGATCTAGCTGACTGAAATAAGTTCATCAGATGAAAACCAACAAAAATTGACAAGAACCACGAAATGTACTTGCATTTTAAGATAAAATCTGACGCTATGAAAGAAAAAACTTCTGTCTGGCTGAAATCTGTTCATTTGCTGAAAACCAACAAAACCACGAAAAGTTCTTGTATTTGAAGATAAAATCTTTTTGCATTAAAGAAGAAAGATCTGGCTGACTGAAATAAGTTCATCAGATGATAACCAACATAAATTGACAAAAACCACGAAAAGTTCTTTTATTTTAAGATGAAATCTGACGCTATTAAAGAGAATACTTCCAGCTCGCTGAAATATGTTAATTTGCTGAAAACCAACAAAACAACAAAAGGTTCTTGTATTTGAAGATAAAATCTTTTTGCTTGGAAGAAGAAAGATCTAGTTGACTGAAAGAAGTTCATGAGATGAAAACCAACAAAAATTGACAAGAACCACGAAAAGTTCTTGTATTTTAAGATAAAATCTTACGCTATTAAAGAAAAAACTTCGAGCTCGCTGAAATATGCTCATTTGCTGAAAACCAACAAAACCACGAAAGGTTCTTGTATTTGAAGATAAAATCTTTTTGCTTTGAAGAAGAAAGATCCAGCTGACTGAAATAAGTTCAACAGATGAAAACCAACAAAAATTGACAAGAACCACGAAATGTTCTTGCATTTTAAGATAAAATCTGACGCTATTGAAGAAAAAACTTCTGTCTCGCTGAAATGTGTTCATTTGCTGAAAACCAACAAAACCACGAAAAGTTCTTGTATTTGAAGATAAAATCTTTTTGCTTTGAAGAAGAAAGATCTGGCTGACTGAAATATGTTCATGAGATGAAAACCAACAAAAATTGACAAGATCCACGAAATGTTCTTGTATTTTAAGATAAAATCTGACGCTGTTAACGAAAAAACTTCCAGCTCGCTGAAATATGTTCATTTGCTGAAAACCAACAAAACCACGAAAAGTTCTTGCCTTTGAAGATGAAATCTTTTTGCATTAAAGAAGAAAGATCTGGCTGACTGAAATAAGTTGATCAGATGAAAACCAACACAAATTGACAAGAACCACGAAAAGTTATTTTATTTTATGATAAAATCTTACGCTATCAAAGAAAAAACTTCTCACTCACTGAAATATGTTCACTTGCTGAAAACCAACAAAACCACGAAAAGTTCTTGTATTTGAAGATGACATCTTTTTGCTTTGAAGAAGAAAGATCTAGCTGACTGAAATAAGTTCATCAGATGAAAACCAACAAAAATTGACAAGAACCACGAAATGTTCTTGCATTTTAAGATAAAATCTGACGCTAGTAAAGAAAAAACTTCTGTCTCGCTGAAATCTGTTCATTTGCTGAAAACCAACAAAACCACGAAAAGTTCTTGTATTTGAAGATAAAATCTTTTTGCATTAAAGAAGAAAGATCTGGCTGACTGAAATAAGTTCATTAGATGATAACCAACATAAATTGACAAAAACCACGAAAAGTTCTTTAATTTTAAGATGAAATCTGACGCTATTAAAGAGAATACTTCCAGCTCGCTGAAATATGTTAATTTGCTGAAAACCAACAAAACCACAAAAGGTTCTTGTATTTGAAGATAAAATCTTTTTGCTTGGAAGAAGAAAGATCTAGCTGACTGAAATAAGTTCATTAGATGAAAACCAACAAGAATTGACAAGAACCACGAAAAGTTCTTGTATTTTAAGATAAAATCTGACGCTATCAAAGAAAAAACTTCCAGCTCGCTGAAATATGTTAATTTGCCGAAAACCAACAAAACCACAAAAAGTTCTTGTATTTGAAGATAAAATCTTTTTGCTTTGAAGAAGAAAGATCTAGTTGACTGAAATAAGTTCATTAGATGAAAACCAACAAAAATTGACAAGAACCACGAAAAGTTCTTGTATTTTAAGATAAAATCTTACGCTATGAAAGAAAAAACTTCTCGCTCGCTGAAATATGTTCATTTGCTGAAAACCAACAAAACCACGAAAAGTTCTTGTATTTGAAGATAAAATCTTTTTGCTTTGAAGAAGAAAGATCTAGCTGACTGAAATAAGTTCATTCGATGAAAACCAACAAAAATTGACAAGAACCACGAAAAGTTCTTGTATTTTAAGATCAAATCTTACGCTATTAAAGAAAAAACTTCGAGCTCGCTGAAATATGTTCACTTGCTCAAAACCAACAAAACCAGGAAAAGTTCTTGTATTTGAAGATAAAATCTTTTTGCTTTGAAGAAGAAAGATCTAGCTAACTGAAATAAGTTCATTGGATGAAAACCAACAAAAATTGACAAGAACCACGAAAAGTTCTTGTATTTTAAGATAAAATCTGACGCTATCAAAGAAAAAACTTCCAGCTCGCTGAAATATGTTCATTTGCTGAAAACCAACAAAACCACGAAAAGTTCTTGTATTTAAAGATAAAATCTTTTTGCTTTGAAGAAGAAAGATCTCGCTGACTGAAATAAGTTCATCAGATGAAAACCAACACAAATTGACAAGAACCACGAAAAGTTCTTTTATTTTATGATAAAATCTTACGCTATTAAAGAAAAAACTTCTCACTCACTGAAATATGTTCATTTGCTGAAAACCAACAAAACCACGAAAGGATCTTGTCTTTGAAGATAAAATCTTTTTGCTTTGAAGAAGAAAGATCTCGCTGATTGAAATAAGTTCATCAGATGAAAACCAACAAAAATTGACAAGAACCACGAAATGTTCTTGCATTTTAAAATAAAATCTGACGCTATTAAAGAAAAAACTTCTGTCTCGCTGAAATCTGTTCATTTGCTGAAAACCAACAAAACCACGAAAAGTTCTTGTATTTGAAGATAAAATCTTTTTGCATTAAAGAAGAAAGATCTGGCTGACTGAAATAAGTTCATTAGATGATAACCAAAATAAATTGACAAAAACCACGAAAAGTTCTTTTATTTTAAGATGAAATCTGACGCTATTAAAGAGAATACTTCCAGCTCGCTGAAATATGTTAATTTGCTGAAAACCAACAAAACCACAAAAGGTTCTTGTATTTGAAGATAAAATCTTTTTGCTTGGAAGAAGAAAGATCTAGCTGACTGAAATAAGTTCATTAGATGAAAACCAACAAGAATTGACAAGAACCACGAAAAGTTCTTGTATTTTAAGATAAAATCTGACGCTATCAAAGAAAAAACTTCCAGCTCGCTGAAATATGTTAATTTGCCGAAAACCAACAAAACCACAAAAAGTTCTTGTATTTGAAGATAAAATCTTTTTGCTTTGAAGAAGAAAGATCTAGTTGACTGAAATAAGTTCATTAGATGAAAACCAACAAAAATTGACAAGAACCACGAAAAGTTCTTGTATTTTAAGATAAAATCTTACGCTATTAAAGAAAAAACTTCTCGCTCGCTGAAATATGTTCATTTGCTGAAAACCAACAAAACCACGAAAAGTTCTTGTATTTGAAGATAAAATCTTTTTGCTTTGAAGAAGAAAGATCTAGCTAACTGAAATAAGTTCATTCGATGAAAACCAACAAAAATTGACAAGAACCACGAAAAGTTCTTGTATTTTAAGATCAAATCTTACGCTATGAAAGAAAAAACTTCGAGCTCGCTGAAATATGTTCACTTGCTCAAAACCAACAAAACCAGGAAAAGTTCTTGTATTTGAAGATAAAATCTTTTTGCTTTGAAGAAGAAAGATCTAGCTGACTGAAATAAGTTCATTGGATGAAAACCAACAAAAATTGACAAGAACCACGAAAAGTTCTTGTATTTTAAGATAAAATCTGACGCTATCAAAGAAAAAACTTCCAGCTCGCTGAAATATGTTCATTTGCTGAAAACCAACAAAACCACGAAAAGTTCTTGTATTTAAAGATAAAATCTTTTTGCTTTGAAGAAGAAAGATCTCGCTGACTGAAATAAGTTCATCAGATGAAAACCAACACAAATTGACAAGAACCACGAAAAGTTCTTTTATTTTATGATAAAATCTTACGCTATTCAAGAAAAAACTTCTCACTCACTGAAATATGTTCATTTGCTGAAAACCAACAAAACCACGAAAGGATCTTGTGTTTGAAGATAAAATCTTTTTGCTTTGAAGAAGAAAGATCTCGCTGATTGAAATAAGTTCATCAGATGAAAACCAACAAAAATTGACAAGAACCACGAAATGTTCTTGCATTTTAAAATAAAATCTGACGCTATTAAAGAAAAAACTTCTGTCTCGCTGAAATATGTTCATTTGCTGAAAACCAACAAAACCACGAAAAGTTCTCGTATTTGAAGATAAAATCTTTTTGCATGAAAGAAGAAAGATCTGGCTGACTGAAATAAGTTCATCAGATGAAAACCAACAAAAATTGACAAGAACCACGAAAAGTTCTTTTATTTTAAGATGAAATCTGACGCTATTAAAGAGAAAACTTCCAGCTCGCTGAAATATGTTAATTTGCCGAAAACCAACAAAACAACGAAAAGTTCTTGTATTTGAAGATAAAATCTTTTTGCTTTGAAGAAGAAAGATCTAGTTGACTGAAATAAGTTCATTCGATGAAAACCAACAAAAATTGACAAGAACCACGAAAAGTTCTTGTATTTTAAGATCAAATCTGACGCTATTAAAGAAAAAACTTCGAGCTC
This sequence comes from Heptranchias perlo, assembly GCF_035084215.1. Lineage (NCBI taxonomy): Eukaryota > Metazoa > Chordata > Chondrichthyes > Hexanchiformes > Hexanchidae > Heptranchias > Heptranchias perlo. Next base: position 1,075,306 of record NW_027138483.1, read on the forward strand.
GCTGAAATATGTTCACTTGCTCAAAACCAACAAAACCAGGAAAAGTTCTTGTATTTGAAGATAAAATCTTTTTGCTTTGAAGAAGAAAGATCTAGCTGACTGAAATAAGTTCATTGGATGAAAACCAACAAAAATTGACAAGAACCACAAAAAGTTCTTTTATTTTAAGATGAAATCTGACGCTATTAAAGAGAAAACTTCCAGCTCGCTGAAATATGTTAATTTGCCGAAAACCAACAAAACCACGAAAAGTTCTTGTATTTGAAGATAAAATCTTTTTGCTTGGAAGAAGAAAGATCTAGTTGACTGAAATAAGTTCATGAGATGAAAACCAACAAAAATTGACAAGAACCACGAAAAGTTCTTGTATTTTAAGAAAAAATCTTACGCTATTAAAGAAAAAACTTCTCGCTCACTGAAATATGTTCATTTGCTGAAAACCAACAAAACCACGAAAAGTTCTTGGATTTGAAGATAAAATCTTTTTGCTTTGAAGAAGAAAGATCTAGCTGACTGAAATAAGTTCATTAGATGAAAACCAACACAAATTGACAAGAATCACGAAAAGTTCTTGTATTTTAAGATAAAATCTGACGCTATGAAAGAAAAAACTTCTGTCTCGCTGAAATCTGTTCATTTGCTGAAAACCAACAAAACCACGAAAAGTTCTTGTATTTGAAGATAAAATCTTTTTGCATTAAAGAAGAAAGATCTGGCTGACTGAAATAAGTTCATTAGATGATAACCAACATAAATTGACAAAAACCACGAAAAGTTCTTTTATTTTAAGATGAAATCTGACGCTATTAAAGAGAATACTTCCAGCTCGCTGAAATATGTTAATTTGCTGAAAACCAACAAAACAACAAAAGGTTCTTGTATTTGAAGATAAAATCTTTTTGCTTTGAAGAAGAAAGATCAAGCTGACTGAAATAAGTTCAACAGATGAAAACCAACAAAAATTGACAAGAACCACGAAATGTTCTTGCATTTTAAGATAAAATCTGACGCTATTAAAGAAAAAACTTCTGTCTCGCTGGAATATGTTCATTTGCTGAAAACCAACAAAACCACGAAAAGTTCTTGTATTTGAAGATAAAATCTTTTTGCTTTGAAGAAGAAAGATCTGGCTGACTGAAATATGTTCATGAGATGAAAACCAACAAAAATTGACAAGATCCACGAAATGTTCTTGTATTTTAAGATAAAATCTGACGCTGTTAAAGAAAAAACTTCCAGCTCGCTGAAATATGTTCATTTGCTGAAAACCAACAAAACCACGAAAAGTTCTTGCATTTGAAGATGAAATCTTTTTGCATTAAAGAAGAAAGATCTGGCTGACTGAAATAAGTTGATCAGATGAAAACCAACACAAATTGACAAGAACCACGAAAAGTTCTTTTATTTTATGATAAAATCTTACGCTATTAAAGAAAAAACTTCTCACTCACTGAAATATGTTCACTTGCTGAAAACCAACAAAACCACGAAAAGTTCTTGTATTTGAAGATGACATCTTTTTGCTTTGAAGAAGAAAGATCCAGCTGACTGAAATAAGTTCATCAGATGAAAACCAACAAAAATTGACAAGAACCACGAAATGTTCTTGCATTTTAAGATAAAATCTGACGCTATTAAAGAAAAAACTTCTGTCTCGCTGAAATCTGTTCATTTGCTGAAAACCAACAAAACCACGAAAAGTTCTTGTATTTGAAGATAAAATCTTTTTGCATTAAAGAAGAAAGATCTGGCTGACTGAAATAAGTTCATTAGATGATAACCAACATAAATTGACAAAAACCACGAAAAGTTCTTTTATTTTAAGATGAAATCTGACGCTATTAAAGAGAATACTTCCAGCTCGCTGAAATATGTTAATTTGCTGAAAACCAACAAAACCACAAAAGGTTCTTGTATTTGAAGATAAAATCTTTTTGCTTGGAAGAAGAAAGATCTAGCTGACTGAAATAAGTTCATTGGATGAAAACCAACAAGAATTGACAAGAACCACGAAAAGTTCTTGTATTTTAAGATAAAATCTGACGCTATCAAAGAAAAAACTTCTCGCTCGCTGAAGTATGTTCATTTGCTGAAAACCAACAAAACCACGAAAAGTTCTTGTATTTGAAGATAAAATCTTTTTGCTTTGAAGAAGAAAGATCGAGCTGACTGAAATAAGTTCATTCGATGAAAACCAACACAAATTGACAAGAACCACGAAAAGTTCTTTTATTTTATGATAAAATCTTACGCTATTAAAGAAAAAACTTCTCACTCACTGAAATATGTTCATTTGCTGAAAACCAACAAAACCACGAAAAGTTCTTGTATTTTAAGATCAAATCTTACGCTATTAAAGAAAAAACTTCGAGCTCGCTGAAATATGTTCACTTGCTCAAAACCAACAAAACCAGGAAAAGTTCTTGTATTTGAAGATAAAATCTTTTTGCTTTGAAGAAGAAAGATCTAGCTGACTGAAATAAGTTCATTGGATGAAAACCAACAAAAATTGACAAGAACCACGAAAAGTTCTTTTATTTTAAGATGAAATCTGACGCTATTAAAGAGAAAACTTCCAGCTCGCTGAAATATTTTAATTTGCCGAAAACCAACAAAACCACGAAAAGTTCTTGTATTTGAAGATAAAATCTTTTTGCTTGGAAGAAGAAAGATCTAGTTGACTGAAATAAGTTCATTAGATGAAAACCAACAAAAATTGACAAGAACCACGAAAAGTTCTTGTTTTTTAAGATAAAATCTTACGCTATTAAAGAAAAAACTTCTCACTCACTGAAATATGTTCATTTGCTGAAAACCAACAAAACCACGAAAGGATCTTGTATTTGAAGATAAAATCTTTTTGCTTTGAAGAAGAAAGATCTGGCTGACTGAAATAAGTTCATTCGATGAAAACCAACAAAAATTGACAAGAACCACGAAAAGTTCTTTTATTTTAAGATGAAATCTGACGCTATTAAAGAGAAAACTTCCAGCTCGCTGAAATATGTTAATTTGCCGAAAACCAACAAAAACACAAAACGTTCTTGTATTTGAAGATAAAATCTTTTTTCTTGGAAGAAGAAAGATCTAGTTGACTGAAATAAGTTCATTGGATGAAAACCAACAAAAATTGACAAGAACCACGAAAAGTTCTTGTATTTTAAGATAAAATCTTACGCTATTAAAGAAAAAACTTCCAGCTCGCTGAAATATGTTCATTTGCTGAAAACCAACAAAACCACGAAAAGTTCTTGTATTTGAAGATAAAATCTTTTTGCTTTGAAGAAGAAAGATCGAGCTGACTGAAATAAGTTCATTTGATGAAAACCAACAAAAATTGACAAGAACCACGAAATGTTCTTGTATTTTAAGATAAAATCTGACGCTATTAAAGAAAAAACTTCCAGCTCGCTGAAATATGTTGATTTGCTGAAAATCAACAAAACCACGAAAAGTTCTTGTATTTGAAGATAAAATCTTTTTGCTTTGAAGAAGAAAGATCTGGCTGACTGAAATATGTTCATGAGATGAAAACCAACAAAAATTGACAAGATCCACGAAATGTTCTTGTATTTTAAGATAAAATCTGACGCTGTTAAGGAAAAAACTTCCAGCTCGCTGAAATATGTTCATTTGCTGAAAACCAACAAAACCACGAAAAGTTCTTGCATTTGAAGATGAAATCTTTTTGCATTAAAGAAGAAAGATCTGGCTGACTGAAATAAGTTCATCAGATGAAAACCAACACAAATTGACAAGAACCACGAAAAGTTCTTTTATTTTATGATAAAATCTTACGCTATTAAAGAAAAAACTTCTCACTCACTGAAATATGTTCACTTGCTGAAAACCAACAAAACCACGAAAAGTTATTGTGTTTGAAGATGACATCTTTTTGCTTTGAAGAAGAAAGATCTAGCTGACTGAAATAAGATCATCAGATGAAAACCAACAAAAATTGACAAGAACCACGAAATGTTCTTGCATTTTAAGATAAAATCTGACGCTATTAAAGGAAAAACTTCTGTCTCGCTGAAATCTGTTCATTTGCTGAAAACCAACAAAACCACAAAAAGTTCTTGTATTTGAAGATAAAATCTTTTTGCATTAAAGAAGAAAGATCTGGCTGACTGAAATAAGTTCATTAGATGATAACCAACATAAATTGAGAAAAACCACGAAAAGTTCTTTTATTTTAAGATGAAATCTGACGCTATTAAAGAGAATACTTCCAGCTCGCTGAAATATGTTAATTTGCTGAAAACCAACAAAACCACAAAAGGTTCTTGTATTTGAAGATAAAATCTTTTTGCTTGGAAGAAGAAAGATCTAGCTGACTGAAATAAGTTCATTAGATGAAAACCAACAAGAATTGACAAGAACCACGAAAAGTTCTTTTATTTTAAGATGAAATCTGACGCTATTAAAGAGAAAACTTCCAGCTCGCTGAAATATGTTAATTTGCCGAAAACCAACAAAACAACGAAAAGTTCTTGTATTTGAAGATAAAATCTTTTTGCTTGGAAGAAGAAAGATCTAGTTGACTGAAATAAGTTCATTAGATGAAAACCAACAAAAATTGACAAGAACCACGAAAAGTTCTTGTATTTTAAGATAAAATCTTACGCTATTTAAGAAAAAACTTCTCGCTCGCTGAAATATGTTCATTTGCTGAAAACCAACAAAACCACGAAAAGTTCTTGTATTTGAAGATAAAATCTTTTTGCTTTGAAGAAGAAAGATCTAGCTGACTGAAATAAGTTCATCAGATGAAAACCAACACAAATTGACAAGAACCACGAAAAGTTCTTTTATTTTATGATAAAATCTTACGCTATTAAAGAAAAAACTTCTCACTCACTGAAATATGTTCATTTGCTGAAAACCAACAAAACCACGAAAGGATCTTGTATTTGAAGATAAAATCTTTTTGCCTTGAAGAAGAAAGATCTCGTTGACTGAAATAAGTTCATTCGATGAAAACCAACAAAAATTGACAAGAACCACGAAAAGTTCTTGTATTTTAAGATCAAATCTTACGCTATGAAAGAAAAAACTTCGAGCTCGCTGAAATATGTTAACTTGCTCAAAACCAACAAAACCAGGAAAAGTTCTTGTATTTGAAGATAAAATCTTTTTGCTTTGAAGAAGAAAGATCTAGCTGACTGAAATAAGTTCATTGGATGAAAACCAACAAAAATTGACAAGAACCACGAAAAGTTCTTTTATTTTAAGATGAAATCTGACGCTATTAAAGAGAAAACTTCCAGCTCGCTGAAATATGTTAATTTGCCGAAAACCAACAAAACCACGAAAAGTTCTTGTATTTGAAGATAAAATCTTTTTGCTTGGAAGAAGAAAGATCTAGTTGACTGAAATAAGTTCATTAGATGAAAACCAACAAAAATTGACAAGAACCACGAAAAGTTCTTGTTTTTTAAGATAAAATCTTACGCTATTAAAGAAAAAACTTCGAGCTCACTGAAATATGTTCATTTGCTGAAAACCAACAAAACCACGAAAGGATCTTGTATTTGAAGATAAAATCTTTTTGCTTTGAAGAAGAAAGATCTGGCTGACTGAAATAAGTTCATTCGATGAAAATCAACAAAAATTGACAAGAACCACGAAAAGTTCTTGTATTTTAAGATAAAATCTTACGCTATTAAAGAAAAAACTTCTGTCTCGCTGAAATCTGTTCATTTGCTGAAAACCAACAAAACCACGAAAAGTTCTTGTATTTGAAGATAAAATCTTTTTGCATGAAAGAAGAAAGATCTGGCTGACTGAAATAAGTTCATTAGATGAAAACCAACAAAAATTGACAAGAACCACGAAAAGTTCTTTTATTGTAAGATGAAATCTGACGCTATTAAAAAAAAACTTCCAGCTCGCTGAAATATGTTAATTTGCCGAAAACCAACAAAAACACAAAACGTTCTTGTATTTGAAGATAAAATCTTTTTTCTTGGAAGAAGAAAGATCTAGTTGACTGAAATAAGTTCATTGGATGAAAACCAACAAAAATTGACAAGAACCACGAAAAGTTCTTGTATTTTAAGATAAAATCTTACGCTATTAAAAAAAAACTTCCAGCTCGCTGAAATATGTTCATGTGCTGAAAACCAACAAAACCACGAAAAGTTCTTGTATTTGAAGATAAAATCTTTTTGCTTTGAAGAAGAAAGATCGAGCTGACTGAAATAAGTTCATTTGATGAAAACCAACAAAAATTGACAAGAACCACGAAATGTTCTTGTATTTTAAGATAAAATCCGACGCAATTAAAGAAAAAACTTCCAGCTCGCTGAAATATGTTGATTTGCTGAAAAGCAACAAAACCACGAAAAGTTCTTGTATTTGAAGATAAAATCTTTTTGCTTTGAAGAAGAAAGATCGAGCTGACTGAAATAAGTTCATTCGATGAAAACGAACAAAAATTGACAAGAACCACGAAAAGTTCTTGTATTTTATGATAAAACCTTACGCGATTGAAGAAAAAACTTCTCACTCGCTGAAATATGCTGATTTGCTCAAAACCACGAAAAGTTCTTGTATTTGAAGATAAAATCTTTTTGCTTTGAAGAAGAAAGATCTGGCTGACTGAAATATGTTCATGAGATGAAAACCAACAAAAATTGACAAGATCCACGAAATGTTCTTGTATTTTAAGATAAAATCTGACGCTGTTAAAGAAAAAACTTCCAGCTCGCTGAAATATGTTCATTTGCTGAAAACCAACAAAACCACGAAAAGTTCTTGCATTTGAAGATGAAATCTTTTTGCATTAAAGAAGAAAGATCTGGCTGACTGAAATAAGTTCATCAGATGAAAACCAACACAAATTGACAAGAACCACGAAAAGTTCTTTTATTTTATGATAAAATCTTACGCTATTAAAGAAAAAACTTCTCACTCACTGAAATATGTTCACTTGCTGAAAACCAACAAAACCACGAAAAGTTCTTGTGTTTGAAGATGACATCTTTTTGCTTTGAAGAAGAAAGATCTAGCTGACTGAAATAAGTTCATCAGATGAAAACCAACAAAAACTGACAAGAACCACGAAATGTTCTTGCATTTTAAGATAAAATCTGACGCTATTAAAGAAAAAACTTCTGTCTCGCTGAAATCTGTTCATTTGCTGAAAACCAACAAAACCACGAAAAGTTCTTGTATTTGAAGATAAAATCTTTTTGCATTAAAGAAGAAAGATCTGGCTGACTGAAATAAGTTCATTAGATGATAACCAACATAAATTGAGAAAAACCACGAAAAGTTCTTTTATTTTAAGATGAAATCTGACGCTATTGAAGAGAATACTTCCAGCTCGCTGAAATATGTTAATTTGCTGAAAACCAACAAAACCACAAAAGGTTCTTGTATTTGAAGATAAAATCTTTTTGCTTGGAAGAAGAAAGATCTAGTTGACTGAAATAAGTTCATTAGATGAAAACCAACAAAAATTGACAAGAACCACGAAAAGTTCTTGTATTTTAAGATAAAATCTTACGCTATTTAAGAAAAAACTTCTCGCTCGCTGAAATATGTTCATTTGCTGAAAACCAACAAAACCACGAAAAGTTCTTGTATTTGAAGATAAAATCTTTTTGCTTTGAAGAAGAAAGATCTAGCTGACTGAAATAAGTTCATCAGATGAAAACCAACACAAATTGACAAGAACCACGAAAAGTTCTTTTATTTTATGATAAAATCTTACGCTATTAAAGAAAAAACTTCTCACTCACTGAAATATGTTCATTTGCTGAAAACCAACAAAACCACGAAAGGATCTTGTATTTGAAGATAAAATCTTTTTGCCTTGAAGAAGAAAGATCTAGTTGACTGAAATAAGTTCATTCGATGAAAACCAACAAAAATTGACAAGAACCACGAAAAGTTCTTGTATTTTAAGATCAAATCTTACGCTATGAAAGAAAAAACTTCGAGCTCGCTGTAATATGTTCACTTGCTCAAAACCAACAAAACCAGGAAAAGTTCTTGTATTTGAAGATAAAATCTTTTTGCTTTGAAGAAGAAAGATCTAGCTGACTGAAATAAGTTCATTGGATGAAAACCAACAAAAATTGACAAGAACCACGAAAAGTTCTTTTATTTTAAGATGAAATCTGACGCTATTAAAGAGAAAACTTCCAGCTCGCTGAAATATGTTAATTTGCCGAAAACCAACAAAACCACGAAAAGTTCTTGTATTTGAAGATAAAATCTTTTTGCTTGGAAGAAGAAAGATCTAGTTGACTGAAATAAGTTCATTAGATGAAAACCAACAAAAATTGACAAGAACCACGAAAAGTTCTTGTTTTTTAAGATAAAATCTTACGCTATTAAAGAAAAAACTTCGAGCTCACTGAAATATGTTCATTTGCTGAAAACCAACAAAACCACGAAAGGATCTTGTATTTGAAGATAAAATCTTTTTGCTTTGAAGAAGAAAGATCTAGCTGACTGAAATAAGTTCATCAGATGAAAACCAACAAAAATTGACAAGAACCACGAAATGTTCTTGCATTTTAAGATAAAATCTGACGCTATGAAAGAAAAAACTTCTGTCTCGCTGAAATCTGTTCATTTGCTGAAAACCAACAAAACCACGAAAAGTTCTTGTATTTGAAGATAGCATCTTTTTGCTTTGAAGAAGAAAGATCCAGCTGACTGAAATAAGTTCATCAGATGAAAACCAACAAAAATTGACAAGAACCACGAAATGTTCTTGCATTTTAAGATAAAATCTGACGCTATTAAAGAAAAATACTTCTGTCTCGCTGAAATCTGTTCATTTGCTGAAAACCAACAAAACCACGAAAAGTTCTTGTATTTGAAGATAAAATCTTTTTGCATTAAAGAAGAAAGATCTGGCTGACTGAAATAAGTTCATTAGATGATAACCAACATAAATTGAGAAAAACCACGAAAAGTTCTTTTATTTTAAGATGAAATCTGACGCTATTGAAGAGAATACTTCCAGCTCGCTGAAATATGTTAATTTGCTGAAAACCAACAAAACCACAAAAGGTTCTTGTATTTGAAGAGAAAATCTTTTTGCTTGGAAGAAGAAAGATCTAGTTGACTGAAATAAGTTCATTAGATGAAAACCAACAAAAATTGACAAGAACCACGAAAAGTTCTTGTATTTTAAGATAAAATCTTACGCTATTTAAGAAAAAACTTCTCGCTCGCTGAAATATGTTCATTTGCTGAAAACCAACAAAACCACGAAAAGTTCTTGTATTTGAAGATAAAATCTTTTTGCTTTGAAGAAGAAAGATCTAGCTGACTGAAATAAGTTCATCAGATGAAAACCAACACAAATTGACAAGAACCACGAAAAGTTCTTTTATTTTATGATAAAATCTTACGCTATTAAAGAAAAAACTTCTCACTCACTGAAATATGTTCATTTGCTGAAAACCAACAAAACCACGAAAGGATCTTGTATTTGAAGATAAAATCTTTTTGCCTTGAAGAAGAAAGATCTAGTTGACTGAAATAAGTTCATTCGATGAAAACCAACAAAAATTGACAAGAACCACGAAAAGTTCTTGTATTTTAAGATCAAATCTTACGCTATGAAAGAAAAAACTTCGAGCTCGCTGAAATATGTTCACTTGCTCAAAACCAACAAAACCACGAAAGGATCTTGTATTTGAAGATAAAATCTTTTTGCCTTGAAGAAGAAAGATCTAGTTGACTGAAATAAGTTCATTGGATGAAAACCAACAAAAATTGACAAGAACCACGAAAAGTTCTTTTATTTTAAGATGAAATCTGACGCTATTAAAGAGAAAACTTCCAGCTCGCTGAAATATGTTAATTTGCCGAAAACCAACAAAACCACGAAAAGTTCTTGGATTTGAAGATAAAATCTTTTTGCTTGGAAGAAGAAAGATCTAGTTGACTGAAATAAGTTCATTAGATGAAAACCAACAAAAATTGACAAGAACCACGAAAAGTTCTTGTTTTTTAAGATAAAATCTTACGCTATTAAAGAAAAAACTTCGAGCTCACTGAAATATGTTCATTTGCTGAAAACCAACAAAACCACGAAAGGATCTTGTATTTGAAGATAAAATCTGTTTGCTTTGAAGAAGAAAGATCTGGCTGACTGAAATAAGTTCATCAGATGAAAACCAACAAAAATTGACAAGAACTACGAAATGTTCTTGCATTTTAATATAAAATCTGACGCTATGAAAGAAAAAACTTCTGTCTCGCTGAAATCTGTTCATTTGCTGAAAACCAACAAAACCACGAAAAGTTCTTGTATTTGAAGATAAAATCTTTTTGCATGAAAGAAGAAAGATCTAGTTGACTGAAATAAGTTCATTAGATGAAAACCAACAAAAATTGACAAGAACCACGAAAAGTTCTTTTATTTTAAGATGAAATCTGACGCTATTAAAGAGAAAACTTCCAGCTCGCTGAAATATGTTAATTTGCCGAAAACCAACAAAACCACAAAAGGTTCATGTATTTGAAGATAAAATCTTTTTGCTTGGAAGAAGAAAGATCTAGTTGACTGAAATAAGTTCATTAGATGAAAACCAACAAAAATTGACAAGAACCACGAAAAGTTCTTGTATTTTAAGATAAAATCTTACGCTATTAAAGAAAAAACTTCTCGCTCGCTGAAATATGTTCATTTGCTGAAAACCAACAAAACCACGAAAAGTTCTTGTATTTGAAGATAAAATCTTTTTGCTTTGAAGAAGAAAGATCCAGCTGACTGAAATAAGTTCATTAGATGAAAACCAACACAAATTGACAAGAATCACGAAAAGTTCTTTTATTTTATGATAAAATCTTACGATATTAAAGAAAAAACTTCTCACTCACTGAAATATGTTCATTTGCTGAAAACCAACAAAACCACGAAAGGATCTTGTATTTGAAGATAAAATCTTTTTGCTTTGAAGAAGAAAGATCTGGCTGACTGAAATAAGTTCATTCGATGAAAATCAACAAAAATTGACAAGAACCACGAAAAGTTCTTGTATTTTAAGATAAAATCTTACGCAATTAAAGAAAAAACTTCGAGCTCGCTGAAATATGTTCACTTGCTGAAAACCAACAAAACCACGAAAAGTTCTTGTATTTGAAGATAGCATCTTTTTGCTTTGAAGAAGAAAGATCTAGCTGACTGAAATAAGTTCATCAGATGTAAACCAACAAAAATTGACAAGAACCACGAAATGTTCTTGCATTTTAAGATAAAATCTTTTTGCATTAAAGAAGAAAGATCTGGCTGACTGAAATAAGTTCATTAGATGATAACCAACATAAATTGACAAAAACCACGAAAAGTTCTTTTATTTTAAGATGAAATCTGACGCTATCAAAGAGAATACTTCCAGCTCGCTGAAATATGTTAATTTGCTGAAAACCAACAAAACCACAAAAGGTTCTTGTATTTGAAGATAAAATCTTTTTGCTTGGAAGAAGAAAGATCTAGTTGACTGAAACAAGTTCATTCGATGAAAACCAACAAAAATTGACAAGAACCACGAAAAGTTCTTGTATTTTAAGATAAAATCTTCCGCTATTCAAGAAAAAACTTCGAGCTCGCTGAAATATGTTAAATTGCCGAAAACCAACAAAAACACAAAAAGTTCTTGTATTTGAAGATAAAATCTTTTTGCTTGGAAGAAGAAAGATCTCGTTGACTGAAATAAGTTCATTAGATGAAAACCAACAAAAATTGACAAGAACCACGAAAAGTTCTTGTATTTTAAGATAAAATCTGACGCTATTAAAGAAAAAACTTCCTGCTCGCTGAAATCTGTTCATTTGCTGAAAACCAACAAAACCACGAAAAGTTCTTGTATTTGAAGATAAAATCTTTTTGCTTTGAAGAAGAAAGATCTCGCTGATTGAAATAAGTTCATCAGATGAAAACCAACAAAAATTGACAAGAACCACGAAATGTTCTTGCATTTTAAAATAAAATCTGACGCTATTAAAGAAAAAACTTCTGTCTCGCTGAAATATGTTCATTTGCTGAAAACCAACAAAACCACGAAAAGTTCTTGTATTTGAAGATAAAATCTTTTTGCTTTGAAGAAGAAAGATCCAGCTGACTGAAATAAGTTCATCAGATGAAAACCAACACAAATTGACAAGAATCACGAAAAGTTCTTTTATTTTATGATAAAATCTTACGATATTAAAGAAAAAACTTCTCACTCACTGAAATATGTTCATTTGCTGAAAACCAACAAAACCACGAAAGGATCTTGTATTTGAAGATAAAATCTTTTTGCTTTGAAGAAGAAAGATCTGGCTGACTGAAATAAGTTCATTCGATGAAAATCAACAAAAATTGACAAGAACCACGAAAAGTTCTTGTATTTTAAGATAAAATCTTACGCTATTAAAGAAAAAACTTCGAGCTCGCTGAAATATGTTCACTTGCTGAAAACCAACAAAACCACGAAAAGTTCTTGTATTTGAAGATAGCATCTTTTTGCTTTGAAGAAGAAAGATCTAGCTGACTGAAATAAGTTCATCAGATGTAAACCAACAAAAATTGACAAGAACCACGAAATGTTCTTGCATTTTAAGATAAAATCTTTTTGCATTAAAGAAGAAAGATCTGGCTGACTGAAATAAGTTCATTAGATGATAACCAACATAAATTGACAAAAACCACGAAAAGTTCTTTTATTTTAAGATGAAATCTGACGCTATTAAAGAGAATACTTCCAGCTCGCTGAAGTATGTTAATTTGCTGAAAACCAACAAAACCACAAAAGGTTCTTGTATTTGAAGATAAAATCTTTTTGCTTGGAAGAAGAAAGATCTAGTTGACTGAAAGAAGTTCATCAGATCAAAACCAACAAAAATTGACAAGAACCACGAAAAGTTCTTGTATTTTAAGATAAAATCTTCCGCTATTCAAGAAAAAACTTCGAGCTCGCTGAAATATGTTAAATTGCCGAAAACCAACAAAAACACAAAAAGTTCTTGTATTTGAAGATAAAATCTTTTTGCTTGGAAGAAGAAAGATCTAGTTGACTGAAATAAGTTCATTAGATGAAAACCAACAAAAATTGACAAGAACCACGAAAAGTTCTTGTATTTTAAGATAAAATCTGACGCTATTAAAGAAAAAACTTCCTGCTCGCTGAAATCTGTTCATTTGCTGAAAACCAACAAAACCACGAAAAGTTCTTGTATTTGAAGATAAAATCTTTTTGCTTTGAAGAAGAAAGATCTCGCTGATTGAAATAAGTTCATCAGATGAAAACCAACAAAAATTGACAAGAACCACGAAATGTTCTTGCATTTTAAAATAAAATCTGACGCTATTAAAGAAAAAACTTCTGTCTCGCTGAAATATGTTCATTTGCTGAAAACCAACAAAACCACGAAAAGTTCTCGTATTTGAAGATAAAATCTTTTTGCTTGGAAGAAGAAAGATCTAGTTGACTGAAATAAGTTCATTGGATGAAAACCAACAAAAATTGACAAGAACCACGAAAAGTTCTTGTATTTTAAGATAAAATCTTACGCTATTAAAGAAAAAACTTCTCGCTCGCTCAAATATGTTCATTTGCTGAAAACCAACAAAACCACGAAAAGTTCTTGTATTTGAAGATAAAATCTTTTTGCTTTGAAGAAGAAAGATCTAGCTGACTGAAATAAGTTCATTAGATGAAAACCAACACAAATTCACAAGAACCACGAAAAGTTCTTTTATTTTATGATAAAATCTTACGCTATTAAAGAAAAAACTTCTCACTCACTGAAATATGTTCATTTGCTGAAAACCAACAAAACCACGAAAAGTTCTTGTATTTGAAGATAGCATCTTTTTGCTTTGAAGAAGAAAGATCTAGCTGACTGAAATAAGTTCATCAGATGAAAACCAACAAAAATTGACAAGAACCACGAAATGTTCTTGCATTTTAAGATAAAATCTGACGCTATGAAAGAAAAAACTTCTGTCTCGCTGAAATCTGTTCATTTGCTGAAAACCAACAAAACCACGAAAAGTTCTTGTATTTGAAGATAAAATCTTTTTGCATTAAAGAAGAAAGATCTGGCTGACTGAAATACGTTTATTAGATGATAACCAACATAAATTGACAAAAACCACGAAAAGTTCTTTTGTTTTAAGATGACATCTGACGCTATGAAAGAAAAAACTTCTGGCTCGCTGAAATATGTTAATTTGCTGAAAACCAACAAAACCACAAAAGGTTCTTGTATTTGAAGATAAAATCTTTTTGCTTTGAAGAAGAAAGATCTAGCTGACTGAAATAAGTTCATTCGATGAAAATCAACAAAAATTGACAAGAACCACGAAAAGTTCTTGTATTTTAAGATAAAATCTTACGCTATTAAATAAAAAACTTCGAGCTCGCTGAAATATGTTCACTTGCTGAAAACCAACAAAACCACGAAAAGTTCTTGTATTTGAAGATAAAATCTTTTTGCATTAAAGAAGAAAGATCTGGCTGACTGAAATAAGTTCATTAGATGAAAACCAACAAAAATTGACAAGAACCACGAAAAGTTCTTGTATTTTAAGATAAAATCTTACGCTATTAAAGAAAAAACTTTGAGCTCGCTGAAATATGCTCATTTGCTGAAAACCAACAAAACCACGAAAAGTTCTTGTATTTGAAGATAGCATCTTTTTGCTTTGAAGAAGAAAGATCTAGCTGACTGAAATAAGTTCATCAGATGAAAACCAACAAAAATTGACAAGAACCACGAAATGTTCTTGCATTTTAAGATAAAATCTGACGCCATGAAAGAAAAAACTTCTGTCTCGCTGAAATCTGTTCATTTGCTGAAAACCAACAAAACCACGAAAAGTTGTTGTATTTGAAGATAAAATCTTTTTGCATTAAAGAAGAAAGATCTGGCTGACTGAAATAAGTTCATTAGATGATAACCAACATAAATTGACAAAAACCACGAAAAGTTCTTTTATTTTAAGATGAAATCTGACGCTATTAAAGAGAATACTTCCAGCTCGCTGAAATATGTTAATTTGCTGAAAACCAACAAAACCACAAAAGGTTCTTGTATTTGAAGATAAAATCTTTTTGCTTGGAAGAAGAAAGATCTAGTTGACTGAAAGAAGTTCATTGGATGAAAACCAACAAAAATTGACAAGAACCACGAAAAGTTCTTGTATTTTAAGATAAAATCTGACACTATTAAAGAAAAAACTTCTGTCTCGCTGAAATATGTTCATTTGCTGAAAACCAACAAAACCAGGAAAAGTTCTTGTATTTAAAGATAAAATCTTTTTGCTTTGAAGAAGAAAGATCTCGCTGACTGAAATAAGTTCATCAGATGAAAACCAACAAAGATTGACAAGAACCACGAAATGTTCTTGCATTTTAAGATAAAATCTGACGCTATTAAAGAAAAAACTTCTGTCTCGCTGAAATATGTTCATTTGCTGAAAACCAACAAAACCACGAAAAGTTCTTGTATTTGAAGATAAAATCTTTTTGCATGAAAGAAGAAAGATCTGGCTGACTGAAATAAGTTCATTAGATGATAACCAACAAAAATTGACAAGAACCACGAAAAGTTCTTTTATTTTCAGATGAAATCTGACGCTATTAAAGAGAAAACTTCCAGCTCGCTGAAATATGTTAAATTGCCGAAAACCAACAAAAACACAAAAAGTTCTTGTATTTGAAGATAAAATGTTTTTGCTTGGAAGAAGAAAGATCTAGTTGACTGAAATAAGTTCATTAGATGAAAACCAACAAAAATTGACAAGAACCACGAAAAGTTCTTGTATTTTAAGATAAAATCTTAAGCTATTAAAGAAAAAACTTCCAGCTCGCTGAAATCTGTTCATTTGCTGAAAACCAACAAAACCACGAAAAGTTCTTGTATTTGAAGATAAAATCTTTTTGCTTTGAAGAAGAAAGATCGAGCTGACTGAAATAAGTTCATTGGATGAAAACCAACAAAAATTGACAAGAACCACGAAATGTTCTTGTATTTTAAGATAAAATCTTACGCTATTAAAGAAAAAACTTCTGTCTCGCTGAAATCTGTTCATTTGCTGAAAACCAACAAAACCACGAAAAGTTCTTGTATTTGAAGATAAAATCTTTTTGCTTTGAAGAAGAAAGATCTAGCTGACTGAAATAAGTTCATTAGATGAAAACCAACACAAATTGACAAGAACCACGAAAAGTTCTTTTATTTTATGATAAAATCTTATGCTATTAAAGAAAAAACTTCTCACTCACTGAAATATGTTCATTTGCTGAAAACCAACAAAACCACGAAAGGATCTTGTATTTGAAGATAAAATCTTTTTGCTTTGAAGAAGAAAGATCTGGCTGACTGAAATAAGTTCATGAGATGAAAACCAACAAAAATTGACAAGAACCACGAAAAGTTCTTGTATTTTAAGATAAAATCTTACGCTATTAAAGAAAAAACTTTGAGCTCGCTGAAATATGCTCATTTGCTGAAAACCAACAAAACCACGAAAAGTTCTTGTATTTGAAGAGAAAATCTTTTTGCATTAAAGAAGAAAGATCTGGCTGACTGAAATAAGTTCATTAGATGATAACCAACATAAATTGACAAAAACCACGAAAAGTTCTTTTATTTTCAGATGAAATCTGACGCTATTAAAGAGAATACTTCCAGCTCGCTGAAATATGTTAATTTGCTGAAAACCAACAAAACCACAAAAGGTTCTTGTATTTGAAGATAAAATCTTTTTGCTTGGAAGAAGAAAGATCTAGTTGACTGAAAGAAGTTCATTCGATGAAAACCAACAAAAATTGACAAGAACCACGAAAAGTTCTTGTATTTTAAGATAAAATCTTACGCTATTGAAGAAAAAACTTCCAGCTCGCTGAAATATGCTCATTTGCTGAAAACCAACAAAACCACGAAAAGTTCTTGTATTTGAAGATAAAATCTTTTTGCTTTGAAGAAGAAAGATGTAGCTGACTGAAATAAGTTCAACAGATGAAAACCAACAAAAATTGACAAGGACCACGAAATGTTCTTGCATTTTAAGATAAAATCTGACACTATCAACGAAAAAACTTCCAGCTCGCTGAAATATGTTCATTTGCTGAAAACCAACAAAACCACGAAAAGTTCTTGTATTTAAAGATAAAATCTTTTTGCTTTGAAGAAGAAAGATCTCGCTGACTGAAATAAGTTCTTCAGATGAAAACCAACAAAGATTGACAAGAACCACGAAATGTTCTTGCATTTTAAGATAAAATCTGACGCTATTAAAGAAAAAACTTCTGTCTCGCTGAAATATGTTCATTTGCTGAAAACCAACAAAACCACGAAAAGTTCTTGTATTTGAAGATAAAATCTTTTTGCATGAAAGAAGAAAGATCTGGCTGACTGAAATAAGTTCATTAGATGATAACCAACAAAAATTGACAAGAACCACGAAAAGTTCTTTTATTTTAAGATGAAATCTGACGCTATTAAAGAGAAAACTTCCAGCTCGCTGAAATATGTTAAATTGCCGAAAACCAACAAAAACACAAAAAGTTCTTGTATTTGAAGATAAAATCTTTTTGCTTGGAAGAAGAAAGATCCAGTTGACTGAAATAAGTTCATTGGATGAAAACCAACAAAAATTGACAAGAACCACGAAAAGTTCTTGTATTTTAAGATAAAATCTTAAGCTATTAAAGAAAAAACTTCCAGCTCGCTGAAATCTGTTCATTTGCTGAAAACCAACAAAACCACGAAAAGTTCTTGTATTTGAAGATAAAATCTTTTTGCTTTGAAGAAGAAAGATGTAGCTGACTGAAATAAGTTCATTAGATGAAAACCAACACAAATTGACAAGAACCACGAAAAGTTCTTTTATTTTAAGATAAAATCTGACGCTATTAAAGAAAAAACTTCTCACTCACTGAAATATGTTCATTTGCTGAAAACCAACAAAACCACGAAAGGATCTTGTATTTGAAGATAAAATCTTTTTGCTTTGAAGAAGAAAGATCCAGCTGACTGAAATAAGTTCATTCGATGAAAATCAACAAAAATTGACAAGAACCACGAAAAGTTCTTGTATTTTAAGATAAAATCTTACGCTATTAAATAAAAAACTTCGAGCTCGCTGAAATATGTTCACTTGCTGAAAACCAACAAAACCACGAAAAGTTCTTGTATTTGAAGATAAAATCTTTTTGCATTAAAGAAGAAAGATCTGGCTGACTGAAATAAGTTCATTAGATGAAAACCAACAAAAATTGACAAGAACCACGAAATGTTCTTGCATTTTAAGATAAAATCTGACGCTATGAAAGAAAAAACTTCTGTCTCGCTGAAATCTGTTCATTTGCTGAAAACCAACAAAACCACGAAAAGTTCTTGTATTTGAAGATAAAATCTTTTTGCATTAAAGAAGAAAGATCTGGCTGACTGAAATAAGTTCATTAGATGATAACCAACATAAATTGACAAAAACCACGAAAAGTTCTTTTATTTTAAGATGAAATCTGACGCTATTAAAGAGAATACTTCCAGCTCGCTGAAATATGTTAATTTGCTGAAAACCAACAAAACCACAAAAGGTTCTTGTATTTGAAGATAAAATCTTTTTGCTTTGAAGAAGAAAGATCTAGCTGACTGAAATAAGTTCAACAGATGAAAACCAACAAAAATTGACAAGGACCACGAAATGTTCTTGCATTTTAAGATAAAACCGTACGCTATTAAAGAAAAAACTTCTGTCTCGCTGAAATATGTTCATTTGCTGAAAACCAACAAAACCACGAAAAGTTCTTGTATTTGAAGATAAAATCTTTTTGCATGAAAGAAGAAAGATCTGGCTGACTGAAATAAGTTCATTAGATGATAACCAACAAAAATTGACAAGAACCACGAAAAGTTATTTTATTTTAAGATGAAATCTGACGCTATTAAAGAGAAAACTTCCAGCTCGCTGAAATATGTTAAATTGCCGAAAACCAACAAAAACACAAAAAGTTCTTGTATTTGAAGATAAAATCTTTTTGCTTTGAAGAAGAAAGATCGAGCTGACTGAAATAAGTTCATTGGATGAAAACCAACAAAAATTGACAAGAACCACGAAATGTTCTTGTATTTTAAGATAAAATCTGACGCTATTCAGGAAAAAACTTCCAGCTCGCTGAAATATGCTCATTTGCTGAAAACCAACAAAACCACGAAAAGTTCTTGTATTTGAAGATAGCTTCTTTTTGCTTTGAAGAAGAAAGATCCAGCTGACTGAAATAAGTTCATCAGATGAAAACCAACAAAAATTGACAAGAACCACGAAATGTTCTTGCATTTTAAGATAAAATCTGACGCTATGAAAGAAAAAACTTCTGTCTCGCTGAAATCTGTTCATTTGCTGAAAACCAACAAAACCACGAAAAGTTCTTGTATTTGAAGATAAAATCTTTTTGCATTAAAGAAGAAAGATCTGGCTGACTGAAATAAGTTCATTAGATGATAACCAACATAAATTGACAAAAACCACGAAAAGTTCTTTTATTTTAAGATGAAATCTGACGCTATTAAAGAGAATACTTCCAGCTCGCTGAAATATGTTAATTTGCTGAAAACCAACGAAACCACAAAAGGTTCTTGTATTTGAAGATAAAATCTTTTTGCTTGGAAGAAGAAAGATCTGGTTGACTGAAAGAAGTTCATCAGAAGAAAACCAACAAAAATTGACAAGAACCACGAAAAGTTCTTGTATTTTAAGATAAAATCTTACGCTATTAAAGAAAAAACTTCCAGCTCGCTGAAATATGCTCATTTGCTGAAAACCAACAAAACCACGAAAAGTTCTTGTATTTGAAGATAAAATCTTTTTGCTTTGAAGAAGAAAGATCTAGCTGACTGAAATAAGTTCAACAGATGAAAACCAACAAAAATTGACAAGGACCACGAAATGTTCTTGCATTTTAAGAAAAAATCTGACACTATTAAAGAAAAAACTTCCAGCTCGCTGAAATATGTTCATTTGCTGAAAACCAACAAAACCACGAAAAGTTCTTGTATTTAAAGATAAAATCTTTTTGCTTTGAAGAAGAAAGATCTCGCTGACTGAAATAAGTTCATCAGATGAAAACCAACAAAGATTGACAAGAACCACGAAATGTTCTTGCATTTTAAGATAAAATCTGACGCTATTAAAGAAAAAACTTCTGTCTCGCTGAAATATGTTCATTTGCTGAAAACCAACAAAACCACGAAAAGTTCTTGTATTTGAAGATAAAATCTTTTTGCATGAAAGAAGAAAGATCTGGCTGACTGAAATAAGTTCATTAGATGATAACCAACAAAAATTGACAAGAACCACGAAAAGATCTTTTATTTTAAGATGAAATCTGACGCTATTAAAGAGAAAACTTCCAGCTCGCTGAAATCTGTTCATTTGCTGAAAACCAACAAAACCACGAAAAGTTCTTGTATTTGAAGATAAAATCTTTTTGCTTTGAAGAAGAAAGATCTAGTTGACTGAAATAAGTTCATTGGATGAAAACCAACAAAAATTGACAAGAACCACGAAATGTTCTTGTATTTTAAAATAAAATCTGACGCTATGAAAGAAAAAACTTCTGTCTCGCTGAAATCTGTTCATTTGCTGAAAACCAACAAAACCACGAAAAGTTCTTGTATTTGAAGATAAAATCTTTTTGCATTAAAGAAGAAAGATCGAGCTGACTGAAATAAGTTCATTAGATGAAAACCAACAAAAATTGACAAGAACCACGAAAAGTTCTTGTATTTTATGATAAAACCTTACGCTATCAAAGAAAAAACTTCTCACTCGCTGAAATATGCTGATTTGCTCAAAACCAACAAAACCAGTAAAAAGTTCTTGTATTTGAAGATAAAATCTTTTTGCTTTGAAGAAGAAAGATCGAGCTGACTGAAATATGTTCATGAGATGAAAACCAACAAAAATTGACAAGAACCACGAAATGTTCTTGTATTTTAAGATAAAATCTGACGCTATTAAAGAAAAAACTTCCAGCTCGCTGAAATATGTTCATTTGCTGAAAACCAACAAAACCACGAAAAGTTCTTGTATTTAAAGATGAAATCTTTTTGCTTTGAAGAAGAAAGATCGAGCTGACTGAAATAAGTTCATCAGATGAAAACCAACACAAATTGACAAGAACCACGAAAAGTTCTATTATTTTATGATAAAATCTTACGGTATTAAAGAAAAAACTTCTCACTCACTGAAATATGTTCATTTGCTGAAAACCAACAAAACCACGAAAGGATCTTGTATTTGAAGATAAAATCTTTTTGCTTTGAAGAAGAAAGATCTCGCTGATTGAAATCAGTTCATCAGATGAAAACCAACAAAAATTGACAAGAACCACGAAATGTTCTTGCATTTTAAAATAAAATCTGACGCTATTAAAGAAAAAACTTCTGTCTCGCTGAAATATGTTCATTTGCTGAAAACCAACAAAACCACGAAAAGTTCTCGTATTTGAAGATAAAATCTTTTTGCTTGGAAGAAGAAAGATCTAGTTGACTGAAATAAGTTCATGAGATGAAAACCAACAAAAATTGACAAGAACCACGAAAAGTTCTTGTATTTTAAGCTAAAATCTTACGCTATTAAATAAAAAACTTCGAGCTCGCTGAAATATGTTCACTTGCTGAAAACCAACAAAACCACGAAAAGTTCTTGTATTTGAAGATAAAATCTTTTTGCTTTGAAGAAGAAAGTTCCAGCTGACTGAAATAAGTTCATTCGATGAAAATCAACAAAAATTGACAAGAACCACGAAAAGTTCTTGTATTTTAAGATAAAATCTTACGCTATTAAATAAAAAACTTCGAGCTCGCTGAAATATGTTCACTTGCTGAAAACCAACAAAACCACGAAAAGTTCTTGTATTTGAAGATAAAATCTTTTTGCATTAAAGAAGAAAGATTTGGCTGACTGAAATAAGTTCATCAGATGAAAACCAACAAAAATTGACAAGAACCACGAAAAGTTCTTGCATTTTAAGATAAAATCTTACGCTATTAAAGAAAAAACTTTGAGCTCGCTGAAATATGCTCATTTGCTGAAAACCAACAAAACCACGAAAAGTTCTTGTATTTGAAGATAAAATCTTTTTGCATTAAAGAAGAAAGATCTTGTTGACTGAAATAAGTTCATTAGATGAAAACCAACAAAAATTGACAAGAACCACGAAAAGTTCTTGTATTTTAAGATAAATTCTTACGCTATTAAAGAAAAAACTTCTCGCTCGCTGAAATATGTTCATTTGCTGAAAACCAACAAAACCACGAAAAGTTCTTGTATTTGAAGATAAAATCTTTTTGCTTTGAAGAAGAAAGATCTAGCTGACTGAAATAAGTTCATGAGATGAAAACCAACACAAATTGACAAGAACCACGAAAAGTTCTTTTATTTTATGATAAAATCTTACGCTATTAAAGAAAAAACTTCTCACTCACTGAAATATGTTCATTTGCTGAAAACCAACAAAACCACGAAAGGATCTTGTATTTGAAGATAAAATCTTTTTGCTTTGAAGAAGAAAGATCTAGCTGACTGAAATAAGTTCATTCGATGAAAATCAACAAAAATTGACAAGAACCACGAAAAGTTCTTGTATTTTAAGATAAAATCTTACGCTATTGAAGAAAAAACTTCGAGCTCGCTGAAATATGTTCACTTGCTGAAAACCAACAAAACCACGAAAAGTTCTTGTATTTGAAGATAAAATCTTTTTGCATTAAAGAAGAAAGATCTGGCTGACTGAAATAAGTTTATGAGATGAAAACCAACAAAAATTGACAAGAACCACAAAAAGTTCTTGTATTTTAAGATAAAATCTTACGCTATTCAAGAAAAAACTTTGAGCTCGCTGAAATATGCTCATTTGCTGAAAACCAACAAAACCATGAAAAGTTCTTGTATTTGAAGATAGCATCTTTTTGCTTTGAAGAAGAAAGATCCAGCTGACTGAAATAAGTTCATCAGATGAAAACCAACAAAAATTGACAAGAACCACGAAATGTTCTTGCATTTTAAGATAAAATCTGACGCTATGAAAGAAAAAACTTCTGTCTCGCTGAAATCTGTTCATTTGCTGAAAACCAACAAAACCACGAAAAGTTCTTGTATTTGAAGATAAAATCTTTTTGCATTAAAGAAGAAAGATCTGGCTGACTGAAATAAGTTCATTAGATGATAACCAACATAAATTGACAAAAACCACGAAAAGTTCTTTTATTTTAAGATGAAATCTGACGCTATTAAAGAGAATACTTCCAGCTCGCTGAAATATGTTAATTTGCTGAAAACCAACGAAACCACAAAAGGTTCTTGTATTTGAAGATAAAATCTTTTTGCTTGGAAGAAGAAAGATCTGGTTGACTGAAAGAAGTTCACTAGATGAAAACCAACAAAAATTGACAAGAACCACGAAAAGTTCTTGTATTTTAAGATAAAATCTTACGCTATTAAAGAAAAAACTTCCAGCTCGCTGAAATATGCTCATTTGCTGAAAACCAACAAAACCACGAAAAGTTCTTGTATTTGAAGATAAAATCTTTTTGCTTTGAAGAAGAAAGATCTAGCTGACTGAAATAAGTTCAACAGATGAAAACCAACAAAAATTGACAAGGACCACGAAATGTTCTTGCATTTTAAGATAAAATCTGACACTGTTAAAGAAAAAACTTCCAGCTCGCTGAAATATGTTCATTTGCTGAAAACCAACAAAACCACGAAAAGTTCTTGTATTTAAAGATAAAATCTTTTTGCTTTGAAGAAGAAAGATCTCGCTGACTGAAATAAGTTCATCAGATGAAAACCAACAAAGATTGACAAGAACCACGAAATGTTCTTGCATTTTAAGATAAAATCTGACGCTATTAAAGAAAAAACTTCTGTCTCGCTGAAATATGTTCCTTTGCTGAAAACCAACAAAACCACGAAAAGTTCTTGTATTTGAAGATAAAATCTTTTTGCATGAAAGAAGAAAGATCTGGCTGACTGAAATAAGTTCATTAGATGATAACCAACAAAAATTGACAAGAACCACGAAAAGATCTTTTATTTTAAGATGAAATCTGACGCTATTAAAGAGAAAACTTCCAGCTCGCTGAAATATGTTAAATTGCCGAAAACCAACAAAAACACAAAAAGTTCTTGTATTTGAAGATAAAATCTTTTTGCATGGAAGAAGAAAGATCTAGTTGACTGAAATAAGTTCATTAGATGAAAACCAACAAAAATTGACAAGAACCACGAAAAGTTCTTGTATTTTAAGATAAAATCTTAAGCTATTAAAGAAAAAACTTCTGTCTCGCTGAAATCTGTTCATTTGCTGAAAACCAACAAAACCACGAAAAGTTCTTGTATTTGAAGATAAAATCTTTTTGCTTTGAAGAAGAAAGATCGAGCTGACTGAAATAAGTTCATTGGATGAAAACCAACAAAAATTGACAAGAACCACGAAATGTTCTTGTATTTTAAGATAAAATCTGACGCTATGAAAGAAAAAACTTCTGTCTCGCTGAAATCTGTTCATTTGCTGAAAACCAACAAAACCACGAAAAGTTCTTGTATTTGAAGATAAAATCTTTTTGCATTAAAGAAGAAAGATCGAGCTGACTGAAATAAGTTCATTAGATGAAAACCAACAAAAATTGACAAGAACCACGAAAAGTTCTTGTATTTTATGATAAAACCTTACGCTATCAAAGAAAAAACTTCTCACTCGCTGAAATATGCTGATTTGCTCAAAACCAACAAAACCAGTAAAAAGTTCTTGTATTTGAAGATAAAATCTTTTTGCTTTGAAGAAGAAAGATCGAGCTGACTGAAATATGTTCATGAGATGAAAACCAACAAAAATTGACAAGAACCACGAAATGTTCTTGTATTTTAAGATAAAATCTGACGCTATTAAAGAAAAAACTTCCAGCTCGCTGAAATATGTTCATTTGCTGAAAACCAACAAAACCACGAAAAGTTCTTGTATTTAAAGATAAAATCTTTTTGCTTTGAAGAAGAAAGATCGAGCTGACTGAAATAAGTTCATCAGATGAAAACCAACACAAATTGACAAGAACCACGAAAAGTTCTATTATTTTATGATAAAATCTTACGCTATTAAAGAAAAAACTTCTCACTCACTGAAATATGTTCATTTGCTGAAAACCAACAAAACCACGAAAGGATCTTGTATTTGAAGATAAAATCTTTTTGCTTTGAAGAAGAAAGATCTCGCTGATTGAAATCAGTTCATCAGATGAAAACCAACAAAAATTGACAAGAACCACGAAATGTTCTTGCATTTTAAAATAAAATCTGACGCTATTAAAGAAAAAACTTCTGTCTCGCTGAAATATGTTCATTTGCTGAAAACCAACAAAACCACGAAAAGTTCTCGTATTTGAAGATAAAATCTTTTTGCTTGGAAGAAGAAAGATCTAGTTGACTGAAATAAGTTCATGAGATGAAAACCAACTAAAATTGACAAGAACCACGAAAAGTTCTTGTATTTTAAGCTAAAATCTTACGCTATTAAATAAAAAACTTCGAGCTCGCTGAAATATGTTCACTTGCTGAAAACCAACAAAACCACGAAAAGTTCTTGTATTTGAAGATAAAATCTTTTTGCTTTGAAGAAGAAAGTTCCAGCTGACTGAAATAAGTTCATTCGATGAAAATCAACAAAAATTGACAAGAACCACGAAAAGTTCTTGTATTTTAAGATAAAATCTTACGCTATTAAATAAAAAACTTCGAGCTCGCTGAAATATGTTCACTTGCTGAAAACCAACAAAACCACGAAAAGTTCTTGTATTTGAAGATAAAATCTTTTTGCATTGAAGAAGAAAGATTTGGCTGACTGAAATAAGTTCATCAGATGAAAACCAACAAAAATTGACAAGAACCACGAAAAGTTCTTGTATTTTAAGATAAAATCTTACGCTATTAAAGAAAAAACTTTGAGCTCGCTGAAATATGCTCATTTGCTGAAAACCAACAAAACCACGAAAAGTTCTTGTATTTGAAGATAAAATCTTTTTGCATTAAAGAAGAAAGATCTAGTTGACTGAAATAAGTTCATTAGATGAAAACCAACAAAAATTGACAAGAACCACGAAAAGTTCTTGTATTTTAAGATAAATTCTTACGCTATTAAAGAAAAAACTTCTCGCTCGCTGAAATATGTTCATTTGCTGAAAACCAACAAAACCACGAAAAGTTCTTGTATTTGAAGATAAAATCTTTTTGCTTTGAAGAAGAAAGATCCAGCTGACTGAAATAAGTTCATTAGATGAAAACCAACACAAATTGACAAGAACCACGAAAAGTTCTTTTATTTTATGATAAAATCTTACGCTATTAAAGAAAAAACTTCTCACTCACTGAAATATGTTCATTTGCTGAAAACCAACAAAACCACGAAAGGATCTTGTATTTGAAGATAAAATCTTTTTGCTTTGAAGAAGAAAGATCTAGCTGACTGAAATAAGTTCATTCGATGAAAATCAACAAAAATTGACAAGAACCACGAAAAGTTCTTGTATTTTAAGATAAAATCTTACGCAATTAAATAAAAAACTTCGAGCTCGCTGAAATATGTTCACTTGCTGAAAACCAACAAAACCACGAAAAGTTCTTGTATTTGAAGATAAAATCTTTTTGCATTAAAGAAGAAAGATTTGGCTGACTGAAATAAGTTCATCAGATGAAAACCAACAAAAATTGACAAGAACCACGAAAAGTTCTTGTATTTTAAGATAAAATCTTACGCTATTAAAGAAAAAACTTTGAGCTCGCTGAAATATGCTCATTTGCTGAAAACCAACAAAACCACGAAAAGTTCTTGTATTTGAAGATAAAATCTTTTTGCATTAAAGAAGAAAGATCTAGTTGACTGAAATAAGTTCATTAGATGAAAACCAACAAAAATTGACAAGAACCACGAAAAGTTCTTGTATTTTAAGATAAATTCTTACGCTATTAAAGAAAAAACTTCTCGCTCGCTGAAATATGTTCATTTGCTGAAAACCAACAAAACCACGAAAAGTTCTTGTATTTGAAGATAAAATCTTTTTGCTTTGAAGAAGAAAGATCTAGCTGACTGAAATAAGTTCATTAGATGAAAACCAACACAAATTGACAAGAACCACGA
This sequence comes from Heptranchias perlo, assembly GCF_035084215.1. Lineage (NCBI taxonomy): Eukaryota > Metazoa > Chordata > Chondrichthyes > Hexanchiformes > Hexanchidae > Heptranchias > Heptranchias perlo. The sequence goes on from NW_027138483.1 coordinate 1,102,467, forward strand.
AAAGTTCTTTTATTTTATGATAAAATCTTACGCTATTAAAGAAAAAACTTCTCACTCACTGAAATATGTTCATTTGCTGAAAACCAACAAAACCACGAAAGGATCTTGTATTTGAAGATAAAATCTTTTTGCTTTGAAGAAGAAAGATCCAGCTGACTGAAATAAGTTCATTCGATGAAAATCAACAAAAATTGACAAGAACCACGAAAAGTTCTTGTATTTTAAGATAAAATCTTACGCTATTAAATAAAAAACTTGGAGCTCGCTGAAATATGTTCACTTGCTGAAAACCAACAAAACCACGAAAAGTTCTTGTATTTGAAGATAAAATCTTTTTGCTTTGAAGAAGAAAGATCTGGCTGACTGAAATAAGTTCATCAGATGAAAACCAACAAAAATTGACAAGAACCACAAAAAGTTCTTGTATTTTAAGATAAAATCTTACGCTATTAAAGAAAAAACTTTGAGCTCGCTGAAATATGCTCATTTGCTGAAAACCAACAAAACCATGAAAAGTTCTTGTATTTGAAGAAAGCATCTTTTTGCTTTGAAGAAGAAAGATCTGGCTGACTGAAATAAGTTCATTAGATAATAACCAACATAAATTGACAAAAACCACGAAAAGTTCTTTTATTTTAAGATAAAATCTGACGCTGTGAAAGAAAAAACTTCTGGCTCGCTGAAATATGTTAATTTGCTGAAAACCAACAAAACCACAAAAGGTTCTTGTATTTGAAGATAAAATCTTTTTGCTTGGAAGAAGAAAGATCTAGTTGACTGAAAGAAGTTCATTAGATGAAAACCAACAAAAATTGACAAGAACCACGAAAAGTTCTTGTCTTTTAAGACAAAATCTTACGCTATTAAAGAAAAAACTTCTAGCTCGCTGAAATATGCTCATTTGCTGAAAACCAACAAAACCACGAAAAGTTCTTGTATTTGAAGATAAAATCTTTTTGCTTTGAAGAAGAAAGATCCAGCTGACTGAAATAAGTTCAACAGATGAAAACCAACAAAAATTGACAAGGACGACGAAATGTTCTTGCATTTTAAGATAAAATCTGACACTATTAAAGAAAAAACTTCCAGCTCGCTGAAATATGTTCATTTGCTGAAAACCAACAAAACCACGAAAAGTTCTTGTATTTAAAGATAAAATCTTTTTGCTTTGAAGAAGAAAGATCTCGCTGACTGAAATAAGTTCATCAGATGAAATCCAACAAAGATTGACAAGAACCACGAAATGTTCTTGCATTTTAAGATAAAATCTGACGCTATTAAAGAAAAAACTTCTGTCTCGCTGAAATATGTTCATTTGCTGAAAACCAACAAAACCACGAAAAGTTCTTGTATTTGAAGATAAAATCTTTTTGCATGAAAGAAGAAAGATCTGGCTGACTGAAATAAGTTCATTAGATGATAACCAACAAAAATTGACAAGAACCACGAAAAGTTCTTTTCTTTTACGATGAAATCTGACGCTATTAAAGAGAAAACTTCCAGCTCGCTGAAATATGTTAAATTGCCGAAAACCAACAAAAACACAAAAAGTTCTTGTATTTGAAGATAAAATCTTTTTGCTTGGAAGAAGAAAGATCTAGTTGACTGAAATAAGTTCATTAGATGAAAACCAACAAAAATTGACAAGAACCACAAAAAGTTCTTGTATTTTAAGATAAAATCTTACGCTATTAAAGAAAAAACTTCCAGCTCGCTGAAATCTGTTCATTTGCTGAAAACCAACAAAACCACGAAAAGTTCTTGTATTTGAAGATAACATCTTTTTGCTTTGAAGAAGAAAGATCGAGCTGACTGAAATAAGTTCATTGGATGAAAACCAACAAAAATTGACAAGAACCACGAAATGTTCTTGTATTTTAAGATAAAATCTGACGCTATGAAAGAAAAAACTTCTGTCTCGCTGAAATCTGTTCATTTGCTGAAAACCAACAAAACCACGAAAAGTTCTTGTATTTGAAGATAAAATCTTTTTGCTTTGAAGAAGAAAGATCGAGCTGACTGAAATAAGTTCATTGGATGAAAACCAACAAAAATTGACAAGAACCACGAAAAGTTCTTGTATTTTATGATAAAACCTTACGCTATTCAAGAAAAAACTTCTCACTCGCTGAAATATGCTGATTTGCTCAAAACCAACAAAACCAGTAAAAAGTTCTTGTATTTGAAGATAAAATCTTTTTGCTTTGAAGAAGAAAGATCTGGCTGACTGAAATATGTTCATGAGATGAAAACCAACAAAAATTGACAAGAACCACGAAATGTTCTTGTATTTTAAGATAAAATCTGACGCTGTTAAAGAAAAAACTTCCAGCTCGCTGAAATATGTTCACTTGCTGAAAACCAACAAAACCACGAAAAGTTCTTGTATTTGAAGATAACATCTTTTTGCTTTGAAGAAGAAAGATCTAGCTGACTGAAATAAGTTCATCAGATGAAAACCAACAAAAATTGACAAGAACCACGAAATATTCTTGCATTTTAAGATAAAATCTGACGCTATTAAAGAAAAAACTTCTCACTCACTGAAATCTGTTCATTTGCTGAAAACCAACAAAACCACAAAAAGTTCTCGTATTTGAAGATAAAATCTTTTTGCTTGGAAGAAGAAAGATCTAGTTGACTGAAATAAGTTCATGAGATGAAAACCAACAAAAATTGACAAGAACCACGAAAAGTTCTTGTATTTTAAGCTAAAATCTTACGCTATTAAAGAAAAAACTTCTCGCACGCTGAAATATGTTCATTTGCTGAAAACCAACAAAACCACGAAAAGTTCTTGTATTTGAAGATAAAATCTTTTTGCTTTGAAGAAGAAAGATCAAGCTGACTGAAATAAGTTCATTAGATGAAAACCAACACAAATTGACAAGAACCACGAAAAGTTCTTTTATTTTATGATAAAATCTTACGCTATTAAAGAAAAAACTTCTCACTCACTGAAATATGTTCATTTGCTGAAAACCAACAAAACCACGAAAGGATCTTGTATTTGAAGATAAAATCTTTTTGCTTTGAAGAAGAAAGATCTAGCTGACTGAAATAAGTTCATTCGGTGAAAATCAACAAAAATTGACAAGAACCACGAAAAGTTCTTGTATTTTAAGATAAAATCTTACGCTATTAAATAAAAAACTTCGAGCTCGCTGAAATATGTTCACTTGCTGAAAACCAACAAAACCACGAAAAGTTCTTGTATTTGAAGATAAAATCTTTTTGCATTGAAGAGGAAAGATTTGGCTGACTGAAATAAGTTCATCAGATGAAAACCAACAAAAATTGACAAGAACCACGAAAAGTTCTTGTATTTTAAGATAAAATCTTACGCTATTGAAGAAAAAACTTTGAGCTCGCTGAAATATGCTCATTTGCTGAAAACCAACAAAACCACGAAAAGTTCTTGTATTTGAAGATAAAATCTTTTTGCATTAAAGAAGAAAGATCTGGCTGACTGAAATAAGTTCATTAGATGATAACCAACATAAATTGACAAAAACCACGAAAAGTTCTTTTATTTTAAGATAAAATCTGACGCTATGAAAGAAAAAACTTCTGGCTCGCTGAAATATGTTAATTTGCTGAAAACCAACAAAACCACAAAAGGTTCTTGTATTTGAAGATAAAATCTTTTTGCTTGGAAGAAGAAAGATCTCGTTGACTGAAATAAGTTCATTAGATGAAAATCAACAAAAATTGACAAGAACCACGAAAAGTTCTTGTATTTTAAGATAAAATCTTACGCTATTAAAGAAAAAACTTCGAGCTCGCTGAAATATGCTCATTTGCTGAAAACCAACAAAACCACGAAAAGTTCTTGTATTTGAAGATAAAATCTTTTTGCTTTGAAGAAGAAAGATCTAGCTGACTGAAATAAGTTCAACAGATGAAAACCAACAAAAATTGACAAGGACCACGAAATGTTCTTGCATTTTAAGATAAAATCTGACACTATTAAAGAAAAAACTTCCAGCTCGCTGAAATATGTTCATTTGTTGAAAACCAACAAAACCACGAAAAGTTCTTGTATTTAAAGATAAAATCTTTTTGCTTTGAAGAAGAAAGATCTCGCTGACTGAAATAAGTTCATCAGATGAAAACCAACAAAGATTGACAAGAACCACGATATGTTCTTGCATTTTAAGATGAAATCTGACGCTATTAAAGAGAAAACTTCCAGCTCGCTGAAATCTGTTCATTTGCTGAAAACCAACAAAACCACGAAAAGTTCTTGTATTTGAAGATAAAATCTTTTTGCTTTGAAGAAGAAAGATCGAGCTGACTGAAATAAGTTCATTGGATGAAAACCAACAAAAATTGACAAGAACCACGAAATGTTCTTGTATTTTAAGATAAAATCTGACGCTATGAAAGAAAAAACTTCTGTCTCGCTGAAATCTGTTCATTTGCTGAAAACCAACAAAACCACGAAAAGTTCTTGTATTTGAAGATAAAATCTTTTTGCTTTGAAGAAGAAAGATCGAGCTGACTGAAATAAGTTCATTGGATGAAAACCAACAAAAATTGACAAGAACCACGAAAAGTTCTTGTATTTTATGATAAAACCTTACGCTATTCAAGAAAAAACTTCTCACTCGCTGAAATATGCTGATTTGCTGAAAACCAACAAAACCACGAAAAGTTCTTGTATTTGAAGATAACATCTTTTTGCTTTGAAGAAGAAAGATCCAGCTGACTGAAATAAGTTCATCAGATGAAAACCAACAAAAATTGACAAGAACCACGAAATGTTCTTGCATTTTAAGATAAAATCTGAAGCTATTAAAGAAAAAACTTCTCACTTGCTGAAATCTGTTCATTTGCTGAAAACCAACAAAACCACAAAAAGTTCTTGTATTTGAAGATAAAATCTTTTTGCTTTGAAGAAGAAAGATCGAGCTGACTGAAATAAGTTCATTGGATGAAAACCAACAAAAATTGACAAGAACCACGAAATGTTCTTGTGTTTTAAGATAAAATCTGACGCTATTAAAGAAAAAACTTCCAGCTCGCTGAAATATGTTCATTTGCTGAAAACCAACAAAACCACGAAAAGTTCTTGTGTTTGAAGATAAAATCTTTTTGCTTTGAAGAAGAAAGATCGAGCTGACTGAAATAAGTTCATTAGATGAAAACCAACAAAAATTGACAAGAACCACGAAAAGTTCTTGTATTTTATAATAAAACATTACGCTTTAAAGAAAAAACTTCTCACTCGCTGCAATATGCTGATTTGCTCAAAACCAACAAAACCACGAAAAGTTCTTGTATTTGAAGATAAAATCTTTTTGCTTTGAAGAAGAAAGATCTGGCTGACTGAAATATGTTCATGAGATGAAAACCAACAAAAATTGACAAGAACCACGAAATGTTCTTGTATTTTAAGATAAAATCTGACGCTGTTAAAGAAAAAACTTCCAGCTCGCTGAAATATGTTCATTTGCTGAAAACCAACAAAACCACGAAAAGTTCTTGCATTTGAAGATAAAATCTTTTTGTATTAAAGAAGAAAGATCTGGCTGACTGAAATAAGTTCATCAGATCAAAACCAACAAAAATTGACAAGAACCACGAAAAGTTCTTGTATTTTAAGATGAAATCTGACGCTATTAAAGAAAAAAACTTCTCGCTCGCTGAAATATGTTCATTTGCTGAAAACCAAGAAAACCACGAAAAGTTCTTGTGTTTGAAGATAAAATCTTTTTGCTTTGAAGAAGAAAGATGTAGCTGACTGAAATAAGTTCATTCGATGAAAACCAACAAAAATTGACAAGAACCACGAAAAGTTCTTGTATTTTAAGATAAAATCTGACGCTATTGAAGAAAAAACTTCCAGCTCGCTGAAATATGTTCATTTGCTGAAAACCAACAAAACCACGAAAAGTTCTTGTATTTGAAGATAAAATCTTTTTGCTTTGAAGAAGAAAGATCGAGCTGACTGAAATAAGTTCATCAGATGAAAACCAACAAAAATTGACAAGAACCACGAAAAGTTCATGTATTTTAAGATAAAATCTGACGCTATTAAAGAAAAAACTTCCAGCTCGCTGAAATATGTTCATTTGCTGAAAACCAACAAAACCACGAAAAGTTCTTGTATTTGAAGATAAAATCTTTTCGCTTTGAAGAAGAAAGTTCGAGCTGACTGAAATAAGTTCATTCGATGAAAACCAACAAAAATTGACAAGAACCACGAAAAGTTCTTGTATTTTATGATAAAACCTTACGCTATTAAAGAAAAAACTTCTCACTCGCTGAAATATGCTCATTTGCTGAAAACCCAAAAAAACACGAAAAGATCTTGTATTTGAAGATAAAATCTTTTTGCTTTGAAGAAGAAAGATCTGGCTGACTGAAATAAGTTCATTAGATGAAAACCAACAAAAATTGACAAGAACCACGAAATGTTCTTGTATTTTAAGATAAAATCTGACGCTATTAAAGAAAAAACTTCCAGCTCGCTGAAATATGTTCATTTGCTGAAAACCAACAAAACCACGAAAAGTTCTTGTGTTTGAAGATAAAATCTTTTTGCTTTGAAGAAGAAAGATGTAGCTGACTGAAATAAGTTCATTAGATGAAAACCAACAAAAATTGACAAGAACCACGAAAAGTTCTTGTATTTTAAGATAAAATCTGACGCTATTAAAGAAAAAACTTCCAGCTCGCTGAAAGATGTTCATTTGCTGAAAACCAACAAAACCACGAAAAGTTCTTGTCTTTGAAGATAAAATCTTTTTGCTTTGAAGAAGAAAGATCGAGCTGACTGAAATAAGTTCATCAGATGAAAACCAACAAAAATTGACAAGAACCACGAAAAGTTCATGTATTTTAAGATAAAATCTGACGCTATCAAAGAAAAAACTTCCAGCTCGCTGAAATATGTTCATTTGCTGAAAACCAACAAAACCACGAAAAGTTCTTGTATTTGAAGATAAAATCTTTTCGCTTTGAAGAAGAAAGATCGAGCTGACTGAAATAAGTTCATTCGATGAAAACCAACAAAAATTGACAAGAACCACGAAAAGTTCTTGTATTTTATGATAAAACCTTCCGCTATTAAAGAAAAAACTTCTCACTGGCTGAAATATGCTCATTTGCTGAAAACCAAAAAAACCACGAAAAGATCTTGTATTTGAAGATAAAATCTTTTTGCTTTGAAGAAGAAAGATCTGGCTGACTGAAATAAGTTCATGAGATGAAAACCAACAAAAATTGACAAGAACCACGAAATGTTCTTGTATTTTAAGATAAAATCTGACACTATTAAAGGAAAAACATCCAGCTCGCTGAAATATGTTCATTTGCTGAAAACCAACAAAACCACGAAAAGTTCTTGCATTTGAAGATAAAATCTTTTTGCATTAAAGAAGAAAGATCTGGCTGACTGAAATAAGTTCATCAGATCAAAACCAACAAAAATTGACAAGAACCACGAAATGTTCTTGTATTTTAAGATAAAATCTGACGCTGTTGAAGAAAAAACTACCAGCTCGCTGAAATATGTTCATTTGCTGAAAACCAACAAAACCACGAAAAGTTCTTGCATTTGAAGATGAAATCTTTTTGCATTAAAGAAGAAAGATCTGGCTGACTGAAATAAGTTCATCAGATGAAAACCAACAAAAATTGACAAGAACCACGAAAAGTTCTTGTATTTTAAGATAAAATCTGACGCTATTAAAGAAAAAACTTCCAGCTCGCTGAAATATGTTCATTTGCTGAAAACCAACAAAACCACGAAAAGTTCTTGTATTTGAAGATAAAATCTTTTTGCTTTGAAGAAGAAAGATCGAGCTGACTGAAATAAGTTCATCAGATGAAAACCAACAAAAATTGACAAGAACCACGAAAAGGTCATGTATTTTAAGATAAAATCTGACGCTATTAAAGAAAAAACTTCCAGTTCGCTGAAATATGTTCATTTGCTGAAAACCAACAAAACCACGAAAAGTTCTTGCATTTGAAGATAAAATCTTTTTGCATTAAAGAAGAAAGATCTAGCTGACTGAAATAATTTCATCAGATGAAAACCAACAAAAATTGACAAGAACCACGAAAAGTTCTTGTATTTTAAGATAAAATCTGACGCTATTAAAGAAAAAACTTCGAGCTCGCTGAAATATGTTCATTTGCTGAAAACCAACAAAACCACGAAAAGTTCTTGTATTTGAAGATAAAATCTTTTCGCTTTGAAGAAGAAAGATCGAGCTGACTGAAATAAGTTCATTCGATGAAAACCAACAAAAATTGACAAGAACCACGAAAAGTTCTTGTATTTTATGATAAAACCTTACGCTATTAAAGAAAAAACTTCTCACTGGCTGAAATATGCTCATTTGCTGAAAACCAAAAAAAACACGAAAAGATCTTGTATTTGAAGATAAAATCTTTTTGCTTTGAAGAAGAAAGATCTGGCTGACTGAAATAAGTTCATGAGATGAAAACCAACAAAAATTGACAAGAACCACGAAATGTTCTTGTATTTTAAGATAAAATCTGACACTATTAAAGAAAAAACATCCAGCTCGCTGAAATATGTTCATTTGCTGAAAACCAACAAAACCACGAAAAGTTCTTGCATTTGAAGATAAAATCTTTTTGCATTAAAGAAGAAAGATCTGGCTGACTGAAATAAGTTCATCAGATCAAAACCAACAAAAATTGACAAGAACCACGAAATGTTCTTGTATTTTAAGATAAAATCTGACGCTGTTCAAGAATAAACTACCAGCTCGCTGAAATATGTTCATTTGCTGAAAACCAACAAAACCACGAAAAGTTCTTGATTTGAAGATGAAATCTTTTTGCATTAAAGAAGAAAGATCTGGCTGACTGAGATAAGTTCATGAGATGAAAACCAACAAAAATTGACAAGAACCACGAAATGTTCTTGTATTTTAAGATAAAATCTGACGCTATTAAAGAAAAATCTTCCAGCTCGCTGAAATATGTTCATTTGCTGAAAACCAACAAAACCACGAAAAGTTCTTGCATTTGAAGATAAAATCTTTTTGCATTAAAGGAGAAAGATCTGGCTGACTGAAATAAGTTCATCAGATCAAAACCAACAAAAATTGACAAGAACCACGAAAAGTTCTTGTATTTTAAGATGAAATCTGACGCTATTAAAGAAAAAACTTCTCGCTCGCTGAAATATGTTCATTTGCTGAAAACCAAGAAAACCACGAAAAGTTCTTGTGTTTGAAGATAAAATCTTTTTGCTTTGAAGAAGAAAGATGTAGCTGACTGAAATAAGTTCATTAGATGAAAACCAACAAAAATTGACAAGAACCACGAAAAGTTCTTGTATTTTAAGATAAAATCTGACGCTATTAAAGAAAAAACTTCCAGCTCGCTGAAATATGTTCATTTGCTGAAAACCAACAAAACCACGAAAAGTTCTTGTATTTGAAGATAAAATCTTTTTGCTTTGAAGAAGAAAGATCGAGCTGACTGAAATAAGTTCATCAGATGAAAACCAACAAAAATTGACAAGAACCACGAAAAGGTCATGTATTTTAAGATAAAATCTGACGCTATTAAAGAAAAAACTTCCAGTTCGCTGAAATATGTTCATTTGCTGAAAACCAACAAAACCACGAAAAGTTCTTGCATTTGAAGATAAAATCTTTTTGCATTAAAGAAGAAAGATCCAGCTGACTGAAATAAGTTCATTAGATGAAAACCAACAAAAATTGACAAGAACCACGAAAAGTTCTTGTATTTTAAGATAAAATCTGACGCTATTAAAGAAAAAACTTCGAGCTCGCTGAAATATGTTCATTTGCTGAAAACCAACAAAACCACGAAAAGTTCTTGTATTTGAAGATAAAATCTTTTTGCTTTGAAGAAGAAAGATCTGGCTGACTGAAATAAGTTCATCAGATCAAAACCAACAAAAATTGACAAGAACCACGAAAGGTTCTTGTATTTTAAGATGAAATCTGACGCTATTGAAGAAAAAACTTCTCGCTCGCTGAAATATGTTCATTTGCTGAAAACCAAGAAAACCACGAAAAGTTCTTGTGTTTGAAGATAAAATCTTTTTGCGTTGAAGAAGAAAGATGCAGCTGACTGAAATAAGTTCATTAGATGAAAACCAACAAAAATTGACAAGAACCACGAAAAGTTCTTGTATTTTAAGATAAAATCTGACGCTATTGAAGAAAAAACTTCCAGCTCGCTGAAATATGTTCATTTGCTGAAAACCAACAAAACCACGAAAAGTTCTTGTATTTGAAGATAAAATCTTTTTGCTTTGAAGAAGAAAGATCGAGCTGACTGAAATAAGTTCATCAGATGAAAACCAACAAAAATTGACAAGAACCACGAAAAGTTCATGTATTTTAAGATAAAATCTGACGCTATTAAAGAAAAAACTTCCAGCTCGCTGAAATATGTTCATTTGCTGAAAACCAACAAAACCACGAAAAGTTCTTGTATTTGAAGATAAAATCTTTTTGCTTTGAACAAGAAAGATCGAGCTGACTGAAATAAGTTCATCAGATGAAAACCAACAAAAATTGACAACAACCACGAAAAGTTCATGTATTTTAAGATAAAATCTGACGCTATTAAAGAAAAAACTTCCAGCTCGCTGAAATATGTTCATTTGCTGAAAACCAACAAAACCACGAAAAGTTCTTGCATTTGAAGATAAAATCTTTTTGCATTGAAGAAGAAAGATCTGGCTGACTGAAATAAGTTCATCAGATCAAAACCAACAAAAATTGACAAGAACCACGAAAAGTTCTTGTATTTTAAGATGAAATCTGACGCTATTAAAGAAAAAACTTCTCGCTCGCTGAAATATGTTCATTTGCTGAAAACCAAGAAAACCACGAAAAGTTCTTGTGTTTGAAGATAAAATCTTTTTGCTTTGAAGAAGAAAGATGTAGCTGACTGAAATAAGTTCATTAGATGAAAACCAACAAAAATTGACAAGAACCACGAAAAGTTCTTGTATTTTAAGATAAAATCTGACGCTATTAAAGAAAAAACTTCCAGCTCGCTGAAATATGTTCATTTGCTGAAAACCAACAAAACCACGAAAAGTTCTTGTATTTGAAGATAAAATCTTTTTGCTTTGAAGAAGAAAGATCGAGCTGACTGAAATAAGTTCATCAGATGAAAGCCAACAAAAATTGACAAGAACCACGAAAAGTTCATGTATTTTAAGATAAAATCTGACGCTATTAAAGAAAAAACTTCCAGCTCGCTGAAATATGTTCATTTGCTGAAAACCAACAAAACCACGAAAAGTTCTTGTATTTGAAGATAAAATCTTTTCGCTTTGAAGAAGAAAGATCGAGCTGACTGAAATAAGTTCATTCGATGAAAACCAACAAAAATTGACAAGAACCACGAAAAGTTCTTGTATTTTAAGATAAAATCTGACGCTATTAAAGAAAAAACTTCGAGCTCGCTGAAATATGTTCATTTGCTGAAAACCAACAAAACCACGAAAAGTTCTTGTATTTGAAGATAAAATCTTTTTGCTTTGAAGAAGAAAGATCTGGCTGACTGAAATAAGTTCATCAGATCAAAACCAACAAAAATTGACAAGAACCACGAAAAGTTCTTGTATTTTAAGATGAAATCTGACGCTATTAAAGAAAAAACTTCTCGCTCGCTGAAATATGTTCATTTGCTGAAAACCAAGAAAACCACGAAAAGTTCTTGTGTTTGAAGATAAAATCTTTTTGCGTTGAAGAAGAAAGATGCAGCTGACTGAAATAAGTTCATTGGATGAAAACCAACAAAAATTGACAAGAACCACGAAAAGTTCTTGTATTTTAAGATAAAATCTGACGCTATTGAAGAAAAAACTTCCAGCTCGCTGAAATATGTTCATTTGCTGAAAACCAACAAAACCACGAAAAGTTCTTGTATTTGAAGATAAAATCTTTTTGCTTTGAAGAAGAAAGATCGAGCTGACTGAAATAAGTTCATCAGATGAAAACCAACAAAAATTGACAAGAACCACGAAAAGTTCATGTATTTTAAGATAAAATCTGACGCTATTAAAGAAAAAACTTCCAGCTCGCTGAAATATTTTCATTTGCTGAAAACCAACAAAACCACGAAAAGTTCTTGTATTTGAAGATAAAATCTTTTTGCTTTGAAGAAGAAAGATCTGGCTGACTGAAATAAGTTCATCAGATCAAAACCAACAAAAATTGACAAGAACCACGAAAAGTTCTTGTATTTTAAGATGAAATCTTACGCTATTGAAGAAAAAACTTCTCGCTCGCTGAAATATGTTCATTTGCTGAAAACCAAGAAAACCACGAAAAGTTCTTGTGTTTGAAGATAAAATCTTTTTGCGTTGAAGAAGAAAGATGCAGCTGACTGAAATAAGTTCATTAGATGAAAACCAACAAAAATTGACAAGAACCACGAAAAGTTCTTGTATTTTAAGATAAAATCTGACGCTATTGAAGAAAAAACTTCCAGCTCGCTGAAATATGTTCATTTGCTGAAAACCAACAAAATCACGAAAAGTTCTTGTATTTGAAGATAAAATCTTTTTGCTTTGAAGAAGAAAGATCGAGCTGACTGAAATAAGTTCATCAGATGAAAACCAACAAAAATTGACAAGAACCACGAAAAGTTCATGTATTTTAAGATAAAATCTGACGCTATTAAAGAAAAAACTTCCAGCTCGCTGAAATATGTTCATTTGCTGAAAACCAACAAAACCACGAAAAGTTCTTGTATTTGAAGATAAAATCTTTTTGCTTTGAACAAGAAAGATCGAGCTGACTGAAATAAGTTCATCAGATGAAAACCAACAAAAATTGACAACAACCACGAAAAATTCATGTATTTTAAGATAAAATCTGACGCTATTAAAGAAAAAACTTCCAGCTCGCTGAAATATGTTCATTTGCTGAAAACCAACAAAACCACGAAAAGTTCTTGCATTTGAAGATAAAATCTTTTTGCATTGAAGAAGAAAGATCTGGCTGACTGAAACAAGTTCATCAGATCAAAACCAACAAAAATTGACAAGAACCACGAAAAGTTCTTGTATTATAAGATGAAATCTGACGCTATTAAAGAAAAAACTTCTCGCTCGCTGAAATATGTTCATTTGCTGAAAACCAAGAAAACCACGAAAAGTTCTTGTGTTTGAAGATAAAATCTTTTTGCTTTGAAGAAGAAAGATGTAGCTGACTGAAATAAGTTCATTAGATGAAAACCAACAAAAATTGACAAGAACCACGAAAAGTTCTTGTATTTTAAGATAAAATCTGACGCTATTAAAGAAAAAACTTCCAGCTCGCTGAAATATGTTCATTTGCTGAAAACCAACAAAACCACGAAAAGTTCTTGTATTTGAAGATAAAATCTTTTTGCTTTGAAGAAGAAAGATCGAGCTGACTGAAATAAGTTCATCAGATGAAAACCAACAAAAATTGACAAGAACCACGAAAAGTTCATGTATTTTAAGATAAAATCTGACGCTATTAAAGAAAAAACTTCCAGCTCGCTGAAATATGTTCATTTGCTGAAAACCAACAAAACCACGAAAAGTTCTTGTATTTGAAGATAAAATCTTTTCGCTTTGAAGAAGAAAGATCGAGCTGACTGAAATAAGTTCATTCGATGAAAACCAACAAAAATTGACAAGAACCACGAAAAGTTCTTGTATTTTATGATAAAACCTTACGCTATTAAAGAAAAAACTTCTCACTGGCTGAAATATGCTCATTTGCTGAAAACCAAAAAAAACACGAAAAGATCTTGTATTTGAAGATAAAATCTTTTTGCTTTGAAGAAGAAAGATCTGGCTGACTGAAATAAGTTCATGAGATGAAAACCAACAAAAATTGACAAGAACCACGAAATGTTCTTGTATTTTAAGATAAAATCTGACACTATTAAAGAAAAAACATCCAGCTCGCTGAAATATGTTCATTTGCTGAAAACCAACAAAACCACGAAAAGTTCTTGCATTTGAAGATAAAATCTTTTTGCATTAAAGAAGAAAGATCTGGCTGACTGAAATAAGTTCATCAGATCAAAACCAACAAAAATTGACAAGAACCACGAAAAGTTCTTGTATTTTAAGATGAAATCTGACGCTATTAAAGAAAAAACTTCTCGCTCGCTGAAATATGTTCATTTGCTGAAAACCAAGAAAACCACGAAAAGTTCTTGTATTTGAAGATAAAATCTTTTTGCTTTGAAGAAGAAAGATCGAGCTGACTGAAATAAGTTCATCAGATGAAAACCAACAAAAATTGACAAGAACCACGAAAAGTTCATGTATTTTAAGATAAAATCTGACGCTATTAAAGAAAAAACTTCCAGCTCGCTGAAATATGTTCATTTGCTGAAAACCAACAAAACCACGAAAAGTTCTTGTATTTGAAGATGAAATCTTTTCGCTTTGAAGAAGAAAGATCGAGCTGACTGAAATAAGTTCATTCGATGAAAACCAACAAAAATTGACAAGAAAAGTTCTTGTATGTTATGATGAAACCTTACGCTATTAAAGAAAAAACTTCTCACTGGCTGAAATATGCTCATTTGCTGAAAACCAAAAAAAACACGAAAAGATCTTGTATTTGAAGATAAAATCTTTTTGCTTTGAAGAAGAAAGATCTGGCTGACTGAAATAAGTTCATGAGATGAAAACCAACAAAAATTGAGAAGAACCACGAAATGTTCTTGTATTTTAAGATAAAATCTGACACTATTAAAGAAAAAACATCCAGCTCGCTGAAATATGTTCATTTGCTGAAAACCAACAAAACCACGAAAAGTTCTTGCATTTGAAGATAAAATCTTTTTGCATTAAAGAAGAAAGATCTGGCTGACTGAAATAAGTTCATCAGATCAAAACCAACAAAAATTGACAAGAACCACGAAATGTTCTTGTATTTTAAGATTAAATCTGACGCTGAAAACCAACAAAACCATGAAAAGTTCTTGTATTTGAAGATAAAATCTTTTTGATTTTAAGAAGGAAGATCTAGCTGACTGAAATAAGTTCATTGGATGAAAACCAACAAAAATTGACAAGAACCGCGAAATGTTCTTGTATTTTAAGATAAAATCTGACGCTGTTAAAGAAAAAACTTCCAGCTCGCTGAAATATGTTCATTTGCTGAAAACCAACAAAACCACGAAAAGTTCTTGTATTTGAAGATAAAATCTTTTCGCTTTGAAGAAGAAAGATCGAGTTGACTGAAATAAGTTCATTAGATGAAAACCAACAAAAATTGACAAGAACCACGAAATGTTCTTGTATTTTAAGATAAAACCTTCCGCTATGAAAGAAAAAACTTCCAGCTCGCTGAAATATGTTCAATTGCTGAAAACCAACAAAACCACGAAAAGTTCTTGTGTTTGAAGATAAAATCTTTTCGCTTTGAAGAAGAAAGATCTGGCTGACTGAAATAAGTTCATTAGATGAAAACCAACAAAAATTGACAAGAACCACGAAATGTTCTTGTATTTTAAGATAAAATCTGACGCTATGAAAGAAAAAACTTCCAGCTCGCTGAAATATGTTCATTTGCTGAAAACCAACAAAACCACGAAAAGTTCTTGCATTTGAAGATAAAATCTTTTTGCATTAAAGAATAAAGATCTGGCTGACTGAAATAAGTTCATCAGATCAAATCCAACAAAAATTGACAAGAACCACGAAAAGTTCTTGTATTTTAAGATGAAATCTGACGCTATTAAAGAAAAAACTTCTCGCTCGCTGAAATATGCTCATTTGCTGAAAACCAAGAAAACCACGAAAAGTTCTTGTGTTTGAAGATAAAATCTTTTTGCTTTGAAGAAGAAAGATGTAGCTGACTGAAATAAGTTCATTAGATGAAAACCAACAAAAATTGACAAGAACCACGAAAAGTTCTTGTATTTTAAGATAAAATCTGACGCTATCAAAGAAAAAACTTCCAGCTCGCTGAAATATGTTCATTTGCTGAAAACCAACAAAACCACGAAAAGTTCTTGCATTTGAAGATAAAATCTTTTTGCATTAAAGAAGAAAGATCGAGCTGACTGAAATCAGTTCATTCGATGAAAACCAACAAAAATTGACAAGAACCACGAAAAGTTCTTGTATTTTAAGATAAAACCTTCCGCTATTAAAGAAAAAACTTCCAGCTCGCTGAAATATGTTCAATTGCTGAAAACCAACAAAACCACGAAAAGTTCTTGCATTTGAAGATAAAATCTTTTCGCTTTGAAGAAGAAAGATCTGGCTGACTGAAATAAGTTCATCAGATGAAAACCAACAAAAATTGACACGAACCACAAAATGTTCTTGTATTTTAAGATAAAATCTGACGCCATTAAAGAAAAAACTTCTGGCTCGCTGAAATATGTTCATTTGCTGAAAACCAACAAAACCACGAAAAGTTCTTGCATTTGAAGATAAAATCTTTTTGCATTAAAGAAGAAAGATCTAGCTGACTGAAATAAGTTCATTAGATGAAAACCAACAAAAATTGACAAGAACCACGAAAAGTTCTTGTATTTTAAGACAAAATCTGACGCTATTAAAGAAAAAACTTCCAGCTCGCTGAAATATGTTCATTTGCTGAAAACCAACAAAACCATGAAAAGTTCTTGTATTTGAAGATAAAATCTTTTTGATTTTAAGAAGGAAGATCTAGCTGACTGAAATAAGTTCATTAGATGAAAACCAACAAAAATTGACAAGAACCGCGAAATGTTCTTGTATTTTAAGATAAAATCTGACGCTGTTAAAGAAAAAACTTCCAGCTCGCTGAAATATGTTCATTTGCTGAAAACCAACAAAACCACGAAAAGTTCTTGTATTTGAAGATAAAATCTTTTCGCTTTGAAGAAGAAAGATCGAGTTCACTGAAATAAGTTCATTAGATGAAAACCAACAAAAATTGACAAGAACCACGAAATGTTTTTGTATTTTAAGATAAAACCTTCCGCTATGAAAGAAAAAACTTCCAGCTCGCTGAAATATGTTCAATTGCTGAAAACCAACAAAACCACGAAAAGTTCTTGTGTTTGAAGATAAAATCTTTTCGCTTTGAAGAAGAAAGATCTGGCTGACTGAAATAAGTTCATTGGATGAAAACCAACAAAAATTGACAAGAACCACGAAATGTTCTTGTATTTTAAGATAAAATCTGACGCTATGAAAGAAAAAACTTCCAGCTCGCTGAAATATGTTCATTTGCTGAAAACCAACAAAACCACGAAAAGTTCTTGCATTTGAAGATAAAATCTTTTTGCATTAAAGAATAAAGATCTGGCTGACTGAAATAAGTTCATCAGATCAAAACCAACAAAAATTGACAAGAACCACGAAAAGTTCTTGTATTTTAAGATGAAATCTGACGCTATTAAAGAAAAAACTTCTCGCTCGCTGAAATATGCTCATTTGCTGAAAACCAAGAAAACCACGAAAAGTTCTTGTGTTTGAAGATAAAATCTTTTTGCTTTGAAGAAGAAAGATGTAGCTGACTGAAATAAGTTCATTAGATGAAAACCAACAAAAATTGACAAGAACCACGAAAAGTTCTTGTATTTTAAGATAAAATCTGACGCTATCAAAGAAAAAACTTCCAGCTCGCTGAAATATGTTCATTTGCTGAAAACCAACAAAACCACGAAAAGTTCTTGCATTTGAAGATAAAATCTTTTTGCTTTGAAGAAGAAAGATCGAGCTGACTGAAATAAGTTCATCAGATGAAAACCAACAAAAATTGACAAGAACCACGAAAAGTTCATGTATTTTAAGATAAAATCTGACGCTATGAAAGAAAAAACTTCCAGCTCGCTGAAATATGTTCATTTGCTGAAAACCAACAAAACCACGAAAAGTTCTTGCATTTGAAGATAAAATCTTTTTGCATTAAAGAAGAAAGATCGAGCTGACTTAAATAAGTTCATTCGATGAAAACCAACAAAAATTGACAAGAACCACGAAAAGTTCTTGTATTTTAAGATAAAATCTGACGCTATTAAAGAAAAAACTTCGAGCTCGCTGAAATATGTTCATTTGCTGAAAACCAACAAAACCACGAAAAGTTCTTGTATTTGAAGATAAAATCTTTTTGCTTTGAAGAAGAAAGATCGAGCTGACTGAAATAAGTTCATTAGATGAAAACCAACAAAAATTGACAAGAACCACGAAATGTTCTTGTATTTTAAGATAAAATCTGACGCTATTAAAGAAAAAACTTCCAGCTCGCTGAAATATGTTCATTTGCTGAAAACCAACAAAACCACGAAAAGTTCTTGTATTTGAAGATAAAATCTTTTCGCTTTGAAGAAGAAAGATCGAGTTGACTGAAATCAGTTCATTAGATGAAAACCAACAAAAATTGACAAGAACCACGAAATGTTCTTGTATTTTAAGATAAAACCTTCCGCTATTAAAGAAAAAACTTCCAGCTCGCTGAAACATGTTCAATTGCTGAAAACCAACAAAACCATGAAAAGTTCTTGCATTTGAAGATAAAATCTTTTCGCTTTGAAGAAGAAAGATCTGGCTGACTGAAATAAGTTCATCAGATGAAAACCAACAAAAATTGACAAGAACCACAAAATGTTCTTGTATTTTAAGATAAAATCTGACGCTATTAAAGAAAAAACTTCTGGCTCGCTGAAATATGTTCATTTGCTGAAAACCAACAAAACCACGAAAAGTTCTTGTATTTGAAGATAAAATCTTTTCGCTTTGAAGAAGAAAGATCGAGCTGACTGAAATAAGTTCATTCGATGAAAACCAACAAAAATTGACAAGAACCACGAAAAGTTCTTGTATTTTATGATAAAACCTTACGCTATTAAAGAAAAAACTTCTCAGTCGCTGAAATATGCTCATTTGCTGAAAACCAACAAAACCACGAAAAGTTCTTGTATTTGAAGATAAAATCTTTTCGCTTTGAAGAAGAAAGATCGAGCTGACTGAAATAAGTTCATTCGATGAAAACCAACAAAAATTGAAAGAACCACGAAAAGTTCTTGTATTTTAAGATGAAATCTGACGCTATTAAAGAAAAAACTTCTCGCTCGCTGAAATATGTTCATTTGCTGAAAACCAATAAAACCACGAAAAGTTCTTGTGTTTGAAGATAAAATCTTTTTGCTTTGAAGAAGAAAGATGTAGCTGACTGAAATAAGTTCATTAGATGAAAACCAACAAAAATTGACAAGAACCACGAAAAGTTCTTGTATTTTAAGATAAAATCTGACGCTATCAAAGAAAAAACTTCCAGCTCGCTGAAATATGTTCATTTGCTGAAAACCAACAAAACCACGAAAAGTTCTTGTATTTGAAGATAAAATCTTTTTGCTTTGAAGAAGAAAGATCGAGCTGACTGAAATAAGTTCATCAGATGAAAACCAACAAAAATTGACAAGAACCACGAAAAGTTCATGTATTTTAAGATAAAATCTGACGCTATTGAAGAAAAAACTTCCAGCTCGCTGAAATATGTTCATTTGCTGAAAACCAACAAAACCACGAAAAGTTCTTGCATTTGAAGATAAAATCTTTTTGCATTAAAGAAGAAAGATCTGGCTGACTGAAATAAGTTCATTCGATGAAAACCAACAAAAATTGACAAGAACCACGAAAAGTTCTTGTATTTTATGATAAAACCTCATGCTATTAAAGAAAAAACTTCTCACTCGCTGAAATATGCTCATTTGCTGAAAACCAAAAAAAACACGAAAAGATCTTGTATTTGAAGATAAAATCTTTTTGCTTTGAAGAAGAAAGATCTGGCTGACTGAAATAAGTTCATCAGATGAAAACCAACAAAAATTGACAAGAACCACGAAATGTTCTTGTATTTTAAGATAAAATCTGACACTATTAAAGAAAAAACTTCTGGCTCGCTGAAATATGTTCATTTGCTGAAAACCAACAAAACCACGAAAAGTTCTTGCATTTGAAGATAAAATCTTTTTGCTTTAAAGAAGAAAGATCTGGCTGACTGAAATAAGTTCATCAGATCAAAACCAACAAAAATTGACAAGAACCACGAAATGTTCTTGTATTTTAAGATAAAATCTGACGCTGTTAAAGAAAAAACTTCGAGCTCGCTGAAATATGTTCATTTGCTGAAAACCAACAAAACCACGAAAAGTTCTTGTATTTGAAGATAAAATCTTTTTGCTTTGAAGAAGAAAGATCCAGCTGACTGAAATAAGTTCATTTGATGAAAACCAACAAAAATTGACAAGAACCACGAAATGTTCTTGTATTTTAAGATAAAATCTGACGCTATTAAAGAAAAAACTTCTGGCTCGCTGAAATATGTTCATTTGCTGAAAACCAACAAAACCACGAAAAGTTCTTGTATTTGAAGTTAAAATCTTTTCGCTTTGAAGAAGAAAGATCGAGCTGACTGAAATAAGTTCATTCGATGAAAACCAACAAAAATTGACAAGAACCACGAAAAGTTCTTGTATTTTATGATAAAACCTTACGCTATTAAAGAAAAAACTTCTCACTCGCTGAAATATGCTCATATGCTGAAAACCAAAAAAAACACGAAAAGATCTTGTATTTGAAGATAAAACTTTTTGCTTTGAAGAAGAAAGATCTGGCTGACTGAAATAAGTTCATTCGATGAAAACCAACAAAAATTGACAAGAACCACGAAATGTTCTTGTATTTTAAGATAAAATCTGACACTATTAAAGAAAAAACTTCCAGCTCGCTGAAATATGTTCATTTGCTGAAAACCAACAAAACCACGAAAAGTTCTTGCATTTGAAGATAAAATCTTTTTGCATTGAAGAAGAAAGATCTGGCTGACTGAAATAAGTTCATCAGATCAAAACCAACAAAAATTGACAAGAACCACGAAATGTTCTTGTATTTTAAGATAAAATCTGACGCTGTTAAAGAAAAAACTTCCAGCTCGCTGAAATATGTTCATTTGCTGAAAACCAACAAAACCACGAAAAGTTCTTGTATTTGAAGATAAAATCTTTTTGCTTTGAAGAAGAAAGATCTGGCTGACTGAAATAAGTTCATTAGATGAAAACCAACACAAATTGACAAGAACCACGAAAAGTTCTTTTATTTTATGATAAAATCTTACGCTATTAAAGAAAAAACTTCTCACTCACTGAAATATGTTCATTTGCTGAAAACCAACAAAACCACGAAAGGATCTTGTATTTGAAGATAAAATCTTTTTGCTTTGAAGAAGAAAGATCTGGCTGACTGAAATAAGTTCATTAGATGAAAACCAACAAAAATTGACAAGAACCACGAAAAGTTCTTGTATTTTAAGATAAAATCTGACGCTATTAAAGAAAAAACTTCCAGCTCGCTGAAATATGTTCATTTGCTGAAAACCAACAAAACCACGAAAAGTTCTTGTATTTGAAGATAAAATCTTTTTGCTTTGAAGAAGGAAGATCGAGCTGACTGAAATAAGTTCATCAGATGAAAACCAACAAAAATTGACAAGAACCACGAAATGTTCTTGTATTTTAAGATAAAATCTGACGCTATTAAAGAAAAAACTTCCAGCACGCTGAAATATGTTCATTTGCTGAAAACCAACAAAACCACGAAAAGTTCTTGTATTTGAAGATAAAATCTTTTCGCTTTGAAGAAGAAAGATCGAGTTGACTGAAATAAGTTCATTCGATGAAAACCAACAAAAATTGACAAGAACCACGAAATGTTCTTGTATTTTAAGATAAAATCTGACGCTATTAAAGAAAAAACTTCCAGCTCGCTGAAATATGTTCATTTGCTGAAAACCAACAAAACCACGAAAAGTTCTTGTATTTGAAGATAAAATCTTTTTGCTTTGAAGAAGAAAGATCGAGCTGACTGAAATAAGTTCATCAGATGAAAACCAACAAAAATTGACAAGAACCACGAAAAGTTCATGTATTTTAAGATAAAATCTGACGCTATTAAAGAAAAAACTTCCAGCTCGCTGAAATATGTTCATTTGCTGAAAACCAACAAAACCACGAAAAGTTCTTGTATTTGAAGATAAAATCTTTTCGCTTTGAAGAAGAAAGATCGAGCTGACTGAAATAAGTTCATTCGATGAAAACCAACAAAAATTGACAAGAACCACGAAAAGTTCTTGTATGTTATGATGAAACCTTACGCTATTAAAGAAAAAACTTCTCACTGGCTGAAATATGCTCATTTGCTGAAAACCAATAAAAACACGAAAAGATCTTGTATTTGAAGATAAAATCTTTTTGCTTTGAAGAAGAAAGATCTGGCTGACTGAAATAAGTTCATGAGATGAAAACCAACAAAAATTGAGAAGAACCACGAAATGTTCTTGTATTTTAAGATAAAATCTGACACTATTAAAGAAAAAACATCCAGCTCGCTGAAATATGTTCATTTGCTGAAAACCAACAAAACCACGAAAAGTTCTTGCATTTGAAGATAAAATCTTTTTGCATTAAAGAAGAAAGATCTGGCTGACTGAAATAAGTTCATCAGATCAAAACCAACAAAAATTGACAAGAACCACGAAATGTTCTTGTATTTTAAGATTAAATCTGACGCTGAAAACCAACAAAACCATGAAAAGTTCTTGTATTTGAAGATAAAATCTTTTTGATTTTAAGAAGGAAGATCTAGCTGACTGAAATAAGTTCATTAGATGAAAACCAACAAAAATTGACAAGAACCGCGAAATGTTCTTGTATTTTAAGATAAAATCTGACGCTGTTAAAGAAAAAACTTCCAGCTCGCTGAAATATGTTCATTTGCTGAAAACCAACAAAACCACGAAAAGTTCTTGTATTTGAAGATAAAATCTTTTCGCTTTGAAGAAGAAAGATCGAGTTGACTGAAATAAGTTCATTAGATGAAAACCAACAAAAATTGACAAGAACCACGAAATGTTCTTGTATTTTAAGATAAAACCTTCCGCTATGAAAGAAAAAACTTCCAGCTCGCTGAAATATGTTCAATTGCTGAAAACCAACAAAACCACGAAAAGTTCTTGTGTTTGAAGATAAAATCTTTTCGCTTTGAAGAAGAAAGATCTGGCTGACTGAAATAAGTTCATTAGATGAAAACCAACAAAAATTGACAAGAACCACGAAATGTTCTTGTATTTTAAGATAAAATCTGACGCTATTAAAGAAAAAACTTCCAGCTCGCTGAAATATGTTCATTTGCTGAAAACCAACAAAACCACGAAAAGTTCTTGCATTTGAAGATAAAATCTTTTTGCATTAAAGAATAAAGATCTGGCTGACTGAAATAAGTTCATCAGATCAAATCCAACAAAAATTGACAAGAACCACGAAAAGTTCTTGTATTTTAAGATGAAATCTGACGCTATTAAAGAAAAAACTTCTCGCTCGCTGAAATATGCTCATTTGCTGAAAACCAAGAAAACCACGAAAAGTTCTTGTGTTTGAAGATAAAATCTTTTTGCTTTGAAGAAGAAAGATGTAGCTGACTGAAATAAGTTCATTAGATGAAAACCAACAAAAATTGACAAGAACCACGAAAAGTTCTTGTATTTTAAGATAAAATCTGACGCTATCAAAGAAAAAACTTCCAGCTCGCTGAAATATGTTCATTTGCTGAAAACCAACAAAACCACGAAAAGTTCTTGCATTTGAAGATAAAATCTTTTTGCATTAAAGAAGAAAGATCGAGCTGACTGAAATCAGTTCATTCGATGAAAACCAACAAAAATTGACAAGAACCACGAAATGTTCTTGTATTTTAAGATAAAACCTTCCGCTATTAAAGAAAAAACTTCCAGCTCGCTGAAATATGTTCAATTGCTGAAAACCAACAAAACCACGAAAAGTTCTTGCATTTGAAGATAAAATCTTTTCGCTTTGAAGAAGAAAGATCTGGCTGACTGAAATAAGTTCATCAGATGAAAACCAACAAAAATTGACACGAACCACAAAATGTTCTTGTATTTTAAGATAAAATCTGACGCCATTAAAGAAAAAACTTCTGGCTCGCTGAAATATGTTCATTTGCTGAAAACCAACAAAACCACGAAAAGTTCTTGCATTTGAAGATAAAATCTTTTTGCATTAAAGAAGAAAGATCTAGCTGACTGAAATAAGTTCATTAGATGAAAACCAACAAAAATTGACAAGAACCACGAAAAGTTCTTGTATTTTAAGATAAAATCTGACGCTATTAAAGAAAAAACTTCCAGCTCGCTGAAATATGTTCATTTGCTGAAAACCAACAAAACCATGAAAAGTTCTTGTATTTGAAGATAAAATCTTTTTGATTTTAAGAAGGAAGATCTAGCTGACTGAAATAAGTTCATTAGATGAAAACCAACAAAAATTGACAAGAACCGCGAAATGTTCTTGTATTTTAAGATAAAATCTGACGCTGTTAAAGAAAAAACTTCCAGCTCGCTGAAATATGTTCATTTGCTGAAAACCAACAAAACCACGAAAAGTTCTTGTATTTGAAGATAAAATCTTTTCGCTTTGAAGAAGAAAGATCGAGTTCACTGAAATAAGTTCATTAGATGAAAACCAACAAAAATTGACAAGAACCACGAAATGTTTTTGTATTTTAAGATAAAACCTTCCGCTATGAAAGAAAAAACTTCCAGCTCGCTGAAATATGTTCAATTGCTGAAAACCAACAAAACCACGAAAAGTTCTTGTGTTTGAAGATAAAATCTTTTCGCTTTGAAGAAGAAAGATCTGGCTGACTGAAATAAGTTCATTGGATGAAAACCAACAAAAATTGACAAGAACCACGAAATGTTCTTGTATTTTAAGATAAAATCTGACGCTATGAAAGAAAAAACTTCCAGCTCGCTGAAATATGTTCATTTGCTGAAAACCAACAAAACCACGAAAAGTTCTTGCATTTGAAGATAAAATCTTTTTGCATTAAAGAATAAAGATCTGGCTGACTGAAATAAGTTCATCAGATCAAAACCAACAAAAATTGACAAGAACCACGAAAAGTTCTTGTATTTTAAGATGAAATCTGACGCTATTAAAGAAAAAACTTCTCGCTCGCTGAAATATGCTCATTTGCTGAAAACCAAGAAAACCACGAAAAGTTCTTGTGTTTGAAGATAAAATCTTTTTGCTTTGAAGAAGAAAGATGTAGCTGACTGAAATAAGTTCATGAGATGAAAACCAACAAAAATTGACAAGAACCACGAAAAGTTCTTGTATTTTAAGATAAAATCTGACGCTATCAAAGAAAAAACTTCCAGCTCGCTGAAATATGTTCATTTGCTGAAAACCAACAAAACCACGAAAAGTTCTTGCATTTGAAGATAAAATCTTTTTGCTTTGAAGAAGAAAGATCGAGCTGACTGAAATAAGTTCATCAGATGAAAACCAACAAAAATTGACAAGAACCACGAAAAGTTCATGTATTTTAAGATAAAATCTGACGCTATGAAAGAAAAAACTTCCAGCTCGCTGAAATATGTTCATTTGCTGAAAACCAACAAAACCACGAAAAGTTCTTGCATTTGAAGATAAAATCTTTTTGCATTAAAGAAGAAAGATCGAGCAGACTTAAATAAGTTCATTCGATGAAAACCAACAAAAATTGACAAGAACCACGAAAAGTTCTTGTATTTTAAGATAAAATCTGACGCTATTAAAGAAAAAACTTCGAGCTCGCTGAAATATGTTCATTTGCTGAAAACCAACAAAACCACGAAAAGTTCTTGTATTTGAAGATAAAATCTTTTTGCTTTGAAGAAGAAAGATCGAGCTGACTGAAATAAGTTCATTAGATGAAAACCAACAAAAATTGACAAGAACCACGAAATGTTCTTGTATTTTAAGATAAAATCTGACGCTATTAAAGAAAAAACTTCCAGCTCGCTGAAATATGTTCATTTGCTGAAAACCAACAAAACCACGAAAAGTTCTTGTATTTGAAGATAAAATCTTTTCGCTTTGAAGAAGAAAGATCGAGTTGACTGAAATCAGTTCATTAGATGAAAACCAACAAAAATTGACAAGAACCACGAAATGTTCTTGTATTTTAAGATAAAACCTTCCGCTATTAAAGAAAAAACTTCCAGCTCGCTGAAACATGTTCAATTGCTGAAAACCAACAAAACCATGAAAAGTTCTTGCATTTGAAGATAAAATCTTTTCGCTTTGAAGAAGAAAGATCTGGCTGACTGAAATAAGTTCATCAGATGAAAACCAACAAAAATTGACAAGAACCACAAAATGTTCTTGTATTTTAAGATAAAATCTGACGCTATTAAAGAAAAAACTTCTGGCTCGCTGAAATATGTTCATTTGCTGAAAACCAACAAAACCACGAAAAGTTCTTGTATTTGAAGTTAAATCTTTTCGCTTTGAAGAAGAAAGATCGAGCTGACTGAAATAAGTTCATTCGATGAAAACCAACAAAAATTGACAAGAACCACGAAAAGTTCTTGTATTTTATGATAAAACCTTACGCTATTAAAGAAAAAACTTCTCAGTCGCTGAAATATGCTCATTTGCTGAAAACCAACAAAACCACGAAAAGTTCTTGTATTTGAAGATAAAATCTTTTCGCTTTGAAGAAGAAAGATCGAGCTGACTGAAATAAGTTCATTCGATGAAAACCAACAAAAATTGAAAGAACCACGAAAAGTTCTTGTATTTTAAGATGAAATCTGACGCTATTAAAGAAAAAACTTCTCGCTCGCTGAAATATGTTCATTTGCTGAAAACCAATAAAACCACGAAAAGTTCTTGTGTTTGAAGATAAAATCTTTTTGCTTTGAAGAAGAAAGATGTAGCTGACTGAAATAAGTTCATCAGATGAAAACCAACAAAAATTGACAAGAACCACGAAAAGTTCTTGTATTTTAAGATAAAATCTGACGCTATCAAAGAAAAAACTTCCAGCTCGCTGAAATATGTTCATTTGCTGAAAACCAACAAAACCACGAAAAGTTCTTGTATTTGAAGATAAAATCTTTTTGCTTTGAAGAAGAAAGATCGAGCTGACTGAAATAAGTTCATCAGATGAAAACCAACAAAAATTGACAACAACCACGAAAAGTTCTTGTATTTTAAGATAAAATCTGACGCTATTGAAGAAAAAACTTCCAGCTCGCTGAAATATGTTCATTTGCTGAAAACCAACAAAACCACGAAAAGTTCTTGCATTTGAAGATAAAATCTTTTTGCATTAAAGAAGAAAGATCTGGCTGACTGAAATAAGTTCATTAGATGAAAACCAACAAAAATTGACAAGAACCACGAAAAGTTCTTGTATTTTAAGATAAAATCTGACGCTATTAAAGAAAAAACTTCCAGCTCGCTGAAATATGTTCATTTGCTGAAAACCAACAAAACCACGAAAAGTTCTTGTATTTGAAGATAAAATCTTTTTGCTTTGAAGAAGGAAGATCTAGCTGACTGAAATAAGTTCATCAGATGAAAACCAACAAAAATTGACAAGAACCACGAAATGTTCTTGTATTTTAAGATAAAATCTGACGCTATTAAAGAAAAAACTTCCAGCTCGCTGAAATATGTTCATTTGCTGAAAACCAACAAAACCACGAAAAGTTCTTGTATTTGAAGATAAAATCTTTTCGCTTTGAAGAAGAAAGATCGAGTTGACTGAAATAAGTTCATTCGATGAAAACCAACAAAAATTGACAAGAACCACGAAATGTTCTTGTATTTTAAGATAAAAACTTCCGCTATTAAAGAAAAAACTTCCAGCTCGCTGAAATATGTTCAATTGCTGAAAACCAACAAAACCACGAAAAGTTCTTGCATTTGAAGATAAAATCTTTTCGCTTTGAAGAAGAAAGATCTGGCTGACTGAAATAAGTTCATCAGATGAAAACCAACAAAAATTGACAAGAACCACGAAACGTTCTTGTATTTTAAGATAAAATCTGACGCTATTAAAGAAAAAACTTCTGGCTCGCTGAAATATGTTCATTTGCTGAAAACCAACAAAACCACGAAAAGTTCTTGTATTTGAAGATAAAATCTTTTCGCTTTGAAGAAGAAAGATCGAGCTGACTGAAATAAGTTCATTCGATGAAAACCAACAAAAATTGACAAGAACCACGAAAAGTTCTTGTATTTTATGATAAAACCTCATGCTATTAAAGAAAAAACTTCTCACTCGCTGAAATATGCTCATTTGCTGAAAACCAAAAAAAACACGAAAAGATCTTGTATTTGAAGATAAAATCTTTTTGCTTTGAAGAAGAAAGATCTGGCTGACTGAAATAAGTTCATTAGATGAAAACCAACAAAAATTGACAAGAACCACGAAATGTTCTTGTATTTTAAGATAAAATCTGACACTATTAAAGAAAAAACTTCTGGCTCGCTGAAATATGTTCATTTGCTGAAAACCAACAAAACCACGAAAAGTTCTTGCATTTGAAGATAAAATCTTTTTGCTTTAAAGAAGAAAGATCTGGCTGACTGAAATAAGTTCATCAGATCAAAACCAACAAAAATTGACAAGAACCACGAAATGTTCTTGTATTTTAAGATAAAATCTGACGCTGTTAAAGAAAAAACTTCGAGCTCGCTGAAATATGTTCATTTGCTGAAAACCAACAAAACCACGAAAAGTTCTTGTATTTGAAGATAAAATCTTTTTGCTTTGAAGAAGAAAGATCCAGCTGACTGAAATAAGTTCATTTGATGAAAACCAACAAAAATTGACAAGAACCACGAAATGTTCTTGTATTTTAAGATAAAATCTGACGCTATTAAAGAAAAAACTTCTGGCTCGCTGAAATATGTTCATTTGCTGAAAACCAACAAAACCACGAAAAGTTCTTGTATTTGAAGTTAAAATCTTTTCGCTTTGAAGAAGAAAGATCGAGCTGACTGAAATAAGTTCATTCGATGAAAACCAACAAAAATTGACAAGAACCACGAAAAGTTCTTGTATTTTATGATAAAACCTTACGCTATTAAAGAAAAAACTTCTCACTCGCTGAAATATGCTCATATGCTGAAAACCAAAAAAAACACGAAAAGATCTTGTATTTGAAGATAAAACTTTTTGCTTTGAAGAAGAAAGATCTGGCTGACTGAAATAAGTTCATTCGATGAAAACCAACAAAAATTGACAAGAACCACGAAATGTTCTTGTATTTTAAGATAAAATCTGACACTATTAAAGAAAAAACTTCCAGCTCGCTGAAATATGTTCATTTGCTGAAAACCAACAAAACCACGAAAAGTTCTTGCATTTGAAGATAAAATCTTTTTGCATTGAAGAAGAAAGATCTGGCTGACTGAAATAAGTTCATCAGATCAAAACCAACAAAAATTGACAAGAACCACGAAATGTTCTTGTATTTTAAGATAAAATCTGACGCTGTTAAAGAAAAAACTTCCAGCTCGCTGAAATATGTTCATTTGCTGAAAACCAACAAAACCACGAAAAGTTCTTGTATTTGAAGATACAATCTTTTTGCTTTGAAGAAGAAAGATCTGGCTGACTGAAATAAGTTCATTAGATGAAAACCAACACAAATTGACAAGAACCACGAAAAGTTCTTTTATTTTATGATAAAATCTTACGCTATTAAAGAAAAAACTTCTCACTCACTGAAATATGTTCATTTGCTGAAAACCAACAAAACCACGAAAGGATCTTGTATTTGAAGATAAAATCTTTTTGCTTTGAAGAAGAAAGATCTGGCTGACTGAAATAAGTTCATCAGATGAAAACCAACAAAAATTGACAAGAACCACGAAAAGTTCTTGTATTTTAAGATAAAATCTGACGCTATTAAAGGAAAAACTTCCAGCTCGCTGAAATATGTTCATTTGCTGAAAACCAACAAAACCACGAAAAGTTCTTGTATTTGAAGATAAAATCTTTTTGCTTTGAAGAAGGAAGATCTAGCTGACTGAAATAAGTTCATCAGATGAAAACCAACAAAAATTGACAAGAACCACGAAATGTTCTTGTATTTTAAGATAAAATCTGACGCTATTAAAGAAAAAACTTCCAGCTCGCTGAAATATGTTCATTTGCTGAAAACCAACAAAACCACGAAAAGTTCTTGTATTTGAAGATAAAATCTTTTCGCTTTGAAGAAGAAAGATCGAGTTGACTGAAATAAGTTCATTCGATGAAAACCAACAAAAATTGACAAGAACCACGAAATGTTCTTGTATTTTAAGATAAAAACTTCCGCTATTAAAGAAAAAACTTCCAGCTCGCTGAAATATGTTCAATTGCTGAAAACCAACAAAACCACGAAAAGTTCTTGCATTTGAAGATAAAATCTTTTCGCTTTGAAGAAGAAAGATCTGGCTGACTGAAATAAGTTCATCAGATGAAAACCAACAAAAATTGACAAGAACCACGAAACGTTCTTGTATTTCAAGATAAAATCTGACGCTATTAAAGAAAAAACTTCTGGCTCGCTGAAATATGTTCATTTGCTGAAAACCAACAAAACCACGAAAAGTTCTTGTATTTGAAGATAAAATATTTTCGCTTTGAAGAAGAAAGATCGAGCTGACTGAAATAAGTTCATTCGATGAAAACCAACAAAAATTGACAAGAACCACGAAAAGTTCTTGTATTTTATGATAAAACCTCATGCTATTAAAGAAAAAACTTCTCACTCGCTGAAATATGCTCATTTGCTGAAAACCAAAAAAAACACGAAAAGATCTTGTATTTGAAGATAAAATCTTTTTGCTTTGAAGAAGAAAGATCTGGCTGACTGAAATAAGTTCATTAGATGAAAACCAACAAAAATTGACAAGAACCACGAAATGTTCTTGTATTTTAAGATAAAATCTGAAACTATTAAAGAAAAAACTTCTGGCTCGCTGAAATATGTTCATTTGCTGAAAACCAACAAAACCACGAAAAGTTCTTGCATTTGAAGATAAAATCTTTTTGCTTTAAAGAAGAAAGATCTGGCTGACTGAAATAAGTTCATCAGATCAAAACCAACAAAAATTGACAAGAACCACGAAATGTTCTGTATTTTAAGATAAAATCTGACGCTGTTAAAGAAAAAACTTCGAGCTCGCTGAAATATGTTAATTTGCTGAAAACCAACAAAACCACGAAAAGTTCTTGTATTTGAAGATAAAATCTTTTTGCTTTGAAGAAGAAAGATCCAGCTGACTGAAATAAGTTCATTTGATGAAAACCAACAAAAATTGACATGAACCACGAAAAGTTCTTGTATTTTATGATAAAACCTTACGCTATTAAAGAAAAAACTTCTCACTCGCTGAAATATGCTCATATGCTGAAAACCAAAAAAAACACGAAAAGATCTTGTATTTGAAGATAAAACTTTTTGCTTTGAAGAAGAAAGATCTGGCTGACTGAAATAAGTTCATTCGATGAAAACCAACAAAAATTGACAAGAACCACGAAATGTTCTTGTATTTTAAGATAAAATCTGACACTATTAAAGAAAAAACTTCCAGCTCGCTGAAATATGTTCATTTGCTGAAAACCAACAAAACCACGAAAAGTTCTTGCATTTGAAGATAAAATCTTTTTGCATTGAAGAAGAAAGATCTGGCTGACTGAAATAAGTTCATCAGATCAAAACCAACAAAAATTGACAAGAACCACGAAATGTTCTTGTATTTTAAGATAAAATCTGACGCTGTTAAAGAAAAAACTTCCAGCTCGCTGAAATATGTTCATTTGCTGAAAACCAACAAAACCACGAAAAGTTCTTGTATTTGAAGATAAAATCTTTTTGCTTTGAAGAAGAAAGATCTGGCTGACTGAAATAAGTTCATTAGATGAAAACCAACACAAATTGACAAGAACCACGAAAAGTTCTTTTATTTTATGATAAAATCTTACGCTATTAAAGAAAAAACTTCTCACTCACTGAAATATGTTCATTTGCTGAAAACCAACAAAACCACGAAAGGATCTTGTATTTGAAGATAAAATCTTTTTGCTTTGAAGAAGAAAGATCTAGCTGACTGAAATAAGTTCATTCGATGAAAATCAACAAAAATTGACAAGAACCACGAAAAGTTCTTGTATATTAAGATAAAATCTTACGCTATTAAATAAAAAACTTCGAGCTCGCTGAAATATGTTCACT
Organism: Heptranchias perlo; assembly: GCF_035084215.1. Taxonomy (NCBI): domain Eukaryota; kingdom Metazoa; phylum Chordata; class Chondrichthyes; order Hexanchiformes; family Hexanchidae; genus Heptranchias; species Heptranchias perlo. The sequence goes on from NW_027138483.1 coordinate 1,134,524, forward strand.
TGCTGAAAACCAACAAAACCACGAAAAGTTCTTGTATTTGAAGATAAAATCTTTTTGCATTAAAGAAGAAAGATTTGGCTGACTGAAATAAGTTCATTAGATGAAAACCAACAAAAATTGACAAGAACCACGAAAAGTTCTTGTATTTTAAGATAAAATCTTACGCTATTAAAGAAAAAACTTTGAGCTCGCTGAAATATGCTCATTTGCTGAAAACCAACAAAACCACGAAAAGTTCTTGTATTTGAAGATAGCATCTTTTTGCTTTGAAGAAGAAAGATCTAGCTGACTGAAATAAGTTCATCAGATCAAAACCAACAAAAATTGACAAGAACCACGAAATGTTCTTGTATTTTAAGATAAAATCTGACGCTGTTAAAGAAAAAACTTCCAGCTCGCTGAAATATGTTCATTTGCTGAAAACCAACAAAACCACGAAAAGTTCTTGTGTTTGAAGTTAAAATCTTTTCGCTTTGAAGAAGAAAGATCGAGCTGACTGAAATAAGTTCATTCGATGAAAACCAACAAAAATTGACAAGAACCACGAAAAGTTCTTGTATTTTATGATAAAACCTTACGCTATTAAAGAAAAAACTTCTCACTCGCTGAAATATGCTCATATGCTGAAAACCAAAAAAAACACGAAAAGATCTTGTATTTGAAGATAAAACTTTTTGCTTTGAAGAAGAAAGATCTGGCTGACTGAAATAAGTTCATTCGATGAAAACCAACAAAAATTGACAAGAACCACGAAATGTTCTTGTATTTTAAGATAAAATCTGACACTATTAAAGAAAAAACTTCCAGCTCGCTGAAATATGTTCATTTGCTGAAAACCAACAAAACCACGAAAAGTTCTTGCATTTGAAGATAAAATCTTTTTGCATTGAAGAAGAAAGATCTGGCTGACTGAAATAAGTTCATCAGATCAAAACAAACAAAAATTGACAAGAACCACGAAATGTTCTTGTATTTTAAGATAAAATCTGACGCTGTTAAAGAAAAAACTTCCAGCTCGCTGAAATATGTTCATTTGCTGAAAACCAACAAAACCACGAAAAGTTCTTGTATTTGAAGATAAAATCTTTTTGCTTTGAAGAAGAAAGATCTGGCTGACTGAAATAAGTTCATTCGATGAAAACCAACACAAATTGACAAGAACCACGAAAAGTTCTTTTATTTTATGATAAAATCTTACGCTATTAAAGAAAAAACTTCTCACTCACTGAAATATGTTCATTTGCTGAAAACCAACAAAACCACGAAAGGATCTTGTATTTGAAGATAAAATCTTTTTGCTTTGAAGAAGAAAGATCAAGCTGACTGAAATAAGTTCATTCGATGAAAATCAACAAAAATTGACAAGAACCACGAAAAGTTCTTGTATATTAAGATAAAATCTTACGCTATTAAATAAAAAACTTCGAGCTCGCTGAAATATGTTCACTTGCTGAAAACCAACAAAACCACGAAAAGTTCTTGTATTTGAAGATAAAATCTTTTTGCATTAAAGAAGAAAGATTTGGCTGACTGAAATAAGTTCATTAGATGAAAACCAACAAAAATTGACAAGAACCACGAAAAGTTCTTGTATTTTAAGATAAAATCTTACGCTATTAAAGAAAAAACTTTGAGCTCGCTGAAATATGCTCATTTGCTGAAAACCAACAAAACCACGAAAAGTTCTTGTATTTGAAGATAGCATCTTTTTGCTTTGAAGAAGAAAGATCTAGCTGACTGAAATAAGTTCATCAGATCAAAACCAACAAAAATTGACAAGAACCACGAAATGTTCTTGTATTTTAAGATAAAATCTGACGCTGTTAAAGAAAAAACTTCCAGCTCGCTGAAATATGTTCATTTGCTGAAAACCAACAAAACCACGAAAAGTTCTTGTATTTGAAGATAAAATCTTTTTGCTTTGAAGAAGAAAGATCTGGCTGACTGAAATAAGTTCATTAGATGAAAACCAACACAAATTGACAAGAACCACGAAAAGTTCTTGTATTTTAAGATAAAATCTTACGCTATTAAAGAAAAAACTTTGAGCTCGCTGATATATGCTCATTTGCTGAAAACCAACAAAACCACGAAAAGTTCTTCTATTTGAAGATAGCATCTTTTTGCTTTGAAGAAGAAAGATCTAGCTGACTGAAATAAGTTCATCAGATCAAAACCAACAAAAATTGACAAGAACCACGAAATGTTCTTGTATTTTAAGATAAAATCTGACGCTGTTAAAGAAAAAACTTCCAGCTCGCTGAAATATGTTCATTTGCTGAAAACCAACAAAACCACGAAAAGTTCTTGTATTTGAAGATAAAATCTTTTTGCTTTGAAGAAGAAAGATCTGGCTGACTGAAATAAGTTCATTAGATGAAAACCAACACAAATTGACAAGAACCACGAAAAGTTCTTTTATTTTATGATAAAATCTTACGCTATTAAAGAAAAAACTTCTCACTCACTGAAATATGTTCATTTGCTGAAAACCAACAAAACCACGAAAGGATCTTGTATTTGAAGATAAAATCTTTTTGCTTTGAAGAAGAAAGATCTAGCTGACTGAAATAAGTTCATTCGATGAAAATCAACAAAAATTGACAAGAACCACGAAAAGTTCTTGTATATTAAGATAAAATCTTACGCTATTAAATAAAAAACTTCGAGCTCGCTGAAATATGTTCACTTGCTGAAAACCAACAAAACCACGAAAAGTTCTTGTATTTGAAGATAAAATCTTTTTGCATCAAAGAAGAAAGATTTGGCTGACTGAAATAAGTTCATTAGATGAAAACCAACAAAAATTGACAAGAACCACGAAAAGTTCTTGTATTTTAAGATAAAATCTTACGCTATTAAAGAAAAAACTTTGAGCTCGCTGAAATATGCTCATTTGCTGAAAACCAACAAAACCACGAAAAGTTCTTGTATTTGAAGATAGCATCTTTTTGCTTTGAAGAAGAAAGATCTAGCTGACTGAAATAAGTTCATCAGATCAAAACCAACAAAAATTGACAAGAACCACGAAATGTTCTTGTATTTTAAGATAAAATCTGACGCTGTTAAAGAAAAAACTTCCAGCTCGCTGAAATATGTTCATTTGCTGAAAACCAACAAAACCACGAAAAGTTCTTGTATTTGAAGATAAAATCTTTTTGCTTTGAAGAAGAAAGATCTGGCTGACTGAAATAAGTTCATTAGATGAAAACCAACACAAATTGACAAGAACCACGAAAAGTTCTTGTATTTTAAGATAAAATCTTACGCTATTAAAGAAAAAACTTTGAGCTCGCTGATATATGCTCATTTGCTGAAAACCAACAAAACCACGAAAAGTTCTTGTATTTGAAGATAGCATCTTTTTGCTTTGAAGAAGAAAGATCTAGCTGACTGAAATAAGTTCATCAGATCAAAACCAACAAAAATTGACAAGAACCACGAAATGTTCTTGTATTTTAAGATAAAATCTGACGCTGTTAAAGAAAAAACTTCCAGCTCGCTGAAATATGTTCATTTGCTGAAAACCAACAAAACCACGAAAAGTTCTTGTATTTGAAGATAAAATCTTTTTGCTTTGAAGAAGAAAGATCTGGCTGACTGAAATAAGTTCATGAGATGAAAACCAACACAAATTGACAAGAACCACGAAAAGTTCTTTTATTTTATGATAAAATCTTACGCTATTAAAGAAAAAACTTCTCACTCACTGAAATATGTTCATTTGCTGAAAACCAACAAAACCACGAAAGGATCTTGTATTTGAAGATAAAATCTTTTTGCTTTGAAGAAGAAAGATCGAGCTGACTGAAATAAGTTCATTCGATGAAAATCAACAAAAATTGACAAGAACCACGAAAAGTTCTTGTATATTAAGATAAAATCTTACGCTATTAAATAAAAAACTTCGAGCTCGCTGAAATATGTTCACTTGCTGAAAACCAACAAAACCACGAAAAGTTCTTGTATTTGAAGATAAAATCTTTTTGCATTAAAGAAGAAAGATTTGGCTGACTGAAATAAGTTCATGAGATGAAAACCAACAAAAATTGACAAGAACCACGAAAAGTTCTTGTATTTTAAGATAAAATCTTACGCTATTAAAGAAAAAACTTTGAGCTCGCTGAAATATGCTCATTTGCTGAAAACCAACAAAACCACGAAAAGTTCTTGTATTTGAAGATAGCATCTTTTTGCTTTGAAGAAGAAAGATCTAGCTGACTGAAATAAGTTCATCAGATGAAAACCAACAAAAATTGACAAGAACCACGAAATGTTCTTGCATTTTAAGATAAAATCTGACGCTATGAAAGAAAAAACTTCTGTCTCGCTGAAATCTGTTCATTTGCTGAAAACCAACAAAACCACGAAAAGTTCTTGTATTTGAAGATAAAATCTTTTTGCATTAAAGAAGAAAGATCTGGCTGACTGAAATAAGTTCATTCGATGATAACCAACATAAATTGACAAAAACCACGAAAAGTTCTTTTATTTTAAGATAAAATCTGACGCTATGAAAGAAAAAACTTCTGGCTCGCTGAAATATGTTAATTTGCTGAAAACCAACAAAACCACAAAAGGTTCTTGTATTTGAAGATAAAATCTTTTTGCTTGGAAGAAGAAAGATCTAGTTGACTGAAAGAAGTTCATTAGATGAAAACCAACAAAAATTGACAAGAACCACGAAAAGTTCTTGTATTTTAAGATAAAATCTTACGCTATTAAAGAAAAAACTTCGAGCTCGCTGAAATATGCTCATTTGCTGAAAACCAACAAAACCACGAAAAGTTCTTGTATTTGAAGATAAAATCTTTTTGCTTTGAAGAAGAAAGATCTCGCTGACTGAAATAAGTTCATCAGATGAAAACCAACAAAGATTGACAAGAACCACGAAATGTTCTTGCATTTTAAGATAAAATCTGACGCTATTAAAGAAACAACTTCTGTCTCGCTGAAATATGTTCATTTGCTGAAAACCAACAAAACCACGAAAAGTTCTTGTATTTGAAGATAAAATCTTTTTGCATGAAAGAAGAAAGATCTGGCTGACTGAAATAAGTTCATTGGATGATAACCAACAAAAATTGACAAGAACCACGAAAAGTTCTTTTATTTTAAGATGAAATCTGACGCTATTGAAGAGAAAACTTCCAGCTCGCTGAAATATGTTAAATTGCCGAAAACCAACAAAAACACAAAAAGTTCTTGTATTTGAAGATAAAATCTTTTTGCTTGGAAGAAGAAAGATCTAGTTGACTGAAAGAAGTTCATTCGATGAAAACCAACAAAAATTGACAAGAACCACGAAAAGTTCTTGTATTTTAAGATAAAATCTTACGCTATTAAAGAAAAAACTTCCAGCTCGCTGAAATCTGTTCATTTGCTGAAAACCAACAAAACCACGAAAAGTTCTTGTATTTGAAGATAAAATCTTTTTGCTTTGAAGAAGAAAGATCGAGCTGACTGAAATAAGTTCATTGGATGAAAACCAACAAAAATTGACAAGAACCACGAAATGTTCTTGTATTTTAAGATAAAATCTGACGCTATGAAAGAAAAAACTTCTGTCTCGCTGAAATCTGTTCATTTGCTGAAAACCAACAAAACCACGAAAAGTTCTTGTATTTGAAGATAAAATCTTTTTGCTTTGAAGAAGAAAGATCGAGCTGACTGAAATAAGTTCATGAGATGAAAACCAACAAAAATTGACAAGAACCACGAAAAGTTCTTGTATTTTATGATAAAACCTTACGCTATTAAAGAAAAAACTTCTCACTCGCTGAAATATGCTCATTTGCTGAAAACCAAAAAAACCACGAAAAGATCTTGTATTTGAAGATAAAATCTTTTTGCTTTGAAGAAGAAAGATCTGGCTGACTGAAATAAGTTCATTAGATGACAACCAACAAAAATTGACAAGAACCACGAAATGTTCTTGTATTTTAAGATAAAATCTGACACTATTAAAGAAAAAACTTCCAGCTCGCTGAAATATGTTCATTTGCTGAAAACCAACAAAACCACGAATAGTTCTTGCATTTGAAGATAAAATCTTTTTGCATTAAAGAAGAAAGATCTGGCTGACTGAAATAAGTTCATCAGATCAAAACCAACAAAAATTGACAAGAACCACGAAATGTTCTTGTGTTTTAAGATAAAATCTGACACTATTAAAGAAAAAACTTCTGGCTCGCTGAAATATGTTCATTTGCTGAAACCCATCAAAACCACGAAAAGTTCTTGCATTTGAAGATGAAATCTTTTTGCATTAAAGAAGAAAGATCTGGCTGACTGAAATAAGTTCATTAGATGAAAACCAACAAAAATTGACAAGAACCACGAAATGTTCTTGTATTTTAAGATAAAATCTGACGCTATTAAAGAAAAAACTTCCAGCTCGCTGAAATATGTTCATTTGCTGAAAATCAACAAAACCACGAAAAGTTCTTGCATTTGAAGATAAAATCTTTTTGCATTAAAGAAGAAAGATCTGGCTGACTGAAATAAGTTCATCAGATCAAAACCAACAACAATTGACAAGAACCACGAAAAGTTCTTGTATTTTAAGATGAAATCTGACGCTATTAAAGAAAAAACTTCTCGCTCGCTGAAATATGTTCATTTGCTGAAAACCAAGAAAACCACGAAAAGTTCTTGTGTTTGAAGATAAAATCTTTTTGCTTTGAAGAAGAAAGATGTAGCTGACTGAAATAAGTTCATTGGATGAAAACCAACAAAAATTGACAAGAACCACGAAAAGTTCTTGTATTTTAAGATAAAATCTTACGCTATTAAAGAAAAAACTTCCAGCTCGCTGAAATATGCTCATTTGCTGAAAACCAACAAAACCACGAAAAGTTCTTGTATTTCAAGATAAAATCTTTTTGCTTTGAAGAAGAAAGATCGAGCTGACTGAAATAAGTTCATCAGATGAAAACCAACAAAAATTGACAAGAACCACGAAAAGTTCATGTATTTTAAGATAAAATCTGACGCTATTAAAGAAAAAACTTCCAGCTCGCTGAAATATGTTCATTTGCTGAAAACCAACAAAACAACGAAAAGTTCTTGCATTTGAAGATAAAATCTTTTTGCATTAAAGAAGAAAGATCTAGCTGACTGAAATAAGTTCATCAGATGAAAACCAACAAAAATTGACAAGAACCACGAAAAGTTCATGTATTTTAAGATAAAATCTGACGCTATTAAAGAAAAAACTTCCAGCTCGCTGAAATATGTTCATTTGCTGAAAACCAACAAAACAACGAAAAGTTCTTGCATTTGAAGATAAAATCTTTTTGCATTAAAGAAGAAAGATCTAGCTGACTGAAATAAGTTCATTAGATGAAAACCAACAAAAATTGACAAGAACCACGAAAGGTTCTTGTATTTTAAGATAAAATCTGACGCTATTGAAGAAAAAACTTCGAGCTCGCTGAAATATGTTCATTTGCTGAAAACCAACAAAACCACGAAAAGTTCTTGTATTTGAAGATAAAATCTTTTCGCTTTGAAGAAGAAAGATCGAGTTGACTGAAATCAGTTCATTCGATGAAAACCAACAAAAATTGACAAGAACCACGAAATGTTCTTGTATTTTAAGATAAAACCTTCCGCTATTAAAGAACAAACTTCTGTCTCGCTGAAATCTGTTCATTTGCTGAAAACCAACAAAACCACGAAAAGTTCTTGTATTTGAAGATAAAATCTTTTTGCTTTGAAGAAGAAAGATCGAGCTGACTGAAATAAGTTCATGAGATGAAAACCAACAAAAATTGACAAGAACCACGAAAAGTTCTTGTATTTTATGATAAAACCTTACGCTATTCAAGAAAAAACTTCTCACTCGCTGAAATATGCTGATTTGCTCAAAACCAACAAAACCAGTAAAATGTTCTTGTATTTGAAGATAAAATCTTTTTGCTTTGAAGAAGAAAGATCTGGCTGACTGAAATATGTTCATGAGATGAAAACCAACAAAAATTGACAAGAACCACGAAATGTTCTTGTATTTTAAGATAAAATCTGACGCTGTTAAAGAAAAAACTTCCAGCTCGCTGAAATATGTTCACTTGCTGAAAACCAACAAAACCACGAAAAGTTCTTGTATTTGAAGATAACATCTTTTTGCTTTGAAGAAGAAAGATCTAGCTGACTGAAATAAGTTCATCAGATGAAAACCAACAAAAATTGACAAGAACCACGAAATGTTCTTGCATTTTAAGATAAAATCTGACGCTATTAAAGAAAAAACTTCTCACTCGCTGAAATCTGTTCATTTGCTGAAAACCAACAAAACCACGAAAAGTTCTCGTATTTGAAGATAAAATCTTTTTGCATGAAAGAAGAAAGATCTGGCTGACTGAAATAAGTTCATGAGATGATAACCAACAAAAATTGACAAGAACCACGAAAAGTTCTTCAATTTTAAGATGAAATCTGACGCGATTAAAGAGAAAACTTCCAACTCGCTGAAATATGTTAATTTGCCGAAAACCAACAAAACCACGAAAAGTTCTTGTATTTGAAGATAAAATCTTTTTGCTTGGAAGAAGAAAGATCTAGTTGACTGAAATAAGTTCATTAGATGAAAACCAACAAAAATTGACAAGAACCACGAAAAGTTCTTGTATTTTAAGATAAAATCTTACGCGAATGAAGAAAAAACTTCTCGCTCGCTGAAATATGTTGATTTGCTGAAAACCAACAAAACCACGAAAAGTTCTTGTATTTGAAGATAAAATCTTTTTGCTTTGAAGAAGAAAGATCTAGCTGACTGAAATAAGTTCATCAGATGAAAACCAACAAAAATTGACAAGAACCACGAAAAGGTCTTGTATTTTAAGATAAAATCTGACGCTATTAAAGAAAAAACTTCCAGCTCGCTGAAATATGTTCATTTGCTGAAAACCAACAAAACCACGAAAAGTTCTTGTATTTGAAGATAAAATCTTTTTGCTTTGAAGAAGAAAGATCGAGCTGACTGAAATAAGTTCTTCAGATGAAAACCAACAAAAATTGACAAGAACCACGAAAAGTTCATGTATTTTAAGATAAAATCTGACGCTATTAAAGAAAAAACTTCCAGCTCGCTGAAATATGTTCATTTGCTGAAAACCAACAAAACCACGAAAAGTTCTTGTATTTGAAGATAAAATCTTTTCGCTTTGAAGAAGAAAGATCGAGCTGACTGAAATAAGTTCATTCGATGAAAACCAACAAAAATTGACAAGAACCACGAAAAGTTCTTGTATTTTATGATAAAACCTTACGCTATTAAAGAAAAAACTTCTCACTCGCTGAAATATGCTCATTTGCTGAAAACCAAAAAAAACACGAAAAGATCTTGTATTTGAAGATAAAATCTTTTTGCTTTGAAGAAGAAAGATCTGGCTGACTGAAATAAGTTCATTAGATGACAACCAACAAAAATTGACAAGAACCACGAAATGTTCTTGTATTTTAAGATAAAATCTGACACTATTAAAGAAAAAACTTCCAGCTCGCTGAAATATGTTCATTTGCTGAAAACCAACAAAACCACGAAAAGTTCTTGCATTTGAAGATAAAATCTTTTTGCATTAAAGAAGAAAGATCTGGCTGACTGAAATAAGTTCATCAGATCAAAACCAACAAAAATTGACAAGAACCACGAAATGTTCTTGTATTTTAAGATAAAATCTGACGCTATTAAAGAAAAAACTTCTGGCTCGCTGAAATATGTTCATTTGCTGAAAACCAACAAAACCACGAAAAGTTCTTGCATTTGAAGATGAAATCTTTTTGCATTAAAGAAGAAAGATCTGGCTGACTGAAATAAGTTCATTAGATGAAAACCAACAAAAATTGACAAGAACCACGAAATGTTCTTGTATTTTAAGATAAAATCTGACGCTATTAAAGAAAAAACTTCCAGCTCGCTGAAATATGTTCATTTGCTGAAAACCAACAAAACCACGAAAAGTTCTTGCATTTGAAGATAAAATCTTTTTGCATTAAAGAAGAAAGATCTGGCTGACTGAAATAAGTTCATCAGATCAAAACCAACAAAAATTGACAAGAACCACGAAAAGTTCTTGTATTTTAAGATGAAATCTGACGCTATTAAAGAAAAAACTTCTCGCTCGCTGAAATATGTTCATTTGCTGAAAACGAAGAAAACCACGAAAAGTTCTTGTGTTTGAAGATAAAATCTTTTTGCTTTGAAGAAGAAAGATGTAGCTGACTGAAATTAGTTCATTGGATGAAAACCAACAAAAATTGACAAGAACCACGAAAAGTTGTTGTATTTTAAGATAAAATCTTACGCTATTAAAGAAAAAACTTCCAGCTCGCTGAAATTTGCTCATTTGCTGAAAACCAACAAAACAACGAAAAGTTCTTGCATTTGAAGATAAAATCTTTTTGCATTAAAGAAGAAAGATCTAGCTGACTGAAATAAGTTCATTAGATGAAAACCAACAAAAATTGACAAGAACCACGAAAAGTTCTTGTATTTTAAGATAAAATCTGACGCTATTAAAGAAAAAACTTCGAGCTCGCTGAAATATGTTCATTTGCTGAAAACCAACAAAACCACGAAAAGTTCTTGTATTTGAAGATAAAATCTTTTCGCTTTGAAGAAGAAAGATCGAGTTGACTGAAATCAGTTCATTCGATGAAAACCAACAAAAATTGACAAGAACCACGAAATGTTCTTGTATTTTAAGATAAAATCTGACGCTATTAAAGAAAAAACTTCTGGCTCGCTGAAATATGTTCATTTGCTGAAAACCAACAAAACCACGAAAAGTTCTTGTATTTGAAGATAAAATCTTTTCGCTTTGAAGAAGAAAGATCGAGCTGACTGAAATAAGTTCATGAGATGAAAACCAACAAAAATTGACAAGAACCACGAAAAGTTCTTGTATTTTATGATAAAACCTTACGCTATGAAAGAAAAAACTTCTCACTCGCTGAAATATGCTCATTTGCTGAAAACCAACAAAACCACGAAAAGTTCTTGTATTTGAAGATAAAATCTTTTCGCTTTGAAGAAGAAAGATCGAGCTGACTGAAATAAGTTCATTCGATGAAAACCAACAAAAATTGACAAGAACCACGAAAAGTTCTTGTATTTTAAGATGAAATCTGACGCTATTAAAGAAAAAACTTCTCGCTCGCTGAAATATGTTCATTTGCTGAAAACCAAGAAAACCACGAAAAGTTCTTGTGTTTGAAGATAAAATCTTTTTGCTTTGAAGAAGAAAGATGCAGCTGACTGAAATAAGTTCATTAGATGAAAACCAACAAAAATTGACAAGAACCACGAAAAGTTCTTGTATTTTAAGATAAAATCTGACGCTGTTAAAGAAAAAACTTCCAGCTCGCTGAAATATGTTCATTTGCTGAAAACCAACAAAACCACGAAAAGTTCTTGTATTTGAAGATAAAATCTTTTCGCTTTGAAGAAGAAAGATCGAGTTGACTGAAATAAGTTCATTCGATGAAAACCAACAAAAATTGACAAGAACCACGAAATGTTCTTGTATTTCAAGATAAAACCTTCCGCTATTAAAGAAAAAACTTCCAGCTCGCTGAAATATGTTCAATTGCTGAAAACCAACAAAACCACGAAAAGTTCTTGCATTTGAAGATAAAATCTTTTCGCTTTGAAGAAGAAAGATCTGGCTGACTGAAATAAGTTCATTCGATGAAAACCAACAAAAATTGACAAGAACCACGAAAAGTTCTTGTATTTTAAGATAAAATCTGACGCTATTAAAGAAAAAAGTTCCAGCTCGCTGAAATATGTTCATTTGCTGAAAACCAACAAAACCACGAAAAGTTCTTGTATTTGAAGATAAAATCTTTTTGCTTTGAAGAAGAAAGATCGAGCTGACTGAAATAAGTTCATCAGATGAAAACCAACAAAAATTGACAAGAACCACGAAAAGGTCATGTATTTTAAGATAAAATCTGACGCTATTAAAGAAAAAACTTCCAGCTCGCTGAAATATGTTCATTTGCTGAAAACCAACAAAACCACGAAAAGTTCTTGCATTTGAAGATAAAATCTTTTTGCATTAAAGAAGAAAGATCAAGCTGACTTAAATAAGTTCATTCGATGAAAACCAACAAAAATTGACAAGAACCACGAAAAGTTCTTGTATTTTAAGATAAAATCTGACGCTATTGAAGAAAAAACTTCGAGCTCGCTGAAATATGTTCATTTGCTGAAAACCAACAAAACCACGAAAAGTTCTTGTATTTGAAGATAAAATCTTTTTGCTTTGAAGAAGAAAGATCGAGCTGACTGAAATAAGTTCATAAGATGAAAACCAACAAAAATTGACAAGAACCACGAAATGTTCTTGTATTTTAAGATAAAATCTGAGGCTATTAAAGAAAAAACTTCCAGCTCGCTGAAATATGTTCATTTGCTGAAAACCAACAAAACCACGAAAAGTTCTTGTATTTGAAGATAAAATCTTTTCGCTTTGAAGAAGAAAGATCGAGTTGACTGAAATCAATTCATCAGATGAAAACCAACAAAAATTGACAAGAACCACGAAATGTTCTTGTATTTTATGATAAAACCTTACGCTATTAAAGAAAAAACTTCTCACTCGCTGAAATATGCTCATTTGCTGAAAACCAACAAAACCACGAAAAGTTCTTGTATTTGAAGATAAAATCTTTTTGCTTTGAAGAAGAAAGATCCAGCTGAGTGAAATAAGTTCATTCGATGAAAACCAACAAAAATTGACAAGAACCACGAAATGTTCTTGTATTTTAAGATAAAATCTGATGCTATTAAAGAAAAAACTTCGAGCTCGCTGAAATATGTTCATTTGCTGAAAACCAACAAAACCACGAAAAGTTCTTGTATTTGAAGATAAAATCTTTTCGCTTTGAAGAAGAAAGATCGAGCTGACTGAAATAAGTTCATTCGATGAAAACCAACAAAAATTGACAAGAACCACGAAAAGTTCTTGTATTTTATGATAAAACCTTACGCTATTAAAGAAAAAACTTCTCACTCGCTGAAATATGCTCATTTGCTGAAAACCAAAAAAAACACGAAAAGATCTTGTATTTGAAGATAAAATCTTTTTGCTTTGAAGAAGAAAGATCTGGCTGACTGAAATAAGTTCATTAGATGAAAACCAACAAAAATTGACAAGAACCACAAAATGTTCTTGTATTTTAAGATAAAACCTTCCGCTATTAAAGAAAAAACTTCCAGCTCGCTGAAATATGTTCAATTGCTGAAAACCAACAAAACCACGAAAAGTTCTTGTATTTTAAGATGAAATCTGACGCTATTAAAGAAAAAACTTCTCGCTCGCTGAAATATGTTCATTTGCTGAAAACCAAGAAAACCACGAAAAGTTCTTGTGTTTGAAGATAAAATCTTTTTGCTTTGAAGAAGAAAGATGTAGCTGACTGAAATAAGTTCATTAGATGAAAACCAACAAAAATTGACAAGAACCACGAAAAGTTCTTGTATTTTAAGATAAAATCTGACGCTATTAAAGAAAAAACTTCCAGCTCACTGAAATATGTTCATTTGCTGAAAACCAACAAAACCACGAAAAGTTCTTGTATTTGAAGATAAAATCTTTTTGCTTTGAAGAAGAAAGATCGAGCTGACTGAAATAAGTTCATTAGATGAAAACCAACAAAAATTGACAAGAACCACGAAAAGTTCTTGTATTTTAAGATAAAATCTGACGCGATTAAAGAAAAAACTTCCAGCTCGCTGAAATATGTTCATTTGCTGAAAACCAACAAAACCACGAAAAGTTCTTGTATTTGAAGATAAAATCTTTTTGCTTTGAAGAAGGAAGATCTGGCTGACTGAAATAAGTTCATCAAATCAAAACCAACAAAAATTGACAAGAACCACGAAATGTTCTTGTATTTTAAGATAAAATCTGACGCTGTTAAAGAAAAAACTTCGAGCTCGCTGAAATATGTTCATTTGCTGAAAACCAACAAAACCACGAAAAGTTCTTGTATTTGAAGATAAAATCTTTTTGCTTTGAAGAAGAAAGATCGAGCTGACTGAAATAAGTTCATTAGATGAAAACCAACAAAAATTGACAAGAACCACGAAATGTTCTTGTATTTTATGATAAAACCTTACGCTATTAAAGAAAAAACTTCTCACTCGCTGAAATATGCTCATTTGCTGAAAACCAACAAAACCACGAAAAGTTCTTGTATTTGAAGATAAAATCTTTTTGCTTTGAAGAAGAAAGATCTAGCTGACTGAAATAAGTTCATTAGATGAAAACCAACAAAAATTGACAAGAACCACGAAATGTTCTTGTATTTTAAGATAAAATCTGATGCTATTAAAGAAAAAACTTCGAGCTCGCTGAAATATGTTCATTTGCTGAAAACCAACAAAACCACGAAAAGTTCTTGTATTTGAAGATAAAATCTTTTCGCTTTGAAGAAGAAAGATCGAGCTGACTGAAATAAGTTCATTCGATGAAAACCAACAAAAATTGACAAGAACCACGAAAAGTTCTTGTATTTTATGATAAAACCTTACGCTATTAAAGAAAAAACTTCTCACTCGCTGAAATATGCTCATTTGCTGAAAACCAAAAAAAACACGAAAAGATCTTGTATTTGAAGATAAAATCTTTTTGCTTTGAAGAAGAAAGATCTGGCTGACTGAAATAAGTTCATTAGATGAAAACCAACAAAAATTGACAAGAACCACAAAATGTTCTTGTATTTTAAGATAAAATCTGACACTATTAAAGAAAAAACTTCCAGCTCGCTGAAATATGTTCATTTGCTGAAAACCAACAAAACCACGAAAAGTTCTTGCATTTGAAGATAAAATCTTTTTGCATTAAAGAAGAAAGATCTGGCTGACTGAAATAAGTTCATCAGATCAAAACCAACAAAAATTGACAAGAACCACGAAATGTTCTTGTATTTTAAGATAAAATCTGACGCTATTAAAGAAAAAACTTCTGGCTCGCTGAAATATGTTCATTTGCTGAAAACCAACAAAACCACGAAAAGTTCTTGCATTTGAAGATGAAATCTTTTTGCATTAAAGAAGAAAGATCTGGCTGACTGAAATAAGTTCATTAGATGAAAACCAACAAAAATTGACAAGAACCACGAAATGTTCTTGTATTTTAAGATAAAATCTGACGCTATTAAAGAAAAAACTTCCAGCTTGCTGAAATATGTTCATTTGCTGAAAACCAACAAAACCACGAAAAGTTCTTGCATTTGAAGATAAAATCTTTTTGCATTAAAGAAGAAAGATCTGGCTGACTGAAATAAGTTCATCAGATCAAAACCAACAAAAATTGACAAGAACCACGAAAAGTTCTTGTATTTTAAGATGAAATCTGACGCTATTAAAGAAAAAACTTCTCGCTCGCTGAAATATGTTCATTTGCTGAAAACGAAGAAAACCACGAAAAGTTCTTGTGTTTGAAGATAAAATCTTTTTGCTTTGAAGAAGAAAGATGTAGCTGACTGAAATTAGTTCATTGGATGAAAACCAACAAAAATTGACAAGAACCACGAAAAGTTCTTGTATTTTAAGATAAAATCTTACGCTATTAAAGAAAAAACTTCCAGCTCGCTGAAATTTGCTCATTTGCTGAAAACCAACAAAACAACGAAAAGTTCTTGCATTTGAAGATAAAATCTTTTTGCATTAAAGAAGAAAGATCTAGCTGACTGAAATAAGTTCATTAGATGAAAACCAACAAAAATTGACAAGAACCACGAAAAGTTCTTGTATTTTAAGATAAAATCTGACGCTATTAAAGAAAAAACTTCGAGCTCGCTGAAATATGTTCATTTGCTGAAAACCAACAAAACCACGAAAAGTTCTTGTATTTGAAGATAAAATCTTTTCGCTTTGAAGAAGAAAGATCGAGTTGACTGAAATCAGTTCATTCGATGAAAACCAACAAAAATTGACAAGAACCACGAAATGTTCTTGTATTTTAAGATAAAATCTGACGCTATTAAAGAAAAAACTTCTGGCTCGCTGAAATATGTTCATTTGCTGAAAACCAACAAAACCACGAAAAGTTCTTGTATTTGAAGATAAAATCTTTTCGCTTTGAAGAAGAAAGATCGAGCTGACTGAAATAAGTTCATGAGATGAAAACCAACAAAAATTGACAAGAACCACGAAAAGTTCTTGTATTTTATGATGAAACCTTACGCTATGAAAGAAAAAACTTCTCACTCGCTGAAATATGCTCATTTGCTGAAAACCAACAAAACCACGAAAAGTTCTTGTATTTGAAGATAAAATCTTTTCGCTTTGAAGAAGAAAGATCGAGCTGACTGAAATAAGTTCATTCGATGAAAACCAACAAAAATTGACAAGAACCACGAAAAGTTCTTGTATTTTAAGATGAAATCTGACGCTATTAAAGAAAAAACTTCTCGCTCGCTGAAATATGTTCATTTGCTGAAAACCAAGAAAACCACGAAAAGTTCTTGTGTTTGAAGATAAAATCTTTTTGCTTTGAAGAAGAAAGATGCAGCTGACTGAAATCAGTTCATTAGATGAAAACCAACAAAAATTGACAAGAACCACGAAAAGTTCTTGTATTTTAAGATAAAATCTGACGCTGTTAAAGAAAAAACTTCCAGCTCGCTGAAATATGTTCATTTGCTGAAAACCAACAAAACCACGAAAAGTTCTTGTATTTGAAGATAAAATCTTTTCGCTTTGAAGAAGAAAGATCGAGTTGACTGAAATAAGTTCATTCGATGAAAACCAACAAAAATTGACAAGAACCACGAAATGTTCTTGTATTTCAAGATAAAACCTTCCGCTATTAAAGAAAAAACTTCCAGCTCGCTGAAATATGTTCAATTGCTGAAAACCAACAAAACCACGAAAAGTTCTTGCATTTGAAGATAAAATCTTTTCGCTTTGAAGAAGAAAGATCTGGCTGACTGAAATAAGTTCATTAGATGAAAACCAACAAAAATTGACAAGAACCACGAAAAGTTCTTGTATTTTAAGATAAAATCTGACGCTATTAAAGAAAAAAGTTCCAGCTCGCTGAAATATGTTCATTTGCTGAAAACCAACAAAACCACGAAAAGTTCTTGTATTTGAAGATAAAATCTTTTTGCTTTGAAGAAGAAAGATCGAGCTGACTGAAATAAGTTCATCAGATGAAAACCAACAAAAATTGACAAGAACCACGAAAAGGTCATGTATTTTAAGATAAAATCTGACGCTATTAAAGAAAAAACTTCCAGCTCGCTGAAATATGTTCATTTGCTGAAAACCAACAAAACCACGAAAAGTTCTTGCATTTGAAGATAAAATCTTTTTGCATTAAAGAAGAAAGATCAAGCTGACTTAAATAAGTTCATTAGATGAAAACCAACAAAAATTGACAAGAACCACGAAAAGTTCTTGTATTTTAAGATAAAATCTGACGCTATTGAAGAAAAAACTTCGAGCTCGCTGAAATATGTTCATTTGCTGAAAACCAACAAAACCACGAAAAGTTCTTGTATTTGAAGATAAAATCTTTTTGCTTTGAAGAAGAAAGATCGAGCTGACTGAAATAAGTTCATAAGATGAAAACCAACAAAAATTGACAAGAACCACGAAATGTTCTTGTATTTTAAGATAAAATCTGAGGCTATTAAAGAAAAAACTTCCAGCTCGCTGAAATATGTTCATTTGCTGAAAACCAACAAAACCACGAAAAGTTCTTGTATTTGAAGATAAAATCTTTTCGCTTTGAAGAAGAAAGATCGAGTTGACTGAAATCAATTCATCAGATGAAAACCAACAAAAATTGACAAGAACCACGAAATGTTCTTGTATTTTATGATAAAACCTTACGCTATTAAAGAAAAAACTTCTCACTCGCTGAAATATGCTCATTTGCTGAAAACCAACAAAACCACGAAAAGTTCTTGTATTTGAAGATAAAATCTTTTTGCTTTGA
Source organism: Heptranchias perlo (assembly GCF_035084215.1). NCBI lineage: Eukaryota > Metazoa > Chordata > Chondrichthyes > Hexanchiformes > Hexanchidae > Heptranchias > Heptranchias perlo. Next base: position 1,152,487 of record NW_027138483.1, read on the forward strand.
AGAAGAAAGATCTAGCTGACTGAAATAAGTTCATTCGATGAAAACCAACAAAAATTGACAAGAACCACGAAATGTTCTTGTATTTTAAGATAAAATCTGATGCTATTAAAGAAAAAACTTCGAGCTCGCTGAAATATGTTCATTTGCTGAAAACCAACAAAACCACGAAAAGTTCTTGTATTTGAAGATAAAATCTTTTCGCTTTGAAGAAGAAAGATCGAGCTGACTGAAATAAGTTCATTCGATGAAAACCAACAAAAATTGACAAGAACCACGAAAAGTTCTTGTATTTTATGATAAAACCTTACGCTATTAAAGAAAAAACTTCTCACTCGCTGAAATATGCTCATTTGCTGAAAACCAAAAAAAACACGAAAAGATCTTGTATTTGAAGATAAAATCTTTTTGCTTTGAAGAAGAAAGATCTGGCTGACTGAAATAAGTTCATTAGATGAAAACCAACAAAAATTGACAAGAACCACAAAATGTTCTTGTATTTTAAGATAAAACCTTCCGCTATTAAAGAAAAAACTTCCAGCTCGCTGAAATATGTTCAATTGCTGAAAACCAACAAAACCACGAAAAGTTCTTGTATTTTAAGATGAAATCTGACGCTATTAAAGAAAAAACTTCTCGCTCGCTGAAATATGTTCATTTGCTGAAAACCAAGAAAACCACGAAAAGTTCTTGTGTTTGAAGATAAAATCTTTTTGCTTTGAAGAAGAAAGATGTAGCTGACTGAAATAAGTTCATTAGATGAAAACCAACAAAAATTGACAAGAACCACGAAAAGTTCTTGTATTTTAAGATAAAATCTGACGCTATTAAAGAAAAAACTTCCAGCTCACTGAAATATGTTCATTTGCTGAAAACCAACAAAACCACGAAAAGTTCTTGTATTTGAAGATAAAATCTTTTTGCTTTGAAGAAGAAAGATCGAGCTGACTGAAATAAGTTCATTAGATGAAAACCAACAAAAATTGACAAGAACCACGAAAAGTTCTTGTATTTTAAGATAAAATCTGACGCGATTAAAGAAAAAACTTCCAGCTCGCTGAAATATGTTCATTTGCTGAAAACCAACAAAACCACGAAAAGTTCTTGTATTTGAAGATAAAATCTTTTTGCTTTGAAGAAGGAAGATCTGGCTGACTGAAATAAGTTCATCAAATCAAAACCAACAAAAATTGACAAGAACCACGAAATGTTCTTGTATTTTAAGATAAAATCTGACGCTGTTAAAGAAAAAACTTCGAGCTCGCTGAAATATGTTCATTTGCTGAAAACCAACAAAACCACGAAAAGTTCTTGTATTTGAAGATAAAATCTTTTTGCTTTGCAGAAGAAAGATCGAGCTGACTGAAATAAGTTCATTAGATGAAAACCAACAAAAATTGACAAGAACCACGAAATGTTCTTGTATTTTATGATAAAACCTTACGCTATTAAAGAAAAAACTTCTCACTCGCTGAAATATGCTCATTTGCTGAAAACCAACAAAACCACGAAAAGTTCTTGTATTTGAAGATAAAATCTTTTTGCTTTGAAGAAGAAAGATCTAGCTGACTGAAATAAGTTCATTAGATGAAAACCAACAAAAATTGACAAGAACCACGAAATGTTCTTGTATTTTAAGATAAAATCTGATGCTATTAAAGAAAAAACTTCGAGCTCGCTGAAATATGTTCATTTGCTGAAAACCAACAAAACCACGAAAAGTTCTTGTATTTGAAGATAAAATCTTTTCGCTTTGAAGAAGAAAGATCGAGCTGACTGAAATAAGTTCATTCGATGAAAACCAACAAAAATTGACAAGAACCACGAAAAGTTCTTGTATTTTATGATAAAACCTTACGCTATTAAAGAAAAAACTTCTCACTCGCTGAAATATGCTCATTTGCTGAAAACCAAAAAAAACACGAAAAGATCTTGTATTTGAAGATAAAATCTTTTTGCTTTGAAGAAGAAAGATCTGGCTGACTGAAATAAGTTCATTAGATGAAAACCAACAAAAATTGACAAGAACCACAAAATGTTCTTGTATTTTAAGATAAAACCTTCCGCTATTAAAGAAAAAACTTCCAGCTCGCTGAAATATGTTCAATTGCTGAAAACCAACAAAACCACGAAAAGTTCTTGTATTTGAAGATAAAATCTTTTCGCTTTGAAGAAGAAAGATCGAGCTGACTGAAATAAGTTCATGAGATGAAAACCAACAAAAATTGACAAGAACCACGAAAAGTTCTTGTATTTTAAGATGAAATCTGACGCTATTAAAGAAAAAACTTCTCGCTCGCTGAAATATGTTCATTTGCTGAAAACCAAGAAAACCACGAAAAGTTCTTGTGTTTGAAGATAAAATCTTTTTGCTTTGAAGAAGAAAGATGTAGCTGACTGAAATAAGTTCATTAGATGAAAACCAACAAAAATTGACAAGAACCACGAAAAGTTCTTGTATTTTAAGATAAAATCTGACGCTATTAAAGAAAAAACTTCCAGCTCACTGAAATATGTTCATTTGCTGAAAACCAACAAAACCACGAAAAGTTCTTGTATTTGAAGATAAAATCTTTTTGCTTTGAAGAAGAAAGATCGAGCTGACTGAAATAAGTTCATCAGATGAAAACCAACAAAAATTGACAAGAACCACGAAAAGTTCATGTATTTTAAGATAAAATCTGACGCTATTAAAGAAAAAACTTCCAGCTCGCTGAAATATGTTCATTTGCTGAAAACCAACAAAACCACGAAAAGTTCTTGCATTTGAAGATAAAATCTTTTTGCATTAAAGAAGAAATATCTAGCTGACTGAAATAAGTTCATTAGATGAAAACCAACAAAAATTGACAAGAACCACGAAAAGTTCTTGTATTTTAAGATAAAATCTGACGCGATTAAAGAAAAAACTTCCAGCTCGCTGAAATATGATCATTTGCTGAAAACCAACAAAACCACGAAAAGTTCTTGTATTTGAAGATAAAATCTTTTTGCTTTGAAGAAGGAAGATCTGGCTGACTGAAATAAGTTCATCAAATCAAAACCAACAAAAATTGACAAGAACCACGAAATGTTCTTGTATTTTAAGATAAAATCTGACGCTGTTAAAGAAAAAACTTCGAGCTCGCTGAAATATGTTCATTTGCTGAAAACCAACAAAACCACGAAAAGTTCTTGTATTTGAAGATAAAATCTTTTTGCTTTGAAGAAGAAAGATCGAGCTGACTGAAATAAGTTCATTAGATGAAAACCAACAAAAATTGACAAGAACCACGAAATGTTCTTGTATTTTAAGATAAAATCTGACGCTATTAAAGAAAGAACTTCCAGCTCGCTGAAATATGTTCATTTGCTGAAAACCAACAAAACCACGAAAAGTTCTTGCATTTGAAGATAAAATCTTTTCGCTTTGAAGAAGAAAGATCGAGCTGACTGAAATAAGTTCATTCGATGAAAACCAACAAAAATTGACAAGAACCACGAAAAGTTCTTGTTTTTTATGATAAAACCTTACGCTATTAAAGAAAAAACTTCTCACTCGCTGAAATATGCTCATTTGCTGAAAACCAAAAAAAACACGAAAAGATCTTGTATTTGAAGATAAAATCTTTTTGCTTTGAAGAAGAAAGATCTGGCTGACTGAAATAAGTTCATTAGATGAAAACCAACAAAAATTGACAAGAACCACGAAATGTTCTTGTATTTTAAGATAAAATCTGACGCTATTAAAGAAAAAACTTCTGGCTCGCTGAAATATGTTCATTTGCTGAAAACCAACAAAACCACGAAAAGTTCTTGCATTTGAAGATAAAATCTTTTTGCTTTAAAGAAGAAAGATCTGGCTGACTGAAATAAGTTCATCAGATCAAAACCAACAAAAATTGACAAGAACCACGAAATGTTCTTGTATTTTAAGATAAAATCTGACGCTGTTAAAGAAAAAACTTCGAGCTCGCTGAAATATGTTCATTTGCTGAAAACCAACAAAACCACGAAAAGTTCTTGTATTTGAAGATAAAATCTTTTTGCTTTGAAGAAGAAAGATCTAGCTGACTGAAATAAGTTCATTGGATGAAAACCAACAAAAATTGACAAGAACCACGAAATGTTCTTGTATTTTAAGATAAAATCTGACGCTATTAAAGAAAAAACTTCGAGCTCGCTGAAATATGTTCATTTGCTGAAAACCAACAAAACCACGAAAAGTTCTTGTATTTGAAGATAAAATCTTTTCGCTTTGAAGAAGAAAGATCGAGCTGACTGAAATAAGTTCATTCGATGAAAACCAACAAAAATTGACAAGAACCGCGAAATGTTCTTGTATTTTAAGATAAAACCTTACGCTATTAAAGAAAAAACTTCTCACTCGCTGAAATATGCTCATTTGCTGAAAACCAAAAAAAACACGAAAAGATCTTGTATTTGAAGATAAAATCTTTTTGCTTTGAAGAAGAAAGATCGAGCTGACTGAAATAAGTTCATGAGATGAAAACCAACAAAAATTGACAAGAACCACGAAAAGTTCTTGTATTTTATGATGAAACCTTACGCTATGAAAGAAAAAACTTCTCACTCGCTGAAATATGCTCATTTGCTGAAAACCAACAAAACCACGAAAAGTTCTTGTATTTGAAGATAAAATCTTTTCGCTTTGAAGAAGAAAGATCGAGCTGACTGAAATAAGTTCATTCGATGAAAACCAACAAAAATTGACAAGAACCACGAAAAGTTCTTGTATTTTAAGATGAAATCTGACGCTATTAAAGAAAAAACTTCTCGCTCGCTGAAATATGTTCATTTGCTGAAAACCAAGAAAACCACGAAAAGTTCTTGTGTTTGAAGATAAAATCTTTTTGCTTTGAAGAAGAAAGATGCAGCTGACTGAAATCAGTTCATTAGATGAAAACCAACAAAAATTGACAAGAACCACGAAAAGTTCTTGTATTTTAAGATAAAATCTGACGCTGTTAAAGAAAAAACTTCCAGCTCGCTGAAATATGTTCATTTGCTGAAAACCAACAAAACCACGAAAAGTTCTTGTATTTGAAGATAAAATCTTTTCGCTTTGAAGAAGAAAGATCGAGTTGACTGAAATAAGTTCATTCGATGAAAACCAACAAAAATTGACAAGAACCACGAAATGTTCTTGTATTTCAAGATAAAACCTTCCGCTATTAAAGAAAAAACTTCCAGCTCGCTGAAATATGTTCAATTGCTGAAAACCAACAAAACCACGAAAAGTTCTTGCATTTGAAGATAAAATCTTTTCGCTTTGAAGAAGAAAGATCTGGCTGACTGAAATAAGTTCATTAGATGAAAACCAACAAAAATTGACAAGAACCACGAAAAGTTCTTGTATTTTAAGATAAAATCTGACGCTATTAAAGAAAAAAGTTCCAGCTCGCTGAAATATGTTCATTTGCTGAAAACCAACAAAACCACGAAAAGTTCTTGTATTTGAAGATAAAATCTTTTTGCTTTGAAGAAGAAAGATCGAGCTGACTGAAATAAGTTCATCAGATGAAAACCAACAAAAATTGACAAGAACCACGAAAAGGTCATGTATTTTAAGATAAAATCTGACGCTATTAAAGAAAAAACTTCCAGCTCGCTGAAATATGTTCATTTGCTGAAAACCAACAAAACCACGAAAAGTTCTTGCATTTGAAGATAAAATCTTTTTGCATTAAAGAAGAAAGATCAAGCTGACTTAAATAAGTTCATTAGATGAAAACCAACAAAAATTGACAAGAACCACGAAAAGTTCTTGTATTTTAAGATAAAATCTGACGCTATTGAAGAAAAAACTTCGAGCTCGCTGAAATATGTTCATTTGCTGAAAACCAACAAAACCACGAAAAGTTCTTGTATTTGAAGATAAAATCTTTTTGCTTTGAAGAAGAAAGATCGAGCTGACTGAAATAAGTTCATAAGATGAAAACCAACAAAAATTGACAAGAACCACGAAATGTTCTTGTATTTTAAGATAAAATCTGAGGCTATTAAAGAAAAAACTTCCAGCTCGCTGAAATATGTTCATTTGCTGAAAACCAACAAAACCACGAAAAGTTCTTGTATTTGAAGATAAAATCTTTTCGCTTTGAAGAAGAAAGATCGAGTTGACTGAAATCAATTCATCAGATGAAAACCAACAAAAATTGACAAGAACCACGAAATGTTCTTGTATTTTATGATAAAACCTTACGCTATTAAAGAAAAAACTTCTCACTCGCTGAAATATGCTCATTTGCTGAAAACCAACAAAACCACGAAAAGTTCTTGTATTTGAAGATAAAATCTTTTTGCTTTGAAGAAGAAAGATCTAGCTGACTGAAATAAGTTCATTCGATGAAAACCAACAAAAATTGACAAGAACCACGAAATGTTCTTGTATTTTAAGATAAAATCTGATGCTATTAAAGAAAAAACTTCGAGCTCGCTGAAATATGTTCATTTGCTGAAAACCAACAAAACCACGAAAAGTTCTTGTATTTGAAGATAAAATCTTTTCGCTTTGAAGAAGAAAGATCGAGCTGACTGAAATAAGTTCATTCGATGAAAACCAACAAAAATTGACAAGAACCACGAAAAGTTCTTGTATTTTATGATAAAACCTTACGCTATTAAAGAAAAAACTTCTCACTCGCTGAAATATGCTCATTTGCTGAAAACCAAAAAAAACACGAAAAGATCTTGTATTTGAAGATAAAATCTTTTTGCTTTGAAGAAGAAAGATCTGGCTGACTGAAATAAGTTCATTAGATGAAAACCAACAAAAATTGACAAGAACCACAAAATGTTCTTGTATTTTAAGATAAAACCTTCCGCTATTAAAGAAAAAACTTCCAGCTCGCTGAAATATGTTCAATTGCTGAAAACCAACAAAACCACGAAAAGTTCTTGTATTTTAAGATGAAATCTGACGCTATTAAAGAAAAAACTTCTCGCTCGCTGAAATATGTTCATTTGCTGAAAACCAAGAAAACCACGAAAAGTTCTTGTGTTTGAAGATAAAATCTTTTTGCTTTGAAGAAGAAAGATGTAGCTGACTGAAATAAGTTCATTAGATGAAAACCAACAAAAATTGACAAGAACCACGAAAAGTTCTTGTATTTTAAGATAAAATCTGACGCTATTAAAGAAAAAACTTCCAGCTCACTGAAATATGTTCATTTGCTGAAAACCAACAAAACCACGAAAAGTTCTTGTATTTGAAGATAAAATCTTTTTGCTTTGAAGAAGAAAGATCGAGCTGACTGAAATAAGTTCATTAGATGAAAACCAACAAAAATTGACAAGAACCACGAAAAGTTCTTGTATTTTAAGATAAAATCTGACGCGATTAAAGAAAAAACTTCCAGCTCGCTGAAATATGTTCATTTGCTGAAAACCAACAAAACCACGAAAAGTTCTTGTATTTGAAGATAAAATCTTTTTGCTTTGAAGAAGGAAGATCTGGCTGACTGAAATAAGTTCATCAAATCAAAACCAACAAAAATTGACAAGAACCACGAAATGTTCTTGTATTTTAAGATAAAATCTGACGCTGTTAAAGAAAAAACTTCGAGCTCGCTGAAATATGTTCATTTGCTGAAAACCAACAAAACCACGAAAAGTTCTTGTATTTGAAGATAAAATCTTTTTGCTTTGCAGAAGAAAGATCGAGCTGACTGAAATAAGTTCATTAGATGAAAACCAACAAAAATTGACAAGAACCACGAAATGTTCTTGTATTTTATGATAAAACCTTACGCTATTAAAGAAAAAACTTCTCACTCGCTGAAATATGCTCATTTGCTGAAAACCAACAAAACCACGAAAAGTTCTTGTATTTGAAGATAAAATCTTTTTGCTTTGAAGAAGAAAGATCTAGCTGACTGAAATAAGTTCATTAGATGAAAACCAACAAAAATTGACAAGAACCACGAAATGTTCTTGTATTTTAAGATAAAATCTGATGCTATTAAAGAAAAAACTTCGAGCTCGCTGAAATATGTTCATTTGCTGAAAACCAACAAAACCACGAAAAGTTCTTGTATTTGAAGATAAAATCTTTTCGCTTTGAAGAAGAAAGATCGAGCTGACTGAAATAAGTTCATTCGATGAAAACCAACAAAAATTGACAAGAACCACGAAAAGTTCTTGTATTTTATGATAAAACCTTACGCTATTAAAGAAAAAACTTCTCACTCGCTGAAATATGCTCATTTGCTGAAAACCAAAAAAAACACGAAAAGATCTTGTATTTGAAGATAAAATCTTTTTGCTTTGAAGAAGAAAGATCTGGCTGACTGAAATAAGTTCATTAGATGAAAACCAACAAAAATTGACAAGAACCACAAAATGTTCTTGTATTTTAAGATAAAACCTTCCGCTATTAAAGAAAAAACTTCCAGCTCGCTGAAATATGTTCAATTGCTGAAAACCAACAAAACCACGAAAAGTTCTTGTATTTGAAGATAAAATCTTTTCGCTTTGAAGAAGAAAGATCGAGCTGACTGAAATAAGTTCATGAGATGAAAACCAACAAAAATTGACAAGAACCACGAAAAGTTCTTGTATTTTAAGATGAAATCTGACGCTATTAAAGAAAAAACTTCTCGCTCGCTGAAATATGTTCATTTGCTGAAAACCAAGAAAACCACGAAAAGTTCTTGTGTTTGAAGATAAAATCTTTTTGCTTTGAAGAAGAAAGATGTAGCTGACTGAAATAAGTTCATTAGATGAAAACCAACAAAAATTGACAAGAACCACGAAAAGTTCTTGTATTTTAAGATAAAATCTGACGCTATTAAAGAAAAAACTTCCAGCTCACTGAAATATGTTCATTTGCTGAAAACCAACAAAACCACGAAAAGTTCTTGTATTTGAAGATAAAATCTTTTTGCTTTGAAGAAGAAAGATCGAGCTGACTGAAATAAGTTCATCAGATGAAAACCAACAAAAATTGACAAGAACCACGAAAAGTTCATGTATTTTAAGATAAAATCTGACGCTATTAAAGAAAAAACTTCCAGCTCGCTGAAATATGTTCATTTGCTGAAAACCAACAAAACCACGAAAAGTTCTTGCATTTGAAGATAAAATCTTTTTGCATTAAAGAAGAAATATCTAGCTGACTGAAATAAGTTCATTAGATGAAAACCAACAAAAATTGACAAGAACCACGAAAAGTTCTTGTATTTTAAGATAAAATCTGACGCGATTAAAGAAAAAACTTCCAGCTCGCTGAAATATGATCATTTGCTGAAAACCAACAAAACCACGAAAAGTTCTTGTATTTGAAGATAAAATCTTTTTGCTTTGAAGAAGGAAGATCTGGCTGACTGAAATAAGTTCATCAAATCAAAACCAACAAAAATTGACAAGAACCACGAAATGTTCTTGTATTTTAAGATAAAATCTGACGCTGTTAAAGAAAAAACTTCGAGCTCGCTGAAATATGTTCATTTGCTGAAAACCAACAAAACCACGAAAAGTTCTTGTATTTGAAGATAAAATCTTTTTGCTTTGAAGAAGAAAGATCGAGCTGACTGAAATAAGTTCATTAGATGAAAACCAACAAAAATTGACAAGAACCACGAAATGTTCTTGTATTTTAAGATAAAATCTGACGCTATTAAAGAAAGAACTTCCAGCTCGCTGAAATATGTTCATTTGCTGAAAACCAACAAAACCACGAAAAGTTCTTGCATTTGAAGATAAAATCTTTTCGCTTTGAAGAAGAAAGATCGAGCTGACTGAAATAAGTTCATTCGATGAAAACCAACAAAAATTGACAAGAACCACGAAAAGTTCTTGTTTTTTATGATAAAACCTTACGCTATTAAAGAAAAAACTTCTCACTCGCTGAAATATGCTCATTTGCTGAAAACCAAAAAAAACACGAAAAGATCTTGTATTTGAAGATAAAATCTTTTTGCTTTGAAGAAGAAAGATCTGGCTGACTGAAATAAGTTCATTAGATGAAAACCAACAAAAATTGACAAGAACCACGAAATGTTCTTGTATTTTAAGATAAAATCTGACGCTATTAAAGAAAAAACTTCTGGCTCGCTGAAATATGTTCATTTGCTGAAAACCAACAAAACCACGAAAAGTTCTTGCATTTGAAGATAAAATCTTTTTGCTTTAAAGAAGAAAGATCTGGCTGACTGAAATAAGTTCATCAGATCAAAACCAACAAAAATTGACAAGAACCACGAAATGTTCTTGTATTTTAAGATAAAATCTGACGCTGTTAAAGAAAAAACTTCGAGCTCGCTGAAATATGTTCATTTGCTGAAAACCAACAAAACCACGAAAAGTTCTTGTATTTGAAGATAAAATCTTTTTGCTTTGAAGAAGAAAGATCTAGCTGACTGAAATAAGTTCATTGGATGAAAACCAACAAAAATTGACAAGAACCACGAAATGTTCTTGTATTTTAAGATAAAATCTGACGCTATTAAAGAAAAAACTTCGAGCTCGCTGAAATATGTTCATTTGCTGAAAACCAACAAAACCACGAAAAGTTCTTGTATTTGAAGATAAAATCTTTTCGCTTTGAAGAAGAAAGATCGAGCTGACTGAAATAAGTTCATTCGATGAAAACCAACAAAAATTGACAAGAACCGCGAAATGTTCTTGTATTTTAAGATAAAACCTTACGCTATTAAAGAAAAAACTTCTCACTCGCTGAAATATGCTCATTTGCTGAAAACCAAAAAAAACACGAAAAGATCTTGTATTTGAAGATAAAATCTTTTTGCTTTGAAGAAGAAAGATCTGGCTGACTGAAATAAGTTCATTGGATGAAAACCAACAAAAATTGACAAGAACCACGAAAAGTTCTTGTATTTTAAGATAAAATCTGACGCGATTAAAGAAAAAACTTCCAGCTCGCTGAAATATGTTCATTTGCTGAAAACCAACAAAACCACGAAAAGTTCTTGTATTTGAAGATAAAATCTTTTTGCTTTGAAGAAGGAAGATCTAGCTGACTGAAATAAGTTCATTCGATGAAAACCAACAAAAATTGACAAGAACCACGAAATGTTCTTGTATTTTAAGATAAAATCTGACACTATTAAAGAAAAAACTTCCAGCTCGCTGAAATATGTTCATTTGCTGAAAACCAACAAAACCACGAAAAGTTCTTGTATTTGAAGATAAAATCTTTTCGCTTTGAAGAAGAAAGATCGAGTTGACTGAAATAAGTTCATTAGATGAAAACCAACAAAAATTGACAAGAACCACGAAATGTTCTTGTATTTTAAGATAAAATCTGACACTATGAAAGAAAAAACTTCCAGCTCGCTGAACTATGTTCATTTGCTGAAAACCAACAAAACCACGAAAAGTTCTTGTATTTGAAGATAAAATCTTTTCGCTTTGAAGAAGAAAGATCGAGCTGACTGAAATAAGTTCATTCGATGAAAACCAACAAAAATTGACAAGAACCACGAAATGTTCTTGTATTTTAAGATAAAACCTTCCGCTATTAAAGAAAAAACTTCCATCTCGCTGAAATATGTTCAATTGCTGAAAACCAACAAAACCACGAAAAGTTCTTGCATTTGAAGATAAAATCTTTTTGCATTGAAGAAGAAAGATCTGGCTGACTGAAATAAGTTCATTAGACGAAAACCAACAAAAATTGACAAGAACCACGAAATGTTCTTGTATTTTAAGATAAAATCTGACGCTATTAAAGAAAAAATTTCTGGCTCGCTGAAATATGTTCATTTGCTGAAAACCAACAAAACCACGAAAAGTTCTTGTATTTGAAGATAAAATCTTTTCGCTTTGAAGAAGAAAGATCTAGTTGACTGAAAGAAGTTCATGAGATGAAAACCAACAAAAATTGACAAGAACCACGAAATGTTCTTGTATTTTAAGATAAAACCTTCCGCTATTAAAGAAAAAACTTCTCACTCGCTGAAATATGCTAATTTGCTGAAAACCTAAAAAAACACGAAAAGATCTTGCATTTGAAGATAAAATCTTTTTGCTTTGAAGAAGAAAGATGTGGCTGACTGAAATAAGTTCATTAGATGAAAACCAACAAAAATTGACAAGAACCACGAAATGTTCTTGTATTTTAAGATAAAATCTGATGCTATTGAAGAAAAAACTTCCAGCTCGCTGAAATATGTTCATTTGCTGAAAACCAACAAAACCACGAAAAGTTCTTGCATTTGAAGATAAAATCTTTTTGCATTAAAGAAGAAAGATCTGGCTGACTGAAATAAGTTCATTAGATGAAAACCAACAAAAATTGACAAGAACCACGAAATGTTCTTGTATTTTAAGATAAAACCGTACGCTATTAAAGAAAAAACTTCCAGCTCGCTGAAATATGTTCAATTGCTGAAAACCAACAAAACCACGAAAAGTTCTTGCATTTGAAGATAAAATCTTTTCACTTTGAAGAAGAAAGATCTGGCTGACTGAAATAAGTTCATTAGATGAAAACCAACAAAAATTGACAAGAACCACGAAATGTTCTTGTATTTTAAGATAAAATCTGACACTATTAAAGAAAAAACTTCCAGCTCGCTGAACTATGTTCATTTGCTGAAAACCAACAAAACCACGAAAAGTTCTTGTATTTGAAGATAAAATCTTTTCGCTTTGAAGAAGAAAGATCGAGCTGACTGAAATAAGTTCATTCGATGAAAACCAACAAAAATTGACAAGAACCACGAAAAGTTCTTGTATTTTATGATAAAACCTTCCGCTATTAAAGAAAAAACTTCCATCTCGCTGAAATATGTTCAATTGCTGAAAACCAACAAAACCACGAAAAGTTCTTCCATTTGAAGATAAAATCTTTTTGCATTGAAGAAGAAAGATCTGGCTGACTGAAATAAGTTCATTAGATGAAAACCAACAAAAATTGACAAGAACCACGAAATGTTCTTGTATTTTAAGATAAAATCTGATGCTATTGAAGAAAAAACTTCCAGCTCGCTGAAATATGTTCATTTGCTGAAAACCAACAAAACCACGAAAAGTTCTTGCATTTGAAGATAAAATCTTTTTGCATTAAAGAAGAAAGATCTGGCTGACTGAAATAAGTTCATTAGATGAAAACCAACAAAAATTGACAAGAACCACGAAATGTTCTTGTATTTTAAGATAAAACCGTACGCTATTAAAGAAAAAACTTCCAGCTCGCTGAAATATGTTCAATTGCTGAAAACCAACAAAACCACGAAAAGTTCTTGCATTTGAAGATATAATCTTTTCACTTTGAAGAAGAAAGATCTGGCTGACTGAAATAAGTTCATTTGATGAAAACCAACAAAAATTGACAAGAACCACGAAATGTTCTTGTATTTTAAGATAAAATCTGACGCTATTAAAGAAAAAACTTCTGGCTCGCTGAAATCTGTTCATTTGCTGAAAACCAACAAAACCACGAAAAGTTCTTGTATTTGAAGATAAAATCTTTTCGCTTTGAAGAAGAAAGATCGAGCTGACTGAAATAAGTTCATTCGATGAAAACCAACAAAAATTGACAAGAACCACGAAAAGTTCTTGTATTTTATGATAAAACCTTACGCTATTGAAGAAAAAACTTCTCACTCGCTGAAATATGCTCATTTGCTGAAAACCAAAAAAATCACGAAAAGATCTTGTATTTGAAGATAAAATCTTTTTGCTTTGAAGAAGAAAGATCTGGCTGACTGAAATAAGTTCATTTGATGAAAACCAACAAAAATTGACAAGAACCACGAAATGTTCTTGTATTTTAAGATAAAATCTGACACTATTAAAGAAAAAACTTCCAGCTCGCTGAAATATGTTCATTTGCTGAAAAACAACAAAACCACGAAAAGTTCTTGCATTTGAAGATAAAATCTTTTTGCATTAAAGAACAAAGATCTGGCTGACTGAAATAAGTTCATCAGATCAAAACCAACAAAAATTGACAAGAACCACGAAATGTTCTTGTATTTTAAGATAAAATCTGACGCTGTTAAAGAAAAAACTTCCAGCTCGCTGAAGTATGTTCATTTGCTGAAAACCAACAAAACCACGAAAAGTTCTTGTATTTGAAGATAAAATCTTTTTGCTTCGAAGAAGAAAGATCGAGCTGACTGAAATAAGTTCATCAGATGAAAACCAACAAAAAATGACAAGAACCACGAAATGTTCTTGTATTTTAAGATAAAATCTGACGCCATTAAAGAAAAAACTTCGAGCTCGCTGAAATATGTTCATTTGCTGAAAACCAACAAAACCACGAAAAGTTCTTGTATTTGAAGATAAAATCTTTTCGCTTTGAAGAAGAAAGATCGAGCTGACTGAAATAAGTTCATTCGATGAAAACCAACAAAAATTGACAAGAACCACGAAATGTTCTTGTATTTTAAGATAAAATCTGACGCTATTAAAGAAAAAACTTCCAGCTCGCTGAACTATGTTCATTTGCTGAAAACCAACAAAACCACGAAAAGTTCTTGTATTTGAAGATAAAATCTTTTCGCTTTGAAGAAGAAAGATCGAGCTGACTGAAATAAGTTCATTCGATGAAAACCAACAAAAATTGACAAGAACCACGAAATGTTCTTGTATTTTAAGATAAAATCTGACGCTATTGAAGAAAAAATTTCTGGCTCGCTGAAATATGTTCATTTGCTGAAAATCAACAAAACCACGAAAAGTTCTTGTATTTGAAGATAAAATCTTTTCGCTTTGAAGAAGAAAGATCTAGTTGACTGAAAGAAGTTCATTAGATGAAAACCAACAAAAATTGACAAGAACCACGAAATGTTCTTGTATTTTAAGATAAAACCTTCCGCTATTAAAGAAAAAACTTCTCACTCGCTGAAATATGCTAATTTGCTGAAAACCTAAAAAAACACGAAAAGATCTTGCATTTGAAGATAAAATCTTTTTGCTTTGAAGAAGAAAGATCTGGCTGACTGAAATAAGTTCATTCGATGAAAACCAACAAAAATTGACAAGAACCACGAAATGTTCTTGTATTTTAAGATAAAATCTGATGCTATTGAATAAAAAACTTCCAGCTCGCTGAAATATGTTCATTTGCTGAAAACCAACAAAACCACGAAAAGTTCTTGCATTTGAAGATAAAATCTTTTTGCATTAAAGAAGAAAGATCTGGCTGACTGAAATAAGTTCATTAGATGAAAACCAACAAAAATTGACAAGAACCACGAAATGTTCTTGTATTTTAAGATAAAACCGTACGCTATTAAAGAAAAAACTTCCAGCTCGCTGAAATATGTTCAATTGCTGAAAACCAACAAAACCACGAAAAGTTCTTGCATTTGAAGATAAAATCTTTTCACTTTGAAGAAGAAAGATCTGGCTGACTGAAATAAGTTCATTTGATGAAAACCAACAAAAATTGACAAGAACCACGAAATGTTCTTGTATTTTAAGATAAAATCTGACGCTATTAAAGAAAAAACTTCTGGCTCGCTGAAATCTGTTCATTTGCTGAAAACCAACAAAACCACGAAAAGTTCTTGTATTTGAAGATAAAATCTTTTCGCTTTGAAGAAGAAAGATCGAGCTGACTGAAATAAGTTCATTCGATGAAAACCAACAAAAATTGACAAGAACCACGAAAAGTTCTTGTATTTTATGATAAAACCTTACGCTATTGAAGAAAAAACTTCTCACTCGCTGAAATATGCTCATTTGCTGAAAACCAAAAAAAACACGAAAAGATCTTGTATTTGAAGATAAAATCTTTTTGCTTTGAAGAAGAAAGATCTGGCTGACTGAAATAAGTTCATTAGATGAAAACCAACAAAAATTGACAAGAACCACGAAATGTTCTTGTATTTTAAGATAAAATCTGACACTATTAAAGAAAAATCTTCCAGCTCGCTGAGATATGTTCATTTGCTGAAAACCAACAAAACCACGAAAAGTTCTTGCATTTGAAGATAAAATCTTTTTGCATTAAAGAAGAAAGATCTGGCTGACTGAAATAAGTTCATCAGATCAAAACCAACAAAAATTGACAAGAACCATGAAATGTTCTTGTATTTTAAGATAAAATCTGACGCTTTTAAAGAAAAAACTTCCAGCTCGCTGAAATATGTTCATTTGCTGAAAACCAACAAAACCACGAAAAGTTCTTGTATTTGAAGATAAAATCTTTTTGCTTTGAAGAAGAAAGATCTGGCTGACTGAAATAAGTTCATTCGATGAAAACCAACAAAAATTGACAAGAACCACGAAATGTTCTTGTATTTTAAGATAAAATCTGATGCTATTGAATAAAAAACTTCCAGCTCGCTGAAATATGTTCATTTGCTGAAAACCAACAAAACCACGAAAAGTTCTTGCATTTGAAGATAAAATCTTTTTGCATTAAAGAAGAAAGATCTGGCTGACTGAAATAAGTTCATTAGATGAAAACCAACAAAAATTGACAAGAACCACGAAATGTTCTTGTATTTTAAGATAAAACCGTACGCTATTAAAGAAAAAACTTCCAGCTCGCTGAAATATGTTCAATTGCTGAAAACCAACAAAACCACGAAAAGTTCTTGCATTTGAAGATAAAATCTTTTCACTTTGAAGAAGAAAGATCTGGCTGACTGAAATAAGTTCATTTGATGAAAACCAACAAAAATTGACAAGAACCACGAAATGTTCTTGTATTTTAAGATAAAATCTGACGCTATTAAAGAAAAAACTTCTGGCTCGCTGAAATCTGTTCATTTGCTGAAAACCAACAAAACCACGAAAAGTTCTTGTATTTGAAGATAAAATCTTTTCGCTTTGAAGAAGAAAGATCGAGCTGACTGAAATAAGTTCATTCGATGAAAACCAACAAAAATTGACAAGAACCACGAAAAGTTCTTGTATTTTATGATAAAACCTTACGCTATTGAAGAAAAAACTTCTCACTCGCTGAAATATGCTCATTTGCTGAAAACCAAAAAAAACACGAAAAGATCTTGTATTTGAAGATAAAATCTTTTTGCTTTGAAGAAGAAAGATCTGGCTGACTGAAATAAGTTCATTAGATGAAAACCAACAAAAATTGACAAGAACCACGAAATGTTCTTGTATTTTAAGATAAAATCTGACACTATTAAAGAAAAATCTTCCAGCTCGCTGAGATATGTTCATTTGCTGAAAACCAACAAAACCACGAAAAGTTCTTGCATTTGAAGATAAAATCTTTTTGCATTAAAGAAGAAAGATCTGGCTGACTGAAATAAGTTCATCAGATCAAAACCAACAAAAATTGACAAGAACCATGAAATGTTCTTGTATTTTAAGATAAAATCTGACGCTTTTAAAGAAAAAACTTCCAGCTCGCTGAAATATGTTCATTTGCTGAAAACCAACAAAACCACGAAAAGTTCTTGTATTTGAAGATAAAATCTTTTTGCTTTGAAGAAGAAAGATCTAGCTGACTGAAATAAGTTCATCAGATGAAAACCAACAAAAATTGACAAGAACCACGAAATGTTCTTGTATTTTAAGATAAAATCTGACGCTATTAAAGAAAAAACTTCTGGCTCGCTGAAATATGTTCATTTGCTGAAAACCAACAAAACCACGAAAAGTTCTTGTATTTGAAGATAAAATCTTTTCGCTTTGAAGAAGAAAGATCGAGCTGACTGAAATAAGTTCATTCGATGAAAACCAACAAAAATTGACAAGAACCACGAAAAGTTCTTGTATTTTATGATAAAACCTTACGCTATTGAAGAAAAAACTTCTCACTCGCTGAAATATGCTCATTTGCTGAAAACCAAAAAAAACACGAAAAGATCTTGTATTTGAAGATCAAATCTTTTTGCTTTGAAGAAGAAAGATCTGGCTGACTGAAATAAGTTCATGAGATGAAAACCAACAAAAATTGACAAGAACCACGAAATGTTCTTGTATTTTAAGATAAAATCTGACACTATTAAAGAAAAAACTTCCAGCTCGCTGAAGTATGTTCATTTGCTGAAAACCAACAAAACCACGAAAAGTTCTTGTATTTGAAGATAAAATCTTTTTGCTTTGAAGAAGAAAGATCTAGCTGACTGAAATAAGTTCATCAGATGAAAACCAACAAAAATTGACAAGAACCACGAAATGTTCTTGTATTTTAAGATAAAATCTGACGCTATTAAAGAAAAAACTTCTGGCTCGCTGAAATATGTTCATTTGCTGAAAACCAACAAAACCACGAAAATTTCTTGTATTTGAAGATAAAATCTTTTTGCTTTGAAGAAGAAAGATCTAGCTGACTGAAATAAGTTCATTAGATGAAAACCAACAAAAATTGACAAGAACCACGAAATGTTCTTGTATTTTAAGATAAAATCTGACGCTATTAAAGAAAAAACTTCTGGCTCGCTGAAATATGTTCATTTGCTGAAAACCAACAAAACCACGAAAAGTTCTTGTATTTGAAGATAAAATCTTTTCGCTTTGAAGAAGAAAGATCGAGCTGACTGAAATAAGTTCATTCGATGAAAACCAACAAAAATTGACAAGAACCACGAAAAGTTCTTGTATTTTATGATAAAACCTTACGCTATTCAAGAAAAAACTTCTCACTCGCTGAAATATGCTCATTTGCTGAAAACCAAAAAAAACACGAAAAGATCTTGTATTTGAAGATAAAATCTTTTTGCTTTGAAGAAGAAAGATCTGGCTGACTGAAATAAGTTCATTAGATGAAAACCAACAAAAATTGACAAGAACCACGAAATGTTCTTGTATTTTAAGATAAAATCTGACACTATTAAAGAAAAAAACTTCCAGCTCGCTGAAATATGTTCATTTGCTGAAAACCAACAAAACCACGAAAAGATCTTGCATTTGAAGATAAAATCTTTTTGCATTAAAGAAGAAAGATCTAGCTGACTGAAATAAGTTCATTAGATGAAAACCAACAAAAATTGACAGGAACCACGAAATGTTCTTGTATTTTAAGATAAAATCTGACGCTATTAAAGAAAAAACTTCCAGCTCGCTGAAATATGTTCATTTGCTGAAAACCAACAAAACCACGAAAAGTTCTTGTATTTGAAGATAAAATCTTTTCGCTTTGAAGAAGAAAGATCAAGTTGACTGAAAGAAGTTCATGAGATGAAAACCAACAAAAATTGACAAGAACCACGAAATGTTCTTGTATTTTAAGATAAAACCTTCCGCTATTAAAGAAAAAACTTCCAGCTCGCTGAAATATGTTCAATTGCTGAAAACCAACAAAACCACGAAAAGTTCTTGCATTTGAAGATAAAATCTTTTTGCATTGAAGAAGAATGATCTGGCTGACTGAAATAAGTTCATTAGACGAAAACCAACAAAAATTGACAAGAACCACGAAATGTTCTTGTATTTTAAGATAAAATCTGACGCTATTAAAGAAAAAACTTCTGGCTCGCTGAAATATGTTCATTTGCTGAAAACCAACAAAACCACGTAAAGTTCTTGTATTTGAAGATAAAATCTTTTCGCTTTGAAGAAGAAAGATCGAGCTGACTGAAATAAGTTCATGAGATGAAAACCAACAAAAATTGACAAGAACCACGAAAAGTTCTTGTATTTTATGATAAAACCTTACGCTATTGAAGAAAAAACTTCTCACTCGCTGAAATATGCTCATTTGCTGAAAACCAAAAAAATCACGAAAAGATCTTGTATTTGAAGATAAAATCTTTTTGCTTTGAAGAAGAAAGATCTGGCTGACTGAAATAAGTTCATGAGATGAAAAGCAACAAAAATTGACAAGAACCACGAAATGTTCTTGTATTTTAAGATAAAATCTGACACTATTAAAGAAAAAACTTCCAGCTCGCTGAAATATGTTCATTTGCTGAAAAACAACAAAACCACGAAAAGTTCTTGCATTTGAAGATAAAATCTTTTTGCATTAAAGAAGAAAGATCTGGCTGACTGAAATAAGTTCATCAGATCAAAACCAACAAAAATTGACAAGAACCACGAAATGTTCTTGTATTTTAAGATAAAATCTGACGCTGTTAAAGAAAAAACTTCCAGCTCGCTGAAGTATGTTCATTTGCTGAAAACCAACAAAACCACGAAAAGTTCTTGTATTTGAAGATAAAATCTTTTTGCTTCGAAGAAGAAAGATCTAGCTGACTGAAATAAGTTCATCAGATGAAAACCAACAAAAAATGACAAGAACCACGAAATGTTCTTGTATTTTAAGATAAAATCTGACGCCATTGAAGAAAAAACTTCGAGCTCGCTGAAATATGTTCATTTGCTGAAAACCAACAAAACCACGAAAAGTTCTTGTATTTGAAGATAAAATCTTTTTGCTTTGAAGAAGAAAGATCTAGCTGACTGAAATAAGTTCATTAGATGAAAACCAACAAAAATTGACAAGAACCACGAAATGTTCTTGTATTTTAAGATAAAATCTGACGCTATTAAAGAAAAAACTTCCAGCTCGCTGAAATATGTTCATTTGCTGAAAACCAACAAAACCACGAAAAGTTCTTGCATTTGAAGATAAAATCTTTTTGCATTGAAGAAGAAAGATCTGGCTGACTGAAATAAGTTCATTAGACGAAAACCAACAAAAATTGACAAGAACCACGAAATGTTCTTGTATTTTAAGATAAAACCTTCCGCTATTAAAGAAAAAACTTCCAGCTCGCTGAAATATGTTCAATTGCTGAAAACCAACAAAACCACGAAAAGTTCTTGCATTTGAAGATAAAATCTTTTTGCATTGAAGAAGAATGATCTGGCTGACTGAAATAAGTTCATTAGACGAAAACCAACAAAAATTGACAAGAACCACGAAATGTTCTTGTATTTTAAGATAAAATCTGACGCTATTAAAGAAAAAACTTCTGGCTCGCTGAAATATGTTCATTTGCTGAAAACCAACAAAACCACGTAAAGTTCTTGTATTTGAAGATAAAATCTTTTCGCTTTGAAGAAGAAAGATCCAGCTGACTGAAATAAGTTCATTCGATGAAAACCAACAAAAATTGACAAGAACCACGAAAAGTTCTTGTATTTTATGATAAAACCTTACGCTATTAAAGAAAAAACTTCTCACTCGCTGAAATATGCTCATTTGCTGAAAACCAAAAAAAACACGAAAAGATCTTGTATTTGAAGATAAAATCTTTTTGCTTTGAAGAAGAAAGATCTGGCTGACTGAAATAAGTTCATTAGATGAAAACCAACAAAAATTGACAAGAACCACGAAATGTTCTTGTATTTTAAGATAAAATCTGACACTATTAAAGAAAAATCTTCCAGCTCGCTGAGATATGTTCATTTGCTGAAAACCAACAAAATCACGAAAAGTTCTTGCATTTGAAGATAAAATCTTTTTGCATTAAAGAAGAAAGATCCAGCTGACTGAAATAAGTTCATTCGATGAAAACCAACAAAAATTGACAAGAACCACGAAAAGTTCTTGTATTTTATGATAAAACCTTACGCTATTGAAGAAAAAACTTCTCACTCGCTGAAATATGCTCATTTGCTGAAAACCAAAAAAAACACGAAAAGATCTTGTATTTGAAGATCAAATCTTTTTGCTTTGAAGAAGAAAGATCTGGCTGACTGAAATAAGTTCATGAGATGAAAACCAACAAAAATTGACAAGAACCACGAAATGTTCTTGTATTTTAAGATAAAATCTGACACTATTAAAGAAAAAACTTCCAGCTCGCTGAAGTATGTTCATTTGCTGAAAACCAACAAAACCACGAAAAGTTCTTGTATTTGAAGATAAAATCTTTTTGCTTTGAAGAAGAAAGATCTAGCTGACTGAAATAAGTTCATCAGATGAAAACCAACAAAAATTGACAAGAACCACGAAATGTTCTTGTATTTTAAGATAAAATCTGACGCTATTAAAGAAAAAACTTCTGGCTCGCTGAAATATGTTCATTTGCTGAAAACCAACAAAACCACGAAAATTTCTTGTATTTGAAGATAAAATCTTTTTGCTTTGAAGAAGAAAGATCTAGCTGACTGAAATAAGTTCATTAGATGAAAACCAACAAAAATTGACAAGAACCACGAAATGTTCTTGTATTTTAAGATAAAATCTGACGCTATTAAAGAAAAAACTTCTGGCTCGCTGAAATATGTTCATTTGCTGAAAACCAACAAAACCACGAAAAGTTCTTGTATTTGAAGATAAAATCTTTTCGCTTTGAAGAAGAAAGATCGAGCTGACTGAAATAAGTTCATTCGATGAAAACCAACAAAAATTGACAAGAACCACGAAAAGTTCTTGTATTTTATGATAAAACCTTACGCTATTCAAGAAAAAACTTCTCACTCGCTGAAATATGCTCATTTGCTGAAAACCAAAAAAAACACGAAAAGATCTTGTATTTGAAGATAAAATCTTTTTGCTTTGAAGAAGAAAGATCTGGCTGACTGAAATAAGTTCATTAGATGAAAACCAACAAAAATTGACAAGAACCACGAAATGTTCTTGTATTTTAAGATAAAATCTGACACTATTAAAGAAAAAAACTTCCAGCTCGCTGAAATATGTTCATTTGCTGAAAACCAACAAAACCACGAAAAGATCTTGCATTTGAAGATAAAATCTTTTTGCATTAAAGAAGAAAGATCTAGCTGACTGAAATAAGTTCATTAGATGAAAACCAACAAAAATTGACAGGAACCACGAAATGTTCTTGTATTTTAAGATAAAATCTGACGCTATTAAAGAAAAAACTTCCAGCTCGCTGAAATATGTTCATTTGCTGAAAACCAACAAAACCACGAAAAGTTCTTGTATTTGAAGATAAAATCTTTTCGCTTTGAAGAAGAAAGATCAAGTTGACTGAAAGAAGTTCATGAGATGAAAACCAACAAAAATTGACAAGAACCACGAAATGTTCTTGTATTTTAAGATAAAACCTTCCGCTATTAAAGAAAAAACTTCCAGCTCGCTGAAATATGTTCAATTGCTGAAAACCAACAAAACCACGAAAAGTTCTTGCATTTGAAGATAAAATCTTTTTGCATTGAAGAAGAATGATCTGGCTGACTGAAATAAGTTCATTAGACGAAAACCAACAAAAATTGACAAGAACCACGAAATGTTCTTGTATTTTAAGATAAAATCTGACGCTATTAAAGAAAAAACTTCTGGCTCGCTGAAATATGTTCATTTGCTGAAAACCAACAAAACCACGTAAAGTTCTTGTATTTGAAGATAAAATCTTTTCGCTTTGAAGAAGAAAGATCGAGCTGACTGAAATAAGTTCATTCGATGAAAACCAACAAAAATTGACAAGAACCACGAAAAGTTCTTGTATTTTATGATAAAACCTTACGCTATTGAAGAAAAAACTTCTCACTCGCTGAAATATGCTCATTTGCTGAAAACCAAAAAAATCACGAAAAGATCTTGTATTTGAAGATAAAATCTTTTTGCTTTGAAGAAGAAAGATCTGGCTGACTGAAATAAGTTCATGAGATGAAAAGCAACAAAAATTGACAAGAACCACGAAATGTTCTTGTATTTTAAGATAAAATCTGACACTATTAAAGAAAAAACTTCCAGCTCGCTGAAATATGTTCATTTGCTGAAAAACAACAAAACCACGAAAAGTTCTTGCATTTGAAGATAAAATCTTTTTGCATTAAAGAAGAAAGATCTGGCTGACTGAAATAAGTTCATCAGATCAAAACCAACAAAAATTGACAAGAACCACGAAATGTTCTTGTATTTTAAGATAAAATCTGACGCTGTTAAAGAAAAAACTTCCAGCTCGCTGAAGTATGTTCATTTGCTGAAAACCAACAAAACCACGAAAAGTTCTTGTATTTGAAGATAAAATCTTTTTGCTTCGAAGAAGAAAGATCTAGCTGACTGAAATAAGTTCATCAGATGAAAACCAACAAAAAATGACAAGAACCACGAAATGTTCTTGTATTTTAAGATAAAATCTGACGCCATTGAAGAAAAAACTTCGAGCTCGCTGAAATATGTTCATTTGCTGAAAACCAACAAAACCACGAAAAGTTCTTGTATTTGAAGATAAAATCTTTTTGCTTTGAAGAAGAAAGATCTAGCTGACTGAAATAAGTTCATTAGATGAAAACCAACAAAAATTGACAAGAACCACGAAATGTTCTTGTATTTTAAGATAAAATCTGACGCTATTAAAGAAAAAACTTCCAGCTCGCTGAAATATGTTCATTTGCTGAAAACCAACAAAACCACGAAAAGTTCTTGCATTTGAAGATAAAATCTTTTTGCATTGAAGAAGAAAGATCTGGCTGACTGAAATAAGTTCATTAGACGAAAACCAACAAAAATTGACAAGAACCACGAAATGTTCTTGTATTTTAAGATAAAACCTTCCGCTATTAAAGAAAAAACTTCCAGCTCGCTGAAATATGTTCAATTGCTGAAAACCAACAAAACCACGAAAAGTTCTTGCATTTGAAGATAAAATCTTTTTGCATTGAAGAAGAATGATCTGGCTGACTGAAATAAGTTCATTAGACGAAAACCAACAAAAATTGACAAGAACCACGAAATGTTCTTGTATTTTAAGATAAAATCTGACGCTATTAAAGAAAAAACTTCTGGCTCGCTGAAATATGTTCATTTGCTGAAAACCAACAAAACCACGTAAAGTTCTTGTATTTGAAGATAAAATCTTTTCGCTTTGAAGAAGAAAGATCCAGCTGACTGAAATAAGTTCATTCGATGAAAACCAACAAAAATTGACAAGAACCACGAAAAGTTCTTGTATTTTATGATAAAACCTTACGCTATTAAAGAAAAAACTTCTCACTCGCTGAAATATGCTCATTTGCTGAAAACCAAAAAAAACACGAAAAGATCTTGTATTTGAAGATAAAATCTTTTTGCTTTGAAGAAGAAAGATCTGGCTGACTGAAATAAGTTCATTAGATGAAAACCAACAAAAATTGACAAGAACCACGAAATGTTCTTGTATTTTAAGATAAAATCTGACACTATTAAAGAAAAATCTTCCAGCTCGCTGAGATATGTTCATTTGCTGAAAACCAACAAAATCACGAAAAGTTCTTGCATTTGAAGATAAAATCTTTTTGCATTAAAGAAGAAAGATCTGGCTGACTGAAATAAGTTCATCAGATCAAAACCAACAAAAATTGACAAGAACCATGAAATGTTCTTGTATTTTAAGATAAAATCTGACGCTTTTAAAGAAAAAACTTCCAGCTCGCTGAAATATGTTCATTTGCTGAAAACCAACAAAACCACGAAAAGTTCTTGTATTTGAAGATAAAATCTTTTTGCTTTGAAGAAGAAAGATCTAGCTGACTGAAATAAGTTCATCAGATGAAAACCAACAAAAATTGACAAGAACCACGAAATGTTCTTGTATTTTAAGATAAAATCTGACGCTATTAAAGAAAAAACTTCTGGCTCGCTGAAATATGTTCATTTGCTGAAAACCAACAAAACCACGAAAAGTTCTTGTATTTGAAGATAAAATCTTTTCGCTTTGAAGAAGAAAGATCGAGCTAACTGAAATAAGTTCATTAGATGAAAACCAACAAAAATTGACAAGAACCACGAAATGTTCTTGTATTTTAAGATAAAACCTTCCGCTATTAAAGAAAAAACTTCCAGCTCGCTGAAATATGTTCAATTGCTGAAAACCAACAAAACCACGAAAAGTTCTTGCATTTGAAGATAAAATCTTTTTGCATTGAAGAAGAATGATCTGGCTGACTGAAATAAGTTCATTGGACGAAAACCAACAAAAATTGACAAGAACCACGAAATGTTCTTGTATTTTAAGATAAAATCTGACGCTATTAAAGAAAAAACTTCCGGCTCGCTGAAATATGTTCATTTGCTGAAAACCAACAAAACCACGAAAAGTTCTTGTATTTGAAGATAAAATCTTTTTGCTTTGAAGAAGAAAGATCTAGCTGACTGAAATAAGTTCATCAGATGAAAACCAACAAAAATTGACAAGAACCACGAAATGTTCTTGTATTTTAAGATAAAATCTGACGCTATTAAAGAAAAAACTTCTGGCTCGCTGAAATATGTTCATTTGCTGAAAACCAACAAAACCACGAAAAGTTCTTGTATTTGAAGATAAAATCTTTTCGCTTTGAAGAAGAAAGATCGAGCTGACTGAAATAAGTTCATTCGATGAAAACCAACAAAAATTGACAAGAACCACGAAAAGTTCTTGTATTTTATGATAAAACCTTACGCTATTAAAGAAAAAACTTCTCACTCGCTGAAATATGCTCATTTGCTGAAAACCAAAAAAAACACGAAAAGATCTTGTATTTGAAGATAAAATCTTTTTGCTTTGAAGAAGAAAGATCTGGCTGACTGAAATAAGTTCATCAGATGAAAACCAACAAAAATTGACAAGAACCACGAAATGTTCTTGTATTTTAAGATAAAATCTGACACTATTAAAGAAAAAACTTCGAGCTCGCTGAAATATGTTCATTTGCTGAAAACCAACAAAACCACGAAAATTTCTTGTATTTGAAGATAAAATCTTTTTGCTTTGAAGAAGAAAGATCTAGCTAACTGAAATAAGTTCATTAGATGAAAACCAACAAAAATTGACAAGAACCACGAAATGTTCTTGTATTTTAAGATAAAATCTGACGCTATTAAAGAAAAAACTTCTGGCTCGCTGAAATATGTTCATTTGCTGAAAACCAACAAAACCACGAAAAGTTCTTGTATTTGAAGATAAAATCTTTTCGCTTTGAAGAAGAAAGATCGAGCTGACTGAAATAAGTTCATTCGATGAAAACCAACAAAAATTGACAAGAACCACGAAATGTTCTTGTATTTTAAGATAAAACCTTCCGCTATTAAAGAAAAAACTTCCAGCTCGCTGAAATATGTTCAATTGCTGAAAACCAACAAAACCACGAAAAGTTCTTGCATTTGAAGCTAAAATCTTTTTGATTGAAGAAGAAAGATCTGGCTGACTGAAATAAGTTCATTAGACGAAAACCAACAAAAATTGACAAGAACCACGAAATGTTCTTGTATTTTAAGATAAAATCTGACGCTATGAAAGAAAAAACTTCTGGCTCGCTGAAATATGTTCATTTGCTGAAAACCAACAAAACCACGAAAAGTTCTTGTATTTGAAGATAAAATCTTTTCGCTTTGAAGAAGAAAGATCAAGTTGACTGAAAGAAGTTCATGAGATGAAAACCAACAAAAATTGACAAGAACCACGAAATGTTCTTGTATTTTAAGATAAAACCTTCCGCTATTAAAGAAAAAACTTCCAGCTCGCTGAAATATGTTCAATTGCTGAAAACCAACAAAACCACGAAAAGTTCTTGCATTTGAAGATAAAATCTTTTTGCATTGAAGAAGAATGATCTGGCTGACTGAAATAAGTTCATTGGACGAAAACCAACAAAAATTGACAAGAACCACGAAATGTTCTTGTATTTTAAGATAAAATCTGACGCTATTAAAGAAAAAACTTCTGGCTCGCTGAAATATGTTCATTTGCTGAAAACCAACAAAACCACGTAAAGTTCTTGTATTTGAAGATAAAATCTTTTCGCTTTGAAGAAGAAAGATCGAGCTGACTGAAATAAGTTCATTCGATGAAAACCAACAAAAATTGACAAGAACCACGAAAAGTTCTTGTATTTTATGATAAAACCTTACGCTATTGAAGAAAAAACTTCTCACTCGCTGAAATATGCTCATTTGCTGAAAACCAAAAAAATCACGAAAAGATCTTGTATTTGAAGATAAAATCTTTTTGCTTTGAAGAAGAAAGATCTGGCTGACTGAAATAAGTTCATGAGATGAAAAGCAACAAAAATTGACAAGAACCACGAAATGTTCTTGTATTTTAAGATAAAATCTGACACTATTAAAGAAAAAACTTCCAGCTCGCTGAAATATGTTCATTTGCTGAAAAACAACAAAACCACGAAAAGTTCTTGCATTTGAAGATAAAATCTTTTTGCATTAAAGAAGAAAGATCTGGCTGACTGAAATAAGTTCATCAGATCAAAACCAACAAAAATTGACAAGAACCACGAAATGTTCTTGTATTTTAAGATAAAATCTGACGCTGTTAAAGAAAAAACTTCCAGCTCGCTGAAGTATGTTCATTTGCTGAAAACCAACAAAACCACGAAAAGTTCTTGTATTTGAAGATAAAATCTTTTTGCTTCGAAGAAGAAAGATCTAGCTGACTGAAATAAGTTCATCAGATGAAAACCAACAAAAAATGACAAGAACCACGAAATGTTCTTGTATTTTAAGATAAAATCTGACGCCATTGAAGAAAAAACTTCGAGCTCGCTGAAATATGTTCATTTGCTGAAAACCAACAAAACCACGAAAAGTTCTTGTATTTGAAGATAAAATCTTTTTGCTTTGAAGAAGAAAGATCTAGCTGACTGAAATAAGTTCATTAGATGAAAACCAACAAAAATTGACAAGAACCACGAAATGTTCTTGTATTTTAAGATAAAATCTGACGCTATTAAAGAAAAAACTTCCAGCTCGCTGAAATATGTTCATTTGCTGAAAACCAACAAAACCACGAAAAGTTCTTGCATTTGAAGATAAAATCTTTTTGCATTGAAGAAGAAAGATCTGGCTGACTGAAATAAGTTCATTAGACGAAAACCAACAAAAATTGACAAGAACCACGAAATGTTCTTGTATTTTAAGATAAAACCTTCCGCTATTAAAGAAAAAACTTCCAGCTCGCTGAAATATGTTCAATTGCTGAAAACCAACAAAACCACGAAAAGTTCTTGCATTTGAAGATAAAATCTTTTTGCATTGAAGAAGAATGATCTGGCTGACTGAAATAAGTTCATTAGACGAAAACCAACAAAAATTGACAAGAACCACGAAATGTTCTTGTATTTTAAGATAAAATCTGACGCTATTAAAGAAAAAACTTCTGGCTCGCTGAAATATGTTCATTTGCTGAAAACCAACAAAACCACGTAAAGTTCTTGTATTTGAAGATAAAATCTTTTCGCTTTGAAGAAGAAAGATCCAGCTGACTGAAATAAGTTCATTCGATGAAAACCAACAAAAATTGACAAGAACCACGAAAAGTTCTTGTATTTTATGATAAAACCTTACGCTATTAAAGAAAAAACTTCTCACTCGCTGAAATATGCTCATTTGCTGAAAACCAAAAAAAACACGAAAAGATCTTGTATTTGAAGATAAAATCTTTTTGCTTTGAAGAAGAAAGATCTGGCTGACTGAAATAAGTTCATTAGATGAAAACCAACAAAAATTGACAAGAACCACGAAATGTTCTTGTATTTTAAGATAAAATCTGACACTATTAAAGAAAAATCTTCCAGCTCGCTGAGATATGTTCATTTGCTGAAAACCAACAAAATCACGAAAAGTTCTTGCATTTGAAGATAAAATCTTTTTGCATTAAAGAAGAAAGATCTGGCTGACTGAAATAAGTTCATCAGATCAAAACCAACAAAAATTGACAAGAACCATGAAATGTTCTTGTATTTTAAGATAAAATCTGACGCTTTTAAAGAAAAAACTTCCAGCTCGCTGAAATATGTTCATTTGCTGAAAACCAACAAAACCACGAAAAGTTCTTGTATTTGAAGATAAAATCTTTTTGCTTTGAAGAAGAAAGATCTAGCTGACTGAAATAAGTTCATCAGATGAAAACCAACAAAAATTGACAAGAACCACGAAATGTTCTTGTATTTTAAGATAAAATCTGACGCTATTAAAGAAAAAACTTCTGGCTCGCTGAAATATGTTCATTTGCTGAAAACCAACAAAACCACGAAAAGTTCTTGTATTTGAAGATAAAATCTTTTCGCTTTGAAGAAGAAAGATCGAGCTAACTGAAATAAGTTCATTAGATGAAAACCAACAAAAATTGACAAGAACCACGAAATGTTCTTGTATTTTAAGATAAAACCTTCCGCTATTAAAGAAAAAACTTCCAGCTCGCTGAAATATGTTCAATTGCTGAAAACCAACAAAACCACGAAAAGTTCTTGCATTTGAAGATAAAATCTTTTTGCATTGAAGAAGAATGATCTGGCTGACTGAAATAAGTTCATTGGACGAAAACCAACAAAAATTGACAAGAACCACGAAATGTTCTTGTATTTTAAGATAAAATCTGACGCTATTAAAGAAAAAACTTCCGGCTCGCTGAAATATGTTCATTTGCTGAAAACCAACAAAACCACGAAAAGTTCTTGTATTTGAAGATAAAATCTTTTTGCTTTGAAGAAGAAAGATCTAGCTGACTGAAATAAGTTCATCAGATGAAAACCAACAAAAATTGACAAGAACCACGAAATGTTCTTGTATTTTAAGATAAAATCTGACGCTATTAAAGAAAAAACTTCTGGCTCGCTGAAATATGTTCATTTGCTGAAAACCAACAAAACCACGAAAAGTTCTTGTATTTGAAGATAAAATCTTTTCGCTTTGAAGAAGAAAGATCGAGCTGACTGAAATAAGTTCATTCGATGAAAACCAACAAAAATTGACAAGAACCACGAAAAGTTCTTGTATTTTATGATAAAACCTTACGCTATTAAAGAAAAAACTTCTCACTCGCTGAAATATGCTCATTTGCTGAAAACCAAAAAAAACACGAAAAGATCTTGTATTTGAAGATAAAATCTTTTTGCTTTGAAGAAGAAAGATCTGGCTGACTGAAATAAGTTCATCAGATGAAAACCAACAAAAATTGACAAGAACCACGAAATGTTCTTGTATTTTAAGATAAAATCTGACACTATTAAAGAAAAAACTTCGAGCTCGCTGAAATATGTTCATTTGCTGAAAACCAACAAAACCACGAAAATTTCTTGTATTTGAAGATAAAATCTTTTTGCTTTGAAGAAGAAAGATCTAGCTAACTGAAATAAGTTCATTAGATGAAAACCAACAAAAATTGACAAGAACCACGAAATGTTCTTGTATTTTAAGATAAAATCTGACGCTATTAAAGAAAAAACTTCTGGCTCGCTGAAATATGTTCATTTGCTGAAAACCAACAAAACCACGAAAAGTTCTTGTATTTGAAGATAAAATCTTTTCGCTTTGAAGAAGAAAGATCGAGCTGACTGAAATAAGTTCATTCGATGAAAACCAACAAAAATTGACAAGAACCACGAAAAGTTCTTGTATTTTATGATAAAACCTTACGCTATTCAAGAAAAAACTTCTCACTCGCTGAAATATGCTGATTTGCTGAAAACCAACAAAACCACGAAAAGATCTTGCATTTGAAGATAAAATCTTTTTGCATTAAAGAAGAAAGATCTGGCTGACTGAAATAAGTTCATCAGATCAAAACCAACAAAAATTGACAAGAACCACGAAATGTTCTTGTATTTTAAGATAAAATCTGACACTGTTAAAGAAAAAACTTCCAGCTCGCTGAAGTATGTTCATTTGCTGAAAACCAACAAAACCACGAAAAGTTCTTGTATTTGAAGATAAAATCTTTTTGCTTTGAAGAAGAAAGATCTAGCTGACTGAAATAAGTTCATCAGATGAAAACCAACAAAAATTGACAAGAACCACGAAATGTTCTTGTATTTTAAGATAAAATCTGACGCTATTAAAGAAAAAACTTCGAGCTCGCTGAAATATGTTCATTTGCTGAAAACCAACAAAACCACGAAAAGTTCTTGTATTTGAAGATAAAATCTTTTTGCTTTGAAGAAGAAAGATCTGGCTGACTGAAATAAGTTCATTAGATGAAAACCAACAAAAATTGACAGGAACCACGAAATGTTCTTGTATTTTAAGATAAAATCTGACGCTATTAAAGAAAAAACTTCCAGCTCGCTGAAATATGTTCATTTGCTGAAAACCAACAAAACCACGAAAAGTTCTTGTATTTGAAGATAAAATCTTTTCGCTTTGAAGAAGAAAGATCGAGCTGACTGAAATAAGTTCATTAGATGAAAACCAACAAAAATTGACAAGAACCACGAAATGTTCTTGTATTTTAAGATAAAACCTTCCGCTATTAAAGAAAAAACTTCCAGCTCGCTGAAATATGTTCAATTGCTGAAAACCAACAAAACCACGAAAAGTTCTTGCATTTGAAGATAAAATCTTTTTGATTGAAGAAGAAAGATCTGGCTGACTGAAATAAGTTCATTAGACGAAAACCAACAAAAATTGACAAGAACCACGAAATGTTCTTGTATTTTAAGATAAAATCTGACGCTATTAAAGAAAAAACTTCTGGCTCGCTGAAATATGTTCATTTGCTGAAAACCAACAAAACCACGAAAAGTTCTTGTATTTGAAGATAAAATCTTTTCGCTTTGAAGAAGAAAGATCCAGTTGACTGAAAGAAGTTCATTAGATGAAAACCAACAAAAATTGACAAGAACCACGAAATGTTCTTGTATTTTAAGATAAAACCTTCCGCTATTAAAGAAAAAACTTCCAGCTCGCTGAAATATGTTCATTTGCTGAAAACCAACAAAACCACGAAAAGTTCTTGCATTTGAAGATAAAATCTTTTTGCATTGAAGAAGAATGATCTGGCTGACTGAAATAAGTTCATGAGACGAAAACCAACAAAAATTGACAAGAACCACGAAATGTTCTTGTATTTTAAGATAAAATCTGACGCTATTAAAGAAAAAACTTCTGGCTCGCTGAAATATGTTCATTTGCTGAAAACCAACAAAACCACGAAAAGTTCTTGTATTTGAAGATAAAATCTTTTCGCTTTGAAGAAGAAAGATCGAGCTGACTGAAATAAGTTCATTCGATGAAAACCAACAAAAATTGACAAGAACCACGAAAAGTTCTTGTATTTTATGATAAAACCTTACGCTATTAAAGAAAAAACTTCTCACTCGCTGAAATATGCTCATTTGCTGAAAACCAAAAAAAACACGAAAAGATCTTGTATTTGAAGATAAAATCTTTTTGCTTTGAAGAAGAAAGATCTGGCTGACTGAAATAAGTTCATCAGATGAAAACCAACAAAAATTGACAAGAACCACGAAATGTTCTTGTATTTTAAGATAAAATCTGACGCTATTAAAGAAAAAACTTCGAGCTCGCTGAAATATGTTCATTTGCTGAAAACCAACAAAACCACGAAAATTTCTTGTATTTGAAGATAAAATCTTTTTGCTTTGAAGAAGAAAGATCTAGCTAACTGAAATAAGTTCATTAGATGAAAACCAACAAAAATTGACAAGAACCACGAAATGTTCTTGTATTTTAAGATAAAACCTTCCACTATTAAAGAAAAAACTTCCAGCTCGCTGAAATATGTTCAATTGCTGAAAACCAACAAAACCACGAAAAGTTCTTGCATTTGAAGATAAAATCTTTTTGCATTGAAGAAGAATGATCTGGCTGACTGAAATAAGTTCATTGGACGAAAACCAACAAAAATTGACAAGATCCACGAAATGTTCTTGTATTTTAAGATAAAATCTGACGCTATTAAAGAAAAAACTTCTGGCTCGCTGAAATATGTTCATTTGCTGAAAACCAACAAAACCACGTAAAGTTCTTGTATTTGAAGATAAAATCTTTTCGCTTTGAAGAAGAAAGATCGAGCTGACTGAAATAAGTTCATTCGATGAAAACCAACAAAAATTGACAAGAACCACGAAAAGTTCTTGTATTTTATGATAAAACCTTACGCTATTAAAGAAAAAACTTCTCACTCGCTGAAATATGCTCATTTGCTGAAAACCAAAAAAAACACGAAAAGATCTTGTATTTGAAGATAAAATCTTTTTGCTTTGAAGAAGAAAGATCTGGCTGACTGAAATAAGTTCATTAGATGAAAACCAACAAAAATTGACAAGAACCACGAAATGTTCTTGTATTTTAAGATAAAATCTGACACTATTAAAGAAAAATCTTCCAGCTCGCTGAGATATGTTCATTTGCTGAAAACCAACAAAATCACGAAAAGTTCTTGCATTTGAAGATAAAATCTTTTTGCATTAAAGAAGAAAGATCTGGCTGACTGAAATAAGTTCATCAGATCAAAACCAACAAAAATTGACAAGAACCATGAAATGTTCTTGTATTTTAAGATAAAATCTGACGCTTTTAAAGAAAAAACTTCCAGCTCGCTGAAATATGTTCATTTGCTGAAAACCAACAAAACCACGAAAAGTTCTTGTATTTGAAGATAAAATCTTTTTGCTTTGAAGAAGAAAGATCTAGCTGACTGAAATAAGTTCATCAGATGAAAACCAACAAAAATTGACAAGAACCACGAAATGTTCTTGTATTTTAAGATAAAATCTGACGCTATTAAAGAAAAAACTTCTGGCTCGCTGAAATATGTTCATTTGCTGAAAACCAACAAAACCACGAAAAGTTCTTGTATTTGAAGATAAAATCTTTTCGCTTTGAAGAAGAAAGATCGAGCTGACTGAAATAAGTTCATGAGATGAAAACCAACAAAAATTGACAAGAACCACGAAAAGTTCTTGTATTTTATGATAAAACCTTACGCTATTAAAGAAAAAACTTCTCACTCGCTGAAATATGCTCATTTGCTGAAAACCAAAAAAAACACGAAAAGATCTTGTATTTGAAGATAAAATCTTTTTGCTTTGAAGAAGAAAGATCTGGCTGACTGAAATAAGTTCATCAGATGAAAACCAACAAAAATTGACAAGAACCACGAAATGTTCTTGTATTTTAAGATAAAATCTGACGCTATTAAAGAAAAAACTTCGAGCTCGCTGAAATATGTTCATTTGCTGAAAACCAACAAAACCACGAAAATTTCTTGTATTTGAAGATAAAATCTTTTTGCTTTGAAGAAGAAAGATCTAGCTAACTGAAATAAGTTCATTAGATGAAAACCAACAAAAATTGACAAGAACCACGAAATGTTCTTGTATTTTAAGATAAAATCTGACGCTATTAAAGAAAAAACTTCTGGCTCGCTGAAATATGTTCATTTGCTGAAAACCAACAAAACCACGAAAAGTTCTTGTATTTGAAGATAAAATCTTTTCGCTTTGAAGAAGAAAGATCGAGCTGACTGAAAGAAGTTCATTCGATGAAAACCAACAAAAATTGACAAGAACCACGAAAAGTTCTTGTATTTTATGATAAAACCTTACGCTATTCAAGAAAAAACTTCTCACTCGCTGAAATATGCTGATTTGCTGAAAACCAACAAAACCACGAAAAGATCTTGCATTTGAAGATAAAATCTTTTTGCATTAAAGAAGAAAGATCTGGCTGACTGAAATAAGTTCATCAGATCAAAACCAACAAAAATTGACAAGAACCACGAAATGTTCTTGTATTTTAAGATAAAATCTGACGCTGTTAAAGAAAAAACTTCCAGCTCGCTGAAGTATGTTCATTTGCTGAAAACCAACAAAACCACGAAAAGTTCTTGTATTTGAAGATAAAATCTTTTTGCTTTGAAGAAGAAAGATCTAGCTGACTGAAATAAGTTCATCAGATGAAAACCAACAAAAATTGACAAGAACCACGAAATGTTCTTGTATTTTAAGATAAAATCTGACGCTATTAAAGAAAAAACTTCGAGCTCGCTGAAATATGTTCATTTGCTGAAAACCAACAAAACCACGAAAAGTTCTTGTATTTGAAGATAAAATCTTTTTGCTTTGAAGAAGAAAGATCTGGCTGACTGAAATAAGTTCATGAGATGAAAACCAACAAAAATTGACAGGAACCACGAAATGTTCTTGTATTTTAAGATAAAATCTGACGCTATTAAAGAAAAAACTTCCAGCTCGCTGAAATATGTTCATTTGCTGAAAACCAACAAAACCACGAAAAGTTCTTGTATTTGAAGATAAAATCTTTTCGCTTTGAAGAAGAAAGATCGAGCTGACTGAAATAAGTTCATTAGATGAAAACCAACAAAAATTGACAAGAACCACGAAATGTTCTTGTATTTTAAGATAAAACCTTCCGCTATTAAAGAAAAAACTTCCAGCTCGCTGAAATATGTTCAATTGCTGAAAACCAACAAAACCACGAAAAGTTCTTGCATTTGAAGATAAAATCTTTTTGATTGAAGAAGAAAGATCTGCCTGACTGAAATAAGTTCATTAGACAAAAACCAACAAAAATTGACAAGAACCACGAAATGTTCTTGTATTTTAAGATAAAATCTGACGCTATGAAAGAAAAAACTTCTGGCTCGCTGAAATATGTTCATTTGCTGAAAACCAACAAAACCACGAAAAGTTCTTGTATTTGAAGATAAAATCTTTTCGCTTTGAAGAAGAAAGATCTAGTTGACTGAAAGAAGTTCATTAGATGAAAACCAACAAAAATTGACAAGAACCACGAAATGTTCTTGTATTTTAAGATAAAACCTTCCGCTATTAAAGAAAAAACTTCCAGCTCGCTGAAATATGTTCAATTGCTGAAAACCAACAAAACCACGAAAAGTTCTTGCATTTGAAGATAAAATCTTTTTGCATTGAAGAAGAATGATCTGGCTGACTGAAATAAGTTCATTAGACGAAAACCAACAAAAATTGACAAGAACCACGAAATGTTCTTGTATTTTAAGATAAAATCTGACGCTATTAAAGAAAAAACTTCTGGCTCGCTGAAATATGTTCATTTGCTGAAAACCAACAAAACCACGTAAAGTTCTTGTATTTGAAGATAAAATCTTTTCGCTTTGAAGAAGAAAGATGGAGCTGACTGAAATAAGTTCATTCGATGAAAACCAACAAAAATTGACAAGAACCACGAAAAGTTCTTGTATTTTATGACAAAACCTTACGCTATTGAAGAAAAAACTTCTCACTCGCTGAAATATGCTCATTTGCTGAAAACCAAAAAAATCACGAAAAGATCTTGTATTTGAAGATAAAATCTTTTTGCTTTGAAGAAGAAAGATCTGGCTGACTGAAATAAGTTCATTAGATGAAAACCAACAAAAATTGACAAGAACCACGAAATGTTCTTGTATTTTAAGATAAAATCTGACACTAATGAAGAAAAAACTTCGAGCTCGCTGAAATATGTTCTTTTGCTGAAAAACAACAAAACCACGAAAAGTTCTTGCATTTGAAGATAAAATCTTTTTGCATCAAAGAAGAAAGATCTGGCTGACTGAAATAAGTTCATCAGATCAAAACCAACAAAAATTGACAAGAACCACGAAATGTTCTTGTATTTTAAGATAAAATCTGACGCTGTTAAAGAAAAAACTTCCAGCTCGCTGAAGTATGTTCATTTGCTGAAAACCAACAAAACCACGAAAAGTTCTTGTATTTGAAGATAAAATCTTTTTGCTTCGAAGAAGAAAGATCTAGCTGACTGAAATAAGTTCATCAGATGAAAACCAACAAAAAATGACAAGAACCACGAAATGTTCTTGTATTTTAAGATAAAATCTGACGCCATTAAAGAAAAAACTTCGAGCTCGCTGAAATATGCTCATTTGCTGAAAACCAACAAAACCACGAAAAGTTCTTGTATTTGAAGATAAAATCTTTTTGCTTTGAAGAAGAAAGATCTAGCTGACTGAAATAAGTTCATCAGATGAAAACCAACAAAAATTGACAAGAACCACGAAATGTTCTTGTATTTTAAGATAAAATCTGACGCTATTAAAGAAAAAACTTCTGGCTCGCTGAAATATGTTCATTTGCTGAAAACCAACAAAACCACGAAAAGTTCTTGTATTTGAAGATAAAATCTTTTCGCTTTGAAGAAGAAAGATCGAGCTGACTGAAATAAGTTCATTCGATGAAAACCAACAAAAATTGACAAGAACCACGAAAAGTTCTTCTATTTTATGATAAAACCTTACGCTATTAAAGAAAAAACTTCTCACTCGCTGAAATATGCTCATTTGCTGAAAACCAAAAAAAACACGAAAAGATCTTGTATTTGAAGATAAAATCTTTTTGCTTTGAAGAAGAAAGATCTGGCTGACTGAAATAAGTTCATTAGATGAAAACCAACAAAAATTGACAAGAACCACGAAATGTTCTTGTATTTTAAGATAAAATCTGACACTATTAAAGAAAAAACTTCCAGCTCGCTGAAGTATGTTCATTTGCTGAAAACCAACAAAACCACGAAAAGTTCTTGTATTTGAAGATAAAATCTTTTTGCTTTGAAGAAGAAAGATCTAGCTGACTGAAATAAGTTCATCAGATGAAAACCAACAAAAATTGACAAGAACCACGAAATGTTCTTGTATTTTAAGATAAAATCTGACGCTATTAAAGAAAAAACTTCTGGCTCGCTCAAATATGTTCATTTGCTGAAAACCAACAAAACCACGAAAAGTTCTTGTATTTGAAGATAAAATCTTTTCGCTTTGAAGAAGAAAGATCGAGCTGACTGAAATAAGATCATTCGATGAAAACCAACAAAAATTGACAAGAACCACGAAAAGTTCTTGTATTTTATGATAAAACCTTACGCTATTCAAGAAAAAACTACTCACTCGCTGAAATATGCTCATTTGCTGAAAACCAAATAAAACACGAAAAGATCTTGTATTTGAAGATAAAATCTTTTTGCTTTGAAGAAGAAAGATCTGGCTGACTGAAATAAGTTCATTAGATGAAAACCAACAAAAATTGACAAGAACCACGAAATGTTCTTGTATTTTAAGATAAAATCTGACACTATTAAAGAAAAAAACTTCCAGCTCGCTGAAATATGTTCATTTGCTGAAAACCAACAAAACCACGAAAAGATCTTGCATTTGAAGATAAAATCTTTTTGCATCAAAGAAGAAAGATCTGGCTGACTGAAATAAGTTCATCAGATCAAAACCAACAAAAATTGACAAGAACCACGAAATGTTCTTGTATTTTAAGATAAAATCTGACGCTGTTAAAGAAAAAACTTCCAGCTCGCTGAAGTATGTTCATTTGCTGAAAGCCAACAAA
Source organism: Heptranchias perlo (assembly GCF_035084215.1). Lineage (NCBI taxonomy): Eukaryota > Metazoa > Chordata > Chondrichthyes > Hexanchiformes > Hexanchidae > Heptranchias > Heptranchias perlo. The sequence goes on from NW_027138483.1 coordinate 1,191,346, forward strand.
ACCACGAAAAGTTCTTGTATTTGAAGATAAAATCTTTTTGCTTTGAAGAAGAAAGATCTAGCTGACTGAAATAAGTTCATCAGATGAAAACCAACAAAAATTGACAAGAACCACGAAATGTTCTTGTATTTTAAGATAAAATCTGACGCTATTGAAGAAAAAACTTCGAGCTCGCTGAAATATGTTCATTTGCTGAAAACCAACAAAACCACGAAAAGTTCTTGTATTTGAAGATAAAATCTTTTTGCTTTGAAGAAGAAAGATCTAGCTGACTGAAATAAGTTCATTAGATGAAAACCAACAAAAGTTGACAAGAACCACGAAATGTTCTTGTATTTTAAGATAAAATCTGACGCTATTAAAGAAAAAACTTCCAGCTCGCTGAAATATGTTCATTTGCTGAAAACCAACAAAACCACGAAAAGTTCTTGTATTTGAAGATAAAATCTTTTCGCTTTGAAGAAGAAAGATCGAGCTGACTGAAATAAGTTCATTAGATGAAAACCAACAAAAATTGACAAGAACCACGAAATGTTCTTGTATTTTAAGATAAAACCTTCCGCTATTAAAGAAAAAACTTCCAGCTCGCTGAAATATGTTCAATTGCTGAAAACCAACAAAACCACGAAAAGTTCTTGCATTTGAAGATAAAATCTTTTTGATTGAAGAAGAAAGATCTGGCTGACTGAAATAAGTTCATTAGACGAAAACCAACAAAAATTGACAAGAACCACGAAATGTTCTTGTATTTTAAGATAAAATCTGACGCTATGAAAGAAAAAACTTCTGGCTCGCTGAAATATGTTCATTTGCTGAAAACCAACAAAACCACGAAAAGTTCTTGTATTTGAAGATAAAATCTTTTCGCTTTGAAGAAGAAAGATCTAGTTGACTGAAAGAAGTTCATTAGATGAAAACCAACAAAAATTGACAAGAACCACGAAATGTTCTTGTATTTTAAGATAAAACCTTCCGCTATTAAAGAAAAAACTTCCAGCTCGCTGAAATATGTTCAATTGCTGAAAACCAACAAAACCACGAAAAGTTCTTGCATTTGAAGATAAAATCTTTTTGCATTGAAGAAGAATGATCTGGCTGACTGAAATAAGTTCATTAGACGAAAACCAACAAAAATTGACAAGAACCACGAAAAGTTCTTGTATTTTATGATAAAACCTTACGCTATTGAAGAAAAAACTTCTCACTCGCTGAAATATGCTCATTTGCTGAAAACCTAAAAAAACACGAAAAGATTTGCATTTGAAGATAAAATCTTTTTGCTTTGAAGAAGAAAGATCTTGCTGACTGAAATAAGTTCATGAGATGAAAACCAACAAAAATTGACAAGAACCACGAAATGTTCTTGTATTTTAAGATTAAATCTGATGCTATTAAAGAAAAAACTTCCAGCTCGCTGCAATATGTTCATTTGCTGAAAACCAACAAAACCACGAAAAGTTCTTGCATTTGAAGATAAAATCTTTTTGCATTAAAGAAGAAAGATCTGGCTGACTGAAATAAGTTCATCAGATCAAAACCAACAAAAATTGACAAGAACCACGAAATGTTCTTGTATTTTAAGATAAAATCTGACGCTGTTAAAGAAAAAACTTCCAGCTCGCTGAAATATGTTCATTTGCTGAAAACCAACAAAACCACGAAAAGCTCTTGTATTTGAAGATAAAATCTTTTTGCTTTGAAGAAGAAAGATCTAGCTGACTGAAATAAGTTCATTAGATGAAAACGAACAAAAATTGACAAGAACCACGAAATGTTCTTGTATTTTAAGATAAAATCTGACGCTATTAAAGAAAAAACTTCTGGCTCGCTGAAATATGTTCATTTGCTGAAAACCAACAAAACCACGAAAAGTTCTTGTATTTGAAGATAAAATCTTTTCGCTTTGAAGAAGAAAGATCGAGCTGACTGAAATAAGTTCATTCGATGAAAACCAACAAAAATTGACAAGAACCACGAAAAGTTCTTGTATTTTATGATAAAACCTTCCGCTATTGAAGAAAAAACTTCTCACTCGCTGAAATATGCTCATTTGCTGAAAACCAAAAAAATCACGAAAAGATCTTGTATTTGAAGATAAAATCTTTTTGCTTTGAAGAAGAAAGATCTGGCTGACTGAAATAAGTTCATTAGATGAAAACCAACAAAAATTGACAACAACCACGAAATGTTCTTGTATTTTAAGATAAAATCTGACACTATTAAAGAAAAAACTTCCAGCTCGCTGAAATATGTTCATTTGCTGAAAAACAACAAAACCACGAAAAGTTCTTGCATTTGAAGATAAAATCTTTTTGCATTAAAGAAGAAAGATCTGGCTGACTGAAATAAGTTCATCAGATCAAAACCAAGAAAAATTGACAAGAACCACGAAATGTTCTTGTATTTTAAGATAAAATCTGACGCTGTTAAAGAAAAAACTTCCAGCTCGCTGAAGTATGTTCATTTGCTGAAAACCAACAAAACCACGAAAAGTTCTTGTATTTGAAGATAAAATCTTTTTGCTTCGAAGAAGAAAGATCGAGCTGACTGAAATAAGTTCATCAGATGAAAACCAACAAAAAATGACAAGAACCACGAAATGTTCTTGTATTTTAAGATAAAATCTGACGCCATTAAAGAAAAAACTTCGAGCTCGCTGAAATATGTTCATTTGCTGAAAACCAACAAAACCACGAAAAGTTCTTGCATTTGAAGATAAAATCTTTTTGCATTGAAGAAGAATGATCTGGCTGACTGAAATAAGTTCATCAGATGAAAACGAACAAAAATTGACAAGAACCACGAAATGTTCTTGTATTTTAAGATAAAATCTGACGCTATTAAAGAAAAAACTTCTGGCTCGCTGAAATATGTTCATTTGCTGAAAACCAACAAAACCACGAAAAGTTCTTGTATTTGAAGATAAAATCTTTTCGCTTTGAAGAAGAAAGATCGAGCTGACTGAAATAAGTTCATTCGATGAAAACCAACAAAAATTGACAAGAACCACGAAATGTTCTTGTATTTTAAGATAAAACCTTCCGCTATTGAAGAAAAAACTTCCAGCTCGCTGAAATATGTTCAATTGCTGAAAACCAACAAAACCACGAAAAGTTCTTGCATTTGAAGATAAAATCTTTTCGCTTTGAAGAAGAAAGATCTGGCTGACTGAAATAAGTTCATGAGACGAAAACCAACAAAAATGGACAAGAACCACGAAATGTTCTTGTATTTTAAGATAAAATCTGACGCTATTAAAGAAAAAACTTCTGGCTCGCTGAAATATGTTCATTTGCTGAAAACCAACAAAACCACGAAAAGTTCTTGTATTTGAAGATAAAATCTTTTCGCTTTGAAGAAGAAAGATCGAGCTGACTGAAATAAGTTCATTCGATGAAAACCAACAAATATTGACAAGAACCACGAAAAGTTCTTGTATTTTATGATAAAACCTTACGCTATTAAAGAAAAAACTTCTCACTCGCTAAAATATGCTCATTTGCTGAAAACCAAAAAAAACACGAAAAGATCTTGTATTTGAAGATAAAATCTTTTTGCTTTGAAGAAGAAAGATCTGGCTGACTGAAATAAGTTCATTAGATGAAAACCAACAAAAATTGACAAGAACCACGAAATGTTCTTGTATTTTAAGATAAAATCTGACGCTGTTAAAGAAAGAACTTCCAGCTCGCTGAAATATGTTCATTTGCTGAAAACCAACAAAACCACGAAAAGTTCTTGTATTTGAAGATAAAATCTTTTTGCTTTGAAGAAGAAAGATCTAGCTGACTGAAATAAGTTCATTAGATGAAAACTAACAAAAATTGACAAGAACCACGAAATGTTCTTGTATTTTAAGATAAAATCTGACGCTATTAAAGAAAAAACTTCGAGCTCGCTGAATATGTTCATTTGCTGAAAACCAACAAAACCACGAAAAGTTCTTGTATTTGAAGATAAAATCTTTTTGCTTTGAAGAAGAAAAATCCAGCTGACTGAAATAAGTTCATTAGATGAAAACCAACAAAAATTGACAAGAACCACGAAATGTTCTTGTATTTTTAGATAAAATCTGACGCTATTAAAGAAAAAACTTCCAGCTCGCTGAAATATGTTCATTTGCTGAAAACCAACAAAACCACGAAAAGTTCTTGTATTTGAAGATAAAATCTTTTCGCTTTGAAGAAGAAAGATCGAGCTGACTGAAATAAGTTCATTAGATGAAAACCAACAAAAATTGACAAGAACCACGAAATGTTCTTGTATTTTAAGATAAAATCTGACGCTTTTAAAGAAAAAACTTCTGGCTCGCTGAAATATGTTCATTTGCTGAAAACCAACAAAACCACGAAAAGTTCTTGTATTTGAAGATAAAATCTTTTCGCTTTGAAGAAGAAAGATCTAGTTGACTGAAAGAAGTTCATGAGATGAAAACCAACAAAAATTGACAAGAACCACGAAATGTTCTTGCATTTTAAGATAAAATCTGACGCTATTAAAGAAAAAACTTCTGTCTCGCTGAAATATGTTCATTTGCTGAAAACCAACAAAACCACGAAAAGTTCTTGTATTTGAAGATAAAATCTTTTTGCATGAAAGAAGAAAGATCTGGCTGACTGAAATAAGTTCATTAGATGATAACCAACAAAAATTGACAAGAACCACGAAAAGTTCTTTTATTTTAAGATGAAATCTGACGCTATTAAAGAGAAAACTTCGAGCTCGCTGAATATGTTCATTTGCTGAAAACCAACAAAACCACGAAAAGTTCTTGTATTTGAAGATAAAATCTTTTTGCTTTGAAGAAGAAAAATCCAGCTGACTGAAATAAGTTCATTAGATGAAAACCAACAAAAATTGACAAGAACCACGAAATGTTCTTGTATTTTTAGATAAAATCTGACGCTATTAAAGAAAAAACTTCCAGCTCGCTGAAATATGTTCATTTGCTGAAAACCAACAAAACCACGAAAAGTTCTTGTATTTGAAGATAAAATCTTTTCGCTTTGAAGAAGAAAGATCGAGCTGACTGAAATAAGTTCATTAGATGAAAACCAACAAAAATTGACAAGAACCACGAAATGTTCTTGTATTTTAAGATAAAATCTGACGCTTTTAAAGAAAAAACTTCTGGCTCGCTGAAATATGTTCATTTGCTGAAAACCAACAAAACCACGAAAAGTTCTTGTATTTGAAGATAAAATCTTTTCGCTTTGAAGAAGAAAGATCTAGTTGACTGAAAGAAGTTCATGAGATGAAAACCAACAAAAATTGACAAGAACCACGAAATGTTCTTGCATTTTAAGATAAAATCTGACGCTATTAAAGAAAAAACTTCTGTCTCGCTGAAATATGTTCATTTGCTGAAAACCAACAAAACCACGAAAAGTTCTTGTATTTGAAGATAAAATCTTTTTGCATGAAAGAAGAAAGATCTGGCTGACTGAAATAAGTTCATTAGATGATAACCAACAAAAATTGACAAGAACCACGAAAAGTTCTTTTATTTTAAGATGAAATCTGACGCTATTAAAGAGAAAACTTCCAGCTCGCTGAAATATGTTAATTTGCCGAAAACCAACAAAAACACAAAAAGTTCTTGTATTTGAAGATAAAATCTTTTTGCTTGGAAGAAGAAAGATCGAGTTGACTGAAATAAGTTCATTAGATGAAAACCAACAAAAATTGACAAGAACCACGAAAAGTTCTTGTATTTTAAGATAAAATCTTACGCTATTAAAGAAAAAACTTCTCGCTCGCTGAAATATGTTCACTTGCTGAAAACCAACAAAACCACGAAAAGTTCTTGTATTTTATGATAAAACATTACTCTATTAAAGAAAAGACTTCTCACTCGCTGAAATATGCTGATTTGCTCAAAACCAACAAAACCACGAATAGTTCTTGTATTTGAAGATAAAATCTTTTTGCTTTGAAGAAGAAAGATCTGGCTGACTGAAATATGTTCATGAGATGAAAACCAACAAAAATTGACAAGAACCACGAAATGTTCTTGTATTTTAAGATAAAATCTGACGCTGTTAAAGAAAAAACTTCCAGCTCGCTGAAATATGTTCATTTGCTGAAAAACAACAAAACCACGAAAAGTTCTTGCATTTGAAGATGAAATCTTTTTGCATTAAAGAAGAAAGATCTGGCTGACTGAAATAAGTTCATTAGATGAAAACCAACAAAAATTGACAAGAACCACGAAATGTTCTTGTATTTTCAGATAAAATCTGACGCTATTAAAGAAAAAACTTCTGGCTCGCTGAAATATGTTCATTTGCTGAAAACCAACAAAACCACGAAAAATTCTTGTATTTGAAGATAAAATCTTTTTGCATTAAAGAAGAAAGATCTGGCTGACTGAAATAACTTCATCAGATGAAAACCAACAAAAATTGACAAGAACCACGAAATGTTCTTGTATTTTCAGATAAAATCTGACGCTATTAAAGAAAAAACTTCTCACTCGCTGAAATATGCTCATTTGCTGAAAACCAAAAAAAACACGAAAAGTTCTTGTATTTGAAGATAAAATCTTTTTGCTTTGAAGAAGAAAGATCGAGCTGACTGAAATAAGTTCATTAGATGAAAACCAACAAAAATTGACAAGAACCACGAAATGTTCTTGTATTTTAAGATAAAATCTGACGCTATTAAAGGAAAAACTTCCAGCTCGCTGAAATATGTTCATTTGCTGAAAACCAACAAAACCACGAAAAGTTCTTGTATTTGAAGATAAAATCTTTTCGCTTTGAAGAAGAAAGATCGAGCTGACTGAAATAAGTTCATTAGATGAAAACCAACAAAAATTGACAAGAACCACGAAATGTTCTTGTATTTTAAGATAAAACCTTCCGCTATTAAAGAAAAAACTTCCAGCTTGCTGAAATATGTTCAATTGCTGAAAACCAACAAAACCACGAAAAGTTCTTGCATTTGAAGATAAAATCTTTTTGCATTGAAGAAGAATGATCTGGCTGACTGAAATAAGTTCATGAGACGAAAACCAACAAAAATGGACAAGAACCACGAAATGTTCTTGTATTTTAAGATAAAATCTGACGCTATTAAAGAAAAAACTTCTGGCTCGCTGAAATATGTTCATTTGCTGAAAACCAACAAAACCACGAAAAGTTCTTGCATTTGAAGATAAAATCTTTTCGCTTTGAAGAAGAAAGATCGAGCTGACTGAAATAAGTTCATTCGATGAAAACCAACAAAAATTGACAAGAACCACGAAAAGTTCTTGTATTTTATGATAAAACCTTACGCTATTAAAGAAAAAACTTCTCACTCGCTGAAATATGCTCATTTGCTGAAAACCTAAAAAAACACGAAAAGATCTTGCATTTGAAGATAAAATCTTTTTGCTTTGAAGAAGAAAGATCTGGCTGACTGAAATAAGTTCATGAGATGAAAACCAACAAAAATTGACAAGAACCACGAAAAGTTCTTTTATTTTAAGATGAAATCTGACGCTATTAAAGAGAAAACTTCCAGCTCGCTGAAATATGTTAATTTGCCAAAAACCAACAAAAACACAAAAAGTTCTTGTATTTGAAGATAAAATCTTTTTGCTTGGAAGAAGAAAGATCTAGTTGACTGAAATAAGTTCATTGGATGAAAACCAACAAAAATTGACAAGAACCACGAAAAGTTCTTGTATTTTAAGATGAAATCTTACGCTATTAAAGAAAAAACTTCTCGCTCGCTGAAATATGTTCACTTGCTGAAAACCAACAAAACCACGAAAAGTTCTTGTCTTTGAAGATAAAATCTTTTTGCTTTGAAGAAGAAAGATCGAGCTGACTGAAATAAGTTCATTGGATGAAAACCAACAAAAATTGACAAGAACCACGAAATGTTCTTGTATTTTAAGATAAAATCTGACGCTATTAAAGAAAAAACTTCTCGCTCGCTGAAATATGTTCATTTGCTGAAAACCAACAATACCACGAAAAGTTCTTGTGTTTGAAGATAAAATCTTTTTGCTTTGAAGAAGAAAGATGTAGCTGACTGAAATAAGTTCATTGGATGAAAACCAACAAAAATTGACAAGAACCACGAAATGTTCTTGTATTTTAAGATAAAATCTGACGCTATTAAAGAAAAAACTTCTCGCTCGCTGAAATATGTTCATTTGCTGAAAACCAACAAAACCACGAAAAGTTCTTGTATTTGAAGATAAAATCTTTTCGCTTTGAAGAAGAAAGATCGAGCTGACTGAAATAAGTTCATTGGATGAAAACCAACAAAAATTGACAAGAACCACGAAAAGTTCTTGTATTTTAAGATGAAATCTGACGCTATTAAAGAAAAAACTTCTCGCTCGCTGAAATATGTTCATTTGCTGAAAACCAACAAAACCACGAAAAGTTCTTGTGTTTGAAGATAAAATCTTTTTGCTTTGAAGAAGAAAGATGTAGCTGACTGAAATAAGTTCATCAGATGAAAACCAACAAAAATTGACAAGAACCACGAAAAGTTCTTGTATTTTAAGATAAAATCTGACGCTATTAAAGAAAAAACTTCGAGCTCGCTGAAATATGTTCATTTGCTGAAAACCAACAAAACCACGAAAAGTTCTTGTATTTGAAGAAGAAAGATCGAGCTGACTGAAATAAGTTCATGAGATGAAAACCAACA